>NC_141687.1:1287044385-1288521052 GCF_964263255.1 Lissotriton vulgaris | reverse complement strand
TAAAAAGGATGGAGTCTTCTTCACAAGAGCAAATCACAATCACAATGAGCAAATCACAATCCTTCCTTGGGGTGTGGTTCCTCTCTTTGGCATCTTGCGAGACTCCTGCGACCATCTTGCCATACCGTAAAAATATCACTGGTATATATATTTAATGGAACAATTCATAATCAATTTTTCCAAACTAATCAATATCGCTAATGTCTTAATTTGTTCAGAATTACAAGAAAACACTGTTATTAACCTACTTCCAAATGTACGGTCTCATGGGTAGATCGCAAGAGCTCACCCAGAAGTACATTCCCTTTGGAGTCCACTCAGTGGATTGTGTGTTCGACTCCAGCAAGCTTCTCGCGATATCGTAAAAATATAAATTATTTATATATTCAATGGAACAAATCATAATCAATATTACAAACATACTTAACCTGTTACTTTTTTCAGAATTACAGAAAAATACTGCTATAACTTAATCCCAAATGTATGATCTCGTGAGTGGGTTGCGAGAGCCGACCAGGAAGTACATCTCCCTTGGAGTCGACGCAGGGGATTGTGTGTACAACTTCTGAGACTGTCTCACAAGTCACCGCCTTTTAAAAAATAAAAAATGAATCTTACAATCATATTTAATTACTCTCTTTTGACAGTATAATATTAAATAATAACTGAACACATGAAAAAGAACTAAACAGTAGATTAAAACATAACATAGAACTCGAGTGAGTAATCAAACACTTAAAAAATACATTTATATAATTAAAGTTAATATTATTCCAGGGCTCGAAAAATCCACTCGCCAACTCTCAACAGCGAGTTAGATTTAATCAGGATGCGCTATTTTTAGGGCTTACTCCCTTATTCTGGTGAGCTTCCAACAGGTGTTCTGCTTACTCACAAAGTGAATGAGCAATAAAGATGCCTTTAAATCTTGTTATCTTTTCACACTTCACCACTTTCAGAGACAAAGGTCAAAAGTCAGTTTGTCTTTCTAAAGGTACTTTTTTTTCTGTGACTGAAATTAGAGGATTTTGTAGAGTGAACTGTCTGACAATCTGGATGAGACCAGTTCACAGGTCAAGTACATTACAGTTGGGACGAGTAGTGTATTCAAGTTACTAGACTTGCAGGTCTGGTAAATTTTTTATGATTTTTCGAACCCTGTATACAATATTTTTTTAAAACTAGATGCTCTCTTTCTGAATTAGAATTGCGACTTTAATGTAAAAACACCATCAAAGGCTGTGAAAAGTATGCTATTACAATTTTATAAAATTGCTAGGAAAATGTTTCAATATGAGAGTCAAAAGAACTGAGGAGACTAACAATATCAATATAAATATTGTTGTATTACTCTGTTTTATACTCCAAAATATGTTTTTCTAAACATTTTGCAAAGTGTGCACCCTTTCCTTTTAAGTTACAATACAAAAGCAACTCCCTTTCAGAATAATGTCCACACACAGGGTATATTACTCAGTTATTTTATTATTAAAAAATTAATTTACTTTAAAAAAAAATGTAGAAATTCACTGAAAAAAATAAAGTTTAAAGAAACATTATAGTTAGGTGAATATGTCATTGGTAACAGTAACAAACCACCAAATTTAGGGGCCGATTATGATGGCGGACGGACCTGAGTCCGTCCGCCACCATAGAGTAGGAGGGACCGTCTGCAGGGGCTGCGGAGGTCCCTCCGTGCAGATTAGGATGTGACCGCCAGGGTGGCGGTCACATCCTCAATCTTTAACATTGCGGCGGGTGCAGCTTCAAGCTGCACCCGCCGCAATGTTAAAAAAGCATGCACGGCATTTGCGTGCACAAAGCAGCAGGCACCGCGCGGTGCCCGCCGCTTTGTCCACGCAAATGCAGGGGGGTACCATAGGTCCCCCCATGTGCACCCCCCACGCCCCCGTCACCAGGGGGGCCCGCAACGGGCCCCCAAAGGCAATCTCTGTATGCTTTTCCACGGCGGAAAAGCCGGCGTGGAAAAGCATATATTTTCCGCTATCCTAATATGGCTGGCGGTGTCTGACAGACACCGCCAGCCATGTTAGGGCTTTTCCGCCGCGGTCGGAAGGCGACTGCGGCGGAAAAGCAGCGGACGGATTTTGAGACCCACCGCCATCCTAATTTGGCGGTGGGTCTTCTGTGCCTCCGCAGCGGTTTTCCCGCATCCTCCGGGCAAACCGCGATCCTAATCAAGCCCTAACTTCTGAATTATAAATTGCCTCTTGAATATCTGGGACCGTGATATTATTTGCCTCATATAACTTTCTGCTCCACTACCCTTCCTTTATAGGGATGAGGAGAGACCTTACTCTCGTCACACAGAAATCAGAAATAATTTCCCTATATTTTCTCACATCCTAACGGCAGGCTGCCGCTCTGAGTTCAATCCATTTACAGTCATACTCTGCTTTTGCCATCCTTTCTTTTAATCGCCTTCTTTTCTTCTTTAGTAGAGTTATTAATTTCTCTCTTTCCTCTGAGTAAGAGGAAAATTAGATTCAAACTAGACTATATTTATCACTTTATTTAATGCTAGAATTGGCTGATGTGGGGTTTGGCCCGGGTTGGCATCTCTCTTTCACCATCCTGACTTACAAACTGTCTCATGGTCTCAGTACATAATAAACATACATCAGCATCCCATAACTTCCTGTTGATCACAGTCCCTTCCAATAGCTCTTTTACTCTATTAATCAAGACTGGCCTTAAATGGGTTTTACCTGATAATTTACCAAAACTTTATATTCCTGTTCAGCTTCCATTGACCCAGCGCTAGAGGTCAGATTTCTACCCAAAAAGAAATCGCTTCGTGATCAGTACAGTCATTGACAGTAGACATTTCCAGAATCAATTTATATACTGAATAAGAGGCTGTAAGATAGTCAATAATAGAACACACAGTTGCTAACTTTAAAAAAAAATATTTTTATTAAGATTTTACAGTATATCGCGTATCTGCATAAAGAAACAAAAAGACACCGGAAGGCTTAACAATTGAGACAAGTCAGCAATAATCAGTTTGCATAATGGAGGTACAGTTAGCAGAAATAACGGAGTCAACATGCGAAAAGGGCACTTTACAACTCATGCTTTTTGAACGCATGCTATTACAACGACCGCGTTGTTACATCGCAGACCATTACAACGCAAGCCATTAAGACGACTAGCTGTAGGGGAGGATGCTGTTGCTGGTTGTTGGAATAGTATAATTTACTATTTCAACTCCAGTCTGTGCAACAGTAGGTAAGGATTTGGATTTAAAATCCAACAACTTCTGGCCCCGAACGCAAGTCGTTGTAACGAATGGCATGGTAATGACATGCCAGGTAACAATGCGGTTGTTGTAATGACCGCGTTGTAATGGCATGTGATGTGTACAAATCGCTCTAAACGATGTTTACCCAACACGCTCAGTAGGGAAAGGACATTCCCCTACAAAAAGGCCGTAAGACCACAGGGGTGCAGCGTTCACAATGCAGAAATAGTGAAACAGCACTGCCTCCTTCCAGCACACCCATCATGCGCTGATCCCAAAAGACCCTATACAAAATAATGTGAAGAAAATAAGAGTCTAGAAACAGGGAGATCTGATGGCCACTAGGGGGCGGCAGCCGAGGTCAGACTCACCGCTCCAGCATCTGAAGCCAGCACAGAGTTGTCAGAATAAGAAGCATCCACAACCACCCGACTCCTGTGATCCACTTATGGGCAAGCTAACAAAATCGTATCCTATGTAAGTAAAATTGGAATCTTCCTAACTCCTGAGCCTCCTCCCTACAAATCATCTCCAGCTCACAGGTTGCCCACATCGTCAGCTCAAACCACCAGTGGTATATATCAGGAACCCGAATAGACTTCCAACTCATAGTCAGTTGCCGGCGGACGAGGATCAAGGCCATATCTAAGAACCTATTGGTAGCCTCCCCAGTCGCCGACCATTTATAAAGGCCCAGCAAGCATAACATTGGGCTCAGAAGGAATTCCCTAACATTGGACCCCCAAACCACCTAGAGAACCATTGTCCAGTAGGGAAACCATAGAGGGCAAGACCAAAGCATGTGGAAGAAATCTGCATCCTCAATGGTGCACCGGAGACGCTCCGAGGTCGCAGCCCGGAACATAACATGTATGCATTGTGGAGTCAGATAGGCCCGATGCATATAAAATAATTGAATGAGTTTAAAGAGGGCATTTCTAGACACTTTATAACTAGATTCCAATATCTTCCCCAAGAGGAGTCAGAGAGAGGCATCCATAGGTCTGCTTCTTAGCATAACCGAAGGGACAAAAGATCCATCTGCGCCCCCTTCAACAAAGCCCTGTACAGTAACGTGACCTTTTTTTTTAGTCTGTATTGAGGAAGAAAAGGTACGTGCTGCGGAGGCTCTCCAATACAGGCACCACATTAGTCATGCATCTTTCGTGTTAAGGAACACTAGAAGTATGAAATGGTCCACCAGGATATCATACGACTCCCAGAGATTGATAAAAGGGCTCAATTCACCTTCTGTAAAGAGGTCACCCAGGACATCAATCCCCACTGCCAGCCTCTCATGGAGCCCAGACCACCCCCCACCCCCTAAGCGACACCAATTACCAGAAGACAGAGCTTACAAGTGTATGGGGTTGTGACTGTGTCATAAAGTATGAGCCAAAACATAATGTGCAGTCCTAATCAGGATATTCAAGGTCCACAACCTGGAAGCAGGTGTTGGCTTATGTAGGTCTGCTTCTTAGCATAACCGAAGGGACAAAATATCCATCTGTGCCCCCTTCAACAAAGCCCTGTACAGTAAAGTGACCATTTTTTTTAGTCTTTATTGAGGAAGAAAAGGTACGTGCTGCAGAGGCTCTCCAATACAGGCACCACATTACTCATGCATCTTTCGTGTTAAGGAACACTGGAAGTATGAAATGGTCCACCAGGATATTATACGACTCCCAGAGATTGATAAAAGGGCCCAATTCACCTTCTGTAAAGAGGTCACCCAGGACATCAATCCCCACTGCCAGCCTCTCATGGAGCCCAGACCACCCCCACCCCCTAAGCGACACCAATTACCAGAACACAGAGCTTACAAATGTATGGGGTTGTCACTGTGTCATAAAGCATGAGCCAAAACATAATGTGCAGTCCTAATCAGGATATTCAAGGTCCGCAACCTGGAAGCAGGTGTTGGCTTCTGTAGGAATCCCAAAAGGCAACCCTTGGAAGGAGAGCCATGCTTAGGTATTCCCACACCATCCCACTGACAGGCCCGCCAACAGGCAACCAACTGAAGTTTCGCTGCTAAGTAATATAACTCCCAGTCGGGTGCAGATAGACCCTTTCCAAACGGCCACGTTGCGATGTGAGGTGCCCCAATAAAGTGACAGGAGCGAGTCACCCAGCTCACGAAAGAATTTCTGGGGCAACTCCTGCGGGAGAGCAGCAAATAAATAAAGAAAACGTGGCAATATAATCAATCATCTCGGACACAGCCACGCAGCCATTCAACAATAAGAGCAATGCAGACCAGAAGACAACGGAGTTACGCAGCTGGCCATCACACATCCTATGCTCCCCTCATTCAGCGAATATGAGGAGCAGTAAATAGCCACACTTAAGGAGCAAAATGTATGGCATTCCCATCTCAACATTAGGCCATTGGGAAAGGACCACGCACAGGGGCATCCCCCTCAAAGGATAAACACATGACTTAGACCACTTGACCTCAAGACCCAAGTGAACTCTGAAGTCCGATAATGCTGCTACCACCTCAAGATGGTCTATGCCCCTCCCCTTAAGATACAATAACATGTCATCTGCATACAGAGAGTAAGTACAGTTAGAAGTGAGGTTCAGGCCCTGATAGTGCAATCCCTGGAGTACAGGGCAGATGAAAATCTCCATGGCCAATGCAAAGAGCAGAGGTGAGAGGGTGCAACCCTGTTCAGGGCCCCCTCCAACGGGAAGACCGCCAAAATCAAGGGCCCAGTATGAATCCTGGTCAATGGGTCAGTGTAGAAAAGCCTTGTCCACCTGACAAAGGGCAGGCCCAAGCCAAGCATAGTAGCATAAACAAACTCCCAGTGGAGGGAGTCAAAAGCCTTTCTAATGTCCACAGAGCTAACCAGTACCTCTGGTGGGAGTTGTTCCCAATGGTCTAAGATCAGAAACAATTACCGAATATTAAGCATGGTACTACACATAGGAATGAAGCCTGTCTGATCCAGGTGAACGAGAGAGCACATTTGAGGAAGATCTTACTCAATATCTTATATTCTACATTTAGCATGGAAGGGGGGGCGGTAAGAATCGAGAAGTGGGTCCTTATCTTTCTCGGGGAGAGACACAACGGCAGCCTCCCTCAGCAAGGTTGGGAGCCGGCCATGCTGACAGGAATCATTGAAAAGTGCCACTAGTCTGGAAACAAGCTCCAACGCAAAGGCAACATAGACGCCCGTCGGAAACCTATCAAGGACAGACACCTTAATCGCTTCCAGCACCTCCTGTTCGGTAATATACCACCCAGTTAATCCATCACCACTGATTCAAGGAATACTTGCGAGGTATCTACAATATAGTTGAACATTTCACTCTCACTACCCGCCCCTCCCTACCCCTGCCCAAAGGAATACAGTGTGCGACAGTGCTGCAGGAAAACCTCATACAATCTCTCCTGGATTAAGACATCAGGCCCTCAAGGGCCATGTATCTGAAGTATAGGATGGCATCCCATAAAAGCCATGCTAACATCCTGCCTGACTTATCCTGCTCCCCATGAGCCCTAGCCATTTTTGCCGTATAATAAAAGTGCCTAGTTCTTCATCTAGTTCAAACAGCTTCTCCCGCTCCTCCAGCAGATGTCCCCTGCCATGTAGGGTCCCTTCCAACCCACCCAGAAGACCATCCAAAGCTCCTGCTGTTGAATATCTGAGAGGGGCTGAGTACAAACCCCCACTCTACTAGAGATACAATATCACCGTAGCACCACCTTCATAGCTTCCCACTCTATCCCTCCAGTCCTGAGAAATGTGCTCTCCCAATAAGCCCTGAAAGGCTTGTTCATCCAGTAATGCTGGATCAAAGAACCAGGTAGGCACACAAGGCATAGGGGAGGACCACTAGAATGTGTCCAGCACAAGAGCATGATCAGAATGGATTTTTGTTATATATTCCAGCCCCATCACTAGGACATAAGGTGCCCTACATGTATACCGCAGGTCTAGTCGAACCTCTGTATTGCTTTGCCCACTTGCGTAATCTGGGCTTACGCACACCACTTACTCACACAGAAACTCCAACACTTCTCTGGAGGTAAAATTAGCTTTATTCATATTGTAGACAAAGGCAATAAGTCACTGAAGCTAATAAATTCTTAGGCACCGAGTGAAAGGCAATAAACAATGAATACACCACACTATATATATATATATATATATATTCACTGAAAAAACCATAGGTTATAGACCATATATAGTTAGGAATTAGCATTTACAAAACCTTATTTTACTCACACAAAACCATTGAAATTCGCATATATAGTTAGTTGCACTAACTATATATCGCGCACCCGCAATCCACTGCTGATCATGTCACATATTACATCATTCATGACATGGTCAGTGACATCACTGATGACATCTCAAATGACATCACTGATGACATCACTGATGACATCTCAAATGACATCACTGATGACATCACTGATGACATCACTGATGACATCTCAAATGACATCACTGATGACATCACTGATGACATCTCATTTGACATTACTGATCACATCACTGATGACATCATTCATGTGATTATACGATGAACCTCTTCAGACTCTAATATAACCTTAGATACACTCAGTGTAAACAGACACTCACAGACTGTCACTCATCCATGGAGTTACTCACACACCTAGTCAGTCATGCAAAGAATCAATCACACCTCCATTTCCTCAACTATACAGTTATACACACCTTACTTATTCAAACATATACTAACACATATTTACTCTCTTATACAATCCCTGATACAAGTTCACAATGATCCATACAGCCACTCACACATTCACTGGCTCTTATGCACAGTTATTTATATATATTAACTCTCACATGTACTGTGTTTTACATATGTACTTACTTTGACATGTAGCACTGAGATATCCATTCACTCACCAATACACTCATGCACACAGTCAACCGCCCATACAGCTGTTTCCACATGCACTTTTGAACCCATACATCTAGTGAATCAACTGCTCACACATCTATGCACAGAGTCATACACCTCCCAGCCACCCACACACATACTCAGTCTCCCATACAAATACTTGGGCAACCAATCAATAACCCATATAGTTACTCATATAGCTACTGATCAACACATGCAGCAGTTTACAGAACAACAGACATAATGATCATCAGTGATGTCATTTGAGATGTCATCAGTGATGTCATCAGTGATGTCACTGACCTTATTTTACTCACACAAAACCATTGAAATTCGCATATATAGTTAGTTGCACTAACTATCACCTTAGCTGCTTCGCAAATATCCCTCCCCAGTGCTGCGCTGTCCATTGGAACTAGTGCTGAATGGACGTCCAATGGTCGTGCGCAGCACTGGGGAGGTAGCGCTCGTGACGACCGTTGGCCGTCAGCAGCGCTTAAGAGGCTATATATCGCGCACCCGCAATCCACTGCTGATCATGTCACATATTACATCATTCATGACATGGTCAGTGACATCACTGATGACATCACTGATGACATCTCAAATGACATCACTGATGACATCACTGATGACAACATCCAGTGACTGTATGTTTCTGTAAAGTTAAAATATGTCTTACATATTGAAGAATGAGTGGATGAATAAGTGTCTGGATGAAGGATTTAGTAGGTGCATGACTGACTGTATGAGTGAGTGATTAAATGTGTCTCACTGAGTGCATGGGTTAGGGACTAAACTGTCTTAATTTGTGCATCAATATGTCTGTTGTTCTGTAAACTGCTGCATGTGTTGATCAGTAGCTATATGAGTAACTATATGGGTTATTGATTGGTTGCCCAAGTATTTGTATGGGAGACTGAGTGTGTGTGTGGGTGGCTGGGAGGTGTATGACTCTGTGCATAGATGTGTGAGCAGTTGATTCACTAGTTGTATGGGTTCAAACGTGCATGTGGAAACAGCTGTATGGGCGGTTGACTGTGTGCATGAGTGTATTGGTGAGTGAATGGATATCTCAGTGCTACATGTCAAAGTAAGTACATATGTAAAACACAGTACATGTGAGAGTTGACATATATAAATAACTGTGCATAAGAGCCAGTGAATGTGTGAGTGGCTGTATGGATCATTGTGAACTTGTATCAGGGATTGTATAAGAGAGTAAATATGTGTTAGTATATGTTTGAATAAGTAAGGTGTGTATAACTGTATAGTTGAGGAAATGGAGGTGTGATTGATTCTTTGCATGACTGACTAGGTGTGTGAGTAACTCCATGGATGAGTGACAGTCTGTGAGTGTCTGTTTACACTGAGTGTATCTAAGGTTATATCAGAGTCTGAAGAGGTTCATCGTATAATCACATGAATGATGTCATCAGTGATGTGATCAGTAATGTCAAATGAGATGTCATCAGTGATGTCATCAGTGATGTCATTTGAGATGTCATCAGTGATGTCATCAGTGATGTCATTTGAGATGTCATCAGTGATGTCATCAGTGATGTCACTGACCATGTCATGAATGATGTAATATGTGACATGATCAGCAGTGGATTGCGGGTGCGCGATATATAGTTAGTGCAACTAACTATATATGCAAATTTCAATGGTTTTGTGTGAGTAAAATAAGGTTTTGTAAATGCTAATTCCTAACTATATATGGTCTATAACCTATGGTTTTTTCAGTGAATTTTCAAGGTTTTGTAAATGCTAATTCCTAACTATATATGGTCTATAACCTATGTTTGTTTCAGTGAATTTCAATGGTTTTTTAATAGCAAATATCAAAAGCTGTAAAATGTATTCTTCTTTTAAAGGAAAAATATATTTTATATGTATTTAATATAATTTTTTTATGTATATAAATTTTTTGAGGGAACGAATTTATCAACTATCATGCTGAAGAAGAGTGTGGGGGAAAAAAACCAAAGAGGAGGACTAAGAGGAAAGAACAATCAGTTCAAAAATACAATTGCTTTAAAGCATGAAGTGCTTTTCCACACATTTACATTTAAATAACCCATATTAGAACATACAAAATATCTACAGAGGAGAAGGTGTACATTGAATTTTAGACTCTTCATTGGTACCTACATGTTGGTACTTACATCACCCACACAATACAACAGCTCTATTCAGAGCTACCCTACCTCAAAGCACTCTAAAATATTATTTTACTATTTCCCTTGGTTTTCCCCTTGTTACGCTTTCCGGAACGCTACCCGGTGCGCGGACCGGGCGCTAACCGTGCGAACATTTGAAAAAAAAAGGGGTTTTTTTTTACTTATATGGGCCTCCTCAGCCACCCTCAGAAAACCTAGGGGGTCAGGATATGTCTCCCGTGCCCCCTTATACCCATTCCCAACATTGTTTATCCTCCATCTTGTGACTAAATTCGTCCGAAACACGATGGCGGACTCCCGTTACGCTACCAGTGAGCTACCCGGTTCGCGTACCGGGTAGCTTTTCCACCGCCAAAAATCGAAAAAAAAATTATTTTATTTTTTTGCCCTGGGGGGCCCTTTAATAGCCCCCACATCAATCCTAGGGGGTCAGTAGGGGTCTACCTTGCCCCCTTTCATTCATTTCCCCCTTCGTTTATTTCCACCTCTTGTCTCTCGATCCTACCGAGAGACAAGATGGCGGCCGCTCCGGACTGTTTAGAATGTTGACAGTCACCGGAGAGCCAATCCGCTTCTCCTCGCGAAGTTCCGTTATGCGTCTGGTACGCGAACCGGGGCGCTAACCGGGACGCTGTCACAGATATATATATATTTTTGAACGTTAATTTCTCAAAATCCACTGGAGCACATATCTTGAGACCTAGCAAAGGCACATCGGGCAAACAGTCTCTACAATTTTGCCAAGTTTCATAGAAATCCATTCAGCCGTTCGAGCTAAAAGTGAGTCCAACCGCCCTATGGAAAACTCAATGTTAAAAACACGTTTTGGGACCCCCCTTTTTTCTCGGCCACCGCTTGACGAAACCCCCCCAAACTTTCAGGGGACGCTCAGAAACAAAATGTGCCATTTTCCTGAAAATTTCAGCCATTCAACATAGAATTTTCAGAAATCCCTATTCAAAAAAATCCTAACTATATATACCTACTGGCGACTGCCAGTAGGTAATATAAATATGAAACTGTGAATACAGGTATATAAACAGTTAATGTACAAAGCAGCTCACCAGATGCGTCTGCACCGGAGACTTCAACATCCCTGGCCAAGCACCGCAAACACCAACCCTGTAGAGACTGGGGCACAGGAAGTAATCTCTCCTGGCACCAAAGTCTTCCCGCAAGTGCGTGGACTCCAAGACTGAGTTCCTGAGCTCCACCCCACAGACACCGCTTTTTATAGTTTAAATCAACATGTTCGAGAAGCCTCTAGCAGGTGCTCTCGCCCATCTATCCACAGGTGCTGGCCCCATCTCTGCATCAGATCCACCCATACAGACCTGGCCAGATTGTGTTTGGGTGCGCCGAGGCAAAAGACATTCCTTTCCCTATCTCCGGCCTTGGGGAGCCTTGCACAGCGCATCCTCCCTCTGTCCTAGAGCTAACCATAGAATGTGCAAAAACAAGCTGAAGGTACAAAATAACCTCACGAGATGTCTAGCACCAGCTAGTACTGGTTTATGTGAAAAACATGTTTATGTTACTCCTGAAGTGTAACTATAGGGCAAGGCAGCACAAAATGGAAGTGCGATGCAACAAAATGGAAGATCAGAGCCTTGCATGGAATCGAAGTCAACATGTAATTTAGCACGTGTAAAATGGCAAATGCAGTACAACCTCATGATCATGGAATCCAAAGTAGTAAGAGTACCCAACGGGCCTCGGGGGAACGAACCCACCAACAATCTATTAAATCCCACTGGCCAAACCACAAGCGGGCTGCCGCTGCCATCCGGCCCGGGAGCACACCTTGTAGGGACAGATAAAAAAATGATTAAGCCTTAAGTCCTTGACGCAGTTAAAATCAACCCCCACCACTCTCCTATAAGGGACCAAAAGTGAAAGCAGAGACGCCCAGCTGGTAAAGAATGATGCCTGCTCCGTATTTGGTACGTAAATATTTAAGAAGGCAACTTCTCTGCCATCCAGGCTCCCCAACACTGGGACATATCGCCCCTCAGGTTCAGTAACCACTCTGTGCAAGTGGAAAAGAACCCCAGAGCTAATCCAAATAAGGGCGCCCAACGAAAGGCTGAATAATAAGTAGTGTGGTCCGCAGGCTCCATATTGTGAGTCTCCTGGAAGAACGCAACATGGACCCACTGACGTTTCAAGTAAGACAACACATTATATATACCACTTAGAGGGAGAAGAAAGGCCTTGTGCATTCTATGTAAGTAACTTGATTTGTGTAGCCATAAGAGGGAGACAAGAAAGAAACAGGACCCCCTAGTGATCCTGCCAGCAGCAGAACCACACACAACCAAGCAAGCCCCACTGTACCAAACACATTGTGCTACAGCCCCATATGTACCACCGCCAGCAATTAAACAAGTACACACAAAAACAAAAACCAACACCCCAACAGTTCGCCCAACCCCCCACCAAGGACTGAGACATTAAGCCATCCTGTCCAGACAAAGAGGAGCCAAGTAAAGGCCAAAAAGCCAACTAGATCCATAACAGAAAATAGCATGTTGGAAAGGAGCTACCTACAAGTGGTGGAAAACCGACACTCAAGAGAGACAACAGTGTAAAAGAATGCCACATGTATGCCCCCCCCACAGCTGGACCCCCCAAACACCTCAGGTAGGAGCGCTTCAAACCAGTTTGTCCACGGACTCCGGGGTAGAATGCCCCAAGACCAGGAGTTGAAGAGTCCTCTGAATCTGAAGCGGAAGAATGGCACTTTGAAAGTGTGGGTCGACTACCCACGAATTTCCAGTGCAACCTGTATCTTGGAAGTGCAGGTTGCCCCTTGCTGAGGTGCTTGGGGAGCAAACAGCGAGAATGTTCAGAGATCTCAGGACGCACCGTGCCCTAGTCGTACAGTTCAATTCAGTCACACGCTTCAGACGGATCGGTAAAGAAATTTACTTTAGCCTCAGACTGGACCCACAGGTGAACATAGAAGAGCAAGGAGTACAGCAGCCCCAAGTCACGCAGTTTCCTCTTCACTGCCATGAAGGATGCCCTCTGTATTTAAACCTGGAGGGTAAACTCAGGATACAGGGACACCTTGGGATTGTCCACCACAAATAGGCTGGGAGCACAGGCCTGCTGCATGAGATGATCCCAGTCCCTGAACAGCAGGAGGCGATGCAAACACAGGTCACGGCGTGCCCCAGGACGAAGCTCCCGGGCCATCACCCTGTGCGCACGTTCCAAGGCAAGGAAGTTAGAGACACACTCTGGGCCACCACCTCCTGGCCCCAGGCCTCAAGGAAAGCCAACAGTGAGTCTGCCTCAGCATGCTCAGGTAGTCCCACAATGCGGCTTTTATTAAGCCTAGCCTGTCCCTTCTGGTCGTCCAGGCAAGCGGCCAGACGATGAGTGCACTCCCAAGGCTGAGATGCTATTACCTGCCGACTGAACCGCTGGCATCAAAATGTGTACTGCAGTCTCCAGGGCAGTGACCTTCTCCATAACCTTCTGCGAATATTCTTGAATAAGACCCAAATCAATGGAAATTTAGTCAATTTTGCCTGCCAAGCACTCCCCAGAAGCGCTGATGGCAGCCAGGTGTTTACCAAACCTGTCATTCATACATGCTGTGTCTGCCCCGCCAGTGCCCTGGTTCATTACCTGCAGGGGGTGCTTATAGCCACATCGTATTTAGAGTGTTAAGTGTGTCTCATAATGGCACCTAGAAAGAGCAAGGGCTCTCAAGGAACACCACAGGAGAGGCCACCATCTCCCTCAATGGCACAATGGGCGATAAATCGGCGGGAAATAAGGGTTCCTGAAGGGAGTCCAAGAGGCCCCAGACCAGGCACAGAATGGGCCAGTAACAAGGAAGTGAGAAGGGCTGGGCAAGTCCCCACAAAAATCTCTGCAGCCAACCACTTCCCCACCTCAAAATAGTGGTGTAGAGCCTCAGCTTCTTTAAACGCAGCTAGCCTTTGTTCGGCTGTGCGGCTCGCCCCCTTATCCAATGATAAGGGGGCAAGCAACCAAATGTAGGCGCTCAAGTGCTCTCGAAGTGGTGGAGTGGGGCCAACCAACTCACAGGCCCACCACAGCAATGCCGAAAAGGGAGCACTTCTCCTGCAAAACACAACACAGGCATATGGGAATCTGTCCTCATGGAAACAGGGCGGGGGCAGCAGTAGAACGTATCAGCCCTTGAGCTCTGAGGGGGGTATTGGAGAAGTCCAACCATATCACAGCCCCCCACATCAAAAGACATGGGGCACTAGGCCCGCAACACACACCTCTGTGGTCACTGGGAAGCTGGAAGGCAGCCTGAAGAAGACGATGGGGCTGCAGAGCTGATTAAGTTCTGTGCTCTAACACTGTTGATTATCCTTATGCCCGCTGAGGGAAGGCGCATGGGGGGGGAGCCTGAGTCTGCGAACCCCTCTGGGGCTGCAGAGCTGATTAAGTTTTGTGCTCTAACACTGTTGATTATCCGTATGCCCGCTGAGGGAGGGAGCATGGGGGGAGCCTGAGTCTACGAACCCCTCAAAAATCACCGACTAGAAGGAGGTGCTCCCCCCAAGGAATCTCACCGCTGCGGGCATCAATAATGTGGCAAACAAATTGGCCTGCCATCTTGTCCTGGGCACTGGATCCGTAGTGAGAGACTGCAGTGGCTGAACGTCTTGGCCCGCACTCCTGAGAAAACACAGTTGCACCGCCAAGGTCCTAGGCACTTAGGGAAGCTTCTACTATGGAAGCAGGGAGCCAATGACCGGTGAATGGGGCCGGGGAGATAACAGGCAGCGGGGAGCTCTGGAGCACTGCAGCCTCAGTGTATGGCAGGTGGCTCTGCCCCGAACCTGGTTGCTGACTTATGGGTGAAGTGTGCCAGGGAGTCAAAGTCTATTCTACCACTTACTATTATGTGCTCATTTTTTCTGAGTAGATCCAGGAGTTAAAGACCTTTTTTTAATAATTTTTTTAATTTGCGGGGAAGCAAGCCAAGGTAATATTTAAAACCTCTTCTTTCTTTAGGTCTGAAAATAGGCTGATTGAACGGTTGGAAACTTTACAATTTAGGTGCCCAACTAATAGAACCTTATGCACACCTTCCTTGTCTACCACCGCATTTATAAACGAAAATAAGGCTGGGAGAAGAGCCTTATGCATGGGGTCAGGAACAATATAAGATTTACCAATAGCACTTATTCTTCTGCAAACTATCATGCACCAGAGAAAGTTTTACTGCTTGGAATAAATTTGATGAATCTGAGAAACTACAGTGGTGCCAACTAAGAGTATTGCTCGAAACTATAGCTACACCTCCCTAGGCATGACCACTCTTACAGGAGGCAGTCCTACAACTAAGCATAAAATCACCATCCAAGACAAAATCATTCAAGCACCATGTTTCATGGATGCAGACGATATCAGCTCTCACTCTGAGTATTTAAAAAGTCAATGTTATCAGTGTAGTTCAACATTCCTGCTGCATTCAGGGAAAGCACTTTTAAGCACTTACTAAAAGCTTGTCGCAACTTACGATTACTAGTGTGGGTGGCTGGCAGCCAACTCCATCTTCTCAACTCTTCTTCTATTTTCGGAGGGCTCCCTTCCACCTCTATCTCAGCAGAGAAACTAATAGAGGGTCATAATTTCGCACAAACAGCTCATTCTCCTTCATAGAGGACCCTCCTACTAGGGAGAAATTTCCCACTTCATAGAGGCATCAACTACTACTACTTTCAGAGGAAACTGGGATTACATCAATCGCCCTACAGTGAAAGTAATCAATATTTTGCAAAATCAGATTGGACACCAGTGGTGTTCCCTCTAATTTTTTTTCTCTGTGTGAGGCAGTGTAGGGTCTATGTGCGCTTCAGCCGTGGCTATGTGCGCCAGGAAAAACACTGCGTTTGTGTGCAGCGCCAAATATCACTACAAACGTTTGCTTAAAACCCTAGCAGCCCAGCTCTGTTAAGAAGAGAAATTGTATTCCTCTGTCTGATGTAACATTTCCTATACATTGATTTACACACCATGATTCAGTGTCTCTGTGTAATGTGTATGCAATGTAAAGTGCTTAACACCTTACACTGGTGTGAGTGGCACTATTAAACAAAATAAATATGAAAGAGAGAGGGGTTTTAGAGACTTGAGGGTCACTGTTTAAGGTTGGTAATGAGAGTATCCGTGGCTGAGATGGCACTAATTATTACAGTGAAATTATGAAAACATCCCACATTGCAATTTGAAACATTGGCAGCTATGTTACTGCATTTCTCTTCTTAATAGGGTTGAGCTACTAGGTGTTTGTGTGCATTTGTTAAGGTTTACGTGTTGCAGAGGGACATCTTAAGGATTTTGAGTGCCGGGGCTAAACTTATTTCCGGGGCCTCTGGTTTGAACAGCTCTGGGTTTATGATCCAATTCCAGCTTTTTCATGTCCTTTTTGGCCAGGTCACCGACACTACAGAGGCCCACTGGTCCAAATTCTAAATGTGCTTCCATGTAATATTCAGGGATAGTGGTGTGTGTTTTCAAAATTGTAACATAGCCTGAAGGAAAAGGAGAGGAGACTAGTGAGAAATAGGATTTAGTGGCAGAGAAAGGGGGAGAGAGGAACAAAGTAGAAAAATGGTCAGGGCGCAAAGATGAGAAATGGGGAGGGGGTAATGGAGAAATTGGTAAGAGAGGGACTGAAAGCAAGGCAGCCAGAGGCTTTGGAGAACTGGGAGGGAGAACGGAGAATGGAAAACCGGTAGGAGAGAAAGCAAAGAACAGGCAGTGAGAGGTAAATAGAGACAAGAATGAGATGGGGAGAAGGGGAAAGTGGGTAAACGTGGAGCGGGACTGATAAGAGGAAGAAGAAAAAGATGAGAAGGAGACGGCGAGAGCAGCTGAGGAGTAGAAGTTAAAAGGACAAAAGATAAGTCCGAGAAGACAGCGAGTGTGGTATGGCAATGCTTCAGAAGTAGCGTCTCCGCATATCAACGTTGGGGGGTTCTATAAGGAGCCTTTTTCGCCATCTTGTCATTTGTAAATGTTTGCTCTATGTAACCGTGCTCACCTGAACAAACTAAGGAGGGTGAAAGGCTGGTTAGGCCTAGCCAAGATTTTTTTATCTTGCCATGATGCAGGTCTGAGCAGATGGCAGCTGCAAGTGTGTAAATGACTAATCCATTTGTCGGGAGTATTCTCTTCACTAACACTTGCTTCCCTTCTCTTTTTGAAACATCAGGGGCAGCAACATTGTCATGGTCCCACCCGGGCTTTAAGTGGAAGCCTTTTCAATAGTATATGAAAGCCATAGTTGCTGCTTATTTATCTCATGAAACTAACAACCACTGACAAAGCCAATAGTCCGACTTGTTGTATGTATGATGTTACTTGTTGTATCATATATCTGGATGCAATGACAGAAACAGATTATGCTCCTACACTGCTCAAGACTACGGTTACCATCATCAGTGTCTCACTGGGTCAAGGTTTATCTAATCTATTCTTCAGACTTGCCATAATGAGCACCTACATTAAAACAATTGAGAAATACCACAAACATTTCCCTTTTCTTCCTTTCTCTGACCCCATTAAACTTGGAAAGAATAATCACCCTACAATTTGAAAAATATTTAGAAGCAAGCCAACTGTTGAATTCCCATTAGTTACTTTTCTGTCCCAACCACAGTAGGGAAGCTGCACTACTAGATGTACGCAAGCTCCTATCACAAGACAGTCTGCTTAACCTGATGAATTTCAGAGCTGAGTTTTGTATAGAAGATCACCCCCTTTCGCCCTAATATATGCAAGTACAAAAAAGTTAATCTCATTAACAGTCAAACTGCTTCTTGTTAAATGTCACATTTTGTCAAAAGGTATTGTTAAAACTGTACTACCAGCGGGACCATAACAGACACTCAAGCAAGTCTCTGTCATGGGCAGCCTAATCACAGCTAAAAAGATGGCTGGAGAGTTTCGCTGCTTTCAAATTCAGATGGATTTAATTTATACCAGCCATTGTTGCGGCCTATTTATCTTATGCAACTAGCAACCACTTACAAAGTCAATAGTCCGACTTGTAGGTATGATCAGGGCTTGAAGTGGGCCGTGTCTAACAGGTGCTGAGCACTGGCAGTTTTTTAAAGGGGGTCTCGAAACAGGTCTCTGTTTTATGCCCTGGCACAGGCAGTCAGTTTTTTTCCAGACTGCAGTGACAGCAGGCACATCAATGTGCGCATGCTCACACTGCTCACTTCTCACTAGTAGAGAAGTTAGGGCATGACATCATGCCTGGTGAGCCTTGTAGGTAGGGTGACCAGGAGTTCCGGATTTGTCTGGACCGTCCCGGTTTTTCAACAGTTGTCCCAGCAGATTTTGGGAAAAGTGGCTCATGTCCCGTTTTTTTGAGAGGGTGAACTAAAAACAATGAGAGGCATATTTTTTAGGTGTTTCAAAGGAGGGCTAGTAAGCAGCTGTTATAAGTAAGCAGTTTAATAAACAGACATGAAGCTGGTTTTAAAAAATTACATTTATTTTCTTAGTGCCTGTTCTGTGTTTCTATGAGGATGAGGACTGTCCTTATTTGCCATTTTATTGATAAACATTTGTGGTCCTTCCTCTATTTTAGCGAAATGTCCTGTTTTTTTGGGTCGCATGCTCTAGTCACCCTACTTTTAGGGGTTGGGAAATCCTTTAAAGAGAGTCATTTTCTCTCTGGATTTTCCTTCTCTTTTTGAAACTCAGGAGCAGCAACATCGTCCTGGTGCCTCCAGGGCTTTAAGTTAAAGCCTTTTCAATATTACACACAAGCCTTAGTTGCTGCTTACTTATCTTACGGAACTAACAACCATTGACAAAGCCAATAGTCCTGACTTGTAGTTATGATGTTAATTGTTGTATCATATATCTGGATGCAATGACAGAAACTGCAAAATACAAGTCGGGTGGTGCACCATGCTAAGTACAGATTTTTAGCTTGTGTGTCTTAAGCCAGGGCCTTAATTACACTGGCCACACACCTTTGCAAGACCCCCAAGTTTTTTCATCCCACTTAAAGCCCTGGGTATGATGTTAATTGTGGTATCATATATCGGGATGCAATGACAGAAACAGTAAAATACAAGTAGGGTGGCACACTATGCCAAGCACAGAAAGGTGTAAATCACCTCACAGCTGCACTCTATTAAGTAGAGAAAATCAGCAAGTCTATAAACACGACGTGTGCTTTTCACGGCGTGTTTGTAGAGTTGCTGCATTTCTTTTCTTAACAGAGCTGGGCTGCAGGGTGATTGTGGGACTTTATTAAAGATTTCAGGTTAATCACAGCTCCCGTCTGGAGCTGTAATTAACCTTAAAACTTAAACAAAGTCACACAATCACCCCGCAGCCCAGCTCTGTTAAGAGGAAATGCAGCAACTCTACAAACACGACGTGTGCTTTTCACGTCGTGTTTGTAGAGTTGCTGCATTTCTTTTCTTAACAGAGCTGGGCTGCGGGGTGATTGTGGGGCTTTGTTAAAGATTTCAGGTTAATCACAGAGCTGTAATTAACCTGAAAACGTTAACAAAGTCACACAATCACCCAGCAGCCTAGCTCTGTTAAGAAGAGAAATTCAGCAAGTTTACAAACACGACGTGTGCTTTTCACACCCTGTTTGTAGACTTGCTGAATTTCTTTTCATAATAGAGCGCAGGTGCAGGGCGATGGGCACATTGTGTGCTTTTGTTTAAAGTTTTCATGTTAATTGCAGCTCATGAGGGCGCTGCAATTAACATGAATACTTAAACAAAGGCACACAGTATGCACTGCAGCCGGGCTCTACCTGAAAGAAACACCCGGTTTTTGCACCGCTCGCTTTTTAAATACAGCGGCTCGAATGTTGTTGTTTGATGTGCTGTGTGTGTGCGCGCTCCACACACAGCACTGTGTGCTTCATGCACCAGAGGTGGGTGTGCGCCCATGCGCGCAGGTTATTGGGAACAGCGGCCGGACGGACACCCTAGAATGAAATGTCACTTTTTATTGCTAATCGTTTGAGAATGCCTAACATTCACTACAGCAATATCACTATTTTGTATCCTCTTCAATTCCTTTTTGTATCAAAAAAAATATCATAAAAAGAACTCTTCAGAATTACATCTTGATCAAATATTGCAGTAAAGTCTATCGCAGATGTTACACTCTGCACAATCTGTGATCTAACTTTTCCTGATGGCAACATTCCAGTAACGTTGGATGGTTCTGAATAGGCAAATGTTTTAGCCAAAGGATTAAGACTATTTGGAAGCACATTAAGAGAATAATGTCCATTATGAGAAGCATCTATGTGTGGCGGCATGGACTGAGGAGGATTAACACAGATCCTTGACAAGCTTACCATTTTGCCATGCATCATTAAACTAGGATTATCCTTTTTTTTGGTTGCTAAGATCAGTGCCTCAGTATTCTTAAAACAACTGTTTGATGGGCGTTTTTTGGGATTCTTCGTCGTTTTTTTACTTTTTCTGCTGATTACACTTTTTCTGTTTATTTTCTTTCCGGGACCGTAAGCCATTAGTAGAATTGGATAAGCACCCTAATGGCTTAAGAATTGCCACAAGAAAGTCTTTTACATTGACTGCATTGTTCACTAGTTTTTCCAGTAATGCGAGAATAGACAACAGGATCCTTTCCAAGGACTTAAGTTACTCAAAGAATTCGAAATAGGATCTTGGCAGATTTCACTAGGAGCTTAGCAAGTACTCTAGGTTTGAGGAGGCACAGCTTTCCGAGTCCCTGGATGACTTCTGACTAGGTGTACTACTAAAAAGCTTCTGCATGGAGTTTGAGTTTTACACACAGGTTGCAAGAATTATGGTAGCATGTCGATGTTCTCTAAGATTATTTTTCGCTTCGATGTTCACATTTGGTAGTGTAAAATCTTCATTGAGATGGGGAATTACAGCTACCTCAATCTCGACTAAAGACCCTCCTTGATGCTGCTCTGAAGTAGTGACTAAGACATCCTTCCAAGTGATTGGTGGCCTTCTTCCTTAGGCTCTCCCCCCCGAGCCTGTTAGCAAAGTGAGGAATCTGGGAGTCATCTTTGATGACCGCCTTACGTTCCACCCACATGCCAACCAGATTACCTCTTCAGCCTTTTACAAACTGAAGCTTATCAAAAAAATCCTCCCTTTTCTACCTGAAAAAGCTGGTAAAACTCTTTTCACCTCTCTTGTGCTGTCCACTTTGGATTATTGCAATGCCCTGTTCCTCAATGCACAGGAAGGAGTCTTGAATAAATTGCAAATAATACAAAACTCTGCTGCGAGGCTTTTGGGAAATATCCCTAAACATCACTCTGCCTCTAAAACCATCAAAGAGTTGCACTGGTTATCCATTAAAAACAGGATAAAATTCAAGACCCTGTGCATTGTGTATAAAGCGTTGCATAACCAAGGACCAGCACATCTCATCCGCAATCTGACCCCTTATCGTCCACTCAGAACACTACGTTCATCTTGTTCAGGAGATCTTGTGATACCCCGTACAAAAACGGTCTCATGGGGCGATAGAAGATTTCTGGTATCAGCCCCTAAGTTGTGGAACACTCTGCCACCAATGATTAAAGCCAGTCCATCTTTATGGTCGTTTCGTAAACAACTTAAGACCTGGCTCTTTAATCAATAAATCATCCATAGTTTCCTCAGGGTAAATATTCAGATACTCAGCGCCGAGACGCCCCCGGGCCATTGCATGCGCTTTACAAGTATTAAAAATAAATAAATAAATAAATAAATAAATAAATAAATCTGCCGATTTCGCTCCTGAACGTTGAGCCCAAAATTCTCGCCAAACTTTTGGCAAATCGGCTGATTACGGTGATTGCTGACTTGATCCATCCGGACCAGTCTGGATTTATACCCCACCGTAATACCGCTCTCAATCTACGCCGCCTCCATGGCGTCTTGGCAAGGGCGGGGTCTCTTGGAGAGCCGGCCATCTTGGTTTCCCTTGATGCCTCGATGGCCTTCGATGCGGTAGAGTGGCCATATTTGTGGGCTGCCCTTGCTAAGTTTGGATTCGGCCCTAAATTCATTGGGTGGATTAAGCTTTTGTATGAGCAGCCGCTGGCACAGGTGGTGGTCAATGGCAGGGCCTCGGAGCCCTCCACCCTCGGTCGCGGAAAGAGGCAAGGGTGCCCCTTGTCACCGCTCCTCTTTGCGCTTGCTCTTGAGCCCCTGGCTGCATGGCTACGTTGGGAACCGTCGCTTAAGGGCATCCGATGGTCGCCTGACTTCGAGGACCGGATATCGCTCTATTCCGATGATATCTTGTTGTATCTTACCTCTCCTCGTAAGTCGTTAGGTGTCCTGTTTGATGTGCTACGCTCCTTTGGGAGGAATTCCGGTTTGGTCATTAACTGGGTCAAGTCTTGTATTTATCCACTCACGGACGATGTGCCTCTTCTTCCCCGCATTTGTCCGATACCGGTTTCTAGAGTTGGCTTTAAATACTTGGGAATCTACATCTCGCTGGACCCCAAGGCCCGCTACGAGCGGAATTTGGTGCCTCCGCTTTCCCGGCTTCGGTCGGATGTTGCGGCGTGGTGTGGCTTGCCACTTTCCCCTTTGGGAAGGGCGGCCCTGTTCAAAATGATGTCTCTCCCCCGCTTCCTGTATGCCATTCAAAACACACTTGATTTGGTACCTGCTAGCTATTTTCGAGAGATCGAGGGCTTGCAGAGGAAGCTGATGTGGGGCGGGCGACCGCGTATCGCACTTGCGAAATTGACTTTGCCATGGTACGATGGAGGTATTGCGTTGCCCGACATCAAGCGCTATTACTGGGCCTCCCAGTTGAGTGCTGTGAACCACGCTATGTACGGCCCTGTCCCGAACCCCGCGTTTGAGATGGACAGATGGCAACTCCCCGGGGGGATTACAATCGAGCGCTCTATTCTAGAGCCGACCGGAAGCACCTCACAGGCCCTACTGCAGTTGCGGTGCGAGTCTGGGGAAGTGCGACCGCCGCCACGGGATGGACAGATAAACTCACGAAATCGACCCCATTGTACGCCGCGGAAGCGCTAGGTGGCCTGTGGACGTCGAAGGGTTTTGACAGGTGGGATCTCATCGGTATCAGCAGGGTGGGCGACCTTTGGGCCAAGGGCAAAGTTAAGACCTTCGAGGTACTCCAGCGGGAATATCAACTGAGCGACAAGGAATATTACCGGTACCTTCAAGTTAGCCATGCGCTTAACTCGGTTTTCCTGGCTGGCACCACGGTCCCGGAGTCCTCTCCTCTCGAGGATAGAGTGCTTGACGGATACGCCCCTGATAGCACTATATTCCTAATCTATAAGAAACTGATCAATGATCGCTCGGATCTCCTTATACAATTGCGGAATGCTTGGATCAGTGACGGGCTAGAACTGGACGATGAAGACTAGCAGGCGGCGATATCTTCCCCAAGGAGGTCGCGATTCCCGCACGTCTTAGGCTGGTGCAACTTAAAATATTGCATCGGGTGTATGTCACGGGCCCACGACTGGTACATATGGGTTTCTCTGTGGATGGGTTGTGTAGGCGTGGATGTGGTATGTTGGCTACATTTCTGCACATCCTCTGGGATTGTCCGGAGGTGGCGACGTTCTGGCGCCGAGTGCATGCGGTTATGGGTGAGGTGACAGGTGTTGTGTTATTGCCTGAGGTCAGACGCTGCCTATTGAATGTTTGGGAGCCAAATGACTGTACTGTTGCACAAACTCAATGGGTCACATTGGGTAATATGGTTGCTAAACGAGATATAGCCCAGTTGTGGGGTTCTCAGAGGCCGCCATCACTCCTAGCATGGAAAGAAAACATGGACTGGTCCATGTTCAGGGAAAAAACTGTATATGTTTCCGTGGCAGACCTAAGAAATGGGGTAGGGTCTGGGGACAATGGAATGCGTACCGTGGAGAGATTTGCACCCCCCCATTCACCGACATTCCAGATCCGCTTCTTCTCCCTTGACTGTGCGTTCCTAATACTTAGCTTTTGTCGAATACATTGTATTGTTTTGCCTCTGGGTCCCCCCCTACCCTCCCCAGCATTTCTCCTCTTTTATATTGTAGCATGTCTTCCACTCGTCTCCCGCTGCCATAACGGGACAGCCAATCTATCACGCAGTAATGCCTCGATCTTCTTTGTGTTTTGTTTGTTGTTTTATTTATATAAAATACAAAATGTGAAACCTTTCACTAATCCTATTTATACCACGTGCCTTTACAAGATCACGAGATATCGCTGCCGGACCCTCGGGTTGTCGGCTGAGAAGCTGTGTACTTTGATGTTGATACTGTTGTGTGCGACTACTGACCAGCCTCCGTGGTTGTAGGTCTGTAACTGTCTCTTTTTTTACATAATAAAGGTTTTCGAAAAAAAACAAAAAAACAATGCCCTGAGCATGATCCAATCCTGGTTCTTCTCCAACCACCTCAAACTCAACCCCAATAAAACCGAAAATATTCTCTTCTCACCTAAAAACAACAAGCTCCCCATCCAAGTCTGGCTCCCTGATCTCAATGCCCTTAACTGCTCCCTCTCCTTATCTGACTCAGCCAAATCACTTGGCTTCAACATTGACAACAAACTCACTCTTAACAACCACATCAAAAACACGGCAAAGGGAGCTCTCTGCACACTCAGACATCTTAAAAAACTCAAACCCTTCATTCCTGCTGATGACTTTAAATGGGTTTTCCCCCTCCCCCTAACAAATAGGAGCACCACACAATCCTGCTCCTTCTCGGGCAACGCCCCGATCATCTGGAACGCCCTCCCCAGAGTCCTGCGCTGCAACCCCTTGTACCACAGCTTTAAAAAAGACCTCAAATTCTACCTTCCCTCCAAATACTGGGGTCCTTAATCGCTGCATCCAACCCTTTATTCAGTCCCCGTTATTCATACCACCCTTGACAGTCTTTTCTGTCCCACTCTTCTCCCCTCCCCTCTCTCTCTCTCCTAGACTTTTTCTCCACTCTAATACTACCCCCTTTCTTTTACTCCCTTGCCTTTTTTATTGTTTCTGTGCTAACTGTCTGTCGCAACATGTTTGTTCTCCTCATGGCCTTAACTATTAGCCTATTTGTACATTGAAAAAGTGTTTTCTAATGTGCAATGTCTGTATATTTTTTTGATCCCGTTGAATCAACTGTACCGACTGCAATTTTAATGCTCATGTAAAGCGCTCTGCTACCCCTGGGTCTTGAAGCGCTATATAAAACTTTTCAAATAAATAAAATAAAATAAAGAAACTAAAGAAACAAGTGCTGTATAGGGCCAAGCAGTATGTATGCTGGCGTGAAAGCCTACTCCTCATTACAGACTATACCACGCCACCAGCCTACAAAACAACACAGCATACTAACACCACGTCCCCCAGAAGGAGGAGGATGCCGCACCTCACAGGTCCACATGTGCTCCCCACAGGTCCAAGTAAAGGTGATATAAAGTGTAGTGCTGACGAGTGCACTGAATGGCGTAGGCAAATAACAAGATGGCATGGGCGCTATACTATCACGGTACAGGTGCCCAACAGATTCCACAATCGCCTTCCTTTCACTCAACTTCCCCGAAAGAAATGTAACTCAACTTTCTCACAAGCCAACCGATGGGGGGGGGGGAGCTCTGGGGCCTGAGGGAAGGGGGCCTCTAGGACCCTTTTCCAAATATTCACCCTGCGGCACCAGAGCTTTGTCACATTTACAAAAGAGTCACACGCTTCCCCCACGTTTCCTCTCCTGCACTTCTACAGGCCAACTGCTGGCCAACTGCCGTGCCTCAACCATCTAAAGAGGCCAGCCCTCACCACTCGAGTGCCCAATATCAAAATGGAGATAGACAGAAAAGTCTAGTGGAAAATCCACAGCGCTTCACAGTGGTCGGCAGTTGGATCTCATCCCTCGTCACATAGCTGAAGAAGGTGAAGACTCAATGATCCGCTATGTACCAAGTAAAGGCTGAGCTGTTGCTGAGTGGGGGAGAGGTCGGAGCATTGACAAGGACAAGCAGACCTGGAACCTAGTCCAGCTGCTTGCATGCATCTAGTGCTCACCCTGCCCTGCAGCAACTAAGGCTGCTGGAAGAAAGGGCCTGTCCGCCTGCAGTACCACTTGGCCCTGTTTCTCTGAGCTCCTCGAGGTGGGCTAGAGCAGGCAAAGTCGGGGGCTTCAGATGCTTCAGTACAAGCATGCTTACTTTGGGCTGGGCTTCCGAGCTGAGAACTGCGAGCTGAGAACTTTGTTTGCTCTGATGTGTCATATATCCTGTATTGTTTTTACAAATTGCCCTGGAAAAACAATGTAACTTTCAGTAGGTACTCAGAACCACCAAGAATGCCCATGGTCGGGATCAAAGTATTCCATGGCAGCCACAGATGCACTGCATCAGACACAAATTTGTTAACACAGGCATTACTTAGACAAGTAACATATCAGGATACTTGCCTCAAAATATTGTGCCTACGCATGTCCACTGTGGGCACTGGATCTCTACTGTACATTATAAAGCACCGTAAGCTATATATTAGAAGGATATTACAAGTCACTGAGAAGTTATGTAAACATGTAGAGGAAAAAGGTCAAAGGCCAAACTCCTTTATACCATTAAGGAAAGCCAAAGTGACCTGCAAGATTCTAACCACTGGCAGAGTGTATTTTTCCTTATAATGGATGGCCATAACAAAGGCATAGTAAACCACCCACTATACCAGCTTTAGCAGGGGATGTTACTGAGGCAGCTTAAATTGTTTTATGGTCCTTCTTAACATTTAACTTTGGGTCGCAGGACAAGAAGTCAGAAGTTAAAACTAATAAATTCTGCAAGAATAAACTATAATAATACAGTTGTGAGTGAGGACCAAAAAGAAAACCTAAAAGCAAACTAAAACGGTGAAAGAGAAAGAGAAACTATTAAAATTACAACAACAAAAAGAGCAAATGAAGTGAGACAGTGCAAAGGAAAACAAGTGGAATGGAAATAATGTGGGAAGGAAAAAGGAAGCATGGAGGATTAAGGCTACATATGCACACAGGAAATAAGGAACAAATGTGTAAGAAAAGAAAAGGAATGAAGAAAATAAAGAATGAAGACATGAAAAGAATAAAAGGAAAGATCAAATACAAAAAAGAAAACATGAATGAGAGAAGGAAGGAAAGCAGACAAATATAATGAAATAAAGAAGAAATGTGGGATGAAAGGATGGGTGATTGATGGAGAAAATAGAGATAGCACTAATTATGAATGTGATGAATACAAAGAGGAAAGAAACAAAGTAGGTGTGAAAGAATGCCAGGATCAACATAAGGATAAACTGATATAAAGATGAATAGAAAGCTAGAAAGAAGGACTGCTGGAATGAGGGTAGAATAGACAGAAGGAAATTAAGAATGAACTACACAAAAACAAAAGAAAGATTATGAAAAGAACGAAAAAGAGAAGAATGAAAATAAAGAAAGAAGATGGAAAGGAAGAATGACAGAAATAGGTCCATACTGGTAAATGTGTAGTTTTTGACAACATCTCTGTAAAAACATGCTATAATAGTCATAATTTTGCAAAATTTTCTGCAAATTATGTTTCATGGGTACAATGTGCATGACATTTCATACGGAGGATTGGGATCACACACTTTACTCGCACATTTATTGCCATGTATGGGTCAAAGTGGAGGGTATTTTATTTGTCTGGCTATCCCTTGGTCATATAATAAATCTTCTCTCAAACTGCTTATGTCCTTGGGGTTTTGTCTATCATATGAAAGAGAAATGATGGTTGTAGACATGACGAAAAAAGATAGAATCTGCAGTAGGCTTTATGATGTCACAGCTCAACTTTATTAAGTTATTACGGGTAAGGAGTTATATAGTTTTCTTCTTACAGGTGGCTAAAGATGCCAACATTGGACTTTAGTAAGGAAATTAGAGACAAACTTTTGCACAGGGATTGCAGGATCGCAAGTAATATATAATTTATTACATTGACCCACTGGAGAAGTCAACCTACTGGCAACAATGCTACTCCTGACTGATCCCAAGACTTTTCTATCTGATCTCTGCAGTACTGTATCTTGATAGTTGACTATTGTATTTTTATAAGGCAATTATTTTTCTGTTAGGAATTCTCCTAACCTACTATCCCAGTGGCGGCTGCTCGAGGGAGTGCTGCGGGGTGGTTGGGCGGGGTAGGGGAGGGGCAGGATTGGGGTAGTAAACTCCGGCATACAGCCAAAGGAAGTTATGAAAATAAATAAATAAATAAATAAAACAAATTACATTGGGCGCACTGCAACGCCAAATGGCGATGCAGCACGCGCAATGTAATTAGTTTTATTTTATTTATTTCTTTACTTAACTCCCTTCGGCCGTATGCCGGAGTTTACTATCCCCCACTCTGCCCCTCCTCCACCCTGCCGCACCGCCCCGCCGCACTCCCTCGAGGAGCCGCCACTGTGCTCTTCACTACAACCATCCACTAACATTTTAATATTAACGTACACTGGGCATTGTATTCACTGCAATTATCCTGTTTCAGAACTTGTTCATGGTATATATTTTTAAAAAACTAAGACATTAGTATGAAGCTTCTCTTTTTATCATTAGTAAAAGATAAAACTCTGACCTTTGTATGTTTAACTCATGAGCGCATCCAGTAATTCAATAACTCTAAATGCTGTGCTAGGAATTTGACTCTGGCAATGATGGAGGCCTTACCCAATCCATAAACACCCATAAAGGTATGACTCAATATTGTGAAGAAATCTAATTACATATACAAATAAATAAAATATTTATCAATACTGCTTTAAATTAAAACTTTAAAAAACAGTTTACTTGATTTTTAAATGACTTTTAAATTGTGTGAACTTTAAACTTAAATTGTGTGTCACATGAATTGCTCAACAAATCATATTCCATTTGTGTTGCATTATGTTGCAATTATCTTTACATACTTTTACGACCATGCACTATTCATATTACGGAGCACAAATATTTATACATATTGCAACTTATGGTGACTGCAGAGAAGGAAACATCAACTAAAGGG
This sequence comes from Lissotriton vulgaris, assembly GCF_964263255.1. Classification (NCBI taxonomy): domain Eukaryota; kingdom Metazoa; phylum Chordata; class Amphibia; order Caudata; family Salamandridae; genus Lissotriton; species Lissotriton vulgaris. The sequence goes on along the minus strand of NC_141687.1, from coordinate 1,288,491,668 downwards.
CATAGAATTAGCTGGGTGTCTTATGTAGCCTGGTTTTATCCAACACAATGTATCAAAATACATTTAGATAATAACTGCACACAATCAATATTGCTAAGGTCACAGTAATCTAATTGTCACGTTGTTGGAAAAATTAAACTCAAAAACGGATTCTTCAAAGCTCATAGTTTTCTAGTCCTCCTCCTTGACCAACGATGTTACAATCCAGCGTACCATTTGTTTGCATCCATTACATTGCCATGCCATTTCCTGGTGGGAATTTCCTCGTGGACTACAATTTCATCATAGACCAACTCATCATTTGTCATTTTCTTGTAAGTAATATAATAAGAATACAAAAGTAATAATTTCTGGCTAATAATTTCAGGATGGTGTTGGGTTAAGGGTTAGGGATAAAAGATTAAATGTAAGGTGTTATGGATAAGGGGTTACATTGAAAAGTAAAGGGTAGGAGTAGGGTGTTAAGGGAGTGGGGTAAGGAGGTGCTATGAGTTACTCATGTAAAGTTAAGAAGATAAGGAGAAGGGTAAAACTGCTAAGTAAGGGGATTAGGATATCCAGTTTAAGGTAAGGGGCTTAAGGAGCTGTTATGTTATCTGAATTTGTAGACCAAGGCTAATCACCCGTGAGGGTGTTGAGGGCACCGGATAGGACATACCTGAGTGGGGAGGAGTAGATCATGCCTGTTTTGTTACGAAGAGCTATTTCTTGAGGTTTCTTAAGAAGGATACGCAGAAGGGGGGGGGGGGGTTGGAGGTGTTTTTGGAGGTTGTTCCAGGTCTTGGCTGCGAGGTCTGAAAAGGGGCATCCTCCGCTTCTGGTCTTCTTGATGCGAGGGAGGTGTGCTCTTGCCTGGGACGCAAATCAAAGGTGTCTGGTGGGTGGTAGAAGTTGAGGCTGTGGTTGAGGTGAGCTGGACCGGTGTTGCGGAGAGATTTGTATGTGTGGACTTACATGTAAGCTTGAAGGTACATCTTTCCGCTACTGAGAGCCAGTGGAGATTGTTGAGGTATGGAGAGATGTGGGTATTTCACAGGATGTTCAGGATGAGTCTGGTTGGGGTGTTCTTGGTGGTTTGGAGTGGGTGCAGAACATGGGATGGGATTCTGACGTAGAGTGCATTTTGGTAATCAAGTCAATTTGTGATTAGAGCCTGGATGACAGTTCATCTGGTTTTCAATGGGATTCACCTGTCTCATGGAGAGGTTGATGTCCAGAATGATCCCGAGTTCTCTGCATGGTCAGCTGGAGTGGGTGAGGGACCAAGTTCGGAGGGCCACCAAGAGGCGTCCCAGGGGGAGGTGAAGAGATAAACAGATTTGTGGGAAGGGTAGGATGGTAAGGGTTGGGGTAAGGAAGTAAGAGTAAGGAGTCTAGGATGTACACATAAGGGTACAAATAAGATATAATGTTTTAAAGGCAATATGGTAAGGGGTTTAGTGTACGGGTCAAATGTAAGGGGTAAGAGTGTAAAGGTAAGAATTAAGGGTAAAGGGTAAGAGTAGGATTATGGGTTAAGGGTCGGGTTAAACATAAGGGTAAGAGGTCAGGGATTAAGAGTGGAGAAGGTAAGAGATTAAGGGTTTAAAGGTAAATGTTTTGGGTAAACTACAAGATTAAAGGTAAGTAAATTAAAGGAAAATGGAATAGAGTTAAGGATAAGTGGTTAAGCATGTAAAGGTGTTGGATTAAGGATAAAGGGGTAAGGTTAAGGGTACTGCAGTAAGGTTACGGGTAAGAGGTTACAGATAAGATGTTAAAGGTTTGGGGTTGATGCATACGGGGTTATGGGTAAGAAATTATGTGTAAGGGTACAGCTTTAACGGTAAAGTGGAAAGGGTAAGAGCTTAAGGGTGTAAATGTAATAGGTTATTGAATGGGTTATGAGTAAGGGGTTATGGGAAGGGGTGAGACTTTATATGCGCAAAGGTAAGGAGTAATGGGCTAAAGGTTCTACAGGATAATTATATATTAAAGTGGGGTAAAATAAGCATTACCAGGTACATAAGCAAACAATGAGATGATGTGGATGAAAATGTTAAAAAAGGACTTACCTACAGAATGAGAAGCAAAAGGTAAACAATGAAAAACGAAAATAAAAGTATGTACCACATTTTGTACTAAAATGGATTGCTGTACAAACCACTACAATGACTACAATACACTGGCTACTGAACCAAGGACTAGCTATAAAGAGTTATGAAAAATGCTCTGTATTATACATTTTTTAAAAAAAATTATTTATCAGTTTCAAAAGAAAAAAGGACATAAAGCAATACAAGCAAATATATCATTGATGCAATGACGAAATAAGCAAGACCAAGTGACCATTCACATGGAAGAGGGAGAGCAGCGCACATCATACAATGAAACAGCAAAAGCATTGGCCAGGTAGATTGATTATAACAACAAAGTCTAGTACCACTTACCCAATTGATCTAAGCGGACACACTTTTCATTTAGTATTTTTTACTCATTTTTTCATTTTTCAAAAACTTCATTCATATATGTCTAGAGAATGATACCATTTCAGTAGCAAAAATTCACATGAAAATACACTTTTCAAAACATACAATTAACAATCACTGTGAATGAGACATATTTACATTTACACAATATATACAAAAACACAGACAAAAAAATGCCTATTTTCATTGAATGTTTGAGGCACCAGTCCTGATATACAACCTACAGACAAGCAAGGGGCCGTTCGGTATTTTTGCTGGCCTGCTCGCTTGATTATGCTGGAACTTGGTAACTACTAGGGTCAATTTATCTACAAATGAAGTCCTGCTATGCCCTTCCTGAATCTTGTTCCAGTGAGTGCACACACACACACACACACACACACACACACACACACGATTCAGGAAGGGCATAGCAGGACTTCATTTGTAGATAAATTCTACCTGAACTTTGACCCTAGTAGTTACCAAGTTCCAGCATAATATATATTGTGTAAATGTAAATATGTCTCACACACATATATTGCAATGTCCAGCACATACCTTCTGAGCATCATCCAATCCCGGCAGGCACATCAATTGTGGTAGAAGCAAGGAGATTAGTGCGGGCATCATCAATACAATCGAATGTGTAGGACTACCCAACCCCCTCTGGGATAATGGAGCTCATCGTCCGAGATTGTTGTTCCTCAGTAATCTTAGCAATATATGAACGATATGGGCCCCCCAAATGTCAGCTGGAGGGGATGCAATTGGGATCTGTGTAGAATATTCAGCGCAATTAATATTGCAAAAAGCCATGTTTCTAAGCCAAGATCGTGCACATGGAGCACGTCTAGAGCACCAAAGCAACGCAACTTCGCGTTTCTCTAATAGAAATCCGAGGGCAGCCAGTTTGCGAACAGGGCGCAGAAAGGCAATCTCTGGAGTGGGAATTAATGCAATGCCCAGTATATCGCCAAAAATGCGATGCACCTGGACCCAAAAATCATGCAAAAGAGAGCAGGTCCAGGAAAGGTGGGAGAAATCAGCCTGTGGAGCTCTACACTTAGGGCAGCAGTGCGGCCTGCACGGGTCAAGCTTATGGGAAAGGGCGGGCGTGTGATACAATCGTCTCAAAAACTTAAAGTGAATGAGTTTATGTCTGCTAATGATGGACACATCCCTCGTGGCTCAACAGCACAACGCCCATTGATCGTCTGTTATTGGGTAACCCAGATCCCCCTCCCACGCAGCGCGGACTTTGGAGTCCGAAGAATGAAGCAAGGCCAAACACATTTTGTACAGCTTAGAGACCACGTGTGACCCAGTCCGGCTCTGTATGATAAAAGTGAGAGGTGCAGTGTCATCGGGAGAAATCGGAAATGTGTGGAACTCGGCACGTAACAAGGATCGGAGTCTAGTCAACATGAAAGAGTCCATAAAGGTACGGTCGGCAAAACGATGATCTTCAGATATGGAAAAGACATGTCCCTCCGGAAACAGGTCGCTTATTGTGTGGAGTTGGCATTTGGACAATGTGCGTTGAACCACGGGTTCGCCGGTTATGGGGAGCCAATGGGCATTGGGCAAATGAGGGGCGGGGGAATATAATCTGTCAATTTGAAGCAGCCTGCGTAGCTTTTCCCAGGCCCAGCATGTGGCCGAGACTGTCTGGATATCCTGCGGATCACGAGGAATTAAGCGGTACAGGTAACACCAGGTCGGCCACAGGTTTCAAATATAGAATCCTTTCATCAGGGTGGAACCAGGAATAAGCATAGGAATATTATGTTACTAAAAAATAAAGAAAAAAATCAGGTACCCCGAAGCCACCCCTTTCATAGAGGAGCGTCAAAACATGCCAGGACACTCGTGGAGTCTTGTCACCCCAAACTAAACACAACAATAAGGAGCAAAGTTGCGAAAAGAAAACCTGGGTAAGTGGTATTGGGATAATATTAAAAAGATATAGAAAGCAAGGCAATACAATAATTTTTATTATAGCAATCCGGCCGGCCATGGACAAAGGGAGGCAAATCCATCTTTCAAGATGATCTTCCAAGAAGTCAAGAGCGCGGCCGTAGTTCAGCCTAATTATGGAAACCGTGTCGAGGTGAATATGTACCCCCAAATATCTTACCGAATCAGTATTCCACTCCAGAGGGAAGGCACAGTTCCATTGTAAGGTGGAGGGGGTGAGTGGAAAAATGACGGACTTGTGCCAGTTAATGCAGAGGCAGGAATACTCCCCAAAACGGGAAATTTCCAACACTAAAGGCTCTAGGTTAGTTTGAGGCGTTCGTACATAAAAAATTGTGTCATCGGCATATAAGGAAAGAAGAAGAGGCCCAGTATTAAACTGAAGACCCCGATGGAGGTGTTTCTCTTGAAAATGGCGAACCAAAGGGTCCATCGCCAGGATGAACAGCAAAGGGGAGAGGGGACAACCCTGTCGCGTGCCACGTGACAATGAGAACCTCTCAGAGATGGTCCCATTTCAACGTAGCCGGGCCGTAGGCGCGGTGTATAACAAAGCAACTGTAGATACAAACACATCCGGCATGCCCATACGCCTCATGACTGATAAAAAAAAGGGTCACTCTAACGTGTCAAACACTTTCTCTGTGTCCAAAAACACAGCGGCGACCGGGGTAGAGGGTTCAATCCTATGTAAAACCGAGAATAATGTCCTCAAATTTAAAGAGGTGGACCGATGTGGGACAAACCCCGATTGTGCCGGCGAAATAATGGATTCCATCAAAAGCGAAAGTCGAATGGCCAGAACCTTAGCCAATATCTTAAAGTCTGAGTTCAATAAAGAAAGGGGTCTGTATGAGCCGCAAAAGGAAGGGTCTCGGCCAGGTTTAGGGAGAAGAACAATAACCGCCTCACAGGGAGTCGGCGGTAATATGCCAGACTCTAGTGCCTCAGCTTACACCCCCACCAATCTCGGAACCAGCTCGTCTTTGTACGCCTTATAAAAATCAGCCGAGAAACCATCAAGGCCAGGCGCCGAGGAGCCTTTCAATGCATCAATGGCTTCGATAACGCTGTCCGGAGTGATGGGAGTGACAAGAAATTCCTGCATGTGTTTCTCGAGATAGACCATGGCGATCTCATTCAAATAAGGACCGGGGTCCCTCCAGTCCCCCGACAGTGTGGATGTGTAGAGAGTTTTGTAATAGGACATAAAAGCGTCACAAACGTCAGGGGTGTAATGGTATCTCGTACCCAGTGAGTCAACGATTTCCGGAATATATGATGCCTGGTGAGGAGGACGAAGCAGCTGCGCCAATAATCTGCCAGGCCTATCGTCTTCCCCATACTTTCGTGCCGTGTACTGTTTGCACAGAAATCTCAATTCCCGCTCTGCAGCCTCCCTAAACTCCATCAGTAATTCCAAGCATTTGGCTTCACCAGCCTTAGTCGGGTTAGTCACCAGATCTCCGTCTATTGCAGAGATGTCCCTCTCTATCCGGGACAAAGTGGAGCGGATATCTCGCAAGGGACCCACATGTTTGGCAATGCACAACCCACGAATAGTGGCCTTGAATCCCTCCCACAGTGTAGACCAGGACTCCACAGATCCGGTGTTAGGGTCAAAGTAGTCATCAATGGCACTTCGGATCTCTTCCGTAAAAACAGGGTCCGCCAAGGCTCTACCGGGGAAACACCACTGTTTCTCATAACCCCCCAATCTGGGTATCTGCAGTGTTAACACAATAGGGGAGTGATCTGACAATGTTCGCGGAAGGGTGAGAAGGTCTTCGACCCAACCAGCGACCCCAGGGGAGAGAAGCCAATAATCAATTCTAGTTCTAGTGTTATGGTACCCAGAATGGTGCGTGTAATCAGGTGAGTGCGATTGAAGATGGGCTTCTATGTCAATGAGGGAGAAATGGGAACAAATGTCAGATAGCACTGGGCGGGAACGTGCCTTGATATCAGAGGTAGGAGAGGTGCTGTCTCTGGCGGGGATCATCAGTAAATTAAAGTCTCCCCCAACAACCAGCAAATCAATATCTGAGTTAAGCAGTTTCACCTGCAAGTCCTGAAAAAAGGAGGGGGAGGCAGCGTTGGGACCATAAACTCCTACAAACGTTATCTTGTAACCCATAATAACACCGGTGATAAGCACATATCTACCCTCACTGTCCGTGGCACTACTGGTCAACACAAAAGGCACCCGCCTGTGTATACGTATGGCAACGCCTCTGGCATACCTACTAAAATTAGAGAAAACTCGATGGGCACCCCAACTCCTAGCAATGGAGGCTGAGTCAGCATGTGCCAAGTGTGTCTCTTGAAGGAAAAGTACATCAATGTTATGCCGTAATACATAATTGAAAACCTGTTTGCGCTTTCTAGTATTGTTCAGGCCACGAACATTCCAGGACATCAAGGAAAGTCTGGAAGGACCAGACTGAAGGCCTACCTTTGCCATGAAACAAGCAAAAAGAAAAGAGTGTTGGATAATGCGCTACTCAATCCATTAACAACTGCATCAAAAAATTGCAACATAATAAAACATGCACAAAAACAAAATACACCCCACCCTCCACCCACCACCCAGCCTCCTGACTTCCCCGTAGAGGCATTCCCTATATGCACGTATAGTGTAACTGAACCAATCTGTGAAACAACAGAGCATCAATAAAAAAACCAAGGTAAGAAAGACATAAGGGCATTCGCCATGAGGGGTAGCAACGCCATGCCTGACGGGAGTCACAACTGTTAATGCTATCAAAAACAATGTGCAACAAAAAGAGCGTAAGAAAAGCCCACATCAAATCATTAATAACAACGGTCTGTAAAAAAAAAAAAAAAAAAAAAAAGGTAATGCGAAGACTTCACCTCGGGCCCGGGTCAGTAAAAAGATCAACACTGTTTTGGGAGTCCCCACGGGACAGGAAACGCAGTGTAGAGCTGGGGGCCCCCCTTAGACCCCTGTTTTCTATAGTGCTGACAGAATGCCTGTGCCTCCGTGGGGGAATCAAAGATGCGATATCTGCCGGCCACGTCAACCCACAGCCTCGCTGGATACATCATGCCATATTTAAGGCCCAGGTTGCGTAGGGTCGCCTTGACTCCAGAGAATTTGCGTATTGCCTCCTGAACCATCAGTGTGAAATCAGGGAAGAAGGACAGAGTACTACCCTGCCACTGAATCTCGCAGGGCGGCGTCACGGTCGCGGAAATTCATGATCCTGGCAATGATCGGGCGCGGAGGCTGCCCAGGGCGAGGGCGAGGCCCGAGCGACCTGTGAGCGCGTTCTACCACAAAACCATTTGTGAAAGTGTCTCTGTCAAACAGATCAATGAGTAGTTGTTCAACGAAAGTGTCAAATCGCCCCGTTGTTGTTGTCTCCGCCACGCCAATTATACGGATGTTCTTTCGTTGGCTAAGCGCCTCCAAATCTTAGTTTTTTATGGCCACCTCCTTTAGTATCTTCTCTAGGCTTTCGAGCCGCTTGAGCGATTTCGTGGCGTTGTCTTCTACATCCGATATTCTGGATTCCGCCATGTCCAGGCGACGATTGTGGGCCTGGACCTTGTTTCCCATATCGGCGAGTTTCTGCTCAAGGCTATCAAAGCAGCCATCAAGCGCCTTGAACCAGCTTTCATTTCGCCCAACATGGCTGTGACCTAAGAGGTAGCATCACCGCCTTCAACAGAGCCGGTAGCCCCAGAAGACGAGCCAGGGGGAGCCTCTGACATGAGGAGGGGGGTCTTGAAAGCTAAGCTTTCGTTGATTGGGATCTCTCTTCCCCATGGTCACTCCGAGGCCAGTCACGAGATAGCGGGTTAAAATTGCGCAGTCCAAAATAATGAGGCAGACCAATATGAGTTATCAAACACTAGGAACCCGAGGCAGACTTGGGGGCATGAGCAGAAACACCAAATCAGTCTGCAACCAATCTTAAGGTGCACAGCAATCAGGGCCCCGGCTCGTGGTCTAAAGCTGTGCCAGCCAGGTATTGCAAGTTAGGGGAAGCCGCACTCCCAGCAGGGATCCCACCAGCCACAGCAGCAACCAACGCTTGCTGAAGTGATGTCACCCGCCAGTGGGCCCAGGTTCAATACAGTCCCCTCTGCGCTTCTACCCCCCACAACAGGGGGGGGGAATCCACCACGTGGGGGTCCAGGCGGGGCCGCCACTGAACAACTGGGGTCACCACCCGGGGCACCTGACGCCGCAGCCAGAAATCCCCACCGCCACAAACTACCCAGCCCCACCCCGCAGTCCGAGGCACGCCGGCGGGCCCGCACACCGAAGCCCCGGCTACAGGACACACCAAGGCCCGAGAGCCGCGGCACCGCCGCCCCAGAAGACTGGCACCCCAACAGCGCAGCCCCAGGCACCCCAGGCAGCGGAGAGGAAAGCCAGCGGTCCGCGAGCACGGGGGCAGCAAGCCTGGCCGGGAGCACCCCTAACAGCACTTACCCGGCGATCGGGCGCAGATAGGGAGGATATCACAGAGGCCAGGGAGGTCTACACTCCTCTCCGCCTCGTCTTCCACAAACACCGTCCCCAGAGCTTCAGAAAGCACCAAAGTGTGCGGAATCGCTTCCTCTGCTGGATTCAATGGTGATGTGGGCAGGATGGTGACTAATTACATATTATTTGGCAGTGTTGGGAGCCCGGTCGGCGGAGCTTCACGTGGAGGCAGCCATTTCGGTCGCCTCCGTGGCCACGCCCTCCTGCTCTGTATTATACATAACTATAAAGTCCACAACGGAAAGCAAGACTAGTGAGAAATGGCACGTGCAATTGATTACTCTGGGTTTGATGCTGTGCTACCATATGATGTGTTGTCTTCTGTTAAACATTACTAAGGACTATCCTATGTTATAATTCCTTCTTGCAAAATTTGAGGATTATTTTCCCAAACACCTTACCTTTCTTAATGTTTTATTATTATTTGTCTCATTTTCTGGGATTACACAAAGTAAGTATATATTTACATAAAGTTCAATCATTTTACATTGAAATCTGACCAAATCTGATTGTATACATATTCTATGTAAATCAAACATTATGAAACTGAGCAGCAAATCATCTGGACTTTCATTTCCAGATTTAATAACCCTGACATTACACTAACGTGCGTAGACACATTACTGCTTAATAAAGTAAATCGTTCAATATTAGACCAAACATCTTACCAATGAATCATTGGCAAGCATTGCCAAGCAGATTCCAATGAAAAGTTACTGTGACAGCAAATAAAAATAGATAATGTCCTAGTTGTTAGCTACCAACGGGAGTGTGAGAAGTTGGCCTGATATGTTATGTTTCCAATTCTGGAACCACCTTGTATCAGTCCAAACAATCCCTTATGGTGTCTGGTTGTAAGTCAACCTTATTAGACAAGTTATCCTAGTGGTAGCATGGACTAAGCAGCCTTAAAGGCTAAACTCAAAAGGTTGTGTTAATCGAGCTGTTTTACCAATCACAATACTTCAATACCAAATGAAAGGACACCACACAAGTATATATTATAAAAATATATGTATTTATTACTAGAATAATCCCCAGTACTCTTTATGAGCAAAGGGGCACAAGCGTTAAAACAAAAGCACAGTTAAACATATGAAAGTTGCACAATTATGGATGAGGGTGGGTGGCCACTCAAACCATATATTAAGAAAGTGGTATAAGAGATACCAATCGAACAGTGGTTAGGCCTAGGGCCTAGGGAATCGCTGGAAGCAGTCGGGAGTAGCAATGCTGCAGTCGGGAAAAGCCCGCGGGATTCGGGTGCAGCGCTTAAAGCACACGCATGCAACAATGCAAAGTCAATGGTGCGTAAAAGTTATAAAGTTACTGTTTAAGGAGACTTCCACTTAACCTAGAAGGACGAAATTTAAGACACATACACTAGAGGTGTGTACCAGTGTGGGAACACCGGCGCTGTTGAGTTACCTCACCCACAGGAAGCGGGTGCATAGGGTCGAAGTTGTGTCGGGTTTCGTCACGCAGGTTGTTGGTGCTTGAAGCTGAAGATGCTGCCGGCGATGTGAAGGAGAAGTGTCCGGTGTGATCCAAGGGTGGATCAGAGCCGTAAAGTACCTGAAAGCAGAGGGGACAGAGTCTGGGTCACTCAGCCGTGACAGGGTGGAACCAGGACGGAACCAGGCAATGTCGGGCGCAATCAGGTGGTTGTCGAGGAGCTTTTCTCCGCTGCCACGTGGGCTCTAGGGCATCTGCGACCTCCAGGAGCGGGTCACGAGCTGTCCCACGAAGGCTCTCGCCGTCGGCTTCAGGATTGGAGCAAACAACACTTGGCAAGAGCAATCCACGCAGGTGGAAGATTGCTTCTCACTCGGACAAGGGGTGTCAGAGCGGGTGCTCCTTTTCAGAGGAGCGGGTGCAAGTCTGGAGCAGCCAGAATCACAAGTTAGATTTCGTAGTTCGTCGGCACAGGGGCCACAAGCCAGCGGGCAAGTGACTGGGCCAACGCGTTGAGCCAAAAGAAGCAGAAGGGCCCCACGCTGCACTCGGTGAGTGTAGAGGGGTGAGCTTCGGTGCAAAAGAGGCTCAGGGCTGGGGCTTCTCAAACCCCGGTGTACAGCTTCGAGGGTCACTCGTGGGCTGCACAGTCAGCGTCTTGTGGTTTCTCCAAGATGGCGGGCCCCACGCTTCCGGGCGCCTCCACGGGTCTCAGCTCTGCAGGGACTGTGGATCGGGCTGTTAGAAGGCAGGCACGCTTGGTCTTGTCGGTCTCTGTCGCTCGAGTTCCGGCGGGAACTGCAACAAAGCAAACGTCGAGGTGCTGGATGGTGCCTGTTTGCACAGGGTGGTCACTCCTTGACCACAAGGGAGATTCTTCAGTCTTCTACGTCGAGTAGGATGTCGAAGGGTCCAGAGTTTCGTTTCTTATGTTTCATCAGGATAATCTGAGTGCCTTGGCACTGCTCCCATTCTTATACCAATCTAGGGGGCTGGATTACCTGCTGCTAGGTCCCCTCCAATGGGTGGGACCCAGGAAGGGGGTGGTTACACCCCTTTCCCTTTGTCCAGGTCGTGCTGGGGCTGGTGTGCCCCAGAACTGGTTTGACCGGATTATGCAAGGGGAAGCCTTGTGCTCCCCAGGCACTGTCTGGTTTCTTTCAAACATCCCTGCTAAAATCCACTATCTCCTGTCTGGGGTGGTGTGACACCTCCCTGTGACAGGAAACCCTTTGTCCAGGCCTCCTTGGCTGAGTTTCGGTCAGCTGCAGGAGGTCAGACTCGTGTCTGTGATAGAAACATCCATTCTGTGGATCTGAGGCTCTTTTAAAAATCAACCGCGTTTCAGTAAAGTAACATGTCTTCTCCTTCTAGAAGGGTGGAATGCTATCCCCGTTGACAGGACTGTCGAGGGGATAGTATTCCAAATCGTATGACACCTTACACAACATGTTTTGATAAAGCCAAACCAAAGTTGACATTTAACCGCGAGGATTATAATGCACTTAATAGTATATGGTATGGCAATATCCCGGAACAGCTAAGGGAATTGGTCCCGGCAGCTGCCGACAGGCTCAGCTCATGCTAGAGCACCATCTCACATTAAACCACGCACTCTGCCTCGTGGATTGTTAAGGCCTGCCATAGGAGTGACTTATAGGTTTATATGTGTCCAGATAGGTTTAGATATAGGCATACTATATCTAAGCAAGGGGTGATTACATCACCTTGCCCCAGCTGAGTGATCAGCCAGTTGTGTCAATTTTAGATAGCCAGCGAGGGGTGGCAAAAGTTATGCTGCAGCCCCTGGTAGGCCTTGGATGCACCTATGCCCTGGGCACCTATAGTGCTCTGTACAGGGGCTGATAAGGTGACCCAAGCCAATCTAGTTATGCACCTAGGGTACATGGAATCCATTTTACAGAGAGAGCAGATAACCTGGGGCCCTGATTATCAGGGAACCAGGCCAACTAAGTCGAAAACCAGCTAAACACTAGGCAAAAAATCTGGGGGAACCATAGTCAGGTAGCCACCTTCCTACATAACCCCCCCCCCCAAACGAAAGGAGATAAGGCTATCCTTGTCCAGGTAAGCCTATATTGCCTGAGTGGCCATATAAGGAAGTAACTGCACTAGCATGGGTACCCCCTGTCTCATGGTCCACTAAGCAGTCCCTCACCCTTGGGGTATTAGAGGGTCTCCACCATAGGGAATCACTACCTTGGGTGTGTTTATGCAAAAAAAAAGGCTGGTTTTGATATGGAGTATTGAAGTGAGGCTCCACTAATATAGGGCTCAGCTTCCTCCAATTATCCTCCACAATGTGTGCCTTTCTTTCTTCAACTGAGTTGCACTGTGCTCTCAGGGTCAACCTCTGGCTACCTAAAGCTGGAGGCTGGGTCCCTTGTTTTGGCTTACTGGAGGGACAATTCAGGTTTGGGCCCTTTGGGTCCCAGGTTTGGCTGTTCCCAACAGAATCCATCTGTGGGAGGTCCCTAACTACTTTTAAGGGGGCTCCCTCAGGAGTTTTTAAAGTTTTCACCTTACTAGGGTTACTAGTTTCGGTGCCCCTAATCTGCTGATGGGGGTGCTTTATTTGACAGGGGCCCTGTGGGGACTCACTGTCCTTCTTGTCCTCTGCAGCCCTGGGCTGACTAAGGCATGGTAGAGAGGGGCAGGTTACCTGCTCCAGACTGGATTCCACCTGAGAAGGGTCCACTGCCATCAGAGGCTCTGTCAGGCCAGGCCTAACAACCTCTGGGGCAGTTCCTTCATCAGAGGTAAGATCAGTTCCCTGAGGAGGCTGATCCTGTCCTAATGTCTGGTGAGGGGGAGATTTCTCTTCCTCCTCCATGCTCTCAGTTTGGGTGGGGTGATCCATCATTTCAGGCTTCACAACACACATATCTGTTTGAGTTTTGGCTGTGGCCATCACAGCCACACCAACCTTTTCAGGAGGAGACTCAGTTTGGGTATTTGCTGTTATCATAACAGCTCTGCTATTCTTTTCAGGAAGGGAGTTAGCTAAAGATGGGGCAGAGAGCTGTTCAGCCCTACCAACCTTTTCAGGAAGGACATCTTGGGTTGGGGCTGTAGCCATTACAGCCCCACTAACCTTTCCATTGGCATTTACCATTCTAGAATGGATTTTCTGTTCAACCTCAGCCCAGGCTGAGATTTCCAAATCATTACCTAGTAGACAGTCTACAGGCAAGTTTGGTGACACTGCCACTCTCTTTGGGACAGTGACACCTCCCCAGCTGAGACTTACTACTGCCATGGGATGATTGGTTTGTATTCCATCAATGTTTGTTACTTGGTATGTGGCACCAGGTAAAAGTTGCTTAGAGGGGACTATACAGTCAGCCACCAAGGTGATGCTAGCCCCTGTGTCTCTAAAGGCCTCAACTTTCAAACCATTGATGATGGGTTCCTGTCTATATTTGCTCAAGGTATTTGGGCAATCAGAGAAGTTGGAAAACCCCATGCCAGTCTCATAGACAAGATCATTTGGTGATGGGGACCTGGATAGGCCAGGGTCCACCTGTGCTCCAAAAGTATACCCACCCAGATTCCTGGGGGTGCTCCCACTTCCTGGGGGATTACTGCTGACAGTAACAGGAGGTGTTGGAGCTGGCTTTGGAGGTATATTTTCCTTATTGCCATTCTTTGGACAACAGCTGTCTGATTTCCAATGGCCAGTCTGTTTGCAGACATGGCAGTATGGCTTCTTTTGAACAGATGAAGTGTCTTGGGACCCACCCCCATCCTTGGAGTTTTGGGGTCCTGGGGAAGTCTTTTCTTTACTTTTATCCCCATCCTTATCTTGAGGCTTGGTAGACTCCTTCTTCTGGTCATTGCCCTCGTTCTTAGGCCTAATCCTGGTTCTGACCCATTTATCTGCCCTCTTTCAATGCATAAGGGACCCAAGTCTTTATGGCTAAGTTTGTCATAGCTGGAGGTTGCCTTGGTAAGGTCAACCTTCACAGGTGAAGAGCCTGAAGCTCCTCCTGTGCCAGAAATGACTGCTAGTGAGGTGCAAGTGGTGCACTTACCTACACTAAGTGTATTCTTACTGTACCTTGCTAGTGAGTTGTAGGCAGGGTGTGCTACTCCCTTTGATCTACAACTACTAAGTTCAGTAGAACTTAAATATGCTAAGCTTTTGTTTTATATGTACCTAAGGTACTTGATGTGATCTTTCAATTTGATAAAAAGATTGCAATGGTAAAAACAACAGCAAGCTCAAATCCGCACCGCTGCACACCAATGTGAGAAGTTGGCCTGATATGTGATGTTTCCAATTCTGGAACCACCTTGTATCAGTCCAAACAATCCCTTATGGTGTCTGGTTGTAAGTCAACCTTATTAGACGAGCTATCCTAGTGGTAGCATGGACTAAGCAGCCTTAAAGGCTAAACTCAAGAGGTCGTGTTAAGCGAGCTGTTTTACCAATCACAATACTTCAATACCAAATGAAAGGACACCACACAAGTATATATTATAAAAATATATGTATTTATTACTAGAATAATCCTCAGTACTCTTTATGAGCAAAGGGGCACAAGCGTTAAAACAAAAGCACAGTTAAACATATGAAAGTTGTACAATTATGGATGAGGGCGGGTGGCCACTCAAACCATATATTAAGAAAGTGGTATAAGAGATACCAATCGAACAGTGGTTTGGCCTAGGGCCTACGGAATCGCTGGGAGCAGTCGGGACTAGCAATGCTGAAGTCGGGAAAAGCCCGCGGGATTCGGGTGCAGCGCTTAAAGCACACGCATGCACCAATGCAAAGTCAATGGTGCGTAAAAGTTATAAAGTTACTGTTTAAGGAGACTTCCACTTAACCTAGAAGGACGAAATTTAAGACACATACACTAGAGGTGTGTACCAGTGTGGGAACACCGGCGTTGTTGAGTTACCTCACCCACAGGAAGCGGGTGCATAGGGTCGAAGTTGTGTCGGGTTTCATCACGCAGGTTGTTGGTGCTTGAAGCTGAAGATGCTGCAGGCGATGTGAAGGAGAAGTGTCCGGTGTGATCCAAGGGTGGATCAGAGTCGTACAGTACCTGAAAGCAGAGGGGACAGAGTCTGGGTCACTCAGCAGTGACCAGGGTGGAACCAGGACGGAACCAGGCAATGTCGGGCGCAATCAGGTGGTTGTCGAGGAGCTTCTCTCCGCTGCCACGTGGGCTCTAGGGCATCTGCGACATCCAGGAGCGGGTCACGAGCTGTCCCACGAAGGCTCTCGCCGTCGGCGCAGTTGGCTTCAAGATTGGAGCAAACAACACTTGGCAAGAGCAATCCACGCAGGACAGGAAGATTGCTTCTCACTCGGACAAGGAGGGTTAGAGTGGGTGCTCCTTTTCAGAGGAGTGAGTGCAAGTCTGGAGCAACCAGAATCACAAGTTAGATTTCGTAGTTTGTCGGCACAGGGGCCACAAGCCAGCGGGCAAGTGACCGGGCCAACGCGTTGAGCCAAAAGAAGCAGAAGGGCCCCACTCAGCACTCGGTGAGTGTAGAGGGGTGAGCTTCGGTGCAAAAGAGGCTCAGGGCTGGGGCTTCTCAAACCCCGGTGTACAGCTTCGAGGGTCACTCGTGGGCTGCACAGTCAGCGTCTCATGGTTTCTCCAAGATGGCGGGCCCCACGCTTCCGGTCGCCTCCACGGGTCTCAGCTCTGCAGGGACTGTGGATCGGGCTGTTAGAAGACAGGCACGCTTGGTCTTGTCAGTCTCTGTCACTCGAGTTCCGGCGGGAACTGCAACAACGCAAACGTCGAGGTGCTGGATGGTGCCTGTTTGTACAGGGTGGTCACTCCTTGACCACAAGGGAGATTCTTCAGTCTTCTACGTCGAGTAGGATGTCGAAGGGTCCAGAGTTTCGTTTCTTATGTTTCATCAGGATAATCTGAGTGCGTTGGCACTGCTCCCATTCTTATACCAATCTAGGGGGCTGGATTACCTGCTGCTAGGTCCCCTCCTATGGGTGGGACCCAGGAAGGGGGTGGTTACACCCCTTTCCCTTTGTCCAGGTCGCGCTGGAGCTGGGGCTGGTGTGCCCCAGAACCGGTTTGACCAGATTATGCAAGGGGAAGCCTTGTGCTACCCAGGCACTGTCTGGTTTCTTTCAAACCTCCCTGCTACAATCCACTATCTCCTGTCTGGGGTGGTGTGACACCTCCCTGTGACAGGAAACCCTTTGTCCAGGCCTCCTTGGCTGAGTTTCGGTCAGCTGCAGGAGGTCAGACTCGTGTCTGTGGCAGAAGCATCCATTCTGTGGATCTGAGGCTCTTTTAAAAATCAACCGCGTTTCAGTAAAGTAACATGTCTTCTCCCTCTAGAAGGGTGGAATGCTATCCCCGTCGACACGACCGTCGAGGGGATAGTATTCCAAATCGTATAACACCTTACACAACATGTTTTGATAAAGCCAAACCAAAGTTGACATTTAACCGCGAGGATTATAATGCACTTATTAGTATATGGTATGGCAATATCCCGGAACAGCTAAGGGAATTGGTCCCGACAGCTGCAGACAGGCTCAGCTCATGCTAGAGCACTATCTCACATAAAACCACGCACTCTGCCTCCAGGATTGTTAAGGCCTGCCATAGGAGTGACTTATAGGTTTATATGTGTCCAGATAGGTTTAGATATAGGCATACTATATCTAAGCAAGGGGTGATTACACCACCTTGCCCCAGCTGAGTGATCAGCCAGTTGTGTCAATTTTAGATAGCCAGCCAGGGGTGGCAAAAGTTATGCTGCAGCCCCTGGTAGGCCTTGGATGCACCTATGCCCTGGGCACCTATAGTGCTCTGTACAGGGGCTGATAAGGTGACCCAAGCCAATCTAGTTATGCACCTAGGGTACATGGAATCCATTTTACAGAGAGAGCAGATAGCCTGGGGCCCTGATTAGCAGGGAACCAGGCCAACTAAGTCGAAAACCAGCTAAACACTAGGCAAAAAATCTGGGGGAACCATAGTCAGGTAGCCACATTCCTACAGGGAGCCTCTGTTCAGTGGCAATCTTCCTTACAGCAGACTAGTAGATACAGGCTGATACAGTAAAGGTCGGATGCACTCACACACAAAATATTACCAAACGTCTCACACTGATAAGAAAAACTGATAGCCATGAACATGCCTCTTTTGCCATTAACAGAACTGCCCTTTGCCCAGGCTTCATCTTCCACTGCGCAGGAATGTACATGACAAACATCACATACAGGCGTGTTAAGCAGGTGTTATTGACTAGAGGGTGTAGCTTGTGGGGGATGTGTTTGACATTTTGTATGTGCCCTTAAAAGTACTGGATAATATTGACATTCATCGTTGGACAAGAAAACACAGTGAATTTTGTCCTCTATAGGGCACAAACCTTGCTCACTGCCTTCACGAAGAACCTCAAAACATATTGTTTTCACAATTTCAAAACTAGCCCAAAGCAGGGCGTGCTTGCCCACATTGTTTGTGACATATTACATTCTAGCCCCCAAATAATGTATCGTACTCGTTCCTTGTTTTCATGGTACAGGTGTGCTATATAAAAATATATCAGATTGGGACATAAATACAAAAATATAGAGCTTGGTGACAAAAAACATAAAGACGCACAACAGGATCAATCAGCATGAGAAAGAATACAGGTGGAAAACATGTAATAGACAAGGCAGAAAACATATGAGACTTACACCACTGTTACAAGTGCCCTGTCAAATTCCAAAGGGGAAACAGTTGGAACACCGTGGTCTTAAACACGCGTGTTCCGAATACGCAAGCTAAACCACGCCTGCCTTAACCACGCAAAAAACGTAACCACACATATGCGTGGTTAAGGCAATAAGTGGTCTAGCTGCTGGCTACTGGGTACGGAAGCAGGAAGGCCTCGCCAGGAAGAGATCCACAGTGAGGTAAGTAGGGCTGGGCTGGAGTTTTCCTGCCTGGGGGTAGTTTTCCATGATAAGCCCGCAGCCACTCCATCGTCTACAATGAAACTCTCAACATTCCAATTTTCTAATGTCATTTAAATTCTGGATTTATTTTACAGGCATACATCATGGATTACTGCACCAAACCTGTGAATGAGAATTACCCCTTTTAGTGCGGGTGCTGGCCAATGGGCGACATCCCCCCTACCTCCATTGGCCGAGACTGGGGAGTCACATAAAGACCTCTCTGGTGCAGCGTACCAAAGAGATTCCTGTATTACTTTTTTACCCTGGGCGGCTCGGGAGCAGCTTCTCAAGCAGCCCAAGTCTGTTTTTTTTTTCTTTATTGTAAAGACGATCAGCATGCACGGCACGGTGACATCATTAGACTAAAATGAAAGTAAAACGAGTTGAAGGCCTTGTTTTACTTTCACTGGATCAGTGCTCAGGGGCACATCTCAGCCCGTCGAGCACTGATTGGGGTGGGAAAGGTACCGTTGGAAAAGGGAGAATCTTCACTTTTCAATGATATCTCTGCTCAGTGGATCCCTGCGTGGGAGTCGCTATATGAGAGCCATCACCAAGCTGGGTTTTTGGGGAGTGGCCCCCTGGGCAAGGGCTTGTCCACCAGACACCAGAATTTCTTTTAAAGAGAAATATAGGGGTGTGGGCTACCCACCAAAGGCATGACCATGCCGACCCCAAGAAGTAGAAAGATATTCTCTCTGCCACCCTTCCTTGGGGGGCGGATGGGGTTAATTAATCCTGATATGCCCCTTGGGGATAGAAGCCCACTAGACACTAGGGGCAATCTTTAAAATAACTACAGGTGAGGGGGCTCCCATGCCTATGGGGGTGATTAACCCAATCTGGGGGGTTTAAAGCCCACTACACACAAGGTAATTGAAATCAAATATAAGAGTGTGGATGCCCATATTGAAAATGACCATGCCCCTCCCCTAATAAGAAGAGAGACAGTCTTTCTGCCCCCTTGGGAAGCGAATGGAGATAATCACCCCTGATCTGCCACTCTAGGTGTTAGAAAGCCCACTAAACACCAGAATGTTTTTATAGAAAAATATAGGGGTGTGGGCTGCCCACCACAGCAGCTTCAAAAATCTTTTCTACTAACTATGTTTTTACCCTAAGACAATATATTGGTGAAAATGAAAATGCATACCTCTTTTGATGATCGACCGCTATATTGCTGACCTTAACCTAGTCCAAGCCTAATTTTTTTCTTTCTCAAATGTTCGGCTCTCATGCATGTTTTTTGATCTGATATCTACTAGTGTTATATTAGGGCTATACAAAACTTTATAAATAAATAAATAAATAAGATGGTCATGGCCGACCCAACAAGAAGAAAGACAGTCTTTCTGCCCCCTTCCCCTTGGGGACCGATGGGGTAATTACTCCTGATCTGCCGGGGGGGAGGGGGGGGGTGGAAAGTACACCAGCGTCGATCTTTAACATAACTATAGGGGATGGGCTGCCATGCCCCTACCCCCGAACTATTGTGACGGTTTTTCTGCCACCCTTGAGGACAAATGGGGGGGTCAAAAAAACTTCAGAAACGTACAAATATCCACTGCTGCTAAACTCTGTATCTTCTGCCCATTTCAGAAATATATAGGGTTCCTTGACACCCATTTTTCACTCTACATATTTGCTGTATGAATTGGTCTATACTCAGTCACAATGAAAAAACATTATACGGTGCAGCTAAGTTGTTGGCTCTGGGTACCCTGAGGCATATTATCAAGGACGGGCGTTAAAATTATTGCCGCTAAAGCGGCGATAATGGGCTTGATAATATGCCCTTGAGAATTCCAATAGAAGCCCATGTTCTGGTGTCAACATGGGCTTCTATTGGAATTCTCAAGGACATATTATCAAGCCCATTATTACCGCTTAAGGGGCAATTTTCTGCCGCTAAAGCTGCGATAATTGTATCGCCATGCTTGATAATATGGCCCAGCCTCGGATTGGTAACGAGGACATTCGGGCAATGCCCGAGGGGCCGGTGTATGAGTTCATGCTGTGGGCTGCTTTTTTGAGCAGTCTGGGGCCGATTTGGGCGGTGTCTCTATTTTCGCATTACAGTCAGCGGCCCAGTGGGTGGCTGAGTGGCCTTTCTGCAGGCAGATGGGCGCTCGTTACCACCCTCCCTCGCCAACAACAACGCCGATCGCCCACCCCCGGTTTAGCAGCATGCTGAGGTATCACTCCCTTTGTCTCGCTGGCCGGCCCCTTAATGTATGCACATACTGAGCGAGGCAGGGGGCCTCAGTAGAAGTGGCCTCACTTGTTTTCATGTGTCTTTCACTAGTGTAAACTAATGCGTGCATATTTTAAGCCCCCCCTCCTTCTTTTTAATGCAATTACGCTGAAGCACTGATTTGAGGAAAGGCATTATGCAAATGGGGGCCGATTTTTTTTGTGTGCCCGGGCCGATTTTCAGTCCCAATCCGACCCTGATATGGCCCCCTGTGTTCCGAGAGACCCTGTATATCCTCGCAACCAGAAGGGTCTAGCAGACGTAATGGTATATTGCTTTTATAAATCGCCATTGTGACAAACAATTTACAGTTAAAAAGTTGTCACAAATGGCCATTTATTCCTACTCATTTTCGAAATTTCGTTATTTCAACATGGGAAAACCTTGAGAGAGCTACACATATGAATCCTTGCTGAATTTGGAATATTTTCTACTTTTTAGAAATCTTTGGGTTTTTTTGAATCACTCATGGGTTTTACACTGGTTTCCACCACAAACTGGAAGTAGGTTGAAAGCATAAAAAAATTGGGGAAAAATGGGCTACCTCCAAACCGTGGTAAAAAATATATATATATATATTCTGCTCTTAATGTTCCTGAAAGCAGGGAAGATGATGACTTTAGTACAGTAATCCGTTCATTGATGCCTCTTTTAGGAGAAAAAAGCACAGACAATTTTATCCAAAGCACTTTTAACCTAATTTTCCCATAAACCTCAAAATGTAGCTATATTTTGCCTATTTTCTTGATCTCCTCCAGGGGAATCCACAACCCCACTTTCACAATTCCCAGGATGTTTGAAAAATGGACACAAATTTGACATGGATACCTTATGTGGAAAAAAAGTTATGGGGCTCTAAGCGAGAACTACTCCAATCGCCATAGAAGTGTCAAGCACTGGGAGAAGGAGGGGAGCACAACAGTTAAGGGGTTATATAGACAGGAATCAATTCATATACAGTAATGCGCAGCTGTTTCTAAAGTACACACTGCACAGTAAACAGCCTGCCAATCCAGCATGATGAAAGACCATGGCAACCCAAACTGAAGCTGGGGGGGGCATATATGGCAATTTGTAAAATGTAATTTTCTTTAGAAATTATTTAAGTACAAATGCCATTAAATAAATGTAGAAGAAGTTCGAATTAAGGCTTAACTTACCTTGTTGAAATAAAGTTACTGAAATGCACTTCAACAGTATACATGATTTTTGTGTTTAAAATAAAATATCCAGAAGAACGTTAATGACATTTCTAGTTGCATCCAGTCATAGAAGTAAGCCTGCTGTGCTGGTCCAAACCACATGCTATACACTAAACACAAGTAAAGTGAACAAATAATTCAGGAGACCATGTGATGACATCAAAAGTATTCACTTACCACAGACCTCCTTTCATTTATTTCATTCCTTCTAGTACCAAAACTTTAAATTGAGGTGCGCTCTGCCTGGGCGTCATTACGTAATGCAAAACTATCTGTTTATAAACCGCGACAACGCACGCCACCCCGTCCAGATTAACCAAATACAATATTTCCGTATATGTAAGCGGATTTTTTATACGAACGAACGTCATTTAATAACAGTCTGAGCGCTCGGTGTGCCGTAAATAATGCAAAAGGAAGGTCATTTTTGCTTACCTGGTGTATTCTGCAGTAAGGATGATATAAAATCCATCGTTATGCATGCAAATATATCGAGGGTGGCCAGAAAGATTCGTAAAAACATCTAGCACGGTGCACGACAAACTGGCAGCGCGGGGATATGAAACTCCGAGCAGGCTGTTAATTCTAAGGATGGTGCAGTAAGGCTGACGGGAGCCGGGTTTCCAGTATAGCTGGCTCAGTGCCCTTTCATAATAAAAGTCCCTCAGAATGAAAGCTGCTGCAGCAGCACGCCAGGGCGGCGAGGGATGAGCGAAGGGGCGTGGTTAGTGTTTATTTATGCAAGTGCAAACATATCCATGGCACTAAAACGGTTATTTGTGTGTCCTCACACATTACACGTACTCGACAACCTTCTTCAGTAATTAGACTAGATGAACACAGCAACTGTCCCAAAACCACCGTTGGTTGGCAGCACATAGATCCTAAAACGAATGCAAGCACCAGAAATGGAGGGCACTAACAGCATAGGAGGGCCTCGTAATGAATTTTGAATGCCAATTGCCGGTAAGATTTAACCGGTTTATTGCAAGTAAAAGTGCTTGTGAAGAAGTGCACCACAGCTACAGACCCCTGTTGTGTTCTAGTCTATTTGCGTGCTGTGTGCAAGATACGTCTCACGTGATACCACGTGACTTGTTTAATAAAAGGGCCCACGCACGCACGTACGCCAGTCGGCGACGGCGGGCAGAGCCAGAAGCATACCCCAGTGTCCGTGCATTTATTATAACGCCACGTGTCAGTCCTGCATGACCCAGGTGCCCCTTGAGTGTAGGGATCTCTGTTGGCGGCTACTGCCACATCCCACACTGTGTGTGTGTCACTCCCGGCTTGCTGGGGTGGCCGCGAGCTCTGTCACCCGCTCGCGGCGCTCGTGCCCCTCTAATCCACCTGCAGTGCGGCCACGTGTCGGAGGTGCCGGGTCGGAGTGCTCCGCGTGCGGTCTTATGTGCAGGTGAGCCGCCGCGCCCTGCATGTGCGCACGCTATATGCACTTCACTCCCTATTACACCGTGCTTCACGGAACGGCCCCCGGGCGCCGAAGCGCCTACTGCCACCCCCAGCCACGGAGACCCAAGCAGCGCCGCACTTGGGCTGACCGCCAGTGCGTGAAGCGCGCTGCTGGCGCCGGGGAGAGAAGGAAGACCCGCGTTACCACGCACACGTCCACGCGGCCTGAGCCCAGAACCCTGAGCCACGTGCGCCGCTGCGAGGCCTGGCTGCGACACGCTCCGCGCGGCAAAAGGGGTGGAGCTGGCCCTACAGGGGGTGAAAGGAGCCCCAACGGCCCGAACACCGGGGAGGAGCGAGCGTCGACACGCTTCACGATGCGCCAAGTGCACCAGGCCCACCTGCCTACAACGGTCGACAAGCACTGACACCTCCAAACCACGCACGTGCTCGTGGGATCACGCGTGCCGTTTCTACAAGACGCAAGGCGCCCCATGGCCACAAGCATGGCCACAATACCCCCAATAGAGCCTTTCGTGGTAGAAGGATCACCGTCATCATTGGCTCCGAAATGGAAGGAGTGGGTAGATCGGCTGCTGTTCTTCTTTGAAGCCACCAAAGTCCATAAGGACCAGAAGCGAGCCATGATTCTCCACCTAGGGGGAAAAGATGTCCACAACATTGCTAAAACGCTAGTGGAAGCCACACCAAAAAACCACCACTCACTCATAAATGCCCTGAATGCATACTTCGAGCCTATGGCTAATCAGGACTATGAGAGGTTCATATTCCGACAAGCCAGACAACTGCCGGAAGAGTCCCTAGACACGTATCACGCACAACTAAAGAATCTAGCATCAACATGCGGATTCACGAATGTCATCGAAGAGATACGGGGACAAATTATACAAGGATGTGCATCCGCTAAGCTCAGAGAACGCATTCTAGAAGAATCTGGAAAGCCCCTTGCGGACATTCTAACCCTAGGCAAGACCAAAGAGTTGTCGAAAGCCCGCGCTGCCCACATGGAAGCCGCCCTCCAAGCGATGGTGAATGCAGAACCTGTAAACAAATTAACGGTGAAATCCCCCGTGAAATGGAACAAGAGAAGCACAGGAACTGCCGCAGGGACATCAGGAAAAACATGCGGATACTGCGGCGGGCCACCACACCAGGCGGCAGACTGCCCTACCAAAGGAAAGCGGTGCTCTGGGTGTGGCCGATTTAATCGTTTCGAAAAAGTTTGTCGGTCCAAGAAATTCCGCAAGCCTAGACAAGTGGTAAACGCTGTGCCAGAGGGTGATCCCAATCCAAGCGACATGGATGATGATGAGGAGGAGGAGGAAAGGACGGTACATAAAGTACACATGATTGGAACCGCCATTCGCCGAACAAGGCGACTACCTCAGTGCAACATTAGAGTGGGCAAACAAAAACTCATGGCCGTGGTAGACACGGGAGCAACCATTAACCTCATGGCTGCCGCTCTATATCAGACATTGGACTCGCCCCAAAATTATGTCTGTCACCCATCGTGGTATTCGCCTATGGCCAGGACATCCCCCTCAGAATCCGAGGGAAGTTCAAGACGACCATATCGCATGGAGACCAATCCATCACCACCAACATCTTTGTGTCAGAAGATGGGCAAGGCATGCTGCTCGGGTGCCGGGCGACTGAAGACCTGGGAGTAGTCATGTTCGCTCTTGGAGTCCACCAGGAATCCGTCCAACAATTAATCACGGAGTTCTCCGACATCTTCAAAGGCATTGGAAAATTCACAGGGAATAAAATACATCTCCACGTCGACCCCACCGTTCAGCCGGTGGCCCTGAGACATCGCCGTATTGCGTTCCACCTCAGACCTCAGGTGGAAGAAGAACTCAAGAAGCTGGAAGCAGCTGGAATCATAGAAAAGGTCACAGGCCCCACTCCTTGGGTCTCACCCATTGTAGTCACACGCAAACCAAAACAACCAGGTGCAGTCAGGTTCTGCGTGAACATGCGACTCCCTAACACTGCCATAAAGAGGGAGCGTCACATAATGCCCACCATTGACGATCTGATCGGGGAAATGGCAGGAGCCAGCTGGTTCTCTAAACTTGACCTGAGATCTGGGTACCACCAGCTGGTGCTTGATGAAGAATCGCGCAACATCACGACCTTCTCGACGCATGTGGGCCTCAGGAGATACACACGCCTCAGTTTTGGTGTGTCTATTGCGGCTCAAGTATTCCAGAATGTCATACAAGAGCTGATAACTGACATACCTGGGGTAATCAATGTCAGCGACGATATCATGGTACACGCCAGAACCATCCAAGAACACAACACTCGCCTGGCGCTAGTGTTTCGAAAACTCTGAGAATCAGGCCTCACCTTACATCGCGATAAGTGCGAGTTCCTAAAACGAAAGCTGCAATTCTTTGGATACACCTTCTCGGCTGACGGGGTCAACCCGGACCCCGACAAGGTAAAGGACATCAAGGAAGCTACACCTCCCACCACCGTTACTGAAGTCAGAAGCTTCCTGGGCATGGTAAACTACTGTGGAAGGTTTATCCGCGACCTCGCCAATTTGACACTACCGTTGAGGGAACTCACGAAAGACAACACGCCATGGAGATGGGGTCCAGAGCAGACAAAAGTGTTTCATGAAATCAAGGGAGCTCTGTCGGAAGCCACCACACTTGCCTTCTTCGACCCCTGGAAATTGACACTCGTGGATGTGGATGCTGGTCCGGTAGGATTAGGGGCTGTATTAATGCAAAGACAAAGAGCGGATGAGGATTGGGCTCCAGTGGCTTTTGCCAGCCGCTCACTCACAGAGACTGAACAAAGATATTCTCAAATCGAGAAGGAGGCGATCGCCATTCATTGGGTATATCCGCATTTCCACCTATATGTATACGGAAAGCCGTTCGTGGTGGCCACCACTGTTCCCAAGAACGTGCGCGGGTGGGCGCGTGCGCACCTCTCTTTCATGAAGCGCGCAGTGCTGTGTTTGGAGCGCCCACACACAGCACATTAAACAAGAACGTTCCTGCCGTTGCTCTTAAAAAGCGAGCGGCGCGAAAAACTGGTGTTTCATTCAGGCTGCAGTGCATACTGTGTGCTGTTGTTTAAGTACTCATGCCAATTGCAGCACATCACCAGCTGCAATTAGCATGAATACTTTAAACAAAAGCAAACAATATGCCCATCACCCTACAGCTGGACACTCCATTAAGAACAGAAATTCAGCAAGCCACAAACATGGCGTGTAAAGCACACGACCTGTTTGTAGACTTGCTGATTTTCTCATCTTACCAGAGCTGGGCTGCGGGGTGATTGTGAGACTTTGTTAAAGTTTTCTTGTTAATTGCAGCTTCAGACGGGCGCTGCGATTAACCTGAAATCTTTAACAAAGGCCCACAATCACGCCGCAGCCCAGCTCTGGTAAGAAAAGAAATGCAGCAACTCTACAAACACGGTGTGAAAAGCACATGTCATATTTGTAGACTTCCTGAATCATTCTTAACAGAGCTGGGCTGTATCTCACCACAGAATGGCAAATTAACGATTCCCCCTTGAGAAAACAGAATAAGTTTGTCCTCTTAAACACATGGAAAATATTTTCAGAAGGCCGATACAGGGTTGAATCACCACAAACTTGAAACTTCAAAATAATTTAGGAATCTTCTAAACTTGAATTGTCCCGATATTCTTGTGATTGGAGTCTTTTTGAGTCAAATGCGAAGGCCACATGGCATTCCAACATGATTTGTGATATCTTGATTATAATTATGTTTGAGCATAGATCATCATATATGTGTATTGTTGTGTTTATTTACATAGTGTTTTTTTCAATTTGCCTATAATGCATCTTTAAATAGTCAGTACGTTTGTTTACCTGTTTAGTTTTTTTTGTTGGTTTCTTTTTTGTCTTTTTCAGCCTGGCAGTCTAATTTTCTTCTTTCCTGTCGTCCCTTTATTCATTGTTTGGCACTTTATTTTACTTCCTTTTTGATTACTTTCACTCTGACTCTAAAGTAGTGATTCCTTTATGTGTTTCTTACTTATTTTCTGCTTCCTTTCTTCCTTTAACCTCCTTCCCTTTCCGATTGTAAAATATTTCCGTAGCACAGAAATCGGGAACAAAAGCACACACATTAAAGGTGCATGTTCATCTTAAAAGCACTGCTACTTTGAAAAAGCAATCCTGAACGCACATAACTCACTTCTTGACACTGTACTGTCTGGAACCAGCCCTAGTTTTACTATGAAGCTCACAAGTATGCGCCACAAGGTGACTGAAAACCTCTTCTCTATGCCACCGAGCCAGTCCCAGATTTGTGCTGTTGGAGATGTGAGAACTGATTGTTGGCTCTAAAGACAGGCTGTATTTCGTACAGTGCTTGACGTCAGCCCCGTGGGTAAACTGAAACACTGCTGTCTCAAATCTGTTTGTCTGACACAACCAATACTTCCTAGGTTCATTTGAGTTGACCATACGGGGCTGTCACACCTGAAAAGAAAGAGCTATTAAAAGAAAGCTTTTCTTTCTTTCTTTCTTTCTTTCTTTCTTTCTTTCTTTCTTTCTTTCTTTCTTTCTTTCTTTCTTTCTTTCTTTCTTTCTTTCTTTCTCTCTTTCTCTCTCTCTTTCTTTCTCTCTTTTTCTCTCTTTCATTCTTTCTCTCTTTCTCTCTTTTTTTCTTTCTTTCATTCTGTCTCGCTTTCTTTCTCTCTTTCTTTCTTTCTTTCTCTCTTTTTCTTTCTTTCTTTCTGTCTCTTTCTCTCTTTCTTTCTTTATTTCCTTCTTTCGTTCTTTCTTTCTTTCTTTATCTCTTTCTTTTTGTCTTTCTTTCACATTATCCCATTTACATAGACAAGTACACTGAGAGGTAGAATCACAAATTATTTTTAAATGCCCTATATATCAGGATGCAATATAGCACACCATAAACCAGACTATAAGTAGCTCCATATATTTTTTACAGTCTGCTGCTATTCAAAACATGCATCAATTATGGACCAAATGGTAATGATAACTCTTATATTATAATGTATACTTGATTGATTAAAATTCATAAAGACCACTGTTACCCAGGAATAGGATGTCATTGCATCCATATATATTATACAAGTAACATACCTACAAGAAGTCAGACTATTGGCTTTGTCAGTGGTTGTTAGTTGCATGAGATAAATAAGCAGCAACTATGGCTTTCATATAATATTGAAAGCTTCCACTTAAAGCCCTGGCGACACCACAACAATGTTGCTGCCCCTGAGTTTCAAAAGAGAGAAGGGGAGCAAGTGTTAGTGAAGAGAATACTCCTGACAGATGGATCAGTCATTTACACACTTGCAGCAGCCATCTGCTCAGACCTGCATCTTGGCAAGATTAAAAATCTTGGCAAGACCTAACCAGCCTTCCACCCTTCTTAGTTCATTCAGGTGAGCACGGTTACATAGAGCAAGCATTTAGAGATGACAAGATGGGGAAAAAGGCTCCTTATAGAACCCAACGTCGATATGCAGAAACGCTACTTCTGAAGCATTGCCATATCACACTCTCTGTCTTCTTTGACATATGTTTTGGCCTATTTTCTTTCACTCCCCAGCTGCTCTCGCTGTCTCCTTCTCTTCTTTTTCTTCTTCCTCATATCAGTCCCGCTTCACATTTACCCACTTTCCCCTTCTCCCCATCCCATTCTTGTCTCCATTTCCCTCTCCCTGCCTGTTCTTTGCTTTCTCTCTTACCGATTTTCCATTCTCCGTTCTCTGTCCCAGTTCTCCAAAGCCTCTGCCTGCCTTTCTCTTTCCGTCCCTCTCTTACCAATTTCCCCATGACCCCTTCCCTATTTCTCGTCTTTGCGCCCTGACTTTTTTCTACTTTGTTCCTCTCTCTTTTTCCTTCAGGCTGTTACAATTTTGAAAACACATACCACTATCCCTGAATATTAGATGGAAGCACATTTTGAATTTGGACCAATGTGCCTCTGCACTGTGGGTGACCTGGCCAAAAAGGACATGAAAAAGCTGGAATTGGATTATAAATCCAAAGCTGTTCTAATCAGAGGTCCTACAAATAAATTTGGCCCAGTCACTCAAAATCCTTAAGATGTCCCTGTGCATTTGTTAAAGTTTTCATGTTAATCGCAGCTCCCATCATGAGCTACAATGAACTCGAAAACCTTAACAAATGCACACACTAACCCCACAGACCAACCCAATTAAGAAAAGAAATGCAGCAACATAGCTGCCATGGTTTTAAATTGCAATATGGGATGTTTTCATAATTTCACTATAAATATTAGTGCCATTTGAACAGGGCTGACTTTAGTGCTGGTGGTGCCTGGTGTGACAATGTTTGTTAGCGCCCAAATGACCACCTCTGCCACGGATACTCTCATTACCAACCTTTAACAGTGACCCTCAAGTGTCCATAACCCCTCTCTCTTTCATATATATTTTTTTAATAGCGCCACCCATACATAAGAAGGTAGGCTCTTTACATCACATACACATTACACAGAGATACTGAATCACCGTGTTTAAATTAATGTATAGGAAATGTTACATCAGACAGAGGAATAAAATGTGTCTTCTTAACAGAGCTGGGCTGCTAGGGTTTTAAGCAAACTTTTTAAGTGATATTTAGCGCTGCACAAACGTGCAGTCTGATTCCTGGCACCCATAGCCATGGCTGCAGCGCACAGAGACCCTACACTGCCGCACACAGAGGAAACAATTTAGAGGAAACATTGGTGGCCACCGATCATAAGCCACTGGTTGCTCTGTTCTCCGGAACATCCACCAAACCCCCTCCTCGCATCGAGAAGTGGATGCTCCAACTCCAAGATTACAACTGCGAGTAGAGCACCAGCCAGGGTCCAGGAATCCCGCGGATTACCTATCCCGACACCCGAGAGCTGCCACACGGGAAGAAAGAGAAGACACAGCTGACACTGAGGAATACGTGAGATGCATCACGGCCCGGTCGTGCCCAATGCCAATGTCCGTGAAGAGCATTGCCGAAGCCACCCGAAAGGACGACTGCCTACAACGAGCCATCAAAGCAATTCAGAGCGGAAATTGGCACAGAGCCAAAGAAGAGTGGAAAATACTGACGCCCGAGGCTCAACGCATCATGGAAAGCCTACATCATGTGAGGGAAGAACTTAACGAAGATGACACTGGCTGTCTATTGTGAGGTCACAGATTGGTAATACCATCCGCCTTAACGACCCAAGCAGTGCAACTGGCCCTGTTGTCCATCAAGGAATGGTTAAAACCAAGTCCCGATTAAGAACCAAGGTGTGGTTTCCTCTCATGGACACTCTCGTAGAGGACACTGTGAGATCGTGTACAGCCTGTCAGACCACAGGGGATCCCCAGCGAGAAGCCCCCGTCATTGCTGAGCCTCGGCCTCAACGGCCATGGGAGTGCGTCAGTTTGGATTTCGGGAGCCTTCCGGATGGGCGGCACACCATGGTAGTCATCGACGACCATTCCAAGTACCCAGAAGTAGAGGTGATCCCGACCACCAGTGCCACCGAGGTCATCCCCAAACTGGAAAAAATCATAGCTGCTCATGGGTTGATGAGAGAACTACGAACTGACAATGGCCCCCCCTTCCAGGGACAGGAGTTAGCCAACTACCTCAGCGCCCTCGGAATCAAACATCGCAGAATAACCCCTCGTTGGCCACAAGCTAATGGCGAGGTGGAGCGTTTTATGCGAACCCTTAACAAGGTCATCAGAATAGCTCATGACAAGAGACAGTCGGTAGAACTGGTATTCTTTACCTTCCTGAGGAGTTATCGACAGACACCTCACACAACTACAGGTGTTGCTCCAGGACATGTGCTCATGGGGCGAGTGGTTACTGACTTTATTCCCAATCACCCGCACTGGAGATCAGAGTCCTCCAATGAAAGCCGGATTGAAGCCAGGCGGCAGAAAACCTATGCCCGCACGAGCAAGCGTCGAAGGGCCAGAACATCCCACTTCGCCCGGGGGAGACCTTGTGCTACTCAAGAACTGGGTCACCAGTGGGAAGTTCCGGTTGACGTATGAGACCCGGCCCTGGACAGTGGTTGATATAGAAGGGACTCGCATCATTGCGACCAGAAACCGAGAGACTGTAACTCGCGATGTGTCCCACTTCAAATTGTTTCATCCAGAGTCACTGGCTGCCTCCATGCCTGAGAGGTCAGAGAGCCGAGCAGCTGCGAGTCCGGCGGCAGTCGAGTCTCCAATCCCGCCAGGCTGCCTTCTGGAAGAGGAACTCACAAGTCCAGCAGGTGGCGATGATTCCCCGCCGGGGATGCCCGAGAAGGTCAACGGGGAGCCGAGCGGGGATGGCTCAGAGGAATGTGGCCGTGGCTCAATGTCCCTGGCCGAGGCCGGGGCCACTCTAGGCCGTTGGGCGTCCCATTATCGACTAAGAAGAAACCCCGAGCCATCCTGCCGCCTCTGCGATCATCTCACGTAAGACTATTCTATTATCCTGTTCTACTAAGCTGTGAAGTGAGACTGTAAAAGTAGTCCAAGAGACTGAAGGCGGCTGCCGATGGTCATTTCACATATTCTCGATTTGCTATGTATCTCCTTTTGTTTTTTTTTTGTGTTTGGTAAGGAATGTTGTGTTCTAGTCTATTTGCGTGCTGTGCGCAAGATACGTCTCACGTGATACCACGTGGCTTGTTTAATAAAAGGGCCCACGCACGCACGTACGCCAGTCGGTGACGGCGGGCAGAGCCAGAAGCATACCCCAGTGTCCGTGCATTTATTATAAGGCCACGTGTCAGGCCTGCATGACCCAGGTGCCCCTTGAGTGTAGGGATCTCTGTTGGCGGCTACTCCCACAGCCCACACGACACAACAACCCCGTAATCTTTAAAAAAATTAAACTAAAGGTCCTGAAATCAGCCGCTAGAATATGGTACTGTATTAGATCTACAATGGATATCCCCTTTTATAGTGATAAGGCCCCAATCTGGAATTCTCAGACCACACCAGACTGCCTTAAGGATAGTTTAGCAACACCGCTAAGATCAGCAGGAATAACGGAATGGGGACAGCTTCTGTTTCAGAATAAACTGCTTGATTGGGATATATTATCTCAATGCACGAACTCCACTCTTTCGAAATTTAAATATTACCAACTACTGAGTTGGAGTAAGTCCCTTAAAGAAACTAGAAAAGGTAACATCGCCATGGAGATAAAGATGCAGACGTCTAATCCATTTCGGAAAGAAACTTCCTTCTGGTACTGGGCCCTAATCTCGGCTGGGGAGGACGACTTCCGAATTCCAGAAAGTATCTGGGGAAAAGACCTGCCGACGCTGGATACAAGCAACGCATGGCAAGTATCTATGAGCATATGCTGGTCAATTGTAACGTCTGCTGCTCTTAAAAGAAATCATTTGCTCACTGTACATAGAGCCTACTGGACACCAAAAAGATTATCCAAATTGAACGGGGCCACAGTGAAGAGCTGCCCAAAGTGTGATTTACAGATGGCTGATGATTTACATATGTTCTGGCGTTGTCCCAGCCTGGATGCCTTCTGGAAAGAAGTGGGTACTACCTTAGAAGGGGTATTTGGAAGACAACTTTCTGTAAGTATGGACCTAGTTATTTTTGGGGTCTCAAGAACGATTGTAGGAAGACCTTTTACTAAAGCTCAAGAGAATTTACTTTTCATTCTGATTCTTTTGGCAAGGAGAGAGATTTGTGTAAAATGGATAACTCCTGTTCCCCCTACTCACAACGAATGGTTGGCCTCAGTTTTGAAAGTGTTTAATCTAGATAAAAATAAGAAATACGCCTCTAAAAAATACAAATTCTGGGACTTGTGGGAAGAATATCATAAGAGGTGAATTAAGTGGAGTGGTATATATAAAATGTGCATGTAATATGATGGTAACATTCCTGGATTTCCCACTACTTCCTCTGTAAACTGTCCAATGATTACGCTATCGCAACAATGTCGAGGAAGGCTTGCAAGAGTAGCAAAAAATGGCTAGCTCAACCTACTACGATTAATCAAGCCTCCTCCTTATAAGTATATGGACGTAAGGGGTCTCTTTCCTCAGGGGTGCCACGAAGTTGAGAAAGGTCCCTGAAAACTCCTGACTTTAACTGTTGCGTAATGAGGACAAAGAAAATAAAAAAAATAAAAAAATAAAAAACAACCCCGTAACCAACAAACCAACAGACAAAGTTCTAGACTGCTGAGCACAGTTCGTATAGGAATGTGAGAAGAGCTGTAACTTGAATAAATTAAAAAACATTTAGATACAAGTATTTTGGCACTAGTGTGTGACAGACCGAGCACCACCACTGTACAGGACAGCTCAGTCGGGAGGACTCCAGTCATACTCTGCACTTTACATGCATCTGAAGTATTTGATAACAGGTTTAAGGTCACTGTGTAGATTAGGATTGTAGTGAGGGTTAGAGGTCATGGTGTGGCGCACTTTCAGAGCTGTGCCCTGTGTTTAGACACTCAGCGCCTGCTCTCAGTCTCACCAAGACTGGCATAGCCACCAAAGAATCCCCAGGACCAGGAAGAGGAGCACTGTTTAGGAGCTCTTGGAGGTCGTTGAATTATTAATTAGGCAGCGGCAGAATCAGGCGCCCAAGGCCCATAGGGGTCAAAGGGCTTCAGCCCCCCACCCGCGCTGTGTCAGCCCGGGCTGAGGCAGCTTCCCAGACACACAGACGGTTCTTGAGCTGCTGTGTGCTGGCTGGTCTGGCATCTTATCACAGCTGCACCCAGTATTTCACAGGTCTTTAAAAGATCATTTACATCATAAGGAGGCTTTGCTGTTTTTTCACCCCTTCCTAGAGCCCCTGCATCTCCACTCTGCCTATTCCTTAAAGATGCAAATTACTTTTGCTGCCACATTGTGAGAATGCATTTCTTGAACAGTAACATTAGGCTTTGTTTTTTTTTGCAGTTTTGTACAGCTCGAACTCCACCCCAAGGTATTGAGGCACCAGTTACATTATACATGGGCACATTGCTGGAAGTATTAGCAACCTCCCCCCCGCCTACACACACACACCCCAACCCCGCAATTTGGCTCTACGTTGCTTGAAGAATTAGCAACCCCACCCCCGAAATTTATTTGCCTCTAGTTGCGCTTTTGGGCAGAAGCAATTCATGGTCGCAATCCGTCGAGACCACGGCCCTTAACTTTAGAAATTGCATGGAAGCTGTGGCAGGTTGGATGGCCTTGAACTTCCTCAAGTTAAATGGGTAAAAAACTGAGATCCTTGTCTTTGGTGGAAACAAGGAGGTTTGGTCAGCCGACTGGTGGCCACAGACACTGGGAATATGCCCCCAGCCTTCTCCCGTCGCCCGTAACCTGTGAGTTATATTTGACACCTCACTTGCCTTCGACAAGCAAGTTAACAGAACGGTCTCAACCTGCTGTGGGGTCCTAAGGGTGTTAAGAAAGCTCACCCACTACCTCTCCTCCAACGCCCGGAAACTTGTCTCTGTTGCCCTTTTATCCTCGCGCCTGGACTACTGCAATGCCTTATATCTTGGCATGAGCAACAAACTAATCCATCACCTGCAAGTCGTCCAGAACGCTGCAGCGAGGTTTGTCGTCAATGCCCCCAGACGCTCCTCAGGAACCTTGATCAGGAAAAATCTTCACTGGCTCCCTGTGTATGCCAGGATAAAATTTAAAATCCTGACCATCACCCACCGGGCTCTTCATGGTGCTGGTGCTGAGGGCATCAGGTCCCTAGTCTCAACCTACGTCCCTGGTAGGACCTTGCGCTCTGCCAGCCAGAACCTGCTAACCGTCCCTCGAGTTGCTAAAGCGAGATGGGGAGGTAAGGCGTTTTCCTCTCTCGCTCCTAGATTTTGGAACGAGCTCCCCTTGGAACTCAGGAACCAAGAATCTCTTGTCCTTTTCCGAAAAGGCCTTAAAACCCTGCTCTTCACCGAAGCCTACTCTTAGGCTCCTATACTTCTTATATAGGTACTTGACTATTTTCCATCATTTGTGCCTTGACGCCTTCGGGCAAAGTTGCGCACTACAAATCTCCATTCAATTCAATGGTCATGGCAGGAATTTAGAATTAAAAGCCTGCACTGGTCAGAAGCCTCTCAGTAGCAGTGCCTACACATGAAGCAGCTGCCAAATTTCCAGTACGGCTGGGGCAGGGGCGGAGGGTGAGGCAGGGCTGGTGTCCGAGTTCCAGCTGTGGGCTGCTTTTTTGGGCAGCCTGGGGGCAGATTTGGGCTGTATCTGTTTTGTTCGGATGAAGCCAGTGGCCCAGTGGGTGCCTGAGTGGCCTTTCCGGACGCAGATGACCTTTCATCAAAGGGCAGAGGTGTCACTCCTTTTCTATCGTTGAGCCGCACCATTAATGTATGCATATTGAGCTGAGACACGGGGCCTGAGCATAGTATCTCCATCGGTACACCGCCACCCACAGTCCCACAACATTCCACAATAATACAAAGACACAATGATATTTGAAAGATGAAGCTGCAGGTTTATTTGATATACAAATAAAAGGTGGGTTATCTTACAGGCGATCCCGTCCGCCCCGCAACCCCTCTGTGCAGGGCACCTGAAGTTCAGCCAAGAGAAACGCCAGCGGCCATAGCCCGGTGTTGTACCTGGGAGGATCTACTCCTCCTACCGGTGAACCTATCGTCCACCAACTCCGCCCTCTGAACAAGGGAGAGTGACTCACACCTTCCCCAGCTGGGTGGAGCCTATAAGGCAAGCCCACGGTTGTTCAGGTTTACAACCGCGCTAAGGACTAACGGGGCGCCGCCGTACTCCAAGTTCCCAAGAAGGACCCCTTGGAGCATGTACAACTTATGCACGGTGCGCTTAGCACTGGAGGCTTCAGGTCCTGTTTCTGCGCCTTTCCTGCATCGGGATCGCCCTGTAACTCCTCCTGCAACAAGAAAACAAACATTAATACAGTCCCCCTCCCCACTTCCCCCCTTTTTCAGCGGGTGAGCGGTGGGGAGGGGAGATGACAAAGGGGGATCTAAGGGACCTGGACGGGGAGGGGGACTGGCTACAGCCGGCGCGGCTGAATGGGCCTGGTAGCAGCCAAGGATGCGACTTGGCGGGAGAGGGGGCAGCAGGCAAAGAGAGCGTGCGGGAGGAGGGGCCAACATATCCATATCCCCGCCCCCTACCCTGTCCCTCGCGTCGCCCCCCCCCCACCCCAGGATGGGCTGGCTGTCTGCTGTCCTCTGCGATACTACAAGGCCTGCCCTCCTATGGGGTCCCCTGCAGGGACCACGGGCATCCTGCATAGTATCTCCATCGGTACACCGCCGCCCACAGCCCCACAATATTCCACAATAATACACAGACACAATGATATTGGAAAGATGAAGCTGCAGGTTTATTTGATATACAAATAAAAGTTGGGTTATCTTACAGGCGATCCCGTCCGCCCCGCAACCCCTCGTTGCAGGGCACCTGAAGTTCAGCCAAGAGAAACACCAGCGGCCATAGCCCGGTGTTGTACCTGGGAGGATCACTCCTCCCACCGGTGAACCTATCGTCCACCAACTCCACCCTCTGAACAAGGGAGAGTGACTCACACCTTCCCCAGCTGGGCGGAGCCTATAAGGCAAGCCCCCGGTTGTTCAGGTTTACAACCGCCCTAAGGACTAACGGGGCGCCGTCGTACTCCAAGTTCCCAAGAAGGACCCCTTGGAGCATGTATGACTTATGCACGGTGCGCTTAGCACTGGAGGCTTCAGGTCCTGTTCCTGTGCCTTTCCTGTATCGGGATCGCCCTGTAACTCCTCCACAGCCCTGGGTGTGGCCTCCGCTGCACCCAGAGTCCCCACCACTTAGCTCCCTAGATCTCTTCCTATTTGCAACCGGCTGTCTCTAGAGCATCACCCAGGTCTAGCAAGAATATTGCCATGCCTACCTTGGACCAGTGCACCCCGTCAGTTTCCCAGCAGCCGACAGATTTAGCATGCAGCAGGCCGTGCCTTATGAAACCTAACCCCCACATCTCTGTGAATTTACGCATGGCTGCGTTTATGCGGTTGCGAGCTACCTCCAATGCTTCCTGAGATCTCGCCCGTGCCATATGGGTCTCAGTGTCATCTCTGACCCAGAGGTCACCCGATCCCAGCTCACTGCTCAAGTACTTAGGTCCCCCCTCATTGCTTCCAGCAGTCGCATCTTGCCCTCCGTGCCCCTAAGTAATCTTAAACCCCCCCCCCCCCCCCAGGGGTTCCCGCAAGAGGATGCTTGGCCCGGACTTCCCCGACTGTTGTTCTAACCTTTCTCTCCTCTACCTGCTCAAGGTGGTGAGGATGTCTTTCTCTGTCCTGGCGAAGCCATGATTGGCCATTCCTGAGTACAGGTGTTGCCAAACCCTTCTATATCCATCAATAAGGCCAAGGTGTGCACTGACCCCAGTTCCCCTCAGAGTCTAGCACCCTGCCCCACTAAACAACTGGCAGCCAGCTACTGCCCGTGTATTGGATAGGCACTGGAGTGTTTGTCTGTCCTGGATGGACCCAATTCTGGTGCATGCCCGCAACCTGTCCTGGAGGTCTCGAGGATCCCATTCTCGCAAGTGCGAGCAGACTAGTCTGACTCCCTCAGCACCCCGTCCCTCTACACCAGGATTACCACTTCTTAGACCTGCTGGTGAGTGTCCCCCTTAAGCGAAAAGGCTGGTATGAGCCCGCAATGCCATCAACCCTTCGCCCATCCTGCCGTAACTTAACCTATTATGTCTCCCACGTCGGCCCGTTGGGGCGTTCGTTGGACCCAGGTTGCTGAAGCAGTTTCCCTAACCAAGGGCCTATACCAATTTGGGCAGCTGTGGCACAAAACAGTTTTTCTCTACGTCCTTACCTGCCTGAAATTATAGTCTAAGCTCTCCTTCTAGAGACAGACTAACCCCCCCTAAAAACTGCCTCAGGTCAACGATTGTGGACCAGAAATTAATCAAATTAATTCTATCTATTCTAAACTATACTTCTACCGTACAGTTACCAGCTGATGTCACAATTTTGCTAAGGTGGTGCGCGGTACTATTCTGGACTAGGGTGTTAATACACTATCTACGCCAGGTGGAGCCATGTTTTGAAATACTTCAAAGAGTTGTCAAAGTACTTGAAAAGTTTAATGATTTTATTTCATACCCACTTAAGTTTGTTTTGCAGCATACAATTTCCCCATGTGCATGTTGTCTTGTTAGATAACTATAAGAGGGACATGCTGTACCAGATTTATTAATGTATTTATTAACTATGAGTTACCTGCTTAGGGTTGGTAACATGCTTGATGTTCTAAATATGTTTTAGCATGTATGGGTGTTAAAATTGAGAGTACTACTGGTGATTGGGATGATTGCCAGCAGTAGAGACAGCACTTGTCATCCTTGCCGCCACGCCTCCGCGTGGGCTTTTATTCTCTGTAAATAAAAGAAGAAAGCCCATGCACTGGCATCATATTATGTAAAGGGCTGTACTCACTTTTATACTCTGCCCTTTTAGTACATTTGATGAATTATTAAATTCTATACTTACAGCAAAATGTTGTTCACCCATTCCCGCTGGATATTGTAACACGTAGTTCAAACATCCGGCCCTTCATATACAGAGAAGGTTCAGCAGTGACACTATCTTGATCAAGATAACAGGGCCAGGCGTCCAAGGCCTATTGCCCTCAAAGGGAGGAAGAGAAAAGTCATAAAGGAGAGATAGAGCGGAGCAGACAGGGTGGTTGGTGCGTCTAGCCAGAGGCCATCCTGCTGGGGTTCATCGTGTGTGTGGGTATGTGTGGGCAGCGGTCTTTGTCTTTTAGCTAAGGTGGTTTGTGTGAGCTCAGATAATTGCCCAGGGAATTCCACATCTCCTTTTTCGGTGTGTCTTTTGATGTTATGTTGTCTGTCGCTCTGAGGAAGGTGATCCAATTGAACCTGCTTCTGATGGGGCAAAACTGGAACAGACCAGTTGCACCCAGCCCGTCTATGGGAAAGCACTTTTAGGGGTCGAACAGCGCCTCAGCGAGTCAGAAAGTAGTTTTACACCCCAGAAATCTTAGGCACAACAAACTGGGTGGTTTCGGCTGGCAGTTAAAGAAACCTGCACGGATGAGGTAGCCAATTAAAGGTCACCTTGTAGTTAGAGGCCTCTGCCCCTGCCTGTCCTGTCACCTCCTCACCGGGGTCGCATGCAACCCGGCGCTTCTCTCCCAGGCTCTGCTGTTCCTGACTACAGAAATCCCTTATTTAAAGGCGTCCGCTTCCTTGTTTGCAAATGTTTTTCATCTTCTGAATTTAAGAATGGGAACGAAGTAAACAAGCATTTGTAATGCACTAGGTTTGGCATTTGTGAGGTTTTGAGCTATTGGCATTGTAAATTACAATACCTTTTAATTTTGTGTTAGCACACCACCTGTAGGTTTTCAAACATGCAATTTCTACTTATGCTCATTACTTACAAGAAGCAAAGCTGACAATAACTGTGCCTGTTTTACTGCCAGCCTTGCTTCTTATAAACAACGACCAGAAGTATAAACTGCGTGTTTAGGCACCACTTGCAGGTTTTCAAAATATATAAATAAAAGGCAATGTTATTTACAATGCCAATAGCTCAAACTATAGCAAATGCGAGACCTTTTGCATTGCAAATGCTTGTTTCTTTGAGGTATTAAAGAAATAAACCCACTTCAGACCACCAGCCTGTGCACTGAGGTATTAAATCATTTCCCCCTGAGAAGTAAGGTATGCAAGTACTGAAGCACTTCCAGTGAGGCTGCATTTACAGTGAGGTAGTCAAAGATGTGTCATTCCACCAGACAACTCACTTGTATAGTGAGCTATCAAAGACTTAGACACCCCTCAAACTTGCCCTATCTGCTCTCTGGCTAACCCTTGGTGATTTGGCACAAGCAGGCAACCTTTCCTTAGGAAACTTTCAGATGGTGCATGTACAAATATACCAATATAGCATCAAAGTTAATAAATAATTTGAAACATATCCATGCAGATACAGACCTCTCCCAGCTGTTTTAGTTTCTTGGTCATCACAATCAGGGACACCCAGGGAGTAGGACAGTGACGATTTCTTCATGAAGGTTGGGGAGCGTCACTCCCATGCCCGCTGTGATCCGTGCTAAATCAATGTGAACAATAAAATGGTAATGAAATCAGCTCATTGCCATTTTATTTTTCAAAAGGCACGCCACAGCCGATAGCCTGCCCTGCAGCCGGGAGGAATGAGGGGCATGTCCTGTGCTGCATGGAGGACTAGAGCAGTGGCTGGCCAGACACTGTAAAGTGAACAAGCTAGTTTTGTCCGTCTGTCTTGCTCTGACCAAATAAACATGTGCACTTTGAAGCTCTCCACCCAACTGTCTTAAACAGCTGGGCGGAGACCAAGAACATGCCCACAGGAATGAGCATCTAACCAGCCCACTCCATCCAATCCTGGCGTTGCTCTCATGCTGGTTCACAGGATGAGAGCAGTGTCTGGATTGCTTAGGGAAGTTACCTCTTCCACAAGTGTCCGTTGGAGCCACAGACTGCAAAGGACACAAAGGGTGCATCCAGGTTAAGTAACATTTATTTTATTTATAATGTTAGTGTAATGCATGCCAGTGATTGTTTCTTTTGCATGCTTGTTTTATTTATGTCTTTTGGTAATCGGCGGGGCACTTCCCTCATCCCACCACTTTCAAATGTTAACAGCCACCCCTGTTGTAGGGCCCATGACGTTCTCAACAATCCCTGCCTCCTCGAGTTTATCCAGTTCTGCTTCAACATTGGCCCATAGGTGAAACACTATCTGGCAGAGGAGCAGTACCACCGGTTGCATACTTTTTTCAATGTGTAGCCAGATGACTTTGTCCTTCATGCACTCCTATTGCAATCCTATTCCAATCAAATAGGTTCAAGAATTTGGTTATTAAGTGGTCCAGTTCCTCTATAAGCATGCCAAATGCGAACTGGACCAGTATTAGGGCTTCTGCCATGCTTTGCTCAGGAGCATGCCCTGCCCTCCTTGGCGTCTACCTGGGCATGGGAGATATGGCTCTTGAATCTCCCCAGCATGGGTAATGGTTTGTCTTAACATTTATGGCAGGTACGGAACGTTGTAGAAGGTTTAAGTGATGTTGAAGGAGTGGTTGAAAGGTATGGGGAATGTACAGAGTGAGCCAAGTGGGGAGACAGTAGCATGTAATAGTGGGGTG
This sequence comes from Lissotriton vulgaris, assembly GCF_964263255.1. NCBI lineage: Eukaryota > Metazoa > Chordata > Amphibia > Caudata > Salamandridae > Lissotriton > Lissotriton vulgaris. The sequence continues at coordinate 1,288,450,217 of NC_141687.1, read as the reverse complement.
ATGTGCGGGAGTGTAAGCGAGAGTGCGAGGTTAGAAATAATGAAAGTTGAGTTGCATGCGAGGGCGACAGGAAAGTTATGCGAGGTTGATAGAAAGTGTAAGGCGGTCGGAGTGCGTAAGTAAAAGGGAGAAAGAAGCTTGAGTAAACTGGGAGAAGGAGCAGGAGCCTCATGAGGAATGATCTGTCTAATCACTGTTTCCAATACTAGATGGAGTATTGTCCTGTGGTTACAAAAGGGAGTTACACAAAATATATTGGGGAACAGTTAACCTTGCACGCAGGCTTCATTGATTTAGAGCTGTAGATTACCTTTTTGAGTGATTGTTATGGGAGCAGACTCGCATGGTACTTCGCAATGTAGTCTTAGATAAAATACATTTTGACTTGTGATTAGTAATGTCACGTTATGTGTAATTATGGCTTAAAGTTATAATGGTTATTGTTTTGCTTGTTATTACAGTGACCCCTGATGAAGGGCAACTTTGGCCCGAAATGCATTGGATTTTTATACAAATAAAATACTGTCTTAGATGAATTTGCGTCATTCGTGTTCTTGGAAGAGGTTCGGATGGCCCACCTTGAACATAAGAAAACAGAAAATTGGCATTCCATTCCACGTGTAGATGTATATAACATTGGAAAAAGCTGAAATAAGTGACTTAAAAGTTTGGATTAACAGGATTACATGGATAAATGTTGAATAACTATATGACCGACATAAAGGCGCAATTCAGCTGTGCGTTTGGTTGGGGGCGAGACGTCGCCCCAGTTTGAGAATGGTTTGTCTTGCCCATATGCAAAAACCCAGACATTGGTCTTGGACAGTGGAGATGGAGTTTGTAGATGGTTGTTGTGACTGTGTCGATTCCTACTTGTAGGCAGCACTGAGGGAGTGGTCGACGGGTGCCGCTGGTGTTACCGACTGTGAATACCAAGTGTAGTGTATGCTCCTCAGTGTCGTCATTCATGTCTTCTGACTCCATTTCCCCTTCTGAAATGGTGTTTACGGTCTCTTTGACCGTCTTCCCTTTTGTTGACCAAAGTGATTGTATTTTCCTCACACTGTGCACTTTTTTCCTCTTGCAGGGCAGTCGTTGGGCCAGTGGGTGCGCCCTCTGCAGTAGCCGCACATCTTGAGGGCTTCTGGCGTCGTTTTGGGTTTCTCTGGTGATTTCTTGGGTTGGACAGAGTTCAAGGGTTCACTTTTGACTGTTCTGTGTAGGGCTACTCCATGTGCAATGCTCTCACCTTCAAGAGGTCTTTCGACCTACCCTTTGTAAGACTGTCTTGTAGGGACTTTCCAGATCCTTGAAAGATGTTCTCCCGCAGCTTTCTCGATGCACACCCTTGGATGAGCTGTCCCCTTATGTATCCTTGCTCATCCATGAATCCACAGGTGTTGGCGAGCCTGCTATAGAAGCTCTGTGGGGAATAATTTGCTTCTTTGCAATCTTTTTTGGGATCTAAACCTTTCATGGTCTTGGTTAGCCATGGGTTAAAAATGCGCGTTGAGGACTGCGACCAGGATGTTATATGATTTTGGCATCTCTTGTAAAGAACCTCCTGAGGCACAGCCGGGAGTAGGCAGCAGACAGCGCTTGAAAGATTTTTTAACTTGTTGAAAATATTGTTTTTTAAAATTGACTCACCCTTCCTCCTGACACACGATTACTTTGTGCAGGCCTCCCCTACACAGAGGAACGAGCGCTGGTAAGGGAGAAAATCGCCACTCCAACCGCCATCACCCACGCCCAAACAGGGACACGCCCACTCTGAGGCCACGCCCCCTTGCAACCAGCATAAAACCGCGCTGACTTCACGAGCGCAGCAGATTGTAAAGAACCTCCTGAGGCACAGCCGGGAGTAGGCAGCAGACAGCGCTTGATCGATTTTTTAACTTGTTGAAAATATTGTTTTTTAAAATTGACTCACCCTTCCTCCTGACACGATTACTTTGTGCAGGCCTCCCCTACACAGCGGAACGAGCGCTGGTAAGGGAGAAAATCGCCACTCCAACCGCCATCACCCACACCCAAACAGGGACACGCCCACTCTGAGGCCACGCCCCCTTGCAACCAGCATAAAAACGAGCTGACTTCACGACCGCGGCAGATTGTAAAGAACCTCCTGAGGCACAGCCGGGAGTAGGCAGCAGACAGCGCTTGATCAATTTTTTAACTTGTTGAAAATATTGTTTTTTAAAATTGACTCACCCTTCCTCCTGACACACGATTACTTTGTGCAGGCCTCCCCTACACAGCGGAACGAGCGCTGGTAAGGGAGAAAATCGCCACTCCAACCGCCATCACCCACGTCCAAACAGGGACACGCCCACTCTGAGGCCACGCCCCCTTGCAACCAGCATAAAAACGCGCTGACTTCACGAGCGCGGCAGATTGTAAAGAACCTCCTGAGGCACAGCCGGGAGTAGGCAGCAGACAGCGCTTGATCGATTTTTTAACTTGTTGAAAATATTGTTTTTTAAAATTGACTCACCCTTCCTCCTGACACACGATTACTTTGTGCAGGCCTCCCCTACACAGCGGAACGAGCGCTGGTAAGGGAGAAAATCGCCACTCCAACCGCCATCACCCACGCCCAAACAGGGACACGCCCACTCTGAGGCCACGCCCCCTTGCACCCAGCACAAAAACGCGCTGACTTCACGAGCGCGGCAGATTGTAAAGAACCTCCTGAGGCACAGCCGGGAGTAGGCAGCAGACAGCGCTTGATCGATTTTTTAACTTGTTGAAAATATTGTTTTTTAAAATTGACTCACCCTTCCTCCTGACACACGATTACTTTGTGCAGGCCTCCCCTACACAGCGGAACGAGCGCTGGTAAGGGAGAAAATCGCCACTCCAACCGCCATCACCCACGCCCAAACAGGGACACGCCTACTCTGAGGCCACGCCCCCTTGCAACCAGCATAAAAACACGCTGACTTCACGAGCGGCAGATTGTAAAGAACCGCCTGAGGCACAGCCGGGAGTAGGCAGCAGACAGCGCTTGATCGATTTTTTAACTTGTTGAAAATATTGTTTTTTTAAATTGACTCACCCTTCCTCCTGACACACGATTACTTTGTGCAGGCCTCCCCTACACAGCGGAACGAGCGCTGGTAAGGGAGAAAATCGCCACTCCAACCGCCATCACCCAAGCCCAAACAGGGACACGCCCACTCTGAGGCCACGCCCCCTGGACTTTTCCCTACACTGTAATCATGTGTATCTACCGGAAGCGCAGCGGATGAGCGCAGCGGGCGCGACGATTGCGCGCCGAAGGTGCGCATAAGGCAAGCTCGTCCGCGCTCGTCCGCGCCGAGTCCGGGCCTAGGGCCATACCCCCTATACCTCAGACACCAGGGACCAGGCACTACAATGCTGAAACTCTTCATAGCCTAAGGCCCCCTGCCTCGAACTGTTCACGACACCGCTACGCAGCCGAAAACATTCCACAAACATGCCCTAAATGTAATTCAACTCTTAAACCTAAGCCCACAGCTGCACGAACCCACGATTACCATATGCTGTTGTTAAATTGCAGATCCCTGCCGAAACATAGGACAGAAATCGCCCTGTTATTAGAAGAACTCACCCCGGATATAGTATTCCTAACGGAAACATGGCTCACCACAGAGTCCGATCCTGCCTTAGCTAGCGCTCTCCCGCCCGGCTTTCAAATGACTCGGAAGGACCAGCCTGATGGGAGAGGTGGAGGCCTAGCAATTATCCATAAAGAACAGTTTCAGTGCCGTGTTATCCCCGAAACCATCCCCGACTGTGAGTGCCTCGCGTTCAGCATCGACCTCTCACCGAATACCTGTTTCTCCGGAACTCTTATCTACCGTCCCCCAAGTCCCCTTAAGCAATTCCACCTCCTTCTTCCGCAGACTGTCGCAGAACGCGTTAGCACTGCGTCTTGTTTTACTTTGCTAGGTGATCTTAACCTGCACTTTGACTCTGCATTAGATCAGGTAGTCACCACACTGGCAGACGACCTAGCTGCACTACAACTTACCTAATACGTCCAAACCCCCACCCATGTTAAGGGTCACCTACTGGACCCAGTATTTAGCAACTGTGCATACTTTACAGCTGACCCTCTGATCCCGCTCCCGTGGACAGATCACTTCCTTGTGCCCTTCACATGGACCACATTTAAGCCTCTGCAGACTGGACCCACCACTAAAATTACCCGAGCTTGGTCCCGCCTTTCAGTCGACGACTGGTCTTCCAAGCTCGCCATCAACCAACCTCCTTACAATGAGGATCCAGGCCTAGCCAACCAGGCCTATGCTGACTGGATCACGCAAACTCTCGACAACACCCTCCCAAAAAATAAAATCACGCTAAAACGCGCCCACAAAACGGATCCCTGGTATACGGAGGCTCTCAGGGACAAGAAACGCCTATGTAGGAAAAACGAAAGACGTTGACGTTTAGACTACTCACCAGGAAGCAAAATCTGTTATCGAGAATCAATCTGAGAATACAAAGCTGAAATCAAATCCGCCCAGACCTCTTATTTTTCGAACAAAATCCTCCTTGCCAAATCAAAACCCAAAGAAATCTTCCAGATTGTAAAAAAATTATCCAAACCCCCCCTAGCTTGCACGTTACAAAATCTATAACTCATTGCAACGACGTTGCCGAGTTCTTTCACCAAAAAGTTAATAACATCTACTCTACCTTTCCCCCCAGCAATATCACCTCCCTAACCCAGTCCAACGCAGTTCCAATTACACCCTCCCCTCAGCCTCAACCGACTCTGGATCACTTCCCTCCTCTGGATCTTGCCTCTCTAGAAACCATAGCCCGGAAAGTAAAAACCGGCTCACCTGACGATCCAGCCCCTCCAGATATCTTAATGGCAGCATCCCAAATCACACTCCCAATCATCAGGGATGTACTTAACGCATCGATCACTTCCGGCACAGTCCCTCCAGCCTGGAAACGAGCCATGGTCCGCTCACTATTAAAAAAGCCTAATCTAGACCCGTTAGACCATAGCAACTACCGACCCATCTCCCTGCTCCCGTGGGTGAGCAAAATCTTAGAAAAATTCATTAACCACCATCTGGTAAATTTCTTAGAAGACACCCAGTTGTTAGACCCCACCCAAACGGGCTTCAGACCCAAACACAGGACCGAGACCGCCCTCTTCATGGTCACGGAGGAATCCAGAAAAATCCTGAATCAGGGAGGATCAGTGGCAGTGATCCTCCTTGATCTCAGTGCAGCCTTCGACACGGTCAGCCATGACACCTTGCTGCACCGTATGTCCAGCATCGGTATTAAGAACAAAGCCTGGCTCTGGTTTAAATCTTTCCTGGAGGACAGATCCTTCCGAGTCTTTGACGGTGAGGCGGTGTCCACGAGTAGACCGCTGAGGTGCGGAGTCCCCCAAGGCTCCTCTTTAAGTCCTGCTCTTTTCAACATCTATATGAGGCCACTGGCCGATGTCGTCAGCCATTTTGGGATTAAGATCATCTCTTACACGGACGACACACAGCTGGTGGTCTCACTGGCGCAGGTAGCTAACTCACCTGCGTCAGGCGGACTTAGAGACTGCCTAAAAGAAGTAAAAAGCTGGATGTCCTCATCATCCCTTAAATTGAATGGGGACAAAACGGAGCTGACGCTTCTGGGCCCCTCCGACCCCCTCTTCTTCAACTCTCTGTGGCCCTCTGACCTAGGCCCTCCTCCAGCACCCAAGGACAACATCAAGAGCCTTGGGGTATGGTTGGACAGTTCCCTTTCATTCAAGACTCAAGCCACAAAACTCTCTGCAACCTGCTTTGGCCTCCTTAAAATACTCAAGAAAATCTTGCCTCTCCTCCCTATGGAAGCCAAGCAGATAGCAATACAGGGCTTGATACAGTCCCGCCTGGATTTTAACAATGTGTTATACCTTGGCGCCCCAGATTACACCCTATGCAGACTTCAGATAGTACAGAATTGTGCGGTCCGTCTACTGCTCGAACTCCCCCCGCACACAATCAGTGATGTCCGGTCTGGTCAACCTTCACTGGCTGCCAGTACGTCAAAGAATCTGTTTCAAAGTCATGTGTATTGCTCATCAGGCCTTCTGGGACACGGGTCCTATGATCACCCGGGATCTAATCACCCACTACGTACCCACCAGAAACCTCCGCTCTAGTCAGACCTTCTTAGCTACACCCCTCAGAATAAAAAAGACCAGGTTGGGCGGTAGGACGTTCGCCTATAATGCAGCCAAGACCTGGAATGCTCTCCCACTGCATCTCAGAGCCAACTCTAACCATTCCTCATTCCGAAAGCAACTAAAAACTTTCCTTTTCAACCTTCCCTACTAATCCCCAGGCAGCCACTCTATGAGGTCCCCTTTATTATCTTCTAGCGCTTGGACGCCTCCGGGCAGCAATTCGCGCTCTACAAATGCACATCCATTTCCATCCATTTCCATTTCCATTTCCATCTCCTCTATCAGTGTCTTGTATATCTTGTGGATTCTTTTCCCTTCTAAGTTGAGTAGGAGCGCTCTTTTCCTTTCCACCGGAACTGCATAAGCCTCAAAGTAGAGTCTCGGGTGCTAAAACAAGTCCCTCTCCTTGGGTGCTTGTGTGGACGGCGCACCCTCGATGATGAATTGTTCAATTGCCGGTATGCCCGACATGGCGAGGTGTGAGTGGCCTTTGAACTGATAGCACCTCCATCGCCTTCATTTGGCACGACGTTGCCCGTGGGCAGCTGGCATCCTGCGTCGTTGCACCTCAGGCACCGGTGGTCAGTGTCTGGGTCAGGGCTATCTCTGTCGATTGTGCCTGGCACCTTACTGCAGCACATGCAGGCTGCCTGTGGTGAACGCTAGAGCCTCCAGTGAGGGGTGAACATTGCAGAGATTGCAGTGCGCCCACTGCGCCTGCAATAGGGACCTTGCCTCGGGTGTAACTTGCCTAGCTCCCTCTGTGGCACGAGTACCGCCGATTCTAAGAAATCCAGGCGGCTGCTGCTGCAGACAGTCGGGGTGAGGGCAGACGGTGGGGTTGCCGCAGGCCTCGTGTCTGCCCTCTGCTCGGCCCTCTCTTGGCATGAGCACGCCGGCGATGAACGAAGACGAGCAGCCTCCACCTTTAGGGTCAATGTGATAGCACACAGGGACGCAACAAGTACGCAGGCCGTCATCGCTAGTGTGGGGTTGGTGCGGTGCTTAACCCCTTCTGCAGACTGGGCCGCGTGCCGCTTACAAGGATGTCACATGGACACACATAGCGTGGTTATGCAGGCTGGCCGGAACTGACATCCCCAGCCACGCCCTTCTATTTTTACAAGCGCCACGTCACAGGTGGGTCAAACTATGGACAGGTGGAGGACGGGGTTTCTCCACATGCCCTGCCCGTGCAGTTAGTACCGCTCTCAGTAACATATCTCCCAACCCAAGGGACATTACAGCAACCTATCCTGGGCAGTTCCGCTCCGCCATTGTCTGCCTTGTTGTAAATGCACAGCTTGAGTGCAGACACAGTGACATTGTAGTTGCTCCAAAAAAGTGAAACTGGAATGAACCTGAATATCTTCTTTTACTTTGAAGCTGGAAGGAAGCAAACTCCACTGATTTTCGGATCAGGACTAGGCACAGGTGCTAATCACAGGAGGAGGCAGATTTCTCTTGGGACTCAGCTGCCATGACTATGAGCAAGCGCGACAAGCACAGTGATGCGTCAGTAATTCTCTTCAGTTCTGAAGCAGTGGAGCCAGAAACGCCTCATTAAACCACCAGGGCCCAAGATACATACTGCTGCCCGCGACCCACTTGGCTATTCCATTCAAAGTCTGCCAAAGTAGATGAAACAACATCGTGCCCTTTGTACGATTCTGTAATAAGAAGCAGGCAGCTCTTTTGCAGACATTTTCTGTGTAAGCAGTACCGTGTTTCCCATTTTCCAAAATGTTCCAAATAGAGTGGCTATACATCCGGTGACATACTAGACTGCTTTCAGTGCATATAGCTGGGAAGTGGGAGTCAGGAAGTGTCTGCTCTTCCCTATCCATGTCTGCAGCCTAAAAGTTATTTAAAGGTGGCCATGGAAAGTTGGGAAATTTCTTATGCAGGTGAGCGGTGGGTTGGGGAGGATCGAATCACATTTTTTACACCCTATTTTGTTGGTAGTTTCTTCTCTCTCGATCTCTCTTCATACATCGTATCCAATAATCAGAGGCAGAGGCGGGAATAGCTCCGTTTAAAAACTAATGACTACTCCGAGACTAATTTCTAACAAGCATAACCCACGCAGAGACCCTCAAAACGTCACCTCTTCTTCCTGTTCAAATGTTGATATGAAGAGAGGGCCATTCAAACTCTAAATCTGCATTTTAAGTGTTTCATTTGAGGTACTCTGTAGCTGTACTTATCATGTTGATGAAACTTTGAAATCCGAAAAATATTTATGACACCAATATACTGAAAAGAACAGAGGGAAGTACACAACTTATTTTGGCGCTATACTCGTGGTAGATAGATACATTCATATTTATATGTCATACTATTAAATAAGCTTGTCCATGGATATAGGCGTGCAGACCAACAAGGAGTACAGGGAGTTGGGACAAGAGGTACTTTGGACAGTGTCAGTTGCAGGAAGTCTATATTATTTATGACCTATCAATAGTAGATAGTTCAGATTAGGCACACACAATGCACAAACTAACACATGCACATAGAGTGTCCTGCCTCGATAACTATCTGCTGTAGAAAGATTCATTACAGTTCTTAACAATAAGCATTGACTTGTCCAACCATGCATGCAGCACTTAATCATTTAGTACAACACAAAGCATACAACATATGTAACAGCCTGACTTTACAGCACACAGACCAAAGATACAAATACTATGCATTTAACACATGGATCACAATACACAATAGAACAAACATTTCACACAAATATCATGCACAACTCTAATTTCAGCTGGACTTTGCACCTGCATCAGGGAGAGAGGCAGACAAAGAGAGCTTGACCTAGGAAGAACCAGCTAGTAACACTTTAGTGAAACATGAGTGTCACATTTAGGTTCTATTGCTTACACACTGTACCGCAATTTTCAATTAAATCCATGGTCAGAAAGTTGATCGTTAATAAATAGGCGTTTATTGTGCCGTCTATGGAATAATGCATGGCCACTGTAACTTTCAAAATACCTACTTTTTAGGCTACTGCTGGATCGCCCATCCCATGTTTGCCCCAGCAGGCCACCTCAAGCACGTTGGTGAGAACATTTTCCCCCTTTTACATCGCATTGGACACAATCGCTCTGGCTTCTTTAACAGTGAAATGTCTAGTCTAGTCTCAATAATAATACACAAAATAGCTGAATCAGTAAAAATATTAGTACGTGGTGTACAAAAAAGGGTTGAACCTTCAAACCGTGAAAGCATTTTACTATTTCATAAATGACTTTTAAGTGCCTATGCCTTTGTAGAAAATTGGACAGTAAAATGTACTATTTGACTGCAGTTTTAAATGTTCTCAGGGAGAGAATCATGCTCATTCCCCTATTTGTACAGTACCAAAGAAAGACAAGAAGAAAAGCACTTAGTGATTAACATATCTAAGACGACCCTTAAACCACAACAAATGGAATTATTGTCTCGAGGTACATCATTTATCCCTACCACGGAAACCAATCAATTGGAACTGGAAGTCAGTACGTTTAAATTCACACGCAAGCTTAGATTAAGATATTTCTTTGACAATGTGTTACCGGCTACTCCACAGAAACCTGGCCAATTGAAAGGCCTGCGACCGCACAGCACATACCAAGCACCCACCAGTCACAAATGTATTGACCTTTTTGAAAATTTGGTGAGAGAGGATTTGTTAAAATTGAACTACAAAAAACCCCCAAGAGGAACATCACTCAGAAAGACTTTGACACTTTGAAGAAAATAGCTAACAATGATAACATCAAATGTATAAAAGCTGACAAAGGGAAGGGGGCGCCCTTGTGATTGTACATACTGAGATGTATCAGAAGAAGATCTTAGATCATATCAATGATGAACAAACATATATGAGGCTGGCCAATAATCCTACCATCCAATTCAAGGAAATACTGACTGACATTGTGAAAAAAGCCCATGAGGATGGAACAATAGCCGAGAGAACTAGGAAATATCTGATAAAAGAATATCCTAAAAGTCCCACCATACAAATGACACCTAAGATCCATAAAAGCTTGGAGGACCCTTCGTTTAGACCGATTGTGTCGACGAGAGGATCCATACATGAACCAATTGGGAAGTTTCTAGACAGATACATGCAACCAACAGTCAAAAAACTAAGAAGCTATGTGAAAGACACTACTGATTTCTTGTCTAAACTGACACAAATCACCATGGAGGAGAATGAACATTTGATACTGTGTACTGCGGATGTCAAATCCCTATACACATCAATTCCCCATGATGGGGGAATTGAAGCAATGGAAAGGGCTATCATGGAAAGTGACATAGAACCAGGAATGCAAAAACTACTGATGGAGCTCATGATTTTTACCCTCTACCAAAGCTACTTTGAATATGACAATACAAGTTACCTGCAACTATCCGGTACTTCAATGGGGAACTGTGGAGCGCCTATGTACGCTAATATATTCATTGGACAATATGAGGAAATGAACATTTATGACAACCCAAATTGGACCAACAACTTGAAACTATATGTACGCTATATAGATGACGTATTCATCATTTGGACGAACACAAATGAAAAACTACAAGAATCATTACAAACATTAAATGAGACTAACGATCGCATACAATTCACTTGGGAAATAGACGATAACACCATTACTTTCCTTGATGTAAAAATCACCCTCACAGCATAGGCTTTGAGACCGACTTACACCGAAAAAAGACAGACAGGAACAATACCCTGCATTACTCCAGTTTCCATCAATCATCATTGATAAACCACTTACCCTTTTCTCAAATGTTACGAGTAAAGAGAATAGTATCGAATGACACATTAACTCAGCAACGACTAGAAGAAATGGGAAAAAGATTCATAGACAAAGGGTATCCAAGCAGCCTAATTGAATAAGCCAAAACACGAACATCTGTGATCCGGAGAGAACAACTCCTGGCTAGAACGCACAAATCCAAATAACAAAGGATGGTCCTGGTATCGACATTTTCCACCATGAGCGCAACATATAAAAAAATCATTTAAAATACTGGCCGATCCTAAGTACAGAACCTGATTTTGGAACCATGTTTGAAAAACCACTGATTTTTGCACATACCAGGAATGCCAATATTAAAGAAATACTCAACAAAAAGACCCCAAAAACAGAACAATCCAGAGGCACAAAACCCTGCTTGAACTGTAACAAACTGTCACAACATTATCACCGGCAATACGGTTACCCACCCAATGAAGGGTTATAACATCAAGTTGCAAGTGAACGCTACATGTGACACCACAAATGTGGTGTATTTAATAAAATGCCCATGTGGCAAGCCTTACATTGGCAAGACTGAGCGAAAAATTAAGACTCGCATTAATGAACATAAATCCAACATACGTACCAAAAATGCTAAATCCAATATTGCGAATCATTTTAATGAGGCACGTCATAATATTTCTCAACTGAAATTCATGATTTTGGAAACAGTTAAAAAGCAAGACAACATGGACAATAACAAGTATCTATTACAGCGAGAAATGGCATGGATTTACAAATTACAAACTATGAAGCCGTTTGGATTAAATGACCGTTTTGAATTTGCATGTTTCATCTGAAGATACCTCTTAAGGGGTACATGATGTCTGATACGAAGCCCCTTGTGTGCAATGGTTTTGCACTTGATATACACTCAGGCTGATATACACATGTAACCAAACTGTTTAGACTCAAAATGTTTTGATTCAGCTTATACTACATGTATGTTTATGTCATATTGTCACTTAATCACATTAGCACACACACGGTTCCTTTTCCTTCTTACACATGGCCGCTACACATCGGGTCACACTGGTTCTTTTTTATGTTGCTCACACACTAATCACACACCAGTCCAAGATGGCCGACCATAATGGGAAGAACTAGTCCACCGATTATGTCTACTCGTTTGAACACGCCGGTTATTAAACGCTGGCAACACTCGCCTACCCACACCGCCGAACGCGATTGTCGAACTTTCAGGCCGCTGGCCCCCACCTTTTTCGGTAAGTCACCAATCGGTCTATCCAGAATGCAATACTCTTTAAAGCCCATACCAAATGTCGGGCATTGATAATTTCCTGTGTTTTCTTTTCAGAACACGTGTAAGCTAAGATCGACCTAACCGTAAGCTTATTTCACCTATTTTTCGCTGACAGATCACTTTTGATCAGATAACCCAGGGGGTGATGAATAGTATTTCGTTTCACTATCGCACATGCTAAGCACTGTGTAATATTCACGGCATTCATGCCATTTACTGCGTCAATACGAATAAGATGAATACACTGACCCGTGCATGCTGATTTGTGCTTTCCATACCTTTACCTACACCTATATCACACGCTCCTACACACCCGATACTTTCACCATCACATTAATCACGCTGCTGGTTTTTAAGGATCTTTGTGTATACTTGGCTTATTATTATTTGTGTACTGAGATAATGTTTTACTAAAGCGCTGATGAATGTTCCTTATAGTATATTGATAAAGCTATGTGGCTTACAGTTATGTTTTACATTTTAGAGCTCCCAGATAAAGGGCCCATAAGCCCGAAATGCATTGGAGCATAAAGGAACAATTATAAGATTGATAAGAGTGGAAATAACTCTACGGACTGACGATTAATTTACAATGAACTTTAAATAAACCCTATTCTGATGAAACAAACAAGGAGTCTTGGTTTTCAAGAACACAAATGTGTGCCCAAGGTCAGGGATGTTACCATCATCTGATGGCAACACTTTCTTGCTATGTCCTATTTGTAGGGTGCCACCCAGCTTATAATACAAAGTATTCACGTGGAGGACTGGGCCCGGTCCAAGGGTATAATATAATAAATGGGCAAACGGCCGCTCATGGCCTTTTGTGATGCCTGCGCCTAATTATTCAGGGGGCTTGGGGTGCAAGGCCTAACCACGCGGCCGGTCCAGACCGGCCCACCACACTACCACGCATTGATCTGGTGCCAGTGTAACTAGGAGAGTTCACAGCAGGTTGGACGCCACCCATATTATGCCGCTCCGTGAGATGCCTCCAGGGCACTAGTCCTATAAAAAGAAGTGGGGGGACTGACCAAGTAAAACAATATGCAAATGACCTCATGTAGTCACAATGTAACGCTATAAAATAAATGAAATAGTGCTATTTAAATTATTTGTGTAAATACTGGGACAGACTAGCCCATCTTACAGTCTTACAGTGTCTGCATTTATATACAGGGACAGAACAAAGGCAAAAGCATGCCTCTCTTTAAGTACCTATGAAGAGAAGGGCAGCTGTGTGCCTTTGTTTCCCTCTGTAGTATAGACAACAATAGGTCCTTGACATAATTCTTACCATTGAAAACGATCATAACATTTTATCAATTTAATTCACTCCACAGCAAGACTGAATCTGTAGTCTTAATTACACCGATGATACTAGCCCACATCAACAAAAAATCACACATTAGGTGCCAATAAGCCAATGAAACCAAGAAAAAGTCCAATCAGGACAGTCAATTTAATATACAATATAACAACGATTGAAAATCAATGAATCTATGTACATATATTTACATGAATCATAAGGCAAAATACACTTTTATAAAAAGAGAGCGTGCACAGAGAAAGAGATAAAATAGGTGCTCAAGTGAATGATCAAGAGGATCAGAAAATTAGTGTAGGTCATTCATATATAAAGAAACATGAGCCTGCCCTAGGTAATGCTTGTAAAAAATACTTCTTTTTTACTAGCCTAATTCTATGTACAATTCCTTGGTCCTTAATTTGCACCAATTTGCAACAGGATTGTCAGGAAGAGGGGAGGGGGGGGGGAACAAGGGACACGGGTCAATAGGTACAGGCTCCCAAGGGGGAATGTCGTCGACGTTTCGACCCAACCATATAACGGGTTGTTTGTGTCCTCAATAACGGGTCTTCATCAGGACGGTGTGAAAAGGGGAGTCTCTCAGAGTGCACGTCAATTAAAATTAATTAGGCACCTGTAATGATAAATGAACAACGGGGCTAAGTATCACTGTATGGTTTCAATAGAGTCCACTAGTGACCATCATAAAAGAGCACTCACCCTTCCGTGGTGCCTTGACACGAGAAAAACGTGCGACGATAGGTCCGCACTACAGTTATGACAATATCCAAAGCTTTACTGTGAAATGGAGAGAAAAAGGTAGCCATTAGTGCTACAACCCCTATCTCCCATTTGTGTAACTATACATCAAACAGAAAACGGCGAATCCCATATGGTAATTCCCGGTGTCAACCAAAGTCAATAATTCAAAAACCCTGCCAGGATGCAAGAATTAAAATTATAAAAATGGGGGCCCATTTATACATAGTGGTCCACAATTTTAGGGTCTGTTGTCTATTCAACAAAGGGTTTGACTGTTAAATAACTTTGTATCCCCAAAACAATCTGGCAAAGGTAACTCACCCAACGTGTATATTCACGGGTGTTTGCAAAGTTTCTATCCAAACGAGTCAGACATCGAATGCTGCAAAGGGGAAAGACGAAATACGTCCCCGTTAGAAATGCTGTGATTAAATCAGAAGTTGCCTGAAAACATGGTAACCTCGCCCGGTTTCTAAATTTCAACATATCCCTTGTTTTGTGGTAAAAGCGTAGACTATTCTTTCTCCTGCGCTCAGCTCAGTTGCGCACCGCTTCCACTGCCAGTCGCGTTATGGAATGCGGAAACAAGTTGGAACATGCCGTGGTTCTATTCGTAACCTAGCAACCGACGCGCATACGTCATGGCGTCCTGTCGGTTGCTAGGAGATCGGCCATTTCCGCATTATCGCATCAGAATCTAGGTCGAGCGATAATGTGCGCTGATGGCGAAATATAGAGGTAGCTCGCCAGAAAATTACTGTAATTTGTCTAAAAATCGCTACCTGGGAAATTCTATCATTTAACAGTCCGATATTTTTAGATAAGTGCATCGAATCCATTAGTTTATATATTTTAGAAAGGGGGTTGTCACACCAACGTGTGAGACTGGTATAGCAGGCGAGCCAATGTAACGGTCATGTTCACACTCATGACCCAGGGTTACAGCGCCTGTAATGGACATTGTAAAACCCATGGCAATGGTATTTGGATGAAGGAAGAGACAGAGTTATACAAGTCACTCTACTCTGTCTCTGGCGAGCTACCTCTATATTTCGCCATCAGCGCACATTATCGCTCGACCTAGATTCTGATGCGATAATGCGGAAATGGCCGATCTCCTAGCAACCGACAGGACGCCATGACGTATGCGCGTCGGTTGCTAGGTTACGAATAGAACCACGGCATGTTCCAACTTGTTTCCGCATTCCATAACGCGACTGGCAGTGGAAGCGGTGCGCAACTGAGCTGAGCGCAGGAGAAAGAATAGTCTACGCTTTTACCACAAAACAAGGGGTATGTTGAAATTTAGAAACCGGGCGAGGTTACCATGTTTTCAGGCAACTTCTGATTTAATCACAGCATTTCTAACGGGGACGTATTTCGTCTTTCCCCTTTGCAGCATTCGATGTCTGACTCGTTTGGATAGAAACTTTGCAAACACCCGTGAATATACACGTTGGGTGAGTTACCTTTGCCAGATTGTTTTGGGGATACAAAGTTATTTAACAGTCAAACCCTTTGTTGAATAGACAACAGACCCTAAAATTGTGGACCACTATGTATAAATGGGCCCCCATTTTTATAATTTTAATTCTTGCATCCTGGCAGGGTTTTTGAATTATTGACTTTGGTTGACACCGGGAATTACCATATGGGATTCGCCGTTTTCTGTTTGATGTATAGTTACACAAATGGGAGATAGGGGTTGTAGCACTAATGGCTACCTTTTTCTCTCCATTTCACAGTAAAGCTTTGGATATTGTCATAACTGTAGTGCGGACCTATCGTCGCACGTTTTTCTCGTGTCAAGGCACCACGGAAGGGTGAGTGCTCTTTTATGATGGTCACTAGTGGACTCTATTGAAACCATACAGTGATACTTAGCCCCGTTGTTCATTTATCATTACAGGTGCCTAATTAATTTTAATTGACGTGCACTCTGAGAGACTCCCCTTTTCACACCGTCCTGATGAAGACCCGTTATTGAGGACTCAAACAACCCGTTATATGGTTGGGTCGAAACGTCAACGACATTCCCCCTTGGGAGCCTGTACCTATTGACCCGTGTCCCTTGTTCCCCCCCCTCCCCTCTTCCTGACAATCCTGTTGCAAATTGGTGCAAATTAAGGACCAAGGAATTGTACATAGAATTAGGCTAGTAAAAAGAAGTATTTTTTACAAGCATTACCTAGGGCAGGCTCATGTTTCTTTATATATGAATGACCTACACTAATTTTCTGATCCTCTTGATCATTCACTTGAGCACCTACTTTATCTCTTTCTCTGTGCACGCTCTCTTTTTATAAAAGTGTATTTTGCCTTATGATTCATGTAAATATATGTACATAGATTCATTGATTTTCAATCGTTGTTATATTGTATATTAAATTGACTGTCCTGATTGGACTTTTTCTTGGTTTCATTGGCTTATTGGCACCTAATGTGTGATTTTTTGTTGATGTGGGCTAGTATCATCGGTGTAATTAAGACTACAGATTCAGTCTTGCTGTGGAGTGAATTAAATTGATAAAATGTTATGATCGTTTTCAATGGTAAGAATTATGTCAAGGACCTATTGTTGTCTATACTACTGAATACCCAGGTCCTTGGACTAAATTGGGTCAACCCCTGCTTTGTAACAGTTTGTTTCCCTCTGTGGCATTTACATTTAAATGTAAGGTTCCAGGCGGCCCCCAGTCAGCATATACAAACAAAAGGAGGCCGGATGGCCCCTTGACTTTGGACCAGTTGTAGGTGAAAAAAGGCTCCCTCACTGCCTGCATGTTGCTGCTGGGAATGGACAGCAGGCAACGTGCAGGTGCTGCTGAACGTGACCCGGTGTCTTACACTGGGACAAGTTTAACATATTTCTGTGGGGCCCAACTTCTTGGCAGGGGAGACAGCGTCCACCCTGTGAAAAGAGTGGGGGGATGCCTGTACCTGGCTGTACCCCCTACGTAAGCCCTGGGTGCCTCCATAAGCGCCACCTCACACAGCCAGCAACAGGCACTGATTTAGCCTGTGGCTACACTAGGCTGCTACCACCCTTGTAGGTTTCTGCTGTGCTGTGCTGTGCCAGCAGCCTCCCCAGCGGCCCGGCCATTCTCCTGCTCGCGGCCCGCCTTCCGCCTCCTGTTTACTTGACCTGGTGTGTCGGCGTGGGCTGTCTACCCTATGATCCGGTGGGCAGAGTGTTGTATCCTCGTGCATCTTCTCGTGCTCGCCTCGCCGCATGCACTGGAACTTGGAATCCTATGTGTGGGTATTCCTTGTATGCCTGTGCAGCGGTTGGCGTGGGCTCCTGTTCTTCCTAACTCGGCATATGAAATAAATCTACTATATTCATTCAACGACGTGTAGCGTTCATCTTCCTTACCCGATTACTTCACTGGCGACGTCGGGGAAACGAACTCACGTAATTTTTGGAGCCTACAGCCCCGGGACCTCCGGACAAGATTACCGTTGCGGAAGTTGTGTGCGCAATCTTCAACACGCACCTCGCCGAAGCTTTGTTATCCTGTGATCCAAATCATCCCGAAAATCCTGCTCTTTCTACTAAAGCGGTGAGACTTTTATACTTTTTCTTCGTTTTTCTTCCATTTCTTTGCCATTTAAACCAACGCATGCGCATCATCACGCGCTAGAAACACTACGTCTCGAGCAAACTAGGGCATGCGCATAAGCTCGCGCTCCACGCTCTATTTTACATCACAAGGGCAGCGTCAGCACAAGCAAACTTCGTGTTCTACGTTCTGGTTACATCACAAAGGCAGAGTCAGCACAAGTAAACTTTATTCTTACAGATCACTCGCCTCTGTGACATCACAAAGCGTTTCTTCTATTAAATCTTTTTCTCTGCTCAATAAAGAACTGCAATTACCTCACAATAATTCTTCTATTGAAAGAATTGATTCCAATTCAAACTATTTTCAAGGTTATTTATGACATCATTTTATCTCTGAAAGTATTTCTGTGTTACTTACAATGGAGTGTTTTAATGCTCCACCACCTTTTCTAGCAAGCCCAGGTGAACCTCCATTGGAGTGGAAACAGTGGCGCGAAGGTTTTGAAGCTTACCTGGAAGCCATAGGTGGAGAAAATTACACTGATAAACGCAAACTCGCTATTCTCAAACATTCTCTGGGTGCTGAAGGAAGACAAGTTCTTTCTCATCTTCCTCCTCTAACTTTAGACAATTCCTCTGAGGAAGAAACTGATGTTTATGAAAATGCCATCATGCAACTGGATAAACAATTTATCAAGAAAGTCAACGAAGTTGTAGCACGTCACAAGTTTCTAAGCAGACAACAACTTCCCATTGAACCCATTGATTATTTTGTCAAAGATTTGAGGATTCTGGCTGCCAAGTGTAACTACCAACAGTTTCATGATCAAATGGTGAGAGACCAGCTTGTGCATAACGTTTCTGATGTGAAACTCCAAGAAAAGTTACTCGATGCGAAAGATTTATCTCTTTCAAAAGCCCTTGATATTGCACACCGATTTGAAGATATGAAGTTGGGCATCAAAGAATTGTCCGATAAAAAACCAAAAGAATCTTCTTTGGAAAAACCCAATATTTCTGTGGTTCAAACCGTCAAGAAAAATCTAACTGAATCTATCCCCAACAAACCTACGTTTCCTTCTTCATCGTATCAAGGTTTCAGAAAATAAGTAGTTTGTTTCAAATGCGGTTTTCCAGGCCACGTTGCAACTGATACAAGGTGTCCCGCTATCGGACAATTCTGCAACTATTGCAAATCTAGAGGTCACTTTGCCAGAATGTGCAAAAGTCGCAACAGATCAAAGAACTTTTCTTCTGATTCTAGACGCCCCAGATTCTCTGAAGTTCAAGCTGTGAACATGGATGATGACGTCTATGATGATATATGCACCATTTATGAAGTTGGAGAAGAAAAAAAAGACTCACCTTTCTGTATGCTTCAGATCGGGTCCAAATCTATAAAAGTCATGGCAGACTCTGGTGCAAAATACACGTTGATTGGTGACGATGTTTTGTTGAAAGAATTTCCGGATGTTATATCCTTATTTCCTTCTGACATAAAACTAAGGGGTTATGGTAAAAAACCTATTGAGGTATTTGGGTACTTTCTCTCCACCTTATCATTCAAGGGCAAGTCGATACCTGCTAAAGTATATGTTGCCAAAGATGGGTCATGTTTATTGGGTTGGCCACAACAAAGAGAGTTAATGATGAAACTTGATCCTAATCATCCTGATCAGGTTCTGGGGTATTCTGATTTTATCAATTCTGTTGATGTGTCTTCTGGCAACAAATGGGAAACACTTTTTCCTCAGGTTTTTTCCCCCAAGTTGGGTTTGCTAAAAAATGTTAAACATAAAATTATTCTTAAACACAATGCTGTTCCCAAGGTACATAAAGTACGGAATATTCCTTTGGCTTTAAGGGAATCTGTTAAAAAAGAACTTCAGAGATTATGTGACTTGGATGTAATTGAGGAAATTGAATCCTCAGAGTGGCTTTCTCCTGTAGTGGTGGCCCACAAGCCCAATGGTAAAATTCGACTTTGTGTTGATATGCGCGATTTAAATTCCAATGTGTGGATTGATAGGCATCCTCTACCCAATATTGGAGAAATGTTCTCTAAACTTAAGGATGCATCTATCTTCACCACATTGGATTTATCTAACGCATATCATCAGATTGCTCTTCACGAGGATAGTAAACATCTTACATCTTTTATAACCACTGAGGGTGCCTACAGGTATAAGAGAATGCCTTTTGGCTTAGTGTCCGCGTCCTCAGTGTTTCAGCGGGTCATGCACAACATGTTAAAAAATGTTCCTAATGTATTATATTTTCAGGACGACATATTAGTTTTCGGCAAAGATGAATGTGAACATTCTGAAATTTTATTTAAGGTCCTGTCCATCTTACAAGACAATGGTCTTACCCTTACCAAGGAAAAGTGTAAATTTAACAAAGATTCCGTAGATTATTTAGGCCATTCCATCAGTAAAGAGGGCATTTCTACCAAATTGAGTTTAGTCAAGGCTATTGAGAATGCTCCAGAACCAGTTGACAAGGATCAGCTCAGATCCTTTCTCGGTTTAGCCGAGTATTATGCAAAGTTCATCCCTTCCTTTTCTGATAAAACTTCTCACTTACGGAAGTTAATGAAAAACCAACAACAATTCATTTGGGATGACAATTGCAAAGATCAATTCAATTTTGTAAAAAAATGCATTATTTCTGCTCCTGCCTTATCTCCATTTGATACCAATTGTAAATCATTTATTGTCACTGATGCAAGCAATGTTGGCGTTGGTGCGGTGCTGATGCAGAAGCAAAAAAGTGGCTTCGCCACTATTGCTTTTGCATCGAGACCGTTACGTGGCGCGGAAACAACATATTCTACTTTGGAAAAGGAAACTTTGGCTTGTTGGTGGGGAATTGAATATTTTCGCAGATATGTTTATGGTACAGATTTTGTTGTACGCTCTGATCATCGTCCTCTTGTGGATCTTTTTACGACTAAAGGTTGTAGTAAAGCCACTTCCAGAATCGCAAGATGGCAGTATAAGTTACAAGATTTTCATTTCTCAGTCGAATACATTCCTGGAGCGAAAAATGTCCTAGCTGACTTCCTTTCTAGGTTACCTGTAGAAGATGATAATCACGTTGCTCCTGATGATGATCCTGATAAAGTTGTGTCAATCTGTGAGGTGTCCAATGGTTGCATCCGTGAAGATGATTGGGCACTGGCTTGTGGTGATGATCGTGATTACTTGGATGTTTTGTCTTTTGTCAAAAATGGTTGGCCTTCCAAGAACAGTTTATCCCCTAGCATTTTGCCTTACTTCCATGTAGCACAAGAGCTTTCTATCCAGGGTGAAACTTTGTTAAGAGGTTTGCTTTTGGTTGTACCACACGGTTTAAGAGACACCGTTTTAGACATGGCTCATGAGGGTCACCCGGGCATGTCCAGTATGAAAAGGAGAATAAGGAGTGAATTTTGGTGGCCTGGTGTCGACAAGTTGGTTGAGAAAAAGGTAAGATCCTGTGTTGAATGTTGTGTGAGTGATAAATCGCAAAAACCTATAAAATATCAACATGATTCTATCTCGAGACCTTCTAAACCCTGGGAATGCGTTTCTATAGACATTGCTGGTCCGATGTCTTTAGGTCGTAGTCCAGTCTATGCCATTGTCTTGATAGACCAATTCTCCAGTTGGCCTGAGGTGAAATTTGTTCCCCATGTATCTTCTAGGGTAGTTATCGACTTCCTAAATTCTATTTTTGAAAAAGAAGGTTTCCCTACTTCCATCCTTTCTGATAATGGCACACAGTTCACCTCTGAGGAGATGAAATCCTTTTGTTGCAACCATGGTATTTTGCACAAACGCTCTTCTGTGTATTATCCTCAAGGTAACGGCATGGTAGAGAGGTGGATTAGGGTGCTCAAGGAAGGTTTACAACTTGCTGTATGCAACGGTGAGAATTGCTACGATGCTGTTAGGAAACTCTTGTGGAGTTATAGGAATACTCCAAAGTCCGATGGTGATTTGTCTCCTTTCGAAAAAATGCGGGGGAGAAAGGGTGTGTGTAACATGAGCCAGCCCTGGATGAGGGATCTTGTCGATGGTAAGTTCAGGAAACATAATGCTCCTGTGGATTGTGCCAATACCAACAATCCATGCAAGGTTGGAGATTGGGTACGTGTGAGAAAGTCTGGCTTTATTAGATCTGGTGTGTCGCACTTCTCCGACCCTTTGCTAGTTGTTAGAGTGGGTAGGCAAGTTGTGGAATTGTCAGACGGTAATGTTTGGAGCCTCTCCAAGGTTGTTAAAGTTCCGTCTCTATGTATGAGACCGTCTCCCTCTAGTGGTT
Organism: Lissotriton vulgaris; assembly: GCF_964263255.1. Taxonomy (NCBI): domain Eukaryota; kingdom Metazoa; phylum Chordata; class Amphibia; order Caudata; family Salamandridae; genus Lissotriton; species Lissotriton vulgaris. Next base: position 1,288,428,023 of record NC_141687.1, on the reverse strand, counting down.
CTTCTTCTCCCAACCAGTCAGGAACCTCTCATTCTTCCAATTCATGTCACCTTCCTACAACCTCTCATCTGCACCTACCTGTTCCCATTCCCTCCCGCAAAATGTGTTCTCCTTGTCTAAGGAAACCACATGTTTGGCTCAAAGACTACAATGTTGGAAAATGATTTTTCATCACATCAAACTGTTATGTTGCTTTATTCATTGTATTGCTTGTATGCATTTTATGTTGTTATGTTTTCTTTTTCTTTTCTAGAAAGGAGGATGTGTTGTATCCTCGTGCATCTTCTCGTGCTCGCCTCGCCGCATGCACTGGAACTTGGAATCCTATGTGTGGGTATTCCTTGTATGCCTGTGCAGCGGTTGGCGTGGGCTCCTGTTCTTCCTAACTCGGCATATGAAATAAATCTACTATATTCATTCAACGACGTGTAGCGTTCATCTTCCTTACCCGATTACTTCACAGAGTCTAATTGGGGCCCATGCCGGGAGATTCACAGCAGCCTCCCTGAAGCCGACATCATGTTCCCCCTAAGGTGGGTCAGGCCTGTGGCCTGATTAGCCATCATCATCTGCTCTTGAGACTGTTTTGGAGGGCAATTTTACTGGAGAGCTGTGTGTGTGTCCCTCGCCTTTTGCCTCTGCTGCTGTGTCCCTGCATGCTAGATCTGTCCTTCGCAGGGGTGTGGACATAGTCCCTCTGGCCACCAAACTTCCTGAAAGTACCTTGGAATGGGAGAATATCTCTGAGGGTGAGTACACTGATTGGCACATTCCAACATAGTTGGGAGCATAGAGACTGGAGCCTCTGACTGTGAGCACTTACCTGCATGGTGGTTTCTGTTGGCTGCATGCACCCTCTTGCTCTCCTGCTCCACCATAATTTACCTGCCAAGAGTTCCAAGTCCTTTCACTGTCACCTCAGTTCTTTCCATCCTGCACCCTGTAGTCTGGCAACATCAGTGAGCCACCACAAAATGACTACCCTTCGGCTGCAGCACGAGCGGACCCAGCCCCATAAACCCAAGCCTCTGTGACAACATTGTCGCAGTTCAGTGAACTATCTGATCCTGCCATGGCAGAGCTAAAATGGCGTTCCAGGGTTGGGCGTCTACAGCATTATTTCTTTGAAAGCAGGTGGAGTTGTGAAGCAATCTCTACTTTGACATTTTGGAGGTGCAGAGTTATATGACCTCTTTGAGACTCTACCAAATACAAGTAACATCGATTTGGACGCCGCTGTGAGGGTGCTCAACCATACATTTTACTCTCCACTCAACCAGCTGATTACAAACGTTTCAAATTATGCCAGGACCCACACCTGAGCACCGAGTTGGTGTATATGTTTTAAGCTTTGTTGTGGAAACTTGCAAGCACCTGCACCAACATAAACCAGCATGAAGATATCCGAGCTCAAATCATACAGGGGTGTCAGTCCTCTGTTCTATGACGTCTGATCCTCCACCAACCAGGCATCTCGCTGAATGATATCCTTATTCTGGCCTGCTTGCACAAACTATCGAATGTCCAGGCAGATGAGATGGAATCAGCCTTGGCCAAGGCAATGTCCCCCTCCATCTCGCACAAGGCTCTCACCGTCAAGGTTGAGCAGGCCAATGCAATTCAACAGCGACCGGAGACCACACTTCAGGCATCATCCCCAAAGCCTGGGAGTGGCTGTGGAAACTGTGGCCTCAAATATAAAGTGGATGGGACATGCCCTGCAAGAGGGAAGACATGCTTGAAGTGTGGGAAGGCTTACCACTTTGCAAAGGCGTGTCATGTAGAAAGACCCTATGTGATGCCCAAACAGCACCAACGCCATCAGCAACTCTGCATCAGCTCTCGCTGCATGACACCACTGAGGCAGAAGAGCCTGGCAGCCATGGACTGGACACTCCCCTGGATGAGGAGGAAGATTATGTCTTTGTTGTGTGTTTTGCAGGCCGTGCAGCGCGGTAGAGGCGGCTGCCTCCCATATGTGTAATTCACATCTGTGGCACTCCATTTAATGCACTCGTTGACCCAGGAGCGTCAGTGAATGGGATGCACTCTAAACAATATGAACATTTAACACCACATCCCCCTCTAGCTCCCAGCTAGGGTGAAGATCTGCACATATGGAGAGATGGAGCATTTGCCACTCCGGGGACATTAGACATTGATATCACAAGAGATGGGCACTCCTCAAAGGCAAAATTTCACATCACCGAAGGTGAGAAGGGAACTCTGCTTGGATGTCATACCACTGAGGATCTTTAATTGGTGTTCCTTGTGAAGCAAGTGCACGAGTCACATGCCAATGCCCTCCTTGCCAAATTCCTGCAACTTTTCCATGGCTTAGGGAAGTTAAAAGGAAAGTCAGTTAAGCTGCACATTGACAAATCCTTCAGGCCGACATCACTAAGTGCGAGTGAGGGTTCTGAGCGGTTTTGACATTGTCGCGAGAATTTAAATGAATCTCCAGCAGTTTCCTGGGGATGACAACTTACTGCTGGAGATTCATTTAAATTCTCGCGACAATGTCAGAACCGCTAAGAACCCTCACTCGCACCACAGTTCCCTGGGACAGGAGTCCAGCCGCTGACAAAGCGTTCCGGTCCATCAAGGAGGCTCTTTTCTACAATGTCACCATTGCCTTTTTTCCCCCTCAGAGGAAGACCTGTTGGTTTGGGTGCAGTTCTTATGCTGGAAGGGTCCGACCGAGAGTGGGTCTCAGTGGCCTATGCCAGCCGAGCATTGTCTGAGATGGAATCCAGCTATGGATAAATTGAGAGCAAAGCTCTGGCCTTTAAGTAGGCATGTCAACACTTTCAATTATACCTGTTTAAGTGAGTTTAAGGTTGTCACCAACCATAAACAGCTTCTTCCCCTGTTTGGCGGCACTACCCGATTGGCTCCTCCATGAATTGAAATATGGGCCATCCAACTACAACCATACGCATTTAAGGTGAATTATCATCCCAGGGCCAACAACCCTGCAGATTACTTGTCACACCATCCATCACCGCAGGAGGAGAAGAGCTCGACAGCAGAAGAGGAATGGATGGAGGATTTCATCAGGGATGATTGTGAGTGAGGTTTTCCCAAGGCTTTGACCCTCTAGGAAATATGTGAGGCAACCAGAGATGGTGGAAGCCTGGCAAGAGCGAAGAAGAATTGACCAACTGGCAATGGCAACATTTCATGTTCAGCTGGACAAGAGAGCATCCCAGCAGCAATTATGGAGATTGAGGAGTGAACTCAAAGAAAGTCAGGATGGCCAACTGCTGCGCGGACAGTTGATTGTGATGCCCAAAATTTCTCTGGCCCATTTGATCGACCCAGAAAACCATGGACACTCAGGGATAGTGAAAACAAATGCCCACCTCTGTAGCAAGGTATGGTTTCCGGGCATGGACGCAATGGTCAATGGAAAAGTACGCAGTTGTTATTTGTGCGCCATCATGTGCGGCGACCCCTCACCTGCACCAGTCCTGATGGATGAGCCCAACATTCAGTCTTGGTCAAAGATCAGCATGCATTTTGGGAGCTTCCCAAATGGTTGGATCACTGTAGTGATCATCGATTCATATTCCAAGTTCCTGGTGGTGGAGGTAGGGCTGTTCATAGCGTTCTCCCACATCAAGCCCGTCCTAGAGAAGACATTTGCGATGGTGGGCCTTCATGATGTGGTGAAGTTGGACAACAGAACACCGTTCCTGGGGCGTGTATTCCAGGAATACTTGGAGGCTCTGCCCATTCATCATCAGAACTTGAAGATCACTTCTCAGAGGCCCCAGGTGAATGGGGAGGTGGAATGATTTATACAAACATTCAACTGAGCCTTGAGTATTGACATTGACCTTGGAGATAGTGCCGAATGCTGTTTACATAAGTTCCTGCGGGCCTACAGGAAAACCCCTCACCGCACTATCAATTGTACTCCAGCAAACCTACTATTTCGGAGGCCAACACTGGATAGTATCCCGGATGTTTCTAAATCGCATCTCGCTGACATGGATGTTGAAGCCACTCAGCTGTGGGAAAGAACCACCATTGACAAAGCCAGCCAGTGTCGTAGGGGGCAGGAGCCCACTCTGTGAGTTGGAGGACCTGTCACCATGAAGAATAGACACCCCAGGTGGAAGATTTGGACTCCGAGGTAGTCAAGATCGATGGGACAATGGTCACGGTGCAACTACGCGAGCAACAGGTGACCAGAAATGGCTTCTGGTTCAAGCTGGTGCCAGCTGCAATGGATCTTTCAAATAGACTGGCAGACGAGTGTACGGCTGAGGATAAAGAGTACTCCATGGTCCCCACCTCTCTGCTAATGGGCGACTATGCAAGCATCGAGAAGGGCCCCTACAAGTGACATCCCAGTTTCGACATCACATGAGCAACGGCCAACAGGAAGTGCCCCTGCTGTGGGTTCAGTAGATGACACTCAGGCGAGAGGGGCAAGGGACTGACAACATCTCCTGGAGCCAGAAGTATGGTCTTCGGCCAAACCCAGCCCCTAGATTGAGACTAAGAGACTTTGTCTGTTAGGCTCGACTAGCCTAATCTTAATTTTACTGCAAAGTAATGTAAAAATAAGGGAGAGATGTAGAGTGGCACCTGGCGTTTACAATAGACACGATCCACTATTGCACGTTGAGGGCCAGGCCTGGTCCGAGGCTATAAATAAATGGACAAACGGTCGCTCGTGGCCATTGCTGATACCTGCACTCACTGTGTGTGTGTGTATGTGTCTGTTCAGGGGGCTTCGAGGCCAAGGCCTAACCATGCGGCCAGGTTCAGACTTGCCTGCTACACTCTTGAAGGAATCTGTTGTTGAGCATTGTCCATTAAAGCAGCAATTGGTGTCAGTGGTGAAAGTGGCTGTGTTAGGGGGGAAGTGAGAGGTGGAACCTAAGAAATATTTTGGCCACCTTCACTTTTTTTTATTTTGTACATTTTTTTTACAAATAAAGCAGCTGGTCTTTGACATGGACTATCCTAGCAATGTATGTAGGCCCCATGTTGCAATTAGGGTTCCTCTATCTGCTTGTCACATGGAGCTAGTGTTATAGATTGCAAGAGAAAAGCAGGCAAGAGCTGTGTTAAGAATTTTGTTTGGGAAATTGCTGTCTGCTTTCCTGCTGAACCTAAAAAACCTGAAGCAGCCCTTTATCATAAACATAATGTGGGCACGACAGGTGCCACCCTGACTGTGTGCCGCACCTATGTCTCCTCCAGCTCCAGAACCCTGTGCTTCGCTGGCCTTCATACTGCTCTTCTTTTCTTACAATGCTCCCTTTTTACTATGTTGCCACCATGGCCTTGTGACCCCTGCCTCAGCATTGCCCCACTACATCTACACTCACCCATTATGCCTGCCCTTTGCTTCTATCCCGCTGTCATCTCACCATGCCCAATAGTTAATTTGAGCTGCTGTTTGTAGGTGGAACCCACCAGCACTCATTTTGAGGACCAGTACTTATTTTCCTTCATCAAACTTTGACTCCAAACAAGAGAGAGAGAGAAAAACACAAAAAGGGAGAAAGAAGGACGAGAAAGATGGAAGAGTGAGAAAGAGAGAAAGCATGGATGAAAAAGATCCTGCAAGAGTGAGATGAATGGGCAGGGAATGTCGGATGTTGGATGAAAGAGGCAATAGCCGGAATCAATGCTGCACAGTCTTGGTATTAGACATGCCTGCCATTCAACAGTGCCAGGAATAGACATCTGAGCAAGCCTCTAGTCCCCAGCATTTATCCTTTTATGAATTAATCACTGACTCCAACCCAACTCCGAGCACAGCACAAGGGTTTACTTCACATTTTCAGCATCATCATCACTAAGAGGTCTCTCCACTCAAGGGCTGATGAGTTTGTTGCATCTGTTCCTTCTGTGAGGTAAGCTCTCATTGCTGCTGCACAGGTGATACCAATGCTGTGTGTCTAAAGTTTTATTACATTTTGTCATAAACGTAAATATTAGAATTCAGGTAAAAACAACTCCTGTATTCACTCAGACTGAAAAGCATCTGCTGAAGTTGTCAACAACAATTTCTGTATCTTCCCTCCACAGCCACCACGTTGTCCCCGTTCAATTATAAGTGAATCTTGTAGGTCCTCCTCAGTGGTCTCTTCAGGGGCATTCCCCTGAGGGTATATTTTGAAAAGACCTACCGCCTTAGAAGCTTCTTCAGCAATTTCAAGGGCCAAAGCTGGGAAAATAAGGTTGTTTGTCCCTCAGACTGTAATCCACCAGACTATAAATTTCCTTTTTTAGGTCTCGCCTATGCGCTGCATAGAAAAAAGACCTATAGAAATAGCTTTGGCTTTTCAGCCAAAAACGTGTACGCATTGCATTGCTTTTAATTGCAATGCGTGCACGTTTGGCAATTCCCTTGCGGGGGCGAGCTTTGGCAACATATGTATGCTCACTCCCGCAAGGGAATCACTGTATATTCTCTCGTCCTCCTCACCCCCCCTCCACTTGTTAGCCCAGAAGCAGCGGGACACTGCAGCTGCATTCGCGGCCGCGCTTGTTTTCCCAAGATGGCTTCTTCCCAGCTCATCGTCACTGTTGCAGATGGCTTTCCTCAAGGTATCCAGCAGTTCACCTGGGTTCAGCGTTGTCCTGGAAAGTGTGGGAATCGGGAAACATCCTTTACAACGCAACTTTTACCACGCAGTGCCTTTACGACGCAACTTTTACCATGCAGTGCCTTTACGACGCAACTTTTACAACGCATACCATTACAACGCATTGCGCTGGGGGGCGCTCTAGGATAGGGAATAGGTTTAATTTACTATCCAACACCTTCCCTACTATCCACGGGGACTGGAGTTGGAATAGTAAATTAAACTATTCACTATCCAGCGCCCCTAAGCACTATGCGTTGTAAAGGCATGCGTTGTAAAAACCGCGTTGTAAAGCCATGCGTGGTAAAAGCATGCGTTGTAACATCATACATCCGTGGAAATCTCCCGTCTGCTCGAGTGAATGGTGTCACCGCCTTCTGTTAAACTGAGTGCGCGAACCGGGTCGCCTGCTGTATAATATTCATGCGCATGCATTTTCAGTCTGCCTTATGTTGCCTGGTGTGCCTATTGACAAGATTTCTTGCATTTCTTAATGGCCGCTTTCCAGATATTGCCGCAACGGACATCGTTCGAGTTGTGAACCCCTGTTCTTATTCCTCGTCAACAAGCAGTGGGTTACATTTGAAAATGCGATATATGTAATGTAGCTGCTATAAGAAGCAGGGAATTTAGCACACTTTACAAGCCTAATCCTCTTCTACTGCTCCATCACTGTCCATTTTTGTGAATACTTGTTTCATTGTCCAATCGTTAATGCCCTTTGCTCTGCAACCTTCTTAAATCCTGATGTGGTTTTCTTACTGTTTCTGAAGCAGTCCATATTTTCTGACTTCCATTATTGCCCATTTCTTCATATTTATTTGTATTAAAAGTGTCTTAAAGTGCTTTGAAACAGCTAGAAGTTGACATTTTGACATCGCTTAAAACACCTACATAAATATGAAAGGTTGGCAACAGCAATCACTTTCAATTATTGAAAAACCTGTGAAGGGGCGCACACCTCTAAAATCGCACCCTCAATGAGGGGCAGCGTAGGAAACCGGTTTGCGATTTTTGGATGAATTGCAGCAATCAGGCCTCATTCACATTTAATCTAAACGTTGTTCCGTGATCTGCGATTTTTTAAATGTGAGAAAGTTCTTCCTTTTAATTATTTTACTTTTACAAATGTTTTCTGCAGGTATCATTCCTGGCTTTTCCTGCTTTACCAAATCACTGTGTCACTCTCTGTCTTAGCTGTCTTCCGAAACAAAAATCTGGATATCTGACAAATATGATTAACCCCAATAACGAGAACCCCTGTTAAAAAGTAGTTATTCGTTTATTCAGAACAGTAACAAGTGTGTCCATCAAATTTCTTTTGAATATTGTTTGTATTGTAGCATTTGTATAGCAGTTACTTCCCGCCAGGATAGCAGCATGCTGCGATGTGTAGAATGTTTGGTTGGAAAAATGTTGCTTTTGAGTCTTTGTGGGAAGTCTTTTCATATCCTACCTGGTGGCTATCAAGAGGCAATTATCGTTTATTGGACGCAGCGTCTGGGGTTGTGATGGGTACGGACGTGAAATATTCACAGATTATAATTGTCATAAGGACTCAAACATTTAGGCAGCTACATAGCACCAGCCTGGTGATGCTTGGCATGTGTACCCCAAAAATGGCTGGGGGTGTGGGGGGGGGGGGGGGGGGGTGTAATTGGAGACAGCCCAGTAATATAGATGGCGACATGCACCAGACAGAGATGGTATCGAACTAGTAAATGGATGACAAAAGAGCAGGTATTGGATTCGGTGAGCTGAGCAGTATTCATGCACTTCTTTAAAGGCAATTATACTGCCTACTGCTGAACAAATACACTCCTTGAACTAGGAAAAATGGAAAAGCAATCGAGGCTGTCAAACTGAGTAGAAACTGCATAATCTTTAAAAACCCCAGGTATCACATACTCCTGCTGAGCCAATGTAAGCCAAAATGTTGAGCTGGTCTCTCCGTCCCACGTCCCTCCCAAGCTTCTTAAGACTCTGAAAGGCGAACGAGCCCTCTTTGCAGCATTACTCAGGCCAAAAAATATTTTCATAATTTTAATGATGATTTTCAAAGTTTTACAAAAAACAAAATGGAGACTAAATACATATCAGCAGGCTGGGGAATGGGAAGGGTGTATGGGCCAGTGTTTCTTGTATTGTATTTCATTTAATATTTTCAAGAGCTGTTTCCTCCCTCTTGTGATCCCAAAATGCTTTGTTGATGAGGTGAATGGCTGCCCTTCTGAGCTGCGTGCATTGGAGAAGGGTGTGGTAGCAGGGTCATCTACTTGTATTGAGGTTGGAGAGTGTGCTCAAAGCTTGATGCCGCAGCGTTTGAACACATTTTCTGTATGTGGCAGCAGGTAAAGAAATGAGGTGTATGATTTACACAGTGCCAATAGAAAGCAACCAGGGGTGCGGTGCTAGAGATATTTGAGTTTAGGTGAGATGTCTTCTCTTATTGTCTCTTCTTAATTACATATAGCTGTTGATCAGAGTTTCTTTGCCAAGTTTTTTTACGTAGTTTGCCTACCTTGCCAACATTGAAGCCAAAATTGATTTGAAGATTATCATTTGGTTGAATGGTCTATTTTTTATTACAGTAAGCTAGGTCCAGCTTTTCACCCAATTTGCTGTGCAGAGAGTGCTTTGAAGGACATTCGCCTGTCCACAGGTAACTGATGTACTGCTTTTAGAGCAAGAGCCATTTGGTCAAGTCTGGTGAGTTTGAGGACCTGTTTAGTCACAATGTTCTTTATTCTTTGTAGTTTACCGATTGAATTTCTATTGAGTCCCAAGGAGAGTCAGTTTGCATGATCCAGTCTTATTGTTACACGCTTCTGGGATATCTGTACCCTATGTATGTGCAATAGGTATAGGTAAATGTGTGGTAGGATTCTCATTAGGACTGAGCCCTGCAGACTGAAGACGGTTGCTGTTTGCATTCATATTTAGGTTGAGCCTACTAGACTGCGCAACTCTCTGGTTGATAAAGACCTATTGTAAGCTCGAAACCCGCACAGTTTTTACAATTGGTCTGCTTTATTATCACTATTCTGCCCATTATTTGATGTCTTGCATGGTCCAATTTGCGTTTGTCCTTCCCTTGGAGCATATCCACTTTACACATTACCTTCCTTTGCTCAATTTCAAGGAAGAAAGCATATGTTTTCCAGCTGTTTCCCTGGTTTGCTTTGATTTGGTCCGTGGGGTACCCCCTCCTCACATTCACTCTCATCCCCTACAGTTCAGCTCCTCAGCTCTCTTGTCCATGATCTTCTTCTCCCCGCCTTGTATTGCTTTCTCTTGTCTGTCTTCACCCCCTGCGCTCTGTGTTGCACTTACTCGTCCATGTGCTCTTCCCCCGTCTGCTTTCTCTCTTCTGCCCCCTCTTCGTGCTACTGCTCTTTTGAGCACATCCTCCCCCACTCTCCGTGTTGCTTGAGAGAACAGGCCCATTCTCACCTCGATCCCATCTCTAGGTCCAAAGTTGCGGTGCAGCCATGATCTGATGTGCAAGTCGGACTGCTGGTCCTGACTTAGGCATATATGCTGGGCAGCGAGCAGCCTGCAGTTAGTGTGTGTCAAGGGCAAGGAGATAACTAGGCCAACCCTGTCCATCCTCGGGTTTTCCACCCCTGCTTGCACAAAGGTATGGAGGCATCAAAGCCATCAGAGCCTCTCTGCTGCTACAGTAACAGTGGTGTTTGGTTCACGGTCTGTGATCCGGACGACTTTGTGTGACAGGCAGCCGAGGCTCCCCTTGGTAGGCTATAGTGCCCCTGCAGCAGGGCGTTTCCCTCCCACACCCGGCTCATAGTGCCAATATCGGCCACACTCACCAGCCCTCCTGCAGCAACATACATGTAGCATAAATAACCAGACAAGACAACTTTTTGGTGGAGAAAATTGCTGCAGGTTTATTAGCATACCAAATATGCCAACATGGTGGGTTATTTTACAGGCGATCCAAGGGCAAACCGCCCCTCGTGGCCTACCACCTGATGGGCCAGCTTGCATCGTGGGCTTAGCCAATCGGTGCTTAGCGGTTGTGGTGAGGGGATAGCCTCTCCCACTTCCGATGAACCATCGGTCCACCCTCTTACTTATGCCCCCCCCCTACGAGGGCCCCCCGGTTGTACAGGTTTCCAACCGCCCATAGGACAGACAGAGCGCCGTTGCACCTCAGGGTGCACCGCAAAGACTTCCTGGGGATATTAGGCCGCAGCACCCTTTGTGCTGCTGAGTACCTTTCCGCCTCTGGATCGCCCTGTAACTCCGCCACAGCCCTGGGTGTGGCGACCATCGCAGCCAGGGCCTCCCACCAAGGCCGGCATTCCTACTTACATTCTGCTATTTCTAGGGCATCTCCCCTATCCAGCAAGAACAGGTCCATGCTTATACTGGACTGATGTACCCCATCATCCTCGAAAACACCCTGTGAATAAAGCCAAATCCCCTCTGCTCAGTGAATGTACGCATAGCGCAGATGACCCTCCTGCGCTCAGGCTACATCTCCTCCCCCCACCGAGCTCCATACCACGGGAGCTGGTGGGTGATTTCAGACCACAAACGTTTGCCTTTCCCCAACTGGTTGCTAATTTGCACATTGTGGTCTTCATGGTCTTCTTCTAGGGTGCATTACTTTGCCCCATTGACCAGACAATGTTACCGTTCTTTTCGATTGCTCCCTGGCAAGCATAGTAATGGTGTCAAAACAGGTTTGAGCGAATATGTGTATGGTGACCTATATTAGACACTGCACTCTTTCGTGGACTGACAACTTACTCAGCCCACCCTGCTTGCTGAACCTTCAACCGGTCACAGACGCCCAGTCCCTGCTATCCACCCCTGACCCTTGATACTTACACCAGTACTGGTGTCGGACTACAAGATTGTGTCACATGTTTTGCTGCAGTCCCTTTGGTGGATCCGCTGGGACCCATCTGCATCCCTGCAAATGCCTTGTCACGAACTACAGCCCTTTGATGCCCTTGCCCATCCCTCACTGACACCTGACAGCATGATGCCCCCCACAACTTTGGTGAGGGGTTTTGGGCCCAGCGCACCCCAGTCTTTGTTTCCAAAATGTTCCTCCCTAAAGGCTCCAGGTAGTGTGAGTGGCTATCAATGTCTTGGCAAGGCATGTCAATGGCCTGCCCCCCCCTTGGTGACTCTCCTGCCATGGGATATGAGACATTAAGCACAGGTATTCTTGTGTACCTGACGTATAAGAGGGGGAACAACATGTACTAATACCTGCCCTTTGCCTTGGTAGGCTATAGTGCCCCTGCAGCAGGGCGTTTCCCTCCCACACCCGGCTCATTTGCTTGCGCCCAGTCGTATACGATTTCACTATTATTGGTTAACGCGTATTTTGTTTCTTTAGAGCACAACCTTCTGTAAATGCACTGTAACAGGCCTTCTTGTATTGAAGTAAATGGAAAGAATGCTTTAATACCAGAAACAATACTTTCATGTTCCTGGAGTATTTTTACAGTGTGACCCCAGGTACCTGCAAAGACGTTACTGGCTGGCGTCCGGTTTTTCTGTTGCAGTGTTACAGTTTGACAAAACGTTGAAGCAGTGAGGTCAAAGCCTGTCACCTAGTTCCTTCAGGCAGGTTCCATCACTCCTCTGTCGTGAAACCACAGTGCGGCGTCGGGCTCATGGAGTTATGTCACGGTCTGACAATTGTCAGAAGCATGGATTTATGACATCAAGTCTCTGTAATAATATCCCCGTCTGATACTTCTGAAGTGATGTCACCACTGTTGTGAATGTATCTAGGACCCTAATTAAATATTCCATATTTATGCCCTTATATGGTTATAATAAATCATGTCCTTATAAAGACATAAGAGTCATACCCATATTTTGTCATAGCCCATGCAGCCCAAATACGGCAAGGCTACTTCCTTAGACTCCTAGAGAGCACAACGAGTTCTTTCAACAAACCAAACCTCCAGCAACCTGGGAATTCCCCATGCCTTTGTTTTGATTTGTCATAGAACTCCTGCGAGCACTTATAGAACGGCCAGTTCCTAGTGACATATTCTATTGATGTCTTATGTCCAACCATACGTCAAACACGGCACCTTCCAGGTATAAATACACCAACACTTGCCTGCAGCACACGGTGGTGTGGAGCAGAGCGGCTAGCTACTTATCTGAAGCCCAGCTGATGCGAGAGCCGAAGGAAGCCGTCCCTCCCTTTGACACACCAGGAAAGAAGCTGCCTTTTCCCACGCCGAGAAATCCAGCTCAGGTGTTTCCAGTCACCCTTGCGGGTTACTGGGAGATCGAGTCCTGAGAACGAGATACAAGACCTCCTTCATTCTATTACCAAGGTACGGAGCTGATTAAAACCTTAAAGAGAATTCTTGATTCAGATTCTTGGCAAAAACCCAACTTAACTTAAAACTGCAACTTACTTACTCCTTCCCACGTATTAGGCTTAGGTCAGGTACACCGGGGTAAGCGTATCTTAGAAGCACCAGTTGAGTTTGTTAGTCAATGTTTTTATGTATGTAAATATTTTATCAGTTTTAAAGTATCATATGGCTAAGAAACCATATCAATGCTTTTACAGTATTATTTCATAATACTCCTTTTACTGTACGCACTTTACTTCATGATAAGTATTGCAATTGTGGCAATTCATTTCTCTTGCATGAGAAAGAAGACTGCTCAATAAAATAACACCTTTTATTGAAAACGCCCGTCTCTCTATTTCTCTGCACTCTGGTGAAATTAAGCATGCACGATTGACTGAGTGAAATAGCTGTCTATTGTTTTCACACGACTCTGGAGATATACTCCTTATTCTGGGGGAGCAACGTTGTCATGTTATACGGTTGTCAGAAGCTAATCCCTTCTTGTCTGAATCAGGGAAGTTAACCCCTCCCTGTTAATTTGAGAAAGTTTCTAGTGACCTCTGAGGTAGCTGGTAAAACAAATTAAGTCTAACATAGTCAGTAGAGACCTAGATGACCTCAGTCCTACGTCTACACTGCTGTTTATGTTATTCCAATGCGCAGAGCCTATTGGGAATATAGGAACTACACTAGATGGCGCCCAACGTTTAGTAAGGCGATAATCTAACGCAAGATACTAGAGTAACTCAGTCGTGATTTTTCACACAGACCCCTTTTCCCGTAAAAACTCCAATAGACGTCTGGAGTGGGTGAAAGGTTAATATCCGCCGAAACTTAGTAGGATGAGAATCCTATATATTAGTTTATGGTATAGTCAACGTTGAAGGATATAGTGTTCCAGAATATTGTGCACCTAATCTTTGTTTCCTTGAAACTTGATCTGCAACAAAAGACTCTCTGTCAGTAAAAATGTCAGACAGTGAGGACGAAAGGGAAAGAGCTAGACTAGCAGCTCAACTCTTAGCGGATGACACAGTTATCCAAAATGATGACCCGAATGCAATACTCATCCTGGTCAATATAAGAAAAACCATAACTATAAAACCTATAGAAAATGGGGTATCATCGAGAGGTGGTACAGTTGTATTTGTGATGGAGGCCCATGAATATCGGCAGACAGAGGTATTCTATTGCTGGATAACTTTTCCAGCAGCACATGCTGTGACACGTGAGTTCCACTACTATAAAATAGCAGAATCTCCAGAGGAATACTCTCCTTTCGAGGAAGTTGAAATTCCACTAACATAGCAAGAGCACCTGCTCTTATTTAATGGCGCCCTAAAACATCAAAATCACATTACCAGGCTCGGTCCACTAGGTAGACCAGGAGCCACGTGGCCGGTTCTAGCCAGCTACACACCACACCCAGACATTGAAAAAATGTCAAACAAAGAACTCTTAGTTAAAATAAAAGAATTAACAACAGCATATAGAGATTTAGTTCAATTTACACTTGACGGTACAACCTACCGACTAAAAAAACTAATTGAAAATCCTGAAAAAACCTTTATTAAAAACAATCTCAATTCTCAAAAGAAGAAGTGGGAGGGTAATAAACAAACCACTCCCAGAGAAAAACAATTTCAGTCCAGAGGAAGGTCTCCCCAACGGAGAAATAGATCTCCAGAAGGAGGGGGCAAGTCTCCCCAAAGGGAGCCCTCTGAAAAAAGATACAACCTTAGAAATAGGGACAATTTGAGAAAACCTGACAGATATCAAGATATTGATACACCTCCCTCTCGATCTTTTCAAACGTCCTCACAGAAATCGGAAAGAAGAGGACGGTCAGAACACAAGGAAGAGCACGTCAAGTCCAAAGACAAAGAACCTGCTCATCAAAGTAAAAAATTACAATTTCCCAGAAAGAAGGTAGCAAGTATTAAAATTAAACATGCCGAGAATCCTGAGGACACAACTGAAAAACGGAGAGTGGGCCCAGACAATGCTAGACAGCGCAGCAGAAGTGACCATAGCTCGCAAGATCCTGATGAATCTTCTGGAGACAGTGGACATGAATGAATACATTCAAGTGGAAACTGCAGACACGCGAGTTAGCGTGCCCCATAAACTATATGAAATAGCATTACGTATAGAGGGAGATAAAACTAGGAAAATAAAAGGTCTCTTTTGGGAGAATCTATCTAAAGGCTATGATATCCGGTTAGCTGAAAAAGACTGGCCACCAGAGTTTGTCAGGGAGTGCCCTCATGGCGAAGAAATAATTATGCCTGCCTTCTCAAATCATATCCCAATTCATAAAAAATACACATTTGCAAGAAAATGGGCAGTGGCCCAAGCCCCTGCTTTATATAAAAATCATGTAGGATTGGATGAGGATTCTCCTCCCCACAAAATCCAGTTAAAAAATCAACCTACTTCTCAAAGGCAGTACCCAGTTAAACAAGAAGCTTAAAAGCAAGTCAGGGAGATCTTAGATCAACTTGAATATCAAGGGGTGATTGAAACATGCACCTCACAAATGAACAATCCTTTGTTTCCTGTCTCCAAGCCAGACGATTCATATCGTCTAGTTTTGGACTACAGACATCTAAACTCCTGCTGTAAAACTTTTGCAGTCCAAAACACACACAATGCAGCACTAATAAATAACATTGTGCGCAAAAAATATAAAACAACATTATATATCTCTAATTGATTCTTCTGTCAAAACATTGTATCTGAAAGCAGGTATTTGACCGCTTTCTCAACAATGGGGTCGCAAAATCAATTTTGTCGACTCCCACAGGGATTCAAGAATAGCCCAGGATTATTCTCAGCAAGGGTAACAGAATTACTACAAATGTATGATGATGAGGCATTATCCTATGTAGATGACATCTATCTTACAGGCGATGACCTGGAGACTCACTTGAAAAGAGTGAAAACCATAATACTTGGGTTCGCATCTGAAGGTTACAAATTCAACTTTAAAAAGTCAAGAATAGCCCATCTAACTGTCCTATTTTTAGGATATGAATTATCAAGTGAAGGCAAAAGCCTAGCAGACAATTGCTTAGAGAAATGTGCAGTACTCCAAGCACCTAAAACACTGAAGAATTTAACAATCAATACTAAGTTTCCTGAATTTCGGAAGAACATACATTCTAAATTATGCAGAGAGGGTTAAACCTCTCTACGAATTAATAAAACCTGATTTCAAACCAATTAATTGGATATAAAAACACACAGAAATGTTGAGATCATTACAGACAGACATGTTAACTAAAACAAAACTGCAAACACGCGCAAACGAACGCAACCTTGTAATCCGAGTCATCCCAGGAAGATGCGGATTCACATGCCTGACCTCTAATGAGGGAGAAACGGTACCAATAGCTTACAAATCACATTTGTACACACAAGCTGAAATGAAATTCAGTTCTATAGAAAAAATTCTGACAGCGGTTCAAAGTGCTGTAGCAAGAGAAAGAGCCCTCGCACAAGGTAAACGTATAATAATAGTTACACCTGTACCTGCTTTAGAAGCAGTAACAAGAGCAAGCATTCCAAAGGCTAAGGCACTACATCCAAGATGGATACAGTGGGTTAATTCCCTTGCTGCACCAGACGTAGTATACAAATTTGATCCTAATTTAAAAACACAAGAATTTCTCCAATATGAATATGAATGTCCTCTGCCGACCGAAATCCTGCCTCTGGAGCATTACGGCTGTATAATATATACAGATGGATCAGCACAACCCGCAGTTGGGGGTAAACAAGCAGATAGTGCTGCGTGCGCGATTGTTAAAGGTTGTTGGCACGAAGGAAAATTTAGACCACTGGTCACTAAAACTCAATCTCTAGGAGATTGTACAGCTCAGCGAGCTGAACTACTGGCTTTTAAGATAGCGCTTGAAAATACTGATCGCGAATTCCCCACACTAATAGTGTGCGATTCATATTACTGCGTTCAGTCTTACAATGAATACTTGCAGAACTGGGTTCAAAATGGTTTCAAAGATGCAAAAGGAGGCACAATCAAGCATAAAACGCTTTGGGAACAAGTAGGTCTTTTACAGAAAGAACTACAGAAGACTCACGTGATACATACACTGAGTCATCAACGTGATGGCGTTCACGTTGCGGGAATTCATTGGCTGATGAAGCAGCGAAGGCAGCTGTGCAAACGGCTTCCGTATCTGCTATCACATGGTCAAAAACAAAAATAGACAGCGATATAATGCAAGCTGTCAGTGCTTCAGTAAAAGATGATAGAAAAACACTCCCGAAAGTCTTTCCAGTAAAGTACTCATACATAACTGATGCGCATAATGTTCCTTTTGCTCGAATCCCTGGAGTGGGGGATAGGGCAATTCCAAACATGGAACACAGGTTAGGACTAATTTTAGCGGCACACGAAGGGCATGCTTCTGTCACGCTGGTGTTTCCGCCACAGTATCATTATTAAAACAGAGATATTGGTGGCCACGCATGAGAAAACAAACTAGGAATTACGTTCTAGAATGTTAAATATGCCAGAGAATGAAAGTATCAACAGTAAAACGACCAGCACAGACGCCCCTTCTAATCTCAGATAAACCATTAGCATGTGTTTACCTGGACCACTGTGGTCCCTTACAAAGGGATGGCAACTATAAATATATCATGGTCGCAGTGGATTCCTGCACAAGATTCATTTGGATGTGGCCCCAGCGCTCGGCTGACGCCAGAACTGTTATAAAAGATTTGCGAGTCTTTATCGGCACATACGCAATTGGCATGCTACATTCTGACCAGGGTCCTGCGTTTAGCTCTCGAGCTTACAAAGAGGCCATGACCAGCATGGGCTTTGCATTGCGGTACTCTTCTCCCATCCATCCTAAGGGAAATGCGGTTGTGGAAAGAAAAAACCGTGACATAAAGCAATCTATAACAGCGAGGGTATTAGGTTCGGGTGATGGGTGGGTCAAACATCTAACAAGTGTCCAACGTAGTCTTAACAATCTGCCAAGAAATTCTCTAAAGGGTTTCACTCCATACGAACTATTGTTCAGCACTAGAATGAAAATCCAGGATTTAGATTGTCAAACTTCAGTGGTAGAAGAAAAAACCTTTGATATCAAAGATCGATTGGCTGTTTTACAGGACTTGAATTAAACGGTAAACAGACATAATATCGAATCAAAAATATAGACAGGACATAATATCGAGTAAAAAATATCGACTACACAAAATATCGACCAGACATAATATCGACTACAAAAATATCCAGTTATATCGATATTAATAGCCAAAATTCGATTCAAAAATATAGACTAGACATAATATTGACTATATAGAATATAGACAAAAGAAAAAGGAAAATAAGGTAAGTTTTGACTACTTTTTAATAATTGTGTAATATAAATCTGTAGCGGGTAGTGGGTTTATAGGGGAATAGGGTGGGAAGTAATTTAAATAGAATTAAATAATTATGTAATTATTAATAATATTTGTCAAATAATTAATAATTGGTAATTAAATAAAAAATAATAGGTAATTAATATTAATTGATTAATTGATAAATAATTAATTTATTGTAAAATAGTATCAGTAGCGGGTAGTGGGTTTATAGGGGAATAGGGTGGGTAGTAATTTAAATATAATTAATTAATTATGTAAATTATAATTAATTGTAAAATAATTATTAATAGGTAATTAAATAAAAAATAATTGCTAATTCATAATAATTGTTTAATTGATAAATAATTAATTTATAGTAAATTAGTTTCAGTACTGGGTTGTGTGTTTATAGGGTAATAGGGTGGGAAGTAAATCAATACATAATTAATTAAATAAGTTAATTAATTAAATTGTTTAATTAATTAATAATTGTCCATGAAAAAAAAATAATTGGTAAATAAAAGTAATTGGTATAGGAAAATAAATTTACTTGGTATTAATTTTTCTACAAATTATAATTAATTATGAACTTTTGCCTATTTATACTGTTGTACTCACTGGAGTGGAAATAGTAATTTTAACCCCTACGCTATCCAACTCTTTCCCTACTGTAGCACCCACTGGAGTGGGAATAGTAATTTTAACCCCAACGCTATCCAACGCTTTCCCTACTGTAGCACCCTCTGGAGTGGGAATAGTAATTGTAACCCCTACGCTATCCAACGATTTCCCTACTGTTGCACCCACTGGAGTGGGAATAGTAATTTTAACCCCTACGCTATCCAACGCTTTCCCTACTGTAGCACCCACTGGAGTGGGAATAGTAATTTTAACCCCTACGCTATCCAACGCTTTCCCTACTGTAGCACCCTCTGGGGTGGGAATAGTAATTGTAACCCCTATGCTATCCAACGCTTTCCCTACTGTTGCACCCACTGGAGTAGGAATAGTAATTTTTACCCCTACGCTATCCAGCACTTTCCCTACTGTTGCACCCACTGGAGTGGGAATAGTAATTTTAACCCCTACGCTATCCAACGCTTTCCCTACTGTAGCACCCACTGGAGTGGGAATAGTAATTTTAACCCCTACCCTATCCAACGTTTTCCCTACTGTTGCACCCACTGGAGTGGGAATAGTAATTTTTACCCCTACGCTATCCAGCGCTTTCCCTACTGTTGCTCCCACTGGAGTGGGAATAGTAAATTTTACCCCTACGCTATCCAGCGCTTTCCCTACTGTTGCTCCCACTGGAGTGGGAATAGTAAATTTTACCCCTACGCTATCCAGCGCTTTCCCTACTGTTGCACCCACTGGAGTGGGAATAGTAAATTTTACCCCTACGCTATCCAGCGCTTTCCCTACTGTTGCTCCCACTGGAGTGGGAATAGTAAATTTTACCCCTACGCTATCCAACGCTTTAGCTATTGTAGAATTCACTACAGTTGTTACAATAATTGTTAACTATTTTGCTACGCTACGGTAAAATTATTATATATGTTTATTTAATATAAAAAAAGTATATAAATATTTATGTATTATTTTTTTATATTTATTTTTAATTTAAAATTAATATTTATTAATATAACATTATTTGAATAATTTAAAGTAAGTTTATAATAAATATGTTTATTACTACATTAGTATTAACTTAATTTAAAAACATTTAAAAAAAAACGATTTTTTTACAGTCTATATTTTAGTAACTCGATATTTTAGAGTCGATATTTTTGTACTTACCTGTTTAAAGATAGCCAGTCGATATTTTGTCCATCGATATTTTGTCAAAGATATTTTGGCAACTCAATATTTTTGAGGTCGATATTATTTCAGTGATCCGAATTAAACAAGAAAAAGTCTAAGTAACATAAAGTTTAAGCCAACAACCACTGAAGAACCACCTGTCCCAGCAAGACCTGTCTGGATTCCAAAGATTGGAAATCTGGTCAGAGAAAATATCGTGGTGAAGAAGGAATTTGGGCCTTCTTACAGAAAAGCAGTACCTGTCTTAGCTGTCAGTGGAACAAGATCAGTAGTACTACCGCCACTTGATGGTAAAAAAGAGAACAGAGTTGTATCCATCGACCTGGTGAAACCACAATCATGTGGCCAATAATAAGCAGTAGGCCCAGTGGACTCCCAAGAAGTAGCAGAAGACCAAATCTTGCTACAATCCAAGAGGTTCAAACTGAGAGACTAATCACTTACGATAAACCTTCAGTGAATAAAAAAGGACTATGCAACAAAGCCATGGAACTTGTGCCTCTTGAAACCCAAATTGCAACAGTTCATGAAGAAACACCAGTCTACAACGATGTAGCCTCGGACTATACAAATGTAACAAAAGAAAATGCAAAGATCAATGGAAATCCGGAAGCAATCCCACCAATTGACAGAACTGCATCTGGCTACTTTATCAACTTTGATGACTTTTCCGATGATACGAGTGAACATGGAGACAAGCCAGCAACAAAAACTTTCAAAAAGAAAATTACAGAGCTCTTTCATCAACTCAAAGAAACATATCTGATTTCCCATTGGATTGAACTATGGTTTGTGTTAGGTGTACTTTTCCTACTACTTTGGCTCATCATGGTTCTGTGGTTGGGAAAATTTATTGATGGAAAATATAGTACAATGGACACAGCAAGTCAGAACATCAACTTGGTCCTGAAACCGCACAGATCCTCCCACATAGAGAAAAGAGAACTATCATCAGTGAACATCACAGCCAATCCAATACCTGGGGGTATAGCATGGGACAGAACTGACTATGAAATCTATGGCCCAGTAGAGCTCTTGAAATATCCACACCAATTCAAGATTTCATTAAGTGACTTTGTGACACAAAGTTCTTTCTCTGATGATTGGGACTTTGAAAATATTAATAATACAATGTCAGATTTAGAAATGTAAGCAAAATTTACAAAACATGATTATTTACAGAGTTTATCGAATTATGAAGAAATATAATGTTACAACCACTATGGTCATCATTATCTGCATAAAACTGCTCAACCTAGAAATGTTTTTACTTATAATCAGTGGGAACATTGTTCAACTCCGCCAATAGGCAGTTCAAAAGCATTTTATGAAAAATTCCCATACTTTTCAGGGTTTAATTTATCTGATCCAGAAACGTTTTATTTCAAAATGTTAAATAAGACAGGAATGAAAAACATGTTGACGAATACTAAATTGATTTATTCTGAAAATTTTTATGATAAAATGTCTACATGTGGTTTTGAATTTTGGAAAAACAACATTGAAACTAAAACCATCTGGGGTACAAAAGAATGGCAGGTACAAGGTCTAGAAGCATTATTTAGAGCCTGCATGATCCCATAACAAATAATATTCCTGAATTACACCATTCACCAAACAACATGTCTTGGTTTAGCCAAGATAAAAGATTTAAACAACCCGTCTATACCAAAGCCTTTGCATGATAGAAACACCACTACAGATGAGGGGTTAGACGTGTCCTATATTTTAAAACAAAACAGAACAATTCCTGATTGGAACAAATAGTTGATCTGGCCCACAGACACAAATAACTGTCAAGATAGATTCCTGAACAGAATACAGGGGTTCAAACAGAACAGGCCAGACCCTAGATATTCCCAGAGACAACATTCAGGGATAATTACAACATATAGTGTAGGAAAACTATGCCTTGACTGGCTAAAGAAATCCACACTTCCCGAAAATTAAGCAACACTTAACTTTACTTAAAGAAGGTGCTGACTTGCGAGATTTCATAATGGGACCTAGCAAACAGCGTCAAAAACGTTTCATATACGCCGGTATATACGCAGCTTACAATGAAGCTTGGAAATTAAAACAAATTGAAACTGCAGAAAAAATACGAGAAATTGATCGTATTAATTTGGAGAAATCACTTTCTGTAGTGGACAATGGGTTAACGACTCTGTCCTCCAGAATCTATTCATTGGACAGCATTGTATCATCTGTTATTGATATAATAGAGCAGGACATGCTAATGTTAAAACATGGCCAGTCCCAATTACGTTCTATTGTACAGCTAGGCTGGACGTTGAAAAACCTGCGTTCAGGCTATGTGCCATGGCGTTTAATCAACACAACTTCATTATTTTCTATCTTTAACGTTACTGATAAACAAATCAGTTTGGCACAAAAAGGAGCAGACTATACGATACTGAGCATTGAAAAACTTGAGAGATTACCATTGACAATGTCAGAAAGACCTGTCATTGAATGGATAATACATGGCACCATTACAATCCCGATAACAACTTTTCAGTTTCAATACTGTAAAAATATATACCAGCAGGCCTGTATGAAAGGTTGGGTAAAGGATACATCAAGTCGACCTGGAATTTACCTTATACACACAAATGTTACAGTGAAGGGAAAAAAGAGGTATTTCTTAGTGGTAATAATTGTAAAAAATCACTAAGCAGTACACTCCTGTGTCAAGGTATTAACTTGCATGGGGCCTGCGAAGGTTCATCAAAAAACCTTTCATGCCATCTGCAGGGCACCCCTACTACACAGATAGAGCCATTTTTCAGACAACTATCCAACAGTAGCTACGTTCTAATAAGTGACCACAGCTGCTGTGGCATGGTGCCAGGAAAAGCCTATCTCGTAACTGTAAAGTCCAGGGTCATTTGCTGTATGCAAGTATTGTATCCAAACAGCAATCCAGACATGGAGGCAGCAATATGGCCTTACGTGAATATCTCTTCTATTCTAATTGATACTTTAAGCAGAATGAAATCTATTCTTTTACAGACAACTGTGCCTTTAACCTCGTCCAAAGACACTTATGACCTGCAAGTTGCAAGGACAGCGGCAGAGATACATACCCTATTATCGACAAATTGCCCCGTGCATTTCATAGAAATGTTAAGTCAAACCTTAAACATGTCAGATACCAGTGGCATCGCACATGTATTCAAGACAAATTTTTCGGGACTGCTAACACCCTTCGAAGCAGCTCTTGGCATCTTCCCGAATTTTGTGCATTCGCTCTTCGGTGGCCTGCCTCTTATTTTGGGACTCGTAACAGGAATTTTAATTTTGTTCCTTCTACTCCGATATGGCAAGCCAAGTCACAGACAAAACTCTGGCTACGATGGAAGAAACGATCCTAGCAATACGATACCGAGAACGTATCACTAAAGTCCTCGGGTTGGCCCGGCTAAGAGACATGAATACTACCTGGTTTCTTTCATTCAGACCAATTTGGCAAAATTGCATCTTACCTGTGCTTCGATGTCTGCTATCCGGAGAAGAATGCGTGTTGGACGTCTGTCTTACACTACCATCAGCAGTACCAATGGATATCGATGCTTTGCTTTGTCCTGTAACGACTAATGCAACGTGTTGTCCCCAGTGGCTACCTATTCTGATGATGGCATTCGTTGAGACTTCACCATTACGATTAGGTGGCGGTGAGGTACGAGATGAAAGCGGCACCACACAGGTACAACCTTCTGTGAACATTGCTGATCCTGACATCGATGATGGCAATGCATCGCACATATGCACTATTTCCACCTTTTCGGAGTTGGCCCAACTGTCACCTACTGTTGTAGACGCATTTTTTGCCGGCCTATCAGAAGTAATGTTCTCCCCTAACAACGAGAATAAAATTTGAAAAAGCGAGCTCACAGCGTTCCCTGAACTCTGAATTCAGCCTTCACTTTTGATAAACAGAACTTTAAAAAACAGCGGAACTATTTTTTTCTCCCTTCCCGAGAGCGAAATTATTTTTCCCAAATTTCCAAAATATTTTCCATTTTTTGGCACATGGTACTCTGCTTAAAGTATAACTATTCTTAGAGAACAGAATTTCTATTTTTATAGACTTTAGAGACAATATTTTGAATCAGCCTGTAGCAAATGTACAATCTTGTATAACTATGTGATGAAATGGTCTCGACCTTTTTTGTGTATTCAGAGCCATTTCATAAATGTAATTCTCGCAATTCATTCAACCAATATTTATATTTGCATTTCCTGAATGATAACTCTGCTTGAAAGCGTACAGTATAATACTCATTTTCGTATATCTATACCATTTCAAATGCATCCATTGTATTTTGGGGTGGGCTGGAAAACACATGCATATCTATATGTTTATATATTGTATTTAGTAATGATGGACATTATACGTGGAGTGGGTGTTGTGAATGTATCTAGGACCCTAATTAAATATTCCATATTTATGCCCTTATATGGTTATAATAAATCATGTCCTAATAAAGGCATAAGAGTCATACCCATATTTAGTCTTAGCTCATGCAGCCCAAATACGGCAAGGCTACTTCCTTAGACTCTTAGAGAGCACAATGAGTTCTTTCAACAAACCAAGCCTCCAGCAACCTGGAAATTCCCCATGCCTTTGTTTTGATTTGTCATAGAACTCCTGCGAGCACTAAAAGAACGGCCAGTTCCTAGTGACATCTTCTATTGACGTCTTATGTCCAACCTTATGTCAAACACAGCACCTCCCAGGTATAAATATACCAACACTTGCCTTAAGCAACACACAAGGGTGTGGAGCAGAGCGGCTATCTACTTATCCGAAGCCCAGCTGATGCGAGAGCCGAAGGAAGCCGTCCCTCCCTTCGACACACCAGGAAAGAAGCTGCCTTTTCTCACGCTGAGAAATCCAGCTCCAGTGTTTCCAGTCACCCTTGCGGATTGCTGGGAGATCGAGTCCTGAGAGCGAGATATAAGACCTCCTTCATTCTATAACCAAGGTACGGAGCTGATTAAAACCTCACCGTAAGGGTCTCAAGGCGCTAGGGGTGGGTGCAGGTTCCATTCCATCAAGGAGGGGGTCTGTCGAAGAGCCAGGTTTTGAGGTTTCTTGCGAAGATGGGGAGCGATGTTGTCTGTCTGAGGTGGAGCGGAAGGGCGTTCCATGCTTTGGCAGCGAGGAAGGAGAAGGAGCGGCCTCCCGATCTGGTCTTTCTGGTGCGGGGGACCTCGGCGTAGGAGAGCTGGGCTGATCGTAGGGTCCTTTGGGGTGCGTGGAATTTGAGCCGGCTGTTCAGGTTTGCTGGTCTGGTGCCGTGGAGGGCCTTGTGTGCGTGGGTGAGCATCTTAAAGGTGATTCTCGCTTCGACGGGGAGCCAGTGGAGTGTGCACAGGTGCTGGGAGATGTGGCAGTGTTTTGGCAGGTTGAGGACCAGTCTTGTGGCGGCGTTCTGGATGTTCTGTAGCTTGCGGATGAGGTTTTTGTTTATTCCGGCGTAGAGTGCGTTGCTGTAGTCGAGTCTGCTGGTGACCAGGGCGTGAGTGACTGTCTTTCGGTGTTCGAGGCGGATCCATTTGAAGGTCTTACGAAGGAGGCGGAGGATGTGGAATCAGGAAGATGAGACAGAGTTGATCTGGCGGTCCATTTTGAGCTCGGAGTCCAGGATGATTCCCAGGTTGCGTGCGTGGTCTGTGGGGGTTGGCGGGTTTCTGAGGGCGGTGGGCCACTAGGTGTCGCTCCAGGCGTCTGGGTTTGGGCCCATGATGAGTACTTCTGTTTTGTTGGTGTTTAGTTGTAGGCAGCTGTTTTTCATCCATTTGGCGACGGCTTCAATGCCTTCTTGAAAGTTTCGTCTGGCGGTGTTGGGCTCGTTGGATAGGGAGAGGATGAGCTGGGTGTCGTCTGCGTATGACACAATGTTGAGTCCGTAGGTTCTGACGATGGGGGCAAGTGGAGCCATGTAGACGTTGAAGAGCGTCGGGCTGAGGGAGGAGCCCTTGGGGACTCTGCAGGTGGTAGGTGTGGGGTCTGAGAGGAAAGGGGGGAGTCTGAGTGAAATAGCTGTCTATTGTTTTCACACAACTCTGGAGATATACTCCTTATTCTGGGGGAGCAAAGTTGTCATGTTATACGGTTGTCAGAAGCTAATCCCTTCTTGCCTGAATCAGGGAAGTTATCCCCTCCCTGTTCATTCGAGAAAGTTTCTAGTAACC
The DNA here is from genome assembly GCF_964263255.1 of Lissotriton vulgaris. Classification (NCBI taxonomy): domain Eukaryota; kingdom Metazoa; phylum Chordata; class Amphibia; order Caudata; family Salamandridae; genus Lissotriton; species Lissotriton vulgaris. The sequence goes on along the minus strand of NC_141687.1, from coordinate 1,288,401,631 downwards.
TCTGAGCTAGCTGGCAAAACTAATTAAGTCTAACATAGTCAGTAGAGACCTAGATGACCTCAGTCCTACGTCTACACTGCTGTTTATGTTATTCCAATGCGCAGAGCCTATTGGGAATATAGGAACTACACTGCACCACTTGACATTAACTCTAGGGAGATGTCAGCCCTGTCTGACATACTTTTTAGGTCTCGCCTGAGCCAGCACATGCGCTGCCCTGGCAAGGCATTTAGTCTAACCGCAGCTATCAAAAGTCGACCAAGGCTTTCAAAAGTCCGACCACAGCTTTTGGGGTGGCATAGAGCATGCGGTTACGCTCACAATGACATCTGGCTTTCCTCTCTCCTCATGGTGCGTGCACATCGCTCGCGATCACTTTCACTTTTGCCGCATGCACCACTCACAGGCTCACCTCCTGCTCCCCCTCTCAGTTAACAGCCCCTCCCCCGCCACAGAGCGCGTATCGGATCTTGTTTTGCGCACTTCGGACTTTGTTTTTGGATCCTAAATCCTCAACCTCTATTACTTTTGCACTCAAAAGCAAATTGCTTTCGGACTTAAAAGCAAACACTAGCTGTGACCTTTTCACCATATTGTTTAAGTCCGCATGGATTTACCAGTATCCTCGACTTCTGCAGCTCCTGGCTTGTGACTGTGCCCGTGTTTTTACCATTAGATTGCTTCCTCCTTCGACTTTGTTCTGGACGTTGTTGTGCGGTCACGTGAGGTTGTTTTTTCCCATTTTTAACTTTATTGTGCCCAGTCACGTCTCTGCATTTTCTGCCTTCCACCTATTGGCTACCTTCGGTGCTTTCTTGTGTTATTGGTTGCCTGCTTTTCCACATATGTGCAGGTCAGGCAAGTTCTTCCAGCCTTATTTATCGTCTTCTCCTGCTTCATGTACTCTTGCAGTGTTACCTAGCAACCAGGATGCCCAAATGTAAGTTTGCACAGCCTCATTAGCACGCAGCATGCAATGGCTGTTTAGGGCCCTGGGTTTTGGTTTTTCCTCTGCCAGTCGGCTTTTAGTGCACTTCTGATGCATCAGGACAGCTCAAAGGCCGGGTTCTGCCACGCACCGGTGTTTAATTTCAAAATAATTATTAAATACAGGGGCATATACTTGTCTTGCGTACCTGTCTGTAGGGCTGCAGACTGCAGGCCTTTACGACCACTAAAGTTACCTGGCAGGGGTATACCTGGGAGGGGGAGGGGGGCTGGGTCGTTACACTCCCTAAAAATATGTTCTGTAGTAAATAGTTGGGTATATGTGCTTTCAGGTTTTTAAGTTGTGTTTTCACTGAATATGTTCTACTGGCACTGGTTACATTACTGCTAACCAGATTACTGACCAGGCATGGACGCAGCCAATTAAACAAACATGGTGTTCACAGTTTCACTTTTGCACGAAGCGCCCATTCTAGTGCTTCCTGCCATCAGCAAGTTCAAAAACTCGAAACTGAGGCTGGTTATATCCTCCACATTTCAAAAATACATTGCTAAAGGCCAAATTCAGTCCCTCAAACTTGTGATTGCAGTGAAGTTTTTTTTCACAGATCTCATTCTCGGTCTTTCCCTCCTGCTACATGACAGGCACAATCCGAGGGTGCGTGGTTTTCTTTAGTAGCAGTCGCATCACACCCGAGAAATGTTTTCTTTAGTCACTTTAAAGGGGCCCCTGTCTGAAGTCAAGGGGTCGGTGGCCGAGTCCATGATTTGTGTCCATGCCTGCCTTTGCCACTTTAACTCTACCTGCTGTGAGGTGAGTGGGAACTGGAGGGCGGATAGAAGGTAGTGCTACTTCAGAAGAAGAACAAGCATTGGCATAGCCAATAGGTCTCGCCTTTAGGACCTTATAAGTGTTTAGCCATGCAACAGTTGATGCTGTTGCAAAAAGGATATTGTGCTGCATAACTAAATACTTATAAGGTCCCAAAAGTGAGACCTATTGGCTATGCCAATGCTTGTTTCTTCATTGTGTTGGTTATCCTCTTCTGGTCTAAATCCCCATTGACCTTCAACAGGAGGGTGGCGCCACTGTCTTTTCTTGTGTCGTGTCTTCTCAATATAGAGTCATCAAGAGCACTCTGAAGGGTTCGAAATTTTAATCGTGTCCATGAAATGAGCACGGAAATAATACGCTACATTATTAAAAGTTAATGGTTTTGCATGTTTTAAATAAATGTGATATATAGTGACGGTCCGAAAACTCATCTCGTGGGGGCTCCCTTTGTGTACTTTGCAGGGGTCCCTCTAGGTTTCATTAGGAAAGGGGGGGCTGCTCGCCCCCCTTGCACGTATGGCTGGGCATCGGCCTCCCCTTCCCCTGCATCCTCGGTGGTGGAGTGGGCCCCTTCGCCGCGTCTTGATGACACGGCGGGCGCGCCTCACCACCGTTTGGTGCCGGCTCCCGCGTTTGACCCGGAAGCAACCGGATTGCTTCCGGGTCAAAGGGGAGGAGCCCGGGGGGGAGGACCAGTGGGAACTGGCCTGCCCCCATTCACCCAGTAAAGTTTAAAAGGCCAAGAGAGTGCGGGAGGCACCCTCTTGCTCCCGCGCTCTCCGAGCCCGCTCCGTGCCCCCACCAAGGGGCTGAATAATTTTCCCACCCACCAGCCCCTGAAGCAGAAGCTTGGTCTGTGTGTTGGTCGGTCTTCCCGATTATAGGTGCAATTTTCACTGTAAATATTGTTGGTGTGAATTCCTTCCTTAGGCCTTTTTTCCGTTTACAGGCTGTAGAATGGAACGTGAGCAATCTTGTGTACATTAAAGTTTTGTGTACTTGTTTTTTTTTTAGGACTTTTTCCCGTTCACAGGTGCCATAATTGTTGTATTTATTGTAGTCCTTGGTCAGGCGGTAAGGTCATGATCGGTGAGCAGTCAATATAAGGTCCTTAGGGGGCGTCACCATTTTTTAATTGAGCGCCAGGGGGAGGGGCCAATGGTCTATCCTAGAACTCCAAGGGCGGTATATCCACTTGGTTGGATGGGTGCGCGGGAGGGAGTCACGCTTTCTTTGGGCTGGTTAGCCACGCCGCACGTACACTATGACGTCATTAAACGGCGCAGAGTGAAAGGGCCCCCCTTTGGATTAATGGACTTCATTGAGCATACGGGGTAGCCGGGATGGGGGGAAGTACTCTCTTGGTAAACGGGGATGTATGATGTTAGCACGCACACTTTTACCACGTATACCATTACCACGCATTTTTTACAACGCGATACCTTTACAACGCATAGTGCTTTGGGTGCTGGATAGTGAATAGTTTAATTTACTATTCCAACACCAGTCCCCGTGGACACTAGGGAAGGTTATTGGATAGTAAATTAACGTATTCACTAGCCATTCCCTAAGTCAGATCGCATCAAAGCGCTATGCGTTGTAATGGTATGCGTTGTAACAGATGTGTGGTAATGGTAGTGCGTGCTAAAAGATGCGTGCTAAAGGTTGTATACCGGTAAACGGGCCCTGTGCGCATGCGCACTCATATGTGAGGGCGTAGCTAGGTAATAAGGATCTGACACCGGTTAGCGACCTTGCCGTAGGCCCATAAAATGTTAGGTATGCAAAATTCATACGTGGGATGTTAGATTCGGTTAGGAAACACGCTGTATTAGACATTTATTAAGGTTAGCCCTTTGATACCTGTCTACATTGCTTGTAAATCTAATGTCAGAATTTTGCATACTAATGAGTGTGTAAATATTGTTTATTTCAAAATGTTGTCATTTATTTTCATGTTTTAATAAATACGGCCGGGGGGTCGTGAGACCCCCTGCCTTCCAAAGAAAACTCCTTGCATGTCTAAATACTTTAGGGGTTGATGATGGTGGTGCACAAGACAGGGAGAGTGTGGTCGGTAGTCCCAGACCATAACGTCACTGACGCCGGCGCCCTGCATCCCCTTGAACCTGAGGGCAAATACTTAATTGTAAACAAGTCTACACAAAAGATCTCATGGGAAACAGGGAAAATGGCAGGGAGGGGGTAAAACACTAGTACGGCTCTGCAGGACACCATCACTCTTTTTTTGTGTGCAGTTTTATATAGCGAAAACTCGACCCAAAGTCAAGGTATCAGAGCGCTTTACATGAGCACTGGTTACATTACACAAGAACACATTCATTTTTGGTAAGTGATGTGCCCAGAATCACAGGAGTTGAACCGACGCCGAGACTCGAACCTGGTTAACCAGCACCGAAGGGCCAGCTCTGGTCCTTATGCCACATTTTTCTGTACTTGTCCTCCACCTATGGCGAGGCACAGTAGATGTTAGATATATAGATATCAGCCCTATTGCGGGAACAGGGATTTCGCAGCCTCTGTGCAAGGATTCTTGTCACTTGCTGGGGTGACTTATTCTCTAACGGTCAGTTTAAATCTGAGGAGCTGTTCTTTGCGTCACACAGCCACACCCCCCTCGAGCTCTTTTATTATATACGCCTACGAGCGGGGATGAGAGACATTCTACCCAACTTCCCTGACGAACCTGAAATCCCACTTCCACTCCATTTCCTGTTATGCTCACAGGATGGGGCCCATCTGGTCTCCGGACTTTATCGCCAGCTCAGGGGCGCAGCTCCGATGCCCGAATATAGTGCTCGGGCGTGCTGGACTACTGAACTGGCTACTGACATCACTGACGGGCAATGGCAATACTGCTGTACTCTCACATCTCGCATTTCCGCCAGCAGTAGACTGAAAATCATACATTACAAATTCCTACAACGGGTGTACTATACGCCGGTGAGGAAACACAGATTCGGCTTAGCGGACGATGATCGCTGCGGACGCTGCCGGGCCGAACATGCGGACTTCCTGCACCTGGCATGGGAATGCCCTCAGATATTGCGCTTCTGGCAACAGGTGCCCTCACAGCGATGACGAAGGGAGCCGTGCCCATGGACCCCTTGGTGACAATCCTCGGATACACTTTGCAAATCCCTAAATCTTGTCGGAAATTTGTTGATACCGCACTACTCTTGGCCAAGAGGCGTGTGGCGTGCCGCTGGGGTCGAGGCAGAGCGCCCAAATTTAAGGACTGGCTGGCGGACTTGACCTACTGTCAGGAACAGCATACTACATTCGCTGAACTGTTACCCATCTCAAGCCGGCCTGAAGACCTTTGGGATCCTCTAGTGTGCTATCTGCTTGCGCGGGCAGATGACGTTGATACACCTGAGGAAAGTCTTGCTGCTGTTTCACGATACGGCTGGGACTTAGACTCAGACCATCATCCCCACTAATACTTCCACATCCCTTTTCGGGGTAACCACAGGGGACATGATATCCTCAGGCCGCGAGGCTTCGGCCTGCCCGACGCACCCCACACGGTGCCCACCACTGCGGACCTCCCTCCTGGGATCGTCTACCCCCCCTTATCCTATTTAGGGATCCCCTGAGCCACACACAATATTTTCTCGCACCTTTTCTATTCAATGACATTCCATGACACCACGCACGTCGCTAGAAAATGGCACTGATGATAAGCCGTCGAGATCAATAGGCTGCGGCTACTGCGACATACATGACTCTGCCTATCTGGGTTGCCATACCGGTTTTACACCTCATTTCCGAGCGAGAATGTAATGCCTCTTAGTTTCTTCACTGTTGGGAAGTTCTTTTAACTCTTACGAAAATGAACAATAACTAAAAACACTGTTCTGCTGCAGTTCATCCTTCAACCCACCACAACACCAGCTGTGCCACTACCATCGTCTATACACATGTTACGCCGCCGGGCCTCAGGGATGCTGGTCACAAGGCTGTGTTTTGTCACCTCACTAAGCTGCCGGCCTCCGGGTTGTAGGCGTAAAAAGCTGTGTACTGTGTTTACTCCTATGCAATAAAGCAGTTTTGAACTCCAAAAAATAAAAAAAGATATATAGATATCAGGACGCTACGCAATATGTTGCGCTATCTGTTATACTTAATACTTTAGGTTGCAGATGAGGTGTCACCCACCATATGGTGTGAGTAAACTCCTGTGGCAAACTCAAAGGAGATAGAGAGGAGAACATGCCAGGTACCTTTGAGCAGGATTGGTAGGGCCAGGTTACTGCAGTGCAGTTGCAGAAAGGCAAGCAGGTGTATACCTAAGGAAACAGAAAGGGAACAACAACAAATACATGTGCATGGGGAACCGGTGCGAACTGGTACAACAGGAGAAACCCAACAAAATACAAAATTGCCAATAGATAATAATCCAGATCCAATGTTTCCAATGGCTTTGTTCTGCAGACTTATCTATACCTTATCTCCACGCTAAGCCTTTGAAATGAGTAACATTTTCAAAATGAGTTAGAAAGATAAAGTTGAGCAAAAAATGTCACACTTCTAATACAAAAGCTTCGGGACTTTCAGCATAAAACAAACATTCACAAGGGCACTGTACCCTATGACTTGGAAGTGGGGAAAACACCTCCTTTTAAGCTTTTTTTCAGATTTGAACACTGCAGATGTGTAGAATTTACATTTAAAGTTCACATAGCAACTTTAGAAAAATTGCATTTTAATTACCAACGCATTTTTCATTTTCTTCTAAATAAATGGTAACATCCTAGGTTCTCAACCTAGTCTGCTTAGGTGCACGTTGCCCTTTGCTTTGCAATTAATTGGGGAAATGTGTCTTTCAAGCTTAGGGCTGATATGTTACATTTGAGAAGCTGTGGCACCTTTGTGCGCACATTACAAGTGACTAAAGTGTCAAACATGGCAGTTAAAACACACAAGATGTTCCATTTGTTGTCGGGGGAGCACATTCAGCTGGGAGCAGATCATTAGGCCTCTGAGTATGCCAGAATTCCACAGTTCAAATATGTATGTATGAAGCAAACACAGCAAAAGATGGATTCACACTGTTCCGAGCTGAAAATGATCCATCCCTTTGTGACATGAAGGCATCTGGTCATACATAGATAATGTAGGATATCTCAGTAATGTTTACAATTAATCCAAGTCAAGTAAATATACTCTCGAATTGGGGGCACAAAGTAACACAACACAACTGGTTGCTATTATTATAGCAAAACGAGAAAAATATTTGTAATCAATGAATAATAATATAGAATGATATTCAAAGTACAAAAAGAAACGTTCATCAGACATATTCTCACTCAAACGTACATACATACACTTCTAATCATTCTCAAAAACAATATAACGCGAAAATATACAAAATATATTTTGATATATGATAATACTAAATTGGACACAATAAAAGAGATAAATGATGTCAATTGATATACATATTGTGACCATAAGTCATAATTCTTTAAGGCTATGATGTTCTAGGTGCGTTTCGGCATGTTGCCTTCATCAGGAAGCTATCAGGTGTGTCTGAGTAATGGATGGAGACTTCGGGGTCCAGACTCTCACAATTAAAACATGAGAAAAATGATAAGCCACCTAAGTCCTAGGTAGGGGTATGTGTCTAGGTGGCAGTATCAAGGGATACGGTCAACAAGTCTATATCATGTATTTATTATCTGGATAGGTGGAGGTCCCAAGAGATTTGAACAAGGTTATTGAGGAGTTGGCCTAACGGCAAGGGCGGGCAACCTCGTGGGGAACCGGGTTCGAGTCTCGGCAACGACGCTGATCATACTGTGATTCAGTGCAAATCACTAAATCTCCTTGGGACATATTTACAATAACTGGCGCATCCCTGCATATCAGCAGGGATGCAGCAGTTATTGTGCGCCACAGCTCCGCCAACATAAATGCGGCGCGCCATGGGGCAAAAACGGCACAGATGCGTGACGCATCTGTGCTGTAAAAGTGGCGCATTGCTGGTGTTGCGTCGCAAGCGCGACGCCGCTCCGGCAATGCTCTGGGGGCCCTATCTAGTTAATGCTGCGTCAATCCTTACGCCTGCTTCAGGCAGGCGCAGGGTTTTGACGCAACATGGGCCTAAAAGTGACTGAGTGAAATCTTGTAGATTTCACTCAGCCACTTTAGGAGGCGTTCCTGCACCGGAACGCCCCCCGCCCAGGAATGCCTACATGTGGCGCACAGCTTTACAACGTGACGCATCTCCCAGACGCATCACGCTGTAAGTACCCTGCACCATGGCGCAGGATTTGCGCTGCTGCTGCATCACAAAGGTGACGCAACGGTGGCGTAAATAAGGCTCAAGTGGCTTGTAAATCTGCCCCCTTGCGCCTAACAAAAATGAATGTGTCCTCATGTAACGCAACTGGTGCTCATGTAAAATGCTCTGATACCCGATACCCTCGGGTCAAGTTTGCGCTGTATAAAACTCTGCAAAAGAAACAAAAGGTGTGGAGAAGGCACGGGAGTGAGTTTTAATGGTTAAAAGAGCATTCTGCGCATTGTTTTGGAACGACAGGTGCAGCAGCACCGGGGGGCTCCAGTCCAAAGAGCTCAGTAATGTAAGAAGTTGCTATTAACATCCACTGTGGTTGAATGTTGCAAGTTCTGTTCAAAGCTGGGACGACTTAGACATGTATGCTTCTGAGGTGGATTATCAGAGTGCCATTATCTTGGTTAAAATTAGCATTTGTTATTAGAAGCACTTGATATAACAACACTGCAATATTAACCACAGCATAAAATACCTTATGGTATTCACATGGGCACTTCCAATCAATATATAATTGTATGTGAGTAGAATCACAATTGTGGGTCAAGGGTTACAATGCGTGTTCACCAATGTAGTGATGTTAACCACCATAGCAAATGCATGAATCTTAGTGCGGGTCCCCGGGCCCCATGTATCACAAAGAGTCTTAACACACCTCATGGCACTCTTAGCAGGAACAATATTACATGTTATTATTATCAATACTTTCTAGTTACGATTCTAGTTATCCATAATTGAATACAAATATTTATAGGGTGTATGCAAGGAAGTTATTTTTCGACTCTGTTTGCCACAATGCATGAAGAATACGAAAACCTTTGCGTTGAGTCTTGGAGCCTGACTTGGAGTTTGGAAGGCGGCAGCTGACGAGGCATTCGATCCGGGGCTGAAACACGCACGTTCCCTGCACCTTCACTGCTACATCTCGCGTTTCCCGCTTCGCGGGACACGCTCGCACTCGTGAGCAGTCCGCTCAATCCAGTGGGAGACTACATCGCCCAGAGGTCAGTAGGGCATGGCTACACTCTCCCGGACACGCCCAGAGCAGGTGCTTCAAATTACCTGCGGACCCGCGCATCGCGGGACGAGCCAGGCAAAGCCCGGGCCAAGGGCGGTCCTGTCTGAGCCCGTCAGAGACTGGATGAGACTGGACTGGGCCATTCCCTTTATGTTCCGTTTGTTAGTAAGCTTTAATTCTACATTTGATATTCAGTTCTTTTTAATTGTGTATACAAACTTTTATATTTAGTCATAGGAAGCGGGGCAAACAAATAGGCATCATAAGTATGGCATCAAAAAATAGCAATGGAAACAAAACATCTATTACGGGTGTTGCAGGTGGACTAATTGGCACTATAGACGCTTTTTTCACTAAGGCGGTCTCCGCTTTGGAGAAGGAGATAGCCTTAACTGAACGGCGTATATCTCTTGACCCAGTTTTAATGAGGAAATCATCACTTTGGAAAATTGCCACAGTACCCTCCCCCGAACATACACTGACCCAGAATGTTCAAATATCTTGTCTACAACAAGACTTTTCATCTACACTCCACATAAGGGGCATTGACGCAAGCTTAGATTCATACTTGGCCTATCCTTTAGCGGAATCGGGCCAACGTCAAAGCCTTTTGCCAACTAGTAGTAAGCCACCACTAGAACGCATCCACCCTGTATTAGCAGAGGGTAACGCCCCTACATTAAAACATAAGGGTGGCAGAAGGCAGCAAAAAGGCTTGCCTAGTAAAAAGAGCAAAACTGCTTTCCCCATGCGTCAAGATAAGGGGGTTACGTATAGGAATAAAACAACAATGGAGGAAGAAAAAATTGGCTCAAAACATACAAGTCCCATCGTTGAAGTAATAGAAAGCCCGCCCACACATGGCAAAAACACTGTATGTTCACTGGACAATATTGAACATTTAGTTCAGTCATTAATTCTCCCATTGATGGAACGTACTAGAAGGATAGGCAAACAGCTAGACACTCTGGAGAAAATTACAAGGGATAATTCTGCCCTGTTGAAAAAATTGGGGGATATAAAACCTACTACAAAGAATTCATTAGCATTACCTAAAATTAGCCAAATGCCACCAGTTAGTGTAAAACCGGGTCAAGGCAGTAAAAACCTGTCAAATCCTGACGGTGGAGAGATAAAAGCTAATGATTCTCTGCAGGATGGAAAGGCCGGTAAACAAACTAAATTAGATAGCCCTAAAACATGCGTAACTAAGATCCCAGATAATGCTGTACCAGAACTAGATAAAATAGTCGCACCCAGTAGCAAAGGACTTAGGAGGAGAGTTGATCCCCCCCGGACTCCTATCCCTATGTAATTGTGCTTGCAGAGGTACCGGAGTGGAATAACAAAAGGGAGGAAAATTTGCATAAACTGAAGAACAAAGTCATGTATTGGCTAGGGAAAAATAGACCCCTTAGACCTGACCTGTGTGGGGAGATCATTAATGTCTGTAGAGGGAACTGGTTAGGCCCTAAAGTAAAAGACATTAGTGGCGACTGCATTATTGTAAATTTAAGAGACCCAAGAGTAGCGCACTTTATTAGCGGTTTTCCAAATTATGACAACTCTGGTGGAATTTTCTCTCTGGATTTAAGTTACTTCTACCCACCGGCCCCTTTCGCTGTTGGTGGCAGCCAGAAACCATATAATTCACGACACGAAGTAAGGCACCATATATTGGAAGTCGATTCCATGTTCCAAGGGCACATATGATGCATGGAAGTTTCATGCAGTATAACTTCCATGATGATCGACAGACAGGGAACCTATTTAATGTCCCAACCTACAATAGATTTGATTCCCTGTCAGGTTTGGGGGGGGTGGACTGACCAGTACGGGATCAGGCAATCGTTACCTGTGGAGAAAAAATCGATTCCCCTCTAGAAAAGACCTATCAAATAAATGCGGAACCACAAGATCGAGGAGGACAGACTCTGGCCAGCATAGAAAACGTGGAAAACATACATATAGAAAGGCTGGAAGTTATACAAACCGGGGCCCGAAATGTGAAAAAGGGAAGATTAAATAATAACATAGTTAAGACCACTACTTCGATACATAACATACACGATAGGACTAAGGATAATTGGACTTTCACTTTCTGGAACATTGCAGGACTTAAGGCAAAGTTGGATAACACACTTTGGTCTAAATTAATTGAAGGTCATGATGTCATATGCCTGCAAGAAACATGGGCTAAAGACGCGTACCATCTGAATGGTTTTAAAACATTCTTTACCCCGGCCATAGGCTCATCACATGGCAGAGCCAAGCGAGGGCTCTGCACATATGTTTCTAATTGTTTTAAATGTAAAAGCATTGTGTTTTTTATTAATAATTGTTACTACCATATTGTCGGCCTACATATGAATAATACTCTCTGTATCCTGATTATAAATGTATACAATAATGTTCCTTTGGCTGATATAGCCCCAGTATTTAAAAAGTTAAGCTCTGAAATAATTTCAATAATTTGCAATGAACGAAAGGAGTTTGTTGCCATATTGGGGGGGTGGGGAATTTAATTGTGGCCTCTGCTATAGAGCTGGAAAGGGAAACTGTGGACTAACTTTGGACAGGGAGTCCATATTGACTCACTTTGAGCATAACGGAAAGGGCGATGCCTTAAATGAGATCCTCTTATGAACGATTTAGGCTTTGCTAATAAATTATGCCAACCAGAGGCACCGTTCTCTGCAACCTTCTGTGGCAGAGGGCTTTCATCTATAATTGACTATGTTTTAATTTCCTCGTGATTCAAGGGTTGTGTTGGAAATTACAGTGTATTGGAAATTTCACTAAGCGACCATTTCCCCATTAGGGTGGAAATTGTAGACCCTCGTGTCATCCCTGATAGTATCCCTAGGTTGCAGTGAAAGGATATCATTATCTCTAGACAGAATGGATATGCCCTAAAGTGGTCAAAAATTGTACCTGAAGAGTTTCTTTGTAACTTAATTAAGGCCTGTAATACATGTTTCCATACCTGCCTGGACATGGTGTCCAAGGACATTGAGGTATTTAACAATTTTACAACAATTGTAACATGTATTAAGGAAAGCCTGTGGATCAGCCTGAAAAAACATAATAATAGTAAAAAGAAGGGATGGTTTGATCACGAGTATACAAAGGCACACTGTCAACTTAAACAGGCACTGAACGGGCATTCTAAAGACCAAAAACAGATCAGGGAGCTCCGGAAATCTTATAAATTGGCCATTAGGAACAGAAGGGCTAAAATAAAGAAGGAAGCATGGGAGGAACTACTAGGAGCCTCTGAACGGAGGGATATGACAGCATTCTGGTGGGCAGTCAACGCGCCATTTTTTAAGGACGACACCAAGGCGTGGGTTGAGATTGCTATCACCGAGGATGACTGGGTGAGCCATTTTGAGTCCCTTTATAGCTCTGTTGACCCTTTGAGGAAACCGCCCGAGCAGGATGTGCCCAAAGCACCTACAACCATAGGAGGCTTGAACCTCTCTTTTACATTGGATGAGGTAACGAAGGGCATTAGTACGAGTCAGGGGGGCAAGGCACTGGGCCCAGATGGCATACCGGTGGATGTTTTTAAAAATAATATAACACTATGGGCACCACTTTTAACAAGATTTTTTAATGCAGCTTGTACAGTGGGCCTTCCAAAGACCTGGTTCGAATCAATTATAGTACCGATTTTTAAAAAGGGCGACAGGGCAAGCTTTAAGTGTTATCGCCCTATATCCCTGCTCGATTCAACTGTTAAAATTATTGGTAGGGTTATTCTGGATAGGTTGAAGTCATGGGCAGAGGAGCATAAGATTATTAGTGACCTGCAATTCGGTTTTAAAGAAGGGGTAGGGACAGTAGATCAAGGACTTAATTTATTTATACTATTAGAAAAGTAAACTAAGGCAAAGGGCGGAGTTTGTTTTTAACCTTTGTTGACTTGACCTCCGCCTTTGACTGTATTGACCACAGCAAATTATGGTCAATCTTGACACGATTGGGAGTAGAGGATAATATTTATTTGCTTTTTAAGGGAGCTGTATAACGGGCCTAGGGCTACAATCAGATATGGCTTAAATGGAGAGTGCACTAGAATGTTTAATATTGCGAGGGGTGTGAGACAAGGATGTGTCCTTGCTCCGTTTTTTTTAAAATTTATATTAACGAGTTAGAGGACATCTTGTTGAGGGACTGTATAGATATGCCTACGGCATCAAAACGGAATATACCGGCACTTATCTATGCCGATGATGCCGTTCTGATGGCAAGGACCCCCGTAGCAATGCAATACATGATCACCTCTTTTTCCACTTCATGACTGGTTTGGATCTAAAGGTGAATTGCACCAAAACCTTTACCATGAATTGTGGCGTTAAAACAAAACAGAGGGAAAAAACTATGTTCATCGATTCTAAGCCTTTAATTCATATCTCTACCTTTCCTTATTTAGGTATTGTGTTTGACTGCACAGGCCAGTGGAATACTGCAGTCGAGGGAAGAAATATGTTGTTTACTAAGTCTATAATGGCCCTTAAACTTTTTAGTAAAAAGATGGGCACGAAACCAGTTAATGAGCTCCTACGAATCTATAAAACTAGCTGTGTAGCAGTGGCAACTTACGGTGCGGGAATTTGGGGCATCTCCAACGTCAGTAGTTTGCAGCTGACAGAAAATATCTTTTTGAGATATCTCCTAACCATGCCTGAGAGTACATCCACATACAACTGCCACGCTGAACTTGGTATGTTATATATTGAGGATACTATTAGAATCCAGACAGTTCTCCTGTGGCACAGGGTCTGGACTACTAACAAGTGTCATTTGAACTGCCTCATACTAGGGGACGCTCTAAAATTGGAGGGTGTCTATCGAATGAAATGGCTGAGATACATCAAAAGCTTTTGTGGTAATATTAATCACCCCGAATTTTATGATGACCCTATGTCAATGATGAAAACCAAGAGAAAGGAACTGAAAAGGCTCTGTATCATGTATCTTGTGAATTCACGAGATCAAACTGAGCTGACCAAAAAACCAATGATGTCCCATCAATCGATTTTAATTTCGCAGGCTATCGAACCATACCTAACCCTGCGACTGACGGAACATGAAAGGTTTTTGTTGGTACGTTTCAGACTTAGGATTCTTTTTAGAATATTGAGCTTTCCTGTTAATAATGATTGGTCACACGATATAAGTAAATGCCCCTGTGATGATACATCCACCCAATCGGATATTCATATTTTATTTTTTTGCAAATTTTATTCAGTTCCAAGGGCAAGGTGGATCAAGCCAAATTTAAAGTATATGAACCTCAGACAATGCCGCCCAGCCTTTCTGGCTATCAGGAAATTAGAAGATATATTTACGGTAGCATCTGTCTCTATATTCCTCAGAAACGCTTTTTATTGACCGAAATCGATAACTTTTATAGTCTGTTCTTTTTAATTGTATTGAGCCTATGTCTTTTAATAACCTATATATATTTTAACTGTCTTACATTGTGCAAATTGTGTATAAACATGTACTTTTATGGTTATCAATGTTATATAACCGAATAAAGTCTTTGAACTGAACTGAACTGAATACGAATATATGATGTTTCTAATTGTTTGATGTATAGCACCTGGAGACGAGTTATTAGCAACTTTGTATATGTGATGAAATACACACTGACATGCATTATAAGGATATTGCTAGCCACCAAGGAGCTCCCTGACCATACAGAGCAACAAAGCAGACAGATGGATCCCTTCATATGGCCATAGAAAATGGGGTGTCTTTAAATACTTTTTTAACGTTAAGCAAAGGATACAATGGGCCTAATGTACTATTCCCACTCACAAATCAGGGATGTGCAATTTACAGACAGACTGGTTTAATTGTGATGTAACTTATGTACTAATAGGTCTTATTTCAAATTGTAGATTTGCAAGGGATTTCAAAATGACCTGCCAAATGAATACTAATTGGAGATGTTGCAGTTTGCGACCCTCTGGGATTGGCTGCAAAGGCATTGATGGAAGCCTGCAAGGGACAGCAGATCTTCGTCCTGCATTTGCATTCCCAAACAGAAGCATTGGTTTGAGAGACAGCCTGTGTCCATCAAAAAGACTGGAGCTGCCATAAAAAAATAGGAGACATCGCAGAGAGCAGGCCGCGATACTATGGATGACTGCCTGCCCCCTCAGGACTACACTCGTGTTTCCAAAGGTAAACATTTCCCAAGTGGAATCTCAGAAATCTACTCAGTGAGAGTTTGATGATCCTGGATTTTTAGTGCACAAGATCATTGTAATAAGGACATTGTAATAAATACCGATGCATAACGAGCTGAATCTAAAAGAAGCTTCCACAAGCAACCAATGTAGATCTCCCCATGTTCTGATGGTGTGATTGGAAGTCAATAATGCTGTTCTGGACTGAATGGCCTACAACCTACTGATCTAGATATAACCAAGGGAACCTGAGCAGTAGTGTAATGCAAAATGATGGGGGGGGGGGAGCACCATGCAAAATGTGTTGAGTGGACCCTCAGACTCCAATATGTCACAGATATTTATAGCCCTGAGGCTGAAAGGGCCCCCCTGAGGAGTTGCATTACACCTTTGAAAGTTAGAAAAAGGATATTCATTTAGGAGAGGGGAACCCTCATTAATCTCACTATGACAATCTGGTTGGGGCATACCACAGTGGGGAGACCCATAGATTGAAAAGCCATTCAGATCACACTCCCCAAATGTACACAACAGCCCACAATCTGACAAGAAACCATAAGCACCCAAGAGGAAACAGGAATAGGAAAGAGTAACACTTCTTGCTCAAAAAAGGGGTTACATTTGACTCTTCTCGCGTATGCATTGTGCATGTAGTCTAGGTGTCAGGATTACTCGGAGAAGAAAAGAAGTCCGTAAGAGCACTCATCAACAAATGTGTCCGTCCGCGCCTGGACCGCGCCCAGCGCCAGAACCCCTGTCCCCTGCACCCGCCATGACGACTGCCGCCACTAGGACGCCAGCACGCTGGACACTCTCAACTCTGGACAGACCCACACCTGCTTCAAGGCCGCCCTAAAACGCACACACGGTCCCTTCACCTGCCGGAACTGCAGCTATACCAGCCTCAGAGCCGACAAACCACCCGCCAAAAAAGACTCCAACCACCTTTGATGCACACTACTGAACACCCGCTCCGCACGCAAACACGCTGTCAAGCTCTGGGACCTGCTCGACACAACATCCCCGGACGTCGCCTTCCTGATAGAGACCTGGTTGAACGACTCCTCCGCACACGACATCGCCATAGCCATCCCAGACGGCTACAAGATCACCAGCAGAGACTGCACCAATGGAGTCAGAGGAGGAATTGCCATCGTCCACAAGAACAGCATCAGGGTCTCGACCAGCACAGACAACGCGCTTAGCACCGCCAAACACATGTACTTCCAGATCCACACAGACCCTTACTCCACCCTCAGAGGCACCCTCGTCTACTGACCTGCCGGACCCCGTCCCCAGTTCAGCGACTCCGTCGCCGACTTCATTAGCATGCACGCCCTGACCTCCACCGACTACATCCTCCTCGGAGACCTGAACTTTCACCTTGAGAACAACAACGACATCAACTCCACAACCCTGATCGATAACCTCGCCAACCTCGGACTGAAGCAACTCGTCACAACGCCCACCCACTCCGCCGGCCACACGCTCCACCACATCTTCTCCTCAAGCCCGCACGTGTCCGTCAGCCACACCACCGATCTCCTCTGAATCGATCACAGCTGCATCCACTTCGCCTTCCAGAAACACACCACCGCACCCAACAGATCCCCTGGCGCTGCTGGAGCAAAATCACCGAAGACCAACTACATGCAAACCTCGCTCTCAGCCCACCAACTGAACCCTCCAACACCGACAACGTTGCTCACAGCCTCAGACGCTGGATCGAGGACTGCGCCAAAACACCCTCGCCCCACTGAAAAAACACCCCCACAGAGACACCAACAAGAGGGCCAGCTGGTTCACCCCAGAACTCCTTGCCTCCAAGCAAGCCTGCCGGGAACTAGCGAAGGAGGGGCACAGTGAACAAACTCCGGTCAGCCGACCGGATGAAGATCAGCCGTCTGAAGCTGAACTCGGACAAGACGGAGGTCCTCTTCCTCGGCTCCAACCCTTCAGCCTGGGACGACTCTTGGTGGCCGATGGCACTGGGGGCAGCCCCGACACCCACCGACCATGCACGCAACCTGGGAATCATCCTCGACTCAACGCTCTCAATGGCCAAGCAAGTCAACGCCGTCTCCTCCTCCTGCTTCAACACCCTCCCCATGCTCCACAAGATCTACAGATGGATCCCGACTGATACAAGAAAGACAGTCACCCAGGCCCTCGTCAGCAGCAGACTCGACTACGGAAACTCCCTCTACGCGGGAGCCCCGACCAAGCTCATCAAACTACTTCAACGCATGCAAAACGCCTCAGCACGACTGATCCTCGATGTACCACAACACGGCCACATCACCCCCACTTGAGAAACCTGCACTGGCTCCCCCTCAACAAGAGGATATCCTTCAAGCTCCTCATCCACGCACACAAGACCTCCACAAGACCGGCTCAGCCTACCTCAACAGACTGCTCTCCCTCTACATCCCCAACTGCCAGCTACGCTCCGCCGACCTCTCACTCGCCACCGTCCTGCGCATCCGAAGGACAACCACCGGCGGAAGATCCTTCTCCCACCTCGCCACCAAGACATGGAACACCCTCCCACTGGGCCTACAACTGAACCAAGACCTGCTGACCTTCAGGAGGATAGTCAAGACTTGGCTGTTCGATCAGTAGCGCCCCCCTCCCCTGCGCCTTGAGACCCTCGCGGGTATGTAGTACGCTTTACAAATAATCAATCATTGATTGATTGAATGTTTCAAAATACAACCCCTCCAGGCCATCATTACTAATTGAACAGTACAGGAGGGATGCAAACTTCGCATCCATAATTAACAGTACTGTGCAGTAATATCCAGTACCATGCAATTACGAGGTAAACCCTATTGCATGGGGAATAACAATGCAGACTTGGCTTTACCAAGCTTAATACTGCACAGATTTGCCTATTCCCGAATGGTTTAACATTCAGATTTAACACCTGCTCTATTTGCCAAAAGAAAGGAAAAAAACTTAGGGTGATGGGAACAGATACCCTGCTGCTGCTGCTGTTGTTGTCAAAGCCATTCTTTTCTGCTGGTAAAGCTGGGTCTGGTGTTCTTACACCAGGGAAAAAAGGAAGCATGAATATTGGCCAACTTGTGATTGGGTGCAGCCGAATTTCACACAGCAATTCCACTGTGGTGACTTTGAATGAGGGCTTAAGACCAGGTGTGGCCTGCGCAGGTAAGAGTGGCTGGGGAACGGGAAAGTCGATAAACATTGGGATCGGGTGCGGTGTCCGGCACAGGTAAGAGTGGTGGGGGTGGTGGGGTGGTGCAGGGTGGGGGAGAAGTTGACGGACGATGAGATAGGTAAAATGTAATAAAAAATATTTGTAAACCACTTACCTTGCTCGTGCAGCATCACCGAGTCGGCGATGCAACGAGCGCAAGGTCAGTGTTTTTTTTAATTTGTATTTAATTTTATCTATCCCATTGTCTGTCGACTTGCCCCCCACACCCTGCCCCGCCGCCCACCCTGACCCACCTCCACAATGCTCTTACCTGTGTTAGCCGCGCCTGGACAGGTAAAATGAATCAAAAAAATAAAGAAACCCACTTACCTTGTGCTCGCTGCATTGCGGACTCAGTGATACAGCGAGCGCAAGAGGAGTGGTTTTATTAATTTCTTTTATTCCATTTTACCTATCCCGCATTTGTCGACTTCCCCCCAACCCGCCGCTCCCCACCGCCGCAACGCTCTTGCCTGTGCTGGCCACGCCTGCCTCAGATGTTTCCTTAACACCAGCCTTGTCAACGTTCTCTCACTGCTCATCCAGCCTCAGCAGATATCTGTCTTTTTAGAGAAATGTTTCATTGACCTTCTATTGGGAACTTACTATCAGATAATGACGTCAATGGTGGTTCTGCAGTTGGTGTAGTTGCATGTGTTTGGTAAGAACATTTTTTTTGTATTATTTACTCTAAATGAGTTTCTTTTTCCTTCATTAATGTCTTTTTGTAAATGGTGTAATGTTTAGCTTCTGTTTTATTGAGTGTGAAAAACTTTTTGCATTTGTGCTTGATGTGTATTTTGTTCTCATGTGAGTAATTGCTTTTGTTTTTTTCTTTCTAGTGGGATATCTTTGGTGTTTGCTGTGTCTCTGCAGAGTAGGTGCTGGTGAGTGTAGCTGTCTCTTGCAAGTGAATCAAATAGTTTTTGAGTATATCTTTGTGATAAAGGCACACATTTTTTTTACTTACTTATGTTGAACAGTTTTGGTTGTTGTTGCAGTCTCCTTTCTTAGTAAGGATTATGGCTGGCCGCAGGATTACTGCTTAGCAGGTTGTTGGTATGCTTTTTGAGTCTTCCTCTGACCATGGTTCAGAGACTGACTCTGCATCTGTGGCAGAGGAGGGAGTGGAAGATTCAGGCTATGAGTTTTCTGTCCACAAGGAATCATCGGACGATGAAGCTACTCTCAGTGCGTATGAAGCTACTCCTAGTGCTGATGAAGTGCCTGTTTTAGAGGAGGACATTGGTGTGCCGATAGTGCAGCAAAAGGCATCTGGGTTGCAGCCTGGGGCTGCAAGGCTTCCTGTTGGTAGTGCTGACCTCTGGGTTGCCCCAGGCATTGTGCAGCCAGCATTGCTGGACTTTACTGGTGTTCCAGGGCGTAGAGTGAATACTGAAAGATTTTTGGCAAGACATTTTTTTCAGTTGTTTATGGACAATGAATTTTTGGCAGCGATAGTTGAGCAGACTAATTTGTATGCTAAACAGTATTTGAGAGACAACAGTGTCAGCCTTAGGTCCCACTCTAGAGCTACCCGCTGAACTCCCACAAATCTGGATGAGTTGAAGAAGGTCTTGGGGTTACCTTTTTGATAGGCTTGCTAAGGAAGCCATCAATGTCTTCATATTGGTCTACTAGTCCATTGATGGCAACGGCTATATTTCCAGCAGTTATGAGTTGTGATAGGCATTTGCTCCGGCTTCGGATGCTGCATTTTGTCGATAAGGGTTTAGCCTTGCCACGAGATCACCCTGATTGTGACCGATTTTTAAGATTCGTCCTGTCATTGATCATTTTGTAGATTGATTTTTTGAGATCTATGCTCCAGGGAAAGAAATAGCAGTGGATGAGTCTTTGGTCTTGTCCAAGGGCTGCTTGGTTTTTAGGCAATATATTCCTAGTAATAGGGCACGCTATGGAATTAAGATGTATATGCTGTGTGACAGTAGGACTGGATATGTCTCTAATTTCAGGGTGATTTTTTTATGACAGGTAACAAACCCAGGCAAAATATAGTATCAGGCAATGTAAACAGAAAAAGCGAATATGCACTGAAGTGACAAGAATATTAAATTTAATACATTTGATAAAAATATAATAAAATAATCACTGATATATTTTCATTTTTTTAAAAAAGGATTAAAAATTCTTTATACATCTATTCAAAACAGATTGATCAATAATGTTCATAATATCCAAATTGATACAGAGAAAAGACGGTTTTCTTCAACGCGTTTCGACACAATGGTGTCTTCATCAGGAAAATACCATCCAGATAATGTATCTAAAAATAAGCAAGCAATATTTTAAAAAACACATAGAATACAATATACAGTGCAGAATAATTTCTACAACTCATTGAGTAATACATTGCTGAGAATTAGATAACACAACATGATATACCGTTATCGTGGTTACTCTCATCATAAATATCTACTTTGAGGGAAACGTAGATAAAACATCCATACAGAAGTATAATGGTATAAGCATAATTGTCCAACCAATGATTCAATTTAACATAACATTAAAAAAGAATAAGAAGAGAAGAAAAAGAAAAGATAACTCAACAAACATATAATGGTGCTACTCCTATATGTTATACTAACATACTAACATATTAGATGGCTATATACTAACATATTAGATGGCTTTTTTTGGTGTAGTTGATGAGGGGGGGAAAAAGGAGGGGATTGTCTGGGGAAATTGTGAATTGCTATTGATTCAAGGTAATAACAGACTCTCGCAACAGGCTAAAGTGTAAGGAAAACGCCCCATGTGACCCTTGCTTTGATAAACATTTGATGGCTATAGCTGACTAATTTAAAGGTTCATGTACAACTCTGATGGAACAGCTTACCTCTAAAACAATTGGAATTTTATGATAGAGGTATCGATTCTACCTTGAGGGGTTCAGTTAGAAGGCCCATCTGGTTAAAAACGGCACTAGAGGAGAGTCAAAAAAAATTGAGAATACATGGAATTGACTTCTAATGAGGATGATTTATTAATTAGCTGAAACGAGGAGCCAGAATTGAGCAAGGCTATGGTCCTAATTAGAAGGCAAGGCTGAAAATATGCAAGGCATTGATTTACCTGCGAGTTGCTTGTTAGAGAAAACTATGTGTTTTGATTAAAAGTAATGTCGGAAGCTGCAACGGAGAAAAGAAACTATATTCAAATAGAAACATTGCATGATGGATAGTACATGTGTGACATTGGAATAAATATAAAAGTGAAGATACCTGCAGAGCGGACCTCTGGGTGATGATTCCGATTTAGTGGAAAAGTCTTAAATGGTTTGAAAAGCAGATAGCCGCTCTTGGCAAAGAAGCGCCGTCGAAATCTGCAATGGTAACACGAGAAATGAGAGCCTATTGTTGACAGGCGAAAATAATCGTGGACCTTTATCGGAAATTTGTGGTAATACCTGGGCTGTGGTAAAGCTCAGGCTCCAATGTGTGAAGCTATGCGATCCGTGATTATCGGTGAATGCATTGGGCTATGTGGATGACAGGTGAAAGCTTTTGATGTAAGGGCGCTATCGTGACCTGCAGTAGTACAAAATAGAGTATCAGTGCCTGCATATGGCAATCAAAGGTCGTTGCAGACTCAAAATACAGAAGATGGTGATAAGCGTGGCTCAAATCCAGGCGAGTGACTTACCACACTCACCTATAGTTACTCAGTAAGAAGTCAGCCGGACAGTGGAGAAGAATAAACAAGGTATTTTATTAGGCCACAAACTCCCATATGAGAGGGCCCTGTCCGGCCTCACCCCTAAGAGTGCGCCGAGAGGACTAACTCATATCATCACAGCAATACATTATAACATGGTACAGCGAAGCAAAACACGCCCCTTCTGGAAAAATACTGAACCCCAGAGAGAGAGGAACAATGGCATCATACAAGAGGCATCTGCACCTGCAGAGGCAACATTTGGATATCTCTGCCCAAGGCCGCGGAGCCGGGCCTCAGCGTCTCTGG
The DNA here is from genome assembly GCF_964263255.1 of Lissotriton vulgaris. Taxonomy (NCBI): domain Eukaryota; kingdom Metazoa; phylum Chordata; class Amphibia; order Caudata; family Salamandridae; genus Lissotriton; species Lissotriton vulgaris. Next base: position 1,288,379,095 of record NC_141687.1, on the reverse strand, counting down.
TGCATGAGAACATTACTGATAAGGAACTTGTTAGTTTCGGCCACAGCTAGCTAAGAAACGAAAAACTGCTGCATTAGAGTTTTTCTATTCCTACGGGAGGGGGGGATGAGCGAGTGCGACTCGCAGGCACAGAGGAATACTCAAAATGGAGGCACACAAGCTAAGCTAAGGAAACTGAATATCACCACACGCATAAATGAATAATCACATGAACAGTAAAATAAACGTAAAGGCATAAGTATATACTTTGTTAGTTAGACACATGATGCTAACTTGCATATGTAAATGTTAATGGGTGGGGCATCGGAAAATGAAACCTATCAATGGTTGTACCTGGGCAAAGATAAGGCTCAGGTTCGAGTACGGAAAGTAGTGCGGTCCCTGGCAGTTCGCGCATTCATATAAATATGGCGTCGTCAATAGGAAAGCATTGTAAGATAAAACAAGCTCCCAAAACTTTAAAACAAAAGCAATAGAGGGATTGGAATGAGTATACTATTAACAGGGCGCACAGTCTGAAAAATAAAGAACAGATGCTCGCAAAGGGAGTGCGTACCTGAAAAGGGGGCTCGCAAAACCTCCTGTGTTGGCGTGTCGTCTCACATCGGAAGCAACGGTAGGAAGGTCGTTGCTGATTGGTATATATGTGCGTCATGCTAATTGGCTGAAAAGAACGAGCCCCACCTTCTTTTAAAGGGAACGTCACCGAGCACAGCCAGGTGATGCAGGCACGGATGGAAACAATGCAGTACCACAGGAAAACAACCAGACATAGAGAATGTCACGACTGGCCCCATGTGGGATAGGAATGAATAATGTAGTCCTTACAAATGAATAGTATTATTCATTCCTATCCCACATGGGTACGCACTCCGTTTGCGAGCATAGCCCAATGCATGCATCGATAATCACGGATCGCATAGCTTCACGCATTGGAGCCTGAGCTTTACCACAGCCCAGGTATTACCACAAATTTCCTATAAAGGTCCACAATTATTTTCGCCTGTGAATGAACAATAGGCTCTCATTTCTCATGTTACCATTGCAGATTTGCGAGGTAGCACCCACGGACTATACGGTGTAAAAAGTAAAGGAAGAAGAATTCGCTAGTCACATGTTTAACCAGTTCTCCTCTTTGAAGGGAGCCAATCAAACTGGTCCGACGCCAACGGACATCGCGGAAGTATCAGCATGACTCTCAACCATTTGAACATTTGTACAAAGTTTATACATTTTGGAATGATATCACAAATGCATACTGTCTTAATATAACGGCGCGGATGTTTACACCTTAAGGGCGGGCGGGATAATCTAACCAATGAGAGTTTTTACGTTATGTACATCTATTATGGTGAATTATGGGGCTTGTAGTATAATGACTGACCTTGAACGAATAGAGGAGGAGTTACGTTCCATGAAGCTATAAGGTTAACTGTTAATTGAAAGTGATTAGACGCTCAGTAGACCGAGGAATGAGGTGAATACATGTGTACAAGCGCCGGGATGCTCCTCGGAGTAGCCGAGCGCTATAGAAGAAATAAATTAACATACCATAACATAACAGATAGGTAAGAGGGGAGTCTATAAGATGTTGGGGTACCTCATAACCTACAAATTTGAAATAAGGGAATAAGAGTTTAACGATTCCTTTTTAATCTATGCTTCATAAGAAGGAGGGACAGACACTTTACTTGGTTTCATTATAATCATGACTAGCAGCCCGCCCCATCGTTGCCTGGGGCAGAAAGGGTCTGGGGGCAGTATACCCGCTCCCTCCCCGACCCCCTCCCGTCCCGACTCCCTCCCGCCCCCACTCCTCCCACCTGCCCCTTAAACACTTACTGAAAATAATAATGAAGGCGATCCTTGAAGTTATCTAGCCAGCATGGTCTACAATTCTTTCTTTTTTTAAAGTTATACGTGTTTTGGGCAAAGATGAGGACGTAGATGATGTTAGGTTTGTTCTTAAGAACAGCTGAATGGTGACTTGGTGTTCTGATAAAAGATGTGTTGCGGACCCACTTGCTCAAAGTTCCGATTAATTACTGTGAATCTGTACTTTGTAGCCATCACTTTACTCTGGTATTGCTGCCCTCTCTCTGACATATTGAATCTCTGGGTCCAGACCAGAGCTACGCTCACCTCCCACCCTGACTCCCTCCCGCCCGACTCCCTCCCGCCCCGACTCCCTCCCGCTCCGACTCCCTCCCGCTCCGACTCCCTCCCGCCCTGATTTCAAGGTTTACTTTACCTGAGCTGCCGCTCCGCTCCTCTTCGCCATGATGCGCCAGCGCTCCTCAATTCACCGCAGCTCCATGTCCGCCACTCCAACACGTCATCATCACGCGCGTCGTCGCGTCGCAGTCATCACGCACGTCTCGTCACAGCCAGCGCTAGGTCCCGGCCGGCGCTACTTTCAGGGGACTACTTTGTTTACAAACTTAATTTTTTTAATTTACTTTTTTATTTTTATTTATATAGCCTATGTCCATATACACACCCTGACATTTTCATAGATGTATCGGGTGTGTAGATTGGCGCTGTGGTTCCCAAGTTTACCTGGCCAAAAGGTGCAAGTTCTCTCTTTATAATAGTAGTATAGATTAGTTAGAGGGAAAACGCCGTTCTTTAAAATATTATCGTATAAATGAATGTTTTGCAAATTGTTTTACCTGTGGGTTGCATACATATAGAGTGCAATGCTCCCGTTTACATTTATAGTGAATCCCTGACGAAGGGCAACAAAACAGGCCCGAAATGCATTGGAGACTTAACACTATAGAGGATGAATTATGTATATATATTCCTGCTTTAGAAAATGAAAGTCCTGATGGACACGTCTACCGCATTAGAATTATAAATACATAAAATGGTGGTTCCATGTGACAAAAGAAAGTGGAGAAGAAGTACGAAAATACTTGAATAGAATTTGAATAAAAGAAATACAACGCAGTTTAAGGTGGTATACTTTATTGCAACAGGCAAAACTCAGCAGTGCTTCTGGAAAGGGAGCTGAACCTTGCTCCCTGTATTCAGTGTTGGACAATCACCCCATGTGGTCGAAGGGCGTACCACAAATCCAGGATGCACGCAAGAATCAAATCTAAACTAGCTTATTAGACCTTGAATGGGATTAAAAACGGAGTGCACTCGAATTTCTACCTTTGTGATGAACCATTGCAGATTTCGACAGCGCTTCTTCGCCAAAAGCGGCAATCCGCTTTTCAAACCATTTAAGACTTTTCCACTAAATCTGAATCATCACCCAGAGATCCGCTCTGCAGGTATCTTCACTTTTATATTTATTCCAATGTCACACATGTACTATCCATCATGCAACGTTTCTATTTGAATATAGTTTCTTTTCTCCGTTGCAGCTTCCGACATTACTTTTAATCAAAACACATAGTTTTCTCTAACAAGCAACTCGCAGGTCAATCAATGCCTTGCATATTTTCCACCTTGCCTTCTAATTAGGACCATAGCCTTGCTCAATTCTGGGTCCTCGTTTCAGCTAATTATTAAATTATCCTCATTAGAAGTCAATTTCATGTATTGTCAATTTTTTTGGATTCTCCTCTAGTGCCGTTTTAAACCTGACAGGCCTTCTAACTGAACCCCTCAAGGAAGAATCGATACCTCTATCATAAAATTCCAATTGTTTTAGAGGTAAGCTGCTCCATCAGAGTTGTACATAAACCTTTAGATTTGTCAGCTATAGCCATTAAATGTTTATCATAGGGCGTTATCCTTACACTTCAGCCTGTAACGAGAGTCTGTTATTACCTTGAATCAATAGCAATTCACCATTTCCCGAGACAATCCCCTCCTTCTTTCCTCCCCTCATCAACTACACCAAAAATAGCCATCTAATATGTAAGTATATAGCCATCCAATATGTTAGTATGTTAGTATAACATATAGGAGTAGCACCATTATCTGTTTGTTGAGTTATCTTTTCTTTTTCTTCTCTTCTTATTCTTTTTTAATGTTATGTTAAATTGAATCATTGGTTAGACAATTATGTTTATACCATTATACTTCTGTATGGATGTTTTATCTACATTTCCCTCAAAGTAGATAATTACTATGAGAGTAACCACGATAGCGGTATATCATGTTGTGTTATCTAATTCTCAGCAATATATTACTCAATGAGTTGTATAAATTATTCTGCACTGTATATTGTATTCTATTTGTTTTTTAAAATATTGCTTGCTTATTTTTAGATACATTATCTGAGATGGTATTTTCCTGATGAAGACACCATTGTGTCGAAACGCGTTGAAGAAAACCGTCTTTTCTCTGTATCAATTTGGATATTATGAACATTATTGATCAATCTCTTTTGAATAGATGTATCAACAATTTTTAATCCTTTTTTTAAAAAAAAAGAAAATATATCAGTGATTATTTTATTATATTTTTATCAAATTTATTAAATTGAATATTCTTGTCACTTCAGTGCATATTCGCTTTTTCTGTTTACATTGCCTGATACTATATTTTTCCTGGGTTTGTTACCTGTCATAAATTGTCTTACCCTGACCCAGGAACTTAATCCAATTCAGGGGGCTCCTTGTTACTTGCAAGTCTAATTTCAGGGTGTGCACTGTTAGGATTCGGGCTAGTCCCCTCTTTGTGACCATGCTTTTTACATCACATGACAAGGGAGGGGTATAAAAACTAGTCCTACCTCTGGCTCAGTGCTCGATATTGCCAGTGATTAGATTCCCTTCCTGGTTGTTGGATGCAGTACGTGCTGAGCAGAGTCTCCTCTCTGCTCCCCTAATCCTTTGAAGTTTCACCCTTCCCCTCTCACGGGCTCGTGAAGAGGCTTCCCCTTGTTTCCAGTTCCTGCCTTGCTTGTGACCCGTTTTTTGCGTTATGTGTTGTCTGTCTCTAGCGTGTTAGAGGTATCCAGGTATAATTCCCCTTGTTGTCTCCCCTTGTTTTGTATTGTGCCAGCACCTTTTGTGTGTATTTTTGAGGGTTCGGGGGCTCCCGTTCTCTACAGCGTGTCTGTTACGCTGAAGCGCTGTGAGACGCTGCAAGCGCGAGCGCGTCTCTGTGTTGTAGGCGATTCGCCTCTTTGAGAGCGGTAGTGACGTTTCGGGTCACTCCGCTGCTGTTTGTTTGAGGAAACGCGCTGAGTTAGTAGCGCAACGGAAGGCTCCTTCGTAATAGCCTCCCCTGGTTATCTTTAGTTTTTCACGGGGTTTTTTTGGTATAGGCTGCTTATTTAAGCCCACCTTTTTCCCCTTATTATTTTGTTTTTGGTACTACGACCATTCGTAAAACGGCCCCTTCCCCTGCTGCCCAGTATCCTCGAGCAGCTACATGAGTACTTGATTGTTACAGCGGTAGTACTCCAACTCTTTGCAAAGCAGAGCCTGCATAGATCACAGGTGAGCAGGGTTGGGTGTTGATGAAAGCGTGGTCACAGGGGGTTGGGAATAGGGGTTTCCAGTGTACACAAACTGTATTGTTCTGTCCTGCTTACATCATAGGTGCAGAAGTGCAAAGACCAAGGAGGCCGGGTCCCGGTACCAACAAGGGTGTAAGACTTGGTGTCTTTTCAACTAACCACCCTCTTTTCAGGTCTACCGGTGCACCCATAGAGTGTATCCTGTGGGTGTCCTGTGGGCCAGGGAAGGGGACTGGTGCATGCTACGTTCCTGCAGTGCTTGGGTCTCGTGGAGTCCAACATGCACCAGTAGGGATTCTAAGATTGACCCCCTTGTTGTCTGTCCACTTTTGGAGTTACTGAGAAAATTGTGTGTGAACTTGGTAGAGGACTTTTTAACAAAGGTCACCATATATATGTAGATACCTTCTACACTGATGTGCAGTTATTCAGGGAATTGGCCAAAGTGGACAATGTTGCTTGTGTCACAATCCGCTCTAACCGTAAAGGTTTCCCAAAAGAACTTGTTTGTCAAAAGCTTGTGCGGGGACTATGCAGTGTGTTGCGTAGCGAGGAACTTCTAGCTGTGAAGTTTTCAGACAGGAGAGATATCTACATGCTTACTACTATCCATTTGGGGTCAGGTTGCTGGAGCGCGCAAACCTGTTTGCATTTTAGACTATAATAGGCACATGGGTGGTGTTGATAGAGTAGATCATAGGTTGGAACCTTACACTGCTCTTCGTAAGGCTCACATTTGGTATAAGAAGTTGGCTTTCCATCTTTTCCAATTGTCAACCTTTAATGCTTTCGTTGCATTCAAGGATTGTTGCCCTGAGTCAAAGATTACTTTTGCTAAGTTTCAGGAGACTGTAATAGGCAGTCTTGTTGTAGTGGAACAGGCAAGTGTTCCTAGAGTTGAAGTGGTGGAGGATGCATCTAGATTGAAAGATCACCACTTTTCTGATCACATTCCTCCCACGCCCTCAAAAGACTTTCCCAGTGGGAGATGTAGAGTCTGTTGGCGAAGAGGTACACGGAAGGAGACTCGTATGTAATGCCCCGAGTGTCCTTCTAACCCTGCGCTGTGTGTACCTGCTTGTTTTAGAATGTATCACACGCAAAATAATTTCTAGGAGCATCCATGAGTGGTAAAGTGAACTGCCTGGTCTGTATTGTTTTATATTTTTTGTTTAGTTTCAAGGTTGGCATTTGTGCAATGTATTTAGTTTCAGATTTTGTGTTAGTAGATTTGTATCTATTTACAATTTGTTTGTGTTTTCTTTATTGTATAAAAAAAACTTAAATGTGATGGCGGTGTGTGTAGGCTGGCACTTGGTTGGTGGTGTGCGTGAACTGGCGCTTGGCTGGCAGTGCGCGTGGACTGACGCTTGGCTAGCGGTGTGTGTGGACTGGTACTCGACTGGCGATATGAATGGACTGGTGCTTGGCTGCCAGTGTGTGCAGGCTGGTGCTTGGCTGGCGTGTGCGTGGACTGGCGCTTGGATGGGGGTATGCATGGACTGGCGCCCGGCTGGCGGTATGCATGGACTGGTGCTCAGCTGGCGGTGTGCATGAATTGGCATTTGGCTGGTGGTGTGCGTGAACTGACTGCGTATCAAGAGAGAGAGAGAGGACCAGAAGGCTAGTCCTTATCCCCGGGGTTTATATATAGTTAATCAAAAAGAGACTAGCTTATGCATTATGAGTTTAACAAAAAGTTTAAGGACTCAGGTATGTTTTTCTCATGGGATAAGAGCAACTGGTTGGTGTGCTCATGAAGCCCTCACCCACCAACCTAGTTGGTGGCATGCTTCATCATCGGGCCCACCCAGTGACACCGAGCGTGTCCCGGGTGTGCTTCGACGTCTGGTTACAGCGGAGCAAGTATGCCGCTGAGTGTGCGGTGAAGAGTGTTGTGAAGGTGATGTTAAAATGGCTTGGCGGGGGTCCCAGTACCCGAAGGTGAATTAGACTTTAATACCTGGGCCACCGTCAGCGGTTAAAAATAAGGCTGTTGGATGTTAGAGGCGAGTTACGACCTCCCACATCCATTGGTGAGTCAACATGTTTCAGCCAGTGCCTTATGAATATGCTGGCTTTCTTCAGAACTAAATAAAAATAAGTGTATGTGATTAAACTAGTGGGTGTGTAATTCAGACTATGTGTATACACGAGCTAAAGTGTTTATCTATGTGTGAGAGGGGGATTCCCTTCTCAAAACACCTGTACATGTGCGTGAACTGGCACTTGGCTGGCGGTGTGTGAGTAGTGGCTTGCTGCTGGTCACTACACACACTGCTAGCCAAACGCCAGTCCACGCAATCTGTCAGGTGGTGTGGTTGCTGTGTCAGGAATGTGGGCGTGTGAAAGTGATGGGCCTTTGAATGACGCTGTCTGCTGGGGTGAGTGTTGTAATGTGATGGGCCCACGGCTGGTGGTGTAAATGGTTTTGTATGTGTCACACGTATGAAAGGTGTATAAATGGCCTATAGAGAGGTTGGTGCCTTGTTGTGGCTTTACAACTCACGAGCTGTGTGGCAATGGTTCAGTTTCTCGTCCTTTCAATTATTAATAGTGCATTTTATTTTTGTGAAATCTCTTGTTAATACAATTGTATATACTGAACCATCACTCACCCTCATGCCAAATCCAGCCGGTATGTATGTGTGCTTGAGGAATAGATGGTTGTGCTGTAATATTTGTCTTTTCTGTCTTTCTCAAGCGGGTGTACCTTGTCCCTTTTTGTGAGTGTTTGTAATGTGTTGGTTCCGTGCCTGGTGGTGTGAATGGTCTTGTGTATATCACGAACGAAAGGTGAGTGAATGGCTTGTAAAGCGGTTGAGTCCTTGATGTGGCTTTACAGCTCACGAGCTGTGAGTCACTGGTTCTGTTTTTTGTCCTTTCAATTATTGACAGTGCATTTAATTTTTGTGAAATCTCTTGTTAATAAAATGTTATATACTGCACCATCACTCGCCCTCATGCTAAATCCAACCAGAATGTGTGTGTGCTTGAGGAAAAGTTGGTGTGCAGTAATATTTCTCTTTTTTGTCTCTCTGCCAAGGTGTACATTCCATCTAAGAAAAACCTACCAACTGTAGATATTGTTGTAAACTAAACACCCACGGGAGTACATGGTGATGTCTCTCTTGTGGATCCCAACAAGTTATCTTACCCACAATGTACTGCAAACCTAAAAAATTTGACTATCACATTTTCCTTGCATTACTGTGCCAAAATGTTCACGCTTCAGAAAGAAACAAAAAATGTCCTACAACCCAGCATTTCCCCAAGAAATGGTACCTCACTTGTGTGGGTGGGACAAGTACCCGTGGCAGGGAAGGGCCCAAAACGTATTGTGAAGACCTCATAGGGCCATATGTAGGTAAATGGCATTTACCGAATCGTAAATACCGAATTTTACTGATTCGGTATTTACAAATCGGTAAATGCCATGTAGGTAATAATTCGGTATCAATTACCGAATCGTTATGATTCGGTAATTACTGAATCGGTATTTACCGATTCGGTAATTGCCATTGATTCCTATGGGCCTTGAGGGCCATAGGAATCAATGCCAATTACCGAATCGGTAAATACCGATTCAGTAAATTTACCGAATTGTCAAGGGGGACAGGATGTCACTTTGACACCCTGTTGCACCCCTGATTCTGGCTTGTGTGCCACATGGCATAGGTGTACATGCACAGATGTGCATGTACACAGAAATTCGTTATTTACCATGCCATTGTATTTCATGGTAAATAATGAATTCCTAAGGGCCTGTGGCACTGTTTCCAGTGCCACCTACATCCCATATTACCGATTCTGTACATTTACCAATTTGGTAATTTACCAATTCAGTAAATTTACCGATTCGCTAAATATACAGAATCGGTAATTTTCTGGCCCCCTACATCTGAAAGTACAAATACCGGTCGGTAACGGCCAAAATCGGCCGTTACCGAACGGTATTTGGCCACCTACATATGGCCCAAAATTACTTATTTTAAAAGGACCTGGTTTTGCAAGGGGGGGTCACCTGAGTTTTTGGCCCAGGTTTGGCGGTCATCTTGGTAAACCAACCTTGAAAACCTCAAAATTTGTCCCAAAAAACAAATTTTCCTCACATTTCTGTGGTGCAAAGTTCTGGAATCTGCATGAATCCACAAAATTCCACCCACCCCGCATTCTCCAAAGTCTTCAGAGAAAAACTGTACCTCATATGTGTGGGTAGGCCTAGTGCCTGTGACAGTACACGTCCCAAAACGCAATGTGAACACACCACATTTTCACAATGAAAACTGACTCTTTTTTGCAAAGTGCCTAGCTGTAGATTTTGAACCCTAGCTCTGCCGGCATTTTGTGAAACCTAGCAGACCTATACATTTTTTTAAACTAGACACCCAGGGTAATCCTGGATGGGGTGACTTGACTGGCTCTCACCAGGTTCTGGCACCCAGAATCCCTTGCAAACCTACATTTTTTTCCCAGAAAACACATTTCCTCACATTTCTGTGGTGGAAAGTTCTAGAATCTGCGAGGATCCACAAAATTCTATCCACCCCGCATTCCCCAAAGTCTTCCAAGAAACATGGTACATAACTTGTGTGGGTAGGCCTAGTGCCCGCAACAGGAAACGGCCCAAAACGCAACGTGGACACACCACATTTTCACTGTGAAAACTGACACTTTTTTTGCAAAGTGCCTAGCTGTAGATTTTGAACCCCAGCTCTGCCGGCAGCTAGGGAAGTCTAGCAAACCTATACATATTTACAAACTATACATCCAGGGGAATCCAGGACGGGGTGACTTTACAGACTCTCACCAAGTTCTGTTACCCAGAATCCCTTGCAAACCTCAAAATGTGTAAAAAAACAAACACATTTTCCTCACATTGCAGCCTAGCTGAAGATTTTGAACCCTAGCTCTGCCAGCACCTAGGGAAACCTAGCAAACCTATACATATTTGAAAACTAGACACCCAGGGGGATCTAGGATGGGGTGACCTTTCTGGCTCTCACCAGGTTCTGTTACCCAAAATTGCTTGCAAACCTTCAAAATGTGTCCAAAAAAACACATTTTCTTCACACTTCTGTGGTGCAAAGTTCTGGAATCTTCATGGATCCACAAAATTCCACTCGCCTCTCATTCCCCAAAGTCTTCTAAGAAACATGGTACATAACTTTTTTGGGTAGGCCTAGTGACCGCGACAGGAACGGCCCAAAACGCAACATGGACACACCACATTTTCACAGTGAAAACAGATTTTTTTTTTGCAAAGTGCCTAGCTGTAGATTTTAAATCCTAGTTCTGGCGGCACCTAGGGAAACCTAGCAAACCTATGCATTTTTTTAAACTAGCTACCAAGGGGAAGCCAGGATGGCGTGACTTGTCTGGATCTCACCAGGTTGGATTACCCAGAAAAATGACCTATAATTCACATGCAGGTATGGGTAACCAGAATTTCGAAGATGTGCAAATAGCTACTGTTTGTAAACTCTATATTTTGTTCCTATTTCAGAAATACATAGGTGACTTTCATACCGATTTTTTCCTGTTTATTTTTTCCCAAATCAATTGCTATATACAAGGTACAAAATAAAAAAACCATTGCAAGAAGCTGCTCAGTTATTGGCTCTGGGTTCCTCAGGTTCTTTGTGAACCTACAAGTCCTATATATCCCCACAACCAGAAGTCCACAAAAAGAAAATATGTACTGAAAAGATATCTTGCTGGTATAAAGTCTTGTCATGGTGCCTCGTTGTTGTCACCAAAGTCTCCTTGCGTTTCAACATCTGATTGTCTATCATCAATTCGCTTCAGACTCTTCTTTTGGAAGAGGCGTGGGAACAGCGTCTGAAGGCCGCTGTGTCCTAGACAAGCATTGGCTGTCTAGTTGGGCAGGCTTCTAATGAAAGACCCCTCTTAACATTGCCGCTGAGTCACACAAGCTTTTACTTCAACAATAAGGACTGTAATCATAGGAATTTAGCCCTGAAGAAGTCGCTGTGTACTCCATGGTAGCGAGGAAACACGTGTTGGCTAGGCTAAGACTCTGTACCAAGGAACGTCAACAGGGACAATAAATCCTGGAACCACACAGAGCAGTGGATGAACAGAGTTTTCCACTACGAAAACCACCCGGTGTGCAGTGTCTTTAATACAGATTATTGGCAGCAAACATCACAAACAAAATGGAGTGGGAAGTCTCTAATTGCTGTGTTAGCTACAGTTTGCTTTTCATTAGTGCAGTACGTTTATTTTCAAAAAACAAAGTTAAGACTTCCTGCTGCTACCAGATATAAATGCCTCAGAGGGCTCTCACATTAAATGTTTTTTGTCACCTGGATCCATCATTTGGCATTGCCTCTCGAAAGAAGAGTAAGTTGTACCAACGCGTTTTGTTGCCATCTGTTACTGTCCCCACCCATTTGATCATCCCTGTAAGTGGTCACTGCTTACTTCACTGCAGTCTTCCTACTTCCAGAGGAATTGTCCTTAGGAAGCTAGGCACTCACACCTAGTCGGGGACACTAATTGCAGTCACAGGGGTAAAGGAAGCTAGCCAAATTGTTTTTATTGCCTGTTTACTCTCAGGTGCAGGTTCACCTTGACAAAGAGTGAAAATAACTTTAAATTAGCTTTGCACAATTTACCTAAGCCATGTTACAACAATTGGCTTTTTATTAATAACAAGGCCTGCTCAGGGAAAAAATCTAAATGGGTATACACAGTGAAAAATAGCTTTGGTGCCCTGTAATACTGTCAACTTACAGGGCAAACTTAAGGGTAAGTTACAAAATTAATACAATTAAGTTTTCTACATGGCAAATCACGTTTCATTGTCTCATTCTATTGCAGTGATTTTAATTGCAATCAAACCTTAACTCAATAGTGTTTTCTGGAGCCATATACTTTAGTCATTTAGGTAGATTGTGTAAATACTCAATGCAGCCCACATATGTTATGTAACTTTTACTCCATTTACTGGAAAGTTAAATAACCCTTTTAGGTGTGACCAATTTTGACGTACATGTTTAAGTACTGAGCACACACACTGCGGTACCGAATGACAGTTTCACAATGCACAAAGTTATCATAGCAGCATAACCTTCAGAAAAGAAATGTACACAATGATGTCATTCCATACACATAACCTCTCCAGTTGAAGACTGAGAACAATCTGTTTTCTTGGAAGTTGTCAACACAGCAGAACATTATGGAAAGACTGAAAGTGCTTGAGTGCTGAGTCACAAGTTAGTGTTCTGCCTTAAAGGCCTCTCTTTCAACATCACTCCACTGAGGTTCCAGAGGTAGTAGCTTTCTGGTGATGAATGATACCAGCTGGTCCTTATGCCCCAAAATAAACTTCTGTGCCACAAGCTCTTTTCTGAAGTAAGGTCTCTCTAGCATGGGTGTATTGCACTCAGCCATTCCTTTATATCAAACTATACTTTACTGTAGTCTTTACATTCTTCTGCTGCTTATTGGAAGTCAGTTCTAAACCATGTACCAATTAATACCCCTGTGCCCCTTCTTGAATCCCCTGTAGTATAGTGAGGATCTAAAAGGTTTTCACCTTGTCTGGGGAGGCTCCCAGGTCTTGATGTTTTAAATCTTTGCCAGGAGAGGCTGTATGAACCTCCTGCCAACATGGTGACCAAGCAACACTACAGAACAATACTCTAACTTGATCTTACTTACCATGATAGTTAGGCCTGCCTTCTGCCAAGCTTGAAGTATTTCCGTGAGCTAGATTAAGTGGTCACCACATCTGGAACTGTAGACCACAATGGCATCTAGGTAGGGAGCATTAACGCCTTTCAGCTTGATCAGGACCCTGTTGGCAACCCTTTGAAAGGTGGCAGGGTCACCTTTAACCCAAAAGGTATCTGATAAAAGCTCTTAAGCAGGATAAGTTGGAAGAGCAGGTTTATTAGTACAACCATCAACAGCAGATAACCGCAGCTGACTCTCTAATAGGAAACATAACATTCCAACAATGATGTAAGGAAGACAGTGTTCCATTAAAGGGATAGTAACCATAACACATCCCCTAACCAAAAGAAAAAGAAAAGAAAAGAAAAGAATGTAAAGACAAAGCAACATCAGAAGAACAAAGTAAAAATAAGTTAAAACAGAACATAGTCCATAAACTTCCTAGGAGCTTGTCTTGTCCTAGGAACAAGTCTTGAACTGCCAAGAACATTTACTCGGCCAGGACCAGAAGAAGTGGACGCATAACTGGAATTATCAACAGACTCAGAAGCACTATTAGAAAGATTTTTAAACTCTGTGTACTTTGCCAATCTAGACATGTTCCAAGTACATCCATTGTTTAGAGTCACACCATTTTTCCTAATAGCGGTAATGATGAAAGGACCACTGAAATTTGAAGTACCCTTGTGTCCATATTTTGGCTTCTTCACAAGAACACTATCCCCAACATTCCATTTCCTAAATTTGACAGCCATCCTATCATCATAACTTTGTTTATACTTCCGTTGATATTCAGCCAACGCATCTCTCCTTCTCAACTCACACTCAACACTATCATCACAAACTCTCTCCGGAAGCCAAGCAGGGTTGAGCTTTGAATTAGCCAATCTCCCCCTCAATGCTTGAAAAGGAGACTTTTGCATTATAGCATTTCGAACTGTGCGATGTGCCCACCAGGTCTCCCTCAACACACTACTGAAAGAAACCTTTGACTGCAAAGCCCTCTGCGCACAACTCTTAACAACCCTATTCATTTGCTCAGTAAGACCGTTCGCCTGAGGCGAATAAAGAGCTATCTTCTGGTGAACAATCCCAAGATCTTTGTGAAAACAATCCATCTCATTGGAGGTAAATTGTACACCATTGTCTGTAAGTACATACTTAGGCACACCCTCTGATACAAATACATCCTTCAGAAACTCAATAATGGCTCTGGAATTAACCATGCCCATGTATTTAGAAATCACCCCCTTTGAAGTGTAATCCACCAGTAATACCACAAACCTCTCATGTGAAGGCATGAGCTCAAAAGGACCCGCTATGTCTAGCCTCACCTTTGTCCAAACCGTAGCAGGAACTTCCACCGGAGAGAGAGGAGAATGACTCGTGGTGTGTGATTTGTCATTAGCAGCACATAAATGGCAATCTTTTACAACAACTTCCACCATCCGATCCATACTAGGCCAACAGTATCTCTCTCTGATGCGAGCCTTGGTGAGATTCCTCCCAAGATGCCCCTCATGAGCCAAATTGACAACTTTCTCACGCAAATCATTTGGAGGTACTAGTCTGTCCCCTCTTAACAAGTTACCTTGACAAAATGTCAAGTCATTTCTGACTGTCCAATAAGGCTTTAATTCACCATCCAGTTGATCATACCTAGACCACCCTTTTCTGATGATATCCCTCAAAGATTGAAAAACAACATCATTAGCAACACAACTTGACCATTCATCCTTAAACAAAGAAGATTCCAGTACCTAATTTACGCACTCTAAATTACCTGAAAAACAATCCCCTTCAATCGGCAACCTGGATAAACAGTCTGCGGGCTTGTTGTTCTGACCAGCAATATACTGTACAACAAAATTAAATTCCTGTAGACCTTCACTCCATCTCTTCAATCTAGGCGTTGTGGAAATTAGCAATATTAATGTACATAAGCGGCGTTCATTTGCCTTCTCCCATCCCCCTCCCTGTAGGCACCATGAATACCGTGAAACGTTGACCGCACCATCCCGCTAGTAAAAGCCCGTGCCCATATATACATGACAGCCATTTTAGGCACCATGGCCTTTTTGCCCGCTCATTGGAATCCCCGGCTTCCCTCCTGCGCGTATTTGAACACCCCCCCCCCACTCTCACATGCACAGACCATAAAACCCTCTCCCTCTGCGCGACCCTGCTCTGAAAAGTAACCCTCCTGCTTGACCCACGCACCCCCCATTTCCTCTTGAAGAAGCATCCTTCACCTCAGCTGACATAACCCCCCCCAAGCTGTACCTGACTGCCCCCGCTCTCTCATATACGGGTCATAAGACCTCTCTCTCTGTGCGACTCTGTCCCTGGGAATCACACCCCGTGCCTGACCATCACCTCCCTTCTTCCTATGAATACCCCTCCCTTGATGACCCCTCCACTGAGCCCGATTGTCCGCACGGACCACTGGTCATCCCCTTCGCCTGAGGATACAGTTCATTGCCCACCACTGTATGCACTCGTCCCTCTTCAAAAGAGCTACTATTGATCATGACCTCCCCACCCCTCCGAGAATCGATCAGGCGCATACATTGCAAAGAAATCAGCGGAACACTCAGCTGAGCAATAGCCCCCTCCCATTGTATGGTGTGAGGACCTGTACTGTAGCCACGTGTTGGATTGCGCTAGAACGGGGAGGGGTCGGGGATGTCTTTTCCCTGCCTCACAATGTCGTTATTATAATAAGGAATGTATGTGATGTATAAAAGGCGATGCCTCAGAGAACTTGTAAGAGCACCTCCCGAAAGACACTGTGTTTCGTGTCCGAAATGACAGGCTCTCCTCATGAGAAATAAAACTCTGTTCTTATGATCCTGCTTCCAGCGCCCGTCTCTTTATTGGTAACTATTCAGAATGGGAACTAAGAGGCGTCTTGCGCCAGCAGCCTGGGCATCGGTTGTAAATTGGGCTAACTTTCCACAATTGGCGTCCCAAACGCGGGGCCCATCAGCGACATAAGGTCCAGTAAGAGAGGTCCAGACGATGGGGGTGAACATCTAAACGATCGGAGTATACCTGCCTTAAGAGGACCCTCGTCCGGCTGCTGATTGAATGAACTTCACCGATTCCGAACGGACCTCTCTCGAGTGACCTACTGTCCTGACTGGGATCCCACAGGACTGCTGCGGTAAAATCATGGAGTAAGAGAACGATCGGGCGCTGGAAGGGGGAAGACGAAGAACTGTCCACATGGTCCGGTCCGGGTAAGGTTAAGTAGGAGACGCCTGTTACGTCTAATTGGTAGGATGGCTTTATCCATCTGATTGATTGATTGTTTGTATTGGAATCGGTATTTAAATACTGATATTGTTCATTGATTGGTTGCTCTGTTGTTCTTGGAGATTCGCTGTCTGCAAACAGGGAAAGAACACGTTCTCTCTTTGCAGGTAGCGAAAGGGTAGGTAACGCAAACCTTTAACACGTCGTGCCTACTTATTCTCCCCATTGATTGATTGTGGCCCGAACTGTTGTTCGCGGATTGTTCTCTGGAGATTCTCTGCCTGCAAACGGGGAAGAACAGGTTCTCTCTTTGCAGGTAGCGAAAGGGTAGGTAACGCAAACCTTTAACACGTCGTACCTACTTATTCTCCCCATTGATTGTTTGATTGACCGAACATTGTTTGTTCGATTGACCGAACATTGATTGTTCGATATTGGTTCTTTTTGAGGTATTCACCGCCTGCAAACAACGAAGAATAGAAATATTCTGTCTAGTCTTTGCCCGCCGTGATAAGATAGGTAGTGCAGACTTTTGTCCCCGTTGTAATCCGTCATGCCTATCTTCTCCCCACTGATTGGTAAACTAGTTCCACCCGGACCATTTATTGGAGGTAGATCATCCGGCTCAACCATAGGGTATCCCTGATAAAAGGACATATAAAATATGAAGTGATCACCGAATCCTGTTAACAGAAACTTTAGCATGAAACACACACTAGAAAAGGAAGGAAAAAAGTCGAGCTAAGTCAATGGCCCACTGATGAGTTTCTGACTTCACTAAAAATAAGAAACATTAGAAATAGTCCGTAATAAGAAATATAAAATGGCAAAAGAAGCCAAGCTTGACGCCAAGACAGCCACGAGGTAGCTAGGCCCCGCCGCCCCCTCGCTATCCAAAGCATGTCTGTCCCACCGCCCGCCACGCCCAAATAACGGTAACATGAAATAGATACAAATCAGCAGATACCTACCCCCATTCCGGAAGTTCCCGAAGTGCAACAGGTCCGCGGTTACGCCCATCCGGAAGGCGAGGCCTCAACACGTGCAGAGCAGGGCCCGGCTGGCCTCCATCGGAAGGGGAGGCTGTGGGGCGGACGGCCCAAAAGTTGTAATGGTCTCCCCTTTTCTCTTCTTTTGGCTGCCCTGCGGGCCACGGGGGGGGATGTCTTGCCTCTGCCTCCGACCCCCCCCCTCTATATCGCCTGCTCCGGCCGTCAGAAAAACTAAACCGGAGCGGAGGTCGGTAGCGCAATGCTGCGGCAATACTGGAGAGTTGCAGATAGCCTCGCCTGGTCTGGCCGCTACGAAAAGTCCAGAGAAAACGGTGCCCTGCAGGCCGCACGGGGGGGGGGGATGTCTTGCTGCCTCCGACCACCCCCCCCTCTCTTCATTGCCTGGTACGGCCATTCCAAAGTGCTGGAGCCGAGAAACGGCGTGGGGTCGCTGACAGGGGGAGGCGGCGCGAACGAGCCTCCCCCACCCCCCCAGGTGGGGGCTTCCAGCGACACCCCAACGCTTCGATCAACAGGGTCCCAATCGAAAAGCGGCGCTTGGCCCAGGACCGGTGCACGTCCTGTGCTTTTTCTCTCCTCAACCTTGAAGATTCTATGAGAGCCGGGGGGCCCCCGACCCTTCCACACGGGCGCCCCCGCCCCCGTTGGGAACTGCGACATCGGCGCACTCCTGCCGTCGCCGACCTCAGTTTTGAAATGACTAAGACCCTGCAAGACCGCCAACTTGAACAGTTCCGGTGGGATGCCAGTATGACCCGGTAGAGAAATTGTTGCCTCCCTCCCCACTTTTTGACTGATGGTTCACATTGCCAGTCTCTTCTGTTGCCCTTTCGAAAACAAACTCTTGAACTGCCGAAAGAGGTTCTGGTCCAACCACGAGATGGAGGAAACATTTTTACTATACTTGGGCCTGCCTGACCTCGCCCAAAATGGCGCCGATACAAATGAAACTTACAGCTCTTTGTTGTACCCTGATTGCTCAAGCTTTGATGTTCTGAGATATGTATGTAGTTTTTGGACAATGAAAGTAGATAAGATGGATATCGATAATATGTTCAGAAAAGGATTTGATATAAGATAGATATTGATTATGTGTTGGGACAATGAACCGGTATAGGGTGGGTACCAATTATGTGTTAAAACAGTGAATTGATATGAAATAGGTACTGATAGAGCATTCGGACAATGAATTGATATTAAGTTTTAAGGCACTATGGTTATTTGAAAGTTTGACTTTTCGACATTTATGATGCTTACTCCCAATGAATTTCGATACGATGTTATTGCACTTGCCTCACTTTATATTATGAAATGAATGGCTACCGACTTCGTTCCCCTCACGCCCGGCTCCAGTCTGTTCTGTGGCCGGCCCACTGGGTTGTAGGCTCGTGTTTGTGCGCCAACATTTTTATTAAAGGTTTTTGAAAAAGCAAGTACAACTGTAGCGATTGCATTAATGAGTCTCGAATGTGTTACTACTGTCTCCGATATAAGCGAAAGATAAGCAGCTTTATTAAGGTTGAAGGTTAAAAAGCCCGATACTTAAACCATTACATTACATGCCACAGGCAACAGGAAAAACGTTTTAGGTGCCCTTAAACAATACTGAAGAAAACGCCACCTGACCACCACCCTTGCGCATGATCTAAAAGACCACGCTCGAGTGATCCATGCGGATACGCAGAACACCAATGATTATGTTTCTAACACTACTGGTCCTTCTGGGCTTAAACGCCGAGATGGTAGAGAATGCACCGTGTGGAGATAGGTCGAGTATGTGGTAAGTAAAAACATTTTCGGATTTATGCGCGCTGATGTGTTTTGAATGTTGCCCCCCCCCCTTTCTCTCTCCTCCCATCTGCAGGTCACGTCGGAACGTCGGCTGAAGTTTGGAGGAGTGATGACCGAACGACCGACGGAAGGGGAAGTAGGGAATTTGAGCATAGTGCTTATACATGACGAGCTTTGTAAGATGTGGCACCCCCCCCCCCCCTTACTTAGACATGGCTGTTCCTCCCTTGGAACCTAGTGATTGGGAGGATGGACTGACGTAGATACTCGACGGGTTAGTACGATATGACAGACTATGAGTCGAACCAGCACGCCAGATAATGCAACTATGACGTTTTAACTAGATAGGGAAAGGACAAGGAAAGTTCCAGGGTAAGGTTTGCCTAAGCACCGCCCGTCTGGAAGATTAGGAATGTTGTTAATGTTTAAAGACCGTGTACCACCTCCTTCTCGCACCCGTATAGATATAGCTAAGCTGTCCGACTGTTCTCCCGATTAACGCCCTCCGCCGCCTCAGCCTGGAGAACCTTTTCGCCAAAAGGGAGAAAAGGAAAAATGATTCAAAGATCCCACCGTGAGTAGTAACCCGACCAGGTTAATTCCCGACCAACTGACCGAGGTGTGTAAGTATTAGCAATCGAGAATGCTCGCAAAGATAGCAAACAAGAGGAAAAGGAGGAAAAGGTAAAAAGAGCTCAGCACGTAGATAAATAGGATACTAAAGATGCGCAGCATGCAGAAAGAGATCTTTTTGGCCAATAACTGTTCTATGTTTTGTCGTAAATTTTTGTATGTAACACACGTACTGTCTTCCCTTATCTGAGTTTGTGTGTATGTAATGTATGGGTTTATGTCTTCCCTCTGTTTGCGTTTCCGTGTTACCGGACCCCTGCCGTTCTGTGTTGTGAGCGCACTAAATGACCTATTACCGTACACGTCTCTCTCTTTCTCTCTCCCTCTCTATCTCTCTCTCCCTCTCTCTCTCTACCTTTCTACATGTCATACGTGTACCGAATGGCTCGTTTAGAATACGGACGACTCTCACTCTCTATGAGAACCCCCCCCCCTATTGCCTCTTCCTTTTTGTGGTAAAATTGCGCCCCGCCGGCACCAGCCTAATTGGATACTTATTGAACGCGAAGGTGTTCAGCAAAATTGACAGAAACTAAAATGATTGTAACTCGCCATATTACTACCTCTCATTTCTGCAAAAATGAAAGAACTTGAATTGGCTAAAAAGGAAGGGACAGGTAAGACGGCTGATGTCCCCTAATCTGGCCCTTTTATGGGGGGACTATATGTCAATGGCATCCTATTTTTTAGTTCGTTAGAGATACAAGCCCCAATGTCCAGATTGATCCCCAATGCCCAGATTGCCCCACCCCTCTGCACTCAAGCGCGAATGTCCAAAGCGTCCCCGCCTCTCCCTGACCCCTGCTCCATATCAGCTGTCCTCGAAGAATAACCGATGACCTTGATTAACTGTTGCTCCTCGATGAAAGCCTGTTTCTCCCCCCCCCCCCTCTCTCAATGATAGCATCCCTGCCCTGTTTTTGAAAGGGTTAGCCGGAATGAACGATAAATAGACTTGGCTCAACACAGTAGGAGTGCCGACATGTGTACTTCATGGTGGTAGGGTTCTGACTGTGACCAATGAACGAAATGCCCAAGTGCGTAGGATTGAGGGCGGAATTCAAATGCATAAATGTCTTCTCCTGCTAGTTCTCTAAAACTTGTTTTGTACCCATTCAAAGATATACGATCATCGGAGGAGAAGGGTCGGACGTGATGTACAGCCTGGCTGCGGATCTTGAAACACATGTGACCTCGACCAAAGGTGGAGCTGCAGAGCAACAAGATACGGGACGAGACAGCAATCTCAAACGTGGAAAATGAAAAGTTGACGGGCTGCCCTGAAGCCCTCAGTCTGCTAACCCACGTGTGCCTGAAGTCTTCGCCCCCTTTTGGGTCCGATTGAGGGGCCTGCCTGCTCATTCTCCTTTGCTCCCTTGGTCCCTTGATGTGTCCAAGAAAAGATCTGACCCCACTCCGCCCTCTCTTCCCTCAACTATCCAACACCCCCTCTTTTCCACATGACTTTTTGACTCAGATGAGAAGAACAGCATCCAGATGGAAATGGGGTTTGCCACAGAAGGAAAAAGGAAATACAGGTGCCGAGCATAAGGCACCCTTAAAGAATTGGTTAGGGAACAGGACTGTGGTCTAACAGCAGAGGACTGACCGCACCCTGCAACGCGTAAGGATAGATCCGAGCTGGACCTATAGCTCCACCGCCGGTGCTCAACAGCGCCAACGAAAGAAAACGGACTAGAGCCTACCAGTGATGGCTCACTGCTAAAAAGACACTGTGACGAAGACACCCATCAATTTGACTAAATTACTTGTGTCGAACCGAATTCCGCCCTCAACCACTTTGTATTGCTTTCAAAATGTTTTTCGGTCACTTTTAAAAACTGTACATTGATGCCACCGAAAAGAAAGTCAGAACATTTCTGAACTCTAGGCTTGTATAAGTAACCCAGCAACTGTGAATTCATATGTGCTGCATTCAACCAACCGCATCGATTGTGCCATGGTTATATGCAATTCACTGGTATATGACAAACGCTATCCCATCGTCCACACATGTATTATATGTACGCCCATTAGTTAGGAAATGAAATTACTTATGTTAAAAGCGGCGACTGTGGAAATTAGCAATATTAATGTACATAAGCGGCGTTCATTTGCCTTCTCCCATCCCCCTCCCTGTAGGCACCATGAATACCGTGAAACGTTGACCGCACCATCCCACTAGTAAAAGCCCGTGCCCATATATACATGACAGACATTTTAGGCACCATGGCCTTTTTGCCCGCTCATTGGAATCCCCGGCTTCCCTCCTGCGCGTATTTGAACAACCCCCCCCACTCTCACATGCACAGACCATAAAACCCTCTCCCTCTGCGCGACCCTGCTCTGAAAAGTAACCCTCCTGCTTGACCCACGCACCCCCCATTTCCTCTTGAAGAAGCATCCTTCGCCTCAGCTGACATAACCCCCCCCCAGCTGTACCTGACTGCCCCCGCTCTCTCATATACGGGTCATAAGACCTCTCTCTCTGTGCGACTCTGTCCCTGGGAATCACACCCCGTGCCTGACCATCACCTCCCTTCTTCCTATGAATACCCCTCCCTTGATGACCCCTCCACTGAGCCCGATTGTCCGCACGGACCACTGGTCATCCCCTTCGCCTGAGGATACAGTTCATTGCCCACCACTGTATGCACTCGTCCCTCTTCAAAAGAGCTACTATTGATCATGACCTCCCCACCCCTCCGAGAATCGATCAGGCGCACACATTCCAAAGAAATCAGCGGAACACTCAGCTGAGCAATAGCCCCCTCCCATTGTATGGTGTGAGGACCTGTACTGTAGCCACGTGTTGGATTGCGCTAGAACGGGGAGGGGTCGGGGATGTCTTTTCCCTGCCTCACAATGTCGTTATTGTAATAAGGAATGTATGTGATGTATAAAAGGCGATGCCTCAGAGAACTTGTTAGAGCACCTCCCGAAAGACACTGTGTTTCGTGTCCGAAATGACAGGCTCTCCTCATGAGAAATAAAACTCTGTTCTTATGATCCTGCTTCCAGCGCCCGTCTCTTTATTTGGTAACTATTCAGAATGGGAACTAAGAGGCGTCTTGCGCCTGCAGCCTGGGCATCGGTTGTAAATTGGGCTAACTTTCCACAGCGTCATATGATCACTTTGATGACAAGAAAATATCTGAACAAGAGGCCGATGATCTGATCTCACAACAAACGGGATACCCCATAAAAAGAACTTAAAAGGATATATTGACCAAAATACAGCCAATGCCTTTCTTTCAATGTAGGAGTAATTCAATTCTGCATCCTTCAAAGCTCTTGAAGCAAAAGCTACCACAACCTCCTCCCCATTCACAATTTGAGAAAGTACTGCGCCAAGACCTTTAAGGCTGGCATCGGTAGTGACAATGTATTTTTTTATTTTTATTGCAAGACTTTATTGACATTTCCAACAACAGTACATACGTGCGCCTACAACCCTGAGGCCGGCTTAAAGGGTTCCATACGAATGATATACATGCAGGCGTTCGGGCCTTCTCCGGGCATTGGTATTCTATGGATCTGACAATTTGTTGGATCTCTAAGATCAATTGGTATACGGACATAGTAACAACTTGCATTTTGTATTTTATGTGAAACAAAAACTCAATACGTGACTCAGTATTAACACACACAATATTTCTCCTGCTCATCGGTATCAGCACTACCCTGCTAGATGTCGTACCTTCAAGCCTCACATGACACCACCTCCCCTTCCAAACGACCCCTCCCACCCGGTCCTCCTGTATCAGATAAGGCCTATGCCCATTGTGCGTGCGTCTTTCAGTACCCCTTGACAATCAGTCAACTTCTGCCTCGTCCTTAGAACTATCAATATCATCCTCCGTTAGTGGTTCGCAAATGTCCCCTCTGTAGTTGTTCCAAGGCTGCCAAATCCCATTCCACTTGCGCGGGTTGGCTCTCACTTTGTACACCGCCCTCTCTGTTATCATGAGCGTATCCATATTCCTACTCCATTGCGCCAAGGTGGGGAGCTCCGCCGTCCCCCATTTTTGCGCAATGTCCCGTTTGGCTGTCATGAGGCCTATCGTGGTCCACAGCCTACCATAATATGTTAAGTCAGTAGGCCCCCACACATTCAACAGGCACACACGTGGGTCTAGTGTTAGTGAGGTTTCTAATGTTTGCGCGATGGTACGGAGTACCCGCTGCCAATATCCCACGAGGCCCGTGCAGCTCCAAAGTGTATGTATGAAAGTGCCTTCTTCACCGCAACCCCTAAGACATTATGGATGATCCGCCCTCTGCAATTTGTGTAGAGTAGTTCTCGTGTAGTATATCCTATGTAGGATTTTCAGTTGTACCAGGCGGAACCTAGCTGATATGCCTGCCTCACGTGGGGACGCAATAGCTGCGTTCCATTCGGATTCGTCAAATTCCCAGATGTCCTCCACCCATTTATCTTTTAGTTTCCCCAGTGGGTCAGGTAGGTTATTGAGCAGTTTACATTACGTTAAGGAAGTCGCACCCTCCTGCATAAAGTCTGTAAGCAGACGGTCTTCAAGCGGTGAGGACTCCGGGGGTGTGGTATCTGGCGGGATCACTGCCTGAAGAGCATGTCTAATTTGTATGTATCTAAACAGTTCTGTGTTTCCCAATTCATACTGCTGGTGAAGGGATGCAAATGGGACCACCCCCTCTCTAGACCACATGTCTCCCACTGTTGATATCCCAATGTTGTCCCACTGGGTGAAACCCTTAGTACGCCTCAAGTGTAACAATGCCTTAGTGTCCAGCAGCGGCGTGAGTTTCGTGATGATTCCTTCCCATTGTAATTTCGATTGCGCCTTATACCACAGCTGTACTGTATGTTTGGTGGGTCCCATCAGTTTCGCTGCAGTACCCTTATGATACAGAGGTGCTAGCAAGCTGTTGGTGCCCAATTGGGCCCTATCCGCCTTAAACGCCGGGTCATCCTGTGGGGCGTGGACCCATTGGTTGAGAATCTTAAGCTGAGCCGCCCAGTAGTACAATTGCATATTAGGTAATGCGATCCCGCCATCGTACCAGCTCCTGTTAAACTTCGCGTGTGCTATTCGGGCTGGCCGGTTCCCCCATAATAGACCCGATATCAGTGCAGTCACCTTCTGAAAGTAACTGGTAGGTATTAATGTCGGAGTGTTTTCAAGTACGTACAGAAAACGCGGCAGTGCCATCATTTTAAACAATGCTGCTCTGCCCAACAGGGTCAATGGAAGTCCCTTCCAGTGCTGTACGTCATTACGTAGTCGAATGAGAGGGGGGTGTAGATTACGATTAGAGAACTCTGTGGCGTCTCGGGTGACATATATTCCTAGGTATTTAAAGAAAGTGGTAGCCACTTCCAGAGGGCAGGACTCCGGGAGGGTCGGCAGTGGACCCTTAAACTCATAAATTGTCGATTTCGACCAATTAATAGTGTAGCCGGACACCCGCCCATGTGTGTTGCATATTGATAGGAGGTTCGGGATACAGTGACAATGGTTTTTTGATTAGAATCAAAATGACCCAAAGTGGGCATTTTGCCAATTTCACTCTTTATCAAACGAAATGCTTCCTCACAATTACTAGACCAAGAGAATCGTACACCCGTTTTTAAAAGAGATCTTATAGGCTCAACAATGCTAGCAAAACCTTTAACAAATTTGGAATAAAATTCCGCCATGCCCAAGAAAGACTTGGCCTGGTCTGTATCCTCTGGAGCTGGTGCTTTAACAATACTCTTAGCCAATTTTAACTTCGGTTGTATTCCTTTCCCAGAGATTACATGCCCAAGATAAGTAACTGAGTCCAAACCAATTTTGTATTTCTCTTTCTTAACTGTGAGTCCCCTGTCAGATAGTCTATTTAACACCGATCTTAAGACAGCATCATGCTCCCTGGCATCCACTCCATACATCAAAACATCATCCTGGAAGAACATTACATTATGCAGATCTCAGAGAACCATTTTCATCACCCTTTGAAAGCAGGCAGCAGCCGAGGCAAACCCGAAGGGCATTCTCAAGAACCGATAAGCACCAAGGGGTGTAACAAAAAATATTAAATGTCTAGACTCCTGATGTAAGACAATTTGGTGGTACGCAGAAGAGAGATCTAGAACACTAAGCATGTTCGCTCGCTTCAAAATACTAATAGATTCAAAAATATTTGGTAAAGGTTGTCGATCAACCCAAATACATTCATTCACTCCATGCAAATCCATACACATTCTTACCGCTTTTCCACCATCCTTGGGTGCCAAAACTATTGGACTTAACCATTCTGAAGACTCAATTTCTTCAATCACCCCTAATTTCAAAAGTTTTTCAATCTCCAATCTCAAAGGCTCAAACATCATATTAGGGACCTTTCGAAGCTTATGCACACATGGTTTAGCAGATTTCTTAAGAACAATCTTGTGTTCAAATCCCTCTAAACATCCGAATGTATCTGAGAACACTTTAGGAAATTCAGAAAAAATCTTGTTAGAATCAGACACAGTGCTAACTCCCTGAGGAAGAGAAGAGGGAATTAAGTCCTCCATAAAGATGACTTGATCAGGAGGATTTTTAGCCCAAGGATTAAGGATTATACCAAAATCATGTTGATGTTTCCACCCAAGAAGATTGTCCCCTCTCACAGCCACATAAACTTTGCCAGTGATTTCTTTACCTCTGAAAGAAATCTTAGCTACTGTATATCCCAAGATGTCTATCTTTGAACGACCATAACTTAAAGGAGCAATATCTGGAGGCAACAGTGGAACATTTTCTAGACCAACAACCTCATCCCAAATTTTGTTACCTATTAAAGTAAAAGGAGATCCTGAATCTGCCATGAGCTTGAATATATACTTGTCAATACCTATATCACAAAAAGGCATAATAATCTTTTCAGAATCAACACTCACTCCAATATCTTTTACATTCGAAACAACTACAGTGCGTACAATGTCAGATACATTTTCATTAGATTCTTTCTTTTTGTTGGACTTACAAACACGAGCATAGTGACCTTTACCCCCACAATTGTTACAAATACTATCTCTTGCAAAACAATTTGGATAATTAGAAGTGTGAGAAAAACTACCGCATCTGAAACAACACAATCTTTGATTAGAAAATGAGCGTTGCTGTCAAAAATCACGTTCTTTGGATAAATAAGTCCCTCTATTAAACAAAGGACGACTCTCTTGAGATCCCTTCTGAGATGATAAGTTCTTTTGAGGCAATTTGTTTCTTACATTAGCTGAAACTTTAGCAATAGAATCAGGGGATTCTTCCAAAAATTCATCTTCTTCTAGTCTATGCACAACATCTTGACTTTTCTTTTTAACTTTAACAGAAGTGTGATTTGCCTCTTCTTTATTTTTCCTTATTTCTTTAACCCAAGTAGAAGTATTCTCCATGCCTTCTACAATAGCCATAACAACGAACAAGGGCTTTGACTCACCTACAGTAAAGCAGAGTCTATTAATATAATCAACAACGAGGATGCCAATACTGAGTTCAATTACAAACACTCCTTTGTTTTTCAGGCTAACAAACAATCAATTGCTAGCCATATGTTGGAGTTTATCCATCAATATTTATTTCTTTTATAAAAAATTTTTGAGATCAAAACAACCACAATGAAAACTTTTTATATATATATGAAAAAAACCTCAAAAAATACATTTGAGAAACCGACATACACTACATAAATAGACAGACAATTGGAACATTTATTCACACTCTCTTGAAAAACATCCATCTTCCAATCATACTTTCACTCCTTTTAACTTACAACACACCAAACATATAACACAATAGACAACATGGGAAACAGAATGGTCAATGCCTTAATCCAAAGACTGTTCTGAAACATGAAAAAAGAATTTTTCTATAAATTCTTAATATATAACAATATTTGAAACACTGATATATACAGTTATTTTGACAAAAACTCAAGCGAACAAGGTCGACGCGTTTCAAACCGGACCCTTTGTCCGATTCTCATCAGGACCAGACAGAGAATCTGAAAGAGGAAAAACAAATTTCCTTACAATTAACAAAAAAATGTTTTGTTTAAAGGAGGACAAGATTAAGCGACCATGGACGAGCAAAGCTCCCTACCTGAGTGTTCAGAGCTTCTCAAATCTACTAATTCTCAAAAGAAAAGAGAGGTGGTCTGTAGACAAAAGTGAACCCAGGGTTAGCCGACATGAATAACGTCTATTAGTCTTTCTAATTACCGTCGTTTTACAAGCAAAGGTACCTGCAGGAGAGCTGTGTGTGAACGTGTCTCCTGGGAAAAGTATTTCACAACGCAGTGAATCGCTGTGTATCGACAATGTCAATCAAGGGGCTGCAAACAAGGAAAAACAGACCGCTTTTGAGAAAGACTGCCTAACAAGACTGGCCGGCGAGGCTCTAGTGGTTCGTAGGACAAATGCGGCAACGGGTTACCTTATAGGAAGCCTGGCGGAAGGTATCGATGCAATCCGGGGACTTATTTAAACGGAGGAAAAATTTACGTGAAGGTTCGCCATTTGCTGTAAGAAGGTAAACGCCTAGTATTATTCGTATGTAAACAAGCGCGGACAATTTATTTTTGAAGTGGCATAACTAGGAAACAATACCGTGGGGCTCTACGTACCTTGAATGTCTGACTAAATATCGAAATCAAAAATATCGAAATACAAAAATATCGGGACAAAAATATCGAAGTCAAAAATATCGGAATCCTATCCCTAACAAGGTAAGTACAAAAATATCGAAAAAATAATATCGTAGTACAAAAATATCGTAATTAAAAATATCGTTTTTTTAAATGTATTAATAATAATGTAAAAATAATTATAAAATACATATAATGTTACAAATATTTAATAAAAATATTAAAACATAATTAAAAAATTAAAACTAATACATATACATCTAAAATAAATTAAAATCTTAATAATTAAATGTAATTTTATATTTTTTTATTTCATTTAATTGATTTAATTTAAATTTATTTTATTTTTACCCTGTACGACTGTACCCCAAAAACACAAAACTGACCCTGAACCCTAAAAATACCCCTTTACCCAAAAACCCAAAACTGACCCTGAACCCAAAAAATATCCCTGTACCCCAAAAACCCAAAACTGACCCTAAACCCTAAAAATACCCCTTTACCCAAAAACTGAAAACTGACCCTGACCCCTAAAAATACCCCTTTACCCAAAAACTGAAAACTGACCCTGAACCCTAAAAATACCCCTTTACCCATAAACTGAAAACTGACCCTGAACCCTAAAAATACCCCTTTACCCATGAACTGAAAACTGACCCTGAACCCTAAAAATACCCCTGTACCCATGAACTGAAAACTGACCCTGAACCCTAAAAATACCCCTTTACCCATGAACTGAAAACTGACCCTGAACCCTAAAAATACCCCTTTACCCAAAAACTGAAAACTGACCCTGAACCCTAAAAATACCCCTTTACCCATGAACTGAAAACTGACCCTGAACCCTAAAAATACCCCTGTACCCATGAACTGAAAACTGACCCTGAACCCTAAAAATACCCCTTTACCCATGAACTGAAAACTGACCCTGAACCCTAAAAATACCCCTGTACCCATGAACTGAAAACTGACCCTGAACCCTAAAAATACCCCTTTACCCATGAACTGAAAACTGACCCTGAACCCTAAAAATACCCCTTTACCCAAAAACTGAAAACTGACCCTGAACCCTAAAAATACCCCTTTACCCATGAACTGAAAACTGACCCTGAACCTTAAAAATACCCCTGTACCCAAAATTAATTAATATTATTTAATTACCAATTAAGTATTAATTAACAATAACAATAAAGTAAATATATTAGCACATTTGCTGTAATTAATTTAATTTAATAATTAATATTATTTTGCACAATTAATTAATTAAGAATAACAATAAATTATATATATAAAAAATCACTATAATTAATGTAATTAAATAATTAATAATAATTAATTACAAACTAATTAATAATTATAAATATGTTAAAAATTATAATAATTAATTGACTAATTAATAGAAATTAATTACCAATTAATTAATAATTAAAATATGTATAAACATATATCAATTAATTAATTATTATTAAATTACTTCCCACCCTATTCCCCTATAAACCCATAACCCGCTACAGAACATATTTATCAATTAATAAATTAATTAAAAATAATTAAAAATTAATTCTCAATTAATTAATTAATAATTCCTACTAATTAATAATGAATTTAACATAATTAAATTACTTCCCACCCTATTCCCCATAAACCCACAACCCGCTACAGTAGTAAAAGACAATATTTAATAAAATAACATTAAAAATAAATAATAAAACATAATAAATACAATATAATATACACTAAATTTATTTAAAAATTGATATTAGTAACATCAAAGTTATTAATTTCGATATTATTAACATCGATATTTACAACTTCGATATTACTGATATCATACCAATATCGATATTTAGACTATCGATATTACTTACCTTCGATATTTTTGTATTTCGATATTTAAACTTCGATATTTTTGCATATCGATATTTAAAAATCGATATTTTGTCTGTGTACCACGTACCTTAGTCGGAAGTCTCAAAGAGCATAAACCGGGCCGCAGCTCAATGTTCCGTGCGGTCCGGGAGCCAGGAACACATTATCAGCCGGTGTGAGGCGGGTGGTAATAACAAGTGATTCCATTGGCCCCTCGGGGTCATAGGGTTGCAGCGGGAATTCTGGTTGTTGTAGTTTTCAAACATCGGTCATTGTGGAAGGGACCGATGATGGAATAAAGACATCTTGGGGTTATAGTGTTGTTCAAAAAGCCCGCGATACCTCTGAAAGTTCGTTCAATCCATTACTAACAGTATTGAATCTGAGGATGAGTGTTGCCTCACGTTGGTTCAATTTAGTTTCCAGATCAACACCTCTTGTGTCCATTTCCAATCTTGACAGCACAGTCCACTTTATGTCATTTTCTGTATGTCCTTCCATGGTCCAATTACTCACTAAAGGTGCATTACCCACAGCTCGTCTTACTCTTGACTTGTGTTGACAAATCCGCTGGCGGATTTCTTGAGATGTTTTGCCAATGTACAGTTTTTGGCAGGGGCAAAGGATCCCATACACAATGTTTTTCGTTTTACAGTTTGAGAACGCTGAATGTTTCCAAAATACACCATTGTATGAAAAAACGTCCCCCTCAATTGTATTGTCACAGCATACACAGGTGCCACACTTATGATGTCCACGGATGGGCTGTAAGCCCAAGAAACTTCTTAGTGTTGAAGGTTCCTTTTTAGGTAGTGCTGCACGCACTAAAAAAATTGGCGATACTTCTCTCTTTTTTAAAAGCAAAAAGAGGTGGCTGTTGTAGGCTGACTTCGAGGTTCTTCACCAGGTGCCAATTCTGGTTCACAACTTTCTCAGTTGATTGGCATGCGGGCAGAAGGTAGTGACACAGACTGTTCTTTCCAGTGGTGGTTTCTCCTTTTTCTCCAGAAGGGCTTCCCGTGGTGTCCACCACGCTCTACGCATGGCATGTTTAAGAAGTTTCTTTGGATACCCGCGTGCCATGAGGCGTTCCAACAGGTTTTGGGCATGTTCAAAGTATTCATCTTTGAACGTGCAGTTACGCCTAATTCGTAAAAATTGGCCAAATGGAAGATTTTGGCGAAGGTTCCGTGGATGGTTACTGGTATAATGTAAAGCCAGATTGCGGTCTGTTTCTTTCCTGAATAGAGTGGTGGCCAATGTACCTTCTGATGAATAGACTTTCACATCCAGAAAAGTGATTTGATGTTTATTATGATTGATGGTAAACTGAATATCCTTTGTGCGTCTATTGAGCCAAATCAGAAACTCATTAAGTTGTTCCTCACAACCACTCCAAATGAAGAAAGCATCATCAATGTAACGCATATAATGGCTGATGCGTGGCGAGAATGGGTTGTTATCAAGGATGAATTTAGCCTCAAAAAAGTCCCATGAACAAAACAACCAATTCCGGCGCAAAAGGGCAGCCCATGGCCACCCCTTTTATTTGATAGAAAAAATCCGGTCCAAGCATGAAAAAGTTTTTTTGCAATGCTAGTTTGGCAAGGGCAATGATGAAATCAGTCGGCACCCTGACTGGTTGTTCTCTTGTGCTTAAGAAGTAGGTCAAAGTCTCAAGTGCTTCTTCTTGAGGGATCTGAGTATATAGGGCAACCACATCCATTTTGACCAACAATTGTGTGGATGGATCAAAAACAATGTTGGCCAATCTATTGATGAATGCAGTGGTGTCCTGTAGATGTGCTGGGACTAGTGAAATCAATGGCTTTAGAAAAAAGTCTATGTATTTAGACACTGGTTCCCAAAGGGACTCACACCCCAAAATGATGGGTCTACCAGGAGGATTTATTTCATTTTTGTGAATTTTTGGTAATGCATTAAAAATTAGTATGCGGGGTCTTTTGTTCTGCAGGAAAGATGATTCTTTTGGGCCAAGGAAACCTTGTTCAAGTCCCATTTGTATGATGTTAAAAAGTTGTCCTTGTAGCTCAGCTGTTGGATCACTTCTGATCTTCCTATAGCAATCTGTATTTTCCAATTGTCTCATAACTTCTGTTTTGTATTTATCTGTTTGCCAAACCACTACTGCTCCTCCTTTGTCGGCTTGCTTTATTATTAGGGTTGGATCATTCTTTAAGGAGAAAATGGCGTCTTTCTGATCTTTAGGCAAGTTAAATTTAACGTATTGTTTTTTGGACTCCATTTGGGTTATGGCTGAAAGTAATGTTTTTTCAAAAGGTATGACTCCCTTTGGACAAAAATTTGATTTTTTGCGGAGGCCTGTTACTTCTCCACTTGGTTCCATTTCCTGATCCTTAAAAAAAGTCTTTAATCTGATTTTTCTGCAGAACTCAAGGACCTCCAATTTCATTTTAACAAAATCTGTTCTCCTAGAAGGGACAAAAGAGAGTCCTTTTTCCAAGACTAGTGTCTCTGTCTTTGTCAAAGACCTGTCTGATAGATTAAAAACTGAGGAACTTCCTAGTTTTTGTAGAATTGGCATCTCGTTTTCATTTCCCATGGTTGGGAGTTGTATCGGGGTCTGCCCCTGGATCTCCGTTGGCCTCTTCCTAAAAAAGGCTGCTGATTATTTCTTTGTTGGTGTTGAGTGGGTTGGCCTCCTCTTCTATTAGAGCCACTGGTGTCCTGTTCACTTGTTCCTGCTTCTGACCCGGATGAAGATGAAGTGTCTGAAAACGTCAGAAATTTATGTTTTGATCGTCCCTGGTTGTTTTGTAAACATGCCATGCGTAGAGCGTGGTGGACACCACGGGAAGCCCTCCTGGAGAAAAAGGAGAAACCACAACTGGAAAGAACAGTCTGTGTCACTACCTTCTGCCCGCATGCCAATCAACTGAAAAAAGTTGTGAACCAGAATTGGCACCTGGTGAAGAACCTCGAAGTCAGCCTACAACAGCCAACTCTTTTTGCTTTTAAAAAAGAGAGCAGTATCGCCAATTTTTTAGTGCATGCAGCACTACCTAAAAAGGAATCTTCAACACTAAGAAGTTTGTTGGGCTTACAGCCCATCCGTGGACATCATTAGTGTGGCACCTGTGTATGCTGTGAAAATACAATTGAGGGGGACATTTTTTCATATAATGGTGTATTTTGGAAACATTCAGCGTTCTCAAACTGTAAAACGAAAAACGTTGTGTATGGGATCCTTTGCCCCTGCCAAAAACTGTACGTTGGCAAAACATCTCAAGAAATCCGCCAGCGGATTTGTCAACACAAGTCAAGAGTAAGACGAGCTGTGGCTAATGCACCTTTAGTGAGTCATTGGACCATGGAAGGACATACAGAAAATGACATAAAGTGGACTGTGCTGTCAAGATTGGAAATGGACACAAGAGGTGGTGATCTGGAAACTAAATTGAACCAACGTGAGGCAACACTCATTCTCAGATTCAATACTGTTAGTAATGGATTGAACGAACTTTCAGAGGTATCGCGGGCTTTTTGAACAACACTATAACCCCAAGATGTCTTTATTCCATCATCGGTCCATTCCACAATTACCGATGTTTGAAAACTACAACAACCAGAATTCCCGCTGCAACCCTATGACCCAGAGGGGCCAATGGAATCACTTGTTATTACCACCCGCCTCACACCGGCTGATAATGTGTTCCTGGCTCCTGGACCGCACGGAACATTGAGCTGCGGCCCGGTTTATGCTCTTTGAGACTTCCGACTAAGGTACGTAGAGCCCGACGGTATTGTTTCCTAGTTATGCCACTTCGAAATTAAATTGTCCGCGCTTGTTTACAAACGAATAATTCTAGGCGTTACCTTCTTACAGCAAATGGCGAACCTTCACAGAATTTTTTCCTCCGTTTAAATAAGTCCCCGGATTGCATCGATACCTTCCACCAGGCTTCCTATAAGGTAACCCGTTGCCGCATTTGTCCTACGAACCACTAGAGCCTCGCCGGCCAGTCTTGTTAGGCAGTCTTTCTCAAAAGCGGTCTGTTTTTCCTTGTTTGCAGCCCCTTGATTGACATTGTCGATACACAGCGATTCACTGCGTTGTGAAATACTTTTCCCAGTAGACACGTTCACACACAGCTCTTCTGCAGGTACCTTTGCTTGTAAAACGACCGTAATTAGAAAGACTAATAGACGTTATTCATGTAGACTAACCCTGGGTTCACTTTTGTCTACAGACCACCTCTCCTTTCTTTTGAGAATTAGTAGATTTGAGAAGCTCTGAACACTCAGGTAGGGAGCTTTGCTCGTCCATGGTCGCTTAATCTTGTCCTCCTTTACACAACATTTTTTTTTTTAATTGTAAGGAAATTTGTTTTTCCTCTTTCAGATTCTCTGTCTGGTCCTGATGAGAATCGGACAAAGGGTCCGGTTCGAAAAGCATCGACCTTGTTCGCTTGGGTTTTTGTTAAAATAACTGTATATATCAGTGTTTCAAATATTGTTGTATATTAAGTATTTATAGAAAAATTATTTTTTCATGTTTCAGAACAGTCTTTGGATTAAGGCATTGACCATTCTGTTTCCCATGTTGTCTATTGTGTTATATGTTTGGTGTGTTGTAAGTTGGAAGGAGTGAAAGTATGATTGGAAGACGGATGTTTTTCAAGAGAGTGTGAATAAATGTTCCAATTGTCTGTCTATTTATGTAGTGTATGTCGGTTTCTCAAATTTATTTTTTGAGGTTTTTTTCATATATATATATAAAAAGTTTTCATTGTGGTTGTGTTGATCTCAAAAATTTTCTATAAAAGAAATAAATATTGATGGAAAAACTCCAACATATGGCTAATAATTGATTGTTTGTTAGCCTGAAAAACAAAGGAGTGTTTGTAATTGAACTCAGTATTGGCATCCTCGTTGTTGATTATATTCTACAATAGCCATAGCCTCTTTTAGGGTAGGGTTCTTAGATAATAACTTTTCTTGAACTCTTGTGCTATTAGTACATCTTACAAGCTGATCTCTTACAAGAGATTCAGATAAATCCCCAAAATCACAAGTGCGTGCAAGAGTTTTCAAAACAGCTACATAGGTACCTACACGTTCAACAGGACCTTGTACACGAGTAAAGAATCTATGGCGTTCTAAGACAACATTAATTCTTGGCCCAAAATAACTTTCTAACATAGACATGGACATTTCAAAAATATCAGAAGGTTCACCATCAGCACCACCCACTGGTATAGTGTCCATGCTATCATAAGTGTGCCTACCTTCAACCCCTAAATCATGCAATAAAATTGCCTGTTTTCTGGCAGCTGAAAACTTTTCCCCACCAATTGCCACCAAATAGGAATCAAAAAGATTCTGCCACCTTTTCCAAGGAAGTATAGGTTCTCCCTCCTCAGAAAGAAATGGTGGGGGTTGTGACATACTGGAAGCAGTAGTCATGTTGTAAAAGTAAAAATAAATAAGTGATGTGGATAAGAAAACAATAAGATCAAATCCAAAGAAGAAGAGTCTTTGTTTTGAAAAAAAAAAAAAGAAAAAATAACTCACATCCAAACAAAATGAAGGAAAGTCAATGTGCTGTCGTGCAAATCGACGTTGTGAAAGTGGTAATCCAAAGATACACTGCCATGTTTATCAGCGTTGTTATGCTAGCCAAAATGCGCTGCTGTGCGCATCGGCATTACTATGGTATCCAAGGATACACTGCCGTGTGTTTCAGTGTTGCTATGCTAGCCAAAATGCGCTGCCGTGCGCATCAGCGTTACTATGGTAACCAAATGCATTGCCGTGCGCATCGGCGAGAAGAGTTAGAAAAATAACTCAAATGGCTGCTGTTATGACGTTGTTTGCGTCGCAACGTGATGACGCTGCACGCTGGCGTGCGTCGAGGTCAAAGTTCTCCAGTATCGCGTCGCGTCGCGTTCAAAGGAGGATGTCAGCAGGAGAACGAGTGCGCAAGCCACACGCAATGCCACACACGCGATGGCACACGCGGCCTTGGTTACACGCAATGCTTCACTCGTTCGAAGGAAAACAAAGCGCAACGGATGCAGTTGAACAGGTGAACCAAGCCAATAACCTGTTTTCCGAAATTTGTTGCTTGTTTTGGAATATCAGCGCAATGAAAAATAGTAGATCGGTGCTTTCCAATGTAATCCAAAGATACAGTATTAACCATAGATACTGTACAAGATAATAGATAAACAGTCAGCCGATTTTTATATATCCAATTTTAACAATCCAAGGAAGTGAAGTTAGAAAGCAATCCAAGATAAATCAAATATAAGCATCTGTAAGGTATCCAAAATACAGTATCCAGAGTCCAATGTGCAATCCAGTGTCCAGTGTTCAGTATCAAAAAATCCAAGTTTGTCCAAACCAAGTCCAAATCGAAATCCAATTGTAGGGGAGTTGATGGTTGTCGATGCTTGTCCCCAATCAAGCCTTGACCCTCGTCGCCAGTGATAAAAGCTCTTAAGCAGGATAAGTTGGAAGAGCAGGTTTATTAGTACAACCATCAACAGCAGATAACAGCAACTGACTCTCTAATAGGAAACATATCATTCCAACAATGATGTAAGGAAGACAGTGTTCCATTAAAGGGATAGTAACCATAACAGTATCACGGTAAATCAAAAGGGACTTTCTGTTCTAGAGAATGCCCACCTTTCCTTTGCACCATGGGTAAGGGCAATTTGTCAAAAGTCCAAAGTCCAAAGTCAAATCGCAGATATGAAGAAATTTGCAAGCCCTTTACCAGTCAAGGAGCTCATCATCTTTAGGTGTTTCGTGGGTGTGAGTCTTACATGAGTGAGTTGAGGCCTCTGTATTTCATATAGAACCTCTGCTCTGTAGTTCAACTTTCAGATTGGTACTATGAACCAGGACCACCAGATTAGACCAAAGACACGTCAATGATTTAATAATTGCCAGTCCAACATCCTGAAGACCTCCTGAATCCTTCACCCTGCTCGACAGCCTGAATAGTTAGTTCATCATAAGGGGTAGAGACAATTGTTTCAATGTCATGTGATGAGCCCTGGGGAAAATGAAAGCCCTCTGACAGTGGACCAGAGCAGAAACATAACAAGAACAAAGCCACTTCCTTCTATGGAACATCCCTCTAAGCAAGATGCAATAGTACTATATTCCACTTTTGGCTCAAGGGCTTTTCCAGTCCCTTAATCGTGTTCTTCAGTGCCTTGCCTCTTAACAAACCCATTCATTTGGACATAGGAAGAGAAAAACTGTAAGCTCCTTCACGTTCATCTCACATGGACTTCATGCATGCAGACATAAAGCTTTTTCCCCTGTCAGATACAATCTCATTTGGTAATGCCCCTCAGCAAAACATACACAGCAGGGCCCTTGCCAGCAT
The DNA here is from genome assembly GCF_964263255.1 of Lissotriton vulgaris. Classification (NCBI taxonomy): domain Eukaryota; kingdom Metazoa; phylum Chordata; class Amphibia; order Caudata; family Salamandridae; genus Lissotriton; species Lissotriton vulgaris. The sequence goes on along the minus strand of NC_141687.1, from coordinate 1,288,341,357 downwards.
GGATTAGTAACAATTCTCAGATATATAGCTTCACAATACAGGGTGATACAATCCTCTACCTCGGGGATGAACTTAATATCTTTGGCTGTCTAAGGATTGAGTGCGTGATAGAGTAAACTCGTACCCACTGAAAATGAATTCCTACCACTGCAAGTGGATTGAAAGTTGTCTTAATCTGTCCTCTTTACTTGTAACTGACTTGGCAAGACAAACAAGAGGAACAGAAATCCCATACATTCCTTCTCATCTGGGGCTAGTTAAAATGGTTCACCAGCCTGTCAAAGATATTGGCCTCTCTGTGATGTCCACTCAAGGGAAGATCACGAGCCAGACTGTGAGAAATTGGGTTATTGGATGAGAGGGGTGTTAGCTCTGCTTAAGTAGCTGCCACAATACTTTATAGAGTGGATAACCACAAAAAGTCACTAAATTAACCTGTGCTTAACCCTCTGGTAGCTTGGTACAAAAGCAGTCAGGCTTAACTTAGAGGCAATGTGTAAAGTATTATGCAAAATTTCAAACAGTAGAACTGGAGTTATTAATATTTAAAATTTTACGTGAAAAATAGCACCTAAAAGATCAAAGCGCCAACCGTATACATCAAGTCAATTGAGGCCGGTGCAAAGTAGAAAGACATGGCTGATTGCGAAGGAGCGCAGTTTGGATACAAGAAGTGGTTTGGGCACAGTCTCTGCCCACTTTCAGAATTAGACTTTTTTTTTTTTTAAATATCTAAGACAGTAAAGTTCAGCAGGACAAGGCAGCCAGCGGGGTCCGAAGAGGAGGCATCATTGTTGGAGAGGCGTTGGATGAAGTCATTGTGAAGAATTTCTATGTTCCAACTTAGTCTCTTTTATGGACATCGAAAATCTCCAGCATGACAAAGCTGCAGGCTTTAGCTGACTAGGGATGCACAAATGTGGATACCCGATCTGTGAGGAGCCACTGAACAAGATTTACTGCTGTAGAGAAGAATGTAGTGGGAGCTACCTTTAAGTCAGGCCGACCAGCAATACAGCTTGAGCTGAACAGTGAAAAAGTAGGTTGTAGTCTCATCTCGGTTCTCAGAACACTTTTGGCAGAAAAATGTCTAAGTCTCAAGTTTTGGATTTGGGCTTTTGGGCTTTCTGAGCACATTTAGCACCACTTCTAATGGATCCAAGACTGGAAGGGCACCACTTGGAGGGTTATGACTCACTTAGGCTGAGTCCAATTGTGGGTTCAGGATGTTTGGAGCCTTTTCTGCCCCTGAGGCTATGATCAGGAGCCAGTCAACTAGCCCTTGGAGTCACTCTGGAGGTATTAGTTCCAAGCAGGAAAGCAGGGCAGTTCTATTAGTGCACAGGGCAGCGTCAGGCAGCAGGGCAGCCCTCTTGGTGCAGCAGGGAAGTCCTCTGAAGTACACAACAGGCCACAGGTAGCAGGGTAGTCATCTGAGAGTAATTCTGCAGGTCCAGTAGGGGTATCAGGTCCTAATATTTATACCTAGTGCCAGGTTTGAAGTGGAAGAAACTTCTGGAGTTTCCCCCTACAGATGTATCTGGAATTTGCTGCCTCACTGCCATGGCCCAGTCTGTCTGGGGGAACAACAGGCTAATTTGAAGTATTTTGTGTGTGACCTGTGGCAGGGAATTTGAAGTGCAAGTGGGTGTGTGCACAGCTGTGCCCCCCATTCTGCTTGGATGGCCCGTTCTACCAGTACAAAGCCCTACTAGTGTGCTATAGTCTGGAAGGAATATACAAAGGCCAACTGCCAACTACACCTAGTCATGTGACCGAGGATACAGGCTGCAAGCACCAAATGGTTAGGCCATGTGTCATATTCAGAATTGTGACATAAAATCCAACATTAACATTAAAGGGGACTTTAAATTACACTTCCTTAGACACCAACATGACATATCTAACTTCTCTCAAACAAACATTACCACATATCAAAGATAATAAGGCGATCCAATGTTAACCTATGGGAAAGGTAGCCCTCATAATAGTGAGTACATGCAAAACTTAAAAGTACATATCTAACCTTTTAAAATACAATACACCCAGCCCTAGGGGGGGGCTGTTTAGTGCACAGCTTAGTGGTGGTGTTTCTGTAATAAACAGGGAGTATTGCCAAGGACTTTATTTTGGCAAGTTGAATTGGCAGTTTAACACTGCCTGGAGGCTTCAATGACATGCCCTGGGCATGTTTTAAGGGGCAACCTAAGTAGGTGGAAAAGTAAGTGCTGCAGGCCCACCAGCAGCATTAAATTTAACAGCCCTCGGTATATGGTATTCCACTTTACAAGGGATTTCTCAGTAAATGAAATATGCAGGTCATGTATATGCCAATTTTACCATGTTTTGGGGAGTGAGCATAACCACTTTAGCATTGGTTAGCAGTGGAAAGGGCCCAGAGTATTAAGGCTAACAAAAACAAATTCAGCAATGCAGGAGGGAAGAAAGCAGAACATCTGAGGCCGATTGGTCTAAACAGATCCAGCAGAAAATCTCTATTGCACTGAGGCATCATTATCACTGTGGTTGCCACAGTGACATTTTGTATACAAGGCCAAGCTTGTGTTATTGAAATGTATTCCACAGGCCTCCACTACTCTGGTTTATTCACACACTCTATACATGTAGCACGCAGGCCACACGCACAAACAAGAGGAATTAAAATAGGGCAAACTGGTATCCTTGGGAACCTGGGTAAGTAATATAAGCAAAGAACAATGGATATCTCTGCATAAATATTTTGGCACTTTATTTTAATGTGTAAGTAAAGCAGAAACATATACATTGGAAAAAACTGTCATGTATCAACTATTGTAACAATGTTATCCAAAACTATGCACAAAATAATAGGTGCTCCAAAATACAGCGCAGTGATAGAGATTAGTGACTAGAGCATCAGGAAGTGTTGTGTGGCTGTAAAAAGACAACAGTTGACTGTAGAGTGGTTAAAATTCAGAACACACACACTCACATTAGAGTTTAGGATTGAAAAGCTACACATTCTGATAATTCAGGCAACACACATATATATATATATATATATTTTTTTTTTTTTTTATTTTGAAAACCTTTATTGAAGAAATTAAACAGCATGTTGCATTACAGGTTGGCAGCAAGGCAAATGAAATGTTTTGGTGACACATCTGTAACATAATGAAATACAAAAGGTACCCGGCTGTTCCTATTCCAGGTGGGCGTAGTGTGTAAAGGTTCAAAGGTACCTGTGTTGTGCTGTGATTACCTATCAATGTGGGTGTAAGCTACAACATCAGTACCCGGCAGGTAAGTTCCGGGAAACAACCGCTTGATTTGCAGGTTGTAAATCTCCGAGTCTCCAAAGGTAGACCTACCCCTCTCTGCCGGACCCGCTGGTTCCAATAAACGTCTACACAATATTGGCCCCTCACCCTCACTTCACCAATACGGCAGTTGGAAAAAGATCTCCGCCAAAGAGCCCCTCTTTGAGGTGTTGCCCGTTGGGTATTGCACCGCTGACCCAAGGAGGAGCATTGCCGATGATGAAGCATGACACCTGCAAGGGTGTGTGAGGCCATTATATCCAACAAATTGGATACCCAAGCATTCTATCACTACGCGCGGGTGTCACCAACACCAAACGCCCACCTGGAATAGGAACAGCCGGGTACCTTTTGTATTTCATTACAATTGGGGCAAACACCTAGCTGGACCTACCACTCCCCCTGAGAGTGGAAAACCCGCCCCACACTGTCTCCCTTCTTTGATAACACAACACATCTGTAACATACACATTTAGAACAATAGTGCTTGCGCAGCCCAGTACATTGCATGGCAAAAGGCTACACATGGAGCTAGACAGAAATGACAAGGGAACACCCAGCGGGGTCGAGAGGTTGGTTAAGGTTATTGCGTAGTTTCATGAGAATGTAAAGGAGGAGATGCTGTGCCTGGCAAGCCAGCGCCGTTGTCCGCATCAAGCGAGGTACCAGTGCAGGGTGAGGAGGGGAGCGTAGGAAGCGAGGTGTTTTGGCGTTGCAGATTTGGGAGGAGGGGTCCCAGATGTTAGGCGGTCTGCCAGTTGCCCGCATAAGGTCACAGAACTCGGCAAGGAGTGTCTGACAGCGCGCGGAGTCCTCCAGCCAGGCCTTCACCTTGGGCGCCGGTCTCCGATCCCAGTGCATAGAAACCCTGCGCCGAGCAAGGACTAGCTGCATGGCAGTTAGCTTGCGGCAGGCATCCGGACAGTGTTTAACGTAGCCTAAGAGGCATACCAGTGGGTCAGGAGCAACGTGCGAGGAGGTGATCTCAGTGAAGATAGCACACATGTCCTTCCAGTGGGCAGAGACATTTAGACAGACTAGGCCAGGTGGGAGAATTCGGCTGCAGGAGCGGAGCACCGCATTCATCGATCGCTAGCAATAAGGCCCATTTTGTACAGTGTTACAGGGGAACGATATAATCTATGCAAATATTTAAAGTGGATAAGCCGCAAGCGATAATTTTGGGACAGAAGTTTGGTTTGGTTGCAGCAGTACAACCAGACCTCCTGGGATAGATCAGTCAACACATATTTAAATCAACGTTTCGAACCCTATACTGTAATTCTTGAGCAGGATCACATCAGGACAAAATGAGGTAGCAACCTACAAAAATCACGGGACAGGAATTACCCTACACAATCAATTGGATCATCAAGAGATAGCCCGCAATCCTGCTCAAAAGATATATACCCACCACTGTCATGATGGATATGACTAAAGAAGCAGCAATCACTTGTAAGTATAAGACAAGGTATCACTTAATCAGAAAAATAAATCCAAGATCCCCCAGAAAGTAGAGTTCCACAACAAGTCTATTCATGAAACCTTACACACAGTGTCAAACCAATGGAGTAATAATCAAATAACACACCCATCATGAGAATGACACCCTGTGTAAGATTTCATACATAGACCCACTGTGGAACTCTATTTTCTGAAGGGCCCTAGATATTTTTTCTCATTTAGACGCAAAGTGTTAGTAAATATGGTTCATAAATCGTAAAGGAGAGAGATTCTATACTGCCTTTGTAGATTTCTTTTCAGCATTGGATTAAACGGACCTCATAATAATCTGGCCAAAGAATTTATATAATTTGCTTTGTTTCATTATTCAAAATTTGGGGAAAATTACATAAATGCGATGTAATTAAGAAAAATACAAAACCAGAACTTGACCCCCAAGTCCATTTTGGATGCAAGGACACATTTCACACAAAAAAATAGAGCAAGAATCTTAAACACTGCAAATAGATGCCGCTCATGTAATGGTCGTCAAAATTGTTTCAGTGCCCTCACATTACATTTTTGCCTTGAATGATGTGTAATTATGTGATGTAGCATAATAGCGCATTATGCTAAATTTCCAAAATTACACAAAAATATCCCAGTGTAATAGAAATTTTGCCCAAGCTATGGAGAACTAAGTGGCATGGCACTTTGGTAAAGCCATTGGTTAGAGATTAAAATGTCTAAGTCTAAGGTGATGATATTTGGAAGTTGAACTAAAAAGAACATGTTTTGTTGGAAATTGAATGATGTTAAATTGGAGGTAGAGTGGCACTTTTGTCCTTAGGCATGGCATTACCACATGTATTGACAAGTGGCTAAAATGACTTCCCTTGTTTGTTTTATTGCCTGAGCTTTTTCTTCTATAAAGTAATGCAGGGCGGGGCCTTTGTTGTTTATGTATGCGTCCTGAAATGTCAATAAAGATATTTAATACTAAAATGACTTCCCTTCTATCTGCTTAAATTCCTAGGGGTAGATATTCAAACATTTTGAGCTGGGTTAGCATCACAAAAGTAATGCTAGCCAGCACAAAATGTTTTTTTACCAATGTACTTTCCTTTTTTTTATTGAAATCAGAGATATCATACAGATCTTATCACATCTTTCACATTCTTTACATTCCATTGTCATTTTCCCTGTTGGCCACAAACCATAAAATTCTTTATAGAGACAAAATCCCCCGTCCCCCTCCCCAGAAAAAAAAAGAAAAAGTAGGCCAGATCCTATTTCTGCTATAAATACATAAACATAACTAGCCAATCCCTCGCTGCCCCTTTTCTTCCATCCATGTTATAAGAGGTTCCCATATACTCTCGCCCTTCCTCCTAGCCCTTTTCCCTTTACATTTATACAAAGCAATTTCCTGGCGGCCGAGATATAAGAGCCTATAGAGCCATAGGAAATATGTAGGTGGCTCACTATCTTTCCAAACTGTGGGTATCAATAAACGTACTATCACCATTGTTAAAAACACAAAATCCCGCTCCCTCAAAACTAAATTTAATCGAGCATCGAAGCCTAGCAGCATCACTAATGAAGTAATTTTGATTTCTCTATTAAATAACTGAAACCAGAATTTTTCAATACCCTCTTTTAGTGGATTCAGCTTTTCACATGAGAAAAACATATGCATACTATCCGCTGGGCCCACCTGACATCTTGGGCACTTATCATTTTGCCTCTTCCCCCACCCAAATAATTTCGCTGGCGTGTAGTAGAGATCATATACAGTTTTATATTGCTGGGCTTTGAGGTTAGCAGCCATTAGTACCTTGTTCCCAATCTCTAGCACCGTATCTAGATCTATTTCCCCATCCACAAGCTTACGGCCACTTAGATTCTGTTTTATCTATATCATCTGACATCTTTGCTATTGAAATTGAATGATGTTAAATTGGAGATAGCGTGGCACTTTTGTCCTTAGGTATGGCATTACCACATGTCTTGACAAGTGGCTAAAATGACTTCCCTTCTGTCTGCTTAAATTCCTAGGGGTAGATATTCAAACATTTTGCGCTGGGTTAGCATCACAAAAGTAACGCTAGCCAGCACAAAATGTTTTTTTACCAATTTACTTTCCAGCGCAAGACTTGCTTTAATTTGGAATTCACCCTACAAGTAACGCAAAGCAGCGCAAAGCATTGCTTTGCATTACTTAGCACAAAGGGGGTGTTACATGGGCCTTCCCATGCAACCACCCATGCCTTTTGACGCAAAACCCTATCTACAAACAATTGTAGACAGGGTTTAGCGCCAAAAGGTAACACCATTTTAAGGGAGGCATTAAGAGGAAAATGATTTAATTTCTCCTTTCTTTGCCTACTTTGCATGCCTGCTGCACTGTGCAGCACACATACAAAGTGACAAAAGTGTTTGAACTTGTCTAGGCATAGTAACTTGTACAGGAAAGGCTCTCTTCCTGTACAAAACCTATGCTAGACTCAGGCACGCACCTTAGCGCTATGACACTAAGGTGGGTGCCTAGAGCATGACAGCTGAAATCAGAGCCGGCGCAAGGGAAAGGGGAAGCGAGGGCCATATCTCTGCTCACTCCCTGTCATACAGCGTGCCCCTTGGGGGTTGCGCTGCTTTGTGTGCCTTTTTTGAAAATCTGGTCTCTAATCTCTTTTCAAAAATGCAACCTTGAGCGCCTATATAAAAAACTAAATACCTGCAATTTTATTGTATGTGGTAGCATCCTTACATGTAAAAATCATATGCAACATTTTACCTCTCTGAAACATCATATCACCCTTAGCCCTGGCGAAAATTAAATTACCCTGGTGTAATTCACATAATTTCGGGAATTCATGTTACGCTTGTTAGATCAAATTCCCACAATTACACCACTATGCCACACTGTGCAATTCTGCTGCCGTTCATGGCACAAGTATAGCACGGAGTGCAGGAACAACCAGAGCATCCAAAATGTGAGTGGCTGCTGTTTGTGGAACTTTTATTTTTCATGATTTTTTTGGGCGCAAAATGTACCCTCTCATCAAGGGGCGCGGAGCTAGCCGCAACGGCAAATGGCCAATGCTTGAGCGAGCTCCTCCGGTCGCAGCACCATCCTGATGACATCCTGCAGCCAACGTGCATGTAAGGCATTACATCTTTAATGCACAAAAAGGACTGGGCGATCGAACCCCTGGAAACCGGAGCTGGACTGGAGCTCGTCGGAGGCGGAGGAGGGTGGGGGCCTTGGGGGCCCGAGTGGGTTTCCACCGCTGGGGCGGGGGCTGCGGACACAGGGGGGAGGGCAGGGTGCCATGGACGGGAGTGGCGTGGCGAGCGGGAGGGGTGGGGGCGAGAGAGGGCACGGTGGGGCGTTGGGATGAAGGGGGGCCGGGGGGCGGTGGGCAGAGGCGGGGGTGACGGTGACGGGTTTGGCGCAGCAGGGGTCTGGGGGGGGCACAGAGGAGGGGCAGGGCCTGGTTGGGGGTCGAGCGGGTGGGGGGGACCGGGGGGATGGGTGGAGGGTGGTTGGAGCATGAGGGGCGGAGGGGTCCCCTTGCGTCGCGGTGGCCACTCGGCGGGGTGGGGGCGGGGGGCGCCAGTGGGGTGGGGGAGTGGGGGGGGTGGGGGGTTGGGGGGGTCCGTGGGGAGGAGATGGCGGAATTTTTCACCCCGGTATGCTGGATTCCACCTTTTTTCCTTGGCAGGAGCTGTTTGCAAGGCGCTCGGTGAGCAGCATGCGGCTCCACACCACCGAGAGGATGGGCCGGCTCTGTCTTGTACGGGCGGTCGAGCTCCCATGAGGGACCTAGCACTGGAGCGCGGTGGCTGGCGGCAGGAGTCATCTCCGCCAACCCCTCCCCGAAGGGTTGTTACGGCCGCCGGGGGCAGGGGAACGAGGATGGATGCACATACTTATGAGTCGGATGCGTGTGCGGATGGAAGGCGTGGGAGTGTGGATTGGGTGAATTGATGAGGAGGTGTCGGGACAGTGCGGGTTTGAGCCGGATGGAACCCCCAGGAGGGGTCCGGGAATGTGTGGAGGTGGCGGATGGAGAGTCCGCGGAGGAGGGGGAGATTCGGGAGGACGGGGGGCAGAGTAATGTTGTTAGCAGTGTTTTTCAGGTGCCGGCGAGGCAGGATGTGCCTAGAGTGACGGCCCCCCCAGCTTCACTGGTTAGGTGGCGGGATCCAGCAAGGACGCCGACCTTGACGCCAGGTAAGGCGGGTGACGGAGCGGGGAGTGGCAAACGGCGCTGTGTGCAGGTCTCGGTGGGGACGGGGGGAGAAGGGGGGGACGGCTGGCGGCTGGTGCGTGGGCGGTACGTGCAGGACGCGGGAGTGGGCACGGATGGCACGGCGGACGCTGCGGCGGGGTCGGAGGCGATCGCCGGTAAAAGCGCGGCCGGTGGGGGGAAGGAGAGCTGCGTGGTGCCGGTGCGTAAGTTACCGTACATGGGGCTGTCAAAGCCGCTGGGCGCGCACCTTCCGTTGGCGACGAAAGAAAAGATATGTAAGGGGGAGTATATAGACATACTGAAGCTTCTCCACAGGAAGTTGACGTCCAAAGAGGGGTCAAAGGAGGAAGAGCAGGAGTTGGCCAGGCGCCCGAAAGTGCCATTGACGCTGGACAACTGGTCAGCGGCCTTTTTTATATACGCGAGTGTGTACTGCGAGAAGTTCCCTGACCGTTCCGTGGCGCTCTTCAAAATACATTGATGTGGTGAGGAGGGCTCAGGTGACATACGGCGGTTTCGCGTGGTCGCACTATGACGAGGAGTTCCGGGCACGCATGGCGGCTGACCCGGAGGCGGTGTGGGGAGAGCTGGATGCGGACTTGTACCAGCAGACGATGGGCGGGGCCAAGTTTGGCCACACCATCTATACGGCCAGCGGTTTGCCGCTTGGGCCGCCCCCCTTTGCCGCGTGCCCCACCCGAGGGGGGGTGGGGCGGGGAGAGTCCAACAGCCAAGCCGCGGTCGGGGCCTGTTGGGACTTCAATAGAGGTTCATGCGGACGGGCGGCGTGCCGTTTTAGGCATGAGTGCTCGACGTGCGGAATGCGGCACCCAGCGCTGCGGTGCTGGGGGCCCGGGGGCCCGCCGGGCCAGCAGTCCGGGCATGGAGGTCCCCAGGGAGGGGGGGAGACAGGGGGGAGGGAGGGGTGGTGTCAGAGGGGGGGGAGCAGGCGCTCTGGGCAAAGGCTCGTACGCCGGTTAGGTTGGACCGGATGGAGCCCTGGTTGGCGGCGTATCCGCGGGCGGAGGATGCTGAGGTGCTGCGTCACGGGCTTCGGGAGGGGTTTCGACAGGGCTATGAGGGCCCCCGGATTGCTCGCTGGGCGGACAATCTGAAGTCGGTGAACACGCACAAAGGTATTGTGCGGGAGAAGTTGTTCAAGGAGGTCAGAGAAGGGTGGATGGCGGGCCCGTTTTCGTAGCCGCCGATGCCTGGCTTGATCATCTCCCCCATTGGGGTGGTGCCCAAGAAGGAGGAGGGGCAGTTCCGGTTGATACAACATCTGTCATGGCCGGAGGGGGAGTCGGTCAATGCCTACATCGCGGCGGACCTGGCGTCGGTAACCTACTCGTCGGTGGACGTGGCGCGGAGGCTAGTTACGGCGGCAGGGAGGGGTGCATTGATGGCGAAATGCGATGTCAAGTCGGCTTTCCGGCTCCTTCCGGTACACCCGGCGGATCACCAGCTGCTGGGGATTCAATTTGAGGGCCTCATCTTTGTGGACAAGGCACTGCCGATGGGGTGTTCCATCTCGTGCTCGCTCTTTGAGCGTTTCAGTTCCTTCCTGCAGTGGGTCTTTTCCAGGCGCACAGGCTCGGAGTCAGTGACGCACTACCTGGATGACTTTTTCCTGGTGGGGCGGCCCGGTACGGCGGACTGCCAGCGGCAGCTGGACGGTTTGGCCGGGTTGATGGGGGAGTTTGGTGTTCCCCTCGCGCCAGAGAAGACGTACGGTCCCAGTCCGGTGTTGTCCTTTCTCGGTATTGAGCTCGACTCGGTCGCCATGGAAGCACGCCTACCGGACGATAAGAAATCAGCAATGCTGGAGCTGGTGGCGGACATGCTGGCTAAAAGGAAAGTGATGGTGCGGGAGGTGCAGGTGTTGTTGGGGCACCTGAACTTTGCTTGTAGAGTGGTGCGGGCGGGTCGGACTTTCTGCCGGCGGCTGGGAGTGGCGTTGTCCGGGTTGTTGTTGCCTCACCACCATGTGCGGCTGTCGGTGGGAATGAAGGAGGATCTGCGCATGTGGCGGGCGTTCTTGGAGCGGTTCAACGGAGTGCCCATGGCGCCGGCGGAGGATTGGGAGTGGGATGTCACCATGTATTCGGATGCGGCGGGCGTAGGCGGCTTCGGATTGTACTGGGATGGAAGGTGGTGCGCAGAACAGTGGCCGGCGCATTGGCAGGCGGGGGGCCGGAGCATAGCGATTTTGGAGTTGTTCCCGTTGGTGGTGGCAGTCACAATATATGGGCCCGGGAGCTGGCTCACAAGCGCGTGTTGTTCCGGGTGGACAACATGGCGGTGGGCAGGTGGTGAATAGGCAGTCAGCCAGGGACCCACAGGTGTTGAAGTTGATGAGGGTTTTTGTGCTGCGCTGCTTAGAGAACGACATCCTGTTTCAGGCGCGCCACGTTCCGGGGCTGGACAATGACATTGCGGATGCTTTGTCTTGTTCCCAGTGGGAGAGGTTCCATGGGCTAGCCACGGCGGCGGACGAGGTCAGGACGCAGGTGCTGGGAGAGATGTGGTCGGTGGGCGAGCCCGGGTCCTTCAGCTGGTGAAGACGTCCGTTGCAGTATCCACGTGGAAGTCCTACGAACAGGCGTGGGAGGAATTCATCATGTCTGGCGCGGTAAGGCGAGGGGACCGGTGGCAGCGCGAGGAGCAGGTGGTGCGGTTTATGCTGGCACTCATGGACAAGGGATTGTCACGGGTCACTATTGCGGGCAAGTTGTCGGCGGTGGCGTTCATGGGGAAGTTGTGGTGTGGTTTCTCACCGTCGGCGGGGGAGTTGGGGTCCCGGCTGCTGGAGGGGTGGGCAAGGGAGAGGGGCGCGGCGGCTCGCTTGCGGCGTCCGATTACGGTGGCTTTGTTAGAGGGCATCATTGGCGCGCTGGCAGCGGTGTGCAGGGATGAAGGTGAGACGGTGCGATTCGCGACCTTGATGTCTTGGCTGTTTTATGGAGCGTTTCGAGTGTCTGAGCTTTTGGGCACGAAGGGGGTGCCAGGCGTGTTGTGGGAGGATGTGGACTTGCGGTCACGTGAAGTGGCGGTGCGGCTGCGGCGCTCAAAGACTGATCAGAGGGGGGTCGGAACCTGGGTGGTCCTGGGCCCGGGGGTGCAGGAGGGAGTGTGTCCCGCGGCGTGGGGTAGGAGGTTGATGGCTGTCCGGCTGGAGGGAGTAGGGGAGGTGTTTGGCCGGGGCGGTGGGGGTGGAGTGACGGGGGCACAGGCTTTGTGGGTGCTGCGTAGCGCCCTGTTGGGCTTGGGTGAGGACCCCTTAGCTTTCGGGACTCACTCATTCAGGATTGGAGCAGCGACGGAGGCGGCACGTAGAGGTTGGGGGAAAGAGGAGATACAGAGGCTGGGACGGGGAAGTCGGACTGCTACCGGGCGTATGTGAGGCTGCGAGAGGTTGAGGGGGTGTCGTTATTGTAATTTCGAATTCTGATATGTGTCTCTTTGCAGGTGATGTGGCGGGGCCAGAGGTGGCTGTGTTGAATTTGTATTTGGTGGGACACTCATTTGTCAAGCGGGCCGAACAGGCGGAGTGGGAAAAGCATTGTGCACTCAATTTGGGATTGGATGGAGGATTATATCGTTGTCATTGGCGGGGCAAAAGGGGCATGCGTTGGCATGAATTGTTGCCTTTGTTGAATACAGTGGTCAGGGGTGGTGTGTGTCCGGATGTGGTGGTGATTCATTTAGGTGAAAACGACCTAGTGCAGTGCAAAGGGTTGGGTTTGGTCAAACAAATGAAGAGGGACCTGAGGGAGGTCAAGAAGCAATGGGCGGGGTGTCATGTGATCTGGTCCGAGCTGATTCCCAGGCGGGTGTGGAGGGGAGCTGAGCGCCCGGGGGCGATTGACAGGGCACGGAGGAAGATTAACCGAGAGATGGGGGATTTCTGTGCAAGAGAAGGGGTAGGGAGAGTGGTTCACCCGGAGTTACGCTATGGGGCGGTGTATTTTTTCAGGGAGGATGGGGTCTACCTCTCCAGGTATGGCATGGAACTGTACATAGTGCAGTTGAAGGAGGCGCTGGACGGGGCTTTGGGGGTGCTCAGGTATCCCAGGGGGCAGGAGTCCTAAGGGGGGGTCGGAAGTCGTAATCGGCTTCCGAGTGGCGTGTTTTCCTAAGGAAAGGGGGGATAGTCACAGGAGGCCTGGGGCTGTATGGGCAGATGGGGAAGCGGAGGTCAGGAAGGTCAATGAGGTCATCGCAGTTGGGGGTAGGTTGCTGAGTGGATGTGGACACTTTGTTGCACTGTTGGGGATACATTTAGGGGTGGGGTGTTAGGCAGTTGCTATTTAGCGAGCTTTGGTTTTGTTCGGCACAGGCCAGGTGGGTGTTATGTAGGTGCACCTGATTCCAAATAAAGCGGCCTTTATCACACTAAGGTGGTGTCCTTGTCAGTGCTCCCCCCCCCCCACCTACTGGTGTGCCCCATTGGGGATTTGGGAGGGCAGCCGACCAGCGGGAGGCTTGCCCACCCGGGGAAATTTGGGGCAGCAGGGGGGGGGGCGAAAGGTGAGCACTGAGGGCTCCCGTAGTTTTGGTAGCGTTGGGCGGTTTGGCCTGGTTGGGCTCCTTTTTGGTTCCCTTGGGCGGTTTTGGATAAAACCAGACATTTTGTGGGGACAGGCACCATTTCAGGTGCAGTGACACGGCAGCTGGAGGGTGTCCTTAGCTCGTTGTCCCGCCCGCCCTCCCTGTGTACCCGTGGGTTGGTGGGGGGTTTTAGGGGTTGGCCAACTCATGTCTGGGGGGTCCGGGGGCTTGAGGGGCTTTCTTGGTTGATGGTGCATCTGAGGTGAGGGTCAGGAGTCGTGTTGTCGCTGGAACAGGTGCTGGGATGGGTGGCGTGTTTTCCTAAGGAAAGGGGGGTAGTCACAGGAGGCCTGGGGCTGTATGGGCAGATGGGGAAGCGGAGGTCAGGAAGGTCAATCAATGAGGTCATTGCAGTTGGGGGTAGGTTGCTGAGCGGATGTGGACACTTTGTTGCACTGTTGGGGATACATTTAGGGGTGGGGGGGGGTGTTAGGCAGTTGCTATTTAGCGAGCTTTAGTTTTGTTCGGCACAGGCCAGGTGGGTGTTATGTAGGTGCACCTGATTCCAAATAAAGCGGCCTTTATCACACTAAGTTGGTGTCCTTGTCAGTGCTTCCCCCCCCCCCCCCCACCTACTGGTGTGCCCCAATATCGGCGAGTCGTGGAGTGCTCCCTGGCTTTGTTGAGGCACTGGGTGGCCGCACGCAAGAGGACTGCTGTGCTGGCGGCCCCAGGAGGGACAGTGCAAATGTGGGGCTGCAACACCAACTGGGTGGTACATGGGTACACCCGGACTTGCCATCGCTAATGCGGCTGTGAATATCTGAGAGGCGGCGTTGCAGGCATTCGACTACATAGGTGGGCCCCCTGTTTCATCTACCCCTGTTGCTTGTGACCTGTGCAGCAACCAACCCGCGCAATGCCTCTACCAATTGTTTACAGACACTAATTGCTGCTGTGGACGGCGAGGTGGGGAGCGGAGTCCTCGTGGGGCTGACTACATGGTCCAATACTTGTGGTAAAGCTGCGCACGGTGACGCAGGGGGCAGGATCAGGTGAGTTCACTAATGGCATTGATTGGAGGCGTACAGTGGCTGACGGCAGGGCCTTCTTACTATGTGGGTGGAGCTTACTCCCTGGTACTCTCCCTCGTTCCCCCTTGCCTGGCTGCATCACTACCATGGGGGGAGCACCCAGTGGAGTGTTGCCTACAGCCCCTTCTGGTTACTTCAGGCCTTAGACTGCCTGTTGTTTACTGGCCCCTCTCCCCTCCCTCTGCCCCGTTTTCTTGGGGTGTGGCTCTGGTGCGGGGGCCTAGGGGTTCATGGAGGACCGGCACATGCTTGGGAGCTCTGAACTGGCACTGAACTGGCCCATTGAGCTGCCTGGAGTAACGTGTCAAGTGTAACAACCTGCTTGGGGCTTGCGATACCCCCCCTCACTGGCTGTGGCCCACTGTGCACATCTGGACTGCAGGAGACTGGTGGGGAAAGCGCCATTGATGATTGCAGGCGTTTTCATCGGCCTCCATAGTGGTGATTGCTGGCCTGCCAGACCCTCGGACCACGCTAGCCCGATTTGCCGCAATGAGCCGCCCCCAGAGCCAAGGGGACTGACACTGGTGCTCCTGAAAGCCAGCAGATCGACGACTCCACGCCTGCCCCGCAACTTCCCGCTGGGGACCTGCCCTCTGACCTGGAGACTCCCCCGGAGAAGCTGGACCTTATTCTAAGGGAGGTGCACGGCTCGTGGCAGACCATTGAGGCCATTGAGAAACAGCTTGGGTGTCTGACATCTGGGTTCACCCTCCTAAAATCTGATCACGACAAACTTGCTGCAGTGGTTAAAGAAAATAAACTTACCCTGTCGGAGATGGCGCCGCAGCACAAAGAACATGGTGCACAGATTGCGCCGCTCCAAAAACAGGTCGCGGGTCTACAGGAGAGGGCGGACAATGCGGAAGGACCCGCCTGGCACAATATAGTGTGAACAACAAGGACCCCCTGATGCGGAATGATAGTTGCTTGAGACAGGGATAGAGACAATGTATATACCTTGGCAACAAATTCACAAGTAAGAGGGAAGGTGGCGCTGACAAGGAATCACTAATACAATTCAATATAAAAAACTTAGTTATATTTAATAGATATTCATATTAAAAACAGCATGTATCACATTATCGACAAAACATAACAATCAATAACACACACATATATGTTCATAAATTTCACAAAAGTAATAAAAATAATCACAAAATTAAAAAGAACCGAAGAGTGGCAAACAGTATATTTCCGACGCGCGTTTCGGCGTTTCAAAGACGCCTTCTTCAGGAGCCACAAAGTATGTTTTTCAACAACTTGAAGTAGTTCGATACAGCAAATGATTGCCAAATTCAAATCAGTGCCGTTCTCTGTAGTGTATATAACTTCTTATCTAATAATGAGATGATGATCGATAGAGTAGTCAGATCTTACAAAATTCGACAAGGCCTTGGAAACTCGTTGTAGGTATCTCTTGTCCGTTTAAAAAGCCAATATCGGTGTATATTCAAATTATATTATTGGCATCTCCAGGCTACGGATTTTTGTCATAAGCGATGTCTATTTCAATGTTATGAAAGTCAGCAATTCGTACGAATCTCAACGGTCGTGAGACGCCAACAGACATCTTTCACTGCGCCCATCGCCGTCCATACCTACTTCGATCTAATTTTATCGAAACTCGGTATCTTTAAAAGAATATCCGAAGCTTCATCCAAGTGTGCTTAGTACGGCAGAGCGTTTTGTAGATCTACCTTTCAGCAATATATATCGATATTTGCTGACTTTCATAACATTGAAATAGACATCGCTTATGACAAAAATCCGTAGCCTGGAGATGCCAATAATATAATTTGAATATACACCGATATTGGCTTTTTAAATGAACAAGAGATACCTACAACGAGTTTCCAAGGCCTTGTCGAATTTTGTAAGATCTGACTACTCTATCGATCATCATCTCATTATTAGATAAGAAGTTATATACACTACAGAGAACGGCACTGATTTGAATTTGGCAATCATTTGCTGTATCGAACTACTTCACGTTGTTGAAAAACATACTTTGTGGCTCTTGAAGAAGGCGTCTTTGAAACGCCGAAACGCGCGTCGGAAATATACTGTTTGCCACTCTTCGGTTCTTTTTAATTTTGTGATTATTTTTATTACTTTTGTGAAATTTATGAACATATATGTGTGTGTTATTGATTGTTATGTTTTGTCGATAATGTGATACATGCTGTTTTTAATATGAATATCTATTAAATATAACTAAGTTTTTTATATTGAATTGTATTAGTGATTCCTTGTCAGCGCCACCTTCCCTCTTACTTGTAAATTTGTTGCCAAGGTATATACATTGCCCGCCTGGCGCAATAACATTCACGTCATAGGATTGCCGGAAGATTGCGAGGGGTCTGACGCTGCCAGATTCATGGAGAGGTGGTTTAGAGAGCATGTGGCTCTGGAGGGCCTCTCGGATCCTTTCTGTGTGGAAACAGCGTACAGGGTGCAGACGGGGAGGCCAGTGGCAGTGGCCCGCCCTCAGGCCTTTATTGTCAGAGTGCTAAACTTCAGAGACCGGGACGTACTACTGCAAAAGGCTAGAGAGCTGTCCCATATACAGTATGAGAACCAGCGGATTTCCCTATACCCGGACTATAACGCCCTGGTCCAGAGCCAAAGTTCCAAATACCAAAACGTGAAGGCCAAGCTCAGGACACTGAATGTTAAATACGCACTGCTATTCCCCGCTAAACTGAAGGTGATCCATGATCATAAGACACAATTCTTTGAGTCTCCGGACGAAGAGGCAGAATGGATTGAAATTATGTTCCCCCGGCGCATCTGGGCCTTCCTCATGGCCGGCCCCTGCCTCTTCGAGGCCAAGGCTAGTACGCAAATCACAATGCCTCCGGGGGGGGGGGGGGGGCTGGCGGCTAAACCCAGGACTCCCGGTCCGGAGCAAGCCTTGCGGGACCAAGCAGAGGCACTTGAAGCAGCCATCAGGTTCAGTGATGAAGCCCATCCAATCCTGTCGGACTCCTCTGATGAGGCATCGCATGACTTGGACTCAGGATCCAGTATAAATTTGTTCAGTAACATTACACCTCAGACTGCTGATGGGTTCTTGGGGTGATGGTGACTCCCGTACTCTGTGATGGTGAGATAACTGTTGACCCCGGCCCCTACTGTCTTGCACCTGGCTGCAGGATGCCATACCTCTAGTACCGGAACTGCGACATGTGAAGGTAACAGCGGTCCTGGCTATGTGAAGCTCGTGACGCTTTAGCTCAGCTGACCTGGCTATAGGCATGACCCTGTAGCAAAAGCAACATGCACAATGTTTATAGTTTGCACTGTTGTTCATTGGGTTTGGGCCAGCAAGTTTCCGGTAGCTAGCCGGAGTATTGTAGGCGGGAGTTCTGTCACTTTTAGATTCTGGCACACCACTTGCAAATATACGGCTGCTCCCACTGGCAGCATATATTCGCCCAACTTTGAGCAGGATGCATACCTCTTAAGCCTCAATCCTATCCTTGCGCCGTGGGCTGCCTGTCCATGGATACTGGGAGGGGATTACAATGCGGTAATGGACCCAGCTATTGATAGATCCCCCACCCCCTTGGAGGAGCAAACACAGTACGACGAGCGAAGGCATTATGCAGCTGGGCGGAGGGATGGGGTTTGGGTGATGTGTGGCGTTCAAAAAACCCCACCAGAAGGGAATATTCATTCTTTTCCCATCTGCACCAACTTCATACCCGCATAGATAGGATCCTCTGCTCCAACCACATCACAACTCAGGTGACACATGCAACATATTTTTTTTTTTGTGAAAAACTTTATTGTGCAAAACCAAAGTCATTACAAGTATGGGCCTACAACCGCAGGGGCCGTCCGCTAGAACATGTAGAGCAAATATAAGACCTCAAAAAGCAGCGACTGATCCCCTAGAGGTCCAGCAGAATACAGGATACACTTCTCAGCAACACAGGATGTAGTCAGGATATAGGTATTTTTAATTTTTAGAAAAAGGACGAAGAGAAAAAACAGAAAAACAAAACTCAAGGCGAAGAACGTTCTAGACAAGGTCGAGCTCCGATTGGGGGGACCTGCAGTATCGGATAGAGAATCAGGAGGGCGATAGAGATGACCAGGGGGGGGAGGCAGTGAGGAAGTCAGACAATCAGGAAAAAGAGAAAATTCTTTCAGGAACCTCAGGATCAGGGGGACAGAGAGATGTCTGGAGTGTCTACAAACGCGGGCGTACAGATGTTCCCTCGGTAGGCGTTCTATTGACCCCAAATTTTATTCCACGCCCTAGGCTTGCCCCTAGCCAAATATACCGTCTTCTCTCTAAACATGCACCAGTCCATATTCTCATTCCATACTGACACGGTGGGAGGCCGTTGGGAACCCCACAACTGTGCAATATCTCTCTTTGCGATCATGTTCCCAAGTGCCGCCCACCGGGCCTGGACAATGTTGTAATCATTCGGCTCCCACACATTCAACAAACATCTCCGAGCCTCAGGCAGGAGAGCGACCCCGGTGACACGCTCCATTACCGCATGCACACTTTGCCAATACACCACTACCTCACGACATTCCCAAATGATATGAAGAAAAGTGGCACTCATTCCACATCCGCGCTTACACAACCCATCTGAGGAAAAACCCATAGCAACCAAACGAGGACCTGTAACATACATGCGATGAAGAATTTTGAGCTGGTCGAGACGGAGACGGGCAGGAATGGCGACCTCTTTCAGGGAAGATAGTGCGGACTGCCTTTCTGACCATAACCCACTGGAAGTTTCTCTTTGCTGGGATAGGATCCCAACTCCGGTTCCTACCTGGAAACTATGGCCCCTGATGCTTGAAGACCCAGTGTTCCGGGAAACACTGGCAACTAGCGTGGAGAATGCTGGTACCACATCCACACCCCAGGTGGAGTGGGACACGTTCAAAACGGGGGATTGATATTAGTACCACGGCAGGAGCGAGGTAGGAAATATATAATAACTTGAAAGAGGTAGAAAGTTTACTTAATAGTCTCGAACAGGCTGCAGTGACCGATCCCAAGAAGGGAACGCTTCTACAAGACGCCCGAATACGACATGCAGAGTTGTTAGACACACTTAGACACATAGACTATACTGCTTATAGGCAGGCAAAACACACCGATGCGGACAAACAGGCCCGCTATTAGCAAGCATAATAAGGGATGATTCCCCACATTCCAAGATTCACTGGATTATCACTAGCGATGGGTCCATAATAAACACACAACAGGGAATTAATGAGGACTTCTGTGACTACTATCAGGCCCTATACCGGGCATCCCCCATTGATGGAAGAGGCGCTAGATGCCTTTTTAGCTGAGGTACAATTCCCACAATTGGATAAACTGGCACAGGACGCTCTCTCTGGCCCTATTACAAAGACTGAAATTAAGGCAGCCATCAGGGCCCTGCCCCAGAATAAGGCCCCAGGCTTAGACGGCCTCCCGGCCGAATTCTTTGCCACTTTCTCGGACACTCTGGTGCCACACCTAGAGAGCTTGTATAGAGCTGCGCTGTCCTCAGGGTCCCTTCCCCACTCTACTAGACAGGCACTAGTGGTGTGGAAAAGTGGGTCTATTATCTTGCCATTCACTCCACCATTTTGTGATTCACTCCACCATTTTGTGCTATACCCTTCATGACTGTCCTTCACACAAAAGGAGAATCTTTCCAAGCCGTGAGGGCAACGGCTCGTCATACCTGCTTCCAGCCGTGAGGGCAACGGCATCTTCACCCTTCTTCACGCCGTGAGGGAAACGGCTGCAGGGTCATCACGCCGGTCCCGGTAGCAGCGGGAAAAACTACAATTCCCAGCTGCCCCGGGTTCCGGCTCAGCTACAGAGACGCTCCCGACCCGCCCAGAGGCGGATTAAAAGCAAGGTGCGCCAAAAGCTCCTGGGGAACACAAAAGGAGAATCTTTCCAAGCCGTGAGGGCAACGGCTCGTCATACCTGCTTCCAGCCGTGAGGGCAACGGCATCTTCACCCTTCTTCGCGCCGTGAGGGAAACGGCTGCAGGGTCATCACGCCGGTCCCGGTAGCAGCGGGAAAAACTACAATTCCCAGCTGCCCCGGGGTCCGGCTCAGCTGCAGAGACGCTCCCGACCCGCCCAGAGGCGGATTAAAAGCAAGGAGCGCCAAAAGCTCCTATGGAACACAAAAGGAGAATCTTTCCAAGCCGTGAGGGCAACGGCTCGTCATACCTGCTTCCAGCCGTGAGGGCAACGGCATCTTCACCCTTCTTCGCGCCGTGAGGGAAACGGCTGCAGGGTCATCACGCCGGTCCCGGTAGCAGCGGGAAAAACTACAATTCCCAGCTGCCCCGGGGTCCGGCTCAGCTGCAGAGACGCTCCCGACCCGCCCAGAGGCGGATTAAAAGCAAGGAGCGCCTCCCCCCCCCCGCGGGACGCGCGCGGGCAGCGCCGGGAGAAGCCCGGGACAAGGGCAGGACAGTCTACGGCAGTCCACGGCAGGATCAGGCAGGGCTGGGCCGCCCATCGTACATCGTCTGACAAGATGGGTAAGCGCAAAAATGGAGCAACTGTGGATGAAGGGGGGAAAAAGGCTAAAGTTGCTAAACAATCAGACTCTATCATGTCCTTCCTCACCACTGCGGTTGGGGCGTTGTCCAAAGAAATCGCAACGGCACAGCAAGAACTGGGCTTATTAGCCGCCTCTCCCACCACAACACAACTAACCCCAGTGCAAGTCATCCTCTTAGAGCCTGATGTTATTATAATAAAACCCACTTCTGCCCCTAGCTTGACACAAGCATGTGTCCAATTCAAACAACAAGAGAGAAAGGGTTTTAAGAACCACTCTTATACCCCTTCCAGATAGATATATAACAATCACCGTAAGAGTGTCAGCAAATATAGGGAACAAAAAAGGAGAAGCAATCAATCATAGGATAGTTGGCATCAACAATCAGTAACCAATTAGTAAGGAGATAGGGTGCATGTGCTCAGTGTGAACTAAAAGGACCCTCAGGCCCCAACTAAAAGTTGGTAGCCAGTTGTCTTCATTGGGTGCCAGATAGTTGAAAGGAAAATTAGAAATAGTGATTTGAAAGTGACTTAAAAAGAGTGTGGGCTACTCATCAAACAATTCATTTTAATGAGAGGGTGGCTCTAACTCTATTAAAATCAGTGAAAAAAATGTGGACTAATGATTGGTTGTGTTAATTTGAACCAATAAGTCCTAACGGTAGTGACAAACAAACAAAATTGGTCAACATGTTTCTGCTTAAGAGCTCAGGGTCAGCTCAGCATTCATCAGGACCAGAACAGTCATTCTCACTCCCCGGTGGACACTCACTAGAGTATCCCGACCTATGGTGTGGAGAAATGAACTAATACAACCTGATTCAGTAAAAGTTCATATGGAGAATTCAATCCGAAAGCCTCGCCTCATTAAGGGAGACAAAAAAATCTGAAATATAAAAAATAAACATATATAACTTGTATGCTCTCATTATGAGTGTCCAAACATCAGTTAATTTATCAACACATCTATGCACGTGTATTCAATTTATAAAAGTCCATACATTTCTCTAGTATGGTTACACCGAATGTGCACTAACCAAAATAAATGAAGGCTGTCTCAATACTTATGGATTTACATCCAATATCCACTGTTATCAGCCTTTCATTAAAGTGTAGAAAAAACATTATATATACACGTTGCTTAAAGGATAAATACACCCACTTGCAAAAAAAGTGCTCGTCAGAAATTAAAACCAACTGAAAGCTGGAATTTCGCAAATTAAGATTAAAATACACCCTTACAACATTGAAGGATCAGTAAAACCGATCGCACTAGGGGAGAGGAAGGAGAAACTCACTCGTAATTATCCGTGTAAAAGCTCCATGGGCTGGCGGCAGGGGGAATATCTTCACTCCCAGATAATCTGTTATCAAAGGGAGACTGTCATAATACATATTCTCTGCCTAAACGTAACCAAAGTTTCGACACACTTCGTAGTTACAGGGATTTTAAAGCACAAGGAAACTTACTAGCTTCTAGGCGGCTCCCAGCCGATAGACCTACTGCAGCCACATCCGCCTCCCGACACAGCAAACGGAACGTCGGTGGCGAGTTTATTTAGCAAAGAAAACTGAACGTACGGAGAGAACGCGGCCAACGTGACTAGCGGTCACGTGGTACACGCAGCCTCTTCCTACGCTTAAAGGGGCCTCACTATTTACTTGTTTATTTTTTGAACCGGGATCGGTATCAATCCCCGGGATAATTAACATAGCCACTTCCAGCTTCTAAGAGGGGCCTCACTATTTACTTTTATATTTATGTCACCATGAAATGAAAAACCAACCCGGATCATTAAGGAAATAACGGGTAATGTTGCGTGAAAACAAAGTATATGTGCTTGACACGCTGATGGAAGATTTATCAACCAAACCCCTTTGGACTTTGTGTGCACATTAATTAGGAGGGTTGCTCAAAGATAAAGAGACATGATTCATAACTGAATAATGAATCCGCCTGATTCTTATTAATACCTTGAAGAAAGGGAAGCTATGTGATTACTGATTATTGAAAAACCAAACTGGTTGGTAAGGGAGATTCATTTTGGACTGGGTTTACGTTACATCAGAGTAGGTTATCAGAGGGGGGAAGAAAAAATAATAATGATAGAGCACACAGTTATCTCCGCATGACGGTAAACGTCTCCTGGCTGACACTACCAGCTATACCATCCTCCAACAAGACCCCTCCCCTTTCCTGAAAGACGAAATTTTGGATTTAGTCAGTACCGCGGAAAGGGATGGCTACATCAGTAAACAGGAAGCTGATTTTTTGACTAGTTCAGAAGAAAAAATCCCCTATTTCTACACCCTTCCTAAAACCCATAAAAATCGGGTTCCACCTCCGGGAAGACCTATAGTGTCGGGGATTGGTTCCCAGTTGGAGCCACTCTCCAAATATTGTGACTTTTTCTTCAAGCCCTTGGTACAATCCACCAGCACCTATATCAAGGACACCAAAAGTCTTCTTTCAATGCTACTTACTGTGCAACTACCAGAGGAGCCTTGCTATTTGGTCTCCCTAGACATTGAAAGTTTATATACATGCATCCCGCAGGATGCAACCTTGAAGGTCCTTGCAGATGTAATGGAACAGACTACATGGACATATACCACCTCCAAGGCCTTTGTTATTGATTCTGCCACTTTAGCCCTAAAACGCAATTTTTTCAGTACCAAGATACAATCTATTTGCAAAAGACTGGCACTTCAATGGGCAGTACTTTTGCCCCCAGCATTGCTGGGTTGTACGCTTACAACTTCAAGAAGACGCATATACTTAAGACCAGGATTTACGTAGTCTTAATTTTGGCGCTCCCTCCTATGTACGCCACCCTTGTACATAGGGAGCAGCCTAAAATACAATGGGCCCACCACAACACCCTCTGCACGCCCCTTTCACACTAAACATAAAGTGAAAGGGTGCCTTATGTACACGGCAATGGAATTATTTGTTCTTTTTGTATGTATTGAAATGGTTTTAAGTAACTGTGCCAATAAAAGTTTTTTACCCTGTTTTTTTTTTTATGTACACGGCAGCGGTTAAGCCACGTTAAGTGGCCTAACGTTGCCTTGTACATAAGGCAAGGGCCCTATCACCACTGGAGCGTCACATAAAGTGACGTTCCTGCGGAGACAGGGGCTTGTACATATGCTCCTTGGTGACTTCGATACCTTATAGAATGAAGAATGCATTATGATACATTAATTCCTTGATTTACCAAAGTGTTGTATGTCATCTGTGGAAGTCTATATTTTTCCATAAAAAATATTTTAGCATATTAACTTGACAACCTGAGCCCTTGGATGGTGATTCGTCTCTCAGATTTACATGAGACAAGCAGATGAATTGTGAGTGTTTAATTCTTTAACATTGACTTGCTCCATTAACACCCAGATGACACTTTGCTACCTAGTAGCAGCCCAAGGGGTGTGTTATGATAAGAGTACTGGGGCACTTTGGATGTTTGAGTCCACTTTCTGTGCACAGGGGGCACTTTGGTTTTACAGAAAGGGCCACATATGCTTGCATGGCCACTTCTGTAATGCAGATCGCACATATAGCAATTTTAAAGAAGAACAAACATATACCCATATCCAGAAAACAATACACAAACATCCATATTAAACAAATATGCCTAACAACATATCAATTATAAACCATAGGCTATACCCCAAAAAGTTTCACACACACCAAAATAAGTTCCAAAGTTAATAAGAATGTATGTACAGTTCTGATGTTGCCAGCCTACTGACTTATTGCCATCACCATCATCACCCAAGTCCTGATGCTACCCATGACGTCCTCAAAGGTAGAGGTACATTCCTATGGACATGCATGCCCACATTTTTTAGGCAGCAATGGGGTTGGTGTAGCGTCCTCCCGAGCCCAGTGAGCATGCAAAGGAATATGCTACACACAGAGCTCTGGATTGTATGTCTTTCTTCATCAGCATACAATCACACACTACCCTCTCATTACGTCATAACCGTTAATAACCACACCTTAACATCTCCTGGCAGAATACATAGTTCCTTGTTGAGTCTGTCCAGAACCTAGCGCACATAGTCTCACAAAACTACATCTCCCGCTTTGTTCAATAAAAAGTACGAACAATAGTCATATCATATTTCTTCAATAGTCATCGGGCGCTCATACTAGTCAGCCAGATCGAGTGATATGAGATGGTTAAAATGCACTCTGATTTTGCACCGATGGAGCAGATTCTGGTGTTTGACCTGGACTGTCAGGTGGGGTTGCCTCATTCATGATTCCAGGAGCTGACGACCTTCAAGGCAGCTGCTTAAAGTGTGATGAGTCCTGTATGATGGACTTTCTGCAATGAAGCGCTGTTGCCACATGTCATTTGCACGTCACAACTCTCAAAGGATCAATGTCCCCTGTGGCGGTTTGCTTCCAATGGCTCTACCAAATAGCAAGGTTGCAGGTCTCTCATCACCTGTTGTGGAGTGGGGAGTTGAATGATAGTTATGGAGGGCTTGACACAGGGGCTGGTTTAACGTGATTCCCTTCATCGATGCTCTTTGAATTTCTCATTTGAGGTTAATCATGAATCGTTCCTGTACACCATTAGCTTGGGGCGACAGAGGTGTGCTCTTTTGATGATCAAAATTTAGTCTGACCAGAATTTCCTTGAATTCTTTGCTAGTGAATGGCAGACCATTGTCAGATTTGAGAATGGCGGGGATACCCCACCCTTCAAAGATGCTATCCAGCCGCTCAATGACCTTTTCATGAGTAGTTGGCAAAAGCTCCTCTACCAAAGGATAATGTGAATACTCATCAATGACTATCTGTTGTTTAAAGGTCCAAAGAAATCAACTGCAATTCTTTCATACATGTGCAGGAAGGTCAGGCATTGTTAAAGGGTGCTGCACCACTTTTGGGAGACAGACCGTTACGAAGCGCTAGTTTCCCGTTGCATTTTTACGTAGCTGATCCTTTCCTGCGCAATATGAAACATTTATCTTTTTTGATACCTTACTTAGAAGGGATCGAGACACATCCTGACTCCCCCTATTAGTGTGTAACTGCCGGGAGACTTCAATATTTATTTCTTCCCAAGACTGCAGGCATGTTCTAGATCTTCCTCCCCATGTATAATGATTTTAGCGAAATGTATATGTTTCAAGTTTTGTCAGATTTGGGAAGTTTCCCTGGGTGAAGCAACGCCCGGCCGAAAATTCAGCAGCTACCAACATTGCTAGACTGGGAACAAGTGGCAGCTGGTAATTTGAGCAGGCTGGGGCGTGGGTGGGCAACACATGCACACACATACATAGTCACACTCACTCATCTACATGCACACTCACTCACACCTATACATTCACAGATACGCACACATACACCCACCATTCACAAGGACATATACATGCACAAACTCTTTCACAGCACACACACACTAATGCACATACATTCATACATGTGCGCACACACACACACACAGGCACCAAGTTTAAAAAAGGAATAACATTACTATGCTACAGCTGTGATCTTTGGTGGCAGGAAGCTTCCGAGGTTCCTAGAGGGTTGGGACTACTGCCTTCTCTCATTGGCTGACCCTTGATCATCCAATGAGATGAGGCAGCTGTTGTTAACTCATCACAGAGTGGAATGGGGTTAGTGAGACTTCTGCTCTTCCCCTCTCTGTGATGATATGTTACCGATGGACACTCTGCCCTGGGCACTTCAGGATTTAAAACTGAAGCGCCCAGGTCCGAGTCTATCAGTGACGCACCTTCTCATCATGAGGGGAAGGACATTGAAGCATTTTTCCAGTTTGAGGAGGTCACGACCCCAGGGCTGTGAAATCCTCAGCACAGAAAAGTTCAGCTCAGACAGCCAGGCGCCTGTGCATTAAGCGCAATTATAGCACCTGGCTGCCAGACCTAAACATGAAGAGTGCCTTTCAAGCTGACCTTTGCTCAGCCTGACAGAGAAGTGTTATGTTTTCATGAAGTTTGGTGTACAGAACCCATCCTCTCCTCTCTTAAAGGACAGGCTGCGCCTGTTGAGAACAGGCAATAGTAGAACATTTGCTTTTAACTGTTGGATTTCTCTATTCATTTTTGGCTTCAAAATATAAACCAACGTGCAAGAAGAAAACATTTTGCAAGGCGCTCTCTGAATTGCATATTAGTACTGCCAATCGCAAATTCAGAGCTGTACAAATATTTAATATTCCTAAACTCCATATCCTGGCCTAATTTAAAAAATGCATAGAGTTCCTTCAGACCCCTTGTTTCATTTGTTAGTTTTTACCTATGGATTGCTGTGTGGCCGATACACAATGAATAATCATTATAAGCTGCAGCTAAGTTGCTGGCTCTGGGTACTGCATGTTTTTAAACAACCAACAAGCACAATATATTTCTATTTTAACAGAATGATCAGACCTCACTACCTGCTCTATTACAAAAAAAATATTGTACAATCCAAGGGACATAAATCAAATAATGCACAGGCGCCATTCAAATTTGTTTAGAACAAATCTTTCTTCTTAGTCTTTTATTCATATGGTTCTTTTGTCATATGTTATCCATCGAATGTAGCCAATTATTCAAAGGCTTTGAAACTGATCCCAGACACACCGCTCAAAAGACAAGGAACAGTGACTGAGATTCTATTTCCAACATGGACACGAAATGGGCAGTTGGAAGATAGAAGTTATTGCACAAATAATTGGAATGCCAAGTATACATACTAAGATCACTACTGTACTAAATAATAATTTTGGAAACAAGGCCTGAAGACGTTGCTAGGAAGAGGCAAAACGGGTTGGGTACATTTAATCGATAACATATGACAAAAGAACAATATGAATAAAGTAACTAGGGGATTTATGTTCTCATATGGGGAATCAGGAGACTGGCCCTCCAGATCGGAACACCACTTGTTGACACTATATTAGTGATAGGTGCGGTGAAAAAAGGTCTCAGCCTCAATTTGTAAATCATTTACTATATATTCCTATGACTGGAAGAGATCAGCAAACGTAATGGTATATTACTTTTGTAAACCGGTCATCAGGCCCCATAATTTGTGTATTTATATATATATTTCTTTTACTTCAATGATTGAGAGAAACAGATTTAATATTTTAACACCAGTCTGACAAACCTTGCAGAAAATGCATACATTGGAGGGGTGTAATATTTACTATTCTAACGTAATTTTAACAAACTTTGTGGAAAGTTCATACATGAGGTGGAGGTCAGATTTACTATTCTAACATCAGTTTAACAAACATTGTGGAAAGTGCATACGTTGTGAGGTGGTCAGATTTACTTTTCTAACTACAAACTAACACACGTTGGAGAAAGAGCATACATGGGTATGTTGGTGTTATAAATTA
This sequence comes from Lissotriton vulgaris, assembly GCF_964263255.1. NCBI lineage: Eukaryota > Metazoa > Chordata > Amphibia > Caudata > Salamandridae > Lissotriton > Lissotriton vulgaris. Next base: position 1,288,312,777 of record NC_141687.1, on the reverse strand, counting down.
GCCTAACAAACGTTGGTCAGAAGAATGCATACATTAGGGCGGAGGTCTCTTACCTTTTCTGTAATAAGAGCTACTTAAGGTAAATGAAAATCATCCTGAGCCACTAATAATATTAGGGGTATATTCACAAGAGGGTGTGATAACTATCACAAGAGTAACTTAAAACAACTTTCAACATCTCAGCCTGTTGCGGGAAAATAACCCCGTGTCAACATGGAATTCACAACAAGGCGGTAGCATGCGACAGACAACGGATAACGCACCAAATGTCCGCGTGAAAATCAATACCACGCCGCAAAAATGCGATACGCGAACGCCAAAAAACATGCGATAAAGCCAACCGCGGTACAAAAAGTAGCTAACATTCACCACAGGCCTGCAAATCCCATGCGGACAATGCACTATAAAAACCACAGAAAAAATACACCAAAACCAATCCAAACTGCGTAGCAACATGGATGCACCCTGACCCGGCGCAGAGGCCAACTTGAACCACACAGACTGCCAGCAAGGAACAACGGGTCGGGCAAGGCCAAGGAGAGGAGGGAGAGGAAGACTGGGTGCAGATCGCAGGAAAACAAGACCAGCATCACGGAGGTGACAGAACACTACCACCAACTGACTCACTAGCAGCCCACTTGGATTGCAGTCGGAGTACAGAGGAGGCCAATTCAGGAGGCCAGTAGGCCCCGGCATGACGTGACAACCCAAATCAGGCACCAACCCGCTGCCAACAGGAAGGCAGCAACGATGACAGGAGGTGGCAGTCCAGCACCACCGGAGGAGCAGGAGGAAACCCAGGCCACAGTCATCAGTGTGGAGACGGTGCAAGGTGTAGGGAGCACGGACACAGCTCCAGAGGACCTGACACAACATCAACTGGGAGTGCAACGAACAGGGACTGGGGGGGACGGGGGAGATGGGCACAATGGCACACATGCACAATGAGGTGTAGCACACTGCACACCCACAAGTACCCAGGATCATGTCTCAGATTCCCTTGGCACACTGCAGCACACACACATAGAAAGAACAGCACACACACATTGGCAACAACGTGGTACAATGCGCATAGCCGACACCGTAGAACAGAGGACACAACCGGCTCCGCACATTAACAGAAACATGCCTACTACATCTGACAGAGCTGGAAACTGTGAAATAGAAATGTACGGGAGATGGGAACAATGGCATACATGCACGAGGCGTAGCACAGTGCAAACCCACAAACACCCTGGATCATGTCCCAGATTCCCTTGGTACATTGCAACACACACACATAGCACGAACAGCACACCCACATTGATGACAATGTGGCACAATGCGCATATCAGACACTGTAGAACAGAGGACACAACTGGCTCCGACAATGCACAGAAACATGCCACTACATCTGACAGAGCCGGAAACAGTGAATTGGAAATGTACGCTTACCACCTCACATCCGTCATGTAGACCAAATGTATACTGTCCCGCAGAAGAATCCAACACCCCCAAACAGTCACAATGTACATTGCCATACAGTGTGCATGCAAACCTGCACAATGCGCCAACATATATGGCAACACAAAGTCAATTAGCACCTCCCCTTCCAATCACAGAGAGGCACACAACACCTTCCGCAGAGCACAGAATACAACACATCCATGATGCCGGAGAGGACCACCAGACCCAGACAGCCAAGCCACTCAGAGGAGAACACCGAGCCTGCAACAGACCACACAGCGGGAAGCACCCACTAGCACAGCTGGTACACGACACTTCACCCACCCACACATGGCACCCCAATGCCATGTGTCAGAAAGCCAAAAGGAGGTGGCCCATCAGGTGTGGGTGGGGGCCGAACCCAGAACTAGAACACATACGTAGGTGTCTATCACCCTCAGGGACCACCCACCCACCACAAAGGAGGCCCACACTGCCATAAAGAAACATGCAGATGCACAGTCACAATGCAGAACCACGCACAGGGGTGCTCAAATATCAGTCACACACCCATGTCAGTCCTGCCTACGATGGCCCTGGCCACTACCCTTATGGATTGAGTGGCTGACGACAAAGCTACATGTCCAAGCTCCAACTCGCTGACTGTGGTGACATGTCTGCATGCGATGTACACAGCACAATGTAATGTAGTAAGGCCCAGGGCCCTAATGCATACAACAAGACCACAGGGACACACGCAGATATCATGTTGAAATAGCTACGGGCACATGCACCCGGCCCCTTTATTGGCAGGGCAACATGTACAGTGACGCCTGTGCTGGATGTGTGTGGGGTGATTGTAAGCCATTCCGCACAAAATGTCTGGTGCTGGCAACCACTTGAACAGTGGACACCAGTGCTACGGAAACAGAAAACACTTGGTTAACATAATCAATTGCTGAGCAACATGGAGGGAGCCAGAGAAAGTTCAGAGGATAGCCAACATGCAAACAGAAGTGTTTGTGAGTTTCAGTGCACTGGGGATGGGACACTAGAGATGAGCACACTCATGTGAATAAAAAGTCTAGGATTGTGTCCCCTAGATATATTCCTGATGCAGATGCAGTGGGGTGTGTCAGATCTGTAGCATCTTCCCCATCTACGTCTCAGGGCCCCCACACTGTTTGAGGTGACATAGCTGTGCAACATCTCCACAGCACAAAACTCAATCAGCAACGGACAATGGCCTGCGGTGCACTGGGTCACTGGCACCTGGAGTGCTGAGCAGGGTATCAGGCCGATGATGGCATCCACGACAACCACTGAGCAACTCCGTAAGTCTGTCAGGACCACCGTTTCAACTCTGGCAGATGACGGTTGGAGGTGGTCCTTGCGGTGGTGGTGGTGTGTGCCTCCTGCGGTGATGCCAGGTACGGGCCAGTTAGGACTTCATTTGGTGTGTGAGCACTGGTGGGACGCAGTTTGGCCCTGAGGCTGCGTACAGCGGTGCAAAGCAGGAATATCGACAGAGAAATATTGTGAGACATAAATATTGCCGTGTAGAAGAAATATCAACAACAAAAATTTAGTTGACAAGAATATTGACTGACAGGTAAGTAATAATATCGATTTCAAAAAGATCAACGTCTTAAATATTGTTTACAAAAATATAGTTGACAAAAATATCGAATTATTTATAATGTTATGTATTTTAGTGTTTTTAATGAGAATTGTTTGTCATTTTATTATGTTTTAAAATTATTTATTTTAAGTTTATTTTGTGTTTTTAATTCCGTAGCGGGTTGTGGGTTTATAGGGGAATAGGGTGGGAAGTAATTTAATTATATAGATTTAAATAATTATTTATAGTAGTTAATATTTTCTTTTAATTGAATTTTGTGTTTTTAGTTCTGTAGCTGGTTGTGGGTTTATAGGGGAATAGGGTGGGAAGTAATTGAACTTTATAAAATGTATTGCATAATTTGTTAATTGATTAATTAATAATCATTGGCTAAATAGTTGTTAATTGAATTCAATTAATCAATTAATAATTAATGATGTTAATTGTTTAATTAATTTTAGGTGTGTGTTGTGGTGTTTATATGTGTAAATGGGGTGAAAGAGTGGTGAGTAATTAATTTTTTATTGATTAATTATCAAATAATTTTAAACTAATTCCATTAATGAATTAGTAATTATTAATTATAAATGTGTAATTAATTTTAGGTGTTGGTTGTGGATATTATAGTGTTAATTAATGTGTAATTAATGATGATTTTTTATTATATTTGTTAATAATAATACATTTAAAGTTATATATTAATTATGCTAATATTGGAAATTAAAGGTAATAAAAATTTAGATGTTTTTGTTTTTTATTGTTGTGGGATCCAGCACTTTCCCTACTGTTGCACTCATTGGAGTGGGAATTGTAATTTTACCCCTCCGCTATCCAGCGCTTTCCCTAGTGTTGCACACACTGGAGTTGGAATAGTAATTTTGACCCCTCCGCTATCCACCGCTTTCCCTACTGTTGCACTCACTGGAGTGAGAATAGTAATTTTTAACCCACTGCTATCGAGCACTTTCCCTACTGTTGCACTCACTGGAGTGGGAATAGTAATTTTTACCCCTAAGCTATCCAACACTTTCCCTACTGTTGCACTCACTGGAGTGGGAATAGTAATTTTTACCCCTCAGCTATCCAGCGCTTTCCCTACTGTTGCACTCAGTGGAGTTGGAATGTAATTTTTACCTCTCCCCTATCCAGCGCTTTCCCTAATGTTGCACTCACTGGAGTGGGAATAGTAATTTTTATCCCTCCGCTATCCAGCGCTTTCCCTACTGTTGCACTTACTGGAGTGGGAATAGTAATTTGTACCCCCTAACTATCCAATGTTTTCACTACTATTGTGTTTATTTTGTTATTAAATGTATGTTTTATTGTATTTTAATAGTTTAATGTGTTAATTAAAAATAGAATTGTTTAATTAATTTTAGGTGTGTGTTGTGGTGTTTATATGTGTAAATGGGGTGAAAGAGTGGTGAGTAATTAATTTTTTATTGATTAATTATCAAATAATTTTAAACTAATTCCATTAATGAATTAGTAATTATTAATTATAAATGTGTAATTAATTTTAGGTGTTGGTTGTGGATATTATAGTGTTAATTAATGTGTAATTAATGATGATTTTTTATTATATTTGTTAATAATAATACATTTAAAGTTATATATTAATTATGCTAATATTGGAAATTAAAGGTAATAAAAATTTAGATGTTTTTGTTTTTTATTGTTGTGGGATCCAGCACTTTCCCTACTGTTGCACTCATTGGAGTGGGAATTGTAATTTTACCCCTCCGCTATCCAGCGCTTTCCCTAGTGTTGCACACACTGGAGTTGGAATAGTAATTTTTACCCCTCCGCTATCCACCGCTTTCCCTACTGTTGCACTCACTGGAGTGAGAATAGTAATTTTTAACCCACTGCTATCGAGCACTTTCCCTACTGTTGCACTCACTGGAGTGGGAATAGTAATTTTTACCCCTCAGCTATCCAGCGCTTTCCCTACTGTTGCACTCAGTGGAGTTGGAATGTAATTTTTACCTCTCCCCTATCCAGCGCTTTCCCTAATGTTGCACTCACTGGAGTGGGAATAGTAATTTTTACCCCTCCGCTATCCAGCGCTTTCCCTACTGTTGCACTTACTGGAGTGGGAATAGTAATTTGTACCCCCTAACTATCCAATGTTTTCACTACTATTGTGTTTATTTTGTTATTAAATGTATGTTTTATTGTATTTTAATAGTTTAATGTGTTAATTAAAAATAGAATATTTTATTTAATTTAAAATTATTTATATATGTGTATATTTTATTTTTATAAAGATAATAGTTAAATTTGGGTAAATATATGTACAGGTACACATTTTTTGTGTTTATATTTATTAAATTAAGTTTATTTGTTATAATTAGTTAAAATATATATTAAATGTAATTAATTTTGTTAATAATATTAATAATATTTAATAAATTTAATTTTAGTTATGTAATTTTTTTAAGTCGATATTTAATACTTCTATATTTTTTACATCTATATTTTTGTGTCGATATTATTGTACTTACCTGTTTATGTATTGCGAGTCGATATTTTTATTATCGATATTTTTACATCGTTATTTTTTTCATCGATATTTTTAACATCGATATTTTAACATGGATCCACGTACAGCGCAGGGCCACAGATAAATGATGTTGATTACCCCAAGGCAAACGCTTCAGGGACTATTCAATATCTCAGAAGAAGGGGTCCCGGATCGGACCAGCACAGAGTTAGTGGCCCTAGATGCACTGTGGCCGGCACAGGCACCCAGCCACGGGACGGTGACTTGCGGTGCAGTCAGATGGGCCATGCGACCTGAGCGGGCCCTCATCAATGTCAGAGGTGTATGTTGCGGAGGGGTTCATGGGACAGTGGAAGATGTCCTCCAGGGCATGATGCCGAAAGATTTGATTTTATCCAGCAGCAGCAAATTGTGGTGTGGCAAGCGCAAGCCTCGTTTTCACCACCAATTCGGTATCAGCTACATGAGGATGAAAACAACCCCCTAGTCCATAGACTCAGACCCCACCAATGTACGACCAGTGAGTGTCCATGAACGTATTGGAACAGACTTAGTGGCACCGGGGCAGAGTGGGGATGTAGTCTGCGATGATGCTGGTACACTGATATGAACTCAGCCATTGCAAAATGAAGAGTCTGTGTACTGGGCCACAGTGTAGGCCGGAGGCAGCAATCAGCATGGGCCATTCACTGAGTGTCGCCGGCATAGGTTGGTGGCCCCACCGGCCTGCGTAGTTCAGGTTCGGTGGCACCACGTGTTCGGTCACCACCGTGACGGTGACCCTGCTTTCATCCGGACTGAGCCGCATATTCCTCTTACTCCTCTCCGTGCGACCACTGGTGTGGACTCGGCCATTTGTGATTCCCAAATAGGTGCTGGATGTGAGACCTCCTGCTCCACAGGGTAGACCTGGGCCCTCATCCACGTGTCGCCGGCTGGCGTTGAGCAGGGTTAGTGGCACCATGTGTCGCCGGCTGGCGTTGAACAGGGTTTTTGGCACCACGTGTCACTGGCTGGCGTTGAACAGGGTTAGTGGCACCACGTGTCACAAGATGCACATATGGAACTATGCCTCACTGATCGGGGGGGGCAGTCTAGTGCTGTGGCCGCTGTCCTGAATTTGGGGTCACTGCTAATCAAGAGCCAAGACAGTTTCACATATGTGACCCACTGGTTCTAAGTTACGCCAGTGGAATATGTAAACGAGAAAGGAGTAATGTGAGCCAGTGTCGGAGGGCCAGTGATGCTCAGAGAGGCTGACAGGCTGACAGGCCTCAGGCTTGGAGCTTGTGCCGGCACGTGGTGGGCCCTTCTTGACACACGCCGGTGTCGGCTGGTGATCAGTGTGGCCTGGCTGCGCAGGGTCGGGCCTGACAGGTTCGTGGTCCATCGGGCCAGGGTACAGCAGAAGCTCAGGATTGCAGGCAACTCCGCTAATGAGGACGTTGTCGGCCTCGTGGCAGGTGGGAGGTGCCGCCCTGGCAGAGACGTTGGGCTTTCCAGAAGAGGACCACGCCCAGGGCTGCGTGCTTTTTATTCACACCCCTATGCTGGCCTGGCGTGCGCTGGGCCATCCCACTCTGCTCACGCTTACGGGGGGTGCGTAGCAGGTAACATTTCCGCGAGGACCCCACTGGCTGGGGTGACATGGTTGCGTCCACTGCCCACTACTCTCCATACACCAGAAGTGTATGTCGACGTGGATATGGGTGTGTTCTGTATACTGCGGTCTGTCCAGCACATCGCCGCCACTCTTGGCATTGTGTACTTTCTCAATCATGGTTCTACTGCATCCTTCACACATGCCTGGTTGCCACCTCTCCCCACATTCCGCTATTGTGTGGCTGAGGTGCTATGCCTTTGATGGCTCATGTTCACAGCTTGCCTAGGTTACCATTGTAAGTTGTTCTATCGTGTGTGGTGGGTGGGCATGTTGTTGTGCATGTTGGTTGTGATTTTGTGACGTGTGCATTGCCAGAGTTGTGTATTGCATGGTTGTGGAGTTAAGGTGAGTGGGGTGTTAATTTGCAACTTGCCAAGGGGCTGTGTATTTCCCTTTGTGCCATCCTGGGAATGCTGGTTGCTGATGGATTGTCGGAGGATGAAGGGAACATGCACACTGGCTGTGTATTTGGAGGAAACATTGGTGAAGGTCCCACGGTGTTCGGATGTTGCTTGCACATTGATGTGTAACGTATGCTTCCTGTTGCGCTGCTTGTGTGGTATGTCACCAGGGGGCACAGGTGGGACATGTGTGCAGTGGATTGCCCTCAAGACATGCGTGCATCTGGCTATGGCGTATGGTCCGTGCCTGGGGTAAGGAACCATAGACAAAGCGGCCTCCGTGCACAGTATTACATCATTTCTGCTTCTCTAACTTCACCCTCTTTCTTATCTCTCACTCTTGTAGTACCTGGCTGGGTCCAGTGTGAGTATATCCTTACTTTTTCTTCTCAATCAACCGGTATTCTCACTCTCCTTTCACATCGCTGCGCAACTTCTTAATTTCAGGTATCACATGGCTTGTTCATTCCTTTTCAATATTGTAGTCACTCCCAACAGCCTTGGTGACACTGTTTTTCTTTGACTCTTAGATGTCCCTACATCCATAGGTCCTGAAGAGACCCTATTTCCTATGAAAGGTCGAAACGCCGTCGACAAATGTATAAAGCAAACCATTGTATCAGCTCTGATTATTGTATATAGTGGCTGTAATTATTGTAAATTTATAGATGGTCGTTTTTAGTGCTCGGCCTACACCCACGAAGTGGGTGTGGCTTCAGAGTCCTTTTCTGAGGACTTCGAAAATCTAACCTACAAATTCCAGAGAAGCGCGTGAATTTTGTTTATTATTTATGGCAGCTGCATGGCAGTTGGCCCTCGCATGGCTGTTTTTTTACAAGGCAGCACGCAATAGGCCATAGTCTGTAGAGTTGCTCCACTTCCTGCATAGTCCGTGCGGACACGCGCAGCAGAAGGCTATAATTCATCAATTACCAGCTGTCAGGGGCCGCCTCGCATTCACCTCTTACCAGTTAATTTTGTTTTCAGCTGTGTGTGCGCGCATGCTGGCTCCATGCCAAAGCTTGTGGGCCCGTGGTAATTGAAGCCAGATGCCGGGCGCGCAGAGGCCTCTGACATCGCCTCTCCCAGCCTGCTCCTCACTGCAGCCCCCACCACTGGAAACGACAGGCTGGGAGCTTACAGAAGCCTCTAACATCGCCTCTCCCCGCCTGCTCGTCCTTTCAGCCCCTACCACTGGAATTCGAAGCCGGACCATGACTCCTCCCTGCTGGACAGCCTCCCGGACAAAATCCCCTCAGCCAGGCAGACACTCACTCACCTTTGCCCCTGTCTCGCAGGGAGGCACACCACACCACATCATCTGGCGTGACTCTCGGCCACAGTTCTCCCACTTCTCAGGGCTCACTGCAGCTCACATTTCCTCCGTGGCACCGGGGGCCCAGCGCAGAGCATGGCCGCGGCTGTTCCCCATGGACCAGGTGTGTCGGATCCCTGGCCGCCATACATGTCCTTTCCGCTCCTCTCTGAACCGCTCCTCTCTGAAGCGGAAGCAACTAAACCGGCTTCCGTAGCCACAAAAAAGCGTACAGATAAGTACATAGACGGGGAAACCATGCTGGCAGTAAAAACGACCGTAAAAGGCGACTGTGCAGCACTACCCGTAAACTATCCACTCAATTATGCATACATAATCGATGCAAACTCCGTTCCTTTTGCTCGAATCCCTGGAGTGGGGGACAGAGTAATTCCAAACATGAACAAGAGAATATTTTTAATAGCAGACGCACACATGGGTTTGGGTCTTAGGCACAGAGAGATCAAGGAATCACTGACTGAATTACAATCAGTATTCTGGTGGCCGGGAATGAGTGTAGAACACTAAATATTTGCAAACAACTGTGAAAACTGCAATAGGGATCGCAGTAGCGAACCATGCTACCGGCTACCAGTCAGAAAGAGCGTAATGCTGCCTACACCCCATCCTGCGTCCTATTAACAGTTAAGACGAAAAGAACTTAAAAAAATGAGGCCCCCAGCGCTCGGCTGACGCTAGAACGGTTATAAAAGATTTGCGAGTCTTTATCGGCATATACGCAATTACCACGTTCCATTCTGACCAGGGTCCTGCTTTTAGCTCTCGAGCTTATGGGGAGGCCATGGCCAGCGTGGGAATTGGGTTGCGGTATTCTTGTCCGTCATACCCCGGAAGGGAACAGTGTGGTAGAAAGAAAAAACCGTGACATAAAGCAATCTATAACAGCGAAGGTATTAGGTTCAGGCGCTGGGTGGGTCAAACATTTAATAAGTGTCCAGACTAGTCTTAACAACATGCCAAGAAATTCTCTAAAAGGTTTCAGCCCATACGAACTATTGTTCGGAATTAGAATGCGAGTTCAGGACCTCGATAGTCAGATGTCAGTGGTACAAGAAGAAACAACGCACTTTGATGTAAAAGATCGTTTGGCTGTTTTACAGGAACTGAATGAAACAAGAAAATCATTAAGCAACATAAAGTTAAAGCAACAGCCAAGTACCACTGACGAGGCACCACCCGCAACAGCCCCAGCAAGGCCTGTCTGGATTCCAAAGATTGGGGATCTAGTCAAATAAAAGACTAAATAAAATAAAAGATCGCGGTTAAGAAGGAATTTGGGCCTTCTTACAGAAAAGCAGTACCTGTCTTGGCAGTCACCGGAACAAGATCAGTTGTGCTACCGCCCCTTGCTGGTAAAAAGGAGAACAGAGTCGTGTCTATCGATCTGGTAAAACCACAAGCATGTGGCCTATAATCAACAGTAGGCCCAGTGGACTCCCAAGAAACAACAGAATACCCAAACTTGCAACAATCCAAGAGGTTCAAACTGAAAGACTAATCACATTCGATCAGCCTGCAGTGCACAATGAAGGACTATGCAATAATGCCATGGAACTCGTGCCTCTTGAAACACAGATTGAAACAGTTCGTCAAGAAACAACACCAGTCTACAATGATGTGGCATCAGAAAGTGCTACCGAGAGACAGATTGAAAGAACAATCCCATCAATTGACAGAACTGCCTCTGGTTATTTCATCAACTTCGACAACTTCTCTGAAGATTTAAGTGCCCCCGAAGTGATGCCAGAAACAAAAAAGACTTTTAAAGAAAAAGCAACAGAACTCTTTCATCAACTGAAGGAAATCTACCTCATTTCCCCTTGGCTAGCGTTCTGGTTCGGTCTAGGTGTATTTTTCCTCCTGCTTTGGCTCATCATGGTACTGTGTTTGGGAAAATTCATTGAAGGGAAATATATTACAATGGACACAGCAAGTCAGAACATCAACCTAGTCCTGAAACCACACAGATCATCCCACGTGAAGAAAAGAGAACTGTCAACAGTAAATGTCACAGCAATTCCAATACCTGGTGGGGTAGTATGGGAGAAAACAGACTATGAGATCTATGGTCCGGTCGAAATCCTGAAGTATCCTCATCAACTAAAGGTTTCCTTAAGTGACTTTGTGACACCTAGTACATTCTCTGATGATTGGGACTTTAACAGTATTAATTACATGATGTCTGATTTAGTAATGTCAGCTAGATTCACAGATCATGATTATTTACAAGGTTCATCTAGTTATGAGCAGTTATTCTGTTACACCCACTATGGGGATCATTACTTGCATAAATCTGCACAGCCTAGGAATGTTTTTATGTATAATCAATAAGAACATTGTTCTACACCACCTAAAAGCAGTTCTAAAGCATTTTTTGAGAAATTCAAATACTTCTCAGGGTTTAACACCAGTGATGCAGAAACGTTTTATTACAAACTGTTAGATAAAACAGGAATGAAAACAATGCTGACAAATTCTAAATTGATATATTCAGAAGCATTTTATGACAAAATGATGACATTTGGTTTTGATTATTGGAAAAATAATATTGAAACGAAAACAATTTGGGGTACAAAAGATTGGCAGGTGCAAGGCATTGAAGCACTATTTAGAACCTGCATGATACCTGAACAAATGTTATTTTTAAATGACACAATACACCAAACATCTTGTCTTGGCCTAGCTAAGCACAAAGACCTTAAAACACCGTCTATACCAAAGCCAATACCTGAGAATGCAACCACAGATATTGAGTTAGACGTGTCACAAATTTTACATTTCAACAGAACATACCCTGATTGGAAAAAGTGGTTAATCTGGCCTACAGACACAAATAGCTGTCAAGATAGATTCCTGAATAAAACGCAGGGGTTAAAAATGACCAGATTAGACCCTAGATACTCCCAGAGACAGCATCCAGGGATTATAACAACATACAGTGTAGGGAAACTCTGCCTTGAATGGCTAACTACATCCACACTGGCTGAAATTAAGCAACACTTGTCTTTATTAAAAGATGGTGCTGATTTGCGCGATTTCATTCTTGGACCACGCAAACAGCGTCAAAAGCGTTTCATAGCGACCAGTGTCTATGCTGCTTACAACGAGGCTTGGAAAGTAAAGCAAATTGAAACTGCCGAAAAAATACGAGAAATTGATCGTATTAATTTGGAAAAATCACTTTCTGTGGTAGACAATGGGTTAATGACTCTGTCTTCAAGAATATATTCGTTGGACAATATTGTATCCTCTGCCTTTGATGTGATAGACAGAGATTTGCTAATGTTACAACATGGCCAATCTCAATTACGCTCTATTATAGAATTAGGCTGGACGCTGCAAAATCTTCGTTCTGGCTATGTGCCTTGGCGTTTAATCAACACAACGTCATTATTTTCCAGTTTTAACCTTACTGATAAACAGATCAGTTTGGCACAGAAAGGAGCAGACTATACAATCCTGAGCATCGAAAAACTCGAGAGATTATCATTGACAATGTCAGAGAGTCCTGTCATTGAATGGATAATACACGGAATTATCACAATTCCGATAACAACTTTCCGATTTAAAAAGTGCCTTGAGTACATACCTGCTGGCCAATATGAACAATTGGGTAAAGGATATGTAAAATCCGAATGGAAATTACCATACACTCATTCTTGCTATAGTGACAGTGACAAAAATGTATTTCTTAGTGGTGAGAATTGTAAACATTCACTAAGCGGTATACTTTTGTGTCAGGGTATTAATTTACACGGAGCATGTGATGGAAATTCAAACAACCTTTCATGCCACCAGCTAGTCACACCTGCAACTCAGATAGAACCCTTCTTTATGCAACTCGCAAACGGGAGTTACATTCTTAGAACGGATCACAGATGTTGTGGCCTGACGCCAGGGAAAAGTTATCTAGTACAAGTTACGTCCATGGTCAAATGTTGTATGCAAGCATTGTTCCCGAGCGGGCCTCCAGACATAGTGACTCCCCTCTGGCCTCGTCTGAATCTCTATTCTATACGAATTGATACATTAAGCAAAATGAAATCTGTACTTTTACAGACAACCGTGCCTATAACGTCATCTAAAGAGACGTATGATCTTCTAGTCGCAAGGACGGCTACTGAGGTTCATGACCTTTTATCAACAAATTGCCCCGTGCATTTCGTAGAAATGTTCAGCCAACTCCTTAACATGTCTAGTGCAACAAGCATCCCAGGCATATTTAAGACAGTCTTTACGGGACTGCTAACACCCTTCCAGGCAATTTTGGGAATCTTTCCTAATTTTGTGCACTCCATTTTTGGCGGCATACCATTATTTTTGGGACTCGTCGCAGGGATTCTATTTTTGACCCTCCTGCTACGTTATGGCAAGCCTCGGCTCAGACATAGCTCCCATGGGAATGGAAGAGACAATCCTAGCAATGCGCTACCGGGACAGGATAACTAACGTCCTTGGATTGGCCAGGCTGAGAGATCTAAACATGACCTGGTTCCTTTCATTCAGACCGATATGGCAAAATTGCATTTTACCTGTGCTACGGTGTATGCTTTGCGGCGATGAATGCGTGTTGGACATCTGTCTTTCACTTCCATCAGCAGTACCAATGGACGTCGATACTTTGCTCAGTCCAATAACGGCTCACGCATTGTGTTGTCCCCAGCGGCTACCAATCCTGATGACGGCATTCGTGGAAACTCCTGTACTACAGCCAAGTGGTAACAGTGGAGCGAGTGACAAAAGCAACATCATCCAGGTACAACGTTCTGTGAGCATTGCTGGTCCCGACTATGATGACAGCAATCATTCTCACACCTGCCAAGTTACAGCGCTATCTAATTTGGTTGAACTATCACCTGAATTTGTAGACCAATTCTTTGAGAGCCTGTCTGATACGATGTTCTCACCCGTAGAGAAACAATAACTTTTTAGAAGCTTTCCGACACACAGCGTTCCCATGAACTCTGAATTTGGCCTTCAGTTTTGATCAACAAAAACTGCCAAGAGCTTTGGAAATCTATTTTCTTTGAATTGGACAATTTTTCAAATATTGACCTTTTTGGCACGAACAATTCTTTGCTTAACGTAAAAACTATTCTTAGAGAACAGAAGCTTCACACTTCTATTTCTAAACACATCTAGAGACATAACAATATTACACCAGCCTCTAGCACACATGTTATTACAATGCATTTTTATGTGATGATTTATCTCGCCTTTCTTCTGTCAAAGATACTTCATGTGTAATTCCTTTTGCATAATCGTTCATTGATTTCATATGCGATAATTTTTTGAATGATTACTATGCTTTAAAAAACGTGCAGTACCTAAATTCATGTATTACAAGTACGCCTATTTCGAATGCATTTATGTATTTTTGGGTGGGCAATGTTACACATGCATCTAATTGCTTTAGTTTTAGTAATTTTGATGGACATTAACCCGTGGAGTGGGTGTTGCGTGTTTATCTAGGTTCCTGATCGATACTGTGACCTTATGCCCCTATTCGGCTATAAATCCATTTATTCCCTATATTGGCATAACCGTTCAAGTGCGATTTTCTGAAAAGTCATCTCTGGCCTCACACGAACAGAGCCACATTCCAGCATAGTTCCCTCTGCCACTTTCTTTGCGACCAATTAGTGCAATGACAGAGCAGTAGTCACTATCTGATATTCCTAGATAACACTCTGAGTTCTTCAACAAGATAAAAACTCAGCAAACCTGGAAATCCCCGCTTGCTATGTTTTGATTAGTAATGGAACTCTAATGAGCAACTGATAACTATCACTTCCTAGTGACATCTTTAATTGACGTCTTATGCCCAGCAAACTTGCGTCAAACCCGGCACCTGTCAGGTATAAATATTACCAACGTTGCCTTAAGCAATTGCCTGTTGTACGAGCACTGAAGCCAGCTGCCTGCACGACCCCGTGTTGGTAAATCTAGCACTCTGTCGCTGCAGCTTGCTATCCTGTGGTGGTGAAGCTGCTGATACCATTATCGCCGCTAAAGCGCGACCTATGGTGCAGTACGCTTAAGGAGCTGAACAGCCGTCCCTCTGCGAAGACATCCAGCAGATTCCAGCTGCCCGCGGACGCTGTCCCCCCTCCTTCCTCGACGCGCTGAAGAGCAGCCGCTGCCTTTCTCGTGCAGAGAAATCCAGCCACGGCGTTCCCGGTCTACCCTCGCAGGTGACTGGAATATCGAGTGACCCCTGAAGAAGATACCAATCCTCCATCATTCTATTCAGAGGTATGGTGTTGACTAAACCCTTAGACCAGAATTCTTGAAACAAACCTTGGCAAAACCAACTTAACTTAAAGCTACTTACTTACTCCCCTTCCACGTGTTAGGCTTAGGTCAGGCACACTGGGGTAGGCTTAGTTAGAAGCACCAGTTGAGTATGTTAGCCTAATGTATATATGACTGTATATATGTTTTATTACTTTTAAACCATTGTATGGCTAAGAAACCATATCAATGCTTTTACAGTTCTATTTCGCAATACTTATCTTACTGTACGTACTTTTTATAATAACAATTATTGCAATTGTGGCAATACATTTCTCTTGTACGAGAAGAAAGACTGTTCAATAAATGTTAACCCTTTATTGACAAACGCCCGTCTCTCTATTCTCTACATCTCGTGAAAGTAAACTGCACTAGACTGACTGAGTGAAATACATGTCTATTGTTTCACACGACCCTAGAGATTGACTCTTGATCTGAGGAGCAAAGTTGTCATGTTGCACGGTTGTTGGAAAACTGAATCCCTTCTTGTCTGTGCTAAGGAAGCTGATCACTTCCTATGCAGAGAAGAAAGTTTCCAGTGACCTCAGAGCTAGTTGGTAACACAACCCAATTAAGTTTAGCATAGTCAGTGGAGGCCTGGAATATCCGCAGTTCCACGTCGATACTACTGTTTATGTTATTCCAATGCGCAGGGCCTAGTGGGAAACTAGGAACTACACTACAGAGGTTCCGGTACGTTGGATGTAGAATTTTTCTTGCCAGGTGAAGTAGCTGTGGTATAGGGCAAAGTGTAACAGTTCCAGGAGAAATATACCTTTGTCATGCTTGATCTCCGAGTTCAGTAGTCGCCACTCTACCACTTCTAAACCCTCATTGTGTGCAATTGAGGTATATAATGATACCACGACAATGGTGCAGAGCCAAATGTCTTCTAGAAAAAGATGACGTATAGTTTCCAATTTCTTGAGGCAGTCAGTCGTGTCCTTCACGTAGGATGTCCATGTCTGTACTAGTGGTTGTAAATGGTGATCCAAGTAATACCCCACTGGTTCGTGGATCGAGCCACACCCGGCCACTATGGCACAAAATGGAGGTGACGTCCTGTGTTTATGCACCTTCGGTAGCATGTATATGGTGGGAACCTTGGGTGTGGTGTTCAGAAGAAACTTCATCGTGTTTTCATCTATGACTCCTGAGTCAAGCGCCTTGTGTACGAGGGTGCTTAGAGCTCCCATTAATTCCATGGTAGGGTCATGCTCCATGAGTATGTATGTGGTTTCATCCTGTACATGTTGGTTAACATTCGTGTTGTAAAAGTCTATGTTTAGTACTACAAGAGCTCCTCCTTTGTCAGCTGGAAGGAACGTGATTGAAGTGTCTTGTCTCAATTTATTGAGTATCCTCCGCTCCTTGATGGTAAGATTCAAGTGTGTCATAGAATCATATTTTATGCTCTCAAGATCCTTCTTAACTAGCGTTTCGAATGTGTCCAGTGTTTTGTGAGAGGTGGATGCTAGGAACTTGCTCTTAGGTCTGAACTTACGTTGTTCCTCTGTCAAATCAGTGACACTAGGGTTGATGGTAAAAAACCACCTAAGTCTCATCTTTCTCATAAATTTAAAGAGGGCGACCTCTGTTTCAAGTGCATTAGATATGTAAGTCGGGACAAATGAAATCCCCTTATTAAGTACAAGTTCTTCCTCTCTGCTGAGAGTTCTATTGGAAATGTTTATGACTAAAGAGTTCATTTCTTCGTTGTTCGTTGTGGTCTGCCTTGCTCCTTGGTAGGTTTTGGTTTTTCCACGCCTGCAGCTTCGTCTGCGGCTAGTAGATTCTTGTCTGGTGGAATTTTGGCGGTGGGGCCTACCAATAAAAAAGGCCCACTCTAGGTGGAAGTTGTGGCGGACTCTTCTGATGTCACCCTTGGTGTTTGCACGGATGTAGCACTAGGTCTTTGCATGGATAGATCCTGGTCAGTTGCAATACTTTCCTCAGAGGAGGTGGCTCCCGGTTGTTTAAAGACTCTCTTCTGTGCATACTTTTCCGCCCAGGTATAAACCTCGTCAAGTTTATAGTCTATAGTGTCCCGGCGGAATTTCCGGGTCTTCCTCTCATGAACTTCCTTTGCGTGAGCATCCAGGTTTTTGTTGATTTTTTCCAAGACAGTCTTCCAATCTTCTTGTTCCATACGTTGACTGATCTCGTCTTTTAGTTTGTTGATATCAAAAGTTAGTTCACTTAATAAAGTGGAAATCTCCTCAATAATTAATAAAATGAGGTCCAACGAGCACTTGTTTAAAATAGCGTACCAACGTGACATGAAAGATCTGTTGAATTTAAAGAGCATAGGGCGTAGTGCGATCCTCAGACCACGGGGAATGCGTTTCACTTTGTGGTACTCGATAAGAGTAGTCGCATGTAATCTTTGGTTAATTTCTTTTCTCATCAGATATTCTAATTGCTTTAATTGTTGCGTCGTGGTACCTGTGGCTGTACCTAATTCTCTTCCTTCTTTTACTAATGCGTAAATTGATTCTGCATCTTCTGTTGAATACACCTTAGTTTCTGCCTGATTGGTCGTCAGACTTGCTATATCTTGCCAGGACATGTTAGAATGTGGGTGCTGATCCACTCAGTGGGCACTATAGTTAAGAAATTATCAGAAAAGTGGTGGAATAGCACACCTGTGTTACTGTCAACCTGTGTATGTTTAATCAGTGCTTTTAATGTTTAGTGTGCTCGATGGTTGAGAGGGAGCGTGCCCCGCCCCCCCAGTGGAATAAATACCAAGTATGAGCTCAGGGAAGCCCTGGGCTACCAAAGGCACAACTTTGAGGGGCCAAATGGCCTCACCAGGTTAATCAAACCATAAGCTTTTTTATATTCAAATTTAAACCAGTGGTTTATTTCCGTTTTATATTTTCATCATGAGAATGACAATGATACTTTAACTCAATATTCATACATCTACATGCAGTCTGTGTTTATACACACGTTGAAAATTTCAAAAACTTATTGACTGTAAACAAAAACATTCTGATTATCAAATATATGTTTAAGGCACATATGTTCCAATTTCAAACATAGTTTCCCAATGCATTTCGGGTTCATGCAGAACCCTTCATCAGGGGAAGTATCAAAATAAATCAATGAGTACTGTGATGACAATGTTTTCAAAAACACTTTCGAGGTCTCTGTGTTCTGAGGTACGACGTAGCAGGACCTACGAAGCAACAATAATACACATTTTATGAACACATGTCATACATATATTCTAGATGTACATGCTGGCATAAGGGGAAACGAGACTGGGGAGTAACGCTGAACCAGTGCTCACCCAAAGGATAAAAGAAACCAAAGAATGATAACATGAGAGAGGAAAGTATCCAAAGGCTCAAAGGTGAAAAAACCCTCTAGATGATACTGAAGAAAACGAGATGTACGTGTCTATTACCAATGTGTGTGTGTAACATGCGAAACACAAGATAGACGTCCTGTGGTGGTGAAAGAGTCTCATTAGCAGATGTGTAAAGTCATGCGGACCAAGGGGCCCGTATTGCCATAGCGTCGGTACTCACATAGAGAAAGGCTAGACTAAAAGTGAATTGTCTCACCAATCCGGGTCCCCTGTGGGGAACTCGGTCGAAGAGGCTGTTCTGAAATGAACCGAAGCAGACCTTAGATAAAACCATATACCTTCTGCAATAATGAAGACAAGAGCATAAGCCATAAGACGTCTGCATCTTAGAGTAGCCACCATTACCAAGAAGTTAAATAACCGGTCTTACCCTCTCAGATTAGGGTACCTCAGCCGAAGCTGCAGCTGACAGGTTAAGACGAACGAACCTCTGGTACAACAGTAAACAAGCCTGCAGGGTTATGAGCAAGCGCAGTGCATAATAATGACTGCGCCGTGTTCGAGAGACCATGAATACCCAGGTTAAAGTAAATAGGACTTACCCTCACGGGGAAAAAAGTAGAGCTACTCGTTGGAGTGGTCAACAGCTCTCTGGAAACAAATGAAGTTTCCTTAGTTAAACTAAGATGCAAACTAATGCGATCTAATAACTGTCCGTGAGAGTTCAAAACTCACCAGCCTCACTGCAACGGCGCCATTCATCCAAAGGTAACGCGACTCCGCCCACCTAGTCACATGGTGCGGATGTTGATTATTAAGAGAGAAAGTGAATTAAAGCTAAAAAACGGACTCAGGTGTCTCCGTGTTTAAGGAGAGGAGTCAATAATCCTAAAGTGTAGTGCATGCTTTAGGTATTGCGATGAGTGGAAGGAGTGAGTCACGAAAATACCGTGCAATCAAAGAATACGAATGAAAGGAGAAAAAATAATAAAATAAAGATAGCATAGTGTAAGAACAATCTCAGCTAGATCAATAACGAAAACCTGCTAGACTCCGTAATTACCCTGAAACCCCGCTGGGGGTCACTGTATATGATAGCCCTACTGATGTAGGAAAAGTAAAAAGCACTAAGTCAAAGGTTGTGGAAAAGTGGTGACTGAGCAGTCAAAATCATAATTAGCTACGAGAAGGAACAGCGTACTCCCGTACTCCTGAACATTGAAATCAGGAGAACTCCTGCAGGATTGGAAACAGCAATGTACAGGAAACCCACTGATGTCAACAACGCCTTGTGGTTTTCAAGTGCACATCCCTACAGTTTGAAGAAACATCTTCCCATTTCGCAGCTGATGCGTACGAAGAGAATTACCTCTGATGCCAATCGATGTCAGGAACTGATTGCCAGGCAGACCACAGAATACAAGGAGCGAGGATATCCAGAAGAGATATTGAGCCACGCCAATAATGTCATTGCACAGAAAACACGAGAAGAGCTTTTAACTCCTAGAATCAAAATTCCCATGAAGCGTGAGGTATTTGTGATAAAGAACTCAGCTCAAGCATCACAAATAAAGACTATCATCAGAAATCGATGGGAACTAATTACCAATGAACCCGATTTCACTGAAGTATTTCATGGCACACCACTGTTTGCGCAAACAAGAACAAAAAATCTACGGGAAATTCTAAAACCCAGGAAGTTGCTTCCTAGAACAAAAGAGAAGGGAATGATGAAGTGTTACAACTGCGGCCAATGTGGAAATGTCATCATGGGTAATTTATTCATGCATCCACACACTGGATTAGGAATACTGCTGAAACACAAGGCAGATTGTACCACTGAAGGCGTCATATACGCGATAAAATGCCCTTGTGGGCTAGTATATGTCGGCAGAACAACTAGGGCGGTAAAAACTCGCATAGTGGAACATAAGAGTCGGATTAGAAATCAAAACACCCATTCTCCCTTAGCTAGACATTGGGTAGCAGCTAAACACACTGGGCCCGATTCACAGAATGAACTTACTACTTTTGGCATTCACAGAATGCACTTACTACTTTTGGTATACACAGAATGAACTTACTCATTTCGGTATTCACAGAAGTTAGGACTACTATCTTTAGGACTCCTAAATGCCTTCTGTGAATACCGAAAGTCTTAAAATTAGGATTTTTCTCAATTTTGTAGTAGTAAAGCTAGGACTACTAACTTTAGGACGCCTAAATGCCTTCTGTGAATACCGAAAGTCTTAAAATTACGATTTTTCTCAATTTAGCAGTAGTAAAGTTAGGACTACTAACTTTAGGACGCCTAAATGCCTTCTGTGAATACCGAAAGTCTTAAAATTACAATTTTTCTCAATTTAGTAGTAGTAAAGTTAGGACTACTAACTTTAGGACGCCTAAATGCCTTCTGCGAATACCGAAAGTCTTAAAATTACGATTTTTCTCAATTTAGTAGTAGTAAAGTTAGGACTACTAACTTTAGGACGCCTAAATGCCTTCTGTGAATACCGAAAGTCTTAAAATTACGATTTTTCTCAATTTAGTAGTAGTAAAGTTAGGACTACTAACTTTAGGACGCCTAAATGCCTTCTGTGAATACCGAAAGTCTTAAAATTACGATTTTTCTCAATTTAGTAGTAGTAAAGTTAGGACTACTAACTTTAGGACGCCTAAATGCCTTCTGTGAATACCGAAAGTCTTAAAATTACAATTTTTCTCAATTTAGTAGTAGTAAAGTTAGGACTACTAACTTTAGGATGCCTAAATGCCTTCTGTGAGTACCGAAAGTCTTAAAATTACGATTTTTCTCAATTTAGTAGTAGTAAAGTTAGGAGTCCTAACTTTACTACTACTAAATTGAGAAAAATCCTAATTTTAAGACTTTCGGTATTCACAGAAGGCATTTAGGAGTCCTAAAGTTAGGAGTCCTAACTTTACTACTACTAAATTGAGAAAAATCCTAATTTCAAGACTTTCGGTATTCACAGAAGGCATTTAGGAGTCCTAAAGTTAGTAGTCCTAACTTCTGTGAATACCGAAATGAGTAAGTTCATTCTGTGAATACCAAAAGTAGTAAGTGCATTCTGTGAATGCCAAAAGTAGTAAGTTCATTCTGTGAATCGGGCCCTAAATACCACAACTGCGGTTCACTATCTTGGAGAAGGTTCAAAAGGTAGCAGGTATGGAGTTTAACACTTCTCTAGCGAGAAGAGAAACATACTGGATAACATTTCTGGGGACAGTCAGTCCAGGAGGTCTTAATGACCATTACGAACTGCTATGCTTTCTGTAAACTAGATTCAGTCTGTATTAGAATGTTTAGATTGTACGGGAGTACGCAGTTCCTTCTCGTAGCTAATTATGATTTTGACTGCTCAGTCACCACTTTTCCACAACCTTTGACTTAGTGCTTTTTACTTTTCCTACATCAGTAGGACTATCATATACAGTGACCCCCAGCGGGGTTTCAGGGTAATTACGAAGTCTAGCAGGTTTTCGTTATTGATCTAGCTGAGATGGTTCTTACACTATGCTATCTTTATTTTATTATTTTTTCTCCTTCCATTCGTATTCTTTGATTGCACGGTATATTCGTGACTCACTCCTTCCACTCGTCGCAATACCTAAAGCATGCACTACACTTTAGGATTATTGACTCCTCTCCTCCAACACGGAGACACCTGAGTCCGCTTTTTAGCTTTAATTCACTTTCTCTCCTAATAATCGACATCCGCACCATGTGACTAGGTGGGCGGAGTCGCGTTACCTTTGGATGAATGGCGCCGTTGCAGTGAAGCTGGTGAGTTTTGAACTCTCACGGACAGTTATTAGATCGCATTAGTTTGCATCTTAGTTTAACTAACCGAAACTTCATTTGTTTCCAGAGAGATGTTGACCACTCCGACGAGTAGCTCTATTTTTTCCCCGTGAGGGTAAGTCCTATTTACTTTAACCTGGGTATTCATGGTCTCTCGAACACGGCGCAGTCATTAATATGCACTGCGCTTGCTCATATCCCTGCAGGCTTGTTTACTGTTGTACCAGAGGTTCGTTCGTCTTAACCTGTCAGCTGCAGCTTCGGCTGAGGTACCCTAATCTGAGAGGGTAAGACCGGTTATTTAACTTCTTGGTAATGGTGGCTACTCTAAGATGCAGACGTCTTATGGCTTATGCTCTTGTCTTCATTATTGCAGAACGTATATGGTTTTATCTAAGGTCTGCTTCGGTTCATTTCAGAACAGCCTCTTCGACGAGTTCCCCACAGGGGACCCGGATTGGTGAGACAATTCACTTTTAGTCTAGCCTTTCTCTATGTGAGCACCAACGCTTTGGCAATGCGGGGCCCCTTGGTCCGCATGACTTTACACATCTGCTAATGAGACTCTTTCACCACCACAGGGCATCTATTTTGTGTTTCGCATGTTACACACACACATTGGTAATAGACACGTAAATCTCGTTTTCTTCAGTATCATCTAGAGGGTTTTTTCACCTTTGAGCCTTTGGATACTTTCCTCTCTCATTTTATCATTCTTTGGTTTCTTTTATCCTTTGGGTGAGCACTGGTTCAGCGTTACTCCCCAGTCTCGTTTCCCCTTATGCCAGCATGTACATCTAGAATATATGTATGACATGTGTTCATAAAATGTGTATTAGTGTTGCCTCGTAGGTCCTGCTACGTCGTACCTCAGAACACAGAGACCTCGAAAGTGTTTTTGAAAACATTGTCATCACAGTACTCATTGATTTATTTTGATACTTCCCCTGACGAAGGGTTCTGCATGAAACCGAAATGCATTGGGAAACTATGTTTGAAATTGGAACATATGTGCCTTAAACATATATTTGATAATCAGAATGTTTTTGTTTACAGTCAATAAGTTTTTGAAATTTTCAACGTGTGTATAAACACAGACTGCATGTAGATGTATGAATATTGAGTTAAAGTATCATTGTCATTCTCATGATGAAAATCTAAAACGGAAATAAACCACTGGTTTAAATTTGAATATGAAAAAGCTTATGGTTTGATTAACCTGGTGAGGCCATTTGGCCCCTCAAAGTTGTGCCTTTGGTAGCCCAGGGCTTCCCTGAGCTCATACTTGGTATTTATTCCACTGGGGGGGCGGGGCAAGCTCCCTCTCAACCATCGAGCACACTAAACATTAATAGCACTGATTAAACATACGCAGGTTCACAGTAACACAGGTGTGCTATTCCACCACTTTTCTGATAATTTCTTAACTATAGTGGCCACTGAGTGGATCAGCACCCACATTCTAACATGTCCTGGCAAGATATAGCAAGTCTGATGACCAATCAGGCAGAAAGTAAGGTGTATTCAACAGAAGATGCAGAATCAATTTACGCATTAGTAAAAGAAGTAAGAGAATTTGGTAAAGCCACAGGTACCACGACGCAACAATTGAAGCAATTAGAATATCTGATGAGAAAAGAAATTAACCAAAGATTACATGCGACTACTCTTATTGAGTACCGCAAAGTGAAACGCATTCCCCGTGGTCTGAGGATCGCACTACGCCCTATGCTCTTTAAATTCAACAGATCTTTCATGTCACGTTGGTACGCTATTTTAAACAAGTGCTTGTTGGACCTCATTTTATTAATTATTGAGGAGATTTCTACTTTATTAAGTGAACTAACGTTTGATATCAACAAACTAAAAGACGAGATCAGTCAACGTATGGAACAAGAAGATTGGAAGGCTGTCTTGGAAAAAATCAACAAAAACCTGGATGCTCACGCAAAGGAAGTTCATGAGAGGAAGACCCGGAAATTCCGCCGGGACACTATAGACTATAAACTTGACGAGGTTTATACCTGGGCGGAAAAGTATGCACAGAAGAGAGTCTTTAAACAACCGGGAGCCACCTCCTCTGAGGAAAGTATTGCCACTGACCAGGATCTATCCATGAAAAGACCTAGTGCTACATCCGTGCAAACACCAAGGGTGACATCAGAAGAGTCCGCTACAACTTCCACAGAGAGTGGGCCTTTTTTATTGGTAGGCCCCACCGCCAAAATTCCACCAGACAAGAATCTACTAGCCGCAGACGAAGCTGCAGGCGTGGAAAAACCGAAACCTACCAAGGAGCAAGGCAGACCACAACGAACAACGAAGAAATGAACTCTTTAGTCATAAACATTTCCAGTAGAACCCTCAGCAGAGAGGAAGAACTTGTACTTAATAAGGGGATTTCATTTGTCCCGACTTACATATCTAATGCACTTGAAACAGAGGTCGCCCTCTTTAAATTTATGAGAAAGATGAGACTTAGGTGGTTTTTTACCATCAAACCTAGTGTCACGGATTTGACAGAGGAACAACGTAAGTTCAGACCTAAGAGCAAGTTCCTAGCACCCACCTCTCACAAAACACTGGACACATTCGAAACGCTAGTTAAGAAGAATCTTGAGAGCATAAAATATGATTCTACGACACACTTGAATCTTACCATCAAGGAGCGGAGGATACTCAATAAATTGAGACAAGACACTTCAATCACGTTCCTTCCAGCTGACAAAGGAGGAGCTCTTGTAGTACTAAACATAGACTTTTACAACACGAATGTTAACCAACATGTACATGATGAAACCACATACATACTCATGGAGCATGACCCTACCATGGAATTAATGGGAGCTCTAAGCACCCTCGTACACAAGGCGCTTGACTCAGGAGTCATAGATGAAAACACAATGAAGTTTCTTCTGAACACCACACCCAAGGTTCCCACCATATACATGCTACCGAAGGTGCATAAACACAGGACGTCACCTCCATTTTGTGCCATAGTGGCCGGGTGTGGCTCGATCCACGAACCAGTGGGGTATTACTTGGATCCCCATTTACAACCACTAGTACAGACATGGACATCCTACGTGAAGGACACGACTGACTGCCTCAAGAAATTGGAAACTATACGTCATCTTTTTCTGGAAGACATTTGGCTCTGCACCATTGGCGTGGTATCATTATATATCTCAATTGCACACAATGAGGGTTTAGAAGCGGTAGAGTGGCGACTACTGAACTCGAAGATCAAGCATGGCAAAGGTATATTTCTCCTGGAACTGTTACACTTTGCCCTATACCACAGCTACTTCACCTGGCAAGAAATATTCTACATCCAACGTACCAGAACCTCCATGGGTTTTCCGGGAGCACCTTCGTATGCTAACATCTTCATGTCCCATTTTGAGGAACAATTCATTGTATCCAATCCGATTTGGCAAACCAATGCAGCATTATTTCTCCGTTACATTGATGACATTTTAGTACTCTGGACAGGAACCAGGGAGGAGTTGGAAGAGAGCATTCGCACATTAAACATGTGCAACCCTCGAATTAGATTCACTCATGTTATTGATAAGGATACAATACACTTTCTGGACATTGAAATCAGGAGAACTCCAGCAGGATTGGAAACAGCAATGTACAGGAAACCCACTGATGTCAACAACGCCTTGTGGTTTTCAAGTGCACATCCCTACAGTTTGAAGAAACATCTTCCCATTTCGCAGCTGATGCGTACGAAGAGAATTACCTCTGATGCCAATCGATGTCAGGAACTGATTGCCAGGCAGACCACAGAATACAAGGAGCGAGGATATCCAGAAGAGATATTGAGCCACGCCAATAATGTCATTGCACAGAAAACACGAGAAGAGCTTTTAACTCCTAGAATCAAAATTCCCATGAAGCGTGAGGTATTTGTGATAAAGAACTCAGCTCAAGCATCACAAATAAAGACTATCATCAGAAACCGATGGGAACTAATTACCAATGAACCCCATTTCACTGAAGTATTTCATGGCACACCACTGTTTGCGCACACAAGAACAAAAAATCTACGGGAAATTCTAAACCCAGGAAGTTGCTTCCTAGAACAAAAGAGAAGGGAATGATGAAGTGTTACAACCGTGGCCAATGTGGAAATGTCATCATGGGTAATTTATTCATGCATCCACACACTGGATTAGGAATACCGCTGAAACACAAGGCAGATTGTACCACTGAAGGCGTCATATATGCGATAAAATGCCCTTGCGGGCTAGTATATGTCGGCAGAACAACTAGGGCGGTAAAAACTCGCATAGTGGAACATAAGAGTCGGATTAGAAATTAAAACACCCATTCTCCCTTAGCTAGACATTGGGTAGCAGCTAAATACACTATACCACAACTGCGGTTCACTATCTTGGAGAAGGTTCAAAAGGTAGCAGGTATGGAGTTTAACACTTCTCTAGCGAGAAGAGAAACATACTGGATAAAATTTCTGGGGACAGTCAGTCCAGGAGGTCTTAATGACCTTTACGAACTGCTATGCTTTCTGTAAATTAGATTCAGTCTGTATTAGAATGTTTAGATTGTACGGGAGTACGCTGTTCCTTCTCGTAGCTAATTATGATTTTGACTGCTCAGTCACCACTTTTCCACAACCTTTGACTTAGTGCTTTTTACTTTTCCTACATCAGTTGGGCTATCATATACAGTGACCCCCAGCGGGGTTTCAGGGTAATTACGAAGTCTAGCAGGTTTTCGTTATTGATCTAGCTGAGATGGTTCTTACACTATGCTATCTTTATTTTATTATTTTTTCTCCTTTCATTCGTATTCTTTGATTGCACGGTATTTTCGTGACTCACTCCTTCCACTCGTCGCAATACCTAAAGCATGCACTACACTTTAGGATTATTGACTCCTCTCCTCCAACACGGAGACACCTGAGTCAGTTTTTTAGCTTTAATTCACTTTCTCTCTTAATAATCGACATCCGCACCATGTGACTAGGTGGGCGGAGTCGCGTTACCTTTGGATGAATGGCGCCGCTGCAGTGAGGCTGGTGAGTTTTGAACTCTCACGGACAGTTATTAGATCGCATTAGTTTGCATCTTAGTTTAACTAACGGAAACTTCATTTGTTTCCAGAGAGCTGTTGACCACTCCGAAGAGTAGCTCTATTTTTTCCCTGTGAGGGTAAGTCCTATTTACTTTAACCTGGGTATTCATGGTCTCTCGAACATGGCGCAGTCATTAATATGCACTGCGCTTGCTCATATCCCTGCAGGCTTGTTTACTGTTGTACCAGAGATTCGTTCGTCTTAACCTGTCAGCTGCAGCTTCGGCTGAGGTACCCTAATCTGAGAGGGTAAGACCGGTTATTTAACTTCTTGGTAATGGTGGCTACTCTAAGATGCAGACGTCTTATGGCTTATGCTCTTGTCTTCATTATTGCAGAACGTATATGGTTTTATCTAAGGTCTGCTTCGGTTCATTTCAGAACAGCCTCTTCGACCGAGTTCCCCACAGGGGACCCGGATTGGTGAGACAATTCACTTTTAGTCTAGCCTTTCTCTATGTGAGCACCGACGCTTTGGCAATGCGGGGCCCCTTGGTCCGCATGACTTTACACATCTGCTAATGAGACTCTTTCACCACCACAGGGCATCTATCTTGTGTTTCGCATGTTACACACACACATTGGTAATAGACACGTACATCTCGTTTTCTTCAGTATCATCCAGAGGGTTTTTTCACCTTTGAGCCTTTGGATACTTTCCTCTCTCATTTTATCATTCTTTGGTTTCTTTTATCCTTTGGGTGAGCACTGGTTCAGCGTTACTCCCCAGTCTCGTTTCCCCTTATGCCAGCATGTACATCTAGAATATATGTATGACATGTGTTCATAAAATGTGTATTATTGTTGCCTCGTAGGTCCTGCTACGTCGTACCTCAGAACACAGAGACCTCGAAAGTGTTTTTGAAAACATTGTCATCACAGTACTCATTGATTTATTTTGATACTTCTCCTGACGAAGGGTTCTGCATGAACCCGAAATGCATTGGGAAACTATGTTTGAAATTGGAACATATGTGCCTTAAACATATATTTGATAATCAGAATGTTTTTGTTTACAGTCAATAAGTTTTTGAAATTTTCAACGTGTGTATAAACACAGACTGCATGTAGATGTATGAATATCGAGTTAAAGTATCATTGTCATTCTCATGATGAAAATATAAAACGGAAATAAACCACTGGTTTAAATTTGAATATAAAAAAGCTTATGGTTTGATTAACCTGGTGAGGCCATTTGGCCCCTCAAAGTTGTGCCTTTGGTAGCCCAGGGCTTCCCCGAGCTCATACTTGGTATTTCCTCCAGGTTTAGAGCATCTTTAAGAAGTTTTATTACGAAAGACTTGATGTCGCTCCCCTCTTTGCCCTCGGGAATCTTCAAAAGACGTAGATTATTTCTCCTCGAGTAATTCTCTAGAGATTCGACCCGCTCCCGAATCATATCTCCTTCTCTTCGCAGAGCTTGGATTTTTACTTTGGCAGAGCCAAGATTAGCCTTAAGTTCTTCTACAGAGCTTTCAAGGGACTCTGTTCTATCGCCAAGCCGATCAACCTTTCGTTCCAAAACCTCACACGCGGCCCTGATCTCAGCTTGATTCTCAGAGGAGACCTTAAAACCCTGCATCATGTCAGCTCTTAGGGATGTTATTAGTAGCTCTATTGAGGCACTACCTCCCCCACCTGCTTCCATTACTGGGACCGGCTCTAGTTACTTTATCTGAAACTGGACCTGAGTCTGAGTTGAGAACTGTGTAGGGGTGACCTCAGCATCAACAGCCTCTGTGGAGGGCACTATAATGCTATTAGCCAAAACTGTTTGATCTTCTTGGCAAACTTGATATTCTTCCCCCTGATCTTGTACCTGCAGGGGGCTGTCTACCTCTCCCAACCCAGTTGAGACTGCCTCTGCCATTGGGGGTATGTTGTCTCCTTCTGCCCGATTATCTATGAAAGAACTAGTTATGTGGCTATCTGGGGCAGTTTTACCACTATGGAGGGGATTGTTTTTTTTTTTTAATATTAAGAACTAGGGGCAACACCTTGAAATAAGAACGCAGAGATGGAGTAATGCGGGGAGGTTTAGTAGCTCCAATCCTATTCTTACCAGTTGTTCTTGGCGCTGTGGTGCCTTTCTTCTCCTGAGGCATCTGAAGTGCTTTACTAATTAATTCCCCAGCTGGCCCTGAGCTTTCTGAGGCCTCTCTCTGGCTTTCCCGGGCACTTTTATCCACCACGCTCAATGACTGAGAGCACTCAATGTTCATATATGCCCTGCCCCTGCCTCGTTTGGATTTTTTTTTTGTCACTCTCTTTGCTTTTTTATTTAGACCAGACCCCTTAGCTTTCTTTTCTGAGCCTTCTGAGCCTTCACCCCACACAGTCTCACATACCTCTTTATCCCCCAATGGTCCAACACGATCTTCAGCAATGGCTACAACCTTGCCTGACCCCTCAATGGCTACTCCCCCTGCTGTCTCTGCCGAAAACCGGGCCGGGACCAAGCACCCTGCTACAGCCGGCGAGGTCGTCACTACTGCCAGTGACGGAAAGCTGTCTCCTGCCGCCTCCTCGCGGACCTTACCGCCTGTTAGGATTCTTCCTGCGCTCCCCTGCAGATGACCGTGAGCCGCTGCCCTGCGGCCGCGCCGTAGCTCCACGGCTGCAGCCTCCCCCTTACACGACAAGGGGAGGCAATGAAGGAATACCTCTCTGTCAGGACACATCCAGCCCTCAGAAACAAAAGGTATGAGAGGGGTTTAAGAGTCTCCGTAATCACCGCAAAATCGCTGCAGGTCACCGCTCCGTTTTTTTTGTTTGAAAGAAGGAAAGTTTTTACCACGGATTCTTTACCTGCACCATGCCTCACAGAGTAGGGAAGGGAAGAGAGGTGGAGAGCACTGATGAGGGTGTGCGCTGCCGCTCAGCCTGCGGGCGCCATGTTTCCCTCTGTGAGTTTGCACTATTTTGAGACACACGAGACAATTGTGCACTTTCAGTCCTGACCCAAATTCATGGTTTGACAGGCGTCCAGTGGCATATTTTTCTTCTACTTTGGATCCAGTGGCTGCTGGATTACCTGGATGCCTGAAAGCAGTAGCTGCAACTTGCATGAGTCTTGAACAGAGTGAATCCATCATTATGGGACATCCTGAACTGTGTATGTTCCACATCCAGTTGTAATTCTGTTGACCAGAACAAAAACCCAGTACCTCACGCCTAGTCGGCTGACTAAGTATGAAAGAATCCTTGTAGGTGCAGGAAATGTAACCATTGCCCGATGTAATATTTTGAATCCAGCTACCCTATTACCTAATTCACTCACAGCAAAAGTAAAGGGAGAAGTTGAGCATGACTGCCTTGATCTGACTGAGTTTACCACAAAACCACGCCCTGACATAAAAGAAGAGCCCTTGACTGACGAAGATTATGAGCTGTTTGTGGATGGCTCATGCATGAGACAAGAGGACGGAGGCCTAAGCGCTGCCTATGCAGTATGTACGTTGGGAGGTCCAGTGGAAGCATCCTATTTACATGGAGTCAAGTGTGCACAAATAGCTGAATTGGTTGCATTGGCAAAAGCCTGTAAATTTGGGAGGAACATGAAAATAACCATATACACTGATAGGCAGTATGGTTATGGGGTTGTGCATGACCTTGGCCAATTGTGGCTGCAAAGGGAGTTTCTGACTTCTTCAGGTACTCCTATCGGAAATGGAAATTTTGTGCAAGAGTTACTGGAGGCAATCCAGTTACCAAAAGAATTGGCAGTGGTCAAGTGTGCTGCTCACAAATCTGGCAATGACAAAGTGACAGCAGGTAATCGATGTGCTGACCAATTGGCCCAACATTGTGCAAAATACAAAATGGCTATTAATAAAAAGATGGGGGTAAGCGGAAACAGCTGCCAACTTCTGGTGTTTGAAGGAATAAAAACATGGGAAGAAGTGAGAGATCTACAGAATGCGGCAGAACCAAAAGAAAAGGAAAGATGGAGAAAATGTAGTTGTCAGAGAAGGAATGAGGATGGTGTCATTGTTTACCTTGATGGTATGCCTGTTTTGCCGGACTGTCTGCTTGCTCCTATGGCTAGATTGATACATGGAGACACACATTTGGGAAGAGATGCCATGATTCGCATCTTTAGGCAGACATGGTTCAATTCGAAATTCGGAAACATAGCAGAGGCACTCTGCCAAAGGTGCCCGGTCTGTCAACAATTCAATCCCGGAAAGAAAACTGTAGTTTTACCAGGTACAATTGGAAAGGCAGAAGGCCCTTTCAAACGATTACAACTCGACTTTATTCAGTTACCCCCTTGTCGAGGAATGAAATACATCCTTGTCATTGTCTGACTGTTTTCAAAATGGGTGGAAGCTTATCCTGCTCGCAGAAATGATAGCATCACCGTATACAAACTATTACTTAGTGAACTTATACCTCGGTACGGATTTCCAGTCACAATTGAATCAGACAGAGGTGGGCATTTCCATAGTGAAATAATAAGACAAATTTTTAAAGCATACAAAATTACGCAAAACTACACTGTGCATATCGCCCAGAGGCTTCTGGAGTGGTAGAACAACTGAATGGCACAATCAAGATTGGAAAAATGTGTGAATCTACTCAAATGGAATGGCCTGATGCTTTGCCACTTGTTTTGATGCGACTTAGAAGTATTCCAGACCGGAAAACAGGCCTGAGTCCCCATGAGATACTGATGGGAAGAGCAATGCGGCAAGCATGGGTTCCAGGATACAAACTGATAAACATATCTGATGATTTGGTACTAAAGTACTGCAAGCAACTGGGTGACCAAGTGCGTTCTATCTCTAACCAGATTGGGGAAGATGCCGTCACCAGACCAACAAGTCCAGCACATGACTTGAACCCAGGTGATTGGGTCATAATAAAGAAACATACACGGAAGAGTTGCCTTGCAGCAAAGTGGGGAAAACCAAGACAGGTGATTCTGGTTACCACCACAGCTGTGAAGTGTGCAGGTGTGCCACGGTGGATCCATGCCAGCCATACGAAGAAAGTGACAGAACCTGAAGAAACTGAGGCTGAAGGTTGTCCAGCTGAGGGGTCTCAAGAAATTGGTCCTGAAGTAGCTGAAGAACAACCGAGCACCAGTCAAGATGATTGGGTCCCAATAATCGACCTGACTCTAGATCCAATAAGAACAAGAAGACAAACCTACTTAGATAGAGAGTGGGATAGTGAGGATGAGACAGGAATAGAACAGGGCCAGTTGCTTGTCAGAACTGCAAATGGGAGAGTGATCCCTGCCACTGCCCCACTAAGGCCATCACCCCTGAGGTGGTATTGAGGTGTATTTATCTCAACGCAAGATCCCTCCCTAAACATGCAATTGAGATCTGGGATATCCTGAACGTTGAGAAACCAGACCTAGCTTTTATCACTGAGACGTGGCTTGATAACCACAGCACCCCAGACATTGCTACGACCCTCCCAGCTGACTATAAAATTCTCAACCTGAACAGGGAGAGAAAAAAGGGTGGTGGGGTAGCACTGCTGTTTAAGGACTCCTTCACTTGTAGTCAAGAGACGATAACTCAGGCTAGCAGCCATGAAGCCTTGGCATTCTCAGTGTCCATTAACACCAAAATTCTACTTGGGGGTGTTATTATATATAATCCACCAGGCTGCAAGTCTGAGTTTAATTCCCAGCTTCTAGCGCAATTTATGCCAGTTTGCCTTTACAAAAAAAATGTACTGCTCCTTGGGGACTTCAATATTCATTATGATGACAGCAAAAACCCCCTTGCCAAACAGTTAGTAGAGAATATGGAAATCCTACAACTTTCTCAGAGAATTGACCAACCAACACACAAGGCGGGACATATTCTAGACCTGATGTTTTCCAATATAAATCCTATTCTCATTAAAGGGATAAAACCTCTGGCATGGACAGATCATTTCATGATCGAGTTCAACATCTGTCTATCTATTACAAATACCAGACACTCATATCCAGCAGCGATTCAAAGGAGGAGCTGGAAAAAGTTTAATGTAGAAACTTTTCGGCAACATTTCACCTACTCCTATGCAGAAAAAACAAGCACTAACTAACAGATACGCTTCAGAACCATATCGGGAAAGCATTGGAACATTGCTCAGTGCTTCGCCTTAATACCAAACCCAGGCGTACCATCTCAGAAAACTGGTATGGGCCAGAACTAAAGGCAGCAAAAAGAAAATTTTCACTGCTCGAACACAAATGGAGATTAATAAATACCCAGGAGACGAGACTGGCATATAAGAAAGAATTCACACAATACATCAAAGCCGTTAGGAAAGCGAAGAAGGATTACTTCTCTCGCAGAATAACAGAAAATAAAGATTCGTCTAAAGAGCTTTTTAAAATAGTCAAAGAACTATGCAGTCCCACCAGTCTCTCATCAAATTTGGCCCCCACACAAGTCGGCTGTGACAAAATTAACAACTTTTTTTGTGAGAAAATAGACACGATCTATTCGTCATTTTCCACCCCCCAATCAGAGGGCTCGTCATTTCCCAGCCCCAAAGTGGAAGGCCCGGATGACCTAGACGGTTGTTCTAGCTTTGGCCCATTCTCGGAAGAGGAAGTGGGCAAAGTTATGCTACAAATCACATCAGTCTCCCCCCTGGACCCCTGTCCCCACCATGTCTTCTCGCAACTCATCCCAATAATTTGCCCAGCAGTGACCCAATTACTGAACCACTCGCTGAAAACAGCGGAATTCCCAATCAGCTGGAAAAACGCCACAGTTACCCCTCTGCTAAAAAAAACACATCTAGACATCAATAACCCAGCCAATTATAGACCTATATCTCAGCTACCCTATTTATCTAAAGTATTAGAAAAATTGGTTAATAGGCAACTGACCAGCTTTCTTGAAACAAACAACTTATTAGATATTTCACAAACGGGTTTCAGGGCCAACAACAGCACGGAAACCACGCTGCTGTCCGTGCTGGATAATATCAGAATACATGTGGATCAGGGGAAAACAGTTGCCTTGATATTACTGGACCTCTCGGCGGCAT
The DNA here is from genome assembly GCF_964263255.1 of Lissotriton vulgaris. NCBI lineage: Eukaryota > Metazoa > Chordata > Amphibia > Caudata > Salamandridae > Lissotriton > Lissotriton vulgaris. Next base: position 1,288,278,275 of record NC_141687.1, on the reverse strand, counting down.
TTGATACCGTACCACACAACCTGTTATTAAGAACTTTGGCAGCTAAATGTATCAGGGACAGAGCACTGGGGTGGCTGCAATCCTTCCTATCGGACAGAACGCAATCAGTGCACATGGGCAATTTTTCATCCCCGCGCCGGAACATCAAATATGGGGTCCCGCAGGGGGCCTCACTAAGCCCAACGTTGTTTAACGTTTTTGTGTCTTCACTGGCAGCAATAGGCAGAAAGTGGGGTGTCGAAATCTGTTGGTACGCAGACGACACCCAACTAACTGTTATCCTGGATGAGGGGAACGACCCCAGGGACAGGCTACTAAATTGCCTCTCAGAATTGTCTGAGTGGATGCACAACCATTGTCTTAAACTAAATGCAGACAAATCAGAGATATTGCTGTTTGGTGGACATACTCAACTGTGGAACGACAGCTGGTGGCCAGAATCCCTGGGTACTCCACCAACTCCGACACTAACAGCAAGAAACCTAGGAGTAATGCTTGATACCTCTCTATCTATGAAATCCCACGTATCTACTATATGTGGTGAAGGTTTCGCTATACTAAAGATGCTTAGAAGAGTCTTCCCCTGGATCCCCTTAGAGTGCAGAAAAATCCTGGTCCAGTCTCTGCTGATGAGCAGGCTGGACTATGGAAATTCTCTGTTCATAGGCATGGCAGAATATCTCTTCACTAAACTTCAAATGATGCAGAACGCAGCAGCCAAGGCCGTTTGCATGAAAAGGAAGTTTGACTCAGCCAAAAGCACTGCACAACACTGGCCCATGTATTCTTCGAAACAGGATTCAGTTTTATGCTCCAACTAGAAATCTTCGCTCTCAATTCATGGCAAGAGCAAGAACCACTCGGGTGAAGAGAGCCAGGATGGGAGAGCGAGCCTTCTCTCACATAGCCGCAACCAAATGGAACGAACTGCCCGTGGCCCTCAGACTTACGGAATGCCATTTGGCATTCAGGAAGCATCTGAAAACCTTCCTCTTCCCTAAGCCAGACTAATTTAACATGATCATGCCAACCCATCACACACAAATAGTTATTACAGCGCCGTGATATCCTAGTTTGGATGATTGTTAGCGCTTTATAAATAAATAAATAAATAGAAGAAGATAATCAGATCATCGAGATCCAATTCAAATCTGATGATGAGGAAGACCAGATAGGGAAAGAACAGATTATCAACACTCCTCCAAGAACTCCTGAGCCTGAAAAGGGACAGATAGAAATTAGGGCGGAAGTTCAAGCGGAAGAAGTTCAAAAGTTCGAAGTGCTTGAACAGGATCAGATAGAACTAGACAAATGTGTTCAGGAAGAAGAAACTGAAACAAATCAAAGCCAGACCCAGCATACACCTGAACAAGGCCAGTTTAGTAACCTGGCAGAAGAAACTGGTAGAGAAGAAGAAGACACTGAAATAGATGTGGACAACTGAGTGAAAATAAAAGAGCCTTTGAAGAGGGCCAAAGCACAGTGCCAGTTAAATGATTCAGAAGAGAAGACAAAGTACGTAGATTTGTCAAAGGACTGAAATTAAGACTAAAGACTATCGACGAAGAACTTGAACAAGAAAACAAAGACTCCAGTAAAACTGATTCGTCTGTTCTAAAACCTAAAAGAAGAAGTGCCCGAATAAAGAGACTGAATAACAAGTGTCAGAGTCCTGAATGGACTTATCTGGTGCTGGAGGATTTTGAAAACTTGGAAATAAGTGACGAAAGTGATGAAGAATTGATTACTGACCAGACTGACGAAGAAGTGAAACCAACCTGAAAGTTGCCCTGAGTAAGCAACCTGTGCAAAGTTACAAAGAGGGGTTGAAGCTTCTTTTAAGCCAAAATGTCTGATTCCTCTGTGAATGAAAGACCGAGACGAAATTGTTGTAAAACATGCTGCAAAGTATGTTTATGTAGTGTAGCATTAGTACTTATACTATGGAGAGGACTAACAATAACTATTCCTTACATGATGAGTAAAGATACTAATTCGTACCCTACTAAGACAGTGACAAAGGACACAGAAGAGCTGCAAACGAAAGGTACACCACAAAGAATAGAAACACTGGAGAAAGCACTTAGCCTTAGACAAACTAGAATGGACTTAGATGCACCAGATGAGGAAAGACTGCACTATCATAGAATCAAGAACCAAACTCATTTAAATGTATTTGCAAACCTTTTAGTACATTACGTAGAAGCATTGGAGATAGGAGACTGTTACGTCTGTATGAAGCTACCTACGTCAGTAGCTGAGTGTGTGACATACCATCACTTGCCACTAACATATGGAATTTCCTGTAGTATTTTAGCTAGTATATTCTATAAGAGAGGACCTTTACAGTACTATTACTCTAACTCAGACGTGATATTTTCTGAACTTCCTATACGTGGAAATCTAAATCCTGTATATACTAAGAGTGATGTAACACGTTATATAGGAGAATATTTCTAACCATAGGTACAATAGATTTAGGTGAGGCACATAGAGATAACTTAACATGTTCATTACACGAACAAGAGAAAATGTTTCTAAATATGGCAGAGAAAAGAAGAGAAAGTTTCCAAAGAAAGGCGAATGACAAAAAGCAAAAAACTCCTAAATGGGCTGAAAATATAGGGAGCACCTCAAATGGTGGAGCTAATGCTGCTATGTTGCTGAATTTCGAAAAGAAGGGGAAACTTTGTCTTCACAGAGAAAAGATTAGTTATTATAATAACATTTTCATTGGTTTCAGTGAATGCGAACATAATTACAAGGTAATTGGAGGTTGGGGTTTCAAAAATGGGTAAGAACCTGTGTTTCCCGGAATCTATTATATATGTGGGAACAAGGCTTATTTCAAATTGCCAGACCATTGGTATGGAAGCTGTTATTTTGGTATTGTCTTTCCAAAGTTATACCATGTAAATGAAATCGCTGGAAGCAATGAAGGAACTAATGGATTAATAAGTAGTAAAAGAGAAAGTGTTGGAGAAATAATAGGTGATATATTTAGTGCATTGATACCTACAGTGGGAGTAGCTCTGAATACACACAGAATCTGTAAATTGTCAACAGTAGTAGATTGGTTATCAACTGATACTGCTGGAGGTTTCCTGATGGTCAATACCAAAATGGTTGCGATCAGATCTATGGTTTTACAAAATCGACTTGCTCTTGACACTATATTGGCAAAAGAGGGCGGATTCTGTAAAATGTTGAAAGCGCAACATTGTTGCACTTACATTCCAGACAAAAGTGTGGAAATAAAAAGATATGTGAAAAACATTACAAATTTGGAAAGAGAGCTCAAACCACTGGAGGTTGATAGTGCCTGGAAGAGACTAACTGATGATCTCTCCTCAGTAGGTAGTTGGTTTTCTATCTAGGTAAAAGTCTTGTGAGTAAAATACTGATGCCAATAGCGCTAATAGGTTTACTAGTGTTTATTATAATAATTTGCTACAATGTCGAAACCACAAAAAGAAGTATGCTGTGAATAAGAGAGGAGTAAAGAGAAACGTGGATGAACTGAAATTAGAAGAACTAAATAATCAAATTTATAAAAGAGTGAAAAATTCTCATCCCAATAAAGGGGCTGAGAAAAAGCTAAATAGAAAGTTTGAAAAGATTGAAAAGGCTGAAATGTGAAAAGTTGGCATCTGTTTCCATTATTTGTGATGATAGTAAATATCATCAAAGAGGGGATTGATGGAGCAAGGATTCACACGTTATGCGACTTGCTTGTATTCATGAACTCGAATAACCCTAACTATGTAAATCAATCTGTTTTGTCTTACTAATCTGCCCCTCTTCCAACATTTGGGTGCATATTAAAATGGTCGCTGCTACGTGGAAATTTAGACTGCGCATGCCTCGGTCATACCCACGTGATATGACGTACTCGCAGTTCTGGAGGGAACCTTTTCGCATCTGCACAATAGAATTAAGATGGCTGCTGTGTGTTCTCACATGCCTGAAGCTTGCATTGCTGCTTTCGCAAAGCTGTCCGTTCTGCATAACCAATAATGCTATAGTTATTATAAAGTAACTGGTGTAGTATAGAAATTCATGGTATACAGTGTGATAATGTATTACTGTGTTCTAAATTGTTTTCTCTTACTTTTCATGTATCGTATTCTTTGGGCCTGGGAGGTGCTTACTACTCCATTTTGAAAGTCCCTACTGCGCAAGTCACGTTGCGGAGGAAAAAGAACTCTGCAGCAGTGGAACCCAGGCAGCTGGTAGCCACAGCCAAGATGCTCCTGGGAACCGACCTGCGACCTAGTGAGAAGAAGCTGAAGTGTACAAGGATTTGATACATTTGTAATAACTGCTATATTCACCATTGTTATACGAAAGGCATATGTCATGAGAGCATGGAATTTAAGGGGCGGGTACAGAAATTGAATATTAAGCCTGAGAAAGTCTACATTTTAGTAGTGGTGTGATGACCTGTCCTCTTCCCTTGTCCAATCAAAATTGGGGATCCTTAAACTTGCAACATTGGGGTTGGCACACTGACCCGAAAAACAGTATAACTAGCGTAGGTTTAGCTAGAGAATTTGTCCGACTTGTCCGAATAGCTGTTTTGTCACTGACCCAATGCACTCTATAGGTGACTGATACAGAGAGCTGCGGAGCACTCTGTTGGGAGGTTCGAGAAACCCATTCGGGGTTTTGGGAAGTGAAAGTGCTGGCAAAGCACTTTGCTGAAAAGTTCGACAACCCAATCGGGGTTTTGGCAAATTCCTTGCAGAGAGGGAGTAGCGCAGGCGTTGCATCCGAAGCTGCAGGTGTTGGTCTTAACCTTTGGTGAACCGGTCCTGATCCAAATTCTGGGGTTATCCTGTCCTGACTGTCCATGAGCTGCATCTGCTCGCCTACTGGCATCTAAGTCCTTGGGGTTCTTCCCGTCTTTTCCAAACTGACCCGTGGCCAGGGTTGGTCTTCACTCTATCCTAGATAAATATAAGTCTGTGTGGGTGTTGATATTATCTTGTGTTTCCTATCTCTTACTGTTGGACCTGGCCCTTTTTGGCAGGTTCACCCCGAAACTTTTTGCTTTTTCCTAGCCTGTTTCTGTGACCTGGTGTTGGTGATTTTAGGCCTCTGCGCACTTTTTCACTGTGGTACAGTGTAAAGTGCGTGAGCTCTGTGTGTGTGTGGTGAGAGTGACCTGCGCTCCCATAGGAATGAATGGGGAATATGTATGCCCATGGTAGTTCCTGATGTGTGGGGAGTGCAGGTTCGAGTTTGGTATGTGCGAACTCGTAAGATTGAATGCTGGGCAATGATATATGCGGCATGATTGTGTCTAGTGTAGAAGTGCCACTTCTAGAAGTTGGCATATTTGTGTAATTTGTGCCTGGTGTGTGATTGGCTGGAGCCTGGCTCCAGGAGTGAGCCTGGGCCTGCTTGTGGATTGACTGTCTAGTTTGAGGGTCCAGATTGGGGCTGGGTTTTCCCCACACAATGCTGGCTCCACCCCCTGGGGTGCGTCTGATGTCCCTAGCCTGGCCAGTGAAAGCAATTCCCTATAACCAGTTCTAGCTGGTTCTCACACTGCCTGCACCTTGCTAGACAAAGGATTTCTCTGTATAAAAAGGGGCTGTGTGCCCTTGCAAAATGTTCTTGTTTCTGACTTGAATCCTGCCAGGGGCGTGCTGCTGCTTGAGCCCAGGGGAAGGCTTGCCTCCCTGGGCCCTGCCCAGCCCCTGGATACCTGATGGACTTGGAGACTGATGGACTTTCCCTGGGGACCTTTGCCTGTGGTCTCGTGCTTGCAGACTCCTGGGAACTTTTTCTTGCTTTTGTCAAGGCTTATTATAGCCTACAGCGCCTGGAAGCGCTTTATCTGTTCTTCTAGCGCCTTGGAAGCGCTTCCTTTTGGCCCCTTGCGCTGGAGAGCGCTTTATGTTTCACTAGCGCCTGGGAGCGCTTGATTTTACCCCTAAGCGCTTGAGAGCGCTTTGTGTTCCAGGCAGGTGCCCACCCTGCATTATGGCTTGGGGTTTATGAGGAATCGCGGGTGCTGCCCCGCGTGATGGAGGTGCCTGTGCTTATTTAAACTTGCACGGGTGCCCACCCCGCGACTTTGTTTAAATTCACGCGGGTCGAGCCGTGTTCAAGGATTGCCGCCACCCTGGCCCGCCTGACTGTGGGCGGGGCCGCTGGACGGAAGCGGAAGTGCGGCCATTTTGCGGAACAGGAAGCGGACGGGAGCCCACCCAGCGCTCCTGTGCTGGGGAAGCCAGAAGCAGCCTACCGTGTCCGGCCCCGGGGCTCCCGAGTACAAGGGAGAGCCCCGGACTGCCTGCTGACCTGAAGGGAGAGCCCGCGGCAAAGAGGACGTCCTGGCCGCCGGGAGTTGCAGTGCGGAGGAAGAGTAGAGTCCCGGGCACCCGGAGTGGAGGCCCGGGAGAAGTGTAGACGAGCCTGCAGCCTGAGCGGGAAGGAGGCAGACCGCCGCCTACAAATAGCCGGTGAGTGATGCGGGCCGCTCCAACGAGGGGCATAATTGTTTTAGAAGCCCCGAGAGGCTCCGTGGGGGCGCAGGTCGGTGCCTGTGTAGGCACAGCGTCTCGGGCATGTTTGTTTAGAGAGCCCCATGGTGACACAGTTGTTTGCAGAGCCTAGATGGCTCCGCGGGCCAGAGGGCTCCAGAGCTGTGGGCATGTTTCTTTTCCGAGCCCCGTGGCTCCCACGATGGCCATTAGTTGTTGAGTCCCCAGTGAGGGGATCCATCGTCGTGAGGCGGCATATGTGTGTTGTTAGAGCCCACGAAGCTCTAAGGGGGCCATATTTGTTTTAAGGAGCCTAAGAGGCTCAGGGGCATGTTTGCCTTAAGGAGGTAGATGGCTCCCTCACCCCCATTATTTCCCAGAGCCTGTGTGGCTCCTACATGTTGGCGCAGTGTTGTACCTAGGGCCAGTGAGAGCCCTTGCCACAGTGGGAAGTTCCCAGCTGCCCAGCAATTAGTGGACATCGGCACCGTTTAGGCGCAATGTGAGTGAAAGTCCCTGTGTGGGACAGAGATGGCACAGTGGTGCCAGGCCTTCCACAGCTGCGCAGCACTTAGTGCCAGCTGCAACGTTTAGGCCCTGTTGGTGTTCCCAGCTGCCCAGCAGTTAGTGGGCAGCTGCAACGTTTAGGTTTGCGCCGGTGGCGCACCCATGACTGGCGCTGCATTGGCAGCGCGGCCTTGACATTCTGGACACAGGGCTTTTTGAGTCCCCTTGTTGGATGGCGAGTTGGCCAGGGGGCTGGTATGTGACTTTCGCGCAATGTGATTTTGCTATGTTTATGATAGTAATTCCCTAAGGTGATTTTGCGCAATGTGGTTACCTGCTATTTTTATGATGGCAATTGCCTAATGTGAGTTTTTGCGCAATGTGATGTGTTGCTAGGAAATGTAATGCATTTAATATGATTACGCACCTTGATCTTACACCTCTGAATGTTTTTAGGCATCATGTGTTTTTGCGCTATTGAGTTATGTTCTGGCATCTCTGAATGTTTTTATGCATCATGTGTTTTCCTGTGACACCTCTGAATGTGTTTTATGCATTATGTGTCTTACCTACACCTCTGAATGTTTTTATGCATCATGTGTTTTCCTTCCCCTACACCTCTGAATGTTTGTGATGCATCATGTGTAATGTGTTCTTGCTTATACCCCTAATTGAATTGTGATACTTAGGTGATTGTTCTTTGTAGTACAGGTGGTCCTAGTGATGTCCTGGTTCACTGCGTGACATTCTCCTAAGGTGGTTAGGGTTGCGTAGGTGGTACTTACCTGTTACCAGTGGTTACTGGTTGTGTGCTATATTTGCTAATTTGTACTACAGTGATGTTATATCCTATCTTCTATGTTCTAGAAGTGCTATTTCTACTAAGTGCTGATTCTGACAGTGGCCCATGTGGCCCTGTCCTGTAAATAATCCCTTGTGAATGTTGCCCGTGCCAGTTGGCACAATGTACATGTGTGATTTCTATCTGATGTGTTTTGACAATACAGAAGTTATTTTTATATAACATTGTGTGGAGTTCCTTTTGTGGTGTGCCTAGGATGTTGTTGCTGTTGTGTGCGTGCGCAAATGCTTTACACATTGCCTCCGGGATAAGCCTGTCTACTCGTGCCAAGCTACCAAGGGGGTGAGCAGAGGTTATCTTGGCGTGTGACTTCCTTGCCCTGACTAAAATGGTGATTTCTGCCTAGCTTTGGCGTCAGCCTTAGCCAACAAGAAATAGCCAGTTCTAACATTGTTGGACAGCGGTGAGGATTAGGACTTGTGTTTGCGCAGTACCACAGCGACAGCTGGCTACATTACAAAACTCTGCATTCTAGATAGTCACATGTTTGGGATTATTGTTTATGATTTTGTTTTTCCACAAGAGTGTCATTTTCAAATGGTGTTCCTGCGCTTTTATGTTTAGTGGCAGATGGGAGAAAATGACAGGGCGGGACGCCAGTAGAGGGGGGAGGTTCCCATAGACCAGGAATCCCTTGCTAGGTCCAGTGCCCAATCCCTGTTCCTGTCCCTGTGTGGGTAGATGGAAGAGAGGGAGTGTGGAGGAGAAATGGCTAGCTCAGGAGGGTGGTTATCACCTGAGTATAGTGTGTGTGTGTCTGGATTCCCCAGTATGGTAGGATCCAGTGGAGGCAGCTAAAATGTGTCCAGTGCGTGAAGTCCCATTCCCAGTTTCCAGAGTATAGTGCCTGGTGCTCAGTAGGAGGGGTACAGGTTGAGAGTCAGGGGCAGTGAGGAACTGTCTTACCAGTCCGGAGGAGGAGTGTGTGGATGAGTGGTGTGTTGAACTGGAGGAGTTGGTGTGAGGTTTTTTTGTGTGATAAAAGAAGCTTGCACAGGAGGTGTACTTCTGGTGGTGTGCAGGAGGTCCTGCAGAGGCACTGGACAGGAAGGTGGACATCTGGCTGTGTGATAGATGTCTTGCAGAGGCATTAGGGAGTGAACCTAAAAGTAGTGGCTTTTGTATCTGATGATCCTGTGAAGGGGAAGAGGTTCATGTGTAACCCAGCTAGGTCCCAGTAGGATGGTAGGGGTGTAGGGGCTCACGCCCTGTCTCAGTGGAGGCGGAGTGAGTGTGGGACGGTGTGTCCCACGTTGGCCCGAAACCCTATCTCAGGGCCTGGAGGGTCCCCTAAGGGAGCGCCAAGTCAGGGGCCTAGGCTGTACTTACAGGTCATTTGAGGAGGATCTTCCTGTGTCTAGAGGACGGGGAGTGTCTGTAACCAGAACTCCGGTGGTCCTGGTGTTGGGCAGTACCGCTCCTAAATGGAGGGTGCAGAAATCCTGGTTTGCTGGGCATTTGACCGTCTAGAGTGCTTGACCATTTGTGGGGCCTCTGGAGGTCGTTCCCCGAGGAGGGGGGAGGCCAGGTTCAGGTTCAGCCTGACCTGGAGGGAAGGGAATTTGTAATCAGTGTCCTGACTGGTTTTGGCTTCCAGGGGTACCGCTCCAAGGTGGGAGGGTGCAGAACTCTGGAAGGGGGTGCAGAGGGACGGTGTACTTCTGACCCCGGTGCAACCTGAGGGTTTAGATCCTAGGTTGGGAGATTAGGAAGCTTCCAGGTCAAGAGGAATCTCTACCAAAGTGGATCAGCTGAAGAGACTGAGGGGGCTGCCCTTGCTGTGTGATCTGGGGCTCACCTGCAGTTTGTTGTTTCCACTAAGGTAGAGGACTTTGCTGTGTGCTGTGTCCCCCCACCTGCTTGAAGAGGAACTGTGCTGTGTGCTTTGTACCTCAGAAGTGAAATAGTTTCCAGGTGGTAGACCAGTGATGGAGTGAGGTCCTGATCTGGTAGGAGAATTGTGTTCTGGTGAGTGCTTCCCTGTGAGGGTGCGGAAACCCAGAAGTAGAGGTAGGGTGGGGCATTCTTGCCCGTGACCTCTGGTCAGCCTGAGGGTGTGGTCCCTAGGTTGAAGGATCAGTGGTAGTTGTAGCTACACTGAGAGGGAGAGTGGAGAATGGCTATTGTGTGCCAGGGGTTACTGCCCCCCACTCTGTGAAGTGGTTAGGACCTGTGACATTTGGAGGGCCTAGGGCCTGGTCCTGGCCGTGGATGACTAGGGAGTACCAGTGGGGTATCCTAGTTGGGTCAGAGAGTTCTGGTTTGGAGGTAACCATGTGGGTTCAGAGTGGCGTAGAACAGGAAGGTGTCCCTGCCGTGCGGGCCCGCGTCCGTGTTTTGTCGCCCAAAGCAGGGAAGCCCATCAGTGGAGTGATTGGTCTACCCTGCGTTTTGGCTGGAAGGGGGTTGTGTTGGACCTGGCCCTTTTTGGCAGGTTCACCCCGAAACTTTTTGCTCTTTCCTAGCCTGTTTCTGTGACCTGGTGTTGGTGATTTTAGGCCTCTGCACACTTTTTCACTGTGGTACAGTGTAAAGTGCGTGAGCTCTCTCTGTGTGTGGTGAGAATGACCTGCCCTCCCATAGGAATGAATGGGGAATATGTATGCCCATGGTAGTTCCTGATGTGTGGGGAGTGCAGGGTCGAGTTTGGTATGTGCGAACTCGTGAGATTGAATGATGCGCAATGATATATACGGCATGATTGTGTCTAGTGTAGAAGTGCCACTTCTAGAAGTTGGCATATTTGTGTAATTTGTGCCTGGCGTGTGATTGGCTGGGGCCTGGCTCCAGGAGTGAGCCTGGGCCTGCTTGTGGATTGACTGTCTGGTTTGAGGGTCCTGAATGGGGCTGGGTTTTCCCCACACAATGCTGGCTCCACCCCCTGGGGTGCGTCTGATGTCCCTAGCCTGGCCAGTGAAAGGAATTTCCTATAACCAGTTCTAGCTGGTTCTCACACTGCCTGCACCCTGCTAGACAAAGGATTTCTCTGTATAAAAAGGGGCGGTGTCCCCTTCCAAAATGTTCTTGTTTCTGACTTGAATCCTGCCAGGGGCGTGCTGCTGCTTGGGCCCAGGGGAAGGCTTGCCACCCTGGGCCCTGCCCAGCCCCTGGATACCTGATGGACTTGGAGACTGATGGACTTTCCCTGGGAACCTTTGCCTGTGGTCCCCTGCTTCCAGACTCCTGGGAACTTTTTCTTGCTTTTGCCAAGGCTTATTATAGCCTACAGCGCCTGGAAGCGCTTTATCTGTCCTTCTAGTGCCTTGGGAGCGCTTCCTTTTGGCCCCTAGCGCTGGAGAGCGATTTATGTTTCACTAGCACCTGGGAGCGCTTGATTTTACCCCTAAGCGCTTGAGAGCGCTCTGTGTTCCAGGCAGGTGCCCACCCTGCATTATGGCTTAGGGTTTATGAGGAATCGCGGGTGCCGCCCCGCGTGATGGAGGTGCCTGTGCTTGTTTAAACTTGCACTGGTGCCCACCCCGCGACTTTGTTTAAATTCACACGGGTCGAGCCGTGTTCGAGGATTGCCGCCTCCGCCGCGTCCGCTGCCAGCCTGACGGTGGGCGGGGCCGCTGGACGGAAGCGGAGGTGCGGCCATTTTGCAGAAAAGGAAGCGGACAAGGGGGCCCACCCCACGCTCCTGTGCTGGGGAAGCCGGAAGCAGCCTATCGTGTCCGGCCCCGGGGCTCCCGAGTACAAGGGAGAGCCCTGGACTGCCTGCTGACCTGAAGGGAGACCCCGCTGCAAAGAGGATGTCCTGGCCGCCGGGAGACGCAGCGCGGAGGAAGAGCCGAGTCCCGGGCACCCGGAGTGGAGGTCCGGGAGAAGTATAGAGGAGCCTGCAGCCTGAGCGGGAAGGAGGCTGACCGCCGCCTACAAATAGCCGGTGAGTGATGCTGGGGCTCCGATGTTTTGGTGCCTGCCCCAGGCACATTGAAGGTGCTGAGCGGCCCCGTCCAGCAGCGGGCCGCTCCAATGAGGGGCATAATTGTTTTAGAAGCCCCGAGAGGCTCCGTGAGGGCGCAGGTCTGGGGGCATGTTTGTTTAGAGAGCCCCACGGTGACACAGAGGTTTGCAGATCCTAGATCGCTCCGGGGGCCAGAGGGCTCCAGAGCTGGGGGCATGTTTCTTTTCCGAGCCCCGTGGCTCCCACGATGGCCATTAGTTGTTGAGTCCCCAGTGAGGGGCTCCATCGTCGTGAGGCGGCATATGTGTGTTGTCAGAGCCCACGAAGCTCTTAGGGGGCCATATTTGTTTTAAGGAGCCTGAGATGCTCAGGGGCATGTTTGCCTTATGGAGCTAGATGGCTACCTCACCCCAATTATTTCCCAGAGCCTGTATGGCTCCTACATGTTGGTTCAGTGCTGTACCTAGGGCCAGTGAGAGCCCTTGCCACAGTGGGAAGTTCCCAGCTGCCCAGCAATTAGTGGGCAGCTGCACCGGTTAGGCGCAATGTGAGTGAAAGTCCCTGTGTGGGACAGAGATGGCACAGTGGTGCCAGGCCTTCCACAGCTGTGCAGCACTTAGTGCCAGCTGCAACGTTTAGGCCCTGTTGGTGTTCCCAGCTGCCCAGCAATTAGTGGGCAGCTGCAACGTTTAGGTTTGCGCCGGTGGCGCACCCCTGACTGGCGCTGCATTGGCAGCGCGCCCTGACATTCTGGACACAGGGCTTTTTGAGTCCCCTTGTTGGATGGCCAGTTGGCCCGGTGCTGGTATGTGACTTTTGCGCAATGTGATTTTGCTATGTTTATGATGGTAATTGCCTAATGTGAGTTTTTGCGCAATGTGATGTGGTGCTAGGAAATGTAATGCATTTAATATGATTACGCACCATGATCTTACATCTTACCCTACCTTATTTTGCAAAGTCTGCTTAAATTGCATATGTTCCTTTTCTTTCTCCATCCTTTGGTAAATACAATTCTCATGTGTTTTATTGATTTCTAATGTCTTCCACTTTTCTACCCACCTTTAGCTAAATGCTAAATCGTTTCTATATAGCATATGTTCCTTTTCTCACTTTCCCTTTTAGGAGATAAGCTGAATTTCATAGTATGTTCCAAATCTTACCTTTCCTTCAGTGATTAAGCTAAACCTGAATAACTGAATTGCATAAAATTTCATTTCCTATTAAACTGTCATCTGAATTGCGAAAGTCGTTTTTGATTTAGTATGTTCCTTTCTTTACCCTTCTTTAGTAGCATTGCGAAAGTCTGTGATTTAAATTAGCATGTTCCTTGTGCTTACCTTACCTTTAATTAAAGTTTCTAAATGATTAATATTCTCTATCTTCTGCATAGCTAAACGCTTTTTATGATCTTGATTATAGATAGTCTAATTACTTTTCTGCTCATGACATATGATGATGATGATTAGATAAAACTTTGAACCTACCCAGAGTCGGTGGTTATTTCATTATTCAAATGTTATAAATGTTCTAGTATACCTAATTTATAACTCAACTCCCTGATCCTGTGAGTTTAGGTTCCTAGTATCTATATTGCTAGGTTATAGGTATGGGAACTAGAGAATAGGCACAGTATCTCAAGTTATACTGATAGTAGAGCGTGAGTTACTTAAATAAATATTGAGGTGTGTGGATAATATGGGCCCAGGTGAGTATCAGTAAAATTTTCCTAGTTTCGCTCTCTATCAGGGGCACATATTTACAAATCAAAAAAGTTACTCCCCTGCGGTGCAAAAGTGCCGCTAGGGCCTCTTAAATGAGGTCCCTAATATGCAAGAAGACAGGATGCCACTACTCTCCACTTTCTGTAGGGTAGATGAGCTTGAGTAGTTTGACACCATTCTGGGGTCTCTACATATGTGAGTTAAAATGGTTGATGTGTGTCATTGTGATCCGCTTAATCCGTGTATTTACCATTTATTTTTTTGCGCCACAACCCTTCTGTTTAATAACTGGTATGTGGGCCAGCAATGCCAACCAAACCACATCTAGTCACACAAGGGATCGAGAGCACATACCTGCATTAAATCATAAAATAATAGGGGGTTACTTATAAATGCAGGTAACCTGAAACACAAAAGTGATTTCCATAACTGGGATGAAGAGATAACGTTTTAAATTTATTTAAAGTACACCATAATTTCCTACTTTCATCACAATAACTCACCGCAACATCCCGGGCATACCTTGCTGCTTGACCTTTGGACCCTGGGGGCTGCTGCAGAGGCGGGACTGCTCCTCCTGTGTGGTCGTGCACGCTCACCTCCCGCCGCCGCTTTCACCATCTTACCGCGGCTGCCGAGAGGGGGAGAGCGTGTGGGGCACCAGACTACACTTCCCGGCAGGCATCGCGGGCAGAAGCCGCACACCGGGGACCCGCGCCAGGAGGCACTCAAATAGCCGACGCACTCCCGGCAGAGTGGGGGACTCACCGCAACATCCCGGGCATACCTTGCTGCCTGACCTTCGGACCCTGGGGGCTGCTGCAGAGGCGGGGCTGCTCCTCCTGTGTGGTCGTGCACGCTCACCCCGCCGCCGCTTTCACCATCTTACCGCGGCTGCCGAGAGGGGGAGAGCATGTGGGGCACCAGACTACACTTCCCGGCAGGCATCGCGGCCGGAAGCCGCACACCGGGGACCCGCGCTAGGTGGCGCTCAAATAGCTGACGCACTCCCTGCGTTGCGGGAGTGCGCGGGCAGCGCCGGGCTGAGCCCGGGCAGAGGGCGGGCCATCTGTGGCCATCAGGGGCCAGAGGAGGCCGGGTCGGCCCCCCCTCTTCGCAGGGTGCCACAACCATGGGTAAGAGAAAACTTCATACATCACTGGACCAGGGGGGAGTTAAATCTAAAATACCCAGGAAAGCCTCAACTATTATATCCTATTTAACATCAGCAGTGGGTGCCCTTTCATCGGAAATTGCTACAGCAGAAAAGGAACTAGGGTTGGACCATAATGTTATTGAGCTATTAGGCTCCCCTAGTGCGATACCCATTCCGGAAAATCATGTCCCATTGGAGCCCCGGGTAGTCATTGACAACCACAATGGGCCAAAGGATTCTGCTTTTTTGGCCGTAGATGCTGTAGAAGCTTGCCCAGCAAGGAACATCTCCAGTAACTCCCTGACTTCGACTGTAGTAATTAAAGATCAATCAAAGCCCCAAAACCAGTCAAGGAAAAAGGGGCAAAAGGGAGGCTCAAAGCATAAGACTAATAGCAATATTTCTAAACAGCTTGTAGACCAAGGAGACATATGCAATTTAGAGTCCATTATACGGGACATGCTGGAGAACTTTTTTTCAACACGGCTGGAGCAGGTTCTGACGAACATAGCCAAAGACATTATAGACACGCTGAACATTTGTGTTGCAAATCTTGTCAAGAAATGTGAGAAAATAAATGTGGCTATAAATGGGCAGGTCTGTCCTTTAACCTCTGAACACCCCAAGGGAGTTTCCCAATGTACATCTAAGACTAACTCAGGAAATACTGGGATACAAGCACCAAGGAATGGGGCGCCAGGTCCTCTGGTAATAGATAACGCCCACCCCTGTACAAGCAAGACGGAGGGGCTCAAAGCCTCAGCCTCAGTTAGGGAGGCGGGGATACAGCCCTGTGAGCCCAGAAAGATTGATGAGCAAAGTAGGGTAATTGAACTAAGGAGACAGGAGGTGCATGCCGAACACCAACCCAAGAGCCTATTAGCTAATCAGCCATGCATTAATCTCTCCCCGGCAGCAGCCCCTTTTGTGGTGATATTGGTGGGGATCCCTCCCTTGTCAGAGGGTGTCAGTGAGACTACAGATAGCTTACTCACTAATACAAAAAGATGTTGTGATCAAAACTGTACAGGAGGTTCAGAAATATCCTCTAATATCACAATGGCGAGGCGAGTGGGGTGTCTGGGGAACACAAGAAAAGCGATCAAAGGAGATTGCGTGGTAGTTAACTTTAACAACTCGAGCCTCCCGCAACGGTTGCTGTGGGACGCCTCTGAAATGAAGAATGAGGAGGGGATTATTAGGGCAGTCCCATTGGGTTATTTTTACCCTCCTATAGGTAGGGGTAGGGTTCCATATATGATAGCTCAAGGGTGCCGGGACAGGTTGAAGCCATTAACTGCCCGTCTCCCCAATAATGTGGGTATGGAATGGCGTTCTGCTGTAAATAGCAGAAGGCACGTAAATCATCCTGAAACATGGTCCCCCCTGGCGACTAGGAGAACCGATCCTATAGTTTTATCAAACAGGTTCTCACCTCTGTCTCAGAGTAATGAGATTGACTGCCTAAGCCAAACCCTTGAAATGCCCTGTCCCCAGACGGTAGTAAGTGATCGCATTGGTGTAGAGACAAACAAATTTAGTTTAATGACAAGGAATATTGCGGGACTACGGTCTAACAGGGACGACAAAAACTGGTTGAAATCCATAGTCTCTTCTGAGATTGTTGATTTTCAAGAGACATGGGATATGAAAGGTGATTTCTGGGTAGACGGCTTTAAGACCTTAGCAGGAAGAGCAAAGGGGGGCTTATGCTTCTAGTCTCAGTTAGACTGAAGGGTACAGTAAAAATCTTGCATTTTTCCTCCCCAAATATACTTGTAGTGGAATTTACTTATTCGAGTAACTGTAAAACCCTCATAATAAATTTCTATAACGCAGAAGAGGGAGGCCATTGTAATGAACACCTCCTCTACCTGGCTCAGTTTTTAGAAACATATAAAAGTCAACAAACCACTTTTGTTTATTTTATTCTTTTGGGGGATTTTAATATTCATTTATGTAAATCCAACTGTCAAATAAAGGCTGACCAAGGCCCCGCACCTGCTTCAATTCCCCACTTCGAACACACCCTGAAGGGGGAGGCCTTGGAACTTTTTCTGGCAACTAGTGACCTTTACGAACCAAGTTTTTATGACATTAGGGAGAGAATTACAACATTTAAGGGACAAGAAAATGACTCGATTATTGACTATATATTTGTGTCTCCGGGTCTTTTAAAATATGTTTTCGCTTATAATGCTGTATATTCTCAGTTTAGTGACCACAACCCAGTGATAATAAAACTAGATCACGGGTTTTTGAATTATCAGATATTAGGGCAAATGACAGAGGCCTAATTAATGTCACAACAAAAGAGCAGGGAAGGAGGCTGAAATGGACTAAAATTGTACCAGAACATCTTTTAAACACTTTAAATGTTAAAGTTAAGGATGAAATTGAAAAATGTACTAATCACTCAACGCAGGGGATGGAAACTATATCTGCCTTTGAAACTATCTGCAATCAGGTTGCCCAGGAATTATCCCTTCTATCTAGACATAAACCAAACAAATTAAAATGATGGTTTGATTCACGTTGTTCAAAGGCCCATCAAAACTTGATAAATGCATTGAAAATGAAACCTAGAAATAAACTGTTGACGGGTCTTAGGAAAGAATATAAAAATATCCTATTAACTCGCAAAAATAAAATAAAAACCAAGGCATGGGAGAGTCTGATGGATAGGGAAGTTCTGAAAGATAGTGCTAAATTCTGGGCAATTGTAAATAGTCCACTATTTACAGGCGATGAGAATAGTCCTCTGGAAATTAATATACCAGAGCAGGAGTGGTTGATCCACTTTGAAAACATCTACGCCAGTAATTACATTTTCCCCCCATTTGTAGCTAATACTGGAAATGGTGAGCTGAATAAAATAGTCTTTAGTAGTAAGGATGTGGAGCTACCCATAAATGAAACGACTAGTAACAAGGCTCCCGGCCCCGACGGCGTTCCTGCCGACTCATACAAAAGTAACCCTAAAGTGTGGGCGAACATTTTAGCAAATGTTTTTAATGCTACTGCTAAAGTAGGATTCCCTAAGACTTAGGCTCAATCTATCATCATCCCAGTATTTAAAAAGGGGCAAAGAGGGGGCCAACGCTGTTATAGGCCCATTTCATTGATAGATTCATTGGTTAAAATAATGGGTAAAGTCATCTTGAATGAATTAACACCATGGGCCTCTGACAATAAAATCTTGACGGAGTGCCAGTATGGGTTTAGAGCGGGAAGAAGCACAGAGGATCAGTGTTTAAACCTATATTTGCTGACCCAAAAATATACTAAAGCTTCAACGGGGTCAATCTACCTAGGGTTCATGGACCTCTCCACAGCTTTTGATCTAGTGAATAGATCAAAGCTGTGGACGTTGTTATTGGAGCTGGGCTTTGACCCTAGTTTGGTTTATTATAATGCAGACCCACATAGGGACCTAAAGGCGAGAGTGAGGATGTCCCAGGAGGGAGCTTGTTCACGATTTTTTAAATCGGGTAGAGGGGTCAGACAAGGTTGTATTCTGGCCCCTCTCCTATTCACCCTATATGTCAATGCTCTAGATAAGCATCTGTTTACAGCCACACTCGACATTCCGCGTATAAGAGACAGTTCCATCCCAGTTCGCCTATACGCGGATGATGCAGTGTTGATAGCTCATACACCGTTTGGCCTTCAAAGGCTGCTGAATGCATTCGGGATATTCATGGATTCCCTGGACTTGGTGGTAAATAGTGCCAAATAACATACCATGGCCATGGGGATAGGCAAGAATAAGCTAAGGACTTTTTACTGTAAGGAGGTAAAAGTTAAAAGGGTGAAGACCGTCACCTATCTGGGAGTCTTGTTCGACGAACGATGCTCCTGGACCCCCCAGCTCTTGGTAAAAAAAACAACATTAACTAGAGCAACCTCTGCAGTCCAAAGCTTCACGCAAATACTAGGGGGTAGGCCCTGTGAAGCGGTACTTTCAATTTATAAGGCAAAATGCCTGGCAGCAGCATTGTATGGATCGGCTATATGGGGGTACAAACAGGCAGAAGAACGTCAAAAGGTAGAAAACAAATTCTTCCGCTCCCTGTTAGCAATCCCACAATCTTCGCTCATCTTCGCCACTCACCAGGAATTAGGGATGGGGTTTGTGGCGGACCATATCAGTTTGGCCCCCCTTTATTTGCTGGTTGAAAGTCTGGCTTAATCTGGACTTATTCTTAAACCAGCAGATATTAAAAGACTGCCTTAGGCTGGACAAAGGAAAAGAAATACAGTGGCTATTTTATGTGAAAAATGAGCTGAAGAATCTTGGGCGACCCGAGCTATTTGAAAACCCGGATACCATTGTAAAGGGTGATATTGCATGGGTTAAGAAAAACTTTTGGGCTCGAAGAGCTATGGAAAGGGAGGAGATTCAGCTAAAAAGCCTCACGTGAGGGCCTACTTTTTGTTAGTAACGACCCCAATGATTGAGCCATATTTGCAGTTGGTCACAAGGCCTTTCCCCCGTGTATTGTTGACAAAATTCCGCTTCAATCTAATACATTTTGTTCTGGGTATGTATGATGGGTGGAGTAGGCCTGCTGATACAGCACTTTGTAAATGTGATGATAGCTCTATTCAGGACACAATGCATTTTACCCTCTTCTGTGGTTATTATCAGGATATTAGGTTAACATTTTTATTACCACTGTTAAAGGGGACAGGGATTGTCCAGGCTAGGCCTGCTCTGCTTTACTTACAACTTCTGGAATCTCCCTGGACAATTTTCAATATTGCAAGTTACTTTGTTGCTGCTGTGCGTATTAAGAACCAAAGATGTGTAAATAGTGCTGTTCCCTTGACCAGTTGAGCACCTTATTACCCCTTTCTTTTTTAGACAGGGTCACAAGAGTCCCGACATACAATTGTTGAAATTTTATGGATTGAAACGTATGATTACTCCTTTCCCTTTTTATCATGGCTGAGATTTTTAAGAAGTACATTTTTAACTGTATCAATTGAATATTATGAATTGTGTGTTTTTATATGTACCTTTTATGAATTTAATTAATCGAATAAAGTGCTTTTGACTTGACTTGACTCCTTTGTATGTTTTTTGCTACCTTGTCCCTTCTCACAAGCAATCTCGAAAAAAGAAATAAAAAAAGGTGAAATGTCGTTTTTGCCTTTTCTTTCGCCAACCATTCTTTTGCACCGCAGACAATCAGCAATGTCTCATCGCTTCCACCCACTCCTATGCATTCCTTACTTGTACACCAGCCCACTGAATCCATGGTACACCACTGGGGACATTAGCAAGGGTAAGGAAACTCTTCCCTGCCACACTGTAGAACGATGAATGGAGCTGGTTTTATGTTGAGCCTGCCCAGCACGCAGTTGCTGCACTGTGAGGCATGTAGTATTGAGTTAGGGATGTGAAGCCCCGCCCACTCCCCGCCCATATTTTTTATTGGTTTGCGTCGTTGTACTTCTTAAATGCTGGCTTCTGATTCCTTCATCGCCTTGTTAGTCCCTCCTTAGTACCGCCTTATCTTCAAGTGAAACCTCTCATGACGACTGGCCCTTTTACTTCTGATGTTACACGGTACCTCTTGTTAAGTCTGTATGCACTATTTACTTTATTGGGGTTTGCCCTACTGCAGTCAGGAAGTGCCTTCCTTACATTCAGTGCGCTATGGGCACTTTTACTTTTCCGACTTTTCCATCATTTCTGCACCTGATCCTGTGCTTGTATTTAGTTACTTGCTTTTCCTTCTTAGTGTGGTGCTTTCAGAGCAACCAAAGCCGAAACCGAGCCGGGGCCTGGAAGAAGGCTCAGCCCTGCCCCTCTTCCTCACACTATCTATTGGGAGGGATGAGGGGGCAAGCCAGACTGACAACCAATTTGTGTGTGTAAAAGGCCGCTTTGTTGAAACAGGTGCACATCACAATTTTATTTAAACTGGCACTTTGCCTTACAAAACTTAAACCTCTCTAAAAATTGAGTTACCTGACCCCTTGCCTTTCCTCCCCTCAATCAAACGATCCCCACATGATAAAAAAAACCACCCTGCAACATACAATACAGTAAATTTCAAATACATTAAATAATGCACAATCTTATCCCATAACCTTTGAAATTCCTAACCACCCAAAACCTAACATACTATTTGTCTTCCTGCAACTGTAACTAACGAACTCCAATGTAAAACATCCAACCTGCTTAACCTTTCCCCATTCCTGTTCACCAACTCCCCAAACTTTACGCTAAACTACCAAACTCCAGCCAAACTTGGCCAACTTCCAAAACAACTCTGCCACCCAGGAAAAGACGGGAGGATAGGTGGCTACACCACCTCCCTCTTTTCCTGTCCCCCTCCCCCCATTGCCCCGTCAATTTCCCAAGGCACCCCCACTCTCTATCGGACTCCCAACAATCTGGACAACACCTCCCTCAATTCCAACAGGTAAAGATCCATGCCAAGGTGAGACAAGTGAACCCCGTCACCTCTAAACAGCGCCCGTGCATCGTAACCATCGTAACGTATGTTCCTATGCCAAATCCTCGAGAAACCTAGATGCCTGCAAAACCTCACCATTTCAACATTGACCTTCTTCCGGGCCTTATAAATCGCCCGAGGTTGCACTGCACCTCTTCACACCTGGCACAGCACAAATTCGGTCCAGACCACCGTGCAACCAGCCCACTGCCTTTTGATCTCCTCCAAATCCCGCTTCATGACCCTCATCAATACCAAGCCTGTCTCTCGAACCATTTCATTTTCCCCTAAATGGAGTACTAAAACATCAGGACACATGCCCGCCACCAACATTCCATTGATCGTTGCCACCAGTTCTCGCCAAAGCATGCCCCCTTCCCTTTCCAACAAACATTAAAAACATTAGGGTTGAAACCAAGATTTTCACCAAAATAGCTGGACCGTGCCTGCACCTGGGCCCTTCTAACAAACGAATGACCCACGATCCATACTGCCATATCCCTGGCGAGGGGACCTGACACCGAACCTGAAACGAGAAACAAAAGTAAATACAGGAACAACATACCCACCGCACGCGTTCAGTGGCTCAAAACTCCTCGTACGTAGCACGGGTAACATTCAGACGTCCATCTACCCAACCGCATGATGTCCCCTCGCCCCCACCCTTGTCTGTGCGCCTCCGATGCCGCGCCAATCCAGAATGAAAGGGTGCCAAAGCGCCTCCTGTCTAGA
Source organism: Lissotriton vulgaris (assembly GCF_964263255.1). NCBI lineage: Eukaryota > Metazoa > Chordata > Amphibia > Caudata > Salamandridae > Lissotriton > Lissotriton vulgaris. The sequence goes on along the minus strand of NC_141687.1, from coordinate 1,288,256,423 downwards.
ACCAGTCGATCTAATGCCTTGCGCAATATCGCCAGCAGCTACGATCCCGCCGCCTGCCACCTATCCGCATGCCGCAAAAACTCCCCCTTCTATCTGTGCCACCGACCTCAGTCTCAACCCCCACCTCGCGGGGCATCTCCTACCCGAAGCAACCGCCAGCAATGAGACCCAACAACCTACCCCCCTCTGGTCCGTTTTAGCCTTCCTCAGCCACAAGCGCACTTCGGACTCTAGGAAAGAGACCTCTGACCACAATACCCCAGCCTCCCCTTCCCTCCCAGTAATTCAGATACCTGAAACGCCCCCGCAAACATCCAAGCCATCAGAGTGGCAAACAAGCAGGTTTCCCCCTCATCAAAGCACACCCCCGGCAAAGTCTCCAGGACCCGTTCCAGCAACACCAGCGACAAAGGCTGTCGGGCCCGGCACCCTCTCCCACACTTTCGTACCCAACCCTCCAAAATGCAAGAGCTGAGCTCCCCTGCCGATGGCGCATAACCCCTCAGGAGTTTACCTATAAACGCAATCCCAGCCAGTTTCCCCGTTATCGACACCCGCGTGAGCCCTCTGTCGATTAAACCCAGGATCAACTGAATCACGTCCTCTTGTTTCCCCCTCCCCGGAGCCCGCCACCTCGCCCAGGACGCCAAAAAGTCCTCCCTTGTGGTCAGGTACGTCACCTTTGTCGAATCTGACAAAGACCCCAAAACCAGCTGCAACATCCGGTGTTGCCTACGTACCACAGATGCGGCGGGATACCGGTCGGGTCCCGATCCTTGACCTTGGCTAACACACGGAATCTCCCCCACTGCAAACGAGACAAGGCATCCGCTATGTCATCGTTGACCCCAGGCACATGCACCACGCGAAAAGCAATATCATAGTGCAAGCAGCCTAACACAAACACTTGCAGCAGCTTCAGCACCTGCGCATCCCTGGCTGACTGACGATTGACCACCTCCACCACCGCCATGTTGTCTACATGAAAAGTCACTTGTCTGTGGGCCAGCAGTTCCCCCCAAAGTGAGACCGCCACCACCAAAGGGAAGAGTTAGAGAAACGCAATGCTCCTGCCCCCCGCCTTTTCTGGGGGCCACTTCTCCGCGCACCACTTCCCCCGCCAGTACAGTCCCAAACCGTCGCTCCCCGCCGCATCCAAAATGATTTGAACATCCCAGACCAGGTCTTTCCCCCGCTGCATGGGGATCCCGTTGTAATCCTGCACGAAGAACCGCCACATCCGCAAGTCCTCCCTCACCCCCGCGGGCAGCCGTATGTGATGATGCTGCGGTTTCCGCCCTGCCAAAGCCCTGCCCAACCTCCTGCAAAAGGTTGTCCCCACACGCACCACTCTGCAAGCACAATTTAGGTGGCCCAACAGCACCTGGATTTCCAACACCGTAACCTTGGGTCGTGCCAACATTACCTCCAGCTGCTCCAACATATGCTGCTTTTTCTCCACTGGTAAACGGGCCTCCATGGCCACCGAGTCCAGCTCAATCCCCAAGAATGACAGCGCTGTGCACGCCCCTACTGTCTTCTCCGGTGCCAATGGAACTCCCAACTCAGCCATGAGCTCCTGAAACCTGTCCAGTGCCTCCTGGCAGTCTACGGAGCCTGGGGTTCCAACCAGAAATAAGTCATCCAGGTAGTGCGTTACACCTTGGTGACCCGTCCGTTCCGTGAACAACCATTGTAAGAACATACTGAAGCACTCAAAAAGTGCACATGACATCGAGCAGCCTATCGGCAACGCTTTGTCCACGTACCAGCGGCCGTCAAACTGTATCCCCAGTAGGCCCCAATCGTCTGGATGGACTGGAAGCAGCCGGAAAGCCAACTTGATGTCACACTTCGCCATCCGTGCCGTTGCGCCCGCCGCCACCACCAAGGACATGGTCGAATCAACGGCAGAATAAGATATTGTGGTCTCCCGTTCATCAATGTAATCATTTACGGAGCCACCTTCGGGCCATGACAAATGCTGAATGAGGCGAAACTGCCCCTTCTCCTTTTTTGGCACGACCCCAATGGTAGACACAATTAGCTCCTCCAACGGCCAATCATCAAAAGGTCCCGCCATGCGGCTCTTGCACACCTCCTTTTCCAGGTTGCTCCTTCCACCTCTGGGTGCTCCCTGGCGGACTTCAAATTTTCGGCCCACCTCCGCTGCCTCGGCCCCTCGTAGCCCAGATGAAACCCCTCCTGAAACGCCAACCGCAAGCGCGCGTGGCCCCCACGTCCGGATAATCCTGCAGAGCCGCCTCCAACCGGTCCACCCTAACCGGAGTATGAGCTCTTGGGCCCAGGCCCCTTATTACCTCTCCCTGCCCCTGTTGACTGCTGTGCCCCTGTCCTTGGACCTCCTTACCCTGTTATCCCCCTTTTGGTTGCCCCGATGCTCCCCAGGACTTGACCAGGGAAGGTCCCTATTTCCCGCAGCCGGAACACTCATGGCGGAAACGACAAGGCTCTCGCGTGCATGCCCCTTTGTTATAGTGCCAATATGCACCCAAGGCACCGGACTGGTTCTTGGCCCCTGTCCCCACCCCTCCCCGGGTGGGGTGTCCCTGAAAGGGCTGGTAAATTATAGGCAGCCCGCTCGCTGTAAATATGGTCTTCCCCGACCCCACCAGCCCCATTGTATGCTGCCATAGATCGGTGTCCAGCTCGCCCCATTTGGCCTCCGGGTCCCAGGCCATTCGTGCTCAGAACTCCTCATCGTACTGAGCCATCTCCCGCGATTTGGGCCTTCCTGATGACGTCCATGTATTTAAACAAGGACACAGACTGCTCCGGAAATTTTTCGCAATATACGCTCGCGATTATTAAAAAGGCCGCCATCCAATTCTCAATTGTAAGAGGCACCTTTGGCCTCTTCTGGAGTTCATACTCCACTTCCTTCAAACCCTCCTTCGCCCGCACTTCTCGGTGAAGGAGCTTTTGGATCTCGACGTATCCTTCTTCCAAATGTGGTCTTTCGTCGCCAACATCAAATGGGCGCCCAACTGCTTTGTAACCCCCATGTACGGCAGCGGCCTGATCTTTAGCTCTTTACTCTCCGTTTTCATCACCTTCTCCCCCGTCGGGCCCATCCTCGAGAAACCTAGATGCCTGCAAAACCTCACCATTTTAACATTGACCTTCTTCCGGGCCTTATCAATCGCCCGAGGTTGCACTGCGACTCTTCACAACTGGCACGGCACAAATTCGGTCCAGACCACCGTGCAACCAGCCCACTGCCTTTTGATCTCCTTCAAATCCCGCTTCATGGCCCTCATCAATACCAAGCCTGTCTCTCGAACCATGTCATTTTCCCCTAAATGGAGTAACAAAACAGCAGCACGCCTGCCCGCCACCAACATTCCATCGAGCGTTGCCACCAGTTCTCGCCAAAGCATGCCCCCCTTCCCTTTCCAACAAACATTAAAAACATTAGGGTTGAAACCAAGATTTTCACCAAAATAGCTGGACCGTGCCTGCACCTGGGCCCTTCTAACAAATGAATGACCCACGATCCATACTGCCATATCCCTGGCGAGGGGACCTGACACCGAACCTGAAACGAGAAACAAAAGTAAATACAGAACAACATACCCACCGCACGCGTTCAGTGGCTCAAAACTCCTCGTACGTAGCACGGGTAACATTCAGACGTCCATCTACCCAACCGCATGATGTCCCCTCGCCCCCACCCTTGTCTGTGCGCCTCCGATGCCGCGCCAATCCAGAATGAAAGGGTGCCAAAGCGCCTCCTGTCTAGAACCAGTCGATCTAATGCCTTGCGCAATATCACCAGCAGCTGCGATCCCGCCGCCTGCCGCCTATCCGCATGCCGAAAAACTCCCCCTTCTATCTGTGCCACCGACCTCAGTCTCAACCCCCACCTCGCGGGGCATCTCCTACCCGAAGCAACCGCCAGCAATGAGACCCAACAACCTACCCCCCTCTGGTCCGTTTTAGCCTTCCTCAGCCACAAGCGCACTTCGGACTCTAGGAAAGAGACCTCTGACCACAATACCCCAGCCTCCCCTTCCCTCCCAGTAATTCAGATACCTGAAACGCCCCCGCAAACATCCAAGCCATCAGAGTGGCAAACAAGCAGGTTTCCCCCTCATCAAAGCACACCCCCGGCAAAGTCTCCAGGACCCGTTCCAGCAACACCAGCGACAAAGGCTGTCGGGCCCGGCACCCTCTCCCACACTCTCGTACCCAACCCCCCAACATGCGAGAGCCGAGCTCCCCTGCCGATGGCGCGTAACCCCACAGGAGTTTACCTATAAACGCGATCTGAGCCAGTTTCCCCGTTATCGACACCCGCGTGAGCCCTCTGTCGATTAAACCCAGGATGAACTGAATCACGTCCTCTTGTTTCCCCCTCCCCGGAGCCCGCCACCTCGCCCAGGACGCCAAAAAGTCCTCCCTTGTGGTCAGGTATGTCACCTTTGTCGAATCTGCCAAAGACCCTAAAACCAGCTGCAACATCCGGTGTTGCCTACGTACCACAGATGCGGCGGGATACCTGTCGGGTCCCGATCCGTGACCTTGGCTAACACACGGAATCTCCCCCACTGCGAACGAGACAAGGCATCCGCTGTGTCATTGTCGACCCCAGGCACATGTACCACGCGAAAAGCAATATCATAGCGCAAGCAGCCTAACACAAACACTTGCAGCAGCTTCAACACCTGCGCATCCCTGGCTGACTGGCGATTGACCACCTTCACCACCGCCATGTTGTCTACATGAAAAGTCACTTGTCTGTGGGCCAGCAGTTCCCCCCAAAGTGAGACCGCCACCACCAAAGGGAAGAGTTAGAGAAACGCTATGCTCCTGCCCCCCGCCTTTTCTGGGGGCCACTTCTCCGCGCACCACTTCCCCCGCCAGTACAGTCCAAAACCGTTGCTCCCCGCCGCATCCGAAAAGATTTGAACATCCCAGACCAGGTCTTCCCCCCCGCTGCATGGGGATCCCGTTGAAATGCTGCACGAAGAACCGCCACATCCGCAAGTCCTCCCTCACCCTGCGGGCAGCCGTATCTGGTGATGCTGCAGTTTCCGCCCTGCCAAAGCCCTGCCCAACCTCCTGCAAAAGGTTCTCCCCACATGCACCACTCTGCAAGCAAAATTTAGGTGGCCCAACAGCACCTGGATTTCCAACACCGTAACCTTGGGTCGTGCCAACATTACCTCCAGCTGCTCCAACATAAGCTGCTTTTTCTCCACTGGTAAACGGGTCTCCATGGCCACCGAGTCCAGCTCAATCCCCAAGAATGACAGCGCTGTGCACGCCCCCACTGTCTTCTCCGGTGCCAATGGCACTCCCAACTCACCCATGAGCTCCTGAAACCTGTCCAGTGCCTCCTGGCAGTCCACGGAGCCTGGGGTTCCAACCAGAAATAAGTCATCCAGGTAGTGCGTTACACCTTGGTGACCCGTCCGTTCCGTGAACAACCCTTGTAAGAACATACTGAAGCACTCAAAAAGTGCACATGACATCGAGCAGCCCATCGGCAACGCTTTGTCCACGTACCAGAGGCCGTCAAACTGTATCCCCAGTAGGCCCCAATCGTCTGGATGGACTGGAAGCAGCCGGAAAGCCAACTTGATGTCACACTTTGCCATCCGTGCCGTTGCGCCCGCCGCCACCACCAAGGACATGGCCGCATCAACGGACATCGTGGTCTCTCGTCATCAATGTAATCATTTACGGAGCCACCTTCGGGCTATGACAAATGCTGAATGAGGCGAAACTGCCCCTTCTCCTTTTTTGGCACGACCCCAATGGTAGACACAATTAGCTCCTCCAACGGCCAATCATCAAAAGGTCCCGCCATGTGGCTCTCGCGCACCTCTTTTTCCAGGTTGCTCCTTCCACCTCCGGGTGCTCCCTGGCGGACTTCAAATTTTCGGCCCACCTTCGCTGCCTCGCCCCTCATAGCCCAGATAAAACCCCTCCTGAAATGCCGACCTCAAGTGCGCGTGGCCCCCACGTCCGGATAATCCTGCAGAGCCACCTCCAACCGGTCCACCCTAACTGGAGTATGAGCTCTTGGGCCCAGGCCCCTTATCACCTCTCCCTGCCCCTGCTGACTGCTGTGCCCCCGTCCTTGGACCTCCTGCCATACCCTGTTATCACCCTTTTGGTTGCCCTGACGCTCCCCAGCACTTGACCAGGGAAGGTCCCTATTTCCCGCAACCGGAACACTCATGGAGAAAACGACAAGGCTCTTGCGTGCATGCCCCTTTGTTATAGTGCCAACATGCACCCAAGGCACTGGACTGGTTCTTGGCCCCTGCCCCCACCCCTCCCCAAGTGGGGCGTCCGTGAAAGGGCTGGTAAATTATAGGCAGCCCGCTCGCTGTAAAGATGGTCTTCCCCGACCCCGCCAGCCCCATTGTATGCTGCCATAGATCGGTGTCCAGCTTGCCCCATTTGGCCTCCGGGTCCCAGGCCATTCGTGCCCAGAACTCCTCATCGTACTGAGCCACCTCCCGTGATTTGGGCCTTCCTGATGACGTCCATGTATTTAAACAAGGACACAAACCGCTCCGGAAATTTTTCGTAATATACGCTCGCGATTATTAAAAAGGCCGCCGTCCAATTCTCAATCGTAAGAGGCACCTTCGGCCTCTTCTGAAGTTCATACTCCTCTTCCTTCGAACCCTCCTTCGCTCGCACTTCTCGGTGAAGGAGCTTTTGGATCTCGACGTATCCTTCTTCCAAATGCGCTCTTTCGTCGCCAACATCAAATGGGCGCCCAACGGCTTTGTAACCCCCATGTACGGCAGCGGCCTGATCTTTAGCTCTTTACTCTCCGGTTTCACCACCTCCTCCCCCGTTCGGCCCATCCCTGCTGTTCCATCCCCACCCGCGGCCCCGGCAGCCACACTTCCCTTGGCTCCGTCGAACCCAGACCCCGGGGGCCCCGCCTTCCCCGCATCCCCCCGGCTCCTTCCCCACAGGTTCCACCAATACCTCGCCTGGCCTCACCCCTTTGGCAGACACATACGTTCCCTTCCGCAGCCATTCCCCCTTCCCCTCCGTCCCCCCCAACCGAAACCAAGCGCGCCGCAGCCGCCGCTGCTCACGTACCTGACACCAAGGAGGCCACACTCCGCTCTCCACTGCGCCGATCAAAGGACGCGGTTCATGGTTCCCAGCGCGATGTCCGGACCGTCCTCTCCCGCTGGCCCCGTGACATCTGCAACACACTAGAAACACCATTATTCAGCCCCTCTCTGCCCTCGCCATCCCTCAGCTCTCCTTCCTCCAAACTGTCATCATCCTCGACTATCTGCACCGTACCAGCCCCATAACCCCTTCCTGTCGGCGGCGCCGATTGCACCCTGCCAAAAAGATTAAAAACCACGCGTGCATCGCTCCTCCAGCGGCGATGCTCCCCAGGCCGCTGGGGCCCCGTGGGTGTTGGGGTCAGCGAGCCCGCCTCGGGCCTTCGTCTGCCAGCCGTGACAGGTTCCCCTGCCGGTACCGGGCTCGCCGCGGGAGGCTCCGCCCTCCCTTTGCCTTGGCGCCGGTGGGCCGTCCCCAGCCCTGCCAAGTCAGGAAACCCGCGCTGAGTCTCCTCCTGTGCTGGGTCCCTCACTCAGCCTGACATCAGCCCCCCCATGCTGCCACCCCACACCACCGGCCCCCAAGCCCCCCCAACCTCCCCTATATCCTCCCCTCGCATCCCGTCTTCCTCCTTGACATCGTTACAAGCCAACCCCCCAATTCCCGCCCCACCGTCATCGGACCAGGCCCCATTCCCCAGCTCTCCACACCCGTGACCCTCCCCTCTGCAACCCCCTGACCCCACCCTCCCCACTGCCACCGGGGACTCCGGCCCTCCGCACCCCCGCTGTACCCCTTGCGCCTCCCTGACCCCCTCCCTCCAGGACTCAAAAACTTCCAAGCCATCCCAGTTCGCCCCACTCCTCTCCGAAAGCAGCAGTGGAGACCAATCCCCTGACTCCTCCCGCCCCCTCTGTGCCCCCGACCCCTCTCCCCCACTCCCTCTACCCTGCACCCCCACCTCAACTAGGGAAACCTCCTCGAAGGCCCCACCCATCCAGGTAAGGGCTTGTGACCGGTCCCCCACCGCCCCACCCCCCGCTGCCTGTCCCCCCTGCTTCCCCTGGCCAGTGCCACTCACCCCGCCCACCAGCCTACCCGGCGGGGGCCTCACTTTCGGCCCTTTCCTGCTCCTCTTTCATCCCGCTTTCCCTCCCTGGGGCTCACCTGAGGCTCCCCCCCCCCGAGGGCCCCGCTCCCCGCCCAACACCAACTCGGCACCGGAGCGGCCCGCCTGCTCCGCTCGCCCCGGGGGGGGGGACTGCTCTCCGCCCCCACGGCGTGTACTGCCAGACAACGTTCCCGTCCCCACTCCCGCCCCAGCCGCACTCCGCAGCCTGGACGGGAAGAGCTCTTTTACCTCCCCGTCGTGTACCGCCAGACACCTTTCCCGGCCCTCCACCCACCCCAGCCGCCTTCTGCAGACCGGCAGAGGGAGCGCTCTTCACACCACCCCACCGCTGGCTCATGCCTGCCCGCCCGAGCCTCCCGCGGTCCCCCAGCCGCCCGACTGATGCTCCATGCCGACCCCGGGCCCTGCCGCCGGCACCCTCGTGACCACCCCCGAAGCAGCAGGGCTGGTAATACGTGCAAGGGACGCCCGCGGTGAGACTCCCCCGGCTCCCCCCTCTACAGCTTCCTCCCCCACTTCCAGGGCCACGTCCCGGCCATCCGCGCGGCCCTGACCCCTCACCTGTAAACGGTCCACTTTACGGGGTGGCGAGCAGGCCAACACGGCCGCTGATACCCCCCGACGCGCTCCTCACGGGGCGTACCTCCCCCCGGGGGCCCACCAGTAAATCCATCCGCCTTGCCTCACTGAGCAGGCGGATGGCCTCCAAAACTCTGTAATCCTCAGCAGCCATGACAAACCATACCAAAAGCCTAACAGGAAAGCAACAAAAGCCTGACAAAAAGCCTACACTACTGCGCTCCCAGCCACCAGGTCACCAGAACCTAAAATGGTGGCTGCACAAGCGCAGGAGACCCTAAACTGCCTTTGGGCTGGCTTTCAAATTGGGCTGCCTTTGGGCTACTCCTCAGGCAGCCCAAACCTACAAAATGGCTGCCGCCATCTAGCCCCCACCCCCTCCCAATCTGCGGGAAGAGGGAGACTTTGCGGTGCTCGGCTGCCCACTAAACCCCCCATGAAAGCTGAGGAGCAGCAGAGAGGCAGGCGGCATTGGAAGCACAGTAAGCATTTGCAATGCGGTAGGTCTCGCATTTGCGAGACTTTGAGTTATTGGCATTGTTAAATGACAATGCCTTTCATTTATGTGTTGGTTTTTAAAACCTAAATAAAAGGCATTGTCATTTGCAATGCAAGACCTTATGCATTGGAAATGCTTGTGTTGCCAAGCTCTGAAAAATGTAATGTACACAATTTTTCTTGTAGATGATCGCCTCCCCGGTGCTGTGAGTCTGAGCTTCCTCAAGCACGGTACAGCTGCAACAGGAGGAAGGACAGTTTCTTCTCAACAAACCAAGAATGCCGGGAGTCTGAATCCAGCCAGACTAAACACGCATCTCCCTATCCTAATACATAACTCCCAGGTGGGACACCTAAAAAATAGGCTTTCCCAAGACAACACAAGACTAGTATGCCACCTAATACACCACGCCTTTAGAAACAACGAGCAGGCGGTGATGATAGCGTTGGACGCAGAAAAGGCGTTTGACAGAGTATCATGGCCTTTCCTAGACCAGTGCATGCAGACCTTCGGGTTAGGAACCAATTACAGAAGAATGGTGATGGCACTATACAATGAACCCATAGCCCGCATAGTAGTAAATGGATGCGTCTCAGAGCCGCTCCTACTGGAAAGAGGATCAAGACAGGGATGTCCACTCTCCCCAGCACTTTTCCTCCTATCCATCGAACCACTGCTATTCATGATCAGATCCAACCCCGAAATAAAAGGCATTAAAATTAGGGACAAAACGATCAAGTTGGCTGCATACGCAGACGACATACTCATTACCACAGAAAACCCAGATACCTCAATAGCAGCCCTAATGACCACCATTGAGGAATACGCATATGCCTCGGGCTATAAACTCAAAAGAGACAAATCGGATAGCAAACCCCTAAAGGTATTTACCCCTAAGGCAGTGCTAGGTAACTCTGGGCTGAAATGGCAAACTAAGGCCTTGAAATACCTCGGACTACACTTCGAGAGAGATCTTAAGACAACTCTGGACCACAATGAGAGTACATTCCTAACCAAAGTAAAGGACAAACTCGAATCATGGTCCCCGAGATACGTAAGCTGGTGAAGGAGGGTTGAAACAATTAAAATGATGATAGCACCCCTGTTAAACTATCTGCTCAGCATGCTGCCATTAATAAAGACAGATGATTTCCACAAAAAACTTAACACCATGATAAACAAATTCCTATGGAAAGGCAAAAAGCCAAGAAAAAGCCTACAGAAATTACAGCTACACAAAAGTCTGGGAGGGCTCAACCTCACAAACTTCAAAACATTCCAGACGGCTTGCCTAGCCAAACAGGGAATACATTGGCTTACACAAAAGCAAGACTACACACCGGTGTGGCTAACTCTAGAGAGAGAAGTGCTGAATGGCCTAGACCCCCTGACCCTACTTACGGCCAATAAGCACCCAGGAGCAAGGAACCCTATACTCAAAAACACCAGAGACGCACTCCTCAGAGTAGACAAAAAAAGGAAAACACAATAAAAGGATCGAAATGGGAATCCATATCGTTCAACACGAAAATAAAATACAGATATAGAGTACTAGACATACCGGCCTGGTACGTTCGGGGCATCTCCACCCCCAATCAAATCGAAAAGCTGAACAACCCGCTCACCTTTGACACCGTTAAACATCTCCATAGTATACCAAACATAGAATTCTATAACTTTCTAAAACTAAGAGCAGCAATTACCAGAGCAGGACTAAACAAAATAACACCTTCAATCTTCTAATACTCAGAAAACCTAAACAAACTAGGCCACCAAACCTCCCTCCTGTACAAACTCCTAAGCCCAATCACATCAAGACTAACTGCCAAGACACTAGAGTATTGGGAAAGCCAACAAAACAGACGCTTTAATGACAGAGACAGAACCGGACTGTGGAACTCTGTAAGCACAAACAAAGTTAACCCAATCCTATCACAAACAAAAAAAACTGGCTGCTCCACAAAGCATACTGGACTCCCGCCAGACTGGCTACAGTAGGAATCCTAGACAATGACCTCTGTTGGAATTGCCACAGAGAAAGAGGGGATCTACCACACCTCATCTTCCACTGCCCCAAAATGAAAACATTCTGGGAACGAATAAACCACTTCCTGGCAGAAACAGTGGGAATCCATATGCAAAAGGACTTTGCAGGGATAGTGGCAGGCTTTATGTGTCAGGAGGCCCAATCAAAAGAAGACAGTGAGTTGATAGACATACTACTCACAGCGGCAGTGAAAACAATCCTAGCCAACTGGAAGGATACAACAAAGGCCTCAGTCAAAAGCTGGTTCAATTGGATCACATTCCTAAGAGAGGCCCACAACATCACCTTAAAACAGCAACCAAACTCTGATAGGAAAGGAGAAATGTGGAACACCCTAGACAAATACCTCAACTCACAACAACCACCCTAGACAAAGCACAAAAGAAAGACATCACAACCCCGACACGCACCTATACTGGCAGTCTGTCAGGAAGGCTCCCAAGCTAGTATGCCGTACCACCACATTAGCATCTCTCTCCCTCCCCTTCTCTTTCTTTTTCTTTTTCCCCCCTTTTAGAGGCAATATGTAACAAGACCCAGACCCAGCAGGTCAAAATAATGCACGTATACTTCAGAGAGAGAAACTATACCTCGCAAAAAGTGGCCGATTGTAACCTTACGAGCGCACTTCCGAACGGTCATTGCCTGCAATCTGTCTGTACCGTACCTATAATTATCTTCCAATAAAATCTTTTGAAAAAAAAAAAAACGAACTGCTGGCTCTACTGGGCTACCAGTGCCTTCTCGCCTCAGATTGGCTGCGTGAGGGAAGGCAAGGCGATTGACAAGAACGTGATTTAAACAATAAAAGGGAGACAAATTGCAATGTTGTCTTTCCCTATTAAAATGTAGCGTCCAAGCGTAATGAAATATCGATGTATTATTCGCATATGTAAGCTCTTTCAGCCTGATTCATCAAGCCGAAATTGGCTCGCAAAGGGCCAGATTCTGAGAATCTGGCCCTTTGCGAGCGCTATTTTTGCATTAGGGATTCATCATCCCAAATGCAAAAATCGGTAATAGCGATTTCGCTATTTTGCGAGGAATTACATTTAAGGAATATCTATTTGAGATTCCTTAAATGCAATTCATCATCCATTTAAAAATTGCGAATTCGCAATTTCGGCCCGCTATTTACCGCGAGGTCAAACCTCGTGGTAAATAGCGAAAACTTAGAAAAATGGTTTTAAATGCATTTTTCCAAGTTGCATGTTGCACACACACATGTCCTTTGGACATGTGTGTGCGCAACACCTGTTTCAATTTGCATTTAAGGGGTGCTACAGGGTGTCCTTTGGACACCCCTGGCACCCTTTAAATCGCTATCTTATTTGCGATTAGCTAATTGCTAATCGCAAATAAGGAATACTCCCCATTCATTCCTATGGGCCTTTTGGCCCATAGGAATGAATGGGGAGTTATTCCTTATTTGCGATTAGCAATTTGCTAATCGCATATAAGGAATATGTAGGAATCTCAATTCTTTTTGAGATTCCTACATGAATCCCGTTTTGCGAGTCTGTAATAGCGATTCCTTATGAATAGCTACTATAGACTCGCAAAACGGGTCTATGATGAATCAGGCTGTTTATTAGTTGTTAAAATGTATGTATATATTTTTATCTTTTAACTCATTCACTGGTTTTGGGTACCGTCTTTTAGCTAAAGAAATGAAAAGTATTACAAAGTCCGCTTTACTCAAAAAAATTACCGTAAAGTATTTTCCCTATTTGTTTGTATGCTTTGTCATATTTAAAAATTACCATTACTCCTAGCGAGAAGATGGTCTCATTACTTTCTGTTTATTTTACCTGAACTTAAAATCTATTTCTATTGAAAATGGAGCGTTTTACAATGGCCACCACCACTCTGTTTAAAGGCACAGCAAGGAGGGATAGTGGCTCTCCGCAGTCCTCTCTTAATACCTTCTGGCATGTCAAGGACCATGCTGCTTACTGCTGCTGCCCTGGGGAGACCTGTGCAACTTCTAAGCCATCGGCCATCTCATCTGGGTGCCCGCTCAGCCTCATGGGGGGCAAGACTGGGATCATAACTGGTGGCAACAGCAGTATCCGTAAAGCTGCTGCTACCCAGTTGGTGAGGAGACAAGCAAGCGCTGGTGATCTTGGACTGCAGAGTCGTGCAGAGGAGGCGGCATGAGATATGCTGCGGAGGGGGGCGTCGCTGAGCTCGGAGGTAGCCATCTGACATCTGAATCTGGCTTCTCTGAGCTCCGTGCAACTTTTCTGTCATGGGCTGATCCAGGTAAATAAAACCCGCTCACCAGTAATCTTTGTGTGTCATAACCTTCTGTTCTCCACAGTCCCTTGTATTCTCTTCTGCTCTAGCTTCCACCACATGCTCTAAAATAGCAACTTTACCCCAAATATTTTTTTACCTAGGTGGCTAATTGTCAGCACCTGCTCCCAACCTCACACAATTCATTCACCTGCACTCCCTTTCTATGTCCAACACCCTTTTATGCACCCATACGTAACCGGGTTCCTCCCTCACCAACAAAGTGTTTCTACTGGTGCACTATAAAGAACCCGCACAAAGTCATGCATTGATTTACGCTCACACGCATGCACGATATTTGTTCCAGGGTCGCTCATGGATGCAGATGTATTGGTTAACAGCTTTCTTGTCACGTTGTGCTTTGTCACGGTGAGTGCTTTGTGGTGATACAAGTGTCACTTTCCGTGACTAGATGCCACGAATGAAACTTTCTGTAATGTAATGTGTGTTAAGGAAGCTTAAAGTGCAATGCTTTCGTGCTCGATGCTTTGAGATGCTGTACAAGGCATTATCCAAAATCAGATATTGAGGATGTTACCAGTGCCCATTTCTAACATTGGATGTCTCTGGTTTTAGCTGTCCCTCTGTGTTAGGATGTTGTTACGTGGCACTTTCTAAAACTCGATTTCTTCTGATGTTATCATTCCCACGGACCTGTGTTTCTTGTAATGTTACAAGCGCCCTCTCTGGCTTTTAGTACCTTGATATTATAAATGCAATGTTCTAACAGTCGGGCAGCGAGTACTGTGTGCTGCTACTAGTACCCGTTTCTGGCAGTGGAAGATGTTGGGTCTTAAGCGTTCAACTTACTGACAATGAGTATCTGGGGATATTACAAGTGGTACTATTTGACTGTGAATGCTTTGGGATGTTCAAAGTTCTGTTTGCTGACAATGACAATGAGTGTCTGGAGATATTACCTGCGCTACGTACTGACAGTGGATGCAGTGTTTGCCAATTCCTGACAGTGGTGGTCTTAGGATGCTATAATTGCCACTTCCAGACATTCAGTGTCTGATTATGCTACAAGTACCACCTGCCTCTAAATTCATTGGTAAATCAAACCATTTGCAGATGGGTACAGTTTCTAAAGAGTACATAATGTGCAGCAATTGTATAGCTCTTCAATTCCTGGTGGCAAAGCGCCCAGGATAATTTGCTGCATTGCTAAACACTTCTATGTCCCAAAGGAGAGACTTATTGGCTATTCCAATGCTTGTTATCTCTGCTCTAGACCATGCCTTGTGAAATCTCAGCCTTCAGGGGCCCCACTCGTCTGGCAGGTGGTGCATAAATGCCCTGACAGGTGCAGGAAAATATCTCCACACTAAACGTTTGTCCTTAACAGCACCTGTTCTGCTTGATGCCCCTGGGGGATACACGTTCTCAGCTGGTTCCATAAGCTGACACACCCACACAGCTACAAGCTAAGGCGACATCGATTTCTTTAGTCCAACCTTTAGGGCACTTTTGACAGGATGCCTTTTTCAGAAAGGGAACATTAAGGTGATTAATGGGTGATGAGCAGTCCTAAAGTCTAGAAACCAAACGCATTCGTGTGATTCATAGCCGTTCTTCGCGTTTACAATAATGTTATCAGCAAATTATTGCCTCTAAAAGTACAAGCAACACATTTTATTTGCTGTCAGTGAATACTTAATGATTTAAATGTGCTAATCAAGGTAGATTCTTGTTGCTTTAAAATGTTTTTTCTTTGTGTGATGCACGAGTTCAATTGTTCAAGGGATAAATGCGATTCAGAAGAAGTGAAAATGACAAATAAATGTGAACTCTGCATTTTTAATCATCGTGACAATCCCTAGTCTTTTTGAAGCATATGATTAGCACTAAGTAGGAAGGATTCTACAAAACTGTAACAATAACATAAAGTTATCACACATGTCATTCAATATGTTTAAACGTGATGAATTTGAAAAATACATGTTAACAATTAACGGGGTTTCATACCTTCTTAATGTAATCCATTCATTCCTTGATTTGTGTGTGGTGATTATCTTATTTCCTGAGATATATTTACTTTTAAAGGGCCTACAAGTATCTTGGCAAATATGTACCCACTAACTATGATGCTTCTAAAATGTTAAATGGATATGTAAAATACCATACTATAGGGTCTTTATTAAAGTTGATACTGGCAGATAGAGAATTAATAATTCGGTAAACATCCTTTACAACGCGTCCATTACAACGCAAATCGTTACCACGACTTGTGCTGGAGGGCGCTAAAGGATTAATAATAGTAAATTTACTATCCCAACACCTTCCCTAGGGTCCACGGGGACTGGTGTTAGAATACTAAATTATACTATTCGAAATCCTCGCCCCCAACTCAAGATTCATAGATTCTGAGGTGTTTCTGGTGACTGTGAGGGGAATCTGTAACTCAACCTATCGTGTTAAAATAGCTCTAAACAGGGAGATTACCGATTTGGAAAACACTTGTTAATATATGGAAGGGGCCACAAGACAGTGAGACGGTCTGAAGGAACTATCTTGTTCATTTGATTCAAACTCAGAGGAAATAGACTGACAAACTATTTGACTATCACAAAACATAGTTAGACAGCTCAGTAAGGGCAACTGATCAGGGAGCCTTTTAGCCCGGTTGATAGAAATAAATGTCCTCTCACCCCTCTCACATGGTGGTGCTGTGTGATTTAGCGAAGAGCGCAGTACATTCTCAAGCTGACATTATTGATACATTATTTTGGTATTATACACAGCTGGACACCCACTCCTGTGCAGGACCCCGTCCTGACATAGAGAAGTTTCTCCAACAGATTAAGCTGAAAGGCTAAACCCAGTGCAAGTTGAGAGAGGTGAAGCACTGCGTGATCTACACAAACTTTAGACTCTAATCAAGTCAATGGTTAGTGATAGAACACGAGGAAGTGATTTTTTATCATCTGCATTTTTATGCCACATCACAAGATTATTAGCACCCTGTGTGCTCGATATGTATAGATCCACTTGATAGCTAAATTGCCTTTCTCTTACCAGAAAATAAGCTATTATGGTTGCACTCCTACAAACTTAAGAAAGACACATTGGGTGTGAGGGCCTATCATCCTCAACCCTTAACACATAAGCAGAGAGGTGGAAGGTAGGCCACCGTACCTCTGCCTGAAGTATCAATGTAATCACAAAAATGAGTAGGGGCTGCGCAAGCAACAAAAAACAGAGATAGAAGATAGACTGTTTCTTAATCTTACACAAACAATCGAAAGTCCAGCGTTTGGACGTCACAGGACTTTTGCCAAGCTTTTGAGGAAAGTCATCCTTTATGGAAGTGGAAACCTCACACACATAATAGTGTCATGCTTCATCATTGGCATCCTCTCCCTACCCTGGTAGGTCAGTGCCACCAGAGCGGACTCAACCTCTTTGAAGACTTCAAGGAAGGAGGGCATTCTTAGATTAAAACTACTGGGCAAGGTGTGATCCAGTTACACTAAAATACCTTGGGGTTCCTAAGTGTTTCACCTTTATTGGTAAGGACCCAATGTATATCTAAAAACAAAGACGCTAGTCCCAGGATGCAGATGATGAAGCATGGCACTATTATGTGTGTGAGGTTTCCTCTTTCACAAAGGGGGGTCTTACCTCAAAAACGTAGCCAGTGATATAGCTAGGGACCAGCAGGGAATGGCAGTCCGCCTCGTTCATCACTTTTTTGGGGCGGCGGCGAGCACAAAGTAAGTTTTCTTGTTTTCATAGTATTCTCTCTTGTTGTTGCCTGTTGCCTTGCACCAACACACCCATCCCAATCTTACCTGCACCAGCCGTCACTGGGTGACAAACTCAGGGATCGCCGCGGGCGGCAAACGCTCTTTCAACGCCACTGAGCTTGGCAGATATCCTGTGATGTCTGAACTCTGGAATTTCGATTGTTTCTGTAAGATTAAGAAACAGCATATCTGCTATCTCAGTATTTCATACCGCCGTCTATCCATGCACAACCTAGATTATAAAATGCTCAGTACACTTCTGGCGAACAGAGTATCTGGAAAACTTCATATCAAGTAATGCAATTTTCTATAGCGCAAACATTACCCGAAGGTGTCAGAGCGCTTTACAAAAGAACCAGTTGCGATAAATAAGGATTTAGGATTATATGAGTTACATAAAAGATACAAACAGGAAAAAAAATTGCAAATGTACAAGTTGTAAAGTCACACAGGGAAGAGATACAAATAGAAAAAATTGCGAATGTACAAGTTGTAAAGTCACTCAAGGAAGAGATACAAATGGATAAACTCTAAGGTTCACATAGGAATGGTAGCGAGTACAAGGGTCTACTACATATAGTAGTGGTTAGAGTTATCTCTATGTACATATATATACAAATAGTAGATTTTCTCAGGATTCCATTTTACCAGAAGTTTGGCTTGGACAGGTATATATATATATCACATATTTACAGAGTGAAAAGAGAAATAAAAAAATAAATAAAACAAAATTAAAATAAAAAGGGGTAGAGAGCGGTATGTGGGGGAGAAGAGTTGGAGGCTGAGATTGGTGAGAGGAGAGAGGGGGACCTGAGGGGGAGAAAGAGATAAGGCAGTCCAGCGTAAGTGAAATGTCTGAAGGTCAGCAGGATGGAATCCAAGGGACCAAAGGAAAGGACAAGAATCATCAAAAACGCGGGCCCGGGTCATGGGCAAAGATGAAAACCATCGCAACATGGCAAGAGGCACCCAGGGCAAGAGCGACAACAGGAGAGGGTCCCAAAATGGCGGGGCGCACACGAGTTCCAGTCCAAAAGTTACGAGGGCCAAGTCCAAAGAAAACCAGGGAGCCGACCCAACGGAGGAAGAACAAGAGGGGAAAAGGAGAATGTTTCCCATGTAGAAGCACAATACCAAATAATAGAGGATCATTTAATTTACCTCATGACTCACAGAGGTCAGTAACCTCTTCAGCTGTGGCTTCCATTAACATAGAGAAAGCACCTTACACTGTGATAACTTATTTATAGTGTTGACCAAATGGAATTTGGTGAACAAAAACCACAAAGCAATAGACTCCTCTGTTCTTTCTCCACTGCGTGTTAGAAGTGAACATAATAGCTCTGATTCCTGGATAGTACAGTCATACCTGACAAGGATGCCCTTCGTCACCCCACCTGCTCAATTTAGAGATGGAACCTCTAACTGTATGGTTTCATGAATAGGGACTCTCTAGGCATATTTGTTGCAGGACACATACATGCTCTCTTACTATATGAAAGTGACACGCTGATTCACCCTAAAGATGCATCATCTATGTCAAACTCAAGTAATATCAGAATATGATTATTTCGGTTTATTATCCATGTTACTGGTAAACACAAGCAAATCCTGCCAGTTATCACTTCAGTCACAGCCTCCCTAAACTCTAAAGCTATCCAGATGCTTCCTCTTTCATGGGAGACTTCCACTATTAGACGTTTAGGTATTCAGATATACTATATTTGTGTACGGTTACAGATGGGAATATAACAAAGGCATTGGCAGCAACAAAATCTGTCTTTTTGTGGAAGAAATTGCCTTTCTTTGCACTAGACAGAGCAGCACTCTGTAAGATGGTAGCCCAACCCGGTTGTATATATTAATACACCAATATCCCTGAAATAATGCTGAAACAAATACTTAAAACCCTGACTCCAATATTGTTAAACTTGATATGGGCAGGAACCCGGCAGGGGTGTCCTTAGGCATGTGCAAGCTGTGCACCTGCACAGGGCCGCCAAACCCCAGGGGCCGCCATGCCAATATATAGCCTTAATATAATAATCCTCTGAGGATGGATACATATTTGAGTGGCGGCCCCTGGCAGGGATTTGGCGCCTCCGGCTCTGTTCTACTTCCAAACACCCTGACCCCCCCACTTCACTGGCCTCCGCGCCGGTGTTCCTCCCGGGCCCCCTACCTACGCTCCCTGCCCAGGGC
This sequence comes from Lissotriton vulgaris, assembly GCF_964263255.1. Classification (NCBI taxonomy): domain Eukaryota; kingdom Metazoa; phylum Chordata; class Amphibia; order Caudata; family Salamandridae; genus Lissotriton; species Lissotriton vulgaris. Next base: position 1,288,236,843 of record NC_141687.1, on the reverse strand, counting down.
CGCCATGAGCCTAGAACCGCCCTGAACCAGGCACAGGGTTGCGCTATGGAAGCTACAACTTCCGACAACTGATGGTGGACTCAAAGCCCAAGATCATGAACTTTACTACTTAGCATTGTAATTACAGTGGTTTCTTGGTGGCTTGGAGACTTGCTACAGAAGGGACAAAATATCAAAAACAAGCTCTGTCAGGCACATCCCATCAGTTATGATTTGTATCTTGCACACTTCATGCCACATAAACTATGCAAGTTCTATCCTAAAGTTTTGGATCCATGTCCAAGATCAAACCCCACTGAGGCCAACTTTATGCATGTGTGGGGAAAGCGATTCTATTCTGCTCCAATATGGGCCAACAGGGGCCTGAACTACATATCCCGGGAGGATCACTGAAATAATATAGACTGCCAAAATATCGACCTGCAAAAATATCGTTGCCAAAATATCGACAGACAAAATATCGACTTTCTATCTACAAACAGGTAAGTACAAAAATATCGAGTACAAAATATCGTTAACAATAATATAGATGTAAAAAATATCGACTTTATTAAAAACAGTGTTAAATTAAATTAATATTAAATTTAAATGACTAAAATATACTTAAAAATACTTAAATTAAATTATAATAATTAAATAATAAATGAAAATAATAAAAAAAAAATTTACAATCTTATTTGTTGACCCTGAACCCTAAAATATACCCCTTTACCCAAAAACCCAAAACTGACCCTGAACCCTAAAAATACCCCTTTACCCAAAAACTAAAAACTGACCCTGAACCCTAAAAATGCCCCTTTACCCAAAAACTGAAAACTGACCCTGAACCCTAAAAATGCCCCTTTACCCAAAAACTGAAAACTGACCCTGAACCCTAAAAATGCCCCTTTACCCAAAAACTGAAAACTGACCCTGAACCCTAAAAATGCCCCTTTACCCAAAAACTGAAAACTGACCCTGAACCCTAAAAATGCCCCTTTACCCTAAAAACTGAAAACTGACCCTGAACCCTAAAAATGCCCCTTTACCCAAAAACTGAAAACTGACCCTGAACCCTAAAAATGCCCCTTTACCCAAAAACTGAAAACTGACCCTGAACCCTAAAAATGCCCCTTTACCCAAAAACTAAAAACTGACCCTGAACCCTAAAAATACTCCTTTACCCAAAATGTATCAATATTATTTAATTACCAATTAATTAATAATTAACAATAACAATAAAGTAAATATATTAGCACATTAGCTGTAATTATTTTAATAATTAATATTATTTTTTCCCAATTAATTACTTAACAATAACACAAAATTATATATATTAAAATGTACTCTAATTAATGTAATTAACTAATTACAATTAATCAATTACCAATTAATTACTAATTCAAAATATGTACAAAATTATATTAATTAATTAACTAATTATTATTAATTATCAATTAATTATTAATTATAAATATTTACAAACATATATTAATTAATTAATTATTATTAAATTACTTCCCACCCTATTCCCCTATAAACCCACAACCCGCTACAGAATTACATAACGCAATTATTAAAAAAACAAATTCCATTTAATAAAATATTTTATAACATTAATACACACTTTTCACACATATTATTACATAAAAATACACTATAAAATATTATATATTATTAAAAATTCGATATTTTTGCTATCTATATTTTAAACAGTCGATATTACTTCACTTACCTGAAAAACGATATTTTTGTAGTCGATATTATGTCCAGTCGATATTTTGTCCAGTCTATATTTAAAACTCGATATTATGTCCAGTCGATATTTTGGAGTCGATATTTTGTCTGTTCACCATCCCGGGAGACTCCGCTGCCAGGAGATGGGGAGATCTTTGTGCATAAAAGACGCCCTTGTTTCACGCAGCACTCAGCGCTATTCTATTCTGCTCCAATGGCAGCCAGCTGGGGCCTGATACTGTGTCTCATTTTGCTGGCCCAGTGGAAAACAGATTTGCAGCATTAGCCAATTGCGATGCCTGCCATTAACTGTTAAGCTCGACCATCCCTTCTTATTTAAACAATAGCATAATTGCTCGGGATATACGTCAGAGGATTGATACCTGAAGGATGGCCTTGCTTCTGATTGGCTCAACACTTTTGGTATCTGATGCCGCTGGACTGATGTCAGGACCTGGTGCCGTGGGTCTCCGCCAGCAAGAGGGGCACTGGCAGTTTGGGCTTTGATTGCATATTTAAATTTGCATTCTGGCTGGTTACACCTTATAAACGTCTTTGACATTATTTATTGTCAGTAAACATGGGCTTTACAGACCTTCTGCACGCTTGTTTTTGAGCTCTTAGTTTGTCCATAAACCATGGCTCAGAAGGACTTTTCCTCCTGGAGAGGCAGCTCTTCGTAGGGGCTACAATGTCTACTGCTGATCCATGTAGATAACCTATGAACAGCAGAGTTGGTATCCGTCAAGAGGTCTGGCTTAGTACTAAGTAATAACGCTTGTAGGGTAGGAGGGTTGATATTGGCCCAGTCTTGGTGGGTGACTAGAACAGGTGTGTTTGTGGACCTTGGGGGGTGCTGATCTGTGCTTAGGGTGAACATTATGGCCTGACCAGGGGACCGGAATTACTTCCACGACTTTGAGTGTAGGATTTGAAGTAAAGATCCCATCTAGGGAGTGTACGGCGACATGAGTATCGTGCATGATGATCCATGCCAGAGAAAAACTAGCCATTGAGTCTACTAGTGAGGGAGTGTCACGGCCTGCTGATTTTTATAAATGATAGTTAAAATCTCCTAATATAGTGTAATCGGATGCATCTAGACTGGCTTCGAGGAAGGGGCTGATAATATATTCAAAAGAGGGGTCTGTGCCTTCGGACGCCTGTATAGAAGAAGGCTTTTTAGTGTGTAATTATTACAGAGTAAGATCTGAAAGGATAACATTTCACAGTCTTGGAAGCTTCCATCTGAGGCTCCAGCCACTTGTATATTTTCTTTGAAGATAATAAATGGGTAGACCAACCCCTGCTTGACTGCTCTATCTGCTCTGATGATACTATATCCTGCTGGCAGCAACCAATGATGTAACCGCACAAAGGATTACAACTTCAACCTCATATGTCACCTTAGAAGGAACCACAGAAGCAACAACAGTTGTCTTGACACAAGTACTACAGTGCAGTATACAAAAATGTGATGAATGGAATGCTTGACTTAATCTCAGCCATCTGGGCTGTATCCCAGTCCACCATTGTGTTGCGCACCATTAACCCGTTGGACGCTCATGACAAACTCAGCTCGTCATGAGCCACGGTGGCCGTGTGCTCATGACGAGCTGAGCTCGTCATAACGGTCAGAACACTTGCACGTGGGGCTAATTCCCCCGCTGTGCTGAACGTTCTGAAGAAACGGGTGTGGCCGTGACGAGCTCAGCTCGTCATGAGCACAAGGCCACCATGGCTCATGACGAGTTGAGCTCGTCACAAGCACCGGGACGCTGTGCGCGCCCCCCCCCCACCCCCAGCACAGCGGGGGAATTACCCCTGCGGCTAACGGGTTAAATCTCATTTTGGACCCAGCCACAAGCAAATCAGTCTTGACCCTGCTCCAATGTGAACATTCCAGCCCAAACTGTCAGGTCTTTCCTGAACCAGAAAGCTAGAAACCCATTACCGGTTTTGCCCTAGTTAGGGCTCATCATCCAAGTATAGCTAGGTTCCAGTGACAAAGTGTGCACAGGACCAATGTCTGGCCATACCCTTTGAACTTATGGGGACACACTATAGTATGCAAAACATTGATGGATTGAATGCATGAATCAATCTTAGCCACCTGTAATTAGTCAAGGTGCATACCAGTTAATCGCTATTTTGCTCACCATGCCACCCCGGTTTGGACCCAGCCACTTGCAAATCAGTTTTGACCCTGCTCCAGTGGGAACAATTCAGCCTGCATTGCCAGGCCAGGTCCTCCCTTGACCGGAACACAAGCAATCCAGGGCCAGTTTCGTCCTGCTTGGAGTCATACTGTTGTGTTAATATTAATTTCATCCACACCAGGATGATAAAAAGTTAGAGCTGTAATCCTCTTTATTGGTTCATGACTGAACATTTGGGTGTTGATTTGAATTGCTTTCTTCGGAGACCAGTGCTGTGCTTCTTCTGGGGCCTGGAAGTCTACAGCAGAGGGAGCTGAAGGGGGAAGAGGGGATGGTCCGCAAATAGAGAAAGAATTCTAATTTGTCAAATAAAGATGCAAGCTCTTTCCTTCACCCTGCACTGTGACCCATGAATGAATGAATGAATGAATGAATGAATGAATGAATGAATGAATGAATGAATGAAAATAGATTTTTATTGCGCAGAACTTTGCCCAGGGGCATCAAGGCACATAGAATGGATGAGCTGGAGACGATGCACAAAACGGAAGAGGGGACTACTGGTAAGCTTTAGTAAAGAGCCAGGTCTTTAAGGCTTTGTGAAATTGATCAGGTGATGCGAGGCCCTTGAGCTTATCCGGGAGGAGGTTCCAGAGCTTCGGGGCAAGAGCAGAGAAGGCCTTCCCTCCCCATCTGGCCTTCTTCGTCCGGGGAGTGGACAGGAGGTTCCTGTTGGCAGAGCGCAGGACCCTACCAGGGGTATAGAAAGATACAAGGGACCTAATGTCCTCTGCACCGGATTCATGAAGGGCACCGTGAATCAGACATAAAACCTTGAAATCTATCCTGGACAACACCGGGAGCCAATGGAGATGTTTTCTTATGGCCGAACCGGAAGAGCGTCTAGGGGCATTGATAACAAACCTGGCAGCAGCAATCTGCACAACTTGCAGGCGTTGAATCAGACTCTTGTTCATGCCCAAATAGAAGGCATTACAATAGTCTAGGCGTGAGGAGATAAGGGCCACCGCAAGTTGTTTCCTGGAGTCCAAGGAAAGATAGTCTGAAAGTTTACGGAGGATCCTTAGCACCCCGCAGCAGGTGGAGACAGTTCTATTTACTTGTCTATCAAGGGAAAGTGTGGTGTCAAGTATAACTCCTAGATTGCGCGCTGCAAGAGTGGGCGTGGGACATACTCCGAGGGCAGAAGGCCACCAGTCAGCCGACCAGATCTCGTGTTTGCCTCCGAAGACCAGAACCTCCGTCTTTTCCCCATTCAGTTTAAAAAAAATTTGGTCATCCAACCTACTACAGCTTCCATACAGTTCTTGAAATTGGATGCCTCGGTCTCCACAGATTGATTGAGGGAGACCATAATCTGGGTGTCGTCGGCATACGACAGTACTTCCAAGCCAAATGATCTTACAAGCCTGGCAAGGGGGGTCACGTAAATGTTAAAAAGGGTGGGGCTCAAGGAAGAGCCCTGCGGGACCCCACATTGCACAGGCTTGGCTGGGGAGAGTAAGTCACCCAGTTTAACCCTCTGCATGCGTTGGTTGAGGAACGAGGCCAAGAGGCTCAGAGCAGAACCTTCCACTCCCATCTCGCTAAGGCGGGCAATCAGACTGGCAGGGGACAGGGTGTCGAATGCAGTTGTAAGGTCGAGCAGGATCAGAAGGGTAGTCTGACCACTGTCGACCTTAGTGCGGATGTTGTTTACCACCACTGTGAGAGCTGACTCAGTGCTGTGCGCCTTCCGGAAGCCATGCTGAGAAGAATCTAGCAGGCAGGATGTATCCAGGAAGGCACTGAGGTGAGAGTTGAGGTGGGCCTCTAATAGCTTGGCGGGGGCAGGTAGTAGAGATATCGGACGGAGGTTCTTTAAGATGGTAGGGTCTAGGGAGGCTTTTTTGAGTAGTGGTTTGACAGTGGCCATTTTCCAGGATGCAGGGAAAACGCCCTTGGAGATGGCTTGGTTCATGATGTCAAGAAGAGGGGGCAGGAGAACCTCTTTGCACTCCTTCAGGATTTTTAAGGGACGGGGTCAAGGGGAGAGCCAGACTTTAGTTTATCAAGGAGTTGGTAGAGAAGTTCCAGGGTGAGAGGGGGAAAACTTGTCATACTATTGCGAGGTAAGGCAATCGAGTCTTGAGGGGAGGGAGTTATCGGAAGGAGAGCAGTATTGATGTTAAGATTGCTGTCTTCTAGAGCTGTGTATATATCCTTGATTTTAGTGTGGAAAAATGTGGAAATCTGGTTACACAGCTCTTGGGAATGTACAATAGGGTCAGGGAGGGGGACCATGGATAGATTATCCACGATTTTAAATAGCTCTCTAGGAGACCTGAGAGTGGTGGTAAGATTGGAGAAGTAGGACATGTTTTCGGTTAGAACTGCGGCCTTGTAACTTTTGAGCATGTCCTTATGTTTAGTTCTTTCCTGAGGATCTAGATGGGACCTCCAGAGCCTTTCTTGCTTCCTACAGTCCTGTCTAGACAGTCTGAGGGCATCGGTGTACCAGGGGGCCGAGGGGCGCTTTCTGGCAGAGTAGTAAGATTTAACCGGAGCCAGAGTGTCGATGGCCTTTGCAATGGAATTGGAAAGTTCAAGGGAGGCCGTATCAATATCTGACTTAGATGAGATGTTAAGGCTGGCGATAAACGGGGCTAGGGTTTCATTATTGAGGCCCTTGTAGTTCCTTTTGGAGACCTGATGACAGGTGGGCCTATCGGAAAAGGTTAAGGAGCAGGGGGTGAACTCAAGAGGGACTGCCATGTGGTCAGTCCAGGATAGAGGGAAGGGAGGGCCTATGAGTAGCCTGGAGTCATTCGTAAATACTCCATCCAAGGTATGCCCTGCGGAGTGAGTGGAGCCCCTTACTTTCTGCATAAAGCCATAGGATGCCAGAGAGTCGAGCAGGAGGGTGGTTTCCGCAGAATTAAGGTTTTCTAGGTGGAAAGTAAAATCACCTAGAATAGTAAAGTTAATTTTATCAATATAAGGCTCCATTAATTCCAGGAGATCACAAGTAAAGGTAGCTCTGGGACCAGGTGGTCAATAAAGAAGGATGCCGGTAAAGGAGGTTGAGGAGGTGAATTTTAGCATAAAGTGCAGAGCCTGAAAAGAGTCCTGCGGGGAGGAGAGGGGCTCAATCCTGCAGATTGTAGAGCATTCATGTAAGATGGCAATACCTCCCCCTTTCCGCCTTTCCGCCTTTCTCTGTCCAATCTCGCAAGGGCGTAGCCATCAGGGACGGCATTTACTAGTTCAGGCCCGAGGAGTCAGTGGCCCAGGTTTCGGTTATAAAGACCCATGAGGGCCTTCTTTCCGAAACAAAATCATTAAAAGTGATGTTATTTTTTACCAGTGATCGGGCGTTAATAAGAAAACCAGATTCCTTATGCAGAGGCAGGGATGATTTTGGAGCATTTTTAACGAGGCGCACAGGCGGAATGTGATTGGTTGGTCCTTCGGTGGAACAGCAGTTGAGAGCGTTGCATAGTATTGGGGGGGTGGACCTGTGATGGCAGGGCTTCCAGGGGGGGTTCTAGGGATAGGAGAGTATCCTGAGAGTAGAAATTAATATCTATGTCAGGAGTAGTTTTTCCAGAGTCCTTACCGGCCCCCGGCACCTCCTTGGTGCGGACGGGTGCAGACGGGCTGGACTCAGGCATGACTCCGGCGCTGATACGGCGCGTCCACTTAACGCGTCCGCTGCGCGGAGACATAACCATCTCTTTAAGTAAGGAGGACTAGACCGCTAAAGGTCCTGGTGCCTCCACATGTGACTTCTCTGCTTCCACTTTCTGTAGTCTCAGGCGATAGAGTCACAGGGCCCAAATAAACCTGAGTAAGAACAAACTCTGAACTACCAGAGAGCCGCACAGAAGTGAGTAGATTTATTTACCGCAGTGGCATCCTACTTATTTGCTTTCTTGCCCAGACTTGTTTTTATTCCCCATGTGCCTGTACTTGCTTTCTTGCCCAGACTTGTTTTTATTCCCCTGTGCCTGTACTTGTTTTCTTGCCCAGACTAGTTTTTATTCCCCTGTGCCTGTCTGTTTTTGCTGTCTTGCTGTGAGAAGTTGGCCTGATATATGATGTTTCCAATTCTGGAACCACCTTATATCAGTCCAAACAATCCCTTATGGTGACTGGTTGTAAGTCAACCTTATAGACAAGCTATCTTAATGGTAGCGTAGACTAGGCAGCCTTAAAGGCTAAACTCAAGAGGTCGTGTTAAGCGAGCTGTTTTACCAATCACAATCCTGTAATATCAAATGAAAGGACACCACACAAGTATATATTATAAAAATATATGTGTTTATTTCTAAAATAATCCCCAGTACTGTTTATGAGCAAAGGGGCACACACGTTAAATCAAAAGCACAGTATAACATACAAAGTTGCACAATTATGGATGAGGGCGGGTGGCCACTCAAACCATATATTAAGAAAGTGGTATAAGAGATACCAATCGAACAGTGGTTAGGCCTACGGCCTAGGGAATCGCTGGGAGCAGTCGGGACAAGCAATGCTGAAGTCGGGAAAAGCTCGCGGGATTCGGGTGCTGAGTTGAAAGTACACGCATGCACCAATGTAAAGTCAAAGGTGCGAAAAAGTTACACAAATAGAGTTTAAGGATACTTCAGCTGAACCTAGATGGACAAAACTTTAGACACAGACCCTAGAGGTGTGTACCAGTGTGGGAACACCGGCGTTGCAATGTTACCTCACCCACAGGAAGCGGGTGCATAGGGTCGAAGTGGCGTCGGGTTTCGTCACGCAGGTTCTTGGTGCTTGAAGCTGAAGATGCTGCAGGCGATGTGAAGGAGAAGTGTCCGGTGTGATCCAAGGGTGGATTAGAGTAGAAAAGTACCTGAAAGCAGAGGGGACAGAGTCTGGGTCACTCAGCAGTGACCAGGGTGGAACCAGGACGGAACCAGGCAATGTTGGGCGCAATCAGGTGGTTGTTGAGGAGCTTCTCTCCACTGCCACGTGGGCTCTGGGGCATCTGGGACATCCAGGAGCAGGTCACGCGCTGTCCCACGCAGGCTCTCACCGTCGGCACTGTCGGCTTCAAGATCGGAGTCAACAACACTTGGCAAGAGCAATCCGCACAGGACTGGAAGATTGCTTCTCACTCGGACCAGGAGGGTCAGATCGGGGGCTCCTTATCAGAGGAGCTGGTGCAAGTCTGGAGCAACCAGAATCGCAAGTCGGTTTTAGGTTTTCGTTGGCACAGGGGCCACAAGCCAGCTGGCAAGTGACCGGGCCAATGCGTCAAGCCAAAGAAAGCAGAAGGGCCCCACGCAGCACTCGTCAAGTGTAAAGGGGTGAGCTTCGGTGCAAGAGTGGCTCAGGGTAGGGGCTTCTCAAACCCCGGTGTACAGCTTCGAGGGTCACTCGTGGGCTGCACAGTCAGTGTCTCGTGGTCTTTTCAAGATGGCGTGCCCCACGCTTCCGGTCGCCTCCACGGATCTCAGTTCTGCAGGGACTGTGGATCGGGCTGTAAGAAGGCTGGCATGCTTGATCTCGTCGATCTCTGTCGCTCGAGTTCCGGCGGGAACTGCAACAAAGCAGACATTGAGGTGCTGGATGGTGCCTGTTTGCACAGGGTGGTCACTCCTTGACCACAAGGGAGATTCTTCAGTCTTCTACGTTGAGTAGGATGTCGAAGGGTCCAGAGTTTTTTTTCTTATGTTTCATCAGGATAATCTGAGTGCGTTGGCACTGCTTCCATTCTTATACTAATCTAGGGGGCTGGATTACCTGCTAGGTCCCCTCCGATGGGTGGGACCCAGGAAGGGGGTGGATACACCCCTTTCCTTTGATCCAGGCCTCGCTGGGACAGGGGCTGGTGTGCCCCAGAACCGGGTTGGCCGGATTATGCAAGGGGCAGACTTGTGCGCCCCAGGCAGTGTCTGGTTTCTTTCAAACCTCCCTGCTACAATCCACTAACTCCTGTCTGGGGTGGTGTAACACCGCCCTGTGACAGGTAAGCCTTTGTCCAGGTCTCCTCTGCAGAGTTTTGGTCAGCAGCAGGAGGTCAGACTCGTGTCTGTGGCAGAAGCATCCATTTTGTGGATCTGAGGCTCTTTTAAAAATCAACCGCGTTTCAGTAAAGTACCATGTCTTCTCCCTCTAGAGGGGTGGAATGCTATCCCCGTCAACAGAACTGTCGAGGGGATAGTATTCCAAATCATATGACACCTTACACGACATGTTTTATAAAGCCAAACCAAAGTCGCTATATATTCGCGAGGATTATAAGGCACTTAATAGTATATGGTATGGCATTATCCCAGATCAGCTTAGGGAGTTGTTCCCGACAGCTGCAGACAGGCTCAGCTCATGCCAGAGCTCCATCTCACATTAAACCACGCACTCTGCCTCCAGGATTGATAAGGCCTTCCATAGGAGTGGCTCACAGGTTTATATGTGTCCAGATATAGCTTTAGATATAGGTATACTATAACTAAGCAAGGGGTGATTACACCCACTTGCCCCAGCTGAGTGATCAGCCAGTTGTGTCAATTTAAGTACCATCCAGGGGTGGCAAAAGCTATGCTTCAGCCCCTGGTAGGCCTTGGTGGCACCTATGCCCTGAGCACCTATAGTGCATGGTACAGGGGCTGACAAGGAGTCCATTTCCAATTGGGTTATGTACCTATAGTACATGTCTGTGAATTTAGAGAGAGAACAGCAGGCTGGGGGTCTGATTAGCAGGCCCACAGCCTCAGTAAGTCGAAAACCAGTGAAGCAAAAAGCAAAAATTTGGGGTGACCATAGGATAGCAGACTCAACTCTCCTACACTTGCCCAGACTTGTTTTTATTCCCCTGTGCCTGTACCGGCTTCCGTGCCCAGACTTATTTTTATTCCTCTGTGCCTGTACTTGTTTTCTTGCCTAAACTTGTTTTTCCTGCCTGTGCCCAGTTCTCCTGTGGCCCCGCCCGTTTTTCCGGCCACTGCATCCCTGTGCCCCCGCCCCCCTGCAATCCCATTCGCCGCCCACTGCCACCTCCCAGCTGCTCCTTCGTCCCACATCCCCTCATATGGAGGCCGCACAGCGGGCGCTACGCTGGCCCTAGACCCCGTGACTGCCACAACGCCCGACACCTCTACGATGCCAGAACCCTCCATGCACTCAACATCGGGCAATCAGACACCTGCTTCCTGGCCGCATCCACAGAGCTTTCACCTGCCGGAACTTCAGCTTCACAAGCATCCGCCCCACCTTGCTGCCGACCAGGAAAGTACCCAACCACCTCAGATGCATCCTCCTCAACACCCGCTCCGCCCGCAAACACGCCGTTGAACTCTGGCACCTACACGACTCAACCTCCCCAGACGTCGCCTTCCTGACGGAGACCTGGCTGAACCCCGCTTCAGCACCCGACATAGCCATAGCCATCCCAGAAGACTACAAGATCACCCGCAGGGACCGCACCAACGGAGCAGGAGGAGGAATCGCCATCGTCCACAGGAACAGAGTCTCGACCAACACCGACGACACCCTCAGCACCACCGAACACCTGCACTTCCAGTTCCACACCGACCCCAATACCACTCTCAGAGGAACCCTCATATACAGACCCCCGGACCCCGACCACAGTTCAGCGACTCCTTCGCCGACTTTGTCAGCACACACGCCCCCGCCTCATATGGACTACATCCTCCTCGGGGACCTGAACTTCCACCTCGAGAACAACAACGACACTAACTCCACCACCCTGATTTACAACCGAGCCAACCTCGGACTCAGACAACTCGTCACAACACCCACCCACTCCACCATTCACACGCTTGACCCCATCTTCTCCGCAAGCCCCCACGTCTCCTTTAACCACACCACCGAACTCCACTGGACCGACCATCGCTGCATCCACTTCACCTTCAAGAAAACCACCACGCACCACCGCACCCAACAGATGCCTCACCGCTGCTGGTGCAAAGTCACCGAAGAGCATCTAACCAGCACCCTCGTGCAGAGCCCATCAACCGACCTCACCAACCCCGTCACGGCCGCCCGCAAACTCAGACAGTGGATCAACGACTGCGCCAACACCCTCGCCCCAATCAAGAAACCCTCCAACAGTCACACCAACAAGAAAGCCAGCTAGTTCACTGAAGACCTCCGGGCCACCAAGCAAACCTGCCGAAAGCTGGGGAAGATCTGGCTCAGCGAACGAACACCGGACAGCCACGCAGCCCACAAGTACGCCACCCGCAGACACCATCACCTCATCAGATCTGCCAAAAGAGCCTCCTTCAAAAACCGCCTAGACAACAACGCGCACAACAACAAAGAGCTCTTCAACATCGTGAAGAAACTCTCCAACCCCAGCTCCACCACCAACGACTTCCCACCCTCGCAAGACCTGTGGGACTCGCTGGCCACCTTCTTCCACCGCAAGATCGCAGACACCCACGACAGCTTCACCGCCACGACCATCCTGACAACCACTGAGACCTCCGCCCCCACCACCACCATCTGCACCAACCGCCTGCTCTCCTGGACCAACATCAACGACGACGATACCATCAAGATCATAAACACCATCCACTCCAGATCTCCTCCAGACCCATGCCCACACCACATCTTCAACAAATCCAGCACATCCATCGCACCCCATCTTCGGAAAGTCATCAACACCTCCTTTGAGACAGCAACCTTCCCGGAGAGCTGGAAGCACGCCAAGATCAACGCCTTACTCAAGAAACCCAGGGCGGACTCCAAGGACCTCAAGAACTTCCGGCACATCTCTTTGCTCCCGTTCCCGGCAAAGGTCTTCGAGAAGACCGTCAACGCACAACTGACCAGCCACATTGAGGAGAACAACATCCTGGACCCTTCCCAGTCCGGGTTCCTCAGCAACCACAGCACCGAGTCTGCCCTCATCGCCGCCACCGACGACATCAAGTCCCTGCTGGACAATGGAGAAACAGCGGCCCTCATTCTCCTGGACCGGTCAGCCGCCTCCACAACGTGGGATCCAAGAGAAGTCCCTGGACTGGACCACCTCCTTCCTCTCCGGCAGAACACAGAGCCTCCGCCTTCCCCCTTCCGCTCCGAAGCCACCGAGATCATCTGCGGCGTACCCCAGGGCTCATCCCTCAGCCCAACTCTGTTTAACATTTACATGACACCGCTCGCCCACGTCGCCCGTCGGCACGACCCCAACATCATCTCCTAAGCCGATGACACCCAGCTGATCCTCTCTCTCACCAAGGACCCCCATACTGCCAAAACCAACCTTCACGAAGGAATGAAGGCCGTCGCTGAATGGATGAGGAACAACCGACTGAAGCTGAACTCGGACAAGACGGAGGTCTTCATCCTCGGATCCACCCCTTCGGCCTGGGACGACTCCTGGTGGCCGACCGCACTGGAACCGTTCCAACACCCACCGACCACGCACGCAAATTAGGAGTCATCCTCGATTCCACCCTCTCCATGACTAAACAGGCCAACGCCGTCTCCTCCTCCTGCTTCAACACACTCTGCATGGTCAGCAGCATCTACAAGTGGATCGCCACTGAAACGAGAAGAATGGTCACCCAGGCCCTCGTCAGAAGCAGGTTGGACTACGGAAATGCCCTCTATGCAGGAGCCTCGGCCAAACACCTGAGACGGCTCCAACGCATCCAGAATGCCTCTGCACACCTGATCCTCGACATCCCTTGCCGCTGCCACATCACACCCCACTTAAGAGACCTGCACTGGCTCCCGATCAACAAGAGGATAACCTTCAAGCTCCTCACCCATGCACACAAGTCACTCCACAACACCGGACCAACATACCTCAACAGACGACTCAGCTTCTACACCCCCACCGCCAGCTCCGCTCCGCCAACCTCGCCCTCGCCACAGTCCCCCGCTTCCGAAGAGCGACCTCCGGCGGCAGATCGTTCTCCCACCACGCCGCGAAGACCTGAAACACCCTCCCCATCCACCTACGGCAGACGCAAGACTTGCTGACCTTCAGAAAAAACCTCAAGACCTGTTTTTTCGAGCAGTAGCAGCATTCCCCACCCCAGCGCCTTGAGACCCTCACGGGTGAGTAGTGCGCTTTACAAATGATATGATTGATTGATTGATCCTATATTTTCTCTTCCTCAGCTGCAAGTTCTTCTATCTCCATCAGTCTTGCATAAAATGTAGACCGTCTAGGTATCGTGGAGTCAGCAGTCATCATTCCTCTGTCCTCTCAGTCTCTCTCTATCTCTGCAAGATAGACTCTATTGAGTTTCACCTAATGTTCTGCCTGAATTGTGTAGTGCTTCTGTTGAGGGATAGCCCATACTGGATAAATTGTCCTCCACTGAATTTGTTTGTCTTTTAGTGTCTTGGAAGTGGATCGCTCCTTAATTGATGCTTTTGCTCAGGAGGTCATATGCACATAGCAGTCAAGCAGGCACTTGTCAGTGTAAACCCAGTCTCATTTCCTTGAGAAGGATTTCTCATAGAAGGAAACGAATGACCACTTAATATCTATGTGCATATGGCCAAACACAATAGTGATGGGTAAAAAAACAAAGAACACTGAACCTGTCAGAAGAATTAAGTGAGCCCTGACAAAGATCTTTTTTATCTATATGCCGTGGACAAAACTTGAGTTGGCTAAACAAATTCTAAATCTGCATTCAGGTGTACAAATGAAGTCTGTGTTCATCTTGTACATCACAATAAGTAAATTAAACTGTATGTATGGTAGTGTTGGACAGTGGACAACAAACAAGCAAGAATACATGATTTAAGGACTATTTCAGAACAATTCTTGCCACTGTGAAACTCCTCATATTTTGATGTCAGCATGAGGTCTCTTTAGCAAGTCTTATCTGCGCACTTCAGTCAAAGTAAAAGAAACATATGTTTATCATTTAAAGGTAGGCCTGCCATTTGTGCATTTATTTGCCTGGTCTAGTGGTATTGTATGTCTCAGGGTTTTGGGGCTAATTGGTACCAAGGGGCAGACTCTTAGTGAAGACTCGTCTCTTAGGATCTGATCCCTTGGTTTGATGTCTGAAACAGACTACAGTATTTGATGGAATGTTTTGACTATATAAAGGCAATACTAATGATGGGCTGTGCTGCATACACATGCCAAAAAATTGGCAGCATCTCTCAGTAGGATACAGTGCATCTTAAGAATTTTTGAGATACTCAGCAAAACATATTTTGGGCCTAATTTTTGGTAAATCTTCCTATTTTCAGCTAATTCAAGCCAACATTATGACAAATATTATAGAATTATGCGTTACACGTTCAGAAGGTGTGGCAGTAAAAATAGGTGGAAAGTCAAGTTGCCCAATGTCTGTGAGCCAAAACAAACATTAATAAAGACCAAAGTCCTGATTTAGATCTTGGCATCCGTTGTACACTGCCACAACCATGACGGATATCCCGTCCGCCGAAATATAAGTCCCATCGGATATAATGGGATTTACATTTCAGCGGACTGGATTTCTTTAACCGTTGTGACAGAGTAACCCATTCGATAAGATCTAAATCAGGCTCAAACCACAGTAGCAACTACTTGGTGGATATAGAGTGTGCTATTATAAAATACTAAAATAAAACATAACAACAGTGCACTAGATTGCAGTTTTAATTGCCATATGTTATCACTCACATATAAATCCCGGTTCACAACCAACTTGCTGTAGTAAATATTTCAGTAATTTACCTTGATCGGAATTTCTATAGTATCAATAAGGTCAAGTATGAAGAGCAGAGTCTGTGGTGGTTCGAATAAAGGGTCTTTATTCAGTAACTCGAGTTAAGGGAGAGCTCCGTCACCTAAGGAGGATCAGAAGAATCTCTAACTTTCATCAAAAAGGACATGGTATTTATACACAGAAAAGAGGAAGGAGCTTCCCTTGAGCAAAACTCGGATAGCTGTGTTTGAAACAATACAGAAGTCAGTAAAACTCGGATAGCCGTGTCGTAATTTTAGAGAAATCATAGCCACGTTACTGTGTCAAAATCATACAGAAGTTATGACAGGAAGAAGCGTGACTGTGTCTTTAATCATGAGGAAGTCACGGCAGAAGCAGAGCATTGAGAAATAATCCTAGGCTGGTTCTTTAGATAAGAGAGAGAGAGAGAGAGAGTGAAAAAGAAGAACTGGTCGTTGACAGGATGTCTGGTGTCGTGTGTTTCAGCAAACGGGGGCTCTTCTTCTCGGAATTGGTTGTCGTGGTTTAGCAAAACGGGGCCTATTTCTCGGAATCGGCCCGATTATAGGGAAATGGTTACAAATGGGGGGGTCTTGTTCTCTGAATCGGCTTGACCATAGGAATGTACGGTTTGAGTGAGGAAGCTGTTACTCGGAATTGTCCTAACCATAAGAATGTACCTTTGAATTTTAAGAGGAAGGACAGTGCATGTGCAACTTTTGTGTGCGCGTGATCAGGTTTGCTCGTGTTCTCGTTTGCTTGTTTTCCGACATGGTGGCCTCAGGGACGTGACTGAGGGGACATAAACTATGAGAAATAATCTTTTTCCACATTCCCTCCTTGTCCCATAATATACCCTTTAAAATTCTTCTTCTTATTAGTCTACTTCTATACTCATTAGGCCGTCTACTTGTTCCTGTAACATCATTCTTTCCTTTTCTTTCTTTCTGGACTGGGTTTTGGGAATGCAGGCAGTGGTACAGAAACTACAGAGAGCTGGGCCACACTGAATACAGTGGCAACAGGTGAAGAGAATGGCTAGAGCAAGACCTAGTATCGTAAGGATCTTCCACCCCCATGAGGACAGGAGGCCCCAGAGGCATCCCGTCAGGGACCAGGCTCCGGTGTCTGCGTCTAGCTTCTTTGAAAGTACATGAAGGCGGAAAATGGCAGCATATACTGAGGGAGCATTATCTGGAATGTATATACAGCAGCTGGATCCGATCAGTTCACATACGCCACCACGGTCCGCTAATATGATATCTAGGACCATACGGTTCTGTAACGTCATGAGTCTATCGGAAGCCATCTCAGCCGTGATGTTGCTTAACGCACCAGTGGTCTCGTTTATGGCTCCCTGAACTACACGAGTTAGTTGTCTTATGTGGCAGCTATTGATCATGGGCCCCCCGAAAGGGATGATTCCTTTGAAGAAATCGGCAGCCTCTTGATCCACTGTGTCTTCAGCATCCATGACCCACCTTCGCCGTCTATTAATCACGGTCGGAGGATCACTTAGATGATAATCTGCTGGGGCGGTGTAGGTAGGGGGAGGAGAAATGCAATGTAGCATTTCCCGGACCAGCCTTGAGGTAGCCACGTACGTGCGTGAGGTCCACAAATAAAATAAGTGTTGGGGGCGGTGGTCATTGTTGGGAAGTTTAAGTCAGGTAGGGTGTACGTTTTATTACACTCACTGTCTCCCATCTTCTGACCCTTGCCCTTACCTCTTACACAAAACAGGCCCTTATGAGGCACAGCCCATCCTCCCTGCTCTGTCTGTCTCTTCTGAACTGAGAATGTTTCTCTAAGGGAGGTAGTGTCGTTAAAGAGGGAATAACTGGTGTTTTCACTATTATCTGCTCGTCCCCATGTTGCGGTGAAGTCTATCATCTTTTGAACAGCGCGCACAGTCTTTGTTTTTATCTCGTTCCAGGTACTAGTGTTCTTGGTCTTGGTTTCAGGGATGTTTCTAACAGAGGCGGAGAATATCATAGAGAGAGCATAGGTAGATCCAGCATAGCCGAAAGGGAGAGGGATAAAAGGCATACCTCCGTGTACGGAGTGTGGCATTAAGCCGCAGACCCAACAGTTGGTTTTGTTGATAACTAGTTGGTGTTGATGGAGTGTGGAGATGAATGTGTTATTGAAGAATTCTTTTCTCCTACTTTCGAGGTGCGGGGGAAGATCTACGTGTGAATGTATAGCAGTGTTGTTCAAAAGCGTAGGGGAAGAAAGTGGCAAGGCTAGATGAAGGAACCAACCTAGACAAGCCATGATGCAGAAAATAAGACTCATTATAGGGAGAAAAACTGGAACTTTGTTCTGTGATAGTTTTGCGCAGTGAGTCTTTGTCTTCATGATTTCGGCTGCTTAGTCTGAGTAAAGTATGCGCCAGTATGCGCCAGTGACCGGACACTCCCCAGCAACCGCTTCACCAAGCGTCCGTCTTGGGCTTAATTAGCCACTGGTAGGTCGAGGTCAGGCACAAAGTCTCAAGTCTGATTTGTACTCTTCTTTGGGCAAAAGTTCTGGAAGGAGTGAAATAAAGTCTGTCGTTTCAGTGTCTTTAAAGTCTGATGGTTTAGTGTCTCTGGTCTCGGGATCAGCAACAGCGTCCGTAGGAGTTGGTCCGTGGAAGGGCTTGCAGTGGCTCACATGGAGCCATTCTTTTCGTCCTTCGACTTTGACGTTGTGAGCAGCACCAGCTAGGGAGACGTCCACCTTCTTTCCAGAGGGATGGTTCGGTCAAAACTTCTGACGAGCACCCATTGGCCAGGTTGAAGGGGGTGCTCGTCGGGCGTGGTCTTGTCTGGAAAAGCTGCAGCCACCTATGAACGGCAAGAACGTAGTGCAGACATCAAAGAAGCCAAGTAATCTGTCAGTACATTTGAGTCAATATCAGTTAGCTTTTTTGGAGATGGGACACCCCAGATATTTGGAGGTCTCCCATATGTGATCTCATAGGGTGACAGGCCCGTCCGAGAATGTGCCACCATTCTCATGTAGAACAGGGCAACTGGAAGAGCTGTCACCCAGTCTATTTGCTTGTCAGCGCATATTTTGGCCAATTTGGTTTATAATGTCTGGTTGTGCCACTCCACCAGGCCTGCTGCTTGGGGATGTCTGACACAATGAAATTTCCAGGTGTAACCTAACAGTAGGGAAACTGCTTCCATCAATTTAGAGGAAAAAGGTTGTCCATTGTCAGAGTAGATGACTCTGGGCAACCCATATCTTGGGAAAAATTCTCTAACCATTGTTTAGCTGTCATTTAAGCACCATAGTCTGGGACAGGGTAAGCTTCAGTCCATCGGGTTAAGGTACAGACCACTACGAGGACATACTTGTATCATCAACATCTTTCCATCTGGATATAATCCATTTGGAGCATTTCAAAGGGGTGATCTGGAGGTTGGAACCCTCCTTGTTCAACTGATACACTTTTCCTGGGATTGAACTGACAGCAAATCATACATGTTCATACTTTTTGTTTGGCTGCTGCACGTAGATGCTTGTTGTGCCATATCAGATTCAGATTGTTTAGCATTCCTTTTTCTCCTAGGTGGGCAGGGCCATGGGCAGTTTCTATCATTACGGGAACCATTATGTCAGGGAGAAACCATTTGGACTTGTCTTTGGTTATCCAACCTTGATCTGTATGTGTACCTCCATCTTCCTCCCATTTTCTCTTTTCGGTCTCTGTGGCTTGGTTTTGGATGTCTACTACATCCTTGGTGGGATCGATAACTGGACAGATAGTTTTAGTGATGTTTTCAGTGCTTAGTGTTCCTGTCTGAGCAGCATGTTTAGCTGTGGCGTCCGCCAGAGCATTGCCTCTAGTGATAGAGTCTATGACTTTGGTATGCGCTTTGAATTTTAGTATAGCTACTTCTGTGGGTCTGTGTACTGCTTCTAGTAGCTGGAGGATAAGATCTCCATGTTGGATCTGTGTTCCATGAGAGGTTAGGAATCCTCTCTCTTTCCACTGAATGCCAAAATTGTGGACGACCCCGAATGCGTACTGTGAATCGGTGTAGATGTTTCCTTTAGACCACTCATATGCTTGTGTGAGAGCTATTAGCTCTGCTGCTTGTGCTGAATGTACGGATATCCTAGCTGCTAAGAGGACTGTGTTTTCTGTAGTGACAGCGTAGGCTGCTGAAAGTTCGCCTGATTGGAGGCGCATACAGGAACCGTCTACAAACAGTGTGTGTTCAGGTGTACTTAGAGGGACATCTGTAAGATCAGACCGGGGCTTTGTGACTAGTTCGACTACCTCTAAGCAGTCGTGAATCTGATTGTCAACTGGAATAGTAGGCAGTAATGTAGCTGGGTTGAGGATATTGCATCTTTTGATGATGATGTGGGGTTGGAACAGAGTGACTTCGTAACCTGTGAGGCGGGCTATGGTCAAGTGTTGTGTCTGGGTCCTATTTGAGAGTAGTTTTACTGCATGTGGAACTTGTACTTCAAGAGAATGTCCTAGTACTATGGAATCACTTTGTCGTATTGCTAGAGCTGTGGCTGCGACATATTTCAAACAGGCAGGTAAACCTTGTGCAACAGGGTCAAGAGTGCTAGAAAAATAAGCACAGGGATGATGTTTGTTTGCTTGTGCTTGTGTGAGCACTGACAAGGCTGTACCTTCCCGTTCTGTGACAAAGAGGACAAAAGGTTTGGCATAATCGGGTGTAGCTAGGACTGGTGCAGAACATAATGCTTGTTTAAGAGTTTCGAAAGCAAAAGTATGATCAGGTGTTCATGGCAATGGGGAAGAGTTTGTGGTCGTTAACTGTATCTGGGGTTTGGCCAAGTATGGAAATTGAGGAATCCACTGTCTACAGTAGGACGTGAGGCCAATAAAGGCATGGACTTCTTTCTGCGTCTTAGGGGCAGGAATGTTAAAAATGAGTTGAATTCTTTCAGGTGTGAGTGCCCTACCCTCCTTTGACAGTAGGTGTCCTAGGTAGGCCACCTGCTGTAAACACAATTGTAATTTTGAAGGTGACACCTTGTGGCCATGTTGTGCAAGGAACATAAGGGCAATCCGTGATGCTTGTTCACATTCTGGTTCAGAGCGTGCGGTGATCAGTAGGTCATCAACATATTGTAACAATGTTGTATTTGAGGGCATAACAATGTCATCTAACTGTCTTTTAAGTGCCTGACTGTAGATACTGGGACTTTCTGTGTACCCTTGAGGAGCTCTTGTGAAACAGAAGCTACGACCTTGTAGTGAGAATCCGAATAGGTACTGACTGTCTTGGTGTATGGGTACACTGAAGAAAGCGTTCTTCAGGTTGATTACAGTAAAGTGTGTGGCTTCAGGATCTATAGCTGTTAGCAGATTACTGATGTCAGAAACCACAGGGTATTGTGGTACCACACACTTGTTTAATTCACGTAGATCGACCACTAGTCGGTAAACTGGTGGTGCACTGTCATCTGTTTTCTTTCTTACTGGTAAGACTGGTGAATTACATATGTTGGAAGGTGTTCTCTGACTACTCCTTTCTGTATTAAGTCATCGATAATATGGATGCGGGCTTGTTCTGCATCTGGAGGTAACTTGTATTGTCGGACACGAGGTAGGACAGCACCTTCTTTCAATGTGACCATGTGTGGTGTAATGTCCATGAACCCTACGTCAGTCGGATCTGTCGCCCATAATGTAGCAGGGATGACTCTTAGTCTGATGTCTAATTCTCGTGCGCTGAAATGACCTTTGAAATCTTGGAGGAATAGTCGTATTCCTTCCGGGAAACAGCATATCACAGCACCTAGTTCCTTTAACGTCTGGATGCCAAGTAAGTTTTCGGGACATGACTTAGTAAGTACCAAATCAGTGGATGTTGTAAGAGGACCAACTTTAAGTGATACTGGTTCAGAAACCTTATTGATGACTGGTGTACCTGAGAAACCCAAGGAAATACTATTCGAGCCAGAGAGGGGTACCTTGGGAACTTCGTTGTGCTGTACTGTCGTCCTGCTGGCCCCGGTGTCTATTAGAAATTTTGTTTCCTTACCTAAGAGGTTAGCGTTTACATAGGGACCCTTTTGGTCGACCGGGACCAGGATCAGTGGACGACTGTCGTGTTCCTCCCAGCTGTCTCATAAAATTGAGGGGAATTCAGGATAGGATGACACTGGGTACTGATAGAGTTGGGTGGGAGGTTTAGCATCAGTCGGAGGAGCTGTTGTGGGAACAGAGGGTCGTGGGGGATAGTTACTGGGTTGGGTCTTCCCAGTGGCAATATTATGTTGTAATACTGGACAGTCACGCACAAAGTGACCTAGCCTTTTGCAATAATTGCAAGTAACTTTTTCTTGTGACGTTTGAGCTTGTTTAGGGGTCTGTTGGATTGTATTAGTCTGTGCTAACAATACCTTCATTTTAGTATCCTTCGTTCTTTTCTTTTCTTGTTCTTGTTCATCTCTAATCCTATTTTGGTGATATTGGAGCATCTGAAGTGCTTGTGAAGGGGAACTTGCTTGCCAAGTACTCTCTACCTTTAGTACTCTATTTCTGATCGAAGGCAAGGCATTTTCTACGAATTTGGAGACAAATAAACGACTATAGGCATCTCCACCTGAGGAGAGGCCGCTGTTGATGAGAAAAAAATTCTCTAACCTTGTACAATAGTCCCCTATATCTTCATCGGGTTTCTGTTTGCATGCAGAGATAGCATCCCAATCTTCTTTCTTAGTGGTCAGTAACTGGGAGAGTATTTTCGGGAGAAGGCGAGGGAGTTCTAGGACTAGAGGTCCCAGGCCTTGTCCAGCAGCACGAGTACTTCTTCTGTCTCTAAAGCTGTCCATACTATCTTTTTCCCTTCTACCTCCCAATCTTTTCCTTTTAGTTTGTCGTATGTCCCTTGAGGTAGTAGGACTTTGAGGAGAATGTTGAGATCTTTATAGGTAAAGGAACCCATTTGAAGAATATCCTTGAGTTCCTTATGAAAACCCGAAGGATCTTTTTCGTGAGAAGTGACCATTTTCTTCATTTCTAGTATTTCCATTTTTGTTAGGGGTGTGTAGACAAATGTTTGTTGTAGCTTTCCTCCAGAATCTACGACGGGATGTACTTCTCGGAGGGGGAACTGTCCTTGGTCATAGTGATGGGGATTTGCGTCATAACTGTCTGAAAAGTATTGAACATATCGCTGTCGTAGACCAAGGAAGATATTAAGGAATTCTTGTCCCCTGGCCACCCACCTCCCTTCTAAGCAGTCTCGTAAGAGAGAATGTAACTTTTTGGGCGGGCAACCAGTATCTTCGTACATCGTAATGAGGTGTTGAAATATATAGATGCTTGCTAGCCTTTGGGATGTTAGAGGGATCGATAGAAACATTTGAGCGACTATATCAGGGCCATATATAGAGTATTGAGATACCCAATGGGTGCTTGATCGGGCTAGTTCTTTTTCTTGGGTAGTGAGTGGAGGTTCGTCGTCCATCCAATCATCTAGAGCTTCTTGTGTTCGTTGGAACAATCTATATGTAGGTGCTGACAATTTCTTAGTTTTGATCTTGATTTGTCCAATATTCTGGGAACGAGGGATACGGGACCCAACTGCTCCTTGAAAATGATTTTCTTCTTCCCTTTCTGTACTCTCGTTCTCTATTTCCTGAGTAGGGGTGTCTTTTTGATGGAAGTCAGAAACCTTGCTTGTAAAGAGTGGAATAAAGAGATCTATCTCTTTTATCTCATTATAACTACCTGCAACCACTGCTTGATCTAGTTGTAATAAGTCATCAGGAATTCTTTTTCCTGCACTGGCTATCATTCTGATGAAACATGTGATCATGAATCGTGAGAGGCATTTTCTATGTGCTATGGGTCTATTTTTAATAGCTTCCTGTAGGGCTTCTAAATTTTCTCCTGTTTGGAGAGTTTCTTAGATCTTGTTCAAACAATTTGTGACATTCTGCACTTCTCGTATACCTTCTAGAGCTTCTCGTAGACGAAGGGAGATATCTACTGGTGAACCTTCCCCTGGGTTCGGGTCGTAATCACATTCTAACATGGGTGGATCCCCGCTTGAGGTGTCAGAGATGGTTTCAGTCGGGGTGACTATTCGTCTGGCTGTTATTTGATTGGTATAAGCAGGAGGAGGTTCCATTAAGTAGGTGGTAAAGAAGTCTTTGGGAGCAGAAGGAGTTTTAGGACATGGGGGTGCTGTGGGAATACTAGGGTTATCATCGTCCTCTGTCTTTTGTGAAAGGACGGGATACATTCCAGTTACGGAGGCCGAGGCCTCCCTCTTTATTTGTTCAAAATTAATATCCGCATTCTGTTCTCGTAACTTTCTTATCTTACTTTCTTCCGACATTCTATTTGCTTTCTCTACTTTCCTTTGCTCTTTCTGTTCCCTTTGATGTGCTTCCGTTCGCCATAATTCAATACTCTCTAACATCGAGGGTCTTGCTTTCTTTTCCCAACATTTCTTTTCAACTGCCATGATACAATTCAAATCCTATGTGCCACTCTTTGGCCATCTAATCGCAATTTCTAAATCTTGAGTGTACTCTTTCCACAAATCCAAGTACAAAACGGCACCTATGCCATACTTGGTGTACATAAGGAAACCAGGAGTATCCTTTGGGGGGACTGGTACATCTTGTTCCAGTAACCCCCTCCGGGTACCCAGTTTACATAACTTTGAAAACAAAGGCATGGTGACAACAAGCAACAAACAACAAACAACAGAAACTTACACTTGATAACTTGATATATTCTGAGTATCGGAATACAAACATACCTTTTCTAGAAACCTAGAACCCGTCTTGACCGTGCTCTGAAAAATCAGAACCCGTCTTGACCGTGCTCTGAAAAATCAGAACCCGTCTTGATACACCCCCAGCAGTACTCACCGAGGTGCAGAGAACTTGAAGATCTTGAAGATCTGGACACTGGCCTAGTTGCGCTGCGCTCTTGATCGGTGGACTTGGTGGGATTCTGAAGACCTCGGACTCAGCAATCTTCACAGGTTTCGGGCTCTGGGTCGAGACTTCCGCTGTCGTCCTCACCACCTCGTATGGATGCTCAGACCTCGGTACAGCCTCTCTCGGACATGAAGGAGTTCATGCAGGAACACCCTGCAGCGTGCACTCTTTTGAAGTCCGTCGATGTCTTGGAGAGACCGGTTTGGGTCCGCATCACCGGCGTGTGGGGAGAAAGGGAAGTTCCTGTTCGGGCGCCAATTTGCTGTGGTAAATATTTTAGTAATTTACCTTGATCGGAATTTCTATAGTATCAATAAGGTCAAGTATGAAGAGCAGAGTCCGTGGTGGTTCGAATAAAGGGTCTTTATTCAGTAACTCGAGTTAAGGGAGAGCTCCGTCACCTAAGGAGGATCAGAAGAATCTCTAACTTTCATCAAAGAGGACATGGTATTTATACACAGAAAAGAGGAAGGAGCTTCCCTTGAGCAAAACTCGGATAGCTGTGTTTGCAACAATACAGAAGTCGGTAAAACTTGGATAGCCGTGTCGTAATTTTACAGAAATCATAGCAACGTTACTGTGTCAAAATCATACAGAAGTTATGACAGGAAGAAACGCGACTGTGTGTTTAATCATGAGGAAGTCACGGCAGAAGCAGAGCATTGAGAAATAATCCTAGGCTGGCTCCTTAGATAAGAGAAAGAGAGAGAGAAAAAGAAGAACTGGTCGTTGACAGGATGTCTGGTGTCGTGTCTTTCAGCAAACGGGGGCTCTTCTTCTCGGAATTGGTTGTCGTGGTTTAGTAAAACGGGGCCTATTTCTCGGAATCGGCCCGATTATACGGAAATGGTTACAAATGGGGGGTCTTGTTCTCGGAATCGGCTTGACCATAGGAATGTACAGTTTGAGTGAGGAAGCTGTTTCTCAGAATCGTCCTAACCATAAGAATGTACCTTTGAATTTTAAGAGGAAAGAGAGTGCATGTGCAACTTTTGTGTGCGCGTGATAAGGTTTGCTCGTGTTCTCGTTTGCTTGTTTTCCGACATGGTGGACTCTGGGACGTGACTAGGAGGGTGTATGATGGGACATAAACTACGAGAAATAATCTTTTTCCACAATAATCACAGCAACATTAAAAATGAAAGTGCTCCAAGGATTTTCACTATGCCACATCCGATATCTGATAATTGTCTCCAACTTTCTCTTCTCTTTCTTTGTCTCTAATCTCCTTTCTTCTATGTGCTCACTTCTCTAACTAGACAATGACCTCCAGCACTGCTGCTGAGTAAGAAAGATAGAAGGAGGCAGGAGACCTCAGAAAGACAGAGAGGAAAAGAGAACAGTATACCATGGACGTGAACTACAGGGAGAAAGATGATAGAGACGAGAAGAAGAGATAGGAAAGGTAGGGAGAGACACAATATAAATATAGAAAGGGATGGTAGCGATAAAGAGATACACAGGGTGTTGGGGGTGTTGGGCACATGTCACTTCAGAGAGCTTACTTTTTTGGTAAAAAAATACAGCAACAGCTCCCAGTCTGAATTTAAGTAATTCAGTGTACACAAATGTCTTATACACACACTATTTATGACAATGCTGCCCCCTTTTAACCATTAATTATTTTCTAAAGTATATTGTTTCCTGGAATCATTGACATTTTAAGCATCATGTATATGGTCCTTTTTCTATTCATGGGCCTTTGCTTTTTGAAAATAATTGCTTTTCTCATTGCACATTGCTCATTTGTTCTGAGAAATTCATTCTTTGAACTGGCTAGTGTTTATTTAAAAGCTCCCTTTCATTGCTTCATTTACTGCAATATTGTCATCTGAGAAACGATTTCCAAAAGATTTAATTTACATTCACATGTATTTGTTTACATGCAGTACAAGACTATTATATTTGACTTAAAGTGTTAGTAGTCCCATTTCTATTATATTGTATCTTGTTCCTATGAACAAATCCTGTTCAACAGGAACTCTCATAAAGATGGATCAGCTAGACCGTGCAGGTGAGCGGTCTAGTGGTTCACGTCATTCAGCATATATGGCGACCTGGAGGAAGCATAGCGGACGAGCGCAGCGGGAGCGCCGACTTCGCGCCGAAGTCGCGCACAAGTCAAGCCCGTCTGCGCCCGTCCGCGGCTGACCGAGGCCCGGGGCCATGCATGCTGTTAGTCGCATTACCTATTCTTCCCAGGATCTACACTCGTTTCACTGCTCTGCCCCTCTTGCCCCCCATGTTGCTGCTACGGCCCATACTTGCGGCATCTTGACTTCCCACTGTCCCCATGACTTCTTGGTCAGGCCCCCTTCCCTTTCCACTCACTGTAACTCCGCTCCTACACCCACCAGGATCAGTTCTCATGACTCCCACTCCATCTCTATTGTTTACCTCAATACTCGTTCGCTTCCTAAACACCAACTGGAAGTGTTTCAATCACTGGACAATGGTAACATCGATATTCTGCTCCTCTCTGAAACCTGGCTTCACGAGGACTCCTCCCCGGATATCCTGGCTGCCATCCCCACAGGATTTTATATCCTTCAATCCAACAGGGCATCGGGTAGATCGGGTGGAGGAGTAGCTGCCATTATCCGCTCCAAATTTCAATTCACAACCCTATTAACTACTCCTATTCTAAATTCTGACATACTCACTCTGAAATTTATGTCCCCTAAATACTCTTTTATGTGTGTTTTAGTGTATCGCCCTCCTGTTAACATGCCTCTTTTCTCATCCCTCTTTGGTGATCTTATTTCTCAGTTGGTCATTAATTCCGCTAGAATTCTGATTATAGGTGACTTCAACTACTGGCCATTAGATTCCCAGGAAAGTGCCCTGTCAGTTGAATTCACAGACTTATTATGTGGCCTCAATTTCCAGCAACATATTTTTGTAGCAACCCATAATAAAGGCCACACTATTGACCAGGTATGGACGGTAAACCTGGACATTTCTCCTCCCCTAGTTTATCCTTGCACCTGGTCCGACCATTCCTTTATCTCTTTCTCACAGAAACTCTCTCTGCCCACCCGTCCTCCACTGGTGTCGAATTTCTCGGCACGTAACTGGAAACATGCCGATATCCCCCATTTTCATTCGATCCTATCAACCACACTCCCCGGTGACAATTCTGATATGAATACCCAAACCACCACCCTGGATCAATGGCTGACCCAAGCTAGCGATGTGGTTGCTCCCATGAAAATCATCAGATCCAAACGCCCACATGACGCGCAGTGCTGGTTCACCGAACAACTAAAAGTGGATAAATTACTTCTCAGACAAGCTGAGCGTCGGTGGAGGCGAAATTATGACCCCTCACTAAAGACCATTTATACCGACCTATTAAAACTATATAAACAATCTATCATTTTGGCCAAATCCTCTTACTATTCCCAGAAAATCATTAGTTCAGCCTCAAAAACCAAGGATATCTTTTCCATCGTAGCTGAACTTTCCCTCCCTGACCGCGTCACGGCCCAGCCCCAACTCTCGCAGGCTCTTTGTGACTCCCTCAATTCATTTTTCATAGATAAAATCATTACCATTAAAAACAATATCCCCCCCCCCTTCCCCGTCCAATGTCTGTGTCCTCCCTCCCTCGAACCCTTGCTGTCTGCATGAATTCCCTCCAATCTCTCTGGTTGAATTTATCTCTCTACTACATGTAGTCAGCTCCGGTTCCCCCAACGATTGCTGCCCCCCACAAATCCCGAGGGATGCTTTCATGGCCTGTCCAGGCCCCCCACTAGACCTGTGAACTTTGGGTGTTCTAGGAGTTATGAAAAGCGCTCAAGAAGCAGCGCACTATATATATATTTCTATTCAACGTATCCCTTCTGGGTGTTCACAATGTGGGAGAAAAAACACCCAACCTCTCCCTGCGTAATCATACGATTAGGCATACATTAGAAATCCACATCAGCTGGAGCACACCAATTATAATAGCTTCAAATAGCTTCAACAATCAATTGAACAAACAAAATAATTATTCAAAATTTCCCAAGATTCGTCTTCTTTTTATTTCTTTTCCAATCCCAGACCAACGCGTTTCGCTGAGGTTAATGAACACCTATCGGCTTCCTCAGGGCTGGAAATAATACAAAAATGTTTCTATCTTAGCATTTCATAATTATTTTCAATGAAAGTTTCTACAAATTTGAGGGAATAGAGCCCCACACGGCCCATGGAAAAACCTGTGCATCTTTAAATTTCAATCATATAGTGACAACATGCACCTGTCATCCGATCATTTCATTTCAGAACTTAAAATTTACAAGACTACTTAATTCCGTGAAAATCCATGTTTTCAATATAGAGACATAGCAGTGACTCGAATTGAACACTAATCAAAACATGCAAACACAAAATTGTGAACAGCTTCATTGTGAGATTGCTTAGAAACTCTACTTATAGCCCAGTGCTTAAGTTCCTACATTTTTGTATTCCTTTACCTTGTCTTCATATATTTTTAGCCTAAGGAGAGAAACATTCCCTTACTTTTAAGTATCAGCAAGAGGCAAAGAATTCTGATCACGATTATGTGATTTACTCAAATCTCAGTTCCTGTAAAACTTAAGTTAACCATACCTTATATTCTTGGGGAGGTTGTTCTTTAAACTATTTGCTGCTAAATTCAGGTTGGAGTCAAAAACTTCTTTCCTGTACCGTTATTTCTAAAAAAATATATAATATATGGCTCTGTTTAAAACATATTATTTATTTTTTAGGGCGGAGCCAGACCGGCGGCCAAGATGGTCGCCCGGGCTCCCGGCTCCGCCGGCCTTCCTCCCCCGCCGCCTGATCCCATTGACTATCCTGCACAGCTCCGATGCTCCCGTACGTCGGAAGGGGTGATGAGTAGCTGGGTCCGACTCCGAGGGATTTTCGTGTCCCGAAGACGGAGATATGGACCCTCGTGATTTATGGCCTGCACGAGACCCGAAGCCGGGACCCTGCGTGATGCCACCGCCGCCCGAGAGTTTAACAACAACGGCCGCACGGACCCGGAAGGTACAGGTCGACCGCCATGAAGATCAGCTCGCCCCGAGGGTGTGCCTCCAGCGCTCGTCCCAGGAAACTGGAGGTCGAGAAATATGCCGTCCTTCTATGCTGATCAGGTTTCCCCCCCACCCCCTTCTGCTGATGGACGGAACTGATAATCTAACAGCTGCTCTTTGTTTCCCTGTTGGAACTCTGTTTGGCCCGCAATACGCTGATTACACTCCGCACCTCAATTGATCGGAGCAGGTTCCGGCATAACGTCATTGCGGCACCTTTTTGGATTGTGGGGGCTCGTGTGTGATCATCGACCGGGAAGTGGGGATGACACTCATACTGTGTACCAACGTGGAGGACATTGATGTTGTCATGCCTTTCCCCAAATCTAGGGCTGGCGGCTCTGGTGCCTGTCTGAGCGGCGTTCATGCTGGGGGTCTCTCCTGGGAGTGGCGCTTTAATAAGACATACCTGAAAATGGCGTTGGCAGTGCGCACTGTAGACCTAGGGGAGGAGATCGGATACCCCCCGTGCGCTGGAAGGGCGGAATTTGATATGGATTGCTACAGGGGTGATCCCGGTGCTCGTGGATTGGAAAGAGCCCGACGCCGGTATCTTCTTTGAGAGACTTTGTTTATGTGGCCCCTGCTACACCTTGCCGTGCAGACGCTGCGGTGGGGAATTGATGTGACTCTATCGGAGGCGAGAGTTGAAAGTTTGCACGTGGGGGACTCCCTGTTAGTTACTAGTGGATTGCTACATGGTCACCTGGTTTCAGGGGTACATCGTTTATTTGGAGAAACCACCAGATGTGTTTTGCCATTCTCCCTCTCGCGCTCCTTTCCCTTGTTTTTTCCTTTTCTGTTTCTATGGCCTTCTTTTTTCTTGTTATATTTGGCTTCTCTTCTACTTTCTTCTTTTTCTTCTCCTTTTTGCGGGAGCTGATTAGAGGTAACTCTCCGTGCGTTTTACTGGCTCAATAATAAGGGTGGATGTCTTTTTAATGCTTACGGTACAGCGGGCAGACACTGTTTAGGTAAGGGAAATATAATGTTTATCGTATATCCTGATTAAATGTACTGGCGCCAATATCCTGCCTACGGTGGTCCTGACTGTGAATATCCTGTTTTATGTGTAACCCTTCATTTGTTATGGTTTAATTGTGCGGCATCAGATCCTGCTCTTTCTTTAATTTTTAAAAAAAAGAAACCTTCTTTAATCCTGTCGCTAAGGTGGGTACTATGCTTTCCTGAGTTACAACATAGATTTTGGGAGGCGTACTCTTGCAATGCTCCTGTTTTATATTGTCTGATTCGACCACCTCTGTTCTTATGGCCGACCGTGATGGTTGGTAGACTTGTGAATGTAACTGATTAAAGCAACAATAAAGGTTTACCAAAAAAAAACAAAAAAAAAAAACATATTATTTACCATCTATTTTATTAGCCTGTCTTTTTAAAAAAAGCCATACCACAAAATATTATTCAACTCCTAACCGTTCTTACCTGCACTGATAGTTTTGCTAGATATTTTCCCAGTCCTGTTGCCTGGTCTTAGTAGAAGTTCTATTCTTATCGTAGTGATTGCCTGAAAGTAAACATTAGCATTTATTTATTTTCCCGTTCCTTACTCCTACTTATTAGACACAGGAGCTTTACCTCCAAGCCCATTCCTATCGCACCTTATTTTACGGCATTGCTCAATTTCCCGTTGTTATTTCCAAATGCTGTCCTCGAACTTTGCACCTCTCCCTTTCAAAATTAAATACGTTCTTTTATTTTTTTCTTTTCAATCTATAACCCGCCCGGAGTTAAGTCTGTCTTATTTGAAAGCCACAACCGCTTCTAAATACGAAACTCACCTCTTTCTCAGCGCTGGCGTCCCGTGTACAGGCAACAACGCCAGTAACTTCCTACTTCCGTTAAATTCTTTGGCTCGAGTAACGTGAAGATAGAAAGCGGACTTACCACTGATGTCGTTGTATAATCGCCATCTTTAGAGTAAGTTCGTTTGCTCATGATATTTCTGCATATAAATATTGCCACAACTTTAGTTCAACAATATATAATTAATATTCATAGATTCTAGTCCGTTTACCGAATAATTTCTAAACTATTTGCCACAAACCCTCTAATATGAAACCTCACTTCATATCGTGGTCTTTTCAATTTTCATTAGCTAAAGCTAAAAAACAGACTTATTACTCGCACTCCCACATCATCTTTGAAGGGAATTCTCACACCATCTTTGAAGGGAGTTCGCCATACTCTGTTTGAAGTAAATAATACATATCTCTAATTTTTTTACACACTTCATTTCTCATGACTTACTATTTTCCGGGCACTATTATTCTCAGTCCCCCAATCACCATATTGGGGCTGATGTTAACCCCTTACTGTTTCATCATATTGCGAGTGCTATTATTATTGACCTCTTAATCCCCTAGAAAAAATTCCAGTTCCCGGTCATAATTTAAACCGTCCTCTACTGCTCGCAAACACATTATCCATTTTGCCTCTTGCCGTCTTAATTTCAGTTCTCTGTTTCCCCCTCGGGGATCACTATACACATGATCTATTCCATAAAATTTAAAACTCTTACTCTGATCCTGCTTATCACATGTATTCACATGTTCCACTATTGGATACCGCATATCATTATTTTTCACGGCTCTCAGATTTTCGCCCATTCTATCCTTCAACATGCGAATGGTGCTACCCACATAGATCTTGAGACGTTTACATTCAATGATATAAATCACATTTTTAGTACTACATGTCAAATGCATCCTTATTTCATATCTCTTTCCATTCGGTACTTGAAATAGCTTAGTCTTGTCCTTTGCATGTTTGCACATGCCACAGTGGCCACATTTAAAAAACCCCTTCGAATGTTTGTCTAACCAGGTTTCTGTATAATCATTCATAGGATAACTTGGGCTCAGTAGGGTGCCCAAAGTCTGGCCTCTCCTCTAAGTTATCTGAGGTCTTCCACCCACAAACTTACTCAGTGTTTTATCCATTTTTAATACATCCCGATGTTTAAACATAATCTGGTACAATAACTTACTTATCGGGGTGTATTGTGTAACTAGTCTCACCGGTTGCTCTACATTTACTTCATTCCTTCTAGGTTTCAATGTCATATTTCTTTCTATATTCATTACCCTTTCTTTTGCAAAACATACATTATGTTTATCATAGCCTCTTCTGATAAATCTCCTTTCCATATCTTCAATACAATCATTGAATTGCTGAACCTCACTGCAATTACGCCTTGCTCTTAGCATTTCACCAAATGGAATAGCCTTAATCTGGTTATGTGGATGAGCACTCTTCGCATGTAAAATTATATTACATGAAGTTGGTTTACGAAACAATTTACTTTCTATGCGATCATTCTTTACAAACAATTCCACGTCTAAAAACACAATGCTAGTTGTGCTGTCATTGGTGGTGAATTTTATATTCATATTGTTGCTGTTAAGGTAATCATAAAATTCATTCAAAGATTGCTTAGTCCCTGTCCATATCATAATGCAATCATCGATGAATCTTCCCCAAAATAGGATATATCCAGTACATTCACTTGCCCCTGGACCCCAAACAATCTTTTCCTCCAGCCACCCCATAAAGATATTTGCATAGGCTGGAGAAAATTTAGAGCCCATGGCCACACCTTGTTTTTGTTTAAACCACTCCATTTTATAAAGAAAGTAATTATTTTCCAAAATTAATTCAGTCATTGCTAAAATCATTTGTGTGTGTTGCCAATGACTAGCTGGTTTCCTTGAAAAAAAGTGGTCCAAAGCTTTTAATCGTAGTTCATTCCTTATACTCGTGTACAACGAGATTACATCCAAAGTTACTAACATCATTCCTGGTTCCCATTTTATATCCCCTAAAATATTAAGGATATGTCTCGTATCTTTTATAAAAGATGGGAGATTGGTCATAATCGGTTGAAGAAAGACGTCCACAAACTGTGAAAGTCTCTCTGTTGGTCCTCCTATGCCAGATACTATTGGCCTCCCTGGTGGAAATGGCAGGCCTTTATGAATTTTTGGTAAGGTATATAGGCACGGGTACCTTGGGTGATTAACTCTCAAATAGTAATACTCGTCATCATCTAATAATCCCTTATCATGCCATTGTTTTAAATGATTATTGATCAGATTACTGAGGGAGAAAACTGGATTATGTGCTACCTTTTCATAACAGGTTTTGTTGTTTAACTGAGAATACATTTCCTGCTCATAATTATCCCTGTTCTTTAGCACTATATTTCCTCCCTAATCAGCTTTTCT
This sequence comes from Lissotriton vulgaris, assembly GCF_964263255.1. Classification (NCBI taxonomy): domain Eukaryota; kingdom Metazoa; phylum Chordata; class Amphibia; order Caudata; family Salamandridae; genus Lissotriton; species Lissotriton vulgaris. The sequence continues at coordinate 1,288,203,022 of NC_141687.1, read as the reverse complement.
GATAATGAATTCCTTGTTGTCTGTCAGGGTTTGCAAAGCATCCCTTTCTTGTCGAGTTAGATTATCTTTGACATAGCCTCCTGGGTAGGTTTTTTGCATTTGCCTATCCAGATCAGAAATCACTAGCTCGTGAAATACCTCAATACTGCTACCACTTATCGTATTAGGTGACCACTTTGATTTACTCTTTAGACCACTCGATATTGACATATCAGGTCCAATTTCCAAATCCTCCAATACTAGACATCGTTACAGGGTCTTCCTCCAATTCTGTGATTGACAAAAGAGAAACAGTATATTGTATGTTACCTATAGTACAAGAGTCAGACACCAAACTTGTTGTTTGCAAAGTCACATTTTTATTGCTTTTTGGATTTAAAGCAAAATGCTTTTTTAGTTTTAATCTCCTGATATATCCGAATAGGTCTATTTTGACATCACACATGTTGCCCTTAGTCACAGGGCAAAAACTCAAACCCTTAGTGAGTAAATTAGTCATATGATCGGTAAGGAGAACCCGAGACAAATTCACCACCTCGACCTCATTGCCAGTTTCTATTGTTGCACTTTTTTGTCCCAAGATCTCAATTTCATTCCTGCCCTGCCGCCTGCGCCTGCCTGCTTTTCCTCCTCTCCTTGTTTTTGGGCCCCTGGGCGTCTCGCTTGCCCGCGATTCCCTCTTTTCATCCTGTTTACTTCTAGAGAGAACGAAGAATTCCCTAAAGGGGGCACCTGTCCTGCTGATGAGCCCGAGGCCCCTTCATTATCACTACCACTAGTAGGTATACTGCTCAAGGAGGTACTGCTAGAACTTAAAACAGTAGGTAGTTGCTGGTGTTTATTCTTGTCAGTCTGCATTAAATGGTCATATTTTTTGGAAAATGTGAAAATCCTTCCACTAGTATAATCCCCCTCATCTCGCTTGAGCTTACGTGCTTTTCTTTGTTTAATATCATTTTGATGATTATTTAAAATACCTTTCAAAATCTCATAATTTTTGGCAGTTGGATCAGGAAGGTTGAGATCTACAATTTCTGATTCCAATTGAGTAATCTCAGCTTGAAACTTCGCCACTTTTCTGTCAGAATTCTCAATCAGTAAACCCATTAGCTTCATCGAGCTTGACGTGAGCTCATTTTCACAAATCCCCAATAAATCCTCGTCCAAATCATCAAAAGTGGGCATAATTTGGGAGCGAAGACCTCTAGGTATTCTATTAAGTTTTGCATACTGTTTTAGAGTGGCTCCGTCCCACCATTTGGACATTTCTGATTTTTTAAGCATCTCAAGTTTAATAAATTTTGCATGCAATCCCTCATCTTTTTGTACCGTCACACTCCTGATTGCTTGGGTGACTGTGCTTCCCTTACACAGGTTTTCAAAAAGCTCCGCCGCTATCTTATCCCTTTCATTATTGTCACTCATGTTTTTCTCAATATTGGTGTCCTCTGAGCTGCCCTCCAATGAAATGTAGCTGTGAACTTTCGGTATTCTAGGAGTTATGAAAAGCGCTCAAGAAGCAGCACACTATATATATTTCTATTCAACGTATCCCTTCTGGGTGCTAACAATGTGGGAGAAAAAACACCCAACCTCTCCCTGCGTAATCATACGATTAGGCATACATTAGAAATTCACATCAGCTGGAGCACACCAATTATAATAGCTTCAAATAGCTTCAACAATCAATTGAACAAACAAAACAATTATTCAAAATTTCCCAAGATTCGTCTTCTTTTTATTTCTTTTCCAATCCCAGACCAACGCGTTTCGCCGAGGTTAATGAACACCTATCGGCTTCCTCAGGGCTGGAAATAATACAAAAATGTTTCTATCTTAGCATTTCATAATTATTTTCAATGAAAGTTTCTACAAATTTGAGAGAATAGAGCCCCACACGGCCCATGGAAAAACCTGTGCATCTTTAAATTTCAATCATATAGTGACAACATGCACCTGTCATCCGATCATTTCATTTCAGAACTTACAATTTACATGACTAATTAATTCCGTGAAAATCCATGTTTTCAATATAGAGACATAGCAGTGACTCGAATTGAACACTAATCAAAACATGCAAACACAACATTGTGAACAGCTTCATTGTGAGATTGCTTAGAAACTCTACTTATAGCCCAGTGCTTAAGTTCCTACATTTTTGTATTCCTTTACCTTGTCTTCATATATTTTTAGCCTAAGGAGAGAAACATTCCCTTACTTTTAAGTATCAGCAAGAGGCAAAGAATTCTGATCACGATTACGTGATTTACTCAAATCTCAGTTCCTGTAAAACTGAAGTTAACCATACCTTATATTCTTGGGGAGGTTGTTCTTTAAACTATTTGCTGCTAAATTCAGGTTGGAGTCAAAAACTTCTTTCCTGTACCGTTATTTCTGAAAAAAAATATAATATATGGCTCTGTTTAAAACATATTATATACCATCTATTTTATTAGCCTGTCTTTTTAAAAAAAGCCATACCACAAAATATTATTTAACTCCTAACCGTTCTTACCTGCACTGATAGTTTTGCTAGATATTTTCCCAGCCCTGTTGCCTCTTCTTAGTAGAAGTTCTATTCTTATCGTAGTGATTGCCTGAAAGTAAACATTAGCATTTATTTATTTTCCCGTTCCTTACTCCTACTTATTACACACAGGAGCTTTACCTCCAAGCCCATTCCTATCGCACCTTATTTTACGGCATTGCTCAATTTCCCGTTGTTATTTCCAAATGCTGTCCTCGAACTTTGCACCTCTCCCTTTCAAAATTAAATACGTTCTTTTATTTTTTTCTTTTCAATCTATAACCCGCCCGGAGTTAAGTCTGTCTTATTTGAAAGCCACAACCGCTTCTAAATATGAAACTCACCTCTTTCTCAGCGCTGGCGTCCCGTGTACAGGCAACAACGCCAGTAACTTCCTACTTCCGTTAAATTCTTTGGCTCGAGTAACGTGAAGATAGAAAGCGGACTTACCACTGATGTCGTTGTATAATCGCCATCTTTAGAGTAAGTTCGTTTGCTCATGATATTTCTGCATATAAATATTGCCACAACTTTAGTTCAACAATATATAATTAATATTCATAGATTCTAGTCCATTTTACCGAATAATTTCTAAACTATTTGCCACAAACCCTCTAATATGAAACCTCACTTCATATCGTGGTCTTTTCAATTTTCATTAGCTAAAGCTAAAAAACAGACTTATTACTCGCACTCCCACATCATCTTTGAAGGGAATTCTCACACCATCTTTGAAGGGAGTTCGCCATACTCTGTTTGAAGTAAATAATACATATCTCTAATTTTTTTACACACTTCATTTCTCATGACTTACTATTTTCCGGGCACTATTATTCTCAGTCCCCCAATCACCATATTGGGGCTGATGTTAACCCCTTACTGTTTCATCATATTGCGAGTGCTATTATTATTGACCTCTTAATCCCCTAGAAAAAATTCCAGTTCCCGGTCATAATTTAAACCGTCCTCTACTGCTCGCAAACACATTATCCATTTTCCCTCTTGCCGTCTTAATTTCAGTTCTCTGTTTCCCCCTCGGGGATCACTATACACATGATCTATTCCAGAAAATTTAAAACTCTTACTCTGATCCTGCTTATCACATGTATTCACATGTTCCGCTATTTGATACCGCATATCATTATTTTTCACGGCTCTCAGATGTTCGCCCATTCTATCCTTCAACATGCGAATGGTGCTGCCCACATAGATCTTGAGACATTTACATTCAATGATATAAATCACATATTTAGTACTACATGTCAAATGCATCCTTATTTCATATCTCTTTCCATTCGGTACTTGAAATAGCTTAGTCTTGTCCTTTGCATGTTTGCACATGCCACAGTGGCCACATTTAAAAAAACCCTTCGAATGTTTGTCTAACCAGGTTTCTGTATAATCATTCATAGGATAACTTGGGCTCAGTAGGGTGCCCAAAGTCTGGCCTCTCCTGTAAGTTATCTGAGGTCTTCCACCCACAAACTTACTCAGTGTTTTATCCATTTTTAATACATCCCAATGTTTAAACATAATCTGGTACAATAACTTACTTATCGGGTGTATTGTGTAACTAGTCTCACCGGTTGCTCTACATTTACTTCATTCCTTCTAGGTTTCAATGTCATATTTCTACATTCATTACCCTTTCTTTTGCAAAACATACATTATGTTTATCATAGCCTCTTCTGATAAATCTCCTTTCCATATCTTCAATACAATCATTGAATTGCTGAACCTCACTGCAATTACGCCTTGCTCTTAGCATTTCACCAAATGGAATAGCCTTAATCTGGTTATGTGGATGAGCACTCTTTGCATGTAAAATTATATTACATGAAGTTGGTTTACGAAACAATTTACTTTCTATGCGATCATTCTTTACATACAATTCCACGTCTAAAAACACAATGCTAGTTGTGCTGTCGTTGGTGGTGAATTTTATATTCATATTGTTGCTGTTAAGGTAATCATAAAATTCATTCAAAGATTGCTTAGTCCCTGTCCATATCATAATGCAATCATCAATGAATCTTCCCAAAATAGGATATATCCAGTCCATTCACTTGCCCCTGGACCCCAAACAATCTTTTCCTCTAGCCACCCCATAAAGATATTTGCATAGGCTGGAGAAAATTTAGAGCCCATGGCCACACCTTGTTTTTGTTTAAACCACTCCTTTTTAAAAAGAAAGTAATTATTTTCCAAAATTAATTCAGTCATTGCTAAAATCATTTGTATGTGTTGCCAATGACTAGCTGGTTTCCTTGAAAAAAAGTGGTCCAAAGCTTTTAATCCTAGTTCATTCCTTATACTCGTGTACAACGAGATTACATCCAAAGTTACTAACATCATTCCTGGTTCCCATTTTATATCCCCTAAAATATTAAGGATATGTCTCGTATCTTTTATAAAAGATGGGAGATTGGTCATAATCGGTTGAAGAAAGACGTCTACAAACTGTGAAAGTCTCTCTGTTGGTCTTCCTATGCAGGATACTATTGGCCTCCCTGGGGGAAATGGCAGGCCTTTATGAATTTTTGGTAAGGTATATAGGCACGGGTACCTTGGGTGATTAACTCTCAAATAGTAATACTCGTCATCATCTAATAATCCCTTATCATGCCATTGTTTTAAATGATTATTGATCAGATTACTGAGGGAGAAAACTGGATTATGTGCTACCTTCTCATAACAGGTTTTGTTGTTTAACTGAGAATACATTTCCTGCTCATAATTATCCCTGTTCTTTAGCACTATATTTCCTCCCTAATCAGCTTTTCTGATAATTAATTCCTTGTTGTCTGTCAGGGTTTGCAAAGCATCCCTTTCTTGTCGAGTTAGATTATCTTTGACATAGCCTCCTGGGTAGGTTTTTTGCATTTGCCTATCCAGATCAGAAATCACTAGCTTGCGAAATACCTCAATACTGCTACCACTTATCGTATTAGGTGACCACTTTGATTTACTCTTTAGACCACTCGATATTGACAGATCAGGTCCAATTTCCAAATCCTCCAATACTTTAGACATCGTCACGGGGTCTTCCTCCAATTCTGTGATTGACAAAAGAGAAACAGTATCTTGTATGTTACCTATAGTACAAGAGTCAGACACCAAACTTGTTGTTTGCAAAGTCACATTTTTACTGCTTTTTGGATTTAAAGCAAAATGCTTTTTTAGTTTTAATCTCCTGATATATCTGAATAGGTCTATTTTGACATCACACATGTTGCCCTTAGTCACAGGGCAAAAACTCAAACCCTTAGTGAGTAAATTAGTCATATGATCGGTAAGGAGAACCCGAGACAAATTCACCACCTCGACCTCATTGCTAGTTTCTATTGTTGCACTTTTTTCTCCCAAGATCTCAATTTCATTCCTGCCCTGCCACCTGCGCCTGCCTGCTTTTCCTCCTCTCCTTGTTTTTGGGCCCCTGGGCGTCTCGCTTGCTCGCGATTCCCTCTTTTCATCCTGTTTACTTCTAGAGAGAACGAAGAATTCCCTAAAGGGAGCACCTGTCCAGCTGATGGCCCCTTCATTATCACTACCACTAGTAGGTATACTGCTCAAGGAGGTACTGCTAGACCTTGAAAAAGTAGGTAGTTGATGCTGTTTATTCTTGTCAGTCTGCATTAAATGGTCATATTTTTGGGAAAATGTGAAAATCCTTCCACTAGTATAATCCTCCTCATCTCGCTTGAGCTTACGCGCTTTCCTTTGTTTAATATCATTTTGATGATTATTTAAAATACCTTTCAAAATCTCATAATTTTTGGCAGTTGGATCAGGAAGGTTGAGATCTACAATTTCTGATTCCAATTGAGCAATCTCAGCTTGAAACTTCGCCACTTTTCTGTCAGAATTCTCAATCAGTAAACCCATTAGCTTCATCGAGCCTGACGTGAGCTCATTTTCCCAAATCACCAATAAATCCTCGTCCAAATCATCAAAAGTGGGCATAATTTGGGAGCGAAGACCTCTAGGTATTCTATTAAGGTTTGCATACTGTTTTAGAGTGGCTCCGTCCCACCATTTGGACATTTCTGATTTTTTAAGCCTCTCAAGTTTAATAAAATTTGCACGCAATCCCTCATCTTTTTGTACCGTCACACTCCTGATTGCCTGGGTGACTGTGCTTCCCTTACACAGGTTTTCAAAAAGCTCCGCCGCTATCTTATCCCTTTCATTATTGTCACTCATGTTTTTCTCAATATTGGTGTCCTCTGAGCTGCCCTCCAATGAAATGTAACTGTGAACTTTGGGTATTCTAGGAGTTATGAAAAGCGCTCAAGAAGCAGCACACTATATATATTTCTATTCAACGTATCCCTTCTGGGTGCTCACAATGTGGGAGAAAAAACACCCAACCTCTCCCTGCGTAATCATACGATTAGGCATACATTAGAAATCCACATCAGCTGGAGCACACCAATTATAATAGCTTCAAATAGCTTCAACAATCAATTGAACAAACAAAATAATTATTCAAAATTTCCCAAGATTCGTCTTCTTTTTATTTCTTTTCCAATCCCAGACCAACGCGTTTCGCCAAGGTTAATGAACACCTATCGGCTTCCTCAGGGCTGGAAATAATACAAAAATGTTTCTATCTTAGCATTTCATAATTATTTTCAATGAAAGTTTCTACAAATTTGAGAGAATAGAGCCCCACACGGCCCATGGAAAAACCTGTGCATCTTTAAATTTCAATCAGATAGTGACAACATGCACCTGTCATCCGATCATTTCATTTCAGAACTTAAAATTTACATGACTACTTAATTCCGTGAAAATCCATGTTTTCAATATAGAGACATAGCAGTGACTCGAATTGAACACTAATCAAAACATGCAAACACAAAATTGTGAACAGCTTCATTGTGAGATTGCTTAGAAACTCTACTTATAGCCCAGTGCTTAAGTTCCTACATTTTTGTATTCCTTTACCTTGTCTTCATATATTTTTAGCCTAAGGAGAGAAACATTCCCTTACTTTTAAGTATCAGCAAGAGGCAAAGAATTCTGATCACGATTACGTGATTTACTCAAATCTCAGTTCCTGTAAAACTGAAGTTAACCATACCTTATATTCTTGGGGAGGTTGTTCTTTAAACTATTTGCTGCTAAATTCAGGTTGGAGTCAAAAACTTCTTTCCTGTACCGTTATTTCTGAAAAAATATATAATATATGGCTCTGTTTAAAACATATTATTTACCACCTATTTTATTAGCCTGTCTTTTTAAAAAAAGCCATACCACAAAATATTATTCAACTCCTAACCGTTCTTACCTGCACTGATAGTTTTGCTAGATATTTTCCCAGTCCTGTTGCCTGTTCTTAGTAGAAGTTCTATTCTTATCGTAGTGATTGCCTGAAAGTAAACATTAGCATTTATTTATTTTCCCGTTCCTTACTCCTACTTATTACACACAGGAGCTTTACCTCCAAGCCCATTCCTATCGCACCTTATTTTACCGCATTGCTCCATTTCCCGTTGTTATTTCCAAATGCTGTCCTCGAACCTCGCACCTCTCCCTGTCAAAATTAAATACGTTCTTCTATTTTTTTCTTTTCAATCTATAACCCGCCCGGAGTTAAGTCTGTCTTATTTGAAAGCCACAACCGCTTCTAAATACGAAACTCGCCTCTTTCTCAGCGCTGGCGTCCCGTGTACAGGCAACAACGCCAGTAACTTCCTACTTCCGTTAAATTCTTTGGCTCGAGTAACGTGAAGATAGAAAGCGGACTTACCACTGATGTCGTTGTATAATCGCCATCTTTAGAGTAAGTTCGTTTGCTCATGATATTTCCGCATATAAATATTGCCACGACTTTAGTTCAACAATATATAATTAATATTCATAGATTCTAGTCCATTTTACCGAATAATTTCTAAACTATTTGCCACAAACCCTCTAATATGAAACCTCACTTCATATCGTGGTCTTTTCAATTTTCATTAGCTAAAGCTAAAAAACTGACTTATTACTCGCACTCCCACACCATCTTTGAATGGAATTCTCACACCATCTTTGAAGGGAGTTCACCATACTCTGTTTGAAGTAAATAATACATATCTCTAATTTTTTTACACACTTCATTTCTCATGACTTACTATTTTCCGGGCACTATTATTCTCAGTCCCCCAATCACCATATTGGGGCTGATGTTAACCCCTTACTGTTTCATCATATTGATAGGGTTTGCGAGTGCTATTATTATTGACCTCTTAATCCCCTAGAAAAAATTCCAGTTCCCGGTCATAATTTAAACCGTCCTCTACTGCTCGCAAACACATTATCCATTTTGCCTCTTGCCGTCTTAATTTCAGTTCTCTGTTTTCCCCTCGGGGATCACTATACACATGATCTATTCCATAAAATTTAAAACTCTTACTCTGATCCTGCTTATCACATGTATTCACATGTTCCGCTATTGGATACCGCATATCATTATTTTTCACGGCTCTCAGATGTTCGCCCATTCTATCCTTCAACATGCGAATGGTGCTGCCCACATAGAGCTTGAGACATTTACATTCAATGATATAAATCACATATTTAGTACTACATGTCAAATGCATCCTTATTTCATATCTCTTTCCATTCGGAACTTGAAATAGCTTAGTCTTGTCCTTTGCATGTTTGCACATGCCACAGTGGCCACATTTAAAAAAAACCTTCGAATGTTTGTCTAACCATGTTTCTGTATAATCATTCATAGGATAACTTGGGCTCAGTAGGGTGCCCAAAGTCTGGCCTCTCCTGTGAGTTATCTGAGGACTTCCACCCACAAACTTACTCAGTGTTTTATCCATTTTTAATACATCCCAATGTTTAAACATAATCTGGTACAATAACTTACTTATCGGGGTGTATTGTGTAACTAGTCTCACCGGTTGCTCTACATTTACTTCATTCCTTCTAGGTTTCAATGTCATATTTCTTTCTACATTCATTACCCTTTCTTTTGCAAAACATACATTATGTTTATCATAGCCTCTTCTGATAAATCTCCTTTCCATATCTTCAATACAATCATTGAATTGCTGAACCTCACTGCAATTACTCCTTGCTCTTAGCATTTCACCAAATGGAATAGCCTTAATCTGGTTATGTGGATGAGCACTCTTCGCATGTAAAATTATATTACATGAAGTTGGTTTACGAAACAATTTACTTTCTATGCGATCATTCTTTACATACAATTCCACGTCTAAAAACACAATGCTAGTTGTGCTGTCGTTGGTGGTGAATTTTATATTCATATTGTTGCTGTTAAGGTAATCATAAAATTCATTCAAAGATTGCTTAGTCCCTGTCCATATCATAATGCAATCATCGATGAATCTTCTCCAAAATAGGATATATCCAGTCCATTCACTTGCCCCTGGACTCCAAACAATCTTTTCCTCCAGCCACCCCATAAAGATATTTGCATAGGCTGGAGAAAATTTAGAGCCTATGGCCACACCTTGTTTTTGTTTAAACGACTCCTTTTTAAAAAGAAAGTAATTATTTTCCAAAATTAATTCAGTCATTGCTAAAATCATTTGTGTGTGTTGCTAATGACTAGCTGGTTTCCTTGAAAAAAAGTGGTCCAAAGCTTTTAATCCTAGTCATTCCTTATACTCGTGTACAACGAGATTACATCCAAAGTTACTAACATCATTCCTGGTTCCCATTTTATATCCCCTAAAATATTAAGGATATGTCTCGTATCTTTTATAAAAGATGGGAGATTGGTCATAATCGGTTGAAGAAAGACGTCCACAAACTGTGAAAGTCTCTCTGTTGGTCCTCCTATGCCAGATACTATTGGCCTCCCTGGTGGAAATGGCAGGCCTTTATGAATTTTTGGTAAGGTATATAGGCACGGGTACCTTGGGTGATTAACTCTCAAATAGTAATACTCGTCATCATCTAATAATCCCTTATCATGCCATTGTTTTAAATGATTATTGATCAGATTACTGAGGGAGAAAAGTGGATTATGTGCTACCTTCTCATAACAGGTTTTGTTGTTTAACTGAGAATAAATTTCCTGCTCATAATCATCCCTGTTCATTAGCACTATATTTCCTCCCTTATCAGCTTTTCTGATAATTAATTCCTTGTTGTCTGTCAGGGTTTGCAAAGCATCCCTTTCTTGTCGAGTTAGATTATCTTTGACATAGCGCCCTGGGTAGGTTTTTTGCATTTGCCTATCCAGATCAGAAATCACTAGCTTGTGAAATACCTCAATACTGCTACTACTTATAGTATTAGGTGACCACTTTGATTTACTCTTTAGACCACTCGATATTGACAGATCAGGTCCAATTTCCAAATCCTCCAATACTTTAGACATCGTTACAGGGTCTTCCTCCAATTCTGTGATTGACAAAAGAGAAACAGTATCTTGTATGTTACCTATAGTACAAGAGTCAGACACTAAACTTGTTGTTTGCAAAGTCACATTTTTATTGCTTTTTGGATTTAAAGCAAAATGCTTTTTTAGCTTTAATCTCCTGATATATCTGAATAGGTCTATTTTGACATCACACATGTTGCCCTTAGTCACAGGGCAAAAACTCAAACCCTTAGTGAGTAAATTAGTCATATGATCGGTAAGGAGAACCCGAGACAAATTCACCACCTCGACCTCATTGCTAGTTTCTATTGTTGCACTTTTTTGTCCCAAGATCTCAATTTCATTCCTGCCCTGCAGCCTGCGCCTGCCTCATTTTCCTCCTCTCCTTGTTTTTGGGCCCCTGGGCGTCTCGCTTGCTCGCGATTCCCTCTTTTCATCCTGTTTACTTCTAGAGAGACTGAAGAATTCCCTAAAGGGAGCACCTGTCCTGCTGATGAGCCCGAGGCCCCTTCATTATCACTACCACTAGTAGGTATACTGCTCAAGGAGGTACTGCTAGAACTTAAAACAGTAGGTAGTGGCTGCTGTTTATTCTTGTCAGTCTGCATTAAATGGTCATATTTTTTGGAAAATGTGAAAATCCTTCCACTAGTATAATCCCCCTCATCTCGCTTGAGCTTACGCGATTTCCTTTGTTTAATATCATTTTGATGATTATTGAAAATACCTTTCAAAATCTCATAATTTTTGGCAGTTGGATCAGGAAGGCTGAGATCTACAATTTCTGATTCCAATTGAGCAATCTCAGCTTGAAACTTCGCCACTTTTCTGTCAGAATTCTCAATCAGTAAACCCATTAGCTTCATCGAGCTTGACGTGAGCTCATTTTCCCAAATCCCCAATAAATCCTCGTCGAAATCATCAAAAGCGGGCATAATTTGGGAGCGAAGACCTCTAGGTATTCTATTAAGTTTTGCATACTGTTTTAGACCTGCTTAACCATTCTCTCGCTACAGGCTCTGTCCGCGATGCTTTCAAGAAAGCTGTTGTAGTACCCATCCTTAAAAAACCCGGCTCTGATCCAGCTGTCTTTGGCAACTATCGACCTATCTCCCTCCTCCCCTATTTGGGGAAGGTGTTGGAGACCTATGTCACCCGCTGCCTAAGCGCCTTCATTGAAAAAACTCACTTCCTAGATGACCAGCAGGCCGGCTTCAGACCGGCCCACTCTAAGGAAGCAGTTGTTGTGGAAGTTATGGATGCGCTGAGACAGGGGGCTGATAAGAACCTGGCCCAGGCCTTGGTGCTACTAGACCTGTCGGCCGCTTTTGACACGGTCGATCATGCTATCTTGATCGACCGTGTCAGAAATGCGGGTATCCAGGGCCTGGCCTTGACCTGGATTGGGTCCTTCCTTCAACAACGCTCTCAATCGGTTCAACTCTCCACTTTCTCTGCCCCCCCAAATGTCACTTTCCTGTGGTGTCCCCAAGGTTCTGCTTTATCCCCCCTTTTATTTAATCTGTACATGCAACCCCTTCTAGCTTCTCTTCGTCACTCTCCTGTCACCATCTTCAATTATGCAGATGACCTGCAACAAATTTTTCCCTTCGATCCCTCTCCTCTCTCTTGCTCTGATTTTCAATCGATCATGCTTACCATCTATGAGTGGATGAACTTCAGCTAGCTGAAGCTCAACCCCAGCAAGACTGAGTTGGTCCTGACCGGTGGGCCCACAAACCCTTGGAGTCCTGCCTTCTGGCCCCCAGCTCTCGGCTCCCCCCCTGCCCAGTCAAGTCCGTGAAGAGCCTTGGTGTCATCATTTCCAGTGACCTGTCGATGAGGCCTCAAATCAATTCCGTTACCTCGGCCTGCTTTTATCACCTACGCAGAATTGGTAAAATCCGAAGGTTTTTATCCCCAGAGGCTCTCATACTTGTTATTATGGCCCTGGTCACTTCACGCATTGACTATGCGAACTGCTTGTATGTGGGGATCCCCGCGTACCACCTTCATCGGCTTCAGCTAGTACAAAACCAGGCGGCCAGATTGGTCTTTCAACAACCTAAGTACCAACACGTCATGCCCTTATTGAAAAGACTGCACTGGCTCCCGGTCGCGTCCGTCTGTATTTTTAAAATGGGCTGCACCGTTTTTAAATCTCTATCTGCTCTTGCCCCTGTTTTTATTTCTCTTAGCCTCAACCGTCACATTCCCTCACGGCATCTCAGGTCCTCTGCTCACAATCTTTTGATCACCCCCAGGCTTCAACACTTAACTATCACTTTGCAAGCCCATGTATTCCTAAATCAACCTTGTCTTCTAAATTTGGTATGTCCTGAAATGTTACTACAATAAAAAAAGACCTAAGAAAGATAATCTTTCTCCCATATACACTTTTCCTTCTGTTTCCTTGGATGTCTTACTTCAGGAAATTAGAGCCTTTAAACCAAATATGAATATCTAAGCAATTGGTAATAGACTGCAATGTTTTGGATGACAAATGGTCTCCTTTGGGGAAGAGTGTAGCTGAAGTAGAATAACGTATAAGTGAGCTATAAGATTGTACTCAAAAAGTTGATGTCATACAACAAGAAATTTGTCTTGTTGAAAATCAGGCAGAAGATATAGAGAACAGAAACAGAAGACATGATCTCAGGATTTATGGACTAACAGAGGAAATAGAAGGAAATTACCCCATTGTGTTCTTCCAAACATTTATTCCAACGGCCTTGGAAATGCCTCAATCCACTCCATTGAATATACAGAGAGCACATGGATTAGGTATGAACCCTTATTCCACATCATTGTGTTGTCTAATCCAGAGGAGTCATACCTTTATTCTTAGAATACATAGAATTTCTCAAATATAAGAAGACCATCTCATGGCCCGGTAACAATTTGCTGTTTTCGCAAGATGTTGCTAAATGTCCTGCTGACGATCGAAAGACATTTTTAGACATGCAAACTGGCCTTAGAATGTGCAATGCTTGATTTGGCTTATTTCATTCATGCCTTTTTACGGTTATAATATATATAACAATTAAACCACGACCTACGATGATCCCATCAAAATTGAAACAATTTATTGTAATTGTAAAAGAGACACTATGGAAACTTCACACTTCATATATACTTAATTTGCTTGTCTTATATAAAGGCCCAATCATTTATTTCCTTCTTCTAGGAACTGTAACTTATTAATTTTATCAATTGCCTTCATGATATTATTATTATTTTTTTTTACTTTGGGTACACATCCTAGCGTATTGTTCTCCCGCCATCTATGTCTTTTATGTCATCCTAGACCAGACACAACAATGAAGTAAAGAAGCTCCATCTTCATTTTGTGGCTCCTACAACCCCAATAGTTTCAGTTCCAATAGGTATGTTATTTAGTGTATTACTTCTTATTCAATTTTATGTCTATTTTTTTTCTTTGCCTTCCCATCCTCTTCCTCCTTTCTCTCTTTCTTTTTTTTTGTCCTCATCTCACCAAAAGACATCAGCAGATTTAGCAAGCCGTCTTGTTTTACAACTGGGCGTCTCTCGTCTAACTGCGTTTGTCTAGGCCAACACGACCTGACTGACGTGATTGAGGCTTGGTGTAATCAAAGGACCCAGGTGGGAAACCGTCACTTAAAAAGTTAACAATCGCAGGCGCCGTCCCCAGCTTAACAGAGGATGCCAAATATTATGCAGGTTTTCCTTGTTACCATCATGTTCTAAACGTGCCATACAAACGCAGCTTTGAGCCAGCCCTCTCTATTCGGGGGGATCGAGTGCCTCAACCTTATACAAATCTCCCTCCTGGCTAATAGTATAAAGTATGACAGCAACTCCTTATGGGTCTGTGATAACACCCCATTTATAAGATTATTGCCACCAAAGGTCACCAGATGGAGATTAATCTCAATATCAATTTCAAAGATTGATGATAGAGAATCCCCCACGTCTTTCCAGAAAGATCTTAACTCCAGACTTTAAAAAAAGATGTGAATATCGTCTGCATTGGATAATTTACATCTAGGGTATTCTGGGGGAGGGGCAACGGGGCAAACTTGGCTATCTTAGCCGGGGTGTAATAGAGTCTGTTGAGCACGAGCAAATTATTATTCTTTAAACTAGCTGGCTTGATATGTTTATAAAGTGATTTGAGGGATGGTTAAAAAAAGTCTTTAATATCGTGGGCTAGAGATGTTTGGTTTCAGACCGATGTTTGGGGAAGAATCTCCAGATCTTCTGCCTCGAGGAACCTTGTGTACCACAATGATATTTCTTTCTTTTGTGGCTGAACATTTTGTAATAGCCGCTCAAGTTCCCAGCTCCCTGTAGTTTCGCCCACTTCTGCCGCATACCATGATCTAAGTTGAAGATACTTAAACCTAGAAAATGTTGGGCCTATCTTAGCTCGTAAGACCTCCCATGGAAGAATCTCATCTGTGTCCATCAGATCCAACCATTTCACCAAACCAGCTCTCTTAATCGGGATCGCCAAGCTATCACCCAGACAAAGAGGGGTCACAGGAGAATCCCAAATGGGGGCAAAGTCGGAGTAATATCCTATGCCCCATCTGCGTCTCGCTTTATACCATGTCGTCAAAGCAGCCTTAAGAACCTTAAGACGGACACGTTTAAAGTACCTTGGGGCCCCAAACTTGTATAGAAACCCTCTTTGGCCGCTGCCTCCCTCAGTCATTGCCATTTCGCCCAAAATCCTGCCCCACTTTGTTTCCGCAGGTATAGAAAGCAACATCCTGATACCCTTAAATTGAAAGGCTGTTAAATACCAATTGAAATCCGGAAGAGCCAACCCACCTTTTAAGAGTTTTCTTCCTAAATGTTTTCCAGGACATCCTAGAACTTTTGAGTCCCCATATAAAACTCCTAATTTTCCCCTAGATCTTACTTATGTTCTTATGGGAAAAATTAAGGGAACTGCATTAAATAGGTATGTCAGCTTGGGTAAGATACTCATCTTCACCAGATTTACCTTCCCATAGATCATCAAAGGGAGATTCCTCCATCTGGCGAAGAGGTAATCAATTTCCTTTTCAATTTTCCCGAGATTTATCAGAGGTATTTTATTCAGGTCCTTGACAATTTTTATACCCAGATACCTGAATTCTTTGCTGATGGGGCCGCCTCTGTAATCAGTATTCCAACACATGACTTTAGTTTTCGCTGAATTAGCGAGATTGCCTGAAATCAAGCCAAACTCCTCCAACAAGCTTTCGAGCCGTGGAATAGATATCTCTGGATCACTGGTGTGCACCATAACGGTAAACAGTCATAATATCGATTCCAAAATATAGAATGGACATAATATCTAAGTAAAAATATAGAATGGACAAAATATCGAATGGACACAATATAGTGGTTAAAAATATCGAATTTAAGGTAAGTAATATCGATTTTCAAAATATAGAAGTCAAAATATCGAAGTATACAATATAGGCATTAAATATATCGATTTTTTAATAATATCAATTTTTTTAAGTGTTTTGTATGTTAGTATATGTGTGAAAAGTGTATATTAATTTTTGTACTGTATGTTTAATGTATTTTAAGTCATGAATTTTATGTTATTTAATTTTTGCGTAATTTAATTCTGTAGCCGGTTGTGGGTTTATAGGGGAATAGGGTGGGAAGTAATTTAATTGTAATTAATTAAATATTTTTATTTATTTATTGGTATTCATTTTGAATTTATTGTTATTTTTTAATTGGTAATTAATTTTTATTAATTGCCAATTAATTTGTATTAATTGATTAATTGTTAATTATGTTAATTTTCTAAATTTATTTTCCCTAGCGGGTTGTGGGTTTATAGGGGAATAGGGTGGGAAGTAATTTAATTGTAATTAAGTAAATGTTTTTCATTTATTTGTATTGTTTTTAAATTTATTGTTAATTAATTTTTAATTGGTAATTAATTTCTATTAATTGGCAATTAATTTTTATTAATTGGTAAATATTTTGTATTAATTAAATATTTGATATTTATGATAATTGTATTAATGTATTTTCTGTAGTGGGATGTGGGTTTATAGGGGAATAGGGTGGGAAGTAATGTAATTGTAATTAATTACATATTAAAAATACTTTTTGTGTATTGATAATTAATTTACTGTTAATTTTTAATTGGTATTAATTTTTATTATTAATTAGTTTTTGTTATTGAAAATTAATTAGTTGTTAAATAATTATGAATATGTTATTAATTTTTCATTACTAATATGTAGTTGTATTTCTAATTAATTATTACATAATATTAAATTGGTTATTAATTTCAATTAATGTTTTATTGGTATTGATATTTAATTTATGTTTAATAATATATTAAATCATTACTGTTAAACTCACTGGAGTGGGAATAGTAATTTTCACCCTCCCGCTATCCAACGCTTTCCCTACTGTTGCACTCTCTGGAGTGGGAATAGTAATTTTTACCCCTACGCTATCCAAAGCTTTCCCTACTGTTGCACTATCTGGAGTGGGAATAGTAATTTTCACACTCCCGCTATCCAACGCTTTCCCTACTGTTGCACTCTCTGGAGTGGGAATAGTATTTTTTACCCCTACGCTATTGAACGCTTTCCCTACTGTTGCACTCTCTGGAGTGGGAATAGTAATTTTTACCCCTACGCTATCCAAGGCTTTCCCTACTGTTGTACTTTCTGGAGTGGAAATAGTAATGTTTACCCTTCCAATATCCAACGCTTTCCCTACTGTTGCACTCCCTGGAGTGGGAATAGTAATTTTTACCCCTACGCTATCCAACGCTTTCCCTACTGTTGCATGCTCTGGAGTTGGAATAGTAATTTTTACCCTCCCGCTATCCAACGCTTTCCCTACTGTTGCACTCTCTGGAGTGGGAATAGTAATTTTTACCCTTATGCTATCCAACGCTTTCCCTACTGTTGCACTCTCTGGAGTGGGAATAGTAATTTTTACCCCTACGCTATCCAACGCTTTCCCTACTGTTGCACTCTCTGGAGTGGGAATAGTATTTTTTACCCCTACGCTATCCAACGCTTTCACTACTGTTGCACTCACTGGAGTGGGAAAAGTATTTTTTACCCTCCCGCTATCCAACGCTTTCTCTACTGTTGCACTCTCTGGAGTAGGAATAGTAATTTTTACCCTTACGCTATCCAACGCTTTCCCTACTGTTGCACTCACTGGAGTGGGAATAGTATTTTTTACCCCTACGCTATCCAACGCTTTCCCTACTGTTGCACTCTCTGGAGTGGGAATAGTAATTTTTACCCCTACGCTATCCAACGCTTTCCCTACTGTTGCACTCTGGAGTGGGAATAGTATTTTTTACCCCTTCGCTATCCAACGCTTTCCCTACTGTTACACTCACTGGAGTGGGAATAGCATTTTTTACCCCTACGCTACCCAACGCTTTCCCTACTGTTGCAGTCACTGGAGTGGTAATATAAATGTTACCCTCCTGCTATCCTACGGTAAAATATTGTACATTTTTTATTATTAACTTAAATTAATTATATCTTAATTTTAAGGTTATTTGAGTATTTTTAAGTATGTTTTAGTTAATTATATTTATTATTTCATTAATTTTAAGTTACTTTTAAGACATTTAAAAGAATTCGATATTTTGACTGACTATATTTTTTACAGACTATATTTTGGATTCGATATTTTTGTACTTACCTGTTTGTAGATAGGAATTCGATATTTTGGCATTCTATATTTTGGTGACTATATTTTGGTAAGTCTATATTTTGTCATTCTATATTATGTCAGTGATCCCACCATAACATCGTCAGCATACAATACTATTTTACACTGATAATTTTGTGATTTAAACGGACTGATTGAATCATCCAACCTAATAGTTTGTGCTAGTGGCTCGATATAAATGTTGAATAGGAGAGGGGATAAGGGGCACCACTGTCTGGTCCCTCTCTGGATGTCAAAGCTGGGAGTCGGGGTGCCATTCAGCATAATCTTCGTGGATGCTCCTTGATAACAATTCCTTAGGGTCTGTACAAAGGTAGGTCCCATACCCATAACCTCAAGGACCCCCCAAAGATACCTCTAACCAGGCGCGCAACACCCATTGGGCTCACCGGGCTTCAGCCCCCCCCCGTCGCCTCCTCTGCCCGGGCTAAGATCACACGCACTGAAATGGTGCAAGAAGGCTGCGCATCCGATCCAAGAATGTGATTGTTTTAATGATTTCTGAGAGGCCCAGCAGCCCGAGCCAGACAGCGAGCCTCTGAAAAGTTTCAGCGAGTGGACCCCCCTGCCCTGACCTCTTGTGTTTACTTTAGAGTGGCGCAGAGGTGAAATCCTTGCCTGAAGGCAGGGATTTCACCTAAGCACTTGATGGGTTGTGAGCATGGGGTGTGAAGATGTGCACAGCAGGGAGAAGGCATGGCCAGTTAAGGTGATGTTTTTCATTTGTAAAGGAATTTCTGCTGGCATCTTAGCCCAGGGTGTGCTGTCTGTGCACTTGTATAGATGTGTATTCCATACAATTGCACAGACAGCAAACCCTTGGCTATGACGCCAGCAGGAATTAATTTACAAAGGAAAAGCTTCACCTGCACTGGCCATCCCTTTCCCCCTGCTGTCTGTGCATTTGACCCACATTGATCTACACAGTGAGACCTTCGGGAGGGGCTGGATGCCAGGACACAGTGCTGCTGATCAGCCACACTCCACAGTATAGTATCGGAAGAGCAGGCAGCAGTTTTTTGTGTATGTTCCAGTAACTTTAATGCATTTTTCAGCACAGCATTACCTACTGCCTGCATATCAAGGTTACTGTAAATGTTGTTCTTGACTTACATACATAGAAACGTCAAAGAGGACAGTCCCCTCCAAATATGCAAATGTAGTGTAAGTTTGTAGTGTTCATTTTTTTTGGGGTGCTAGTGGGTAATTTTAGAGTTCAGGGTGGGTATGGGTTATGGGGTGCCAGGGGGGAATTTATGGTTCACGGTGGGTATGGGTTATGGGGTGCAGGGGGGATTTATGGTTCAGCATGGGTATGGGTTTTGGGGTGCCAGGGGTAATTTTAGGGTTTAGGGCAGGTGTGGTTTTTCGGATGTCAGGGGGCTATTTTAGGGTTTAGGGTGGGTATGGGGTGCCAGGGGACATTTTAGGGTTCAGCGTGGGTATGTGTTTTGGTGTGCCAGGGGTAATTTTAGGTTTCAGGGCAGGTGTGGGTTTTGGGGTGTCAGGGGCAATTTTAGGGTTCAGGGTGGGTATGGGTTATGGGATGCCAGCGGAGAATTTATGGTTCAGGGTGGGTAGGGGTTATGAGGTGCCGGGGGGAATTTATGGTTCAGCATGGGTATGGGGTTTGGGGTGCCAGGGGTAATTTTAAGGTACAGGGTGGGTGTGGGTTTTGGGGTGCCATGGGATTAATTTTAGGGTTCAGCGTGGGTATGTGTTTTGGTGTGCCAGGGGTAATTTTAGGTTTCAGGGCAGGTGTGGGTTTTGGGGTGTCAGGGGCAATTTTAGGGTTCAGGGTGGGTATGGGTTATGGGGTGCCAGATGGGAATTTATGGTTCAGCATGGGTATGGGTTTTGGGGTGCCTGGGGTAATTTTAAGGTTCAGGGTGGGTTTGGGTTTTGGGGCTCCATGGGGGTGATTTTAGGGTTCAGGGTGGTATTGGGTTTTGGGGTGCCAGGGGGTAATTTTAGGGTGTGGGGTGGGTATGGGTTTTGGGGTGCCGGGGAGGGATAATTTTAGGGATAGGATGGGTATGGGTTTTGGGGTGCCTGGGGTAATTATAGATTTCAGGGCGGGTATGGGTTTTAGGGTGTGAGGGGGTTAATTTTAGGGTTCAGCGTGGGTATGTGTTTTGGTGTGCCAGGGGTAATTTTACGATTCAGGGTGAGTATGGGTTTTGGGGGGCAATGCATCAAACTAACAAAAATGTGTGCTTTAATTGTTGCCCAGTTTCAAATGCAGAATTCACCAATTTTTTTTCTCAGCTTGACCTGAGCATTAACCGATCCTGATTATTTGCCATTTTAGCTCCGCCCCATTGATTTACATTAGCCACGCCCCTTCATCTGCCATGTTAGCCCCCCCCGAAATTAAGACCTAGTTGCGCCCCTGCCTCTAACACACCCGGTCAAAGGCCTTAGCAGCATCTAAGGCCACTACTGCTAAGGGACCCGCCCTCATCTCTGCCAAACTGTTGTTACCTATCAATAGTTGCGTCTGCTCCTGAATGAATCTCCCTACCATAAAACCCTTCTGGTCAATGTTAATGAGGCTTGGTGCCAATTTCGCCAATCTCCCTGCCAGAATGCCCATAAAGATCTTATAGTCGGCGTTCAGCAGGGAGATCTGACAGTAGGAGCCAGCTTTCAGTGGGCCCTTCCCTGGCTTCACTATTAAAACAATTGTGGCTTCCTTCCAAGATCTGGGTACCACTCCTGAGGCGCTATGAACTGGATTAAATAGGGCGTGGAGTACCGGGACAGTTCATCCAAAAGAAGTTAATATACTTCATTAGGGAGAGCATCCAAACAGCAGCTTTTTTTGTTTTTAGACCTATTTATTTGATCCTTCTTCTCTTCGATGGTTATAGGAGCGTCAAGAACGTCTAGACAGGGTTCAGTTAAAACAGGTAAAGATTTATCTCTTACCCAAGAAGATATTATATCCTGGGAAGGGTCCACATTCTCCCTATACAGATCTGAGAAGAGGGAAAGAAGACAGTTCTGCTAATCTTCAGGCTTACTAGATTTTCCACCACTACTATCGACAATGAGTTTGTTGATGTTATTTTTTGACCCGTCAATCCTGGCCTTCCAGGCTAATAGGGCTCCTGCTCTTTCCCCATACTCGAAATTTTCCATGCTCTTCTCTTGCCATTGTGTCTTACATTTCTGATCCCACCTGAGGTCCTGCCTGGCCTCCTCCAAATTTCTTTCTACCTGCTTCAGTTTTTCTGAATTCTCCTGATTAATATTGCCCCTTCCCTGTTTTAGTTCAGTTATCCTACTCTCAATGGCCTGTAGTTTACAAGGTCTTTGCTCGATCCTTAGAGCTTATTAGGCGATGTAAAATACCTCTCAAACTGGCTTCATAAGCTTCCCAATCATAATCTATAGACGTGGAGCCTAAATTTGAATGAGAAAAATTCTAGAGAGGATGTTCTGATAGACTGACCAGTTCCAGGACCCGACAGCATTGATCTATTCAATGTCCATCTCATTTGTGGACTGTTGCCGTCCTTGGAATATAAAAACAAAAGAGGGGCATGGTCAGATAGGTGGTTAGGCAAAACAGATATATTGCAAAGATTATCTAAAATTAACCTGTTAACTAAAACATAATATATTCTAGAGGAATGATGGTATTTTTTACAATAAAAGGTGAATCCTTGGGCATCACCCATCTTAGCCCTCCAGAGGCCTACCAAATTCACATTAAGTAACAAATTCTTCATAACCCTGCGTGATCGCAGGATCCCTATAACATGACTTGAGTTAGATCTATCATTAGAGGGAGCAAGACGGACGTTAAAATCACCTCCTATTATTAAGGGGGGATTTGCCGTAATCAATTTATCATGTAATTTTCTATCATTCTTACAATATTTTCTCCCTTTTCTGCTCATTATAATCTTATGTCTCTTTTCTATTCTTTCACTAGGTTTTTGCAGCAACTATTAGCCATCTGTTCTCATGATTCAGGATGTTTAGTACATAATCCTCACCTATGTTTTGATATTCTATGCACATGTTACTTTAGTCTTTAGGTATATCAGGGAGCTTGGCTCTCCCATTAAAAGAGAGAGCATGAGATCACTTGTCTAAACTTAATATTGATATTACACTTCTACAAGAAACCCCTTTAGATTAATATGAAACAAAGAAATTAAAGCTGGCTTGGCGATGTTTTCTCTTCACCTCTCTAATAGTGTTGTTATTATTGGTTCAAACTAAATACAGGTTGTTTTATTAGCTCAAGAAAATTATACAAAAGGCAGAGTGTTATTTATTAAATTGAAAATTGTTAATATTCCCAGTACATTGGGTAATGTATATGATACAACTTAAGCTGATAATACGTTTTGGAATTTTATGGCATCTAAATTAATGAAATATACAGATGACAAATTGCTCCTTAGTGGAAATTGTAATCATGTACTAGATCCCTTTTTTAGACCGACAATCGAAAGTTAAATAAATTATGCCTTGAGAGTTGTTAGTCTTGATGAAAAAAAATATACCTTTTATTCTCTGATTCATGGATCCCAGAATAGAATTAATTATTTTTTTCTGAGTAGAACATTATTGCGACAAATGACAACTGCTGTTATTGGAGAAATTCTATTTTTACATCAAGGTCCATTTTTTTATTGATTTGGATCTTGCTCTTCTTCCACAAGGCCCCTGAAGGTGGAGATGTAATAATGCTCTTGTCTCTGATAATTTTTTACACAATCTTTCGAGCTTTTTGTTGAAGAATTGTTTAGTAATACAACCTCTGAGAAGCCATTTCACCCAATTTTGAATTTTAGTTTTTTGTTTGATAAGTTGATTTTGGTTGAGTTTTCAAACCAAAAACAAACAAATAAAACATAACAGGCATAGTAACACAATCGATCTAAGAAATTTTCACTACTGATCATCTGCGTAATTATTCTAAGTATCCCTGGCGCCATATTACAGAAAGTGCCCCGGGGGTGCTTTGGTGTTACAGAAGGGGCCGCAGACACTTGTGCGACCCCTTCTGTAATACTGATAGCGCTGGGGCACTTAAAGCATCAGCGCTCTCTGCAGGGGGCGTTCCCTCATTTGCATCTTATTACAGAAGCGGATGCAGAGTCAAAAAAAGCCCTCATGAGGTGCACTGTCAGTGCGCCCCCTGATGGCAGGCCTCTGGCAAAGGAAACATGGTCCCATGGACTCCCTAGACTTCCCCTTGCAGGTAGGTGCAGTCACTGACTGCACCTACAAGGCGCCTGCAAGGGGTTCTCTAATCCCCTTCAAAAGTGCAGTCGGGTTGACACCTGCACTATGAAAACACAGAACAGCTGTACCTCTCCTCTGATAGCACTTCCCCAGGGCAGTGCAAGTTCGAAGCTGCCCTGGGGCAGCATATTCATCGTAAAAGGTCGCATTTTCATTGTTTACAGGGGCGCAGCTTTTTAAAGGTGTGCCCTGCACAAACAATGAAATAGCACTTATTGTGTCCTTTGCCCTTGGAGGCCAAAATAGTCCCACCACATTCCCAAGACCTTGCTATACTTTTTGGGGCAGTCTCACACTGCGTAGAAAGGCTATTCCATCTTTGCATACCAGTCCATTGCCCTTTGCCGTGCTTTCAAATCCAGGGCAGAGGCTGATTTCCAATTCTGGGCAATATCTCTCTTGGTGAGCAGTGTTGCTAGGCACAAAAGAGACCTGTCAGTTCTCCTCTGACCCAAATCTTACAGCAGGCACAGAAGCGCAATGAGAGCTGAACACTCCACTGGCCTCCCCAACACTTTGAACAAAACACCCAGTCTCCAGATCCAGTAATAATGTACAACAGGTGACAGCCAGATGACATGATAGTGTAGTGTAGTTCCTATTGTCCCAATAGGCTCTGCACATTGGAATAACATAAACAGCAGTGTAGACGTAGGACTGAGGTCATCTAGGTCTCTACTGACTATGTTAAACTTAATTTAGGTTTGCGCCAGCTAGCTCAGAGGTCACTGGAAACTTTCTCAAATGAAGAGGGATGGATAACCTTCCTTGGCTCAGACAAGAAGGGATTCAGTTTCCGACAACCGCATAAACATGACAACTTTGCTCCCTCAGAATAAGAGTATATCTCTAGAGTCGTGTGAAAACAATAGACAGATATTTCACTCAGTCAACAGTGCATACTTAGTTTCACCAGAATGCAGAGAAATGGAGAGACAGCCGTTTTCAATACAAAGGTGTTATTTATTTAACAGTCTTCCTTCTCATGCAAGAGAAATGAATTGCCACAATTGCAATACTTAAAGTAAAGTAAAGTGCGTACAGTAAAAGTAGTATTATGAAATAATACTGTAAAAGCATTAGCCAAATGATACTTTAAAATGGATAAAATATATACATACACATATACATTGGCTAAAAGGCTCAACTGGTGCTTCTAGCCAAGCCTACCCCGGCGTACCTGACCTAAGCCTAATACTCGGCAAGGGACAAGTAAGTAGCGATGTTAAGTTAAGTTGGTTTAAGTAATTTTGCCAAGAATCTGCATCAAGAATTCTCCTAAGGGTTTAGTCAGCTCCGTACCTTGGTAATAGAATGTGGGAGGTCTGGTATCTCTTTACTCAGGACTCGATATCCCAGCAACCCGCAAGGGTAGGCTGGAAACACCTGAGCTGGATTTTCTCGGCTGGAGAAAAAGACAGTGTCTCTCTCAGTGCGTCAAACAGGAGGGGCGGCTTCCGTGGGCACTCGCATCAGCTGGGCTCTCGCGCAAGTAGATGGCCACTCTGCTCCAAACCACCGTGTGTTTGCTTAAGGCAACTGTTGGTATTTTAAACCTGAAAGGTGGCGGGTTTGACGTAAGGTTGGACATAAGACGTCACCAAGAACTAACAATTCTTGCAAGACTTCAGGAGTTCTTGTTCAAATCAAAACAAAAGCAGGGGGATTTTCCCGGGCTGCTGGAGGCTTGGTTTGTTTAAAGAACGCGGTGTGCTTTCTAGGAGTCGATGGGAGTAGCCATGATGTGCTTTGAATTGCATGTGCTATTACTGAATATGAATCTGATTCTTATGCCGTTGTCATGACATTATTGATTATATCCTCACAAGGGCATTAATCGGGAATATCAAATTAGGGTCCTAGATAAGAACACGACACCCACTCCACGAATTGATGTCCATCATTACTAAAACTAAGCAATATTAAACATTCAAAGGTGCATGTGTTTTTTCCGACCCACTGGCCTGCTGGTATATACTTTTGACAGTAATTAAACTGGAAAGTTGTTATCGGAATTGTAATCGTTCCATGTATTATCCATTCAATGACAGGTCTTTCTGACATTGTCAATGGTAATCTCTCGAGTTTTTCAATGCTCAGGATTGTATAATCTGCTCCTTTTTGTGCCAAACTGATTTGTTTATCAGTAAGGTTAAAGAGACCGAATAATGACGTTGTGTTGATTAGACGCCATGGTACGTAGCCTGAACGCAGATTTTGCAACGTCCATCCAAGCTGTACAATAGAACGTAACTGAGACTGACCATGTTGTATCATTAGTAAGTCCTGCTCTATTATATCAAAGGCAGATGATACAATACTGTCCAGTGAATATATTCTGGAAGACAGAGTCGTTAACCCATTGTCCACAACAGAAAGTGATTTTTCCAAATTAATACGATCAATTTCTCGTATTTTCTCAGCAGTTTCAATTTGCATTACTTTCCATGCTTCGTTGTATGCAGCATATATACCAGCCGCTAAGAAACGTTTTTGACGCTGTTTGCGTGGTCCCATTATGAAATCACGCAAGTCAGCACCATCTTTAAGTTGCTTAATTTCTGCCAGTGTGGATTTCTGTAGCCACTCAAGGCATAGTTTCCCTACACTGTATGTTGTAACTATCCCTGGATGTTGTCTCTGGGAATATCTAGGGTCTGGTCTGGTCATTTTGAACCCCTGTGTTTTGTTCAGGAATCTATCTTGACAGTTATTTGTATCTGTTGGCCAAATCAACCATTTTTTCCAATCAGTATGTGTTCTGTTTTGGTATAAAATATTAGAAACGTCTATCTCCACATCAGTAGTGCTGTCACTATCAGGCATGGGTTTTGGAATAGACTGTGTGTTCATGTCTTTTATCTTAGCAAGGCCAAGACAAGTAGTCTGTTGAATAGTGTCATTCAATAATTTGTTCTGGGATCATGCAGGCCCTAAAAAGTGATTCTAGGCCTTGTTCTTGCCAATCTTTGGATCCCCAGATTGTTTTTGTTTCAATTGTGTTTTTCCAAATATCGAAACCTAATGTAGACATTTTGTCATAAAATTTTTCTGAATAAATCAATTTAGTATTTGTCAACATTGTTTTCATTCCTGTTCTATTTGACATTTTAAAATAAAACGTTCTTGGGTCACTGTTATTAAGTCCTGAGAAGTATTGGAATTTATCAGAAAACTTTATGAACTGCCTTTTGGTGGAGTAGGACAGTATTCCCACTGGTTAAAAGATAAAACATTTCTAGGCTGAGCACTTTTATGCAAGTAGTGGTCACCATAATGGTTGTAGCAGTAAAGCTCCTCATAATTGGACGAACCCTGCAAGTAATCTTGTTCTGTAAATTTCGCTGACATTACTAAATCTGACATCATATTATTAATGTTTTCAAAGTCCCAATCATCAGAGA
Organism: Lissotriton vulgaris; assembly: GCF_964263255.1. Lineage (NCBI taxonomy): Eukaryota > Metazoa > Chordata > Amphibia > Caudata > Salamandridae > Lissotriton > Lissotriton vulgaris. Next base: position 1,288,175,754 of record NC_141687.1, on the reverse strand, counting down.
AGGTACTAGGTGTTACAAAGTCACTTAATGAAATCTTGAGCTGGTGGAGATACTTTAAAAGCTCGACCGGGCCCAAAATGTCATAATCAGTTCTGTCCCATGCTACCCCACCCGGTATTGTAATGGCTGTGATGTTCACTGATGACAGTTCTCTTTTCTCGATGTGAGAAGATGTGTGTGGCTTTAGGACCAAGTAGATGTTCTGACTTGCTGTGTCCATTTTACTATATTTTCCTCCAATGAATCTTCCCAAACATATAACCATGATGAGCCAAAGCAGGAGGAAAAGTACACCTAACAGAATCCAAAATTCAATCCATGGTGAAATTAGGTAAGTCTTTTTCAGTTGGTGGAAAAGTTCAATTACTTTATTTTTAAAATTCTGTGTTGGAGGCGTTTCTTCAAGTTCCCTTGGGTCTTCTGAGAAATTGTCGAAGTTGATGAAGTAGCCTGATGTAGTTCTGTCAATTGTTGGAATTGCTTCCGGATTTTCATTTGCTTTTGCATTTTTCTTTGTTTCATTAGAATAGTCTGAAGCTACATCATTGTAGATTGGTGTTTCTTGACAAACTGTTATTATTTGTGTTTCAAGAGGCACAAGTTCCATGGCATTATTGCATAGTCCTTTTTTATTCATTTCAGATTTTTCAATTTTGATAAGTCTCTCAGCATGAGCCTCTTGGATTGTAGCAAACTTTGGTATTCTGCTATTTCTTGGGAGTCCACTTGGCCTACTACTTATTATTGGCCACATGATTGTGGTTTTACCAGGTCGATGGATACAACTTGGTTCTCCTTTTTACCAGCAAGGGGCGGTAGTACTACTGATCTTGTTCCTTTGATGGCTAAGACAGGTACTGCTTTTCTGTAAGAAGGCCCAAATTCCTTCTTTACCGCAATCTTTTCTCTAACCAGATCCCCAATCTTTGGAATCCAGAAAGGTCTTGCTGGGACAGGTGGTTTTTCTTCAGTGGATGTTGACTGTTGTTTCAACTTTATGTTACTCAGGTTATTTCTTTTTTCATTTAGATCCTGTAAAACAGCCAAGCGATCTTTGATATCAAAGCTTTTTTCTTCTATCACTGAAGTATGACTATCTAAGTACTGAATATACATTCTAGTTCCGAACAATAGTTCGTATGGAGTGTGACCTTTTAGAGAGTTTCTTGGCAGATTATTAAGACTACGTTGGACACTTGTTAAATGTTTGACCCACCCATCACCTGAACCTAATACCCTCGCCGTTATAGATTGCTTTATGTCCCGTTTTTTTCTTTCCATAACCGTATTTCCCTCAGGATGGACGGGACTAGAGTACCGCAATGCGATGCCCATACTGTTCATGGCCTCTTTGTAAGCTCGAGACCCTGATCAAAATGTAGCATGCCAATTGCGTATGTGCAGATAAAGACTCGCAAATCTTTTATAACAGTTTTGGCGTCAGCCGAGTGTGGTGGTCTACATTTTAAGTGAACTCTGTCTTAATTATTATGGGGACGCATTTCTCCGACTGGATTTCTGCAATATAGAAAGCCTGATGCTCTCTAATGGTGGTATCTGGGCTACAGGCTGGACCGGTTCAAAACTGCGATCCCTGTTGCAGTCCTTGCAATTCTTTATAAAACAGTAGATATCTACACTTATTACCAGCCACCAATATTCTGATTGTAGGTCCATCAAAGATTTCAGGATTTCTTGGTGCCTCAGACCCAACCCCATATGTGCCTCTTCTAATAGGAAGATTCTCCTGTTCGTGTTTGGAATTACTCTATCCCCTACTCCAGGGATTCGAGCAAACGGAACGGAGTTTGCGTCAATTATGTATGTTTTACTGAGTGGATAGTTCAGAGGTAGTGTTGAATAATCGCCTTTCAATGAGGCTTTTACCGCTAGCATCGATTCCCCATCTATGTGTTTTTCTGAACGCTTTTTAGTGGCTACGGAAGCCGGGTGAACCGCTTCCGCTATGACTGTGTTAGCCAATGAATTCCCTGCAACGTGAACGCCATCACGTCGATGACTCATTGCGTGTATCACGTGAGTCTTTCGTTGTTCTTTCTGTAAAAGAACTACCTGTTCCCAAAGCCTTTTATGCTTTATTGTGGCACCTGTGTCATCTTTGTAACCGTTTTTTATCCATGTCTGTATGTCACTGTTATAGGATTTGACGCAGAAATACGAATCGCACACTATTAGTCTGGGGAATTCGCAATCGGCATTTTCAAGCGCCATCTTTAAGGTTCTTATTTCAGCTCGCTGAGCTGAACATTTCCTGAGTGATTCAGTTTTGGTAATCATTGGTTTGAATTTACCAGAGCGCCAGCGACCTTTAACAATCGCGCACGCTGCATTATACGATTTATTTTCTACATCATAGTGTTGTGCGAATCTGTCCATATAGATTACGCAGGTATATTTTTCTAGAGGCAGAATTTTAGCTGGCAGAGGATATTCCCGTTCATATACTAGGCCATCTAGTTTTTTCAGTTTTGGGTCAAAATAGTATTTCACGTCTTCTGTAGCAAAGGAAGTTTCCCATTCTATCCATTCTGGATCTAATACTCCTTTAACCAAGTTACGAGGGCTTGTTAACGCCTCAAGGGCTGATTCTTCTGAAAAGACAGCTATTCTTCTGCCTTGGGCTAGGTCTCGTTCTTTTCCTACAGCAGTTCTAACCGCAGTTAGAATTTTTTCTGTGGAGCTGAATTTCATTTCAGCTTCAGTGTACAAGTGTGATTTGTAAGCTATAGGTATCGTTTCTCCCTCATTAGAGGTCAGGCATGTGAATCCGCATCTTCCTAGGATGGCTTGGATTACAAGATTGCGTGTGTTCTCACGTGTTTGCAATTTTGTTTTAGTTAACATGTCTGTTTGTAGTGATCTCAAAATGTCTGTGTGTTTCTGAGTCCGATAGGTTTGTTTGAAATCTGGTTTTATTAATTCATATAGAGGTTTAACTCTTTCAGCATAATTTAGAATATAGGTTCTTCCGAAATTCAGGAAACCTAGTAGTGATTGTAAATTCTTCAGCGTTTTTGGTGCTTGGAGTACAGCACATTTCTCTAAGAAATTGTTTGCTAGGCTTTTGCCTTCGCTTGATAATTCATAACCTAAAAATAGGACAGTTAAGTGAGCAATTTGTGACTTTTTAAAGTTGAATTTGTAACCCTCTGAGGCGAGTCCAAGTATTATGGTGTTCACCCTTTTTAAGTGAGTCTCCAGGTCATCATCTGTGAGATAGATGTCATCGACATATGATAATGCTTCATCATCATATATTTGTAGTAACTCTGTTACTCTTGCTGAGAATAATCCTGGGCTATTCTTGAATCCCTGTGGGAGTCAGCAAAATTGTTTTTGCGACCCAAATATTGAGAAAACGGTCAAATACCTGCTTTCTGGTGCAATGTTTTGACAGAAGAATCCATTGGAGATGTCGAATGTCGTTTTATATTTTTTGCGCACAATGTTATTCATTAGTGCTGCACTATGTGAGTTTTGCACTGCAAACGTTTTACAACAGGAGTTTAAGTGTCTGTAGTCCAAAACTAGACGATACGAATCGTCTAGCTTGGAGACAGGAAACAAAGGATTGTTCATTTGTGAGGTGCATGTTTCGATCACCCCTTGGTACTCAAGTTGATCTAAGATCTCCCTGACTTGTTTTTTAGCTTCTTGTTTTATTGGATACTGCCTTTGTGCAGTGGGCTGATTTTTTAACTGGATCTTGTGGTGAGGTGAGTCCTTATCCCAACCTACATGATTCTTGTATAAAGTAGGAGCTTGGGCTACTGCTCATTTTCTTGCATAAGTACATTTTTTATGAATCAGGATATGATTCGAGAAGGCAGGCATAATCATGTGTTCGCCATGAGGGCACTCCCTGACAAACTCTGGTGGCCAGTCTTTCTCAGCTAACAGAATGTCATAGCCTTTTGAAAGTTTTTCCCAAAAGAGACTTTTTATTTTCCTGGTTTTATTTCCCTCTATACGTAATGTTATTTCATATAGCTTATGGGGCACACTAACTCGTGTGTCTTCAGTTTCCACTTGAATGTATTCATTCGTGTCCACTGTCTCCAGAAGATTCATCAGGGTCTTGTGAGCTATGGTCACTTCTGCTCCGCTGTCTAGCATTGTCTGTGCCCACTCTCCGTTTTTCAGCTGTGTCCTCAGAATTCTCTGCATGTTTAATCTTAATACTTGCTACCTTCTTTCTGGGAAATTATATTTTTTTACTTTGATGAGCAGGCTCCTTGTCTTTGGACTTGACGTGCTCTTCTCTGTGTTCTGACCCTCCTCTTCTTTCCGATTTCTGTGAGGAAGATCGAGAAGAATTCAGTGAGAAGGATCGAGAGGGACGTGTATCAACATCTTGATATCTGTCTGGTTTTCTTATTTTATCCCTATCTCTAAGGTTGTATCTTTTTTCAGAGGGTTCCCTTTGGGGAGACTTGTCTTCTCGGCCTGGAGATCTCTCTCTACGCTGAGGAGACCTTCCTCTGGACTGGAAACTTTTTTCCCTGGGATTGGATTGTTTATTACCATCCCAGCTCTTTTTTGGAGTCTTTAAATTATTTTTAATAAATGATTTTTCAGGATTTTCAGTTAGTTGGGGTTTTATTGGTTTCCCACCCAAACTATCTCTTCCTAGCTCTTCATAGGATTTTTCTATGATTCTGGCAAGTTCCAATGGTTGGGCTGTTATATCTGTTTCCTTCAGTTTCTGGAGGTTCTCTATGTCATCCCTTGCCAATTGAACTAATTCTCTATATGCCTTTGTTAATTCTTTCAGTTTAACTAGGAGTTGTTCGCTTGACATTATTTCGTAGTCTGGGTGTGTTGCATAGTTGCATAAGACCGGACCCGTTTCTTCTGGTCTTTCTAGCGAACCGAGCCTGGTGATATGATCATTATGTTTTAGGGCGCCTTTAAACCAGAGCAGGTGCTCTTGGTATTTTAAAGGGATTTCAATCTCCTTGAAAGGAGTGTATTCATCCGGAGGTTCCTCTATTTTGTAATAGTGGAAATCTTTTGTTGTAGCGTGTGCTGCTGGAAAGTGTATCCATGAATAAAATACCTCTGTCTGCCGATATTCGTGTGCCTCTATCACGAATATGACTGTACCACCTCGCGGTGTTAGGCCATTTTCTATAAGTTTTAGAGTTATAGTTCTTCTTAGATTAACCGGAATGAGTATTGCTTCCGGTTCTGTTACATGAAGACTTGTGTCTTCCTCTAAGAGTCGAGCTGCTAGTCTTGCTCGCTCCCTTTCTGGCATTTTACTGACTGAAAGTTTTCGGTTGAAGATCGAGTTTCAAGGAAACAAAGATTAGGTGCACAATATTTTGGAACACTGTATCCTTCAACGTTGATCAAAACCAGAAACTAATACATAGGAATCTCATCCTACTAAGTTCCGGCGGATATTAACCTTTCACCCATTCCAGACGTCTATTGGAGTTTTTTCGGGGAAAGGGTACTGTGTGAAAAAGCATGACTGAGTTACTCTATTGTCTTGCGTTAGATTATCGCCTTACCAAACGTTGGGCGCCATGTAGTGTAGTTCCAATTTTCCCAATAGGCTCTGCGCATTGGAATAACATAAACAGCAGTGTAGACGTAGGACTGAGGTCATCTAGGTCTCTACTGACTATGTTAAACTTAATTTAGGTTTGCACCAGCTAGCTCAGAGGTCATTGGAAACTTTCTCGAATGAAGAGGGATGGATAACCTTCCCTGGCTCAGACAAGAAGGGATTCAGTTTCCGACAACTGCATAAACATGACAACTTTGCTCCCTCAGAATAAGAGTATAAGAGTCGTGTGAAAACAATAGACAGATATTTCACTCAGTCAACAGTGCACACTTAGTTTCACCAGAATGCAGAGAAATGGGGAGACTCCGTTTTCAATAAAAAGGTGTTATTTATTTAGCAGTCTTCCTTCTCATGCAAGAGAAATGAATTGCCACAATTGCAATACTTAAAGTAAAGTAAAGTGCGTACAGTAAAAGTAGTATTATGAAATAATACTGTAAAAGCTTTGATACGGTTTCTTAGCCATATGATACTTTAAAATGGATCAAATATATACATACACATATACATTGGCTAAAAGGCTCAACTGGTGCTTCTAACTAAGCCTACCCCGGTGTACCTGACCTAAGCCTAATACTCGGGAAGGGACAAGTAAGTAGCGATGTTAAGTTAAGTTGGTTTTAGTAATTTTGCCAAGAATCTGCATCAAGAATTCTCCTAAGGGTTTAGTCAGCTCCGTACCTTGGTAATAGAATGTGGGAGGTCTGGTATCTCTTTCCTCAGGACTCGATATCCCAGCAACCTGCAAGGGTAGGCTGGAAACACCGGAGCTGGATTTTCTCGGCTGGAGAAAAAGACAGCGCCTCTCTCAGTGCGTCAAACAGGAGGGGCGGCTTCCGTGGGCACTCGCATCAGCTGGGCTCTCGGGCAAGTAGATGGCCGCTCTGCTCCAAACCACTGTGTGTTTGCTTAAGGCAACTGTTGGTATTTTATACCTGAAAGGTGCCGGGTTTGACGTAAGGTTGGACATAAGACGTCACCAAGAACTAACAGTTCTTGCAGGACTTCAGGAGTTCTTGTTCAAATCAAAACAAAAGCAGGGGGGTTTTCCCGGGCTGCTGGAGGCTTGGTTTGTTTAAAGAACGCGGTGTGCTTTCTAGGAGTCGATGGGAGTAGCCATGCTGTGCTTTGGATTGCATATGCTATTACTGAATATGAATCTGATTCTTATGCCGCTGTCAGGACATTATTGATTATAACCTCACAAGGGCATAAATCGGGAATATCGAATTAGGGTCCTAGATAAGAACACGACAATAGATGTTAGCCATCTCCACATTGCCTATGTGTGAGGATTCCAAATGCGCCAGATGTCACACAGTCCAAGAGTGGAGGCCCCATCTGCCAAGGCATGAGGCTGTGGAGTAGGAGCCATCGGATATCTTAGAGCTGTGAATGAGAGGATATCACTGTATTAAAATCAACGTGACACCTCTGAGAAGGCCTGCCAGCTCAGCCCTCACTGCATTCAGTATGGGGATGGGCATCTAGGGAGACATATACACTAATCAAGTTATAAATCTGTCCGCCCATTGCTCCCTCCACTCTGACATTCCTACCCTCTGGGTCTGCTACACTATGGGAAATCACCATGGGTAAGGGTTTATGGATCAGAAATGCCACCCCCAGGAGTCCCTATGATTGCCAGCATAGTAGACTTTCTCATACCCATACTGGTCCAGGAAGGGGCAATGGGAGCCCAGGAGATGCATCTCTTGCAGTAGTAAAATGTCCGGGCATGACGCTTCAGAAAGTCTAGAACGATTCTACGCTAAATGCGATCATTCTGGCCATTAACATTTCACATCATTATTTTAATGGCCATTGGGAGGTAACCTGGATGTAGGAACCTTGGTGACCCCACCATGCGCACTAGTGGAAGAAAGGACTTGTACAAACGTACATAAAAGAAAACACATACTCTGTCAGAGCTTACATATAAAGAAAATCCACTATACATGTACACACGGACAGCAGGCTGGATAACCTAGAGTCTAATCTGCAGAAGTTTATCATGGCCTTTCAATTCTATAAACCCCAAAAAGGCATTTCGGTACATGTCCAGTTAAATTGCAAGTACAATACATTTTCTTCAGAGTTAGAAACTAATACAGTACGCGTTCATCAACCGACAGTTAGTGCATGCCACCTGCATGATGAAGGGTGGTGGTTCTCATGTGCCCGGTGATTGGGAGAGCTTCCAAGCACCAAAAATGCAGTAACCAATCAGAAGGGCATTTCGTCTCATCTATATACGGTATGGTAACAGTGTCTGTTGTTGGGCTAGCGGGTTTATGCATGTAGCAAGTGATGTACTAGAGCAAGTCTTACATTACGAGTTGTCTAGTTTAGCAGGATACATTAGTTTATGCGTAATCATTCTACTTCTGCACATATTCTTCAGGCCTTGTCATCAATGAATATCACATACCGTTACCAAGACAAGATTAATTCCACATAAAATAAAAAACAGTTCCACAGACTATCAGGATTGTAGTCTGCCTGAAATACAAGAACATATGGCCAACTTGCCCAAACCACCCCAATCAACTCATCCAAAGCCCGCTCCCCAAACTTCCACCCATTTAGCAGCTGTCGCCCCAATACTGTAAACCACATACATTATGAAACCAACTTTGGAGTGAATCTAACCACGTCGATCCATAGGAGAGTACTCATTAAAAGGAAATCATACTGATGGCGATACAAGTTGTTTAAGTCAGGTAGGCAAACGTAATGGCACCGGAGGCCCATGCTCAGCCTTACTCGCCCCAAATGAGATAGGCCCATGTCTACAGGTTCCCACTCAGTAGGGAGGGGTCACCTGAAGCAGGGGCACAATGCCACCCCTGCTTGTAGAACAGGAAGCTTCCATGATTGAAAAGGTGGGGGACCCTTCAGCCCATGCCTGCCACCTATGGGGTGCCCGTCACCTGCAACAGCTCTGCAGGTCAAGACTGCTGCATGCATTGTCATCATGGGACTGCTCCCCCCCATGAAGGGAGAGGGTTGCCATGTAGGAGTTCGTTGATCCGCTGCCCACTCTCAAGACACCTCAGTGATACCAAGGGGTCAACGGCCCCCTCTCGTACCCTCATGGGTCGAGGCTCCGGGTCCCTCTCGTCCCTCCGTGCAGGCGGCTGCCTTGCCTGCGGTCGAGTTGGCCTTGGCTCCGCCATGGTGGTCGGCGTGCCCCTCTCGTCCACTCATGGGTTGAGGTTGGCGTGGGGCTCCTTCCCACTCCCTGGGTGCCTCTCGTCCCTCCATGCAGGCGGCTGCCTCATCGGAGGTTGAGCTGGCGTCGGTCTGGCGCCATCACCTAACCACCTCGGCTCCGGCCCCGCCCTGGTCACCGGTGCTGTGTGATGTGGCAGAGGCCTGTCCGACGTCTCCCGTGGCGCTGGACGATGACAACATCCTCCTCCAGGTTGCGGAGTCCGCAGACATCCCCTCTTCCCTGGAGGCTGGGCGCCTGCTGGTGGTGTCCTCGCCGGAGACGGGCCGCCGCGTCGTGACTTTTTCCCTGACGTCATCAAAGGCTGGCACCTCTATATCGCGGTTTTTGCCAGAGGAACCTCAGGTCCCCCACTCCTTGGCGCCTCTTTCTCCCTTCCAGGCCTGGCCCTTCCCCACTTCAATTGGCTTCGGGGATGGCCGCATTAGCTTGCAGCTGTCACCAACAGAGGAGCTGCTTTCCGTGCCGCAGTGCGCTACGGAGGTGGGTGCGGCCTTCGCTCGCGCTCTTTCCACGGCTGTGGGAATTTTGCGCATGGGTGATCTGGCTTCTCATTTCCCCGCGGATCATCTTTTGGAGGTCCTTCACCAGGGCTCTGGTGGGAGGGAGCTTCTACTTCCCTTTGAAGGTTTGCTCCATTCTTCTCTGATGGGGGTTTAGGGGTGTCCCGCCACGGGGGATCCGGTGCATCAACACCTTCTGCACCGGCACCTTCCAGGACCGCGCAACCCGGTGTGTCTGTCCCTCCACCACTCTGCCTGTGGGCCCCTTTTGCGAACTGCTTTTCCCTTCCTGCCGTCACTATTGTCTCCACCATCATGGGGGCCCATTAGCTGGACTCTTGGGGGGGGGCAAAATATGTTCGCATCTACCAGTGCGGCTCTGCGGGGCCTTAACCCCTAATGTGTGTTGGCTCGGGCCACCTCTTGCTTGTGGGACTCCGCGGAGCCCCTTGGATCTGCTGCTTCTAAGGAGGGTGATGAGATAAGCCCCACTTGAGGCCAGTCATTGTATTTCTCTCAAGTATTTGTCTTAAAGATATTGTAGTGTTGTGTATTTTTTTGTACAGAAAAAGATTGGTTATGAAAAAAGAATTAAATTGTCTTGAATCTTTTTGAAATTAAAAACTATTAATTAGTGACGGTCCTGCATTGATATATGCTTCTCTTGCGCCGTTTTGAATTAAATGTGAATAAAGCATAGGTATTGGCAGTGCTGTTGTTCTTTGAAAAAAGGCTCAGCCTTACCGATTAGAGCCAATCCCATTACTGTTCTTTTGTTTATTGGTGTTGATTTGCGGCACCATGCGTTAGATGGGCGGGAGCTGGCGGCGTATATTCTGCGCTCCGCTCTGGACATCTCGGAGGTGCTTGGTTGTGCCATGAGCTCCTCGGTTGCCCTTCGCCGCCATGCTTGGCTTCGGGACAGTGTGTTCCCGGAAAATATTCGTGAGCGGCTGGTGGATCTTCCATTCGATGGCACTCTCTTGTTCCACGCTCCTACAGACTAGGCCATCCAGAGATTCTTGGCTGGGCTTCGGCCTCCTCCTCCTCCTCCTCCTCCTCCTCCTCCCCCTCATTGACCTGTGGTTTGATAAGGTTCTTGAGAGCTGTTCTTTCGTTGGGGAGGGTCACCCCCAGTTGTGTGATCTGTGTGGTTCATGTGCCTGAGAGTTCTCTTTTAGGTTTGCGCCAGCTAGCTCAGAGGAAGCTGAATCCCTTCTTGTCTGCGCCAGGGAAGCTTATCCCTCCCTATTCATTCAAGAAAGTTTCCAGTGACCTCTGAGCTAGCTGGTGCAAACCTTAATTAAGTTTAACATAGTCAGTAGAGACCTAGAAGACCTCAGTCCTACGTCTACACTGCTGTTTATGTTATTCCAATGCGCAGAGCCTATTGGGAAAATAGGAACTACACTACATGGCGCCCAACGTTTGGTAAGGCGATAAAACTAACGCAAGACGTTAGAGTAACTCAGTCGTGCTTTTTCACACAGACCCTTTTTCCCGTAAATACTCCAATACACGTCTGGAGTGGGTGAAAGGTTAAAATCCGCCGGAACTTAGTAGGAAGAGATTCCTATGTATAGTTTTTGGTTTAGTCAACGTTGAAGGATACAGTGCTCCAAAATTTTGTGCACCTAATCTTTTGTTTCCTTGAAACTTGATCTGCAACAAAAAACCTTTCTGCCAGTAAAAATGGTGGATAGTGATGACGATAGGGAGGCAGCTAGAATAGCAACTCAACTCCTAGAGGATGACACGAGTCTCCTACAGAATGACCCGAATGCTATACTCATTCCGGTCAACATAAGAAGAGCTATAACTCTAAAAACTTATAGATAACGGACTGACATCACAAGGTGGTACAGTCATTTTCGTGATAGAGGCACACGAATATCGGCAGACAGAGGTATTCTATTCATGGATAAACTTTCCAGTGGCAAACGCTACAACACACAATTTCCACTATTATAAAATAGAGGAACCTCCGGATGAATACACTCCTTTCGAGGATGTTGAAATCCCACTAAATTACCAAGAGCACATGCTCTGGTTTAAAGGCGCCCTAAAACATACTGATCACATCACCAGGCTCGGTCCACTAGGTAGACCAGGAGCAACGTGGCCGGTTCTAGCCAGCTACACACCACATCCAGACATCGAAAAAATGTCAGACAAGGAACTTTTAGCTAAGCTAAAAGTACTAATTAAAATTCATAGACAATTAGTCCAATATGTAATGCGGACTGCAACAGTCCAACCAGCTATTAACATTCCACAGCTGACACCTCATCAGGGAAACACAAATAAAATGACACCACAGAACATACAATCATGTCTTGGTAAAACACCCGCAAAACGGGAACAAATTCCATTCTGGCTAGCACAAAAAATAACTCAAATAGAGGCAGTATTTCCGAATACTACCCCTAATGAGAAACACAGAATTCTGACTATCTGCCTTCCAATGGGGGTCGCACCACATGTGGAGGACTGTGACACTTGGGGCACAGTCTTTGCTTCCATTTACACAAAAACACATGGTGTTCCGTCTCTGGCGGTGATACCGGATGTACTAAGACAGATTCAAAATGAATACGGTCCAGAACCTGCTTTAACTCGTGGTATGAAATTACTGAAAGACTTCAAGCAGGTCTCGGCTATATTATTAGCCAACATAAAAGGGCAATCAGCATCTGTGGGGATCTGCCAAAAATTGAAAGAAACAGATATAGCAGACCAACCAATTGAACTTGCCAGAATCATAGAAAAATCCTATGAAGAACTAGGTAGAGATAGTTTGGGTCGGAAACCGGTAAAACCCCAACTAATTGAAAATCCTGAAAAGATATTTATTAAAAATAATCTAAACACTTCAAAAAAGAGCTCGGATGTAAACAAACAATCCACTCCAAAAGAAAAAAGATTACAGTCCAGAGGAAGGTTTCCTCGGCGGAGGGAAAGAACTCCGAACCGAGAACACAAGTCTCCCCAAAGGGAGCCCTCTGAAAAAAGATACAACCTTAGAAATAGGGATAATTTGAAAAAGCCTGATAGATATCAAGATAGTGATACACGTCCCTCTCGATCTTTTCAGACTTCCTCGCAGAAATCGGAAAGAAGAGGACGGTCAGAACACAGGGAAGAGTACGTCAAGTCCAAAGACAAGGAACCTGCTCAAAGTAAAAAATTACAATTTCCAAGAAAGAAGGTAGCAAGTATTAAAATAATCAAACATGCCGAGGATACTGAGGACACAGCTGAAAAACGGGGAGTGGGCCCAGACAATGCTAGACAGCGCAGCAGAAGTGACCATAGCTCGCAAGATCCTGATGAATCATCTGGAGACAGTGGACATGAATGAATACATTCAGGTGGAAACTGCAGATACCAGAGTTAGCGAACCTCATAAAATATACGAAATAACATTGCGTATAGAGGGAGATAAGACTAGGAAGGTAAGGGGTCTGTTTTGGGATAACCTCTCAAAAGGCTATGACATCCTATTAGCTGAGAAAGACTGGCCACCAGAGTTTTTCAGGGAGTGCCCTCATGGCGAAGAAATGATTATGCCTGCCTTCTGAAATCATATTCCAATACATAGAAAATACATATATGCGAGAAAATGGGCAGTAGCTCAAGCACCTGCATTATATAAGAATCATGTAGGATGGGATGAGGACTCTCCTCCTCACAAAATCCAGTTAAAATGTCAACCAACTGCACAAAGACAGTACTCAATTAAACAAGAAGTGAAAAAACAGGTCAGGGAGATCTTAGATCAACTTGAATACCAAGGGGTGATTAAAACATGCACCTCTCAAATAAACAATCCTTTGTTTCCTGTCTCCAAACCAGACGATTCATATTGACTAGTCTTGGACTACAGACACCTTAACTCATGTTGCAAGACATTTGCGGTACAAAATTTGCACAGTGCAGCACTAATGAATAACATCATTCGCAAAAAATACAAAACAACATTAGACATTTCTAATGGATTCTTTTGTCAAAACATTGCACCGGAAAGCAGGTATTTAACCGCTTTCTCAATAATGGGGTCACAGGAAAATTTCTCTTGACTCCCACAGGGATTCAAGAATAGCCCAGGATTATTCTCAGCAAGAGTAACAGAGTTACTACAAATATATGATGATGAGGCATTATCTTATGTCGATGACATCTATCTCACAGATGACGACTTGGATACTCACTTGAAAAGAGTGAACACCATAATACTTGGGTTCGCAGCAGAGGGTTACAAATTCAACTTTAAAAAGTCACGAATTTCCCATCTAACTGTCCTATTTTTAGGATATGAATTATCAAGTGAAGGCAAAAGCCTAGCAGACAACTTCTTAGAGAAGTGCGCTGTACTCTAAGCTCCAAAAACACTGAAGAACTTACAATCGATACTAGGCTTCCTGAATTTCGGAAGAACTTACATTCCAAATTATGCAGAGAGGGTTAAACCTCTCTACGAATTAATTAAACCTGATTTTAAACCAATAAATTGGACTCAGAAACACACAGAAATTTTGAGATCATTGCAAACAGACATGTTAGCTAAAACAAAATTAGAATCTCGTGACAATACACGCAACCTTGTAATCCGAGTCATCTCAGAAAGATGCGGATTCACGTACCTGACCTCTAATGAGGGAGAAACGGTACCAATAGCTTACAAATCACATTTGTACACACAAGCTGAAAAAACATTCAGTCTTACAGAAAATACTGTAAAGGCGGTTCAGACCGCTGTAGCAAAAGAAAGAGGCCAAGCCCAAGGCAAAAGAATAACTGTTTTTACAGCAGAATCAGCCTTTGAGGTGTTATTCAGCCCAGTTAATCTAAGAACGGTGGCACTAGATCCATTATGGATACAGTGGGAAAATTCTCTTGCTGCAGAAGACATGACATACTATTTTGACCCGAACATGAAAAAACTGAATGATTTGAAATATGAAGAAGAATATCCCCTGCCAATCGAAATTCTGCCTCTCCAACAGTACTCTTGTATAATCTTTACGGACAGATTTGTACAACATTACGATGTGGATAATAAATCCTACAATGCAGCATGCGTGATTGTTAAAGGTCGCTGGCGCTGTGGTAAATTCAGACCAAAAATAACAAAAACTGAATCCCTGAGAAACTGTTCGGCTCAGCGAGCTGAAATCAGATCTTTAAAGATGGCGCTTGAATATGCTGATCGTAAATTCCCGACACTAATAGCGTGCGATTCACATTTCTGCGTCAAATCTTACAATAATGACTTGCAGAACTGGGTTAAAAACCATTACAAAGATGACACAGGTGCCACAATAAAGCATAAAAAGCTTTGGGAACAGGTAGTTCTTTTACATAAAGATCTACAGAAGACTCACGTGATACACACACTGAGTCATCGACGTGATGGCGTTCACGTTGCAGGGAATTCATTGGCTAATACAGCCACAGCGGAAGCAACTCAACCGGCTTCCGTAGCCACAAAAAAGCGTTCAGAAAAATACATAGACGGGGAAACCATGCTGGCGGTAAAAACGTCTTCAAAAGGCAGCACTACCCGTGAACTATCCACTCAATTATACATACGTAATTGACGCAAACTCCGTTCCTTTTGCTCGAATCCATGGAGTGGGGGAAAGAGTAATTCCAAACACGAACAGGAGAGTCTTATTAATAACAGACACACACATGGGTGAAGGTCCGAGGCACAAACAGATCAAGGAATCTCTGACAGAATTACAATCAGAATACTGGTGGCCGGTGATGAGCCTGCAACATTACAACTTTGCAAAGAGCTGTCCAAACTGCAACAGAGATCGCAGTAGCGAGCCAACCGGAGTATTGCCTTGGCCATTTCTGTAGTTAGCATAAGGCTATCTATACGTAAAATCCAGCGTCCCATTAATTTCTTTTCAGACTAGATTCACTTAAAAATACAGACCCCAGCGCTCGGCTGACGCCAGAACTGTTATAAAAGATTTGCGAGTCTTTATCGGCACATAAGCAATTCTCATGCTACATTCTGATCAGGGTCCTGCTTTTAGCTCTCGAGCTTATAAGGAGGCCATGACCAGCATGGGCATTGCGTTGCAGTACTGGTGTCCCTTCCATCCTGAGGGAAATGGGATTGTGGAAAGAAAAAACCGAGACATAAAGCAATCTATAACGGCAAAGGTATTAGGTTCGGGTGATGGGTGGGTCCAGCATTTAACAAGTGTCCAACGTATTCTTAACAATCTGCCAAGAAATTCTCTAAAAGGTTTCAGCTTGTACGAACTATTGTTCGGAACTAGAATGTATATTCAGGATTTAGATAGTCAAACTTCAGTGGTAGAAGATAAGAAAAAATGCTTTGACATCAAAGATCGTTTGGCTGTTTTACAGGACTTAAATGAAACAAGAAAAGCCCTGAGCAACATAAAGTTAAAACAACAGCAAACAACCACTGAAGATACACCACCTGTCACAGCAAGGCCTGTCTGGATTCCAAAGATTGGGGATCTGGTCAGAGAGAAGATCGCGGTGAAGAAGGAATTCGGTACTTCTTACAGAAAAGCAGTACCTGTCTTAGCTGTCAGCGGAACAAGATCAGTTGTACTACCGCCCCTTGCTGGTAAAAAGGAGAACCGAGTTGTATCCATCGACCTGGTAAAACCACAACCATGTGGCCAATAATAAGTAGTAGGCCCAGTGGACTCCCAAGAATTAGCAGAATTCCAAAACTTGCTACAATCCAAGAGGTTCAAACTGAGAGACTAATCACATTTGATAAACCTGCAGTGAATAAAAAAGGACTATGCAACAATGCCATGGAACTTGTGCCTCTTGAAACCCAAATTGAAACAGTTCGTCAAGAAACACCAGTCTACAATGATGTAGCCTCAGACATTGCTAATGAAAGAAAACTTGAAAAAGCAATTCCAACAATTGACAGAACTGCATCTGGCTACTTCATCTATTTCGATAACTTTTCTGAAGATCCAAGCGAACCTGAAGAAACGCCAGTAATAAAAACTTTTAAAGACAAAGCAAAGGAACTCTTTCAATCACTCAAAGAAGCATATCTGAATGCACCATTGATTGAATTTTGGATTATATTAGGCGTACTTATACTCCTTCTTTGTCTAATTTTAGTTCTCATTTTAGGAAAATGTATTACAGTACAATGGACACAGCAAGTCAGAACATCAACTTGGTCCTAAAACCACACAAGTCATCTCACATCGAGAAAAGTGAACTATCATCAGTGAATGTCACAGCCATTCCGATACCCGGTGGGGTAGTTTGGGACAAAACGGATTACGAAATCTATGGCCCGGTCGAACTCTTGAAATATCCTCACCAGTTCAAGGTTTCATTAAGTGACTTTGTAAAACCAAGTACATTTTCTGATGATTGGGACTTTGAAAGCATAAATAATATGATGTCAGATTTAGTAATGTCAGCAAAATTTACAGAACATGATTATTTACAGGGTTCATCAAACTATGAACAAATGTACTGCTATAACCACTATGCACATCACTATTTGCATAAATCAGCTCAACCTAGAAATGTTTTTAAGTATAATCAATGTGAACATTGTGCAACTCCACCTAAAAGCAGTTTGAATTTTTTTTTTGAGAAATTCCCATACTTATCAGGGTTTAACACAAGTGATGCAGAAACATATTATTATAAACTGTTAGATAAAACAGGGATAACAACTATGTTGACAAATACTAAATTGATTTATTCGGAAACATTTTATGAAAAAATGATTACATTTGTTTTTGATTTCTGGAAAAACAACATTGAAACAAAAAGATTTTGGGGTACAACAGAATGGCAGGTCCAAGGTTTAGAAGTATTATTTCGAGCCTGCATGATCCCAGAACAAATAATGTTCTTGAATGACACCATTCAACAGACTACTTGTCTTGGCCTAGCTAAGATTAAAGACCTAAACAAACCGTCTATTCCAAAGCGAATACCTGATAATACAACCACAGATATTGAGATAGACGTATCCCAAATTTTACACCAAAACAGAACACATCCTGATTGGAAAAAGTTGTTAATCTGGCCAACAGACACAAATACCTGTCAAGATAGATTCCTGAACAAAATACAGGGGTTAAAAATGACCAGACCAGACCCTAGATACTCCCAGAGACAACATCCAGGGATAGTAACAACATACAGTGTAGGGAAACTATGCCTTGAATGGCTACAGACATCCACACTGGCAGAAATTAAGCAACACTTGACTTTACCTAAAGACGGTGCTGACTTGCGCGATTTCATAATGGGACCATGCAAACAGCGTCAAAAACGTTTCATAGCGGCCAGTATATACGCTGCATACAACGAAGCTTGGAAAGTAACTCAAATTGAGACAGCAGAGAAAATACGAGAAATTGATCGTATTAATTTGGAAAAATCACTTTCTGTTGTGGACAATGGGTTAATGATTCTGTCCTCCAGAATATATTCACTGGACAGTATTGTATCATCTGCTATCGATATAATAGATCAGGACTTGCTAATGTTATAACACGGTCAGTCCCAATTACATTCTATTGTACAGCTAGGCTGGACGTTGCAAAACCTGCGTTCAGGCTACGTGCCATGGCGTCTGATAAACACAACGTCATTATTCTCTATCTTTAACCTTACTGATAAACAAATCAGTTTGGCACAGAAAGGAGCAGACTATATGATTCTGAGCATTGAAAAACTTGAGAGATTACCATTGACAATGTCAGAAAGACCTGTCATTGAATGGATAATACACAGAATAATCACAATTCCGATAACAACTTTCCAATTTAAAAATTGCCAAGAGTATATACCAGCAGGCCAGTATGAAAGGTTGGGTAAAGGGTAGATTAAGTCATCATGGAAATTACCTTATACACACACATGTTATAGTGACAAGAACCAGAATGTATTTCTTAGTGGCAATAATTGTAAACGAACACTAAGCGGTATACTTCTGTGGCAAGCTATTAATTTGCATGCGGCCTGTGATGGTACTTCAAATAACCTTTCATGCCACCAGCACGGCATACCTGCAACACAAATAGAGCCATTCTTTAGACAACTTTCTAACGGGAGTTACGTTCTAATAACGGACCACAGCTGTGGCATGGTGCCAGGGAAAGCATATCTCTTAAGCGTTAGTTCCATGGTCACTTGCTGTATGCAAGTATTGTATCCAAACGGCCCTCCTGATACAGAGGCGACGATTTGGCCTTCCTTGAATATCTCTTCTATACAAATTGATATTTTAAGCAGAATGAAGACTGTTCTTTTACAGACAACTGTGCCTTTACCGACATCAAAAGAAACGTATGATCTTCAAGTTGCAAGGACAACAGCAGAGATACATACACTTTTATCAACTAATTGCCCCATGCATTTCGTAGAAATTCTAAGCCAAATTCTAAATATGTCAGATACCAGTGGCATCGCACATATATTTAAGACAATTTTTTCGGGACTGTTAACACCCTTCGAAGCAGTCCTGGGCATCTTTCCCAATTTTGTCCATTCTGTCTTTGGCGGCCTACCACTACTTTTGGGACTCGTAGCAGGAATTTTATTTTTGACTCTTCTGCTCCGATATGGCAAGCCAAACCGCAGCCAAGACTCCAGCAACAATGGAAGAAAGGATCCTAGCTATACGCTATCGGGACCGCATAACTAAAGTCCTTGGATTAGCCAGGCTAAGAGATCTGAATATGACCTGGTTTCTTTCATTCAGACCTATATGGCAGAACTGCATCTTACCTGTGCTTCGATGTATGCTATGCGGAGAAGAATGCGTGTTGGACACCTGTCTTACACTACAATCAGCAGCACCAATGCTTTTTTATTTACAGATTCATATAATATATTTACTTATATATTGTACATTCTTTGAAACAACAGTTTGAGTTTTAGATTTTGTATTATAATTTCTCCATTTGTCCTTCCTCCTCTTCCCAATGGTATGCATTGTATCTATATCTTTCCTTTTCACTATTATTCATAATTTTATTTATATCAACATTTATAATGTACTTTAATTTTTTATTAATATTTACTGTTTTCTAACATAATGTCTATACATTTTCTTTACACCCCAACAAAATAAAGACATAAAGTGTTAGAGGATGGGGTAGGTTGAGAAAGTGAGTTCTAGAGAAAAGTAAGGAAAAGTGAGGTAGAGTAGTGGAGATAGCTTGAGACAGGGAAAGGGAAATGAATCAAGAGGGAGAGGTGGGGTACACTGAGGGGTGAGGTTGCGAAAGTGAATACATAGAGAAAGAGGTGAGGTAGACAAGGTAAGTTAAATTGTTAATGAGGTGTAAAGAAATGATAGAGAGATATTAGAAAGATGGAGTAATGATAAATAAAAAGAGGTAAAGATAGAGAAAGTGGTAGCAAGAAATTACTAAGGTGTTGTTGGGGTCAGAGGTGAGATACAGTGAATAGAGACAAAGAGAAAGGAGATGGAGGGGTGATGTACCAATGAATGGTGAGGTAAATTGCGAAGTTTGGTAGAGAGATGACCTAGTGAGAGAAATATATGTAAGGAATGACTGATTACCTGCTGCGCGTCCTGAAAATCTGTTTTCATTATAGAAATTGATTATCCGCTGCGCGTCCTGAATCTCTGCTTTCATTAGAGAAATACAGCTGGTTTTAGTATGTTCTGGTTTTAGATTTGTTCACAATTCTTTACTTATAGGAAGTGTGTTTTAAAATTACCTGTGAAAGCCGCTTCTGTACTTAGCCACTTTAGTGTTACTAGCTCGCACCTGCACTTTAGTTTTCCTAGCGCTACCAAGGAGTGCTGGTGTACTCTGCCTGTAAGAGAGGGTCACCGTAAGCTACGCCATATTGATTAGCGCTCTAGTTGTCAGCTGCACTCCTCCCTACTTAAGGAGACGCTATGCAAGAATGCAGCGCGCACGCAGCGTGCGCATCGATGGCGCACCAAAGGCAAGTCCGTCTCCGCCCGTCCGCACATCAGTTGCGCTCAGCGCCAGCCATGCTGCATCTTCTAATTCCTGTCTCACCTATTCTAGAGATGAACTTATTGCTATAGGTGAACAGAAGCATACTGCCCTTGACAGCAGGGGACAGACTTGCGGTACGGATATCCTTAAAGACGCTATGTCAAAAGTTCTTAACTGTGGTATGGTTAACATGAGATCCCTTGTAAATCACCGTTCGGAAATGTATTTATTGCTAGAAGATCAGAATATGGATGTCCTGTTTCTTACAGAAACTTGGACATGACCAGACAGGGAAGTTGAGCTAGGCTTGGCCTGCCCTCCGGGCTTTAAAATATTTCATAAACCAAGGGTGGGTGGGAGAGGTGGAGGGGTAAAAATTATACACAAAGAAACTTGGAATCTTGCCCCAATGTTAATGTGTGTGGAGGAAGTACAGGGTTTTGAGTTACTTGGGTTCTCAATCAAGGGCAACAGTGGGCATTTGTGTTCCGCAATACTCTGTTAGAGACCACCTGGAGGAGTTGCTCCTCATTATCAAGAATTGATTGATGTGATTTATAATCTTTCACACACTCACTCCAAATTAATGATCCTTGGAGATTGTAATCTCTGGGAGAATGGAAACCATGAGACTGCTTTTAAAGAACTACGCCAAGCTTGTGAAAATACCAACCTACAGCAGCTGGCGTTGCGTCCCACTCATCAGGGAGGTCATGTGTTGGACCTAATCTTCGCCAATGAAACGGATGCAGCTGTGGGGGAGATACTCCCACTATGTTGGACAGACCACTTTATGGTACTTTTTTCACTAAGGTTAGCCACTTCAAATAAACAAATCCCCAACCTGGTCAACACTCGACTGGGAAGGGAATGGTCTAAACTATCGAAACCTAAAGAGCTCCCACAACTTATTTATGGTAGTAGCTTTGATATTAACAAATCGGTGGATGAGAACTATATGAATCTGTTTGATCAGATTATTAACACATTAGATCGGGTGGCCCCTCTGAAAAAAGTTAAAAGCAAAAAAAAGCTGTCAGCCCCATGGTATAACAGGGAGCTGAGGTTGATGAAGGCAAAATGTAAACAGGCAGAGAGAAAGTGGAGGAGGAAATATGAGAAGACAGATAAAGCAGTTTTGAAAAAACTAATAAATACCTATAAAGAAATTATGGGTAAGGCCAAAGCTAAATATTATGAGGAAACTATCCTGCAAGCGCCCAATAAGTCCAAAACCTTATTCTGTATAGTAAGAGAAATGTCTAACCCTGACTGTGCAAAGAATAAGATCCCAGCCTCACAAGAACTTTGCGATGGCTTGGCAATGTTTTTTGAGGAAAAAAATCAATAAAATTATAAATGGTTTAAATATCCCTAGAGAAGTAGAGATGGACAGTAAAGATGATATGTATGTATCACTTAGTAGCAGAACTCTACATAAAAAATCTGCCAGAGAAATTATTATGACTCTGGAGCTCTTCCAGGTCCCTTTGCAAGAAGAATTTAATATAATTTCAGCTGGCATCTCCTCAGGTTCTCCCTTGGACCCGCTTCCACATAAGATGTGGAAAGTGTTTGGAATGGAGCTCTTCCCATATTTCTACCGAATCTGCTGGCAGTCTCTAACTAATGGCACAGTCCCAAACTGCTGAATAAAGACAGTTGTGTCTCCTTCATTAAAGAAAGCTACGCTAGACCCCCGATGTCCCTCTAATTATAGACCTATCTCCCTGCTACCTTACCCAATAAAGATCCTAGAAAGAGTAGTCCCTCTCAAAATATGCGGAAGAAAACCATCTCCTAGATGAAGTTCAATTTGGGTTCCGCCCGGGACATGGCACCGAAACTGCCTGGTGATAGTCCTTGATGACCTCAGAATGTGGGCAGACAAAGGCCAAACAGACATATTAGTGTTACTAGATATGTCAGCCGCATTCAACACGGTCAATCATAAGATCTTGACCAAGAGACTTGAGGAGAATGGTATTGTGGGCAAGGTGGTGGACCGGCTGCAGTCCTATCTTCTAAACAGGCATCAGGCAGTGACCATGACGCCATTTCTCTCTCAGAATAGCCCCGTAAAACATGGGGTTCCGCGGGGTTTGGCTAAAAGTCCAATCCTTTTTAATTTTCATCTGCGCCTACTTATCTCCCTTATAAAATCCTTTGGCTTTGAAGTTATGAACTATGCAGATGATACCCAACTTGCCTTCTCATTTGAGGGCAACAATATAGTCCCCTTGGAAAAATGTCATTGCTGTATGCGGGAAACAGCAGGCTGGCTCAGAGATAACTCTCTGCAATTTAATGGCGATAAGATGGAAGTATTATGTTGTGCTGGAAGTAAAGCTCCCCATCCTCTGCCACCTGATTTTTGTCCAGTCTCTGCAAATATTTCCCCGCTGCCTGTTAAAACAGCTCGTAATCTAGGAGTACTACTAAATAGTAACCTACAACTGGACTCCCAAGGGAATAAAACAGTGAGCACTTGCTTATCTCTGCTCCAAGCTCTTCGAAAAATACTAAATTTTTTTACCAGCTTCAACTAAACCTCAAGTGGAAAGGAATATTATTATGAGCAGATTAGATTACTGTAATGCCCTACTCCTGGGAGCCCCAGTCTCCTTGCTAAAAAAGCTGCAAAGGATACAAGTAATTGCAGCTAAGATTGCATTAAACAGACAACACAGAGCCTCTGCCTCACTTTCTCTAAAAGATCTTCACTGGTTACCCATAGCGTAGAGAGTTCAGTTTAAGGCACTCTGTATTGTTTATAGGGTAGTACATAAAATGGGGCCTAAGCTCTTGCAGAGGATATTCCTCTGGTATTCCCCTGCTAGAAGCCTCTGTTCTTCTTCAGCCAATTTTATATGTATTCCACATTTTAACAAAGCTCGACTGGGCAGTAGATCGTTTAGTCTTGTAGCTTCCAGACTTTGGAATGCACTGCCAATCGAGCTCAGACAAATTAACACCCTGCTGCGGTTTAGGAAGGAATTGAAAACCAGACTTTTCCCAGAGAATAATTTTTTGGTCCCCCCTGACTCTTATGAATTCAGTTACGCACAGTGTCCTTTTACTGGTCATCTCAGCGCCAGGATACCCTTTGGGTGGCAGCCTGAAAAGCAGGACAAACGGATAGAGAGGTGAGATATAGAAAGATGGAGATCTCGAAATGTTGTATATTCTCTAAAATGTCAACTATAGCAGCACACAGGCCCAAAGAGTTTGTTAAACTTCTCTATCTCTTTAAAGCTCAAGGCGGACTGGCATCAATAGCCCAACAATCCAAGTTGCGCCTAGTTGTGAGGGGAAATTTCATAGGTTTTCGAATCTAGAAGATGCGCAGGATCTTCTGAAGGAGATCTCCTCTTCAAAGTAAAATGACATATAGTATACCGTTGAAGCTCTTATTGCCAGGGGAGAGGGTCACCAAGGGTGTAGTTCCATGACACCCAAAAGAGAAGTAGGGGGGTGAGATGTGGCTACTGTGGTTGTCCACATGTCCTGGGGGGGCTTGGTGGGTGGTGGGGTTGGTTCGGGAAGGGTGTAGGAGTAAAAAGAGCAGTAGCAATTGGGGTAAGGAAGGCAGGATTTAGAGATTTTTTTTGTAGTATGAAATATTTTAGAAATGACTAGTAAGTGCTGTATCATCTTGGTTAATGTGAATGGAATACTAAACAAACAAAAATATGGATGGCTTTTAAGGTGGATGGCTTCTTTTGCACCACAAGTGTTATTTCTCCAAGAAACACATTTAAAGACCAATTCCCCAAACCTTTTTCTCCCTAGAGTATTCTTTCATGTTTTGTATGCATCTGCTGGGGTACTCGTAAGAGGTCTAGCTATTTACTTTTGTAGAGGTTTGCCTTGGGAATTTGGTCAAGTCCGGAGAGATTCCCTTGGAAGATGGATATGGGTCGAGGTAAAATTAAATGGGACAATATTAAATTTTGTAAACTACTATGGCCCAGTAATAGAATATCCCGTAGCACTAGTGAAAGTCAGTGAGCTTCTCAGGGGTGTACCTGGGCAGATCATTGTAGGAGGGGACTTGAATTTTATTCAAGATTTGAAGAAAGACACCTCTAATAAAAACAAGAAGCATTTGAAACCTAAAACTAAAAAAGTCCTAAAACAGGAGTATCATCTGTTAGACCCCTGGCATAAAATTAAACAGACAAAAAGAAAATGTACATGGTTCTCCCTGCAATTTCAAACGGCGTCTTGTATCGATTTCTTTCTTATATCTCGTTCGCTGAACTATATACATACTGAAATAGGGGCTAATGCATTCTCTGATCACTCCTTTGTAAAATTAGAGCTGGCAATTGAAGAGGGAAGGAGGACAAGATCTAGGTGGCAGATGGATCGTCTCATCCTTCAGGATCCTCAACGGGTAGCTGAGGTAAAATAATTGATGCTGGGGTATTTTAGGGTTAATGAAGGAACAGCAGAATTCTTTTCAGTTTGGGGGGATTTAAGGCAGCTTTGTGTGGGCAAATGATTGCTTTTTCTGCTGCCCAGTCAAGAAAATGATGTGCCAAAATTGCCAAAGTTCAGCAGGCAGTGGATAGTATCTTGAGTCAGAGAAATAACCCGGTACAGGGGGAGGGGGAAGTAGGGGTTCAGCTCGAGAAGGCGAAACAGGCACTCATGGAATTTTTTCTAATTGAAGAAATAAATAGCTCTAGGACTTATCAACAGCGTGTATACGAAGACAGTCAAATGGTCATGAAATTGCTAGCCGGGTTAACTAAAACGAAGCAGGAAGCAGCTCTTATTTCTGAGATCATAGATCCTAAGACCAGTGATACGATAACAGATAAGGATAGCATAGCCCAAGTCGTCATGGAGCATTATCAACAGTTATACGCCACTAGATATGAAGTTGGATCGGACTTAATCTAGGATTATTTTGAGAAGGTAAATCTCTCGAGTTTGTCTGATTTGCTTGTGGAATAAATCCAACTTGACATATCAGAAACAGAAATTTTAACAGCTCTGAAATCTATAGCGGGGCAAAAGCCTGTGGAAACAATGGGCTGCCAATAGAATTTTATAAACTTGGAACCTGAAGAAGGCTTGGGTCCTGAGCTAACTAGATGGGACCACTTGTAATGTGTATACAAACAGAAATATCCAGTAGCTTTGATTCGAACTTATTCAATAACGGGAATTATTCCATAAGAAACAATATAATTCAAATCATATCAAAAATTTGAGGAAACCCAAAATAGTGACGTTTTAGGATACAATACATAGATTACATAAACAAATAATGAACATAAACAAAAATTCACAAATGTGTATCTAACATCAGCATATTGTATGCCATTGAAGAAACAAAAAATTAACAAAAAATACAATCAGCAAAGCACCAGCCCATGATTTAAAGTGGCAGTTAGGCAGAGCGACAAAACAGAACTCTCAAACCACTACATTGTCTCCTGCCTATATGCCCAGCTCTAGGGGCGCCTCTGTATCAAATTTCCGGCAACAAGGGAGGGAAATTAATTGAACTTTCTCCCTGAGCACCAGAGGCTAACTTTTCACAGACGCTGTTGTCAACGCTTTTCTAACCACATCACCATTAACGGGTTTTCATCAGGACTTGGACGTGGTGGTGTCTCTTATCTAGCCTGCAGATTTCTTTACTTGTTCTGAAAATACTGACACAGTAAAAATGATTGTGGCCTGAATTAAGTGGTATTTTCAAATTGAAAGTCGAATCAGACGCTCGCTGTATCAATTCTTTAGGTTGTTGAAATGCTAGTCTGATCCAAACGCTTAAAGCCCGATCAAATCGATTAAAGCTAAAAAAATTTAATTTTATAAGCCATTTTCTAAGGCATTGATCCTTTCTTCGTGAAGCTGTTTAATGATATTAAGGAGGGGGGCGGTGTCCCCTCAAGTTTTAAAGAATCAATAATTATAAGCTTTGTGAAGAAGGGCAAAAACCACAAAGATGTGAATTCTTATAGACCGATTAGTCTTTTAAATGACGATTATAAAATTCGAATGAAAGTTTAGGCCCAACGTTTTACTCCTTTAGCCCAGGAACTGATTCATAGAGACCAGTCCGGAATTGTTGCTGGAAGGTCAATGTCTTCAAATACAGGGTTCTTAATTCAGGCTCTCGACATCTTTAAAAATAATGAAATCCAACGCTCATCATGATGGTGAACGCTGAAAAGGCGCTTGACCTTGTGAACTGGGAAGCACTTTTCTTTGGTTTGGGTAAATTTGGTGTACCAGCTCAGGTCACAGATATGTTGAGAAACATCTATCAGGGTGCCCAAGCCCAGGTGGTGATAAATGCAAATCAAATAGGGACAGTAAATATCAATTGCGGGACTAGACAAGGGTGCCCGATGTCACCCTTACTGTTCACCTTCTTAATCGAGCCCCTTGCTGCAAGAATTCGTGACACTTTGGGCATTAGAGCTTCAATACCGGGCATGGAGAAATTAAAGTTGTTCGTAGATGATATTATGTTATATTTAAGTCCTGAGAGCCCGAATTTGGAACCGGTATTAACAGAATTTAGCCAATTTGAATTTATTGGGGGCTAAAAAATAAATCAAAATAAAACCAAGATTCTAACTCGAAATACTTACTGTGATTTTCTCCCCTCAAACCTTAAATCCCAGGCTTTGAAAGTGTAACCTATAAGATATTTGGGAATATGTGTTTCTAATCATTACAGGCAGCTATTTAAGTTAAGCTATCTAGCAATGCAGAATAAAATCAAAGTATTGCTTGACAATTGGTCCCTTTTACCCTTAACATTAATAGGCCATGTTGCCCTAATAAAAATATCCATACATACCTTACTAGTATTTAAGTATGGGCAAATTTTGCGGATCACTGATCCGCAAATTTGCCCGACATCGGCGGAATCCGCAAATCCGCGGATTTTTAAAGGTATAGTGCTTTTCCTAAACTACAGCTGCGTAAAGTGCCAGAAGAGTTGTCTCCAGTGACCTTGTGTGTGTTACTATGCCGTCGCGCCGAAGGGCGCAGGGTTCCCTTGAGTGAGCTGTCCATTCATAGTGGGTAAATGGCGGGAAGACGGTGCACACTGCTAGTGTGTGGGCGAGGCCAAACGGGCGGGCTTCTATGTGGGTTCACATGCCTCTTGTGTGTAAAAGGGTCAGTGACCGATCAGAGTAGCAGATGAGGAGAAAGAAGCTCCTGGACACAGGAACTGCACAGTGATTGCGCTCGTGAAAGTGAAGGATGCACTTTGCATCCTTCACTTTCACAAGCGCAATCCCTGTGCAGTTCCTGTGTCCAGGAGCTTCTTTCTCCTCATCTGCTGCTCTGATCGGTCTCTGACCTTTTTTACACACAAGAGGCATGTGAACTCGCATACTTGTATGCGAGTTCACTTCACAGTCAAAACCAAGATGTCACCACATTGCCATGCACATCTGACGCAACTTGAGCTCACATCACTGTCCTTTCACAACCACTGGCAATGTCAATAGTATGCTCATACATGCAACAAATGGACATTGTTGACACGTGGACACAGGCCATTGACAGAACGTGATGATTTTTGAGGCATTCCGGACATGCCCTGACACACATGTACACCTTTTATCATTAGATGTGTGCAGAGACATGCAGTGTGTCTACACACCGCGTCAGGGCACGCCGTCCGCCATCACAGAAAATGATCCTTGCTACTGCAATTGTGCGTACCATTGGCTGCATAGGCAAGGTCCATCACGGTCACACACCGCCAAACGCATGTGCGCGCTACCGCGATGGTGCATCATTTGAAAATCATCACTCGCTGGCATCGCAATGGCAGAGCACGGATTCGCGGGGCGGGCAGGCTAACAGATACATTTAAATGTGCAAGTGGAAATGGCAGTTGGTATCCCCCCATTCAGTCACATAGTCACGCCGGGTCCGGGCGGTGGGTGCCGCTATGTGTATTGATGTCACTGTGGCATGTATGGCCATGGGCGGTTACCCACCGCCGGGTCCAGGCGGTGGGTGCGGCTATGTGTATTGATGTCACTGTGGCATGGATGGCTATGGGCCGTTACCCACCGCCGGGTTCGGGTGGTGGGGGCTGCTTATGTGTATTGATGTCACCGTGGCATGGATTAATACCAGGGAGGTGTGGGAAATTCCCACACTGTATCCTGTAGGTGCTCCTGTAGAGGTAAATCAAGCCTCTGGTTTTGTCAAAATTACTCTAGTTCAAACATCCAAGTGGTTCATCAAAGTTTTATTCAAGAAAGTCATATATTATAATAATAATGACTCAAGTGATGATGTTCAATTTTTTATCCATCATAAACATTTCAAGATGCAGAAATCCCTATGCATTTCGGGACAGATGTCCCTTCGTCACGGGACTCAAATTAATCTGTAGGGGAAACAAACACTGTTTCAGGAAGGGTACTTTACCCTCAAAATAAATAAAATACAACTGGAAGATAGAACCAAAGACTCATGGAAAAAGCGGGAGCCAGACGAGGTGAAGCCGAATACTGTGTGGCCGTGAACAACAAATGGTATAAATGAGTGTAAGCGGAAGCCCAAAATAAAAATTGTGAAAAGGAAAGGATTTTACGGGGGTCGTGCCTGCGTACATACAGAAAAGTGAACGGTGTAGAGATATCTAAAATACGAGTCGAAATCACCCGATAAAACACTCAACTGTGCGCATTACATAAGTAGCGGGACACGGTCTAAAAGCGAGACTAGGGTTAACAATTCTCACCCGAGTGTTCAGGTTGCTGCATTCAGTAGCGGATACCGACAGGAATCGTTGTGCGTGAAGGAGAGGGTGTGTTATGGGAGCGTATGATGCGACATAGAAAACGGACAGTGAGGTATGGAGGACGTGCGGTGCAGTACAACATAGAGAAAGGACTGTGGCGTATACAGTGCATCGCGAGTAAAAAGTTTAAAACTATAAAAAAAGCCCCGGGACTCCGTGGGAGGTACCCAATATAACAAACTGATATACGCTCAAAAAGAATCACATACGAGACAATCATTAAATGAAACATTAGTGCATTGACTTACTGGTCGATAAGACACAAAAGGTGTCGCCCATCTTGGATAGGGAATGCTTGGTAGAAAAGGTAGGAAAGATAAGGAGAAAAAGTAAAGTAAGGAAAATTGAGGACAGACAAGTAAATATCAGTAGGTTAAGAATAATGACATGATGTTCATGGAAACGAGAGAATTATCATCACAAAGTATGAAGTAAAATGTGAAAACATTTTTTGGGGGGGAAGGTCATGAAGAAAAAGAGTGAGAAAGAAAAATAAGTTTAAGAATGACAGTTTAAGAATGCAATGAGAATTAAGAACATTAAGATGAAAGGTCATCATCCCAAAAAAGAAAATATATTGGAAGTGAACTATCATTAGTTAGCTCTTTTTCCAGAGGGATCACAAATATAATTAGATGGGCATATAACCTGGTCCATGCTGATCAAGGAACTTTACGAACTCTGTTAAAAACTGAAACACTTGACCCAGACTCTCGGAAGTATGTGTTTTTTTAAAATGTATGCAGAGCTTTCAAATTATCATATGTCACTTTGGATATGCTAAAATCTTTGTCACCAGCCCAATTGAAACTATGCCTGAAGCATCTTACCCCCAGGTTAAGCATGAACCTCGACAAGCAATATTGCTCTGCCCTCTCAATGTACAAACAGTACGCGGATACAATCGTCTTCAAAAAAAACCAACAATATATTTTTTTAATCTAAATCATGGAGTCCGGCGAAGTATTATTCTACTACGATTTGGAATACTACTCCTGAAATCAAACACAATCAAATGGTTGCCAAAAGGAGGAGGGTCTAACCTCTGTGACTCATGCAAAGGTGGGGTGCAAGATCTGGAACATGTTCTCTTTGCCTGTCCAAATCCGATTATTGTGGCTGCCAGGAACAGATACATAACACCGATCAAAATCAAATGTAATATAAATTCTGTTCAGAATTTGATTATCCTCTGCAATGCTCCACCCAATGAATTTGTGTGTATCAAAGTGTATAACTTTTTAAAATCATTTTTAAAATTGTATTAGATAGATATTTTTAAAACCAAAATTGTAATTTTATTGCTAAAAATGTGTTGTTCTCGCAAGAGAACTGAATCAAATAAACTAAAACTAAACTGGAAGTGAAAGAGAACACTAAGAAACGAACAAGAAGAAGAAAATATGTTCAATATGCATAACAAATATGACAGACAGAAAGCAAGAGGCATGTTCAAAGGAAACAACTATACTCAATCCGTTCATTAAGTCCTTTCGGTTGGCACAAGTCCAACGATTTTATCCAGAAGAGTTCGCATTGTAATAATTTTTTGCGATTGTCAACGCCAGGTCTCATCGGGACAACCTCCAGTACAAGGAACGTTAACTGGCTGATGTTATGTTGAGATGAAGTGAGGTGAGCAGCTAGGGGAGATTGCAAATTCTTGTTCCTTATTGTGCTTTTGTGCTCCGTTAGACGAACTTTGATTTTTCTTTCGGTTTTTCCAACATAGGGTAAGCCACAAGGGCACTTCAGTAGGTAAACCAGATTCATAGAATCACAAGTAGCCTTAGTTCTTAGTTTAATTTGTTTGCCAGATAGAGGGTGGCTAATGCAGTTACCTCTGATGATATTGTTGCAGTGACTGCAATTGTGACATGGTTTGGTGCCAGAAAAAACAGTATCAGGTGGTTTAGATTTGCGTTCCAACATGTTTTTCAAATTGTTCGCTCTTTGGTAAGCGAACAGTGGAGTACAATTGAATATTCCTTGAAAGTCTGGTTCAAATTGGATCATCTGCCAGTTACTTAAGATGATGTTTTTTATTGGCGGACTTCTGGAAGAGTATCTAGACACGAATACCGGTCTCTTGCTTTTGCTGATGTTGGTACGGGGGGGTTAAGAGATCATTTCTATTCTTGAGCATGATGCGGTCGCGAGCAGCCTGCAAGGTAAATTCAGGATATTTTCTCTCCCTGTATTTTTGCAAAATGTTCTTTTCTGTTGTTGATATTCTTCTGGTTCAGAACAAATCCTTTTAGCCCTCAACAACTGGGAAAAAGGTAGGTGCTTTTTCAAAGGAGTTGGATGACAGCTGGTGTACAAGAGAGCATTGTTCCGATCAGTAGG
This sequence comes from Lissotriton vulgaris, assembly GCF_964263255.1. Taxonomy (NCBI): domain Eukaryota; kingdom Metazoa; phylum Chordata; class Amphibia; order Caudata; family Salamandridae; genus Lissotriton; species Lissotriton vulgaris. Next base: position 1,288,144,268 of record NC_141687.1, on the reverse strand, counting down.
TTTTACGAACAGTGAGGTTTTTAAGTTGACATTGTCGAGGGTAACTAGTATGTCCAAAAAGGGTAAGCTCTTGGTATCTGCACTGTAAGTGAATCGAATGTGATCATCCACACCGTTGATGTGGGAAATGAATTCTGGTATCTCTTCAGGTAGTCCTGCCCAAATTAAAAAAATATCATCAATGTACTTCCAGTATGTTTCAATTTTTTTGGACCAATGGACATTGTTCAAAATGTGGTCGATTTCAAGGCGGTGCATGAACAGATTTGCGTAGCTAGGAGCTGCACAGTTGCCCATTGAAGTTACCACTAGCTGCATATAAAACTCGTTATTCCAGGTGAAATAACTGTGGTATAACATGAATTGCATAAGCTCAAGTACTAGCACTTTCAGGTCATCGTTCATAGAGTTAGGAAGCAAAAAAGATTCCAAAGTTTCTATGCCCCTATTGAGCGGTATTGATGCGTACAGGGCACACACGTCGATGGTAACCAAAGTGTGTGGGATGGTTGGATTTAAAGTCACTTTGTTTAGTTGGTTGAGGAAATCTGTAGTATCACGTATGTATGTGGACATGCCCCTCACAATAGGCTGAAGGTACATATCAACAAACTTCCCAGTGGGTTCGTGGATGGAGTTCCTTGTAGACACAATAGGTCTGAACGGCGGTTGATGTAGATTTTTATGAATTTTAGGCAGCATATGGATGCTGGGACATTTAGGATGAGGATGGATCAAGTATTTCAAGTCTTTTTGGGTGATAGTCCCCATTTCCATGGCTTTTTCTAAAATGGTCTTCAGGATCTTCGAAAAAGTATCAGTTGGGTCAGAAATCAATTTTGTTGGACCTAAAGTTGTCAGGTCACCTAGGGTAGCCTGGCCTAGGGTAAGACAATCTCTAATAGAGGCACATGTGTAAAGGTTGCATACTACCCAGCAGTAACTTCAAGCAATTCCACTCAAAAATTACGCTACACCAATCTTTGTGGAAAAATATGGTTTGCTTTATAAAAAATAGTTTGGTTTCTCTATATATCTTCTTTATGACTACACCACTATTTCTCCTTATATTTCTTCTCACTTAATTTCACAGGTATCATTTTACATTTCTTTTTGTATATCCTTAAACAGTACAGAAAAATTGCATTTAACAGTGACTTTATCAATTACTAACAGTCTGCATAAAGATCTCACAATTCAGTTTACTAGCATTAGAGTACGTTACATGGGCTTTCAGAAGCAGTGGCTGGCCACCTTACAAACTCAAGTAGAATCTGGACCTCCAGAATAGGTTAACTCCAGTTATCCCCCTGACTACAACCACAAGGTGGGGTGGTTAATAACCCCCACTCTACTACTCCGTGTAGATTCTTCTCTAGCCCTGCCACCAGGAGGTTTGTGTATTATTACCACTTAAACAAAATTCCAGATCAGCTTTAATCCGATTGGGTTCCTTGTGGAAGTCTTGAAGGCACCTGATAGATGTAGTTCACTCTAGCGAGGTCGACCACAAGGTATCGCTCCTCGGCCCTTTGATCCCAAGGTCTCCAACCTTCACTCTTCCCCCTTCACCCACTCCTTACTTTGTAGCGCTGGGCCTCCCGGGCCAGAGTTTCGGTTCGCCAGGGGAGGGAAGTTCGGGGTGCCACAGCCTGCTATTTGAGCCTCTTCACCCGCTAATCCAGCCCCTCGTGGTAAGAGCTGACGCGGGGAGAACAGGCCACAGAAGCTGAAGGGAGCCGGCGCTTGCCTCACACCCGGTTCCTCCTTAGATGCTGTCTCCGCCTTCGTTGAAGAAGGCAACCTTACTGGGCATGCGCGAGAGGGTAGCGGCTCACGGACAGAGCCTGCTCAGCTCTGGGGTTTCGCCTTCATTCACAGTCCAGCCGAGAGTTCCTTTAGCCCTCCACTGGGCCTGCGCGGCCCACAGGACGCCTCCACTCCTCTGGGGCCGCCCGCCTACTCACGCTGGTTACCGCTTCGCGCTTCTAAGCATGCGCGGAGACCAGCGTCTCTTATCTCCTACCCCAGCCCAGCAGCTCCGCTGAAATCCCTTGCCTCCGCCTCACAGAGTCTTCGACGGGTGCAGGGAGTCTCACTGCCACTTCTCGGGGAGACCGGTAAGGCAAATCGAAGGAAGAGGATTTTACCCAGTTCGCAGCGAGGCTTAAGACTAGCAGGGGCCCGAGGATCTCAAAAGGGGGGGGGCAACTGAAATCTCTGAGCTGCCTCACTCAGATAACAAGGTCCCACCAGAGGGTTTAGTTAAAGGCAAAGGGGGGAACGACTACCAGAAGAGGCTGTCAAACTTTCTGTGAAACTAACTTCTCTCTGTGCGTCCACCTCCCCTCACCAGCACCTCACTCCTCTCACTCTCTAAACTACACAAAATGGCTTCCTGACCTCTGCCCTTATATAGCCTGTCCTCACAGGGTCCAGTAGAGTCCAGAAGGTTCTGGAAGGCCCCAATGTTAATCTATGGGGCTTTCTAGGGAATGGCAGTTGTGACAGTTGGTAGCCACCATTTTGTAGATCTAAGGGAATTCCTGTCAGGAAAGACATCTAGGCCTGAGGTGAGAAACTATGAAGGCAAAAGAACATCTATCCCCAGGCCAACACCATAAAAATCTAGTGGACCCAAAAGGTTATAAGGGGGGTGAGGGGCAAAAAGGGGACAAAATAAATAATGAATAGGAGGGGCTACGCAAAAGGCCAGACAGGTCTAACACGCGTCCCCCCCAGCTGAAAGTGGGGAGAGCTAACCAACCCCTTGGGAGTCCTCACCACTAAGGCGGAAATACCTAGAGAGACCGTCTGCATTGGCGTGGTCCACTCCAGGCCGATGTTCCACCCGGAAGTCCATTCCCTGTAGGGAGATGGACCATCTCAGCAACTTGGGATTCTCCCCCTTCATCTGCATCAACCAACGAAGGGGTCGGTGGTCAGTCTGAACCAGGAAGTGCGAGCCAAACAGGTATGGCCGCAGCTTCTTCAGAGCCCACACCACCGCAAAAGCTTCCCTCTCAATTGCACTCCACTTCTGTTCCCGGGGAAGCAGTCTCCTGGATAGGAAAACTACAGGTTGATCCAGGCCCTCTTCATTCAGTTGCGATAACACTGCCCCAATGCCATGTTCTGATGCATCTGTCTGGACAATGAACTCCTTGGAGAAGTCTGGGGCCCTGAGGACTGGTGCTGCACACATTGCCTGCTTCAGTTTTTCAAAAGCTTGCTGACAAGCCTCCGTCCAAACTACCCGTCGAGGTTGTTTCTTTGAGGTAAGCTCTGTGAGGGGCGCTACAATAGTGCCATACCCCTTCACAAAGCGTCGGTAGTAGCCTGTGAGGCCCAGGAAAGCTCGGACCTCAGTCTGGGTCTTGGGGGGTTCCCAGGCCATGATTGCCTCAATCTTTGCCTGCAGGGGCTGCACTGTTCCCCTACCCACCAAGTGTCCAAGGTACACAACCGACCCCTGCCCAATCTGACATTTGCTGGCCTTGATTGTCAATCCAGCTTGCTTCAGGGTCTGGAGAACTGCTTGCAAATGTTGCAAATGGTCCTCCCAACTGCTACTGAAGACAGCAATGTCATCCAGATAAGCAGCAGAGAAATCCTCCATTCCGGAGAGGACCTGATTCACCAGCCGCTGAAAAGTGGCAGGGGCATTCTTGAGCCCAAAGGGCATCACACAAAATTGGAAGTGTCCCTCAGGCGTGGAGAAGGCTGACCTTTCCTTTGCTCCATCTGTCAGGGAGATCTGCCAGTACCCTGAAGTGAGGTCAAAGGTACTAAGATATTGAGCAGCTCCCAGCCGGTCAATTAATTCATCCGCCCTAGGGATCGGATGAGCATCAGTTTTTGTAACTGAGTTCAGTCCCCGGTAATCCACACAGAACCTCAGTTCTGGAGTGGTGCCTGGTGGAGCAGCTTTTGGCACTAGAACCACCGGACTGGACCAGGGGCTGTTGGAAGGTTCTATAACTCCTAGCTCTAGCATCTTGGCAACCTCACCATGGATGCTAGCCTTCACCTTGTCAGACAGCCGGTAGGTCTTTGACTTCACTGGTGGGCTGTCCCCTGTGTCCACATCATGGGTACACAGGTGAGTCCTTCCCGGGACAAGGGAGAACAACATAGAATACTGCTCCAGTATCTGGCGGCAGTCCTCCCGCTGTTCAGGAGTTAGGGTTGGGGAGAGATCACTCCCTCCACTGACCCATCCTTTTCTTGAGACGAGAACAAGTCTGGGAGAGGTTTGCTTTCCGCTTCCTCTCCCCCATCAGTCACCATCATTAAGATGACCTCGGGCCTCTCATGGTGGGGTTTGAGTCGGTTGGCATGAAGCACCCGTAGGGGCTGTCGTGGGGTCTTAAGGTCCACCAGGTATGTGGCCTTACCCTTCTTCTCCAACACCTCAAAGGGGCCTGTCCAGCGATCCTGGAGGGCACCTAGCTCTCCAGGCTCCATCACCCACACTTTCTGGCCAGGCTCCAACTCCACCGGGTAAGCGTTGTGGTTATACCACTCCTTCATTACTGCCTGGCTGGCCTCCAAGTTGTCAGAAGTTTGCTTCCACAACTTTGCCATTTGGCTCCTGAAGGCCAGCATGTAGCTCACCACATCCTGGGGGGGGTTTCCTGGGAGACTTTTCCCATCCATCCTTCACCAGGCTGAGAGAACCACGTACAGGGTGCCCATACAGAAGCTCGAAGGGGCTGAAGCCCACTCCCTTCTGTGGCACTTCCCTGTAGGAAAATAGCAAACAGGGTAGGAGGACGTCCCACTTCCTCCGCAGGCTTTCAGGCAGACTTCTGATCATGCCCTTCAAGGTCTTGTTGAACCTTTCCACCAGTCCATTTGACTGGGGGTGATAGGGAGTGGTGAACCGGTAGGTCACTCCACACTCCTTCCACATTGCCTGAATATATGCTGACATAAAGTTGGTCTCCCTGTCGGACACAACTTCTTTGGAGAAACCCACTCGGGTAAAGATCCCCATTAGGGCCTTAGCCACCACAGGTGCAGTGACAGTCCTCAGAGGAATTGCCTCTGGGTACCGTGTGGCATGATCCACCAGAACCAGGATAAACCTGTGACCAGCTGTTGTTGGTGGATCCAATGGCCCCACAATGTCGATGCCCACCCTTTCAAAGGGGGTGCTAACGATAGGAAGTGGTTCCAGGGGAGCTTTCAGCTTTACCCCTGTTTTCCCACTGGCCTGGCAGGATACACATGTCCGACAGTAGGTGTTGGATGCCACTTTCATCTGAGGCCAGTAGAAGTGGGGAACAAGCCGAGCAAAGGTCTTGTCCTTACCTAAGTGTCCTGCCAAGGGTATTGCATGAGCCAATTCCAGCAGAAAGGCTCGGTACTGTTGCGGGACTACCAAGGCCCTTGATGAACCAGGTAAGGGTACCTTGGGTTCACTGTAGAGGAGTCCATCCTCCCAGTAAATGTGGTAGTGTCCCGCAACGTCCCCTGCTGCCTGGGCTTCAGCCTGTCGCCTCAGTCCCTCAAGGGTAGGGCACTCCTTCTGGCCCTTACAGAACTCCTCTCTGGTAGGTCCTCCCTCCACATGCCACTTAGCAGGGATGGGCAGGTCCTCCAGAGAAACTACTTCCCCCTCCACGGACTCCTGGTCCACCACCGCAGGTGGCCGATCTGTCACATGGGGTGTGGAAGCTGAAGCAGGCTTCTCCTGTCTTCGGGTCTGTCCCTTTTTGGCAGCGGGTTGGGCCATTGTTCCAGGCTCCAGCCCAGGCGAACTCCCTCTCCGGGCAGTCGCAGACCTTGTGCTTACACAGGCCCAGTCAGGTGTACCCAGCATCGCAGAGTGCATCCGGTATTCCACCTCTCTCCAAGCATTGTGCTCCATGTCATTCCCCAGCAGACAATCAACTGGCACGGCAGGGCTTACGGCAACTCGAAGTGAACCTGCAACCCCTTCCCACTCAAAGGGAACCTCAGCCACGAGATAGTGGCCCATTCTGCCGTCAGCCATCGCGGCGGGGTGGAGTACATTGGGAACCACCTGCTCCGGAGACACCAGTTGACTTCTCACCATAGTCATACTGGCTCCTGTATCTCTCAGAGCCTCCCCTCTCTGGCCATTGATGGTGATCCATTGCCCATACTTAGCAGTATTTGGGGGCACCTGGATCTTAGGAACCATCTCCCGTTCTCCCAGGGACACTAAGGTGACACCCGCCACTCATCCCCCTTATCTAAGGGCAACTCCTCCCCAAGCGCTACACTAGCTACTCCCGGGGCTTTTCCTCCCGTGGGAGGGGGTGGTCTCTTTGGGCATCTGACATCTCCCTTATAATGTCCAACACCACCACACTCGAAGCAGTGGACAACCCTTGGCTGCTGGCTTTGGCCAGGATGAGGGTTTCTGGGCGGGTTAGCCTTAAGAGTGAAACCTGTTCCCTTTCCCTGGAAATTGTTTTGGGGACTTTTAGAGAACTCCCGCTTTTTATCTCCCCCCTCCTTCTTCTGAGGGGCGCCCTGTCCGGCCTTTTGGGAATTCCCTCCAGTCCCCTTTGAGGACACCCGGGTACTTGCCCAGATGACCGCCTCCTCTGCAAGCTTCCGGGGGTTAGTCAGCTTGCTGTCCACCAGGTGTTGGTGCAGCTCGGGAAAACATTTCTCGAGTAGATGCTCTTTCAAAAAAAGATCATACAACCCCTCATAATCCTTCACCTCACTGCCCTGTACCCAGCCCTCCAATGCCTTCCTCGCATAATCTAGGAAGTCCACCCAGTTCTGGGTGCTTAACTTGTGGCTCCCCCTGAACTTCTGGCGATACTTTTCTGGGGTTAACCCAAACTTCCTGATCAATACTAGCTTCATGGTGAGGTAGTTGGTCTGCTCCTCCGGTTCTAAGGCTAACAAGGTGTCTCGACCAGTAGGAGGCATATACTTATACAACCCACCCCCCCAGTGCTTTTCCTGGACCCCATGGGCTCTTAAGGAGACCTCATAGGCAGCCAACCATTTGGCTATATCATCCCCCTGACTATAGCTAGCAATTATGTCCTTAGGCAAATAGGGTCTTGTCTCCCTGGTTGGTTCTCTAGATTCGCTGCCACCATTCGGAGTAGGAGAGGGTCCTTGTTGCAGGGCCTGGAGTTCTAACTCTTTCAGTTTGAATTCATGAGCCATCCTCCGCTCTTCCCTTTCCTGTTCTAGCCTGGCCAATTCCCATTTCAGTTGCCTCTTTTCCCTCCTGTCTGTGAGTTCCGCTTCAGTCAAGCTTCCTCCGGAGACACTACTGCCCCTCCTAGAGTAGGTCATTGGTCCTGGGAGTAGGTTTCCCACCTCTGGTTGGAACAATCCCTCTACCCCTATGACCGTGTCCCGGTCCATCCCCTCATCCTCCTCCTTCCCTTCTCTGTGTGCTTCCACCCAAGCCCTCAAACTGGTCTGGAGTTCCCCCTTCTTAGCACCACGCTTAAAGAACACCCCCATTTGTTGGCAGAAATCCTTTAGCTGGGCCACAGAATAAGTGTCCAGTTCTTCCAGTGCAAATTCCATTTTGCTAAAGGCAATTCAAGGTCAAACACACAAAAAGAATAGAGTTACAAGGGCAACCTGAAGCTACCTCCACCCCACCACCAGGAATTAATTTGGAAAAAGCAAAAGTAAAAATTAGGAAGGCCGCTAGGAGAAAACTCCAGGTGTAGGTTAGTGGATTACACTTAGTTACTGCAGAGTAGTCGCAACTACAGTCACCATCCCACCGCTAGACACCAATATGTTGGACCAAAAGTTGTCAGGTCACCTAGGGTAGCCTGGCCTAGGGTAAGACAATCTCTAATAGAGGCACATGTGTAAAGGTTGCATACTACCCAGCAGTAACTTCAAGCAATTCCACTCAAAAATGACGCTACACCAATCTTTGTGGAAAAATATGGTTTGCTTTATAAAAAATAGTTTGGTTTCTCTATATATCTTCTTTATGACTACACCACTATTTCTCCTTATATTTCTTCTCACTTAATTTCGCAGGTATCATTTTACATTTCTTTTTGTATATCCTTAAACAGTACAGAAAAATTGCATTCAACAGTGACTTTATCAATTACTACCAGTCTGCATAAAGATCTCACAATTCAGTTTACTAGCATTAGAGTACGTTACATGGGCTTTCAGAAGCAGTGGCTGGCCACCTTACAAACTCAAGTAGAATCTGGACCTCCAGAATAGGTTAACTCCAGTTATCCCCCTGACTACAACCAAAAGGTGGGATGGTTAATAACCCCCACTCTACTACTCCGTGTAGATTCTTCTCTAGCCCTGCCACCAGGAGGTTTGTGTATTATTACCACTTAAACAAAATTCCAGATCAGCTTTAATCCGATTGGGTTCCTTGTGGAAGTCTTGAAGGCACCTGATAGATGTAGTTCACTCTAGCGAGGTCGACCACAAGTATCGCTCCTCGGCCCTTCGATCCCAAGGTCTCCAACCTTCACTCTTCCCCCTTCACCCACTCCTTACTTTGTGGCGCTGGGCCTCCCAGGCCAGAGTTCCGGTTCGCCAGGGGAGGGAAGTTCGGGGTGCCACAGCCTGCTATTTGACCGTCTTCACCCGCTAATCCAGCCCCTCGTGGTAAGAGCTGACGCGGGGAGAACTGGCCACACAAGCTGAAGGGAGCCGGCGCTTGCCTCACGCCCGGTTCCTCCTTAGATGCTGTCTCCGCCTTCGTTGAAGAAGGCAACCTTACTGGGCATGCGCGAGAGGGTACGGCTCATGGACAGAGCCTGCTCAGCTCCGGGGTTCCGCCTTCATTCACAGTCCAGCCGAAAGTTCCTTTAGCCCTCCACTGGGCCTGCGCGGCGCACAGGACGCCTCCACTCCTCTGGGGCCGCCCGCCTACTCACGCTGGTTACCGCTTCGTGCTTCTAAGCATGCGCGGAGACCAGCGTCTCTTATCTCCTACTCCAGCCCAGCAGCTCCGCTGAAATCCCTTGCCTCCGCCTCACAGAGCCTTCGACCAGTGCAGGGAGTCTCACTGCCACTTCTCGGGGAGACCGGTAAGGCAAATCGAAGGAAGAGGATTTTACCCAGTTCGCAGCGAGGCTTAAGACTAGCAGGGGCCCGAGGATCTCAAAAAGGGGGGGGGGGGCAACTGAAATCTCTGAGCTGCCTCACTCAGATAACAAGGTCCCACCAGAGGGTTTAGTTAAAGGCAAAGGGGGGAACGACTACCAGAAGAGGCTGTCAAACTTTCTGTGAAACTAACTTCTCTCTGTGCGTCCACCTCCCCTCACCAGCACCTCACTCCTCTCACTCTATAAACTACACAAAATGGCTTCCTGACCTCTGCCCTTATATAGCCTGTCCTCACAGGGTCCAGTAGAGTCCAGAAGGTTCTGGAAGGCCCCAATGTTAATCTATGGGGCATTCTAGGGAATGGCAGTTGTGACAATTGGTAGCCACCATTTTGTAGATCTAAGGGAATTCCTGTCAGGAAAGGCATCTAGGCCTGAGGTGAGAAACTATGAAGGCAAAAGAACATCTATCCCCCAGGCCAACACCATAAAAATCTAGTGGACCCAAAAGGATATAAGGGGGGTGAGGGGCAAAAAGGGGACAAAATAAATAATGAATAGGAGGGGCTACGCAAAAGGCCAGACAGGTCTAACAAATTTCATATAGAGTTCCTTGTCATCCACATGGGCGGTTACGTTTGCTTGGTAGAACTCCTTGTCTAAAACGACCAGGGCTCCCCCTTTGTCAGCCTTACAACAGGTGATTTTCTTGTTGTTAGTAATTTCTCTGAGTGCTCTGGAGTCTCTAGCATTAAAATTGCTAACTTTTGGAGAAGGTTTTTGAAGTTCTCTTTCAGTGCGTTGAGAGTTATAGTCTCATACGAATCAAAAATCTTGTGACTTACAGGAGCCATAAAGGAACTCTTGCTTCTCAGGTCCTCACAGGTGTGTTGGGTGGGAGGACCTGCCGGAGGGTTCACGTTGGTGAAGAAGTGACGTAATCGCAGATTACGCATAAATTTGAATAAACATATTTCCATCTCAAGTTCATTGGTGTGGTAGGTGGGGACGAAAGATATCCCTTTTTGTAAAACATTCAGTTGATTTTTAGACAGGGATGTTTTCGAAATGTTAATGACTAAGTTCTTTTGCTCCAGGTTGCTTGAGCTATTGACGTTGTTGCTGCTGCGGCTGTGGTTTCTGCCCCTCCTGGCCGCAGCAGCAACGACGTCTATAGCTCAAGCAATCCGGAGCAAAAGAACTTAGTCATTAACATTTCGAAAACATCCCTGTCTACGATTACGTCACTTCTTCACCAACGTGAACCCTCCGACAGGTCCTCCCACCCAACACACCTGTTAGGACCTGAGAAGCAAGAGTTCCTTTATGGCTCCTGTAAGTCCCAAGATTTTTGATTCGTATGAGACTATAACTCTCAAAGCACTAAAAGAGAACTTCAAAAAATCTTCTCCAGTAGTTAGCAATTTTAATGCTAGAGACTCCAGAGCACTCAGAGAAATTACTAACAACAAGAAAATCACCTGTTGTAAGGCTGACAAAGGGGGAGTAAAAACACACTACTTAGGGGAGGGTCTAAGGGCTAGTTTTATGACTCTAAACTGGATACATGCCCCACTCATGAAGTAACAACAACAAAAGGTATCCAGGAGTCACGACTTAGTGTTTTAACTCGAGACTTACCACTATGTGACTTAAAAAAGTAGACTGTGTGTATTCAAGTGTAAACCAACATTCAGTATGCAACTAGGGCAGGAATTTTTCCCATCAGTTGCCGCTCTGTACCACCACTATCACATCATTTGGGTCCTCCTTACCCAGGAGTTAGTACACAGAATCGGTCACACTGTGAATGGTGTGAGGACTATGTGAGTAAGGAGACCGATGTCATATGTGTTTGTTGGATAGTGTCTTAAAAGTGATGTCGACAAGGTTACACCTGAGGGAAGCAGTGCAGTGAGGATAAAGTGGAGGTGAGTAAAATTAGGTAGAACTGAGTAGAAGAAGTGATTTATTAGTTTCTCTCAGACCCCTAAGACTAAAAACAAGTGAAAAAAGTAGATTTAACAAAATATCTACAGGCAAGTGGTCAACATGTTTCTGCATTTACTGGAATGGTTTCCTATGCATTCTTCAGGACCAAGATATTGCTACTGCTTGCTTAAATAAGTGAAAACAAAATTAAAGGGAAAAATTTCACCTGAATATCAGGTGTAGAATCTCCACCACAGTCTAAAACAAGTCACATAAGAGAAAAAGAAAAGAGAAAAACAACTAGTAGTTATGGAATGCACTCCAGACATTGCGCTATTCCTGTGTTCACGTATATTCATTTTAACACAAACATGATAACACTCACCCAATACTTGTGGGGAAGGCGCCTCACCTCACCTGGCAGGAGCTCAGGTAAAATAGGAGCACCGCTCTGTTAGCAAAAAAACAATCACAGGGACACTCAACCGATTCGGTAGAACAAAGCAAGAGGAAAACTTAATTGTTAAAAATGTACCCGGTATTAGACCGAGATTCAAGTTTTTACGTGTAACAATAAAGAGCCACGCGATCGTGGCGGGATATTGCTGTTTATGCAGCCCGTATTGCTGCTCGTAAAAGACTACTACACGCACTCACCTCTCCGTCGGTGTCTCCAAACGTCCCTCTGGGCTCTTCTGGGGAGGCACCGAGCAAGGGAAATGGGCGGGTATATCAGTGGAGATTATTGGGCGAGTGTGATGTATGATGGGAATTGTAGTTCTAAGATAAACGGTAAACAGTGGTATTGGCTATTTCAGGAAGACTCTAATGTATTATAATGACATCCATGGTATAGGTTTGTTAAGACCATCTTTGTCACTATTCAATTTGTACACCCATTTTTGTTCAATTCTGAATAGAAATTTGCCGACATCTGGACAGTGGTCCGGTATCGTGGGCTGTTCTAGAATAGTCCATTGGAATTCACTCGGCCCATGTCCTTTTTCCAAGAAGTGTGCTGTTAGGTGAGTCGCTTGTTTTAGACAGCGGACTGTGCTTTTATGTTCACCAATTCTTATTTTGGTTTTCGGGTTGTCATCCCAACGTACCTCTTTGAGCATGGGCACGTGATCATATAGATCGTATTCTCGCTGTTACAATTGGTGAACTTGCGCTGTTGCCATGGGCGCATGGTTCCGATGTCAACACTGGTGGATTTCGTGGTTTGGGGGCATGCCGAACAATTGCCACAAGGGTGGTGACCTTGTACGGGTGGCAGGTCCCACAAAGTGCCGATCTGTCTTGGTGTCTTATTTCTCGGTCTAGTATGGACCAGGTGGTCTTTTATATTAGGTCCTCTTTTGAAAGCAAAAAGGGGCGGCGGTAAAGTATCTCCGCTGGTGTTTAGAATGGACCAATGTTTGGTTATAATCTTCCGAACCTCATTCGATCTTGTATGAAAGGTGTTTACGAAAGTCTTTCTCTTAGTCTGTTCTTTTTGAATGGCAACCTCCAGTTGGGCAATTCCTTAGGCTCAAAAGGAACTGCTCAACCAAGGAATCCTTTGAAAAACATTCAGAAACACTCTGAGTATCTGCGAGAAAAGAAGTATCCTGCAAAGATAATTCGCCAGTCCAAGAAAAGGGCCTCTAACAATAATAGAGAAGCCTTACTGGAGGTTGCCATTCAAAAAGAACAGACTAAGAGAATGACTTTCGTAAACACCTTTCATACAAGATCGAATGAGGTTCGGAAGATTATAACCAAACATTGGTCCATTCTAAACACCAGCGGAGATACTTTACCGCCGCCCCTTTTTGCTTTCAAAAGAGGACCTAATATAAAAGACCACCTGGTCCATACTAGACCGAGAAATAAGACACCAAGACAGATCGGCACTTTGTGGGACCTGCCACCCGTACAAGGTCACCACCCTTGTGGCAATTGTTCGGCATGCCCCCAAACCACGAAATCCACCAGTGTTGACATCGGAACCATGCGCCCATGGCAACAGCGCAAGTTCACCAATTGTAACAGCGAGAATACGATCTATATGATCACGTGCCCATGCTCAAAGAGGTACGTTGGGATGACAACCCGAAAAACCAAAATAAGAATTGGTGAACATAAAAGCACAGTCCGCTGTCGAAAACAAGCGACTCGCCTAACAGCACACTTCTTGGAAAAAGGACATGGGCCGAGTGAATTCCAATGGACTATACTAGAACAGCCCACGATACCGGACCACTGTCCAGATGTCGGCAAATTTCTATTCAGAATTGAACAAAAATGGGTGTACAAATTGAATAGTGACAAAGATGGTCTTAACGAACCTATACCATGGATGTCATTATAATACATTAGAGTCTTCCTCAAATAGCCAATACCACTGTTTACCGTTTATCTTAGAACTACAATTCCCATCATACATCACACTCGCCCAATAATCTCCACTGATATACCCGCCCATTTCCCTTGCTCGGTGCCTCCCCAGAAGAGCCCAGAGGGACGTTTGGAGACACCGACGGAGAGGTGAGTGCGTGTAGTAGTCTTTTACGAGCAGCAATACGGGCTGCATAAACAGCAATATCCCGCCACGATCGCGTGGCTCTTTATTGTTACACGTAAAAACTTGAATCTCGGTCTAATACCGGGTACATTTTTAACAATTAAGTTTTCCTCTTGCTTTGTTCTACCGAATCGGTTGAGTGTCCCTGTGATTGTTTTTTTGCTAACAGAGCGGTGCTCCTATTTTACCTGAGCTCCTGCCAGGTGAGGTGAGGCGCCTTCCCCACAAGTATTGGGTGAGTGTTATCATGTTTGTGTTAAAATGAATATACGTGAACACAGGAATAGCGCAATGTCTGGAGTGCATTCCATAACTACTAGTTGTTTTTCTCTTTTCTTTTTCTCTTATGTGACTTGTTTTAGACTGTGGCGGAGATTCTACACCTGATATTCAGGTGAAATTTTTCCCTTTAATTTTGTTTTCACTTATTTAAGCAAGCAGTAGCAATATCTTGGTCCTGAAGAATGCATAAGAAACCATTCCAGTAAATGCAGAAACATGTTGACCACTTGCCTGTAGATATTTTGTTAAATCTACTTTTTTCACTTGTTTTTAGTCTTAGGGGTCTGAGAGAAACTAATAAATCACTTCTTCTACTCAGTTCTACCTAATTTTACTCACCTCCACTTTATCCTCACTGCACTGCTTCCCTCAGGTGTAACCTTGTCGACATCACTTTTAAGACACTATCCAACAAACACATATGACATCGGTCTCCTTACTCACATAGTCCTCACACCATTCACAGTGTGACCGATTCTGTGTACTAACTCCTGGGTAAGGAGGACCCAAATGATGTGATAGTGGTGGTACAGAGCGGCAACTGATGGGAAAAATTCCTGCCCTAGTTGCATACTGAATGTTGGTTTACACTTGAATACACACAGTCTACTTTTTTAAGTCACATAGTGGTAAGTCTCGAGTTAAAACACTAAGTCGTGACTCCTGGATACCTTTTGTTGTTGTGACAAAGGGGGAGCCCTGGTCGTTTTAGACCAGGAGTTCTACCAAGCAAACGTAACCACCCATGTGAATGACAAGGAACTCTATATGAAATTGATTTCTGACCCAACTGATACTTTCTCGAAGATCCTGAAGACCATTTTAGAAAAAGCCATGGAAATGGGGACTATCACCCAAAAAGACTTGAAATACTTGATCCATCCTCATCCTAAATGTCCCAGCATCCATATGCTGCCTAAAATTCATTAAAATCTAAATCAACTGCTGTGCAGACCTGTTGTGTCTACGAGGAAATCCATCCACTAACCCACTGGGAAGTTTGTTGATATGTACCTTCAGCCTATTGTGAGGGGCATGTCCACATACATACGTGATTCTACAGATTTCCTCAACCAACTAAACAAAGTGACTTTAAATCCAACCATCCCACACACTTTGGTTACCATCGACGCGTGTGTCATGTACACATCAATACCGCACAATAGGGGCATTGAGGCTTTGGAATCTTTTTTACTTCCTAACTCTATGAACGATGACCTGAAAGTGCTACTACTTGAGCTTATACAATTCATGTTATACCACATTTATTTCACCTGGAATGACAAGTTTTATGCAGCTAGTGGGCACTTCAATGGGCAACTGTGCAGCTCCTAGCTACGCAAATCTGTTCATGCACCGCCTTTAAATTGACCACATTTTGAACAATGTCCATTGGTCCAAAAAAATTGAAACATACTGGAGATACATTGATGATATTTTTTCAATTTGGGCAGGACCACCTGAAGAGATACCAACATTTATTTCCCACATCAACGGTGTGGATGATCACATTCGATTCACTTACAGTGCAGATACCAAGAGCTTACCCTTTTTGGACATCCTAGTTACCCTCGACAATGTCAACTTAAAAACCTCACTGTTCGTAAAAGCTACTGATCGGAACAATGCTCTCTTGTATACGAGCTGTCATCCAACTCCTTTGTAAAAGCACCTACCTTTTTCCGAGTTGTTGAGGGCTAAAAGGATTTGTTCTGAACCAGAAGAATATCAACATACAGAAAAGAATATTTTGCAAAAATACAGGGAGAGAAAATATCTTGAATTTACCTTGCAGGCTGCTCGCGACCGCATCATGCTCAAGAATAGAAATGATCTCTTAACCCCCCGTACCAACATCAGCAAAAGCGAGAGACCGGTATTCGTGTCTAGATACTCTTTCAGAAGTCCGGCAATAAAAAACATCATCTTAAGTAACTGGCAGATGATACAATTTGAACCAGACTTTCAAGGAATATTCAATTGTACTCCACTGTTCGCTTACCAAAGAGTGAACAATTTGAAAAACATGTTGGAATGCAAATCTAAACCACCTGATACCGTTTTTTCTGGCACCAAACCATGTCACAATTGCAGTCACTGCAACAATATCATCAGAGGTAACTACATTAACCACCCTCTATCTGGCAAACAAATTAAACTAAGAACTAACGCTACTTGTGATTCTATGAATCTGGTTTACCTACTGAAGTGCCCTTGTGGCTTACCCTATGTTGGTAAAACCGAAAGAAAAATCAAAGTTCGTCTAACGGAGCACAAAAGCACAATAAGGAAAAGAATTTGAACTCTCCCCTAGCTGCTCACTTCACTTCATCTCAACATAACATCAGCCAGTTAAGGTTCCTTGTACTGGAGGTTGTCCCGATGAGACCTGGCGTTGACAATCGCAAAAAATCATTACAACGCAAACTCTTCTGGATAAAATCGTTGGACTCGTGCCAACCGAAAGGACTTATTGAACGGATTGAGTATAGTTGTTTCCTTTGAATATGCCTCTTGCTTTCTGTCTGTCATATTTGTTATGCATATTGAACGCATTTTGTTCCTCTTGTTCATTTCTTAGTGTTGTCTTTCACTTCCACTATATTTTCTTTTTTTGGGATGATGACCTTTCATCTTAATGTTCCTAATTCTCATTGCATTCTAAAACTGTCATTCTTGAACCTATTTTTCTTCCTCACTCTTTTTCTTCATGACCTTCCCCCCAAATTTTTTTTCTTCACATTTTCCTTCATACTTCGTGATGATAATTCTCTCGTTTCCCTGAACATCATGTCATTATTCTTAACCTACTGAAATTTACTTGTCTGTCCTCGATTTTCCTTAACCCTGCTTTTTCCTCCTTATCTTTCCTACCTCCTCTACCAGGCATTCCCTATACAAGATGGCCGACACCTTTTGTGTCTTACCGACCACTACGTCAATGCACTAATGTTTCGTTTAATGATTGTGTCGTATGTGATTCTTTTTGAGCGTATATCAGTTTGTTATATTGGCTACCTCCCACGGAGTCCCAGGGCTTTTTTATAGTTTTAAACTTTTTACTCGCGATGCACTGTATACGCCACAGTCCTTTCTCTATGTTGTACTGCACCGCATGTCCTCCATACCTCACTGTTCGTTTTCTATGTCGCATCATACGCTCCCATAACACACCCTCTCCTTCACGCACAACGATCCCTGTCGGTATCCGCTACTGAATGCGGCAACCTGAACACTCGGGTAAGAATTGTTAACCCTAGTCTCGGTTTTAGACCGTGTCCCGCTACTTATGTAATGCGCACAGTTGGGTGCTTTAT
Source organism: Lissotriton vulgaris (assembly GCF_964263255.1). NCBI lineage: Eukaryota > Metazoa > Chordata > Amphibia > Caudata > Salamandridae > Lissotriton > Lissotriton vulgaris. Next base: position 1,288,127,115 of record NC_141687.1, on the reverse strand, counting down.
CGGGTGATTTCGACTCGTATTTTAGATATCTCTGCACCGTTCACTTTTCTGTATGTACGCAGGCACGACCCCCGTAAAATCCTATCCTTTTCACAATTTTTATTTTGGGCTTCCGCTTACACTCATTTATACCATTTGTTGTTCACGGCCACACAGTATTCGGCTTCACCTCGTCTGGTTCCCGCTTTTCCCTTTTCCCATGAGTCTTTGGTTCTATCTTCCAGTTGTATTTTATTTATTTTGAGGGTAAAGTCCCCTTCCTGAAACAGTGTTTGTTTCCCCTACAGATTAATTTGAGTCCCCTGAGGAAGGGACATCTGTCCCAAAATGCATAGGGATTTCTGCATCTTGAAATGTTTATGATGGATAAATTATTGAACATCATCACTTGAGTCATTATGATTATAATATATGACTTTCTCGAATAAAACTTTGATGAACCACTTGGATTTTTGAACTAGAGTAATTTTGACAAACTCTGAGGCTTGATTTATCTCTACAGGAGCACCTACAGGATCCAGTGTGGGAATTTCCCACACCTCCCTGATATTAGTTCTATTCAAGAGTCCTTTACCAGCCAGAAGGGACTATTCCTGAGGCGCGTAGAAACGTGTTTAATCTTCTGTTGAGGATTACCTTTTTGAACTTGCATTACAATTAAAGGTGTGCCACACCATCCTTATTTTTTCTACAAATTTACCGTGGCATGGATGGCCATGGGCGGTTACCCACTGCCGGGTCCGGGCAGTGGGTGCCAATATGTGTATTGATGTCACCGTGGCATGGATGGCCATGGCGGGCCCGGCGGGGTGGGGTGTGGAGCACCCCATCCTGAAGAAGGATTTGATCTCCGAAACATGTTGACGCACCCATAGAGGTATTGTGCTTAGTATCACACTATTACCTCATCCTGCACCCATTTTAATAGTACCAGCCCGGGGGCTCATTAAATTTATTCTGACCTACCCCACGAGCCGGGTAATTAAAAAAAAATAATTCACATACTCACATCACCTCACCACATACTCACACCCAATCCCCACACGCACCACGCATAGTCAAAACATCAGTGCTCCCGCGCTGAGGGACCGATAGCAGAGGGAGCGCGGCACGCAGTCCGCTGCTCCGCACAGGTTCCGGTGCAGATCGTTGGGTGGCGCGGACAAAGGGCCGCCACGGCTGAGAGGACGGGGGACCCAAGATGGCGCCCGCACTGGTGATGGTGTAGGCTTTGTGGCCCTGAGCCGGTGTCGCCGTCGTGCAAGCGGCGGCCCAGAGGCAGAACAGTGGTGCAGTCCGCGGCAATGTCGAGACTGCTGGAGAGGACCTGCGGGTAAGCATGGGCGAATTTTGCGGATCTCGCGTTCGCGAATTTTGCGGATTTGCGAACTCGCAATCCGCAAAATCCGCGAATTCCCGCGAATTTGCGGATTTTTTTTTTGTGTTCGCCCGTGTTTCTGCCAGTTCGCGAGGGTTTTTACAATTTCGCAATTTGCGAACTTACCTGTCGGGTCGCAAGTTTTGCGAACTTGTTGTTTCTACGTGTCCAGCCTGTTTGGGACACTCTTCTTCATCACTGCCACTCTCTGTCACCACTGCCACTCTCTGACTACTCATGCCACCCTCTGGCCCACCCATGCCACCCTCTGTTTCATCACCACACCCTCTGGTTGTCCAGTGTACATTATTTTCGGCAAAGCAAAGCACACCTTCCCTGCCTCAAGTGACCTGAATTAATTTGGGGCTGATTAATGTGTCACAGAATATTTTTTTAGCTGGCACCTGCTTCCTTAGTGCGCCCTGATTAGTGATCTTTTGCACTTGCTAAGTGCTTTCATTGTTGCAAAATTAGTTACAACACCTGCCCTGCCCCAACTGACAATAATGAATTATGGGGCTGATTAATGGATTTTAACTTCCAGCCTGGCTCCTGCTTGTCTCCCTTAGCTGTAATTCAGGACCTTTGTGGCATATGTGTAACTATTCTGAGGTTCAGAGCAGGGTCACATAATAGTTGCAACTGGCAACTGAACTCTGGAGGGGCCCCTCAGGAAGCACTACAGGAAATGGCTACTAATGATGAGCCTGAACTTTTGAACCTGGCAAGTAGTTTCAGTTTTGCTAAGATCGTATTTCTGCAATTTAGCACTTATTCGCGGGGCGCGAAGTTGTACTGGGAAGCCGCGAACTCACGCGAACAGTGCGAGCAGTGCGAGCAAAATCCGCTGCTCGCGGATTTGCGGATTTTGCGGGAGATTCGCGAATCTCGCGGATTGCGAATTTCCCAAAAATCCGCAAAATCCGCGAGCGAAACGGATTTTCCGCCCATACCTACCTGCGGGGAGACACGGCTTCGTGGCACAGGGGGGGCTGCGGTAGCATCGTGCGCCTCCGAGGCTCCGGGAGCGGGCGCTTGGAGCCCAGCACGGAGACGGACTGAGAGGCGGAGGCAACAGAACTCAATGGCCAGACGTGTGGTGTGGTGGCGGCTGGAAGCCCTTTCCTAGGGCCACCGGTGAGTGCGGTGCTGCGGGCCTGGTCTTGGCGCTGCGGAGGTGGGGGCGGGATCGGGCCAGCAGCGCTGGGCAGCTGGGGGCCGCGGAGGGCAGCACAAGGTGCCCAAAGGGGGACCAACAGCGGTGGTGCCTGGGAGAGGTAGCGGCAAGCTGTGAGGAGCGGCCTCCATAGTGCACGTGCAACTAATACACCGGCAGGAACGGAGGCACAACTGGTGACCGGCTGGGGACACTGCGCTGCTGCCCCGGAGATGGGGTGGAGGCACAATAGGGTGCGGTTTGGTGAGCGCTGGCACGAGGGGATGGAGTCCTACACTGAAGAGTCTGTGGGGGCACCCCGAAAGCGGAATGGCAACTGATGCGGCTTATACCCAGGAGGGAGATGAGGGGGCTGGAATGACCGTGTTGGCCTGCTAGGACTGCGTGCCTGGGGATCCCTGTGAAAACCGAGTGGAGAGATATCGGAGTAAATTATCCCAGGCTCCAGGAGAAGGGAAGAGGTGGCCGGGACGTTACCTTGGTGTTGTGGCTCTCCAGTGGACCGCGCAGATCTCAACTCTGGTCTGTCACCTGGGAGAATTGGCAAGAATCTTGCCGAGCTGGACGAGGTTGGCTGGTAAAGAGGGGTACCACGTGTCCATAAGGAATGAAACCTAAAGGCAGAAAAGACAAAGCAATGGACCCTGCGGGAGGAAATGGAGACGCCGGGGACGGCGCGACGGAGACCTCGGAACACAGACTGAACAAGCACCTTGATCAAATCCTGGATGCTATAGCGGCGACAAAAGAGTCCCTTCATCAGGATATTACTCAAGTGGCGACAGGGCTGGGGTTCTTGAGAGCTGATCACTCGAAGTTGGTGGACAGGGTTAAAGATAATGAGTCGCTTCTACAGGACCTCAAACCAGCGGTGGTCACGGTTGAACGCAAACTGGAGGACGCCTTAAGGAGGTTGGAGACACTGGAAAAGAAGGCAGAGGATGCTGAAAGTCGTAACCGACGAAACAACGTTCGGGTCGTAGGCCTGCCCGAAAATATTGAAGGGACGGACATGGTTGCGTACATGGAAAATTGGTTCAGGACTGTGGTTGCCCCTGAGGGCCTCTCCCCTTTCTTTACACTTGAGAGGGCTCATAGGGTCCCCGCCAAGCCGCCTGCACCGGGCCGACCCCCCCGCCCTGTGGTGGCCAGAGTCCTTCACAATAAAGACAGGGATTTATTAATCCAAAAAGCACGCTCAACGGGCCCCTTCCAGATAGATAATAGCGCTGTAACAATTTTCCCGGATTATACTCAGGACATACAACGACTTAGGGCCTCATACCTATCTGTCAAGAAAGAACTTAGGGAGGAAGGCATACAGTATTCACTACTGTTCCCGGCCAAAGTGAGAGTGATACTGGACGGGTCGACGCAGTTTTTTCTGACACCTGAAGATGCCTGGTCTTGGCTCGAAAGATATAGGGCAGGTACTAATCGCAGGGGCAGAGGTGAGGGGCGCGCACTCAAGCCGGTGCGGATGCGCCAATCACAGCGCCTCCGCAAGCAGAACAAAGCACAATGGGCGTTGCAACGTTTACAGATGGAGGCTGACAAACAGGGGGCCCTGGCGGCTACAGCGGCGATCACTGGTTCTCAACGGGAAGGCTCGACCAAAGGGACTGATTCCGAGGAGGACGGGAGACAACCTGGTACAGAGGTGTCGGAAGACGAGAGTACCAAATCAATCAATCAATCAATAATAACATTTGTATAGCGCACTACTCACCGGCAGGGTCTCAAGGCGCTTGGGGGAAGGGGTCCACTATTGCTCGAACAGCCAGGTCTTGAGTTGTCTCCTGAAGGCGAGATGGTCCTGGGTCAGCCGAAGATGGATAGGGAAGGAGTTCCAAGTTTGGCGGCCAGGTAGGAGAAGGATCTACCTCTGGCTGTGGCTCTTCGGATGCGTGGTACGGCAGCGAGGGCGAGGCTTGTGGAACATAGCTGGCGGCTGGGCGTGTAGAAGGTCAAGCGGTAGTTGAGGTACTTGGGGCCCAGGTCGTGGAGAGACTTGGGTGCGTGGGTGAGGAGCCTGAATGTGATCCTTTTGCTGACGGGGAGCCAGTGCAGGTCCTTCAGGTGGCCGGAAATGTGGCTGCGTCGGGGCATGTCCAGGATGAGTCGGGCGGAGGCGTTCTGGATGCGTTGGAGTCTTTTCTGTAGCTTGGCTGTGGTTCCGGCGTAGAGGGTGTTTCCGTAGTCCAGTCGGCTGGTGAGGAGTGCTTGGGTGACCATCTTCCAAAGGCCCAGAGATGACACCTAGATTAGCTGATGATCTATAATTGAATTACCTCTGTCTAGGACTCACTGCTGGCGAATTGAGGGTGGTGATACCAGAGACTCCGGTAACAGTTGTGAATTCCGTACCTGCGACTTATTATTGCGGGATGTGGAGGGTGGGGGCTGGCACGAGCGCTGCCACCTGTCGGAGCCGGATCACCAACCCCATTGCCCTTAAGGCGACCTGTGGTGGCTACTACAGGATAGTATTGTGTGAGTTGTTAGGGTAGTTTGGATGGGGACTTATAATGCGTTATTGGGACCTGTTCTGGGGGGGAGGGTAATGGAAGTTTGGAGGGGTGTTTTGTGTTTAGGGGTTGGCAACGCTGGTGTGGGCAAACGAACAATGCAGGAGGGGAAAGATTGGGAGTGCTACAATGGGGACATTACCTGATTTGAAGTGTATCACGTGGAACGTACGCGGATTACACACCATGTCGAGGAGCCACAAGGTGCATGCATATCTGATAAGAAGAGGTGTCCAGATAGCGCTGCTGCAAGAGACCCATTTCACTAAACAAGAATGTACTGCGCTGCAGAGAAGGTGGAGAGGTCAGGTGTTTGGTACTGCTTATTCTGCGTTTGCTAGGGGAGTGTTAATATGGGTGAGGGCGGGCACACCGTTCCAAGAGGCACACACTGTGATAAACCCTCAGGGTAGATATGTGGTGGTGGCAGGAAGATTGTATGACACAGACGTGGTGTTATATAGCGTATATGCACCAAACACAGACCAGCCTCGATTTTTGGATGTCATCTCCGGTAAACTGGCTCATCTCTTATCGGGCCGAGTGATTATGGGGGGAGACTTTAATTCACTTACAGATGTGGCTCTAGATAGGTCACATCCTCCGTTGGCAGAATCCCAGGTCCGCAAGATTGCGAGGAAGAGGGCAGAATGGCAGAGCGGATGGGGGTTGACTGACGTGTGGAGAGTGCACCACCCTGAAGATAGGGATTATTCCTTCTTTTCGGCTATCCACAAACTACATGTTAGAATTGACACTATTCTATGCACCCAGGCGCTGGTGCCCTTAGCGGTACACTCGTAATACCTAGCTAGAACCATTTCAGATCATAACCCACAGGTAGTCTCCTTCAAATGGCAGCGCATGAGAGCAGAGGTGCCCACCTGGCGTTTACGCCCAGATACCCTGGAGGATCTAGTTTTTAGGACCACAATTAAAGAGGGCATTGAGGACTACTTTGCTACCAATAAGAAATCGACGTCTACTAGGGGAATGGAATGGAATGCGTTTAAAGTGGTGGTGAGAGGGCTCTGCATCAGTAAGCACTCAGTTGAAAGGGCAGTGGTTGTAAAGGAGGTCGCAAAAGCGGAGGAGGCGTTATGGGAGGTGGAAAAACAAAGGCCACAACAGAGGGAATTGCAGGACCGGCTATTGGCGGCTAGGGAGCTCGTGGCCACTGAGACAGAAAGGCTGCGTAGTTATGACTATAAGCGATATAGGGTAAAGGTACATGCTGAGGGGGATAAGGTGGGCACGCTCCTGGCAAGAATGGCAAATCCGAGGCAGGGGGGTTGCCCGGTAATGAGTGTTCGTGAGGAATCTGGGAGTGTGGTCTACTCTCAATCTGAGATCATCTCGCGCTTCCTACGATAATATACAACACTGTATCAAAACCACCTGGAAGCGAATGCGATGGAGATTGAGGGTTACTTATCAGGGATACAGCTACCGCAATTAGAGGAAGAGTACGCAAAAAGCTTGGGTCAAGCTGTCACTGTTGCTGAAATTAGGGGAACAATTAAGAGTATGGCCAGGAACAAGACTCCGGGGGTGGATAGACTTCCTATAGAGTTTTATCTGACGTACATCGACCCATTGGCGCCCCAGCTGCAGGAGGTCTATAACGAGGCGCTGGAGCTGGAATACCTGCCCGAATCCATGAGGGTGGCGCTGGTAGTCCCCCTGTTGAAACCCGGAAGGGAGGGAGATAACGTGACCTCTTATAGACCGCTGTCTATGTTGACAGTGGACTACAAGATACTGAGTCGCATACTGGCCACAAGACTAATGTCCCATATGACTACCTTGGTCCACGAGGACCAAGCAGGGTTCATACCAACTAGGAACACCTCGACCAATATCCGCCGTCTCATTAGAGTATTGGATAGTGATCTGGTGGAAGAGGCGACATCAGCGGTGCTGTCAGTGGATATAGAAAAGGCGTTTGACAGCTACGAGTGGGAATATCTTGATAAAGTACTGGAAAGATTTGGCTTAGGTGCGCGTTTTAGGCGCTGGACGAAGGTCTTGTACTACTTCGCTGCGGCTCGGGTGAGATTTGGCTCGGTCATATCAGCAGAATACCCGGTGCAGAGAGGTACGAGACAGGGGTGCTCGCTCTCGCCCCTGCTGTTTGCGCTCGCAATAGAACCACTAGCGGTCTACGCCAGATCGGGAGTGGCGTATGATGGCCTGGTCTGTGGTGGACTCCCGCACTACATCTCGTTGTATGCGGATGATTTACTACTGTTCTTAGTAGACACGACGTTGGCACTGGAGGGGGCGATGACCATGCTGTCGGACATTGGGAGGCTATCAGACCTACGTGTGAACTGGGCCAAAACGTGTGTCTTTCCTCTGAGGATGGATGCACCCCAACCACGCCTACCCGCTGATTTACTGTTGGAACGGTCGTGCTTTACCTACTTGGGAGTCCGGATTTATCATAGGGCGGAGGACATGCTGGAGGGGAATATTGGACGCTGCATAAGGGCACTGAGGGGCAGTGTGGCGTTTTGGGCAACCTTGCTTCTCTCGGTATTGGGGAAAGTTGCACTACTCAAGATAGTTGCTTTCCACGCCTCCTTTATTTTTTTCGTACACTTCTGCTCTGGGTGCCTCCTCGGTACTTTCGGGAACTGCGGATACTCACTATTGATTTTTTATGGGGGACGGGAAGGAGGCGGGTAGCATTGGACACGCTGTTGAGGCCCAAAGTAGAGGGGGGATTGGCAGTTCTGAACTTCGAACTTTACTACTTGGCCGCGCAATTGCAAATCATTACACAGAATGTAGCTAGAGAATTTAGGGGTCCGGAAGAGGTTTGTGGATCAGAGATACAGAGGCATGTCCTCTCCAACATTGTTATGCAACAACACCTAGTGGTCCGTAATTTGACTTTGGAGGAGAGGACGCTGAGGCTGTGTTGGAATAAAAGCCGGAAGAGGGCAAAAGTGGAACATCCCTATGCACCCGAAATCCCTCTGGGCATGCTGACGGCACTGCCACATGGAGGGGATTGGTCCCAGCTACGGGAATGGGAGGGACTGGGGTTACAAGTGGTGGGCGACTTGTATGCTGAAGGCGAGTTGCTACCCTTCCAGGCTTTGCAAGACCAATTTGGCATTCCGGACGGAGATTTCCTATTACATATGGCGGTCACCACTGCTATGCGGAAACACTGGAAAACAGGACAGTTGGAACCACAAACCACGATGGCGTGCCAATATGTGGTAAGGGCGGCGGGTACTGTTGAGGCGGTCACCTGCCTACACTCACAAATGCTATGTGAAGGACTGGAACCCCTACTGACTCTCAAACAAAAACGGGAGGCAAGCATAGGGAAACCCATCCCGGATACGGTTTGGGGTCATAGCCTGACGAGGACATGGAAAGGGTGTAGGAATGCGCGATTTCAACAAGTACACTTTTTTATACTACATAGAGCCTACCTAACTCCGGGGAAGATCCGAAAATATTTTCATGTGCAGGATGCAGCGTGTCCTAGGTGCCTGGCACCTGATGTGGAGCTCGATCATATGATGTGGGAATGTCCGAAATTGGGGCTATTTTGGTCCGAGGTAGGGAAGCTTCTTAATGAAGTGACGGAGCGGCAAATGGAATATGACATGGCGACCTGTTTGTTGCTTTGGTTTCCTCACACTAGGACAACCAGGATCACTAGTAAATTCATTGACTTGGGCCTCATATTGGCCCAGAGGGAAATCACATGGCACTGGAAGTCGAGGGAGGGCCCATCTAGCAGGCGATGGGCGAACGAACTCTATAAATGGGCCCATAGTGAGACCACGATCAGATTACACCAGGCAGCCTGCACTGCTAATGAGAGGAGCATAGAGGCAGCACGTGCATGGGCAGAACTAGTGATTGCGCTCAGTGACAGTCTCTTACCAGCAGAAGAATAGTGGTTGAGTGTTCTGTGTGATGTTCCTTGTGAGATACGGATGGTTGCATGCGACCCTATAGATTTCCTCCCTTCAGATGCTAAGAAGATGAGAGTAGGCCCACACCAGCTACAGCAGTTTTAGGGGGGGTGGGGTTTGTTGGGACAGGGAAGGCATTTATTGTTTGTACAGGGAAGACGGCCCTATTAGCTTAAATAGTTGGTTCCTGGGAGGGTGTAGCCAGACTGGCGACTCCCGTGGAGCGCCGAAGGGTACTGGCCGTACACTAAGGATGACTATGGAACTAGGGGGTTGACATTAGGCTGGGGTTTAATACTTATAGCGCACACGGTACACACCATTCAGGTCATTAGTCTGGTTAATGATAGGGTAGCACGTCTGGGATCACAAGAAAAGCAGAAACTAGATGATCCGTGGAGCGGTGATTGGGGGCCGCCGCAGGAATTATTAATTGCGACACTGATTTGCTATTGCCGCCCGACCTCCGGGATGTGGGCTAAATGTCTGTGTTATACCAGAGTTATAATGATGATGAAGCATTGATTTATGTCACTGGCGAGGTACCCAGAACAGTTGGATGTCTACTGTACATTTCTGCATCAAAAATAAAGTTTAAAAAAAAAATGACACCAAGGGTCCTTTTGGTGTGTGAGGGGTATCTTAAAAATACTTTGTGCCCCACCATTGTAGGGAACACTTCACCCCATTTAGTGGATTCTTGTTGTTTATTTACATCCTGACCTCAACCAGGGTTGAGAGGGGAGCGGCATCAAACTAGTGGTAAGCACACTGAATGGGTTTGTGATTTGGGAGTGCATGCATGTATTGCTGGTCAGACACAGTAGTGACATCCGTGGTGTATATGGTGTGCTGCTATTGCATGTTGGTGGCATTAGCGGAGTGAGAGTTAGCATCCATGTTAGCCAGCTGGACATACCAGTTGCATTGTAGTGCAGGGGCCCAGGACATGTCATTCAGGTCTGTGGTCCCATGGCATCACATGTGTGGTGGTCTGCATGCACTTGCCCTGCTTGTTACATGTACATGTGTCACAGGGCCCACTAATTCTTTGACATGAGGATGTCTGGTAGGGGTGGTTCATGTGCAGGATGGGTGCGACATGTTGTTTAGCAGTCAAGGAAGTTTGTATTTTGTAATTTGCAGTACGTGAGTGTGGCACTTAGGTATCCCTCCTATTTCTCCCTTTCAGCTTTGGACGAGGGCACTGATAGACAAACGACGGTGGTAAGTGGTGGAAATGCATCCGGATCAGAGATCACACAAACGCAGACTGAGACGGAAGAGAGCAGCACCAGAGAGGGGGACAGAACTATCCCTGAGGACTCACATGTGGAGACACCATCGTCCTCATCTTCAGACAGCGGTGGTGAGTCATCACTGTTGGTAGACACAGGGAGTGTACAATCTACACCTTCAATCAGTACACAGCACACTGGGCCCACACTGCCACCAACTAAAACAAGTACTGCTCGTGCTCGCCAGAGTAAGGGGAGCAGAGTGGCCTTTGGTGCAGGTACCGCTGCCCCTGCCCCTGTGACACAAACTGCCCTTAGTGCTGAGGCGGTTGATCTGCTGCGACAGCTGTGTGTAGGGCAGACACACATGATAAATGCATTCCTGGACCACAATAGGAAGTTGGGGCAGGTGGTAGCATTCATGGAGGGGATGCATGCTGATATTGCTGGTCTCCACAGAACAGAACAGTCCTTATCCAACACACTGTCTGCAGCCATTCAACAGTCACATGGACAAGGTTCTACTTCAGATCCCCCACCCACACCACTTACTGTCTCGGGGGAGAGTGACACTTCTGAACATGCCTCATTTTCAGGGTATTGCACTAGAAGCAGGCACAGGCAGCAAGGCAGGCAACGGAGGACACAGACACCACTCCCTAGGAAAAGGAAATCTTTCACAGAACACAATATCAGCTAGCCTGGAGATGACACACAGGACCCTCATGGGGGGATGGGGGACACGGATTCACAGGGCACACAGGCATCCCCCTCAAAAGGTACTCCCAAGGGAAAGGCACATCTCATGGACAAGGCACAGACCAAGGACAGGGCATCAGCAAAGGACAGGACACCACCCACGGACACGGCTCCTCCCAAGGAGCAGGCACCTCGCAAGGACAGGGCCACTCCCAAGGACCCGGCCCCTACAAAGGACAGGGCACCTCCCAAGGACAGGGCCCCTACAAGGGACAGGGCTCCTTCAATGGACAGGGCACCTCCCAAGGACAGGGTCACTCCCAAGAAAAGGGCCCCTACAAGGGACAGGGCACCTTAAATGGACAGGGCACCTCCCAGGGACAGAGCACCGTCCACGGATAAGCCACATTCCAAAGACAGGACACCTTCTAAGGCCAAGGCGTCTCCCACTGCCAAGGCACCTCCCAGGGAGCAGGCACCTTCCAGGGCCAAGGTGTCTCCCATGGACAGGACATCCACCAAGGACAGACATCCATCACCCATGCATACCCTCAAGCTGGTGTTGGTGAAGGAACGTAAACCACATGTGTCAGAGGTGTAGTCACCCATACCTCTACTCCCATCCACACCCTGGTGAAGCAGAGGAAGGAGTACACTGTTGTTGCATCCCCCATTACACATGATGCAGAGGGCAGAAGGCAGGGCCAGAGCAAGCGTCAAGCAGGGTCCAGCACTTCCCCAGAGAGCAGACCCCCACCAGCACATGATCCACCTTTGATGGGTGATGTTTCAGATGAGCCCGCACCACTTACCATTCCAGTCATGTCCAGGGTTCCCTTCCAAATCCCAAAGAAACGGAAACACACACCGGTAACACCTGACCACCCCAATGTCACTCCAGTACAGCTGTCCCCAGTTCCCAGAGCCACCCTGCCTCCTGGCCCATACAGCCCTGTGGCTCATCATTTCAGTGGTCCTAGTGGGTCAGCTGCAGTTCACTCTCATGTGTCAGATAGTGGCACTGTGTCTGTTTTTCGCTGTCATGCCTCACGTAGTAGCACTGTGTCAGTTGTCCGCTCTCCTGTTTCAGGTACTGCCACTGTGTGCGTCCTCCACTCTCATGTCTCAGATGCTGGCACGGTTTTTGTTGGTCACTGTCCAGGGACAGGTCCTGCCAGTGTGTCAGGGTCTATCGCTCATGTGTCAGTCACTAGAGCTGTGGCTGTTTCTCACACTTCTGTATCAGGTCCTGCCAGTGTGTATGAGTCTATCGCTCATGTGTCAGTCACTAGAGCTGTGGCTGTTTCTCACACTCCTGTATCAGGTCCTGCCAGTGTGTCTGGGTCTATTGGTCATGTGACAGTCACTAGAGCTGTGGCTGTTTTTCACACTCCTGTATCAGGTCCTGCCACTGTGTCCGAAGCTACAAGGTCCCACAGTCCACCTGATTCTGTGCTGTGAGGTGCAGTTCCCATCACTCAAATCTCATTGTACTTGATGTCTGGACTGTCCATTGTAACCACCCTTGCAATATTATTGTCCATGGGACTGTCCTTATGACACACGTCCTTGTGCTGCCTCAGATGTACCTACTCTGTTGTGTACACTGCCCTGTTTCTGTTCTGATATTGCATTGTGCCCTCTCATGTGCTGCCTCAGATGTACCTGCTCTGTTGTGGACACTGCCCTGTTGCTGTTGCTGGGTCTACTTGCAGCGAGCTCACTTACCATCCTGTCAGCACGCCAGCACGCAGCTTCAGCCCCTGGGTGGGGAAGGCTGTAGGTCTCGCCGCCATCGTCCTTCCAACGCGGCTGGACACTACAGCTCCCAGCGGGCTTTGCGTGCACTTCCTGTCTCCCGCTGTCTTCGCGCCCGGAGGCGCTACAAAGGCCAGACGATCCCTCGGTGGAGCGGGGGTCTACTTGCAGCGAGCTCACTTACCATCCTGTCAGCACGCCAGCACGCAGCTTCAGCCCCTGGGTGGGGAACGCTGTAGGTCTCGCCGCCATCGTCCTTCCAACGCGGCTGGAGACTACAGCTCCCAGCGGGCTTTGCGTGCACTTCCTGTCTCCCGCTGTCTTCGCGCCCAGAGGCGCTACAAAGGCCAGACGATCCCTCGGTGGAGCGGGGGTCTACTTGCAGCGAGCTCACTTACCATCCTGTCAGCACGCCAGCACGCAGCTTCAGCCCCTGGGTGGGGAACGCTGTAGGTCTCGCCGCCATCGTCCTTCCAACGCGGCTGGAGACTACAGCTCCCAGCGGGCTTTGCGTGCACTTCCTGTCTCCCGCTGTCTTCGCACTCGGAGGCGCTACAAAGGCCAGACGATCCCTCCGCGTCGCGGGACGCGCGCGGGCGACGCCGGGCGGAGCCCGGGCAGAGGGCGGGCCGGGCCACATCCCTAACATCATGGGTAAGCGCAAACTAGTTACACCGGTGTTGGGAGAAGCTAAGGCCAAGGTTCCCAAGTACACTACTAGTATAATCACATATCTGACCACAAAAGTGGACGAATTATCTACCCAGATAGCGGTTTCAGAACGTGCGCTGGGCCTGGAAACAACCCCTGCGGGCTCAAGCACCACTAACACTTCTCCCATTAGCTGTGTACCACTGGAGCCGAGGGTCATTATTGAATCATGCAGACCTAACATGGCTCAGTCTCCCACAGTTTTGCCCTTTCCAGAGCTGCCTGTCACTGTTATACCTCCCTCATCTGCGGATACTGGTGTTAAAGAAAATACAGCAAATATTCAGACTGGGGATCAGCGCGCTACTTATATCACTGAGGAGGGACTCTTGTCCTTACTGGAAAAACTTTTTTCAGATAGACTTGAATCCGCCTTAATTCAGATTGCGACGGATATCACTGAGACTCTGAAGGATTGTGTTAATGACCTGTTGAAAAAATGCGAACGCATTAATGTTTTTCTAAACAACCAGGCCCTTGCACTGCCATCACATATCCCGGTATGTCCCCCTGTTCCACAGGTTTTTGCACCTAAAGAAATTGACCCCCCGACTAACTCAGTAATGAACCCTCCCGCAGAAAACTCTGTGTATAATAAAGGGAAAGTTGTAAATGGTAGATACACGCCCCTTCCGCAAACAGTGCCTAATCCTGTTTTATTGGAAAGGCCTCGAGGTCTACTGGGAGAACGGGTGGGTAGGGTACCCCCGGTGCACTTACCCCCAGATGCAACTCCTTTTGTAGCAGTATTGGTAAATGTGCCTAAATTAGGCGTGGGGGAGGTAGAACATCATGAAACCCTTCTCAACCACACGGAAAAATGGTGCAATGCGAATTGTACGGGTGAAAGTAACATTGCAGCTAATATATTGATGTGTAGAAGGGTTAACTGGGTGGGAAAAACTAAGAAATGCGTGGCAGGAGACTGTGTTATAGTCCATTTTAAATCTTGCGATGTCACTAGCCGTCTTTTCTGGGATGCTTCTCCCTTGGATCCAGTAGGTAAGGGTGTGCGCGCTATGCCTCTGGGTTTTTTCTATCCACCTACACTCATGACAGCTGGCGGCGGGTATAGTAGGCCGCAGCATAATAACAATCACTGGGTAGAGGGTAGACAAAATATTCCTCCTCAAGGGAATGAATGGGTGATAAAGAAACCTAGGGGCGGCGGGGCAGCCACTACTGTAAGGAATACGCACACAGATGACTTAACCCTGTCAAATAGATTTGCGGCACTTGCAAATCAGGTCGATATGGATTGACTAGAGCCCAATCAAATAAATTTGATAGCTAATGACCAGGATGACAATGCTAACATTTTTACCCCCTGTAACATACCATCTAATGACGGGGAGGTTCCAATAGAGCAAGGTAGAGGAAAAGTTAAGGTTTTGTCCTGGAATATTGCGGGTTTACGTGCTAAACAGAATGATCCAATGTGGCTGGAAAAGTTAAAAGAACACGATATAGTTGCCATGCAGGAAACCTGGTCAAGGGATAATTCCTTCTGGTTGGATGGTTACTCTTCATTTTTTGTCAAAGCACAGTGTACCCCGGTGGGAAGGGACAGAGGTGGCCTGCTGTTACTGGTGTCTGTTAATATAGCTGGCAGTGTGAGGGAAATTCCTAGCTCCTCACATTACTTTCAGCTCCTGGAAATCCTCCATCCGGACAAAAATAAGACAGTTCTTATTAACTGCTATAACTCTTTGCAGGGGGGACCCCCAAATTTTGTTTTAGAAAGTTTATCCTTGTTTTTAACTGATTATATGTCAAAACAAACCACTTTTGTACAACTCATATTAATGGGCGATTTTAATGTTCATTTGTGTGGGTCACATTGTCAGATTAAAGACTATGATGGGCCTGATCTTACGATTTCTCCCCATTTTGAGCATAGTTTGAAGGGTTCAGCTATGGAAGATCTGTTATCAGCAAATGATCTATATGAACCGGGCTTTTCTGATCCAAATGACCGTGTGGTCACATATAATGCGAGGGGTAGTGAATCTATTATTGATTACATTTTCTTGTCTCCTGGACTCCTCCATTATGTTCTGTTTTACAACGCCATTGAAAGCGGATTTAGTGATCACAATCCGGTGTCTTTAATTATGGATGGGTCGCTTGGTCTACTCAAAGGGGCCCAGCTGGCCACTTCTGTGAAGAATGTAAAGAGTAAAGATCAAGGGAGGCGACTAAAATGGTGTAAAGTCTGCCCAGAGGACTTTTTAGATCTTATCGAACAAGATATGATGGTAGAACTTCAGACTTGTAGGGACCCTGACATGGGGGGAAAAGAGATAGTTGCTGCCTTTGAGGCTATCTGCTCTAGGGTGGAAGAAGAGCTTACACTTAGCCCAAAGAGGGGACCTGCCCCAGTCTTCGATTGGTTTGACCATACGTGTTCTAAAGCTCACTCTGCACTGTTGGCAGCGCTTAAACATTCCCCCAGAAATAAGTCACTGGTAGCGCAGCTAAGCAAAAAAATATGCTGAGGCGGTGAAGACACGTAAAAAAGTCATTAAAGAAGAAGCCTGGGACGCTTTAATGGATTCGACCACCCTTAAACAAAGCTCTAAATTCTGGTCCATAATAAATAACCCCATATTTGCCCAATCACGTAACATAGACCTTGAGGCAAACATACCAGAAGCAGAGTGGCTTAATCACTTTTCTGTAATATATGGGAGTAATGAAGATTATGAAATATTCCATATTCCCTGCTATTCTGATACGCAACCCAATTTAGATTTCAGTGAAAACGAAGTCAAGGTCGCGATAATTGGTTCCGCTAAGAATAAAGCCCCTGGACCTGATGGGGTTCCTCTGGATTTATATAAATCAAATCCTGAGATGTGGGCAACGATATTAATGAATGTTTTTAACCATGTACTTGTAGGGGGTTTTCCAAAAACCTGGGCATGCTCAATCATAGTCCCAATTTTTAAAAAAGGGCTAAGAAGTGACCCTAAATGCTATCGCCCTATATCCTTGTTGGATTCTTCTATGAAGATCCTGGGTAAAGTACTGTTGGCCAAAATTAATAAGTGGACATTAGAAAATGATATCCTGTCCAATGCCCAGTATGGTTTCCGGTCAGGAAGAGGGACAGAGGACCAATGCCTAAATCTGCATATGATAATTTCAAAATGCACAAAGGCAAAAAAGGGGGCAATCCTTGTTGCTTACATGGATCTATCCACAGCATTCGATTTAGTTAACAGAGCAAAGCTGTGGGCCATGTTGTTAAAATTGGGATTGGACCCTCCTCTGGTCCATTTTTTAGCTGAACTCCACAAGGATTTAAAGGCTTCTATTAGAATGGATCTAGAGGGACATCGCACAGCATGGTTTAAATCAGGTAGGGGTGTGCGGCAAGGCTGCATCCTTGCCCCTATGCTGTTCACTTTATACATAAATTCTCTGTAAAAAAACCTTTTGACTGCCTCTGTGGACACACCGCGTGCAGGAGATACTCATATCCCAGTGCTCCTGTACGCGGATGATGCCGCTTTAATAGCTAGGACACATTTAGGCCTCCAGAGACTTTTAAATGCATTTAGTGACTTTATGTCTTCTCTTGACCTAGTGGTTAATAATTCTAAATCACACGTTATGGTTTTTGGGGCTGCTAAAAATAATATTAAATCTTTTTATTGTAAGGGGGAAGTGATTACTAATGTTAAAGTTTTCACTTACCTTGGTGTCATTTTTGATTCCAAGGGCAGTTGGATTCCTCAGATAACAGCAAAAACTAAAGCGGTGAGGAGCTCTGTAAACGCTATTCTAAGCTTCTCAAGGAGACTTGGGGGGAAACCAAGTGGTGCATTACTAGCTTTGTATAGGGCGAAAACATTGGCTATAGCAAGGTACGGAGCTGGACTGTGGGGCTACGTAAAAACTGAAACTATTCAAATAGAGGTTAACAAGTTTTTCCGCTCTATGTTAGGGCTCCCTCCGTCGACAGCCACCTTTTCAGTCCATCAGGAGCTTGGAGTAGGGTATATTACTGATATCCTCTCTACGGCACCTATTCTTTTATGGATTAGGGTTTGGATCAATAACAACTTAGGTCTAAATCATAAAATGTTGATGGATTGTTTAAAACTTGATAAATATAAAGATATTGCTTGGCTGTCATATATTCACAAGTGCTCAGTAGAACTTGGACGCCCGGAGATATTCTCCTCCCCGCTTGACCTGAAAAAAGCAGACCTAGACTGGGTTAAGCAAAATTTTTACAAACTTAAGACCTTGGAGAGAGAGCAACATCAACTAACTAAATCCACGGTTAGAGCCCATTATATGACAATTACCTGCATAGCCATTCAACCGTACCTTGCCATAGTTAATATCCCGTTTCACAGGTGGCTTCTGGTTAAATTTCGATTTAACCAGATTTATTTGGTACTCTGTGATAGCCAGGGGAGTTTAAGCCTGAGGACGCACCTGTATGTAAATGTGATAACTTTTCCCTTCAAGACAATATGCACCTAATGTTGTTCTGCCCTTTTATAATGTCCCAAGACAGAAGTATTTGGTACCTTTACTGAAAGGGAAAGCTTTCATACAGGCAAAACCAGCTCTCCTGTATTTACAAATGCTAGAATCCCCCTTGGTGATGTTCAGTGTGGCAAATTACCTTGTTGCTGCTGTTAGGATTAGGAAGAGGAAATTACAGGTCTAACATTGGGGTCTGTGATGAATGTTGGTATGCTTCGCCTTTTTGCACATGATGATTTTTTAAATCTGACATTTTTAACTGTTTTTATACTTGATATTGATATTGTATTGTATGAACTTTTTTATATGTATCTGGATTGTCTTTTAATTGTTTGTAGCATGCTTTTATGATTTTTAACAAAATCGAATAAAGTGGTTTTTGACTTGACTTGTTCTAATACTGCATTGTGCCCTCTCATGTGCTGCCTCAGATGTACCTGCTCTGTTGTGGACACTGCCCTGTTGCTGTTCTAATACTGCATTGTGCCCTCTCATGTACTGCCTCAGATGTACCTGCTCTGTTGTGGACACTGCCCTGTTGCTGTTCTAATACTGCATTGTGCCCTCTCATGTGCTGCCTCAGATTTACCTGCTCTGTTGAGGACACTGCCCTGTTGCTGATCTGATACTGCATTGTGCCCTCTCATGTGCTGCCTCAGATGGACCTGCTCTGTTCTGTACCATGGACTGTTGATGCATTTTGCTCCTCTCATGTGCTGCCTCAGATGTACCTGCTCTGTTGTGGACACTGCCCTGTTGCTGTTCTGATACTGCATTGTGCCCTCTCATGTGCTGCCTCAGATAGACCTGCTCTGTTGTGGACACTGCCCTGTTGCTGTTCTGATACTGCATTGTGCCCTCTCATGTTCTGCCTCAGATTGACCAGCTCTGTTCTATCCAGTGTGCATGCTCCTGGCTACTCACAAAGTCAACCTTTGTGGTGTGGAATGAAGCAAGTTAATCCTGTGTTGTGGTTTATCTGTGTCATTCCTGGTTGTCTCCTTGCATTGTTGATATATTGCTGCTATCGTGCATGCTGTGTCTGCCACTTTCACATAACCATTTCCCAGCACTGTTTCCTTTTGTGGCAGGGGTGACAGTCATTACAATATGGCTGTGGACTGTGTAAGAGTGGGGGAGGCACTCTGAAGCTTATTTTGGGACAACACTGGCTTCCCAGGCACTGCAGGTTATGTGGATGTTTTTCATATGGTGCATGTGTCACACTCATGATTTGTGGCTACCAAGTAGGTTGTTCAGTCTCGACTTTGTCAGTCAACATGTCAGGGCTCATCGCGTGTGTGTGTGTGTTGGTTGTTGATGTGTGTGCAGCAGGGTTGTTTTTTGTGGTGTGTGGTGTATGGGCCCCTGTCTGTTAGTGGGGTAGGTGTGGGGTTGGCCTGAGGGTGGGCCAGCATGTCTCCTTATGTGTGGCATGCCTTGTGTGTTGGTGTGTCTATGTGGGCCTGTGAGCTGTGTGGCCTAGCCATTCCTGCCTGCCTGCCTGCCTGCCTGCCTACTTGATTGTGGGCATGGTTTCCGTCGTCTGCTCTGATACATTGCGTTATCCGTGGTGTGGCTGTTTGTTCGCGGTCTGTGTGTGTTCTGGGTGCGTGGGGTCAGTTGTGCCCAGGTGGTTTTGTTGGGGGTGCGTGTATGTGTGTTCCTGTCCAGACCTGGGGTTCTGTTGTGGGCAGGGACTTCGACACGTGTGTGGTGTGTGTGTTGTGTGTTTGAGTACCTGCATCGTCGTCGGCGACGGTCCATGACTTGCTGGTGGTGGAGCACGAAGAGTACCGGGAATGTGTGTAGAGCTGGGTCCATGGCGGTGGTCTGGCAGTGGTGGGTCTCTCTGCAATGTTTTGCCTCTCAGCTGTGGTGGTTCCGCCGTGTTTGGGCTGGTGGTTTTTCTGCAGCAATTTGCTGTGTGGTTTCCGCCATCGTGATTTTGAGGGCGATTGAGACGTCATTCCGTACGTCGGTGTCTCTGGATTGGTTATCCTGGTGTATTTACGCAGCGGATCACGTTCTTCCGCGGCGTACGGAAATTCGGCAGTGCTTCCCATCCTAATATGGCGGACGGACTATCCGCGGCTTGCGGACTGTAATAAGCATTTTCCGCCTACTCCAGGCCGGCGGTCGTCCTTGCATCCGCCATCGTAATCGACCCCTAAGTGGGGTGGGCAACTGGTATGCTCAGCTTTGGAAACTCAACAAATCCCCCTTGGTCGAGAAATTCTTAGGAAGAGTAACACGTGAAACAAATTGCACATTGTCTAGCCAGAAGTGGCAGTCAATATCCCAGTTAGGCAGTAAGGCACTAAGAGCTGCCAATTTTAAAAGGATGGCCTTTCTGTCTTGGTGGTTGGCATACTATACTCCTAAAACTCTCAGCAAAAGAAGAGTAGAACAGATGTTTCCGATGCCAGGCTGAGGGGGAAGGGGATTGGCTTCACACATTTTTTACGTGTCCAAAGCTGGAGGCATTCTGGGTTAAGATATTCTCGGCTATTAGCCTGGCAATCCAGAAGAGGCTTGATCCCGAGGCTGAGGTAGCCGTCTTAGGCATTTCTAGAGTAAGGGGAGTTCTGACAAAAGCAGAGGAGACCTTTATTGTGATTTGCTCCCTTGTTGCTCGCTCTTTAACCTCCAGAATTGGAGGTCTGAAGACTCACCCTCTTATTTAACATGGATAAATAAAATTAAACAAACTATGATATTTGAAGAAGCATATGCCAAAAGGGTAGGCGCAACAAGAAAATTCACTGCTGTTTGGAAATATTTTGCAAATTTAGAAACCTTGGTGGGAATAGAAATTTTATAGATTTTGCACCTCAGCACTTCGGTGGTATAGCACGTTGCACTTTTGGTGTGCTGGGTATACACACTAAAATAGGCACCACAGCACTTTAGCACTTTTGTCTATAAAATGTATATACTTTTAATGGTTGCAATTATGTTTCAAGTGGCGCCCCAAAATGGAAGGATATAGTGGAACCTTAGCGGCAACATGCCTTTTTCTATCCTTTTATGCATGCTGATTTTATGCAAAATGTAAAGGTCCTTGAACAGTTGAGTGTGATTTTCTCTGGGAACTGTAGCACTTTAGCATTTTTATGTGTAAGAGTTGCTCACTTATAAACAGTTTAAAATGCGGCCAGATCACTTTTGCAATATGCCTTTTTTCTATGCTCTGGTATTTGATCCATGTTGGTTTTATAGGTACAGTGAATATGGCTTCTGATTGAAAAGTATTGGCTAAAACTTTGTTGACAACTGTTTTTATTCTGCTTATTTTGCTCTACTCAATCAAAATAATTTAAAAAAAGATGGAGAAAGACACAGAGAGATGTGGTAGAGAGAGGGGATTGAGAGGGGGTAGTATATGGAGGAGAGATAAAGGGAGGTGAGAAGGAAAGAGAGCAGTGAGGTGAAGAGGCGGGTGAAAATAATGAGATAAGATGGGGTGGAGAGGCGGATATAGTCCCAGAGCGTGGCAGAGTGAATTGAGACCATGACAGAGAGAGAAAAGGGGTAGTGGTTGATGTACTGAGAGAGAGAGGAAAAGTAGACATAGGAGTAGTAGAGAGAGCAGAGATAGAGAGACTGGTGGTGAGAACCTGGTAAAGAATAGTGAGAAGAATGACACATAAAGAGAGAAGAGGCAGAAAAAAGAGGCAGAGGGCCATAGAGAGACGATAGAGGTAGTCAGAGATAGAAGCTAGATCGAGAATTGAGGTGGAGAGAATGGCAGGAATTAGTATTTGTCAGGCAGAGAGATGATGTACAAGAAGATGGAGATGTAGAAAGAAAGTAGTGAATTAGAAAAACTGGATGTAGAGAAAGAGGGATGAGGTAAAGAGAGTAAGGTGACGAGATCAAAATATTTTTGTTATAAAAGCTGCCATGTTCTTTTCCACATGGTAATGTCAGAGACTCTCCTGTGCCAGATTGAGGATGTAGTATTCCTCCTCCACCTCCCCTTAGCTGCATGTCTTGTTTGATGGTAAACCCACACGTATATTCCTTCTCCAAGATAACAGCAAGTTCAAGGTGCGGTGCAATAGGGAGCAACAAGCAGCCGCAGGTAGAACATATGACAAGAAAAAAGGCAGGCCTCAGAATTGGGAGTTTTATTTCTATATGTATTTACTTTTTTCATTGATTCCATCTTGGTTTATATTTTATTCAGATCTTTCCTTCATCTTTCTTTCTTTCCTATTTTCTATCATCATTCTTCCATCTTTTTTCGATTTTCTTTTTTATCTTTCTTTCCTTTTTTTTCTCTCCTTTCTATCCTTTCACACTTTTTTCAATTTTTATTACACAGTCACAAAGGTAACTTACATTTCCTAGTAATTTACATGTGTAATTTACTCTTACGCATTTGAGTAATAGTACTACTTTTGGCTATTTCCAAAATTTATACTTTGGCTGACATGATATCCATCACCGTGGTGACAGATATGGGAATTTATATTTTTGACACCATTGTGATCGAGATCTAAATCAGGCCTTTAATCTCAGATTTTAGGAATAGAGAAAAATAGTTGTAAGCTTAACCGAAAATTGGGGTCTACTGTTTTGACAAACTCCAGGCTTCAATTACAAAATCATGACACCTGTTATTAAGATGTACACTATCTAATGATTATACAGTAATTAAATGAATGCTAGAGAAATACAATTCCATAATGTAAAAAAGGCGTTTTCTCTTCAACAATTGTATTATTCAATTCAGCTGTCATGAAGTATGTTTATTTAATTTCTAAAGATGCATAAATGATAAGGTTGAGTGAACTGCTATGCCTGAAGCAAGTTCTGTACTGTAAGCGTTACTAAAGTTGAAGATGAACTCATGTTAGTACATGAACAGATATTCACCTGTTCAGACTCTTTGACGACATCGTCTGCCATTACACAGCCCGCGCACACACCTAGGATTTATTTAACTATAAATGACATCTTTCTGTTTTTTTTGTATGATGCACTCTTTCATCTACTCTGGCTAAAACACTAAAGTAGAAAATTGAACGTGAAAATTATAAAATTTCCGCTATTTTTACCTATGCGAGGTAATCGTTAGTCATAGATCTCTTTGTTTCATTCGTTCAAACCGATTTCTGGCTTCCCATGTTGTGGTTTGAAGTGGGTATATGTAGTATCTTTTCCTACAGATGTGCATTGGTCGCCTCCATGGGGTTAGCAATGCTCACTGCATGACTTCTGAACGATATGCAATATATATAAACACATTTAGCCGGTATCTCTCGAGATTTTAGTTCACAATGGCATTACTCTCATGCAAGGTTTCACACAGACAACTACTCAATTGTATTTCACGCAATAGACGCTATTGTTGTGAAAATTGTGTGCCTCATGAATGGAATAAAAGGACAAGGTCAGTCATCCCTATATATAATCCTCGACAAACATTGTAATTGTATTGTAATTGCATTTATATAGCGCTTACTACCTCTGAAGAGGCGCCAAAGTGCTATTTCTGCGACTAGCACGCTACTCTGGGGGCCATAGAGGATTAGTATTGAATTAGTATAGTGAAACATGCAAGTAAATTTTAAGTGGGCGATAAGTTAGTCAGTTATAGGTTAGTCAGTTATTTGGATTCGGATTCGGAAAGATAGCAGAATCTTGAACCACGCTACTGCGGAAACCCATAAAGGATTAGTGCTGAATTAGTATGGTGAAATATGAAAGTAGTTGTAGTGGTGGATATTAGTTAGTTATTTGGAGTGAGAAGGGTAGCAGGGGGATAAAAGGGAAGAAAGGTTTGCATTCATGTAGCACCTGTTACCCCTAATGGGTGTTGAAGCGCTTTTCTGGCAAGTAGGACACTACTCTGGTACCCATAAAGGATTAGTGTTGAAAAAATTAGTATAGTGAAGTATGAAGTAATTTGAGTGGTGGATATGTTATTCAGTTATTTGGATAGAGAAGGGTAGGTTGCGGGATAGAAGAGGGAAAGAGGTTTGTATTTATATAGCGCTTGCTACCCTTTGATGGGGTTTTGAGGCGCTTCATTGGCGAGTAGCACACTACTCTGGAATAATGGATTAGTGGATTAGTGGTGAATTAGTATAGTGGAATATAGAAATTGAGAAGTGAACATGTTAATCTGTTATTTTGATTGAAAAGGATAGTGGAGGGACAGAAGAGTGCGATTTATTTTCTGTTTTTTTAGGTCATAGCAGTAGGAGGAGGCTTTTGGCTATGTAAAATGGAGTCAGAGGGAAGAGTTTATAAAGGTTATAAAGGTTTGTTTTGGGGGATCGGTATAGGAAAAAGAGGTGTCAGATGATGAAAGGAAGGGTAGAGTAGGAGAGAGTCTAGAAAGGGTTATTTTGGGGATCATAGTAGGGGTATGGGGTTTGGGATGAATTAGAGAGTGGATGTAGAGGATATATTGATATATGTAAAGGGTGAGAGATAGGGTAGTGCTTTGGAAATAGTAGTAGAACGAAGTTTGAGATGAGTCAGAGGTTGGGCCTGAGGATATATTGAGAGAAGTGTAGGCTGAAAAATAGGGTAGTGCATTTGAAATGCTAAATTAGAAGAAAGTGATACATATATAGATCCATAAGTTCATTGAACGTTTATAGATGCATAGAGGAAGTAAGTATATATAGATTAAAGATATTGATAGAGGTGCATGATGAGAAATAGAGTAGTGCATTGGATATGCTTTTTCAGGTGAAATGTAACAGACACACAGATCCAAGTACATGGAAGGTACATAGATGTACAATGGAAGTAAGTACATGTAGACCAAAGATGATTTGTTTATTTATTTATTTATTTACAACAAAAAAATTATTCTACATGTTTATACAAAGCAATACACAAAGATAGGTACATATCTATAGTGAAAATAAATGCTTATGTACAGAGGAATATGATGTAAATTTCTGTTTGCTTATGGTGCTTATGTGGGGAAGAGCCAATTCTTGAGTAGTTTTCTGAGGATTAGGTGGTTGTCGGTGGTTGTCGGTGGATCTTATGTTGGGGGCTAAAGAGTTCCATAGTTTTGCTGCTTGAACAGAGAAGGATGTGCCACCCATGATTTTTTTCTTGTTTCTTGGGATTTTGAGGCGAGATGCCCTTTAGAACATGTGTTCCTTTGTTGAATGTGTTTGGTGATTTTATTCCGGATGAAGAGTAGTCCCATTCCATGTATTTCTTTGTGGGTGATACAAAGTAGCTTGAACGTGGATCTTCTGGCAACCGGTAACCAATGCAGGGCTTTCAAGGCAGATGAGATGTGGTCTCGCGGTTTGATATGCAAGAGTAGTCTGGCAGCCGAGTTCTGAATCCGTTGTTTTCTTTTCATGGTCGTTAAAGGTGATCTGTGGTAGAGGCTATTGGCGTAATCGAGTTTGGACAGAACAAGGGAGATGGTAGCTTGTACCTTGTGTGGAAATCCCAAATGAGGGAAAATTTATTGCTGCGTTTTTATAGTGACAAAGCTTGATCTTGCTAGTTTGTCCACTTGGGCATTCATCGACAGCTTGGAGTCCATGGTCATTCCTTGGTTTCTTACTTCCTTCGATACTTTAGACGCTTATCCCAGTTCATCAGGCCAGGCGGCAAGAGGGTTGTAATGTTTCCAATCACCACATGTGAGTATTTCTGTTTTTTAAGCATTCAATTTGAGATGGCTCCAAGTCATCCACTGATCCACGGCTCTGAGACAACTGAAAATTGGGGATTTTTTAATGTCTTTGGGGCATTCTATTTGAAGGAGTATTTGCGTTACATCTGCATAGTTATAGCACCTGAGGTGAAATTGATTGATCAGTACCACTAATGACTTCATGTAGATGTTAAAAAGCATTGGCAAGATGATAGAACCTTGAGGGATCCCTGCTTTTGTGGAGTATGGTTTGGACGAGAAAGGTGGGGTATGGATGACATTAGTTCTGTTTTGAAGGTAGGACGCAATCCAGTCTAGAGCAGTTCCCTCTATGCCGGTTTCATAGAGTCTTTGTTTCAGAGGGTCATGGTCAACCGTGTCAAAGGCAGCCGAGAGGTCCAAGACGCATAGCGCAGCAACTCCGCTGCGGTCAACTGTATTCTTCAGGTCATCCCAGATGGCAAGGAGGGCATTCATTGCCTCTTCCCAGACGGAATCCTGTTTGGAAGTCTAAGAGTATGTCATTCTCTTTAATGAATTGTGACATCTGGGCGAACGCTGCTCTTTCTATCAGTTTGCCCAGGAAAGATCCATTTGTAATGGGTCTGTAGTTGTCCGGGATTAGCGGGTCCAAGTTTGTTTTCTTCAGTAAAGGGCGTATGTGACATGACCTAGTCACTCCTGTGGGCACCTAAATGCACACAAAAAATTGCACTACTTAAAAATATTAAGGGCTTAATTCAATGAACAAATACATATTTAAAGATGTAGGCTGAGCATGTCGAGGTGTTTTCAATGTATGGTACAGAGCTAAAAATGAAGGTCCTTTCACCTTACCTGATATGTTGAATGATACAATACAACATCTCAAATGTCAGCGTGAAGAGCGCTCTATGGCCTAGAAAAGGCTGTTAATTCTGAGGAATCACAGTGCTCTTCACAATATCAGTTGACTGGTTTGCCTGAGGAGAAGCCAATGAGAACTAAACATGAGTTAGTATTAGTTTACACAAAAAGGAATATATAGAATCAAAGCGGTTAATCCAGCATGCACCCAAATTAAGTTAAATTGATTACCTTCTTCTCTAGTCAAAGCCTATCAAATAGGAAACAACAGTGGGTTAACGAAAAATGGCCTCCCTTGCCGCAGAATGTGAAGAGGGGCCCTAAGTTCCCCCGTATCTCACAGATATTCATTGGTCTTGGGATGAATGAGGGTCACCTGAAGGGTTACCGGAGCATCTAAAGCTGTGGTCTTCAAACTTTTTAATACCGCTCCCCCTCAGTGGAAAAAAATATCACTGGTCCCACCCACTCAAAATGTAACACAATTATTATATTAAGTTGGTAATGTTTAAATATGTCTAGACTTATTTTAACGTTGCAGGTAAGTTCTGTTACCCTTTAAAACTGCAATAAAATACATGTTTGCCAAACATACTATTCTGGTCAGGCAGGCCTTACAAACGAGTAAAAAAATCCACAGTGTGATTATTAGAAGTGGGGGTAGGGGCTTTGAAAAATATTAGGAATCCCTTCCCTTTTTGACACCTCCCAGAAGGATATAAATGACAAAAGATGTTAGTGATGGCCCATTACAGAGTCGCTTACAGCTGCTATTTTTTTCTCTGCTGATAACAAAGCTCTGTTATCAGCACAATGCTTCTTTTTTCCAGAGCCTGGAGCTTGGATTGGCCCCTCCTTCCCAGTCACTCAGTCTGCAATGCTGCAGAGGTCTTAGTACAGTAACGCAGCATCTACTTTGGCATCCCAATCCTGGTCCCCATGGCCATCCATGAGGGCTGACTAGCATAGAGGATATCTGTAGCATTGGGCTGGTCAGTTTGTGAGGAAGGAACAGAGTAGGTCAGCTGCATCCTTTTTGGAGGCCACGGTCTGGGGATCCGGGCATTTATCAATTTTAGTCTGTGTATGAGCAGGGGCATGGCTCTGTGCCCCACTATGGCCACTGGCAGCACCAGTCTGTGCACCCAGGAAGTTGAGTGCTTTGCCTTGAGACTTCACACTATGAGCTAATGTAGACTCCAGGCAGCACAAAGTCAAAACTGAGAGGGAAGGGAGGAGACTCACTAATCCGCTTACACGCAGGCCCGTCCGTGATCCCGGCAGCACGAGCAGTCGGGTCCCAAACGTCCTTGTCCGTGGATCGGTAAGTACCAGGTCCTCAGGCCAGCAACACTCCAGTAAATGAAAGGCATGCAGGGGTAGAAGAAAGAAGTCCAGGCCTGTGATTGAGCTCAGTGTTGCAACGGGGAGAAGAACCACAGTCAGCAGTGAGGAAAAGAGGAGTGAGACGGGTACTTGGATCCGCCTGCACTCGCCCTCCCACTCTCGCTCAGAAGTGGCAGTTCAAGGGGCGCCAAGACTGGTGCATGGATGGTTTTTGCAAAGAGAGGAACTCCCACAGCGGACCATCGGCTTCGGGCCTGCTGTAGTGAACGCTCATCTCCTGTTCTGACTGTGTGGGCTTGGCAGCACTCCCCAAGTCCACCGCAGGTGCCCGACATGGGGGTCCCTTGGACACTGCCACACCAGGGCTCATGCTGCGGATGCCGGTGCCACAACACCAACTTTTTGTCACAGCGGAGAGGCGTAGGTCAATGCCAGCATCAGGGGATGACAGCAAGCAGTGACCCGCCCTCAGTGAGGAAGCAGAAGATGCCACTAGCCAGGATGGTAGTAGAGTATCAAATGGAAAGCTGGGAGCCCATGGAGGGACAACCGCCATCTTGGCCTACGTGGCCACTATGAATTTGGGATTCTTTTAAAGCAGCATCTAGAGATGGTATCATTCACTTTTCTCTGGTTGTGTATGTCCAGACGAGGGTCCCTTGCTTGCTATGACACTGGATTGAAGCTAGCCTGACTGATGAGGGCTGATACCTGAAACCGGTCTCAGGATGCTTGTTTGGGCTGGACTGTTCCCATGAGGAGCAGGGCAAAGACTGATTTGCATATGGCAGGGTCCAAACCGGGGTGGCATCGTCTGAGCCTTGAAAAATTATTGTAAAGAAGTTTGTTTTCTATTTTCAACTATTTCCATACCAGGAGCGCCCTCGTGGGTATCCTGGTGAGTACTGACTCTGACTCCATTATTTCAAATGCATTTTCAAAGAGGCCAAATCCTTACGCGTCTCTTTTACATTCATTTCCCAGTCCCGTGCCTCTCTTCCAGCACTTATATACTGCTTTCATCCCGGATCTGCTGACCGACATTTACACTTGGTTGCCTGATTACTTATCCCTTACCAGGGGTAAGTTGTTTCTTGTGTTCGTCTTTAGTGACGTAATACATTTGTAAAGTACATTGAGCTCATGGTCAGAATCTCATTTTACCCTCCTCTCTCTCATGAAACTCCACACAGGTCCCGGATGGGGTCCCTGTAAGTTGTTATTTTCACTATTACCTCACGGTGCCACCCTTTTTCACTCCTTGTGCAGCGCAACCCCTTTAAAGGTATTCTAAGACACAGTTCTTATTGACATTGCCTAACCATATTACGGCAAACCACCATAGCCGGCCCACTAGCTAACATGTACTTATTACACTTCATAGGTGTCCTGAAGAGACCTGATATCCTATTCAGGTCGAAACGTCGTCGACAGAGAAAAAGAGACAGACTGTGTACAACAGTTGCTTATACTTTCTAACTGTTGCATTTTGATTGCTTATATATAACTTGGTTGTCTCTTACAAACTGAATGTACACTGGAAACCTTGTGTTTTCTACACAGTATTATGTTACACTTTAGTAGTTTAGTTTTTTTTTTATAACATTCACTGGGGACACACCATCACTTTTGTGATTATATGTTTGTATATAATATTGCTGATAGTTTGTATAAATTGTTGAAACATATTTACATAAACTTTATGAATTGTAAAAATAGACTCTCTGTGTGTATATGAGGCCTCCTTTTTTGACATCCCCTTCATCACCCACATTGCCATTGTGCGGTTTATCTATCAGAAAAAGTTCTTATCTATCCACAGGAGCCATTGTTTCCTTTAAAAATTTACACCCAGGCTCCAAGTGAGTAGGGTTCCCTTGTTTCCTTTCCCATACACTACCCAAGGCCAGTTCTCATGCGGACACTGCAGACAATCCTTCACCATCGACAGCACCCCCACAACCGCCGCACCCACGCCG
The DNA here is from genome assembly GCF_964263255.1 of Lissotriton vulgaris. NCBI lineage: Eukaryota > Metazoa > Chordata > Amphibia > Caudata > Salamandridae > Lissotriton > Lissotriton vulgaris. The sequence goes on along the minus strand of NC_141687.1, from coordinate 1,288,097,353 downwards.
GACGCCCGCACCACCGAAACCCAGAAGTGCATCATCCTAAACGTGCGCTCCCTGCACAGACACGCCGTAGAGATCAGGGACCTCCTCGACACCCTCTCGCCAGACATCACCTTCGTCACGGAAACCTGGACAAACTCTTCCTCCGCGCCCGACATCGCCACTGCCATTCCCGAAGGATACCAGATCCAGAGGAAGGACCACCCCCACCGCTCAGGAGGAGGGCTCGCCATCGCACACAAGAGCTCCCTCTGACTTTTCACCATGAGCGACCCCTTCTCCAACACCGAGCACCTCCACTTCCAGATCCAGACCCTCCCCAGAACCATGCTAAGTGGCACCCTTGCCTACAGACCCCCAGGACCCGTTCCTCTTTCGCCACCACCATTGCTGACCTTATCACACCCCATAACATCGCCTCAACTGACTACGTACTCATCGGAGACCTGAACTTCCACCTCAACAAACGCAGTGACCCCGACTCCACTACCCTCTGGACAACCTTGCCAACCTCGGACTGAAGCATCTCGTCACCACCCCCACCCACATCCCGACCCCATCTTCGCAGGAGGTTCCATCATCCACTTCAGCCACACCTCGCAGACCCCCTGGACAGACCATCACTGCGTACACTTCTCCTTCAACACCACCACAGCACACAAGCCTGCCCCGCGCCCGCCCGCGCCCGCCCCGCGCCCGCCCCGAAGGAACTGGAGCAAGGGAGCACTGACATAATATTGATTACATAAATATCGACGTAGCAAAATATCAAGTAAAAAATATAGAATACCAAAATATCGACTTCCTATATCCAAACAGGTAAGTACAAAAATATTGAATCAAAAATATCGATGTAAAAAATATGGTTAGTCAAAATATCGAATTTTTAAAATATCTTAAAAGTAATGTAAAAGTAATGAAATAATAAATATAATTAACTTAAACATACTTAAAAAAATTAAATAACCTTAACATTAATAAATAATTAATGTAAGTTAAAAATAAATAAACATACAATTTAATTTTTTAACACATATATATATATATATATATATATATATATATATATATATATATATATATATATATATATATATATATATAAACATAATATTAATAAAAAATATACAATATTTTTACCGTAGGATAGCAGGAGGGTAACAATTACTATTACCACTCCAGTGAGTGCAACAGTAGAGAAAGCGTTGGATAGCGCAGGGGTAAAAATACTATTCCCACTCCAGTGAGTGCAACAGTAGAGAACGCGTTGGATAGCGGGAGGGTAAAAGTTACTATTCCCACTCCAGAGAGTGCAACAGTAGGGAAAGCATTGGATAGCGTAGGGGTAAAAATTACTATTCCCACTCCTGTGAGTGCAATAGTAGAGAAAGTGTGGATAGTGTAGGGGTAAAAATACTATTCCCACTCCAGTGAGTGCAACAGTAGACTAAGCGTTGGATAGTGGGAGGGTTAAAATTACTATTACCACTCCAGGGAGTGCAATAGCAGGGAAAGCGTTGGATAGCGGGAGGGTATAAATGACTATTCCCACTCCAGAGAGTGCAACAGTAGGGAAAGCGTTGGATAGCGGGAGGGTAAAAATTACTATTCCCACTCCAGAGAGTGCAACGGTAGTGAACACGTTGTATAGCGTAGGGGTAAAAATTACTATTCCCACTCCAGAGAGTGCAACAGTAGGGAAAGCGTTGGATAGCGTAGGGGTAAAAATAACTATTCCCACTCCAAAGAGTGCAACGGTAGGGAAAGTAAATACTTCATATATAAATAAAAATCAATTAAATATAAATACGAATTACAAATTAATTAAAAGTAATTACCAATTTAATATAATATAAAAATTAAACAATTAAAAATAAAAATAAAAATGAATTACTTAAAAAGAATTATGTATTAATACAAATTAATTACTAAATACCAATGAATTAATTAACAATCGAAAAATGATTAACAATAAATTCAAAATAAATACCAATAATTTTTTTTTAGTTAATTACATTTAAATTACTTCCTACCCAATTCCCCTATAAACCCACAACCTGCTACAGAAATAAAATGATTACAATCACCTTAATTATCAATTAATCAATGAATAAACATAAATTACCAATCATATTTTCATTAATGACCAATTAAAAATAAATTAACAATTAATTCGAATTATATACCAATAAATAAATTAAAATATTTAATTAATTACAATTAAAGTACTTCCCACCCTATTCCCCTATAAACCCACAACCCGCTACAGAAAATAAAATAATAAAATTACCATAACTATCAATTAATCAATTAATAAAAATAAATTACCAATTATATTTAAATTAATTACCAATTAAAAATTAATTAACAATTAATTCAAATTATATACCAATAAATAAATTAAAATATTTCATAAATTACAATGAAATTACTTCCCACCCTATTCCCCTATAAACCCACAACCTGCTACAGAAAATAAATTAATAAAATTACCATAAAAATCAATTAATCAATAATAAAAATGCATTATCAATTTTATTTTAATTAATTACCAATTAAAAATTAATTAACAATTAATTCAAAATAAATACCAATACATAAATTAAAATATTTAATTAGTTATAATTAAATTACTTCCCACCCTATTCCCCTATAAACCCACAACCCGCTGCAGAATTATATTACACAAAAAATTAAATACAATAAAATAATTACTTAAAACTAATTATTAAATTAAAAATGAATATACACTTTTCACACATAAAACATAAAAACGAACTTTAAAAAATTCAATATTATTAAAAAATCAATATAACTTACTTATCTCAAATTCGATATTTTTGTTGTCTATATTCTGTCCATTCAATATTGTGTCCATTCTATAGTTTGGATTCGATATTACAGCTATCCTGTTCGATATTTTTGTAGTCTATATTCTGTCCATTCGATATTTTGCCCATTCTATATTTTTTACTCGATATTTTGCCCATTCGATATTTTTTACTCGATAGTATGACTGTATACCGGAGCAAGGTCACAGAGGAGCACCTCAACTCCACCCTCATACTTGATACCCCCGCCACCAAGACCGATGGCAACGGTGCAGCCAAAGAACTACACCACTGGATCATCAGTTGCACAGACAAGGTCGCACCCCTACGCTACCCCGACAGACAGCGCACCCCTGCAGGCCTCCTGGTTTACCACCAACCTCCAAACAGCCACATGCTCCTGCAGACATCTCGAAAAACGCTGGAGCAACAGCAAAACCACCAATGACCAGAACACCTATGAGAACGCCATGACCGAATACCACCAACGCATAAGAGCCACCAAGAGGACATTCATCGGAAAGAAAATCCACACCAATGCCAGCAACGCTAAGGAACTCCTCATCGTGATCCAGCAGTTCACTAGACCCCCCATCAAAGCCATAGATATCACACTGTCCCAGGACCTCTGCAACAAACTCAGCTCCTACTTCCACCTGAAAATCAAGGCCCTCTAGGACAACTTCAGTGAGCACACCCTAGAAACCACGCTCCCCTCCAGCAAGGACAACCAGACCACAATCATCACCTGGACACCGGTCACCACCATAGAGACTACCACGACCATGAAAAACACCCAGTCAGGAGCCCCCACGGAACCCCTGCCCTCCGCACATTTACCACAGAGCCGCTGCCGCCATAGCACCTGAACTTTGCCATATCATCAACGCCTCCTTCGAATCCGGCGTCTTCTCTGATGACTGGCAGCAGGCAGAAATCAAGCCCCTCCTCAAGAAACCCACAGCTGACTCAACGAACCTGACAAACTACTGGTCCATCTCACTCCTTCCCTTTGCAGCCAAAGTCACCAAGAAATTCATCAACGCCCAGCTGAACACATTCATCAAAGAGAACGCCATCCTCAATCTCTCCCAGTCCGATTTCCATCGTAATCACAGCACCGAGGCGCCATGCTTGCTGCAACCGACGACATCTGCGTGCTACTCGACCATTGCAGATTATCATATGTAGGTGCCTTTGACGACACATTAAAATAAACAACCAATGATTTATCCAGAACCTGATATTTTCATTGGTCTGTCGGTATACAGGTAACTATAGTGACATTTCGAACAGGAGGGTACACTACTCATGGTAAATAAGACCTACTGTTCTATCCTCATGTGGCTTTATTTATTCATTGCAGCCCCTTTTTGTTCCAGTAACCTACACTTTAGTCCTCTACTGATATCCATAAAGCCAAACTTTTGGGAGCACTTCGGCATAAATCAGGTATTTATATTTGTTCTTTCTGCTTCACGTGCTGCATCTCAATCTTCTTCGGCCAATCTAGTGATCGCATTATCATATTTCTCAGATTTCCCGGGTTGCCTTATTGAGACCTACTTTTTGCACCGTCGTGTATCTTCGACTTTGCACCTTTACTGCATCAGTTAGGTATTTTCTTTTGATATTTTGTTAATTTGTCTTATTCGGTACCTTAATAGAATATATGATTGTAATACCCCTTTCTATGTATTAACAGCTCCCTCTATCAGTCAGAGCATGCTGTCCAGCCCTTTGTAGTGCATAAATTGCGATTATCCATTGGTAAAGCCCCACACTCTTCACTGCTTCTTGGGCATTTTGGCTGCAATCTGTTTCTCTGTCTTATTCATGAGCAACTATTTTATCTATCTTTCCTCCTTCTGGATATTGCTCATCTTTCAGCTTCGCTATCGATAACTTTAAATCACTTTTCTTAGAAATCAGTCTTTTCTGCACCAGTATAAAACTAATACCACCATATCACTTATTCTTTTTTCTTCTTAAGTAACTACACTCTGGAATGCCAGTTGAAATCACATAACAGTCCATCACCTCTTCTCTTGCACATATGCTTATCTTAACAGCATCGTTATACAACATTGTTATATAATATGTATGTTCATGTGCATATTTTGTTTATATTTAGAATTTCAAGAGGTTCTCCTGAAGAAGGCGTTGCCACGCCGAAAGGCGCGTAGAGAGTGTAACATTATCTACTCCATTTCCTGAAAACCCTTGTCATCTTTTATTTTTAGATATACATGTTTTTTAATGAATTATTGAAATATATGTCATTTTGTATGATTGTGTGTTTATGTATATGATATTGTCTCTGTTTTAACAAGTAATTTTTTATGTATAACAACAAAATAAATATATATATATATTTTTAATTTCTCTTGTGTTAGTATACTGAGGTTCTGTTTATCAATTGTTTGTGTTAAACCTGATTCTAGACAGGTATTTGGTTGCCTAGGAATTATTATTATTATTGAATCTATTGTTACCCTGTCCTAGGAACATTAACTAGACTCAGGGGGTCCCTTTTTATTACATTGATGCTACTCGACCAGGGCAATACTGTGGCCCTCGTCCTGCTATACCTCTCCACAGCCTTTCACACCGTCTCTCACCGCACTCTTGCAGCCAGACTCCATGGCACCGGCCTTCGGAGTACCGCTCTTGACTGGATTCGCTCCTTTCTCACCAGCAGAACCCAGAAGATCAGAATCCCACCCTTCCTTTCTGAACGCACAGAGATCAACTGTGGAGTACCCCAAGGATCATTGCTCAGCCCCACGCTCTTCAACATCTACATGGCCCCTCTCTCCGCCATTGTCAGACAGCATGGGCTCAGTGTAGTATCCTACGCCGATGACAACCAGCTCATCCTCTCCCTCATGAAGAAGCTGGAAGACAGCAGACTCAGCTTCCAGGAAGGATTGAAAGACGGCGTAGCATGGATGAGCAACACCTTCCTAAAGCTCAACTCAGAGAAGACAGAGGTCCTCGTCCTCGGACCATCTCCCTCCACCTGGGACAACACCTGGCGGCCCACCGCCCTCGGAAACCCACCCTCTCCAACGGACTACACACGGAACCTCAGAATCATCCTGGACTTCTCCCTCATCGTGACCCGACAGATCAATGCCAGTGCCTCCACCTGCTTCAACTCCCTCTGCATCCTCGCAAGACCTTCAAGTGGATCCCGCCCTGAAGCCGGAAAGACCGTCACCCATGCACTCTATGTTGGAATCAACAAATCCCTGCTACACAAAATCCAGACCAAGCAGAACACTGTAGCCAGACTCATCCTCGGAATCCCACGACATGAGCACATGACCCAGCACCTGAAAGACCTCCATTTGCTCCCTGTTGAGAGGAGAGTAACCTTAAAGCTACTCACCCCTGCCTACAAGTCCCTCCACAACATCGGACCCACCTACAGCAACAAAAGAGTTTCCTTCCACGTACCCAAAAGAAACTTAAGCTCCGCTGACCTCGCCCTAGCAGAGACCCCGCGCATCCGCAGACCAGAGAAGGTGGAAGAGCCTTCTCCTACGTCACGGTAAAGGCCTGGAACGAGCTCCCAGTCTACATCAGACGCTCCCCTACCCTGCACATCTTCAGGAAGATCCTAAAAAACCTGGCTCTTTGGCTGACACGGAGCTACACTCCCCTCCCCCCGGGCCTTGAGACATCATGGGTGAGGAGCACGCTTTCAAATTACCCTGATTGATGATCGAAATGGATAAGGAGGTGTAGAGAAATGATATAAAGATGTTAGAAAGATGGGGTAATGATAAATAAAAAGAGGCAAAGATAGAGAGAGGTACAAAGAAACTACTAAGGTGTTGTTGAGGTCAGGGGTGAGATAAAGTGAATAGAAACAAAGAGAAAGGAGATGGAGGGGTGGTGTACCAATGAATGGTGAGGTAAATTGCGAAGTTGGGTAGAGAGATGACATAGTGAGAGAAATATATGATAGAGAAAGGTGAGTTGGAAAGTGGTGAGGGAGACTGAAACGCAAAACAAAGGGGTGAGATATAGAAAGATGGAGAAAGAGACAGAGAGATGTGGGAGAGAGAGGAGTTTGAGAGAGAGGTAGTAGATGGAAAAGAGAGAAATGGAGGTGAGAAGGAAAGGGAGCAGTTAGGTGAAGAGAAGGGTGAACTAATGTGATAAGACAGGGGTTGGAGGAGAGGAGGATATAGTCCCTGAGTGTGGCAGAGAGAACTGAGACCATGACAGAGAGAGAGGTGGGTTTGTTATTGATGTACTGGGAGAGAGAGGAAAGGTAGACATAGGAGTGGTAGCGACAGAGCAGAGATAGAGAGACGGGTGGTGAGGACCTGGTGAAGAATAATGAGAGGAATGACACAGAAAGAGAGATAAGGCAGAAAAAAAGTGTCAGAGGGCTAGCGAGAGAGAGACAATAGAGGTAGTCAAAGATAGAAGCTAGATATAAAACTGAGGCGGAGAGAAGGGCAGGATTTAGTGGATGTCAGGCAGAGAGATGAGGTACAATAAGATGGAGAAGTAGAAATAAAGTAGTAAATTTGAAAAACTGGATGTAGAGAAAGAGGGATGAGGTAGAGAGAGTAAGGTGACGAGATATAAATATTTTTGTAATGAAAGCTGTCATGGTCTTTGCCTTTTGGTGGTGTCAGAGACTCCTCTGTGCCAGATTGAGAGCCTTGTACTCCTCCTCAACCTCCCCTTAGCGACATGTCTCCTTTCATGGTAAACCCACACTTATATTCCCGCTCCAAGATAAAAGCAAGTTCACGGTGCGGTGCAATAGGGACCAACAAGCAGCAGCAGGTAGAAGGCATGATAAGAAAAAATGTAGGAATCAGACATGGAAGATTCATTTCTTTATGTATTTTCTTTTTTCATTGATTCCATCTTGGTTTATAATTTATTTAGATCTTTCCTTCATGTTTCTTTCTTTCCTTTTTTCTTTCATCATTCTTCCATCTTTACATTCTTTATTCTTTTTAGTATCTTTCTTTGCAGCTTTTTTATTGTTACATCTTTTTTCATATTCCTTTTTTCTTTTTGATCTCTTTCCTTTTTTGTCTTTCTCTCTTTTCTATCATTTCACACTTTTATTTCCTCTTTTTATTACACAGTCACAAAAGTAACTTACCTTTCTGGGTAATTTACATGTGTAATTTACTCTTACGCACTTGAGTAATAGTACTACTTTTGGCTATTTCCAAAATCAGATTGTAACATACCTCAAAAGTATGTGTCAATTGCCCTTGTAGATTACTCAGAAATGTAAGTTACATTCGCAAATAGCCCCTGCAGTATGTTAATTGTCCTAGTCCCTTCAATTTGATGAATATATGTAAATTACACTTTTGAAGTCAATTTAGGGTCCGATTTAAATCTCAGCAGACAGGTTACTCCGTCACAACAGTGATGGATATTCCGTTCGCCAAAATATAAATTCCATTATTTCCTATGGGATTTATATTTTGGCAGACTGGATATCCGTCATCATTGTGACGGATATGGAAATTTATATTTTGGGACTGTTGTGTCCGAGTAGCCCGTCTGCTGAGATCTAAATCAGGCCCTAAGTCTCAGTTTTAATGAATTGCAAAAAATGGTAGTAAGCTTACCCAAAGGTGTAAATTACTTAAACGTGTAAGTGCAACTTATTTTTGTGAATCAGGCACAGAGTTTTTTGGGTCTACTCTTTAGACAAACTCTAGATTTCTCTTACAAAATAGTGACACATGCTAATAAGATGTACTCTATCGAATCAAATGTAGTAATTAAATGAATGCTGTAGAAATGCAATTCAGTAATGTAAAAAGGGTGCTTTCTCTTAAATGTTTATATTATTCAATTGAGCTGTCATGAAATATGTTTATTTAATTTCTAGAGATGCATAAATGATAGGATTAAGTGACCTGTCATGCCTGAAGCAAGTTCTGTACTGTAAGCGTTACTAAAGTTGAAGATGAACTCATGTTAGTACATAAACAGATTTCACCTTTTCAGACTCTTTGAGGACACCGTCTGCCATTACACAGCCCGCGCACACACCTAGGATTTATTTAACTATAAATTACACCATTCTGGTATTTCTGTATGTTGCTCTCTTCCATATCCTCTGGTGAAAACGCAAAAGTAGAAAAATAAATATGAAAATTATAAAATTGTAGCAATTTTTATCTATGCAAGGTAATTGTCATAGATCTGCTTTTGTTTCATTCGTTCAAACCGGTTTCTGGCTTCCCATGTTGTGGTTTGATGTGGGTATATGTAGCATCTTTTCCTACAGGTGTGCAGCGGGCGACTGCATGGGGTTAGCAATGCTCACTGCATGACTTCTGAACGATATGCAATATACATAAACACATTTAGCCAGTATCTCTCGAGATTTTAGTTCACAATGGCATTACTCTCATGCAAGGTTTCACACAGACAACTACTCAATTGTATTTCACGCAATAGACGTTATTGTTGTGAAAATTGTGTGCCTCATGTATGGAATAAAATGGCAAGGTAAGTCATTCCTATATATAATCCTCGACAAACATGACCTAGACACTCCTGTGGGCACCTAAATGCACAACAAAATTGCACTACTTAAAAAATATTAAGCCGTTAATTCAATGAACAAATACATATTTAATGATGTAGGCTGAGCAGTCCTCTGCACACTTCACAATTCACAAGGAGATCTTAGAACATCCATTGAGGCAGTTTTCTATTTTGCACAAAAGTTACTCATGTACATAAATAGACAGTTTTCTACTTCTGTTCCAACCTGTGAAGATGTGCTGGACCGTAGGCTGTCCGCCAAAATAAATACTGATGGAGCTACTGTGGTGTTTCCCATAAAATGAGGAGGCAGAAACACGAAGATCCAGTTAACACAGGTGGGGTTAATGCACCTCATCCACCAACAGTCAGAAGTAACTGACTCTCCTATAATCATAACAGAGAATTCCCATAACAGCATTCTTAAACGAATAAAGAGCGCTGTCCTGTATTCTGAATCTACATATGTTAAAGTGAGAGAAACTTAGATTGATATCAGACATCTTCCTTCTCAACAAAACCAAAAGACATAACAGCAATGACTAGAAAACAAAGAGAAAAAGACTTAAATATAACCAGTAATAAGTAAACAGCACAAGGAACACGTTATACATAGTCATTAATATACACAGGAAGTCTGCGCAACCTTTGACTCCTTTCTCTGACTACTCCTGGAACACGAGATGAATCAGAGGAAGAAGGCAGAGTACTAAACATTTTGGAGTGTGAGTTACCATCATTACCAAGTGTCACATTCATAGGCATGTCAGAATTGACTAAAACAATGCAACTTTTCTTCCAAATTCTTCTGCCACTAGTTTTGACAGCGTTCTTAAAAATCCTAACTACAGGTCTTACATTAGTATATTTGGACCAAGGTCGACAGCCAACAGGAGCTTTAATCTTTACAAGATCACCTACCTTTACTTCTAAAAATTGAGAACTTTTCTTTTCATCAAAATATAGCTTCCTATCAAACTGCTTGTCCATTTCTATTTCCCTCCATTTCCCTATCTTGTTAATGAAGCCCTTATTTAACCTCATCCATCCAGGACACATTTTGGAATTGGGAATTCTACCTTTGAACAGTTCAAAAGGTGGCCTTTCAGTAGTCAAATGAGGGGATATGCGATAAGCTGTGATCCTGTCTTGGAGCATATCTTTCCAATTCAAACCATTAGCTCTGGCAAGTTGTATAATTTCCATGAGAGTTTTATTAACCCTTTCAATAGCACCATTAGTCTCTGGGTGATAGATAGCACACCTCTTATGAACAATGCCACAGTTATTGAGAAAACGTTTAAATTCACTTAAACAGAATTGTGGACCATTGTCCGAGAGAATACTGTTTGGAAAACTCTCTCTTTTGAAGATATCTTCTAGAAAGTTGACAACTCAATCAGTGGAGATTTCCCTAACGGCACCCACTTCTATCCACTTGGAATATAAATCTAACACAACAATTAAGTACGGTGTGTCACTCACACCATGTAGAGGACCAACAATATCAATAGAAACTAAATCCCAAGGATGATTGGACAATTTTCTGCAAACAATGGGTGTTTGTTTGGTCCTCAAAATGTTATCACTCGCACAACATTCTACACACTCACGGACCATCCTCTCAATATCAAGATCCATGCCAGGCCAAAATATGGCTAAAGACTCCTTCTCTATGACTCAGTAGTTAAGCTCTGAACCTCTAAGACATCTGGAGGCACAAGCAATAAAACAATCCATACCTCCCTTCTTTTGAAGTAGAATTGCGCCCAAACCTTTATCACTTGCATCAGTCATGATATAAGTGGGGTCACCAGGAATAAACGAGTGAAGAGAGGGAGCCTTTCTTCCTTATTAGAAACAAATTCTTCCATGCACTTATCTGACCATTGAAATACTGTATTTTTTTTATAGTAAGTTTTCTTAAGTTATGAGTTTTCCCAGCATAGTCTGGAATGAATTTGCCTTAAAACTCAACCATGCCAAGGAAAGAGAGAAGCTCTTCCTTGTTGACCGGTTCAACAATCTTGACAATGGAATCAACCAATTCTTTCTTTTGAAAAACCCCTTGCCCAGTAATATTATGACCAAGATAATTCAATTCTTCCACACCAAATTTAAATGTATCCTTTCTGGGAGATAAACCATTTTCTCTGAGATGCTCCAACACAAGACAGACTCTACCATATTGTTCTTGCATGGAGTTACCAAAGATCAATAATTCATCTTGGTAGCATTTGACCCCAATGAGACCTCTAAGATTCCTTGACGTGATCCGCTGAAAAACCGAAGCTGCAGAAATACCCCAAACGGCATCCTGCGAAATGTATATGTTCCCATGGTAGTCACAAAAGCCATAAGCTCTTGCGAGGATTCATCTAATTCAACCTGATGATAGGCTGACGCCAAATCAATCATGAAGTATTTAGCACCTACCAAAGTACTAACCATCTCATCAATATTTGGCACAGGAAATTTATCAACAATTTCTTCCTTGTTTAAAGAGCGTAAATCAATGCATAAACGTAATTCCCCACTGGCTTTCTTAGCTACCACTATGGGACCCCCATATTTATTAGTTTCTCAATTTCTTTTTGGATACCAGCCTGTTCATTCAAAGGAATTCTCCTGACTTTAGCAACTACAGGAACAGCACTTTCTCTTAGCTTAATGCTATGTTTGTATCCTTTGAGACAACCAAGAGAGTCTCTAAACACATCATCAAATTGTTTGGCAAACATAAATGAGGGATCATCTACTTCTTGAACCTGAACTTGTGGAGAAGCATTGGGATTAGGACGTACCCCAAGGAAAGGTTGGTGAGGCCAACCCAAGAGAGAACCTCCCCGTTTAGCCACATATATTTTTCCTGCAATTATCCTTCCACACAGTTCAATTGTAGGTAGAAAATATCCTGTCATCTTAATAGGGATACCCCCATACCCTAAAGGAGAAAGATCAAATTTAGCAAGCCTGACTTTGTCATACAAATGTTGACGAAAAATGTCTTCACCTATCATAGTCAAATGAGAACATGAGTCAAACTTAAAGTTGAATAATACACCCTCAATGCTCACCATATGTGAAGGATGTTCTGCTTTTTTCTCATCAACTTGAAAGGTAACTACTTTCACTTCTGGTTGACTTTTGGTGGTTAAATACTCACTTCTATTAACTTTGCTCTTACAACATTTTGCAAAGTGACCTTTCCGACCACATGTGTTATATACAAACTGTAAAGCAGGACAGATAGAGGAATTAGCAAGATTACCATCAATGTCCACATCTAAAACATGTTGGCTCTCCTCCATAAGTAGAGCTACTAGCATTATTAGGCAAAAAAGTATTCCTATCTCTATCTGTCAAATTGTTTTTCTGTACTTGGCATACTACTCCTTCTATTTTAGTTTCTGTTGTAATAACTTTATTCTTCTCACCACGAAGTTCATCAACACATTTCATCATGTGTTCTACTTGCTTTGCAATTGTTAAAAACTTCTTCCAAAGGAGGTTCATCCTTTAACCAGAGTTCTTTTCTAATGTTGTCATAGGCACTCTTCAACACAAACTGATCTCTAAGCCTCTCTTCCACAGCAGGACCAAACTTGCAAGATGATGCAAGTTTTCTTAATGCCGAAACAAATTCCTCGACTGATTCATCTTTTTTCTGTTCTCTATGTCCAAAATGATATGTTTCCATTATAGTACTTAACCTTGGAAGATAATGTTGAACTAGTTGTAAGATACATATCTCATACTCATTGAGATTTCTTTGTTCAGCTGCAGAAAGTTTAGGAAGATGCTCCAATACCTCCTACCCTTCACCCCCAACACAATGCAATAACAGAGATTGCTTGCATTCAGCACTCAAATCAGTTCCACAAACTCTGGCGTAATTTACAAATATTTTCTTCCAGTTTTGCCATTTCACATTAGGTTCACCTGGACTTGTTAAGAAAAACGGAGGTTGAGTTACATTCTGCATCTTCAAGAATAAAAAACAATTATACAAGACAGTCACTAAATATAAACATTTGCTAAAATGTTTTACCAGAATGAACTTATCATTTCTTTAAATAAAACTATACCTTAGAGACAGGATCAAGTATACTAGTTACTATTGTTTTTTTTATACATATATCAAAACAACTCGAAGTTCCACAGTCAAATTGAATTATAAATATACCTCCACTGTAAAGATGTGCCAGTCACGGAAAACGCTGGCTATATGTGTAGATCCTTTAATTAGTCAGAGTTACAGGCATAAAATACAAGGCTGAAAATATTAGATTTGTTTTCACGAAAATAATGGCTCTAGTGTTAAAGGTGTGCCAGTCACCGAAACCGCTGGCTAATTGCAGATTTCCTCAGATGTGCGTTGAGTAATAAATAAATATATACGGTGTTTCTGTGATCCAGTTACACGATCACGTTGTCTAGGTGATTATAACATATGCGTACAAACATGTTAATTTCCCATTCGTTTCGCGCACAAACGTGTGTTGCAATGTTGATAAACATGAAGAATCCCAAACTTTCAAAATGGAAGCTGAATGTGATGTGTTACTTTTAGATTGGTTGCATTCAGGCTTCGTTTTGCAACCCGGTGCGTGATGACGCAGCATAAGCGTCCAATTGCCTCAAAGACGAAGATAATGGCAAAAAGTCATCATCAATATAACCAGCTGGAACGCACAAAAGTTCCGATGCGGCCTGATTTTTTCTTAAATTGAAGTGTTGGAACGCATATGCGTTTCACAACACACTGCTCTTCACGCTATACCGTACTACACTCAACAGCCGCTGGAGAAGATTTAACTTCTCTTTACTTCAGCTCAGTTCAGATTGCTTTATTCGATTTTTGTTTAAAATCATAAAAGCGTACAGTTAAAAATACAATCATGATTAAAAAGAACATACATGTGAGGCACAAATTATCTACGAATTAAAAGTTAAAAACATTTGCTCACCCTGTGAATATAACTATCTTGGTAATAACATACCTTACAGGATTCGTGTTAACAGTTCTTCCATTACATCAGAAGGAAAGTTGATAGGGGTTGCAGTACTTAAGACTATTATGCGGTAAATCAAATCTGTTAAGCGCGGGGATACTACAACAATACGGTAAGCAAACTCCTCTACCCAGCCTGGTATTATCCTCAGCTGTTGGACTGGGAGCAGGGATATATGAGGTGCTTGGGTAGAAATCGTGTAGATTCCAGGTAGATATGGAGCCATCACCTTCTTTGAGTGGCCAAGTTTGGAGGTATGGAACAATATGTCTACTCCTGAATCTTATTAGTACCAAGTTGCCAATGATGTCTTTTGGAAGGGGACCTAGCCAACCCACTCTCCTCATGCTCATAATCCTGCCGTCGAGATCATGAGGCAGAGGTCTACTTTTTGATAGCCAAAACTGGACCTTATTTAGCAAGTCATGTTGTCTCTCTGATTTTCCCAGCTTGAGTTGCGGGACTCCTGAGAGGATGCAAACTAATGGAGCGGCCTCTGGAGGTAGATGAATTCGAGAAAACCTGTTGCGCTCTACTCTGGGAACAATATTATGCTCTGCAGTGGGTTTAAGAGGGGCTTTAGGAACATTTGAGGGCAAAGAAGTGGGAACTAGTACTTGGGTTTGGGCAACTTTGTTTTGTGTGGTTAGTTTAGGTGCATTAGGAGGAGCAGTTGACAAGGGATGATTAGATGTTGTAGCGTGGGTAGAAGGTAATAAATTAAATTTGATTGTTTCCTCAATCCCTGTCAGTCTATCCCCCAAGGTGTTAATTCTGTCAATCAGGGGGTATATAATAGATTTGATCAGTTGTTCGATCATAGACAATAAAGGGTGCTAGGTCGTCTAATTTTTTAGCCACGTCTGGAGTTTGGGAGGAATTGGTAGGGGGCAGAGTTGGACTTGGGGACCCATTTTGTATTTTTTGTATTTTAGATTGGCTCCCATTATATTTATCCCCGTCATGCTTCCTTTTGGCAGATGTAGCCCGAGCGGGTACTATACTATACTTTGGGTATTGGCTTTTGTGAATATGGAAAAGGGTTGCAGCACACTCTCATTAGGAGCTAACGGATTCATGTTATTTGATGGGGAGGGTAATCCTGCAGGGGCATACCTAGTTTTACACAGACTATTTAATTCCTCCAACAATGAGAGGCTACATGCTGTACTGGTTATTTGTGGAGAGGATTGATTACTAGTTGGGCTGTCTATAAGCTGGTCGGAATTATTTTTATCGGCATCTCTATGCGTAGGTAATAGTGTGCTATTTGTGTGCTTGTCTTACATCCTGGGACAAGAATCCGATCGAAGGGCTAGTTTAGTGGCAACCTCTTTGCGGGTCATAGTATGACTTGGATGTGAATAAAAGTATTGAAGTTTATTAGGCAAATACTACTGTCCATTACAAAATGTCAATCGGTAGCTTTACCTCCTCTTGAAAGGCCAAGGGGCATGGCCCGTCCCGTCCTCCTCCGGCCTCTGAGGGCCACAGAGGGCCCGCCCTTTGCCCGGGCTTCGCCCGGCGTCGTCCGCGACACAGAGGAGGCTGCTCGGCTTTGTGCGCCTCCGTGCACTGTGATTTCCGGAAGTGGGGGTGTCCGCAAAGGAGTCTGGGAGCTGTAGTCTTCCCCCACTGTGGCCCCGCGATGGAGTTTGCGGTGGCGGCAGGGAAGACCGACAGCGTCAGGGCCCCAGACGATTGGTGCTACACGAGTGGCCAAACCACCCTCCAACAGGCAAGTGTCCACTGCAACGTACCCCGCTCCTCAGTGGGAGCTGCTCGGCTTTGTGCACCTCCGTAGGTGGTGATTCCCGGAAGTGGGCGTGTCCGCAAAGGAGTCTGGGAGCTGTAGTCTTCCCCCACTGGGGCCCCGCGATGGAGTTTGCGGTGGCGGCAGGGAAGACCGACAGCGTCAGGGCCCCAGACGATTGGTGCTACATGAGTGGCCAAACCACCCTCCAACAGGTAAGTGTCCACTGCAATGTCCCCCGCTTCTCAGTGGGAGCTGCTCGGCTTTGTGCCCCTCCATGCGCAGTGATTACCGGAAGTGGGCGTGTCCGCAAAGGAGTCTGGGAGCTGTAGTCTTCCCCCACTGCGGCCCCGCGATGGAGTTTGAGGTGGCAGCAGGGAAGACCGACAGCGTCAGGGCCCCAGACGATTGGTGCTACATGAGTGGCCAAACCACCCTCCAACAGGTAAGTGTCCGCTGCAATGTCCCCTTCTCTTTACTTAATTCTGCTGCGGGAGGAGAAAACTCGTTTTTGAAGTCTGTGGAGCTTTTAAATCTTTTACACGTCTTGTGTTGAGGTGATCATGCTCCCGCTTGTTGCCAATAAATGTGGAGTTTCCCATAAAATGAGGAGGCAGAAACACGAAGGTCCAGTTAACACAGGTGGGTTTAATACACCTCATCCACCAACAGTCAGAAGTAACTGACTCTCCTAGAATCATAACAGAGAATTCCCATAACAGCATTCTTAAAAGAATACAGAGCGCTGTTCTGTATTCTGAATCTACATATGTTAAAGTGAGAGAAGCTTTGATTGATATCACAGCTACCAAGCGCAAATCCTGTTCACAGGCTTCAACATCCTTTCCTCTGTAGTATTCTTTGTTTCTTTCTGTGATACTTCAAATCTTTTCTAGTCCTGCATTAGACTTTCGTCAAGCTTGGGACTTCTCCCTCATTGCCATTGTATGCCACATAGACAAGCCATGTAGAAATAGGTTGTAGATGTATTCTTCAAGTTACAGCGTCAGTTTCAGTTTACAGGAATATGTTAAGTTACACGTAGTGCCCCACCACCACCAGCCGCCTTGCTGCTCAGCCCATACACTCCAATTGACTGACTTACTTGAAGCACAAACACTCCGGCATTTTAAGGACCTCACCACTGGCTGAGCAGCAAGGCAGAGAACAACAATGGGGAGAATGCATTATCCTAGCAAGAAGACTACAACAGGGAGGAAGATAAGAGAGAGGCGATGAAGAGAGAGACAGGCGAAAAAGAGATTGCAGAGAGCCAGAAAGGAAAGTCAGTCAAGAGATGTGACAGGTAGAGAAATAAGAAAGACACAATCTAAGAGATACATAAACAGAGGGGGAGACTGACATAAAAGGAGACAATAAAGAGGCAATCTAGAAAAAGACATTGGGGTGGGCAGGTGGAAATGAAACATAACGGAGAAGAGGGAGATAGATGTGAGGCAAGTTATGAAGAGAGAGAGAGGGAAATTGGGATAAAGAAATAGCTGAGAAGTAGAAGAAGGGATACATGAATGTAATTAAAGACCCTTGGCTTACCTCTTGCAACCCGTGACACTGCTTTTTCAACTCCTGGTCTCAGGGAAGGCATAATCAATGCCAAGAACAAAGTGGGGTCTCACCCATTCATGCATCGTTGCTCCACTCTCCTTGTTTTGGCTAATTTTGATTATACTAATGATGAATAATAATGTATTATTCACTATATTGTAATGAGAATGGGGTGCCAAAAGGAGAAGCCATCGCAGACTCTGAGGAGGCAGTCAACCACAGAAAAAGGACAAGCAAGGCACCCAGGCCCCACCAGCCACACCCCCCAAAAACTGCAAGGTGGCAGGGATCCCAGAAAACCACCAAGAAGGCGACCAGGCAAGGACAAACAAAACCAAGGCTGGAAAGGATGCACACCATAGAGACTCCAATACCCAAAGGTCAAGCCCCAGAAGGGAATTGGAGGCAGAAGCAACCACACCAGTGGAGTAACGGACACTAGGAGGACCAGAACAGACTGAGTGCCCCACAGGGCACGAAAAGGTCGCAAGGACGCCCGCAGGGCCAGAAAGCCCAACGCCCAGCGCTCCCAAGCCGCCCCAGAGACAAGGTTGCAGAACCTAGAGAGAGCAGCCCAAAGAGGACAATGGAAGGAATGCCCAACAAGCTGAAAGGCCACACAACC
The DNA here is from genome assembly GCF_964263255.1 of Lissotriton vulgaris. NCBI lineage: Eukaryota > Metazoa > Chordata > Amphibia > Caudata > Salamandridae > Lissotriton > Lissotriton vulgaris. The sequence continues at coordinate 1,288,079,014 of NC_141687.1, read as the reverse complement.
AATTGCAGAAGAGAGCCTACTGGAAGCAGGGGAAGACCCAAATGCCCTGCCTCAACCAGGAACCAAGAGCGACAGGACCAACAACCAGACCAAACCCACCACCACAGGGCAGACCCAAAGCAGGCCAGCCCAAAGCAAAAAATGGGAGGGTCCGCCAACAGGGCCTAGGCCCACCACAGAGGACCAGCCTAGGGCAGGACCACACAGACCAAACCAGGAAGGGAGGAGGCACCGACCAAATAGCAAGCCCCAACCAACCCCACTGACCCAGCCACCAGAGAGCTCAGAGGACACCACAGCCACTGAAAATCCTAGAGGAGAACCCGGCCCAAATTCAAGAACTACCAGCACCGACCACCAGCACCGACACAGGACATCCGCCAAAGCCCCCACACCAAGAGAAGAAGCCAGGGCACCGTGACAGGTCAACAGGGCAAGCCAAGGAACCGACAAAAGAGCACAGGGAACACCAGGGCACAACCAGTGGAACCCTGCCCAAAAATGGCACCTCCACTACCAGACATAGGCAGGCCGGAGGAGCACCAGAGCAGCAGCCGCCCGAAGACCAACCAGGAGTACCAGGCGACCAGAAGCACAAACCCCACCAGGACAGAAAAAAAGGGGGAAAGCCAGAGGATAGAACCCAATAAGGCACAACACCCCACCAGGAAAGAGGCCAACCAAAATGCCCCATCCAAGGAAAGACACCCCTGAGGGGTGGAGACCACCAGAGCTGGACCAAACCGGACCAGGGACCAGAAAACCTCTACGACCACGAGAGGGGCGAGGCAAAACCACAAGGCCACAAGATCAGGGGAACCAAAAACCAAACTGGCATACAGAGAAAAGCCTGCCCCAAACAACACAAACCAAGGACACACCCACAAACACAAACCCGGGTGCCGACCTACGGTGGAAAACAGCACCGGAGATGGACAAACCCACTGGCCACCAAAGACAATGCCGAACAACACATACAATGACCAGCCACTCCAGACACTACAACCAGGGCGAGGTCCACTGGACACCATGCCAACCAGCCCAGACCAAGAAGGGAAAAAACTCCAACCGAAGAACCAGCCAATCAGTTGGCCAGGAGGGTAAAGGACTACCCCAGGAACCACCCCAAGCGAGTCCCAACACCAGCCACAGAAGGGTAAGGACAAAGACCCATACCATCCCCAGAGCAACCAGAGACGTAAACACCCAAGGACCCCAGGCCAAAAACCTGGTAGGAAAACAAGCGCCAAGCCAGAATGTCAAGGACAGGGGAGACAAACAGGGCGGCCCCCAGACCACCAAGAAACCAACCATCACAACCAAAGACCCACCAGCAGAAACACAAGCAGGAACCACCGCTGGCCACTAACAAGCAAGACCACAAGACAGGAAGGTAAACTACAGCCCAGGAGAACAAGCAACAGCCCACAACACCTGGGCCAGCAACTTGAGGAACCATGAATGGGCACCCCTCAAGCTGGCCACAGGGCCACCACCAAACGCCCCAGGAAGAAAGGATCAGACAGAAGGTCCTGGCATAGCCCAAACTGCTGGAAGCAGAAAACTCTCCACCAAAAAAGTCAGCCACAGTCGCCCCCTAGCACGGGGGCAATGAGGCCACCAACACAGCATCCCCACGGACCCGGGAAGAGAGGCCCAGGTCCAGAGAGCCACTCACCAGAAAAAAACACCAACCTCAAAGGCAGAAAGAAAAACCACTGGAACCACCCTGAACCCAGGCCCTAGAGACAAGACCCTCAAAACGGGGGGACAATTCAGGGCAGAAGATAAGCAGCTTGTACAAAGATGGCCACCCCACCACCCAGCCTGCACCGGGGAAGGCAGGTCCAGATAAAACCAAAAGGGAAGGGGAAGAACAATGGCCAAGGTCCCCATCCACGCCAGGCATAGAACTGCCGGACCCCAGGAGAACCGGAGCACCCTCAGCCAAGGAAGAAGTCAAAAAGAGGAAGGGAAGGCACACAACCAAAAGGTGTCCCATACCCAGGCACCAAGGCCAGGGGAAGGATAGCTCCGGACTCACACCCAGGAGGCACCCCCCAAACCAGGAAGCACCCAACCAGGAGAGCACACAGAGGCAACACCACCACCCCAGGAAGACAGTCCAGAGGACACACAACCAAACCCTCCCCGAGTAAACAGAGGCCAGAAGGTGATAGGCCAGAATCTGGCCCAGGGCGCAGAAGGGCAGCCAAAAACCCCAAAAGCGACACAAGCCCTGACACCAACGCTTATGGGGGACACAGCCTCAGGAGGAGTGGGAACCGGGGACACGAGAAGCCGAACCTCCAGCCACAGCGCCAACTGCAGGGAAACCCAGCAGCAAAGTGGACAAGAACACCAACGGACTGAGCCCAAAATGCCTACACCAAGCAGTAGGCTCCCAAAAAGCGCAAAGACACCAGTCTCACAGCTGGGCCATGAACGCAGCCACAGAGGGATCAAAGACACAGCAGGCACAACCCCCAAGCCGCCAAGCAGAACCCTCAGCTCATCTACCAACTGGCCCAGTCATCAGGTAGATGTGCCAGAACACCAGGGAAGAAAACACACCACCCAAGGCAACTACGCAAGCAGGGACCCCAAGGAACACCGGACCCCTCAGACCCTTGCTTCACAGCATAAAATAGGAAGAAAGAAAGAAAAGGGAAACGTTAAGTGGCACCCACCCCCCGGGCCGGCAGAAACCAGACCACATTGTCATCACAATGGTCCCAACAGCTAGCCCAGGCATGCACCAAAAGCCAGAGTGCCTGGGCAGAAGACACCAGCTTCCAGGCAGCCAGGCAGGCCTGAGGGCATCACCCGCACAGCCCGAGCTGCTAAGCAGGCTCCACAGTGTATCTTTCAACTAGCCCAGTCATCAGGAAGATGCAGCAGAGCAGAGAGGCAATTCCACGCCACCGGCAACCAGGCAAGCCAGGGGCACCCCCAGCATGACCCCTCAGTCACCAAGCAGCCGACACAGCATGTCCCAGCCAGTAGGAAGACGCAGGCTGCAACCCGGAAATGACCGGGACAGCTGGTGCACCAGCCGCGAAGGGCCGGCCATTATCAAGTAATTGGGTAATCTAAACAATGAAACACAAAAACACACAAGATGATGGACGGAATGTTGCACAATGGCAAAACATTCACCCCCATTAACAGATCTGGGTTTAATCCATCGTTATTTTGCTCACCAAGCCACCCCAGTTCAGCTATGGCCATATGCAAATCAGTCTTGGCCCTGTGCCTCATGGGAACAGTCCAGCCCGAACTGCCAAGCCATGTCTTCCCTGGACCGGAATCAAGCATCCTAGGACCGGTTTCTGGCTATCAGCCGTCTTCAGCCAGGAAAGCTTGACTCCAGTGGCGTAGTGAGCCTTGGACCTGGGTATCGACTAGTACAGAAAACAATTGGTCCTGGACCTTTCTTTTTTTAGCCCCTAGCAATTTCTGGGGGAGGTTATTATTTAGATATAACTTAATGCACACATATAGTTAGCAAAACGTTACTTAATCCAGACAAAAAACCTTGGTGTGCATCAGGCCTGAAAACATACTTGGCATCTGATAATTTTTGTAAAACACTTATTTATTGTTATGTTATATGCATTTGTAGCTCGCACAGATACTCCTACGTGTGTCCCGGCACGAGCCTTGAGGAGTGAGGAGAGCCAGTTTAAGTAAAGAGAAATGTTTTCAAGTTTTTTTTTAATAGAATGGGGTCCTAAATGCTACGGAGAGCAAGAGGCTAGAGCAGCCTTCAGGGCAACAGAACTGCCACCCATCCTTTGCAGCCGGAAACGGGGGACAAGAGCCAAGATTTGTGAGGTGTAGCGCAGTTGTCTCGAAGGAGTATAGAAAAAGAAGTGTTTTCATAAGTAGATTGGACCTGAGGCATAGAGGATGCAGTGAGCTATGACTAAAGATTTGAATTTAACCCGCTCTGCTACGGGCAGCCAGTGAAGTGCGTGCAGATGTCTCTCTCTGCTTCTGACTGTGATGTTGCGGAGAAGCCTGGCTGCCGCATTATGAACAACCTGCAGTTTATTAAGCAGATATCCCGGGATACCAACATACAGGGCATTGGCATAGTCTATTCGGGATAAAATAAGGGCTCGGGTGCCACAGGAAGAAGTGGCAGTAATTTTCTGAGGTTTTTTAGTAACCCAAGACAGTTCCCGGCTAGCTTCTGGATCTGGGTTGAGAATGTAAGGTTCTCCTCAAACCAAAACCCAAGGTTCTTAGCGGGTTGCCCCGTTGAGGCTGGCATGGCGAAACCAGACAGCCAGAGTGTTTCTCTAAACTGAGGGGGGAACTTTCCATAAAAGAGAATTTCAGATTTATCCTCATTATATTTAAGTTGGGCGGAGGCCAGCCAATGAAAGACTTTGGTCAAACAACTTTTAGCGGAGGAGGTGCAGCAATCATTTTTTCCCCATGTGAACAGGAGCTTGGTGTCATCAGTGTAGGCAATATTTTGGCCCCAGATCCTCCACCAATTGGAGCAAGGGGGTAACATAAATGTTAAAAAGTAGGGGACTCAGGAAAGCCTCGGTGGGACCCCCCGTAGACACCATCTGTGGTGCCAAAGAAAATGGGGGGAGCCATACCGGTTGCATCCGGTCCTCCAAAAAAGATTTGAGCCAGCCCGAAGCAGTGCCAGATATGCCAATCTCAGCAAGTCGGGTGAGCAGCAACGAGTGGGGAACAGTATTGAATGCCGCTGAGAGGTCAAGCGGAATCATGGCTGCCCTCCCGCCAGCAACCAAACATTCCCGGATGGCCTCGGAGACTTCCACCAGAGCCGACTCAGTGCTATAAGAGTCCCTGAACCCCGACTGGGCAGATGTAAATGGCTGGCACTTTTGATGAACTCAGTAAGCTGTTAGTAACCACTTTTTCACACACTTTTCCCACACTAGGCAAAAGGGAGATGGGACGATAGCTTACTGGGCTCAGAGGGTCAAGCGATGGATTTATTCAATATAGGTAAAATGTTGGCCTGCTTCCAGACTGCCGGGACATAAGCCTCATGAAGGGTCATATTAATGAGACTCTTAACTTCGGGGTAAATATTCTCCGCAACTTCGGCCAGAAGTCTGGCAGCGCAGGGGTCCGACGGCGAGCCTGATTTCAGGCCTTTAGGGATTCTGAGTGAGCTAGGCTGATCAATGGGATCGTAGGCAGACAAACATTGAGGGGGAGAAATAGGTAAAGTCCCTGAAGGCAAGGCCGCAATGTGACCCCGCTGCAGGAAGCAAATGACGCCTGTATAGTGCAAATTTTATCCATAAAAAAAATGGAAAGATGATCGCACCAGCAGTTCGAGCATGGGAGCGTCCTCAATTGGGCTTTGGGTGCCATGAAGCTCTGGACAATGGAAAAAATGTCCTTGGTGTTATCTCTGGCTAGGTCAATGTGGGCCGAATAGTAGAGGCTTTTAGCAATGACTATGCCGGGGAAGTACATTTTTTGTTTTGACCTAAGCATGAGCTTTGGCAAAGGGCAAAATTCCTTACGCCAGCATGCTTTAATACCTTCAAATCAGGCGTGAACCACAGTTTTGAGGGAGAATCCCCAGGATTCTTCTGGAGGGTGGCAGGGGATAGCAGATCCACTGTTTTTATATCCATCTTGTAAAGCAGGCAAGCCCTTCTTCAAGGTCATTGTCAGAATCGGGCCTGGAAGCCGCCATAGCCTGACTAAACACAAGTGGGTCAATTTTGGCGAAAACGGGTTCGCGATTGGACCGGGTCGAAGAGTTAATGTCTGCTGCCACCCACGAAAGGTACATCAGGTAGTGATCAGACAAAGGTACCGGGAGGGGATCTTCTACCAAGATAGGAAAATTAGAGCAAATTGGGTCGAGGATGTGACCTCCAAGATGCGTTTGGACTTGGCCCTTTGTGCAGGGTCATCCCTAAACTTTTTTGCCTTTCTCCTAGCTTTTTCTCTGACACAGTGTTGGTGGTTTTAGGAATTTGGGCACTTTAGCACTCCTGTTCAGTGTAAAGTGCGCGTGCTCTCTGTGTTAAATATGGTAAGATTGGTCTACACCTGTTTGGCCTATTTAATTTACCCGTCAGTCCCTTGTAAAATGGTATCTCATATACCCAGGGCTGGTAAATTAAATGCTACTTGTGGGCTTGCGATTCAGAAAAGGGGGGGGGTGGTGATGAACAGAGTGACGGTGATGGATCTAGCCCTGATCTTTGGACTGGGTAAGAGTGGTCTGCTTAATTCAGACACTCTGTTCATCACCACCCCCTTTTCTGAATCATTTTTGTCCACCATAAGCGTGGAAGGGTATACTCAGATGTGAGTCCCTAGCTCATTGCACCATCAGGATTCAAGCAAGCCGGGCCGAAGACGGCTGAAATGCCAGAAACCGGTCCCCGGTAGCTTGTTTCCTTCCCAGTATAAGAATTGGCTTGGTAGTTTGGTCTGCCCTGTTCCCATGATGCACTGGGCCAGGGTCAGACTAATTTGTATATAGCCAATTTCTGAGCTGGGATGGTGCAGTGAGCTAAAAAACGGTGATGGATCTAGCCCTGATCTTTAGACTGGGTAAGAGTGGTCTGCTTAATTCAGACACTCTGTTCATCACCACCCCCTTTTCTGAATCATATTTGTCCACCATAAGCGTGGAAGGGTATACTCAGATGTGAGTCCCTAGCTCATTGCACCATCAGGATTCAAGCAAGCCGGGCCGAAGACGGCTGAAATGCCAGAAACCGGTCCCCGGTAGCTTGTTTCCTTCCCAGTATAAGAATTGGCTTGGTAGTTTGGTCTGCCCTGTTCCCATGATGCACTGGGCCAGGGTCAGACTAATTTGCATATAGCCAATTTCTGAGCTGGGATGGTGCAGTGAGCTAAAAAACGGTGATGGATCTAGCCCTGATCTTTGGACTGGGTAAGAGTGGTCTGCTTAATTCAGACACTCTGTTCATCACCACCCCCTTTTCTGAATCACTTGTGGGCTTGCAGCGCTGATTGCGCCACCCACCAAAGTAGCCCTTCAAACCTATCTCAGGCCTCTGCCATAGAAGGGCCTGTGTGCACAGTGTCACTACCGCTGTGACGTGGCATCTAAAGTGTGTGCCATGTCTGTTACCCCCCTTTTACTGCTTTCTAGTGTCACTGAACCATTATTAAGTAATAATCGTAGAGCCTTAAAATGGCCTTCTATAGGGGGAATGACGAGGTCATGAAACCGATCTATGAAATCTTTCCAGATATTATTTCTGCGCATGTAGATCTGCCCGCTTCAGAGTTCCCAATTATGAATATACACTACACATTGGTAGATGCATCAACATCTATCTTAAGTAGGATTCCTATGGAATATAAAGAAGGGAAGATTGCTGCAAGCAGTTTAGATAATCCATGGTATAACAAAGAGTGCTGGTTGGCAAAAAAGGACCTTATTTTGGCAACAAAAACAAAAAAAATGTAGTGGCCCACCTCTTCGCCGCTAATGACAAGGGTAACTCGTCATGGACTTTCCATTGATTTCAATGGAAAACAAATAAGGAGTAAAATAATGCCTTAGCAGCCAAGTGGTTAAGGGAGAAAAGGAACAAGTATTAGAGGCTATTAGTACAAACTAAGAAAAATTGGGATGACAATATCTGGACTGAATTGTTTAGTGCAGCCAAAGCCAAGGACCATTATGGTTTTTGGTGATTGAAATTTCAACAATTTTTTAAAAAGGTAATCGCCAAGACCCTTCGCATTATTGACTGATTAGATTATTAGATGTTTTTACAAAAAATATATGCCCGACAAATTTTAATAAAATTAAATGATTGGATTTAGAAGAACAGTATTTTATCAAAATATCAGGCTGGCTTTAGAGCCAAAACCAGCACTATTGACCAGGTTTTTAGATTCCTTTTCATGAGTTGGAAATATACAACTTTTTTAAGAAGGGTCATTTGTATATCGCCTTTGTTGACTTAAAGGCTGCCTTTGACCTCATCCCTAGAAAACTCCTCTGGAAATCCTTAAAAAATCAAGGGGTACCAGGGGAGATACTCAAGCAAATTATAAGATTGCATGAGGATAATTTCGCTAAGGTTAGATGGGGTCTGAGGGGTGAGCTTACTGACCGAATTCGAGTAGACAGGGGCGTAAGGCAGGGATGTGTGCTGTCTCCCACACTATTTTCTTTGTATGTAAATGATATTCCGGAATACTTATTGGGCGGCTGCGAACATGATTCTCCCAAACTAGGTGGGGTGCCAGTACCTGCCCTTTTATTTGCAGATGACACCATTCTAATATCCCAAATTCCAAAAGGTTTACAATGTTTAATAGATACCTTTGGTGCATAATGCGAGACTAAGGGCCTGGAAATAAATTCTAGCAAAACAAAATATATGGCAGTCAATCCTAACAAGTCTGTAAATGTTAAAAACCAAAGGCTAGAATATGTGCATAATTCTAACTATTTAGGTATAACCTTGGACACTAAAATATCTTGGGAACCGCAATTGGAGGAAAGCAAGATCATTTTACTTCAAAGCTCTCTACCATTAGTAAAGAAACATGAGAGTAGTATCTCTAAAGCGGTATTTATTTATTTATTTATTTATTTACGGATTTTGTAGAGCGCGCGGCTACCCCCAGCGGGGGTGTCCCGGCGCTAAAACTGTCAGCAGGAGGAGAAGGAGCAATCTAGATAGATGAAAATAGACACGTCTTCAGGCGTCTGCGGAACAGAGCTTCGGATGGGGCAAATCTAAGGTCGATCGGTAAGCTGTTCCAATGTTTGGCTGCAAGAACAGCAAAGGCTCTGCCACCCATTCTTGTGCGACGGAATCTTGGCACAAGCATGAGACGCAGATTGTTGGAACGAAGGTCTCTAACAGAGTGGGACAGTCTCAGTCTCTTTCTTAAATAGTCTGGACCAGTTCCGTTCAAAGCTCGAAAAGCAAGAATAAGCGTTTTAAACTTAATACGGTTGGCTATAGGAAGCCAATGGAGCTCTTTGCGAAACGCTGAGATAGGGTGTCTGTATGGGATATTGCCAATCAGTCTTGCTGCAGCATTTTGAACTACCTGGAGGCGTTCAATTTGGTATAGAGGGGCCCCCGCATATAGACTGTTGGCATAGTCCAAGTGGGAGGTAATTAAGGCCTGGGTGACTGTTCTGCGTGCCTCGATTGGCAAAAATGGGAAGATCTTTCTCATCATTTTTAATTTACCAAAGCAGGCCGAAGTAACCTTGTTGATTTGAGAGCTGCAGGATAGCGTATCGTCAAATATAAACCCCAGATTACGGGCAGAGTGAACCGGGGTAGGGGGGGGGTTGAGTACCGTTGGCCACCATAATGAGGGTGGGATGGTCATTTTTTGATTAAAGAACAAAACCTCCGTCTTGTCGGTGTTAAGTCGCAGGTGGTTCGAGGACATCCAAGAACAGATTTCGCCAAGACAATGGCGGAAACTGAAGAGGCTGGAGTCAGAGTGATCACTAAAAGAAAATATCAGCTGAGTATCATCAGCATAAGAGATCACTCTGACTCCGCATGCCTCCACTACCTTGGCCAGCGGGGCCAGGTAAACATTGAAAAACAGAGGACTCAACGCTGAGCCTTGAGGGACTCCGCGTACAAGAGGTTTGCATTCTGATTTGAAAGGTCTGAGAAGAACCCTCTGTAATTGTCCTTGGAGAAAGGAACTAATCCACGACAGGGCAGTGTCGCTCAGTCCAATCTGCTCCAGTCGGTCTAGGAGTCGGTATCCCCTGCCCTTGAGTTATATAAGTATAGGGCACAATCGGCATCCCTTTAAAGGGCAGAATTATGGGGCCCCTCAAGAAATAACACTTTTATGGAAGGAGAAAACAAGTTTTTTAGGAAATTACTACGCCTTCCTATGCGTACACCTCTAACACCTATTGTAATGGACATAAATGTACGCCGTATGGATCATCAGGCAATTTTACGACCATTATTGTTCTGGGTGCAACTGTGGTCTACAGCAGAGCTCGTGCATTATAAAGAAGGGCTAGAGGAAATCTTAAGGCTCAGCCACGGCACAGGTTTGCTGCGGCCCAAGCATGTTCATTGTTGCTTCAATAAACTAAGGCTGAAGCATTTTTGGGAGCAGCCTGCTCAATTGTTATGGTTTCTAAGGAAATATTAAAATCAAATTTTTGGGCCTATATTCAAGACAGTGCGTCCCATAGCTCAGTACATTAACAAAACGGTTCCTTTTAATGAAACAAACTTGGAGCTTTGAACCATTTTTGGACGAGGTGCAGCCACAGTTAGCTAAATCCCTATATATGAAATTTCGATACGGGGTTGGGATGTAGGGAAGGAATCGGTAATAAGTAATCCGTAATACCGATTCCTTAAATGCAATGTAGGTAGCACTTAAAACAGTGCACCTCAGCCTTAAGGAATCGCTATTTACCACCAACTTCAAGTTGGTGGTAAGTAGCGATTTCCTTTCAAAAAGCACTTTTTTGCTTTTTGAAATGTGCCATGTGGCACACATCCATGCCCTTAGGGCATGCATGTGTGCCACATGTACACACAGTCACATTTCAGGGGTGCAACAGGGTGTCCTTCGGACACCCTGGCACCCTTGAAATACCTCCCAGTATTACCAATTCGGTAATACCGAATGTCTTCACATTCATTCCTATGGGCCTCCAAGCCCATAGGAATGAATGAGTAGGTATTTGTTATTACCCAATCTCAATTACATATTCGGTAATAACGAATATTAGGAAATCGGTACTTCAGATGTAGGTAAGAATTCGGTAAAAAATACCGATTTCCTAAAATCGGTATTTAGGAATCGGTATTTCCCTGTTACCCACATCAGGCCCTAAATTTCTCAGCAGCCCTGGTTGAAGTCAGCACCTTCCAGGGCCAGCCGGCAACAAGCGTGCCTCCTGGCAAGCCCAGCAGGTCAGGAGACACACCAGCAAAAACTCACAACCAGACAGCCCGGCAACTGGTCAAAGACAACGAAGACCGCCACTCTCTCCAGCAGGAGCAGCACCCAGAACCTCGTCTTAGTCCTGTTGGAAGACAGAAAAAAGAACAGCCAGAATGCTGGGTAAGTATTGGTTATGTACTTCCAGTGGGAGGGGGTGGGGTTAGGATCCCAGCATTGGACTGTTCTTTTTTCTGTCTGGGAGATGGTTATCTCCACAAGTAATGGATGAGACGAGGACTCGAGGGACCTAGAGGGTAATGAGGGAGTGAATGAAAAAGTGACTTGAAACGAGTTAAAATGAGTGAGAATGAATGAGTAAGAATGATTGAAAGGAGTGTTAGAGGGTGTGAAGGAATGAAAATGAGTGAGAGTGCGCTTAGGTGTGCATGAGAAACAATGAGTCAGAGTGAGTGAGAAAAAGTAAGGAGTAAAAACTAGTAAAACTAAGAGTGAGTGAGAAAGCATGAGTGAGCCAGAGTAAGAATGAGAGTGAGAATGTGTGGGAGTAGGTAAGTGAGAAAGAAAGAGTGAGTGGAATGAGTAAGTGAATGTAAGTGAGTTTAGCTGAAAACCATGTAGTCATGCTTTTGAATCTGCAATTTGCTTTGCATGCTGACGGTAACTCTTGGCCTATAAATTCACTAATGGTGTAATACTGGTGCTGGGGTACTGGAGGCAATTCTTAGCAGGACAGGCACCTGTGAAAACCACTGGCACTGACATGCTAGAGGTAATAAATGCTGCTGCTAGCATACTGATGTAATTCTTGGCATGGGGCACATGTGAATAAATGCAGCAGCTAATATACTGTGGGAAATTTATGGCATAAGGGATACTCATGGCAAATTGGCATACTGGAGGTAATTCTTTGCATAAGGACAGACAATTGTAGAACAGTGCCATATGGGGACGGGAACAAATGCAAAATGTTGGCTTTGATATACTTAAGGTAACTTTTGGCATTAGGGTATACTATGATATATGGATTGCATTAATGGCAAACATTTGGCATTGGGTTATTTTATGTAATGTATGGCCCAAGAGGGCACTTATGGTATATTGGAGTGACCCAAGATAAGATGTTATCCCTGGCACAATGGAGATAATTTCTGACATATGGGGGCACCCATAAAACATTTTGAAAAAAATATTACCAGCTCAAGGGAGCTTCTGGTTTCATTTGTTGGCTCACTATGAAAGACCTTAATGTTTAATAAATGCCCTTTCAAAGCCTGTTGCTTTTTGTTTTTGCTTTATTAGTAAATTTGTGGGAAAATTGTACCTTAAAAGGCACTTTTTTACTCACTTTTCTCAACGTTTTCCTGTGGGCAAACCTCCTCCCAGAACTCTTCGTGAACTCCCAGAACTCTTTGGAAACTTGGTTGCTCTCACATTCTACCTCTCAGGCAAATACTTCGCCCTACCACTTTCAAAGATCACTAACCACCACTGGAAGGACAGTTGGTGAATAGTGTGTTAATGAGCACTATTTACTTTCTGTAGTTGCATCTGTGACCAGGATCCTGCACCTTAAATTTTGTAAAATAAATACATTCAGCAGTGCAAAGCAAACATTCTAATTAAATGAAAAAGATGAACTGAAGAACAAAGAAGGTCTCCCAGGTCTTCAATCTCCATAGATGTGAGGGGGTGGTGGAAGGAGGATGAGCCCACTGTGGTGCCACCAGCTGTCATTTCCACTGTCAATCATGGGTCAGTGGAGCCACTGGGCTAATAGAAGAACATCAATATGAGCATATGCAGTTCACTGAATGTAACCTCTCCCATCAGGTCCCTGTAGAATCTGAGACGTAACCAAGCAGGTTGGCTTTTGGCTCCCATGTGATTTGAACTCTGTGTTCCTTTTAATTGCTTCTATAAGTTGCTCCCAGAAAGGTTGAATTATTTCACAGATCTATAATATATGTGTAAATTACTCTTTGAGACACAATCCCTCTAACATTTATTGGGATTTCTTGCATTTATTGTGTGTAGCTTTGTGGGATTGAGGTGCCACCCATATAGAAGCTTTATATTAACTTCTAGTCATTTTGGCATGGGTTAGTTCTGTCTTATCATGTCTCATGACAATGTTCTTACAAGTTCTTCCTCCCATTCAGTTTAGAAACTAGATGTATCTTTCTCATTTGCTTCCTGGAGTGTCCTGTGTATGCCAGAAATAAAGTGTTTTTCAAATGCTGCTAGTTGAAGCAATTTCTCAAATTGGGTCAGTCGTCATACGGCGGCTGCTTTCCATTTCTATACTCAATACCCAATGGCAAACTTGAATATACCAAATGTGAGGAAGACATTTAGGAATTTTGTTCAAAAACGTGGACCTAAAATGTTTCAAAAACAATATATACACACCCATGTGTTAGGTATCAAAAATATATTTTTAATATATAGTAATATTATCTTTGTTGTGAATAAAAAGAAGAGGAAGAAGAATGGACATTTATCCTCACAAAACAATATCACAATATGCACAATAATAATATGCATTAATTCATTCTGCCACTTTGTAAAACCATGATTCCTACTGTAAATATTCAATCATACTGATACATTCACTCAGTGCCTAGTAGTACACAGTTTTGTATGTAGAAATATCATACAAATTGTATGTGTTTTTTTGAAAGAGGAAACATGGATTATACAGAAAAAAATCACTTCATTTCATTGAGAGATATTCATCTTTGGCATGGCTGTTAAAAATCTGCGTCCTACGCGCGTTTTGGCGACGCGCCTTTATCAGGAATTCATGTATGATTTAATAAAACAACCTTAATAGAAGCTTATATTCATCTGGAAGTAAATATAGTAAAGATTAAGGTACTTGAAATTTCAAGCAATCTATGGGTATTGTTACAGGTGTGAGTATAGAATGTAAAGACCGTCAATCCGAGTATTAGGATATGTAGTTCAAAAGGAGGGCGCCATTGTAAGTCCGAATAATTAGAAAGGGAGGTTTTGAGGCATCTCACACTGTATTCGGCATTGATACGGAAATTGTAAGACAGCTGCCTTTTATTGGGGGCAAAGGAGATCAGAGTGTCCTGCCCTGTGCGGAAAACAATATTGCGTTCCCCGTGAAGCATCGTTTAAGGGTGGTGGCCTGCGCCGCCCGGGTGGCGTGCGCAGATAAGTACCAAGCTAAACTTGAATATACCTACAGTGTTCTGTTGCTGGAAACCCAAATTGGGTTTGTCTCCTCAGACCTTGTGATTCTGCCCTTGTGGAATAGGGTATCCAATTTATTGCAGCATGCTACTTGCCACATCCTAAAAGCCTCTCTGTTGAGCCCAGAAGTAAACATTACTTTCTCTGAAACCAGAGTGAATCGTGCCGGTAGAGAGGTGAGACTCATTCTATTTATCATCTGGTCCCAGATTCCTTGTGTTTAGGGAGAGACATGTTAGTGGGTCTGTCTCTGTAATTTATCCTTGCCGCTTCCCAGACTGGTTTTCTTGCCAAAGAATGATCTACGGAACGCCATTGTTTGTCCATTCTGCTTTAGTCCACTTCAGGACATAGCACGGGTGTACAGCTTGGTAGCACCATGTTATATTGGGAATTCCGAGACCCCTTAACTAGTGGAGGAAAAGCTAATTCTTAATGGGATCAGTGCCTTTATTCCCATTCCAATATAGACAGCGCATGTCCACTGGATTTGTTTCAAGAATTGTCCTGGGCGGGCTATCAGTAAACATGGTCATATAAAGTTTGGTGACGTAGCTGAATTGCAATAAATTGGTGGTTCATTCCCCCACTAGACTTGTGGTTTCCACACCCAAGTAAGAGCTATGGGAAGCCCTTGTACAGCCTCAGGTGGCGTCTCTGTGGCTGAAACCCTCGACATGACACTTCTTCCACCATTGAGCAAACAGATCATAGTGATGGTCAACCTGCCCTTTTTAAACTAGGACAACTACCACTAGATTTCACGTCCAGGACCCCCATGCAAGGCAATGTTGTACAGACTAGGGAAATCAAGTAATGACCCCAACGCAAAGGAAGGAAACTTGCTACTGATTTTATCTCACTGACAAATGTTCCATCTGGAAGTTTGTCATTGAAGAAAGAAATCGTTGCCAAGAAGCTGCATCACATATGGCATGCACTGGTCAAGGAACTCTGCCTTTAGAGCAATCGTCACACCAGTGGCCGTTGTGTCCCTGCCAAGCAGGTAGGGATCGCTAACTGCAGCAGGCAGTTATCCTCTATGGGACCAGTGCCCTTAGCCCTCACTGAACTGCCAGGCCAGTCCTGTTGGCCCAGGAGTGTCTACATGAACCCCTCTAATCCTACCTGCCTCAATGAACTTGTTCCATGTGTCCTCCAGTTCTGATACTCTCCACGGCTTAAAGTCTAATCCCACTCCGCATTATCCATAGGTTTAATTGCTGTATTTCACATGCAACACCAGTATCTATTGCGTACCTACACTGATCAATTTTTACTATAATTTATGTTTTATGGTGCTTAATGCTGTGCCATTCCTAGCTTCTATTTTCTTTTTAGTTTATTTATTCATAGATTGTATTACACATTACTAATACAAACATCAGTTCAGCAAGAAAGTACATGGTATGATATATGAGAGCGATAATTTGGCGAGATTAGCCGGTTGGTACACATACATCACAATAGCATTTCAGAAGAGTAATACAGATACAACAAAGCTTTCCATAATGTACGAATTCCACAATACATTTATGGCAACCATATATTGACAGTTATATTTAAGTATGTCAAGTGGTAACCAATAGTGCGATATGCAGAAATTAGATAGTCATTAATCAGGACGTAACTTAAATGAATAGGAACTGAGAGGATCCCAAAATTCAGGGGCTGAGCAGTCGGCGGGAGGGTTGCAGCATATGTCCCAGCCCAGGCCTCACATAGTGACATATCCGTTAACCAATCCTGATATTTCAGAGAACACCTGCCACCCCACATCATGGCCACTCTACGCTTACCCAAAAGCAAACCTGTGGCCGTGAATTTGTAAACCTTCTTGGGTGCTTCCTTAAAATAACCCAACTGAATCATCATAGGATATCGTTGGAAACCATTATCTGTTTTGTCTAATATCGCAGCATCCCTGGCTTCTAAGTACTGTGTGACTTCATGTGATGCTATTCTTCTTTCAGACTGATATATCAATGATTCGGCTACAGCCTTTGGATTCTTATAATTTCTTTACTGGCTAGTTTGCCTGTTTCTCTGTCAAACAGAAAGTTCTAATTGAAGCCACAACACTGGTTTATGGGCATTACTAAAATATAACAGTATTGTCAATCACTTTAGTTCTAAATGCCTATGACAAGAGGGAGACTGGCTTTCTCCAAAGTTTATATTGTTTTCAGAAATGCAAGTGGGCCATTTAGTGATAGCACCCTCGGCTCATACAGGAGGAGGTAGTCAAATGTGAGGAAGAGCTTGACATGCCACTGACGCTTCATCAACTTTACAGTTTTCTCAGAGATAGCACTCCATTGAAAAATATTCAGATTCTACGTCTATCACGTGCCCCTTCGCATCCAGTCCATTCAGTTGGCTGAGCATGAAATGCTGCCTTTAAAAGGCAGGAATGTAAGAAATGTTAGAAATGAAGAAGTGAGGAACCCATGCGTGCAACAAATTATTTGCTCAGCAACTAGGCTTAATAACAGTGAGGCAGGAATTTCAAAATGTCACGCAACGCAGTGCAGCAAGACACCTTGCTTTGCTGCATTGTGTAACATGGAGAGGGCAGGAATGCACAATGTATATATAACATTATATGGCGCATTCCGGTTCTCTCTGTGTGCTGACGCACTATGTGCTGCCTAGTGTCAATGCAGGAACCCTTGCACCATGATGCAAGGGTGCCCTCTTTGTAAGGAGGATTGTTTTTGTGCAGGAAGGGACACCTTCAAAATTCCTCTGAGGACTTTTCGTCTTTCTAGGTGTGCTGCATTTTACAGCACATCTAGAAAAAGTAACAAACTAGGACAAATAAGCATATTGCTCCTGGTGCCACCTCCCCTGTGAAGCATAGCATTTTGACGCATTCAAAGGCCTACCACTTATGGTAAATTTGCAAATGTGCCAAAATCCATGGATGAATGCGTGACAACACCCACGCTCCACCCAGAGCCGGCTTTAGTGCTGGTGGCAGCCGGTGCGACAGTCTTTTTTGGTGCCCTCCCCATGATCTCCTTCTCTATGAATTCTCTCACTACCACTCTCCAACAGTGCACCTCATCTCTCCATAGCCTCTCTCCAACTAACATTTAATTTTTTATAGTACTAAGCATAGTTTACTTCATTCAGTTCTTTGATCTGCATGGCGGACGTTCTTTGCAGCAGGCACATTAACCCTCTGCGCTACTTTATGATGAGCCAAAATTAAACTGCCACTAGACAAAATTCTGATCTCCCACCAGTAGAAACCCTAGTCACCAGAGTTATCATGGCATTTTTATTGTTGTCTGAAGACTACTAGACATACAATGATGTTCTTGCGCTTTTAAACCAAAAGTTATTTTTGAACACAGAGCCCCCCACCAAAGTCAGCGCAAGGTGTGGCTACACCAGTGGCACCAGTCTAAGGTCGACCCTGGCACCACCAATGGAATGCCTCCCTAGGGCAGAGTAACGCAAGGCAACAATTTGCAATGTCCTTTGTTATTTCAGATTTACCAAGCAACGCTTGAGCGTCTTGGTAAATCTCATAACCTTTATGCGTTAGTGCATTAGTGGAGTATGAGTCTGTTACATCCGGGGGAACGTCTTGACTGTAAGACGTGTTGGAATTGCAGCACAGCCCATGTGGAAAGCATCTGGATGTTGTGCATTAATGAGCAAAACAGTTCCTATTTTTGGTTGCAATGCCTAACATGTTATGGAACAAACGGGTATGAGCAGTGGCATGGCTAGAACTTGGCGTGCAGGCAGGCAAAGCGGGCATGCAAATGCAGGGACTGTGGCGTCCCTGCATTTGCCTGCCCGCGACGTCCGCAAGTAAGAGCGGGGGTGAAGTGATGAAGAGACAAGAAGACTCTGTGGTGAGTAAAAGATGATTTATTTCTGATAAGTAAAGCACCCACGACCAAGCGCTCCCGCCGTGTACCAGGATCTCCGCCAACTGATTAACGCTGGCAGAATCCTGTCACGCAATGAACAGAGCCCGAGAGACACCCTTGCGCTGGCTACAGCGCGAGGATGTCTCAGGCTACGCGCTACACACTACAGGAGGGGTTGGCAATCACTGCGTTTGAGACTCTGTGTCGGCTGCGGGTAAGGGGGGACCACTGCACCCAAAACTCTTGCAGCCAGGGGTGGGCCGTCCCCATTTGCTACTTCACTGGGTATGAGACAGGGTACGTGCATTTTACATGAATTCATTGTTGATTCTGCTTAAATGTGTCTGATTTGCTAGTCTCTCTAGGACCACCAAAGAGCAAGAGATAAGCACCCCAAGGTCTATCCTTTGGGTTCAGGGAGTCGTTATAGGTTCTCTGTAATTAAGGCGATGGCGGCCCACAGGCATTGCCTGTATAAAGCCAACTGTGTTAGCATATATATAGAGAGAGAGTCCTCCCTGTAATAAATAGGAGAACCCCCAGTCAAATACTATACGAGTTCTCTAGCATCTACTCAATTAATGTGCGGTACAGAGGAATTCACTTGGTTACAGGTAGCCCCAGTATATTTATATAGGGTCTCCGCAGAACGAGAAGTGGGGCTCGTGGGCATATGATTGCTACAATAAATCTGGATCTATCACCTAGTAAGGGTACATAGGTTTTAATAGGAACGGCCCTTGCCCTGCCCTGCATAAGTATACAATGGAAATGTTAATAGTAAACGTAGTAACATCACCTAGTATATTCAAATTTCTAACAATACATACATTCAACACCATTTGTGTATAAGAGTCCCCATTGGTATAAATGTACTCTGTTAGGGGAAATCCATACCTATCAAACGAAACGTCAATGCTTTCTTATGAGGTGTGTAAACAAAACAGCATTGTTTAGGCCAAATATTACATAAAAATGCACGATTTAAACATTTCTTTGAACTAAGGACATGTTTAGAATAGTCAGTGAATTTTCCTCCCCTGCAGCGGTAGCTAAGCCATTTATTCATACTGAGGCATGGACTGGCCCTATGGCCTCCTGTTTTCATGACAAGATCAAAAATATTCAAGAGACTTTCCTGACAACATCTTCGGCGCTCAGCGACAGCGGTGAGTCTGTCCCCTCTTTAACCCAAGTTAGAGAACCTTCTCTGGTACAGTTCCCATTGGTCTCCATGGAAAAAGCCTTAGAAATCATGAAAGGATGAAATCCGGCTCTCCCTCCGACCCATGCCCTGCCACCATTCTGGCATCAATAGCGGAGATTATTAATCCAGTATTCAACCAGATCCTTAACCTCTCTCTGCAGATGGGTCGGGTCCCAGACAGGTGGAAAAGGGTAAAAATTCTGCCTTATTAAAATAATCAACATTGGATCCAGAAGTAGCCTCTAATTACCAGCCAATATCTCTGCTTTTTTTTCTAAGGCCCTGGAAAAAGTGGTGAATCATGTCACCACTGCATTTGTCAAAACGAATTCAATACTCCACCAGAGTCAGTCTAGATTCAGGGCAAATTTCCACACTGAGACGGCATTGGTGGAAGTGTCAGAAGCCATAAAAGACGTTTTGGATAAGGGTGGTAAGGCCGTACTGATACCATTGGACTTAGCTACGGCTTTTGATACCGTCCCCCATGACCAACTCCTGTTGAGACTTCGGGAGTGCGTTTTTTGGGGTACGGTATTTAACTGATTTGCCTCCTTTTTAAAGGACTGCCAGCAAACAGTTTGGTCCCTGCCTTTTGCTACCCAAATCCCTGGTGGGTGTTCCTCAGGGCTCAATTTT
Organism: Lissotriton vulgaris; assembly: GCF_964263255.1. NCBI lineage: Eukaryota > Metazoa > Chordata > Amphibia > Caudata > Salamandridae > Lissotriton > Lissotriton vulgaris. The sequence goes on along the minus strand of NC_141687.1, from coordinate 1,288,059,127 downwards.
GAGCCCCACTCTTTTTAATATATATATGGCACCCAGCCGGGGGCCATGGAGCAAAAATAGAATAGTATGCGGACGATACGCAGCTGCTCTTCACCTGCAATAAAGATACAGATTTTAAAGGAGTCATGATTAACTGCGTGCAGGCAGGTCGCCCCCACACCGCTACTCGCCTCCTGCCAGCTGGATTGCCTTGTTCATGCCCCTTGCTGCCTGCCTCCTGGTTCCTGGGCTCTTTCCCTCACCCTGCACACCAGTTTCCCCCCCGCCCCCCACAGCACCTGACCCGGTCTTCCCGCTGCTGCCTCCCTGCGGCCCCGCCCCAGCACACCTATTGGCCTCCCCGCTTCCGCCTCCCAGCTGCTCCTCCCTCCTAAGCTTCCTGATATGCAGGCTGAGAAGCGGCCGCGCGCAGCGGCCACGCTGCTAGGGCGGCGGAGGCAAGCCCGTCTGCGCCCGTCCGCGCCTGGACCGCGCCCAGCGACAGAACCCTTGAACCCCGCAAAAGCCACAACACCAGAATCTACCACAACGCCAGCACCATCCACGCACTCAACGTCGGCTGAAATCACACCTGCTTCCAGGCCGCCCCAAAATGAACCCACGGACCCTTCTCCTGCCGCACCTACAGCTTCACCTGCGACAGAAACACCAAACCTCCAAGGACTAGACCCAATCACCTCCGCTGCATACTCCTCAACACCCACTCCGCACGCAAACACGCTGTCGAGCTCTGGGATCTGCTCGACACCTCCGCCCCAGACGTGGCCTTCCTGACCGAGACCTGGTGGAACGACTCCTCGGCGCCCGACATCACCATAGCCATCCCGGACGGCTACAAGATCACCCGCAGGAATTGCGGCAACGGAATCGGAGGAGGAATAGCCATCATCCACAAGTCAACCCTCAAAGTCGCCACCCACGCAGACGACACCCTCAACACCGCCGAACACCTGCACTTCCGGATACACACCGACCCCAACACTACCCTCAGAGGAACACTCATCCACAGACCACCCGGACCCCGGGCTCGGTTCAGCGACTCCATCGCCGACCTCGCCAGCACCCACGCACTCACCTCCACGGACTACATCCTCCTCGGGGACCTGAACTTCTACCTCGAGAACAACAACAACGCCAACTCCGCCACCCTGATCGACAACCTCGCTAACCTCGGCCTCAGACAACTCGTCACCACACCCACCCACGCCGCCGGCCACACGCTTGACTCCATCTACTCCACAGGCTCCCACGTCGCCTTCAATCACACCACTGAACTCCACTGGACCGACTACCGCTGCATCCACTTCACCTTCAAGACACCAACCACGCACCATCACACCCAACTGCTGCCCCGCCGCTGCTGGAGCAAAGTCATCGAAGACCAGCTGCTCACCTCCCTCGCCAAGAACCCACCCATTGACCCCACCAACTCTGACGCCGCAGCCCGCAACCTCAGACAGTGGATCGACGACTGTGCCAACACCCTCGCCCGCTCAAGAAACCCTCTAAGAACCACACCAACAAGAGAGCCACATGGTTCACCAACGAGCTCCAGGCCTCCAAACGCGCATGCCGAAAACTGGAGAAGACATGGCTACACAAACGCACAACGGACAACCATGCAGATACACAGAGACGCCACCCGCAGACACCACACCACCACCTCATCCGACTTGCCAAGAGATCCTCCTTCAAAGGCCGCTTGGACAACAATGCGCACAACAGCAAAGAGCTCTTCAGCATCGTAAAGGAACACTCCAACCCCAGCGCCAACCCCAATGACATCCCGCCCTCACAAGAACGGTGCGACTCACTAGCCATCTTCATCCACCGCAAGATCACTGACATCCACAACAGCTTCAACACTACAACCGCCCGACTACACCAGAGTCCACCTCCCCTGTGAACACCACCAGCGCCAACCGCCTGACCTACTGGTCCAGCGTCAACGACGATGAGACACGCAAGGTCATGAACTCCATCCACTCAGGATCTCCGTCTGACCCTTGCCCACACCATGTATTCAACAAAGCAGACACGGCCATCACACCCCAACTTCTGCAGGTCATCAACATCTCCTTTGAAACAGCGACATTCCCGGAAAGCTGGAAGCACGCCGAAATCAGCGCCCTCATCAAGAAGCCCAAAGCAGACTCCAAGGAACTCAAGAACTTCCGGCCCATCTCCCTGCTCCCGTTCCCGGCAAAGGTCATTGAGTAAATCGTCAACATGCAACTGGCCCGCCACCTGGAAGACAACAACATCTTGGACCCGTGCCAGTCCCCATGAGACGAAACCACAGCACCGAGACAGCCCTCATCGCCGCCACAGACGACATTAGGTGCCAACTAGACAACGGCGAAACATCAGCCCTCGTCCTCCTGGACCTGTCAGCGGCCTTCGACATTGTCGGCCATCTCCATGTCTAAACAGGTCAACGCCGTCTCCTCCTTCTGCTACAACACCCTCTGCATGCTCCGCAGGATCTACAAGTGGATCCCACCGGAAACAAGAAGAACGGTGGCACAGACCCTCGTCAGCAGCAGACTGGACTACGGCAACGCACTCTACGCAGGAATCCCAGCCAAACACCTACGACAACTACAACGCATCCAAAACGCCTCCGCCTGACTGATCATCAACGTCCCCTGCCGCAGCCACATCACCCCCCACCTGAGAGATCTACACTGGCTCCCCGTCGACAAGAGGATCACCTTCAAGCTCCTCACCCAAGCACACAAAGCACTCCACAATGCCGGACCAGCCTACCGGAACAGCAGACTCAGCTTCCACACCCCCACCTGCCAGCTCCGCTCCGCCAGCCTCGCCCTCGCCGCTGTCCCCCGCATCCAACGAACGACCTCCGGCGGCAGATCCTTCTCCTACCTCACCGCCAAGACCTGGAATACCCTCCCTACCCACATACGTCAGACCCAAGACCTACTCACCTTCAGAAGACTCCTCAAGACCTGGCTCTTCGAATTGTAGCAGCACCACCCCCTCCCTCCCCTCAGCGCCTTTGGACCCTCCCAGGTAAGTAGCACGCTTTACAAGTACTCTGATTGATTGATTGATTGATTCTCCTGGCTCCAGTGTAATCAGCTTAAATGCAATCCAGAAAAGTCGGAAATCATCTTCTTTGGCCACCCTCCCAGCAACGCCTGGTGTAACTGGTGGCCAGCTGACATGTCACCCCTACAACTTCAGTAAAGACAGTGAAAAATTTAGAGTTGAAGTTGGACGAGAATCTCTCCATGCAGGCACAGATCCAGGCAGTGGCTGGAGACTGTTTTGGCATGCTGAAGATGCTAAAGCAGTTTCTGCCTCTCCTGCCTATCACCCATAGAAAAACGGTGGTCCAAGCACTGATAGTCTCCAGGTTGGACTACGTGAATGTACTGTACAGAGGGTTGCCTGAGTATTTATTCACAATGCTGCCGGTGGACTGATTGCACCCCCACTGATGTGGGGTGTGTCCCCAGGGCTCTGGTGATAAGGCCTCGTAAATAAGGTTAATTTGATTTCCCAACATTTTTTAAATTGTTTCTATCAAATAACGATTACTCGGGTAAACCTGTTCATTAGTCCTTGTATTATGTCTTTACATCATGGTTACATGCTTGTGATGGAACTGTTCCGTCACAAGCCTCGGATGAGCTGTGCTTGTGACGGAACGGTTCCGTCACGGCCCGCTCGCCGCGCCTGCGCAGCGCGAATTCCGCGCCTGCGCTGACGATTTAATGGGTGGGCGGGTCCGTGACGGAACCGTTCAGTCACAAGCACAGCTCACCCGTGAACCGTGACAGAGCGGTTCCGTCACAAGCACGGAACCGCCGCGCGGCCGCCCCACCCCCTGAGCGCTGCGGGGGAATAGCCGCTGCAGCGAAGGGGTTACTTCACCTCATATTCCAGGTTACATTCATGAAATCCTTTACTGGTCCCAATGCATTTCGGCCGTCCTGGCCTTCATCTGGGGACACTCTGTAAAATGATAATATGGGCCATTGTTCACTATACATGAAGGCAGAAAAAACGTAAAAAAGTATATATTTGTTGTTAACTCATTAATGTTAATGATGTGATTTACCAAAAGTATTGCTTTAATGAACCAACAAAGTGCAGGGTTTACAAATTAAGCTCCGCCAGCAACTAATAATTTTTTCTCTGTTCTAAGAATTAAATTTAAAAATGGGCACACACTTTTTTGAATGCTCATAATGCAATGATTACTTTCCATGTATGTTTTGAGATCCGAGAAAGGCTACAGTTTATACTTCAAGATAACTGATCACAAAGTCTTTGTATTCCAATGAATGTGTCTGTGTACTGTCAGATGAATTTAATTCAGTCAGTCAGTATAAAATTTATTAGATTTTTCTCATAAAAATCACAGAAGTGCACACACAAATGAACGTTCCATAAAACAAAATCTAAGAGTAAATATTAAAAATAAAACAGGAGAAACAAATCACATCTTCATCAACTTCCCTATAAATAATCAATTTAAACAATGAAGAAGCGAAGGAAACCCCAGCATATAATACAGATGAACCTATTCATTTCACTCACAATACATCAGATAACAACCATGATAAAAAGAAGCTCACTCTAGGTGTTGATAAAAGTAGTCAAAACAGTAACACAGGTGTCACATGTCTAAAGTTCATGGATAACATGAGGTGCCGTAATATTTGCAAATATTTGTGGCGTAAATTTGCTAAACCTAGGACAAATCATAACAATGTGCAAAGTATCAGGGATTGAAGTATTTTCACAGACACAGAAAGGCAGATTAGATTATTTTAACCAGCCACCATTAGATAAAATTAAGTGATGGATCAAGTTTAACCTAAAATAGGTCAACAGCCTACGATGGTGAATAAACATATCCAGGCTCAAGTATGGTTCCATCCTGCTCACTGTTTTAACCAGAATAAATTGACGCATTGTACACTTGGTCAAAGCACAAGCCTCTTGCTCCGCTGCCACCCTGGAGCTAAAGGTCTGCTTAATCTCCATAGGACAATCACATTTTTCTGTTCCCATGCAAGTCATATCTGTCAAGGACAGGGTTGTCCAACTTGAAGATGGAAAGTGGTGGAATAAAGTAAGGTTGTCCAAGCAAAGTGCGGTGAGACGTTTTCACAGTGTACCAGACAAATGTCCACCATCGGATGGGAAGGAAAGGTCTTTGAGGTCAAAGGCAGAAAGAAGACCACCTGCGTGGCATAAGGATTATGTTGAAGTATGAATGGAATGTTCTGCTATTGACCAGATTGAAACCATGAACTACTTTCCTAATGTTTTATTCTTCTTCTGTTTTTCTTTTGAATGCTCACGAACCCAATGTTTCTAATTCTTAACAACAGTATGTATCTATCTTTTAAGAACTTGTTGTAAGAAGTATAATGTTATTTTGTATGTTAGTTTCATTTAGGCTTGAGTATAGTGTCTTTTTCTACATTAGTTTAATTTAGGCTTTTGTATTTTTGGGATGGGTGGGAATGTTCTTTGCTTATTATGAGAGAAGAGTTGTGTTAGGTTCTGTGCTCAGAACCTATAGCAGGCGCCACGCAGCTGTCAAGATAGAACCTAGAAACTAGAAGCTAGAAAGCACGAATTCTGAAAACTACAGTTGTTGGCTGCAGCCTGTCATGCTCGGTTGTAATTAAGTTCTTCACCCAATAAATACTTTACATGTGAGAAACCTTACTGGCTTTGAAGACTTTTTTTTAGAACATTGTCCTTGGTGATGCGAGGATGCGAGGACAACGTAAAGGCTAAAATAATATTTACAGACCCATGCAAGTGGTGATTTGAGCTGCCTTGGGTGGCTTTGTAATCAAATGTAAATCAGAGCAGCTGCTTGCGCTGCATTACATTACATTCCAATTTGGGAGGCATTCCATAGGTGGATCGTGGGTGTTACCATGCATTCCATATGGTTTTTGGCGCATTCCAGATTTGTTGAAGCTAGAATACCTGGGAATGTGTCAAAATGGTGCGCCTTTCCCAGTGAGGCGTAATGAGGAGAAATATCTTTATTTCTCCTTGTTATTTCCTCTTGCCACGTGTGCTGCAGAATGTAGTACACACAGAAAGAGGAAAATACCTCTTAGCATTGTTTTTGTGCTGGAAGGTATCACTTCCTGCGCAAACAAATTCTGCCTCTAACATAGACACCCTTGCACTATGGTGAAAGGGTGCCTGCATTGGTGCCAACCAGCACAAAGAGAGAACAGAAAAGTTCCATATCTTTGTAAATATGGAGCATTTCTGCTTTCTTCCTTTCACGCAACACAGCGCAGCGCAGCACAGCATCTTTGCTTGCAGCCTTTTGTTGCGTGAAAGATTAGTACATGTGCCCCAATAAGTTTATTTCAGAAATTAGTGGGTTTTCTCGAAGGTAACAGTTTTTGCTACAGATCACGAGTGGTGATTTGGTGATCACGGTTCTTGGGAAAGAGGGGTGTCTCAGAACTGTGTATTGTTATTTAATTGTCTATTAACAGTGCATTTTTTTTTATATTGTGGAGCACATCAATTTGCACCACTTACTCTACTACTTAGGTGCTTTGATATTCTGAAGCTGCCACTTCTTCTTGAGGTAAGCCTTAATGCGGAAAAAGGTGATTTAATTTTGGGGGGCATATTTATCAAGGTTTTACGTCACCCTCTAGCCACCCGAGGTAACACAAAGGCAATGCAAAAACCAGAAGAGATTTATCAAGCCCTGAAATGACCCCTTGTGTGGCCCTGTGTGGCTTCGTATATCTGGAGTAACGCAAGGCTCTGCTTTGAATTGCTTCACCCTGGGAAGGCATTAAATGGGTGGACCGACTGTCTATGGGTGGAGCTTTGGTGTTCCCAAACACCCACCCATGGATGTTGCTGCATTCCCAGATTTACCAATATTGGTAAGCCTGGGAATGAGTCAAAATCGTATGCCTTACCAGGAAAGGCACAACAAGGAGAACTACCTTTATATCTCCTTGTTCTTTCCTCTTACTAAGTGTGCTACATTCTGCAGCGCACATAAAAACAGGAAAATGCCTCAGACATTTGTTTTTGTGCAGGAAGATGTCCCTCCCTGCACAAAATCAATCCTGCCTACAAGGCACCCTAGCGCTATGGTGCAAGGGTCCCTGCGTTGGCGCTAAGCAGCAGTTTGTGCACCAGCGCTAGCAGAGAGCAGGAATGCACCATATCTTGATAGATATAAGGCGCTCTTAACCTCTCCCTTTCACACAGAGCAGTGCAGCGCAGGAAGGTGTCTCGCTGAATTGTGTTGCGTTGCATGAAAGATTGATAGATATGGGCCTTGGTGTATTTGATGCCTTGCAAAGAGCGCTGTGCTGTTTTTGGTTTGTTTGATGTGTGTGTTGACACTGTATTATCGCAATTTTAATACAGTTATTCAAAAATCCATACTTTTCCCTTCGTTCTTGGTTTCTCGATTCTGACTAGTCTTTCTAATGAATGATGCATCTTCAAATATAATAGTTTCTTTGCAAATGTTGTCTTATACTGCCATCTTGTGTTCAATATCTGTTTTAGTTTCAAACTGTGGAAATTAAGGTCTGTGTTTTGTAGCAAACTTAATAAAAAGAAGAAGCCTGTAAGGATTGTTTTTGTGCAAGAAGGCGTCCCTCACTGCACAAAAAGAATCCTGCCTGCAACGCAGACACCCTTGCACCGTGAGGCAAGGGTGCCTGAGTTAGCTCAATGGGGCACTGAGTGTGTCAGTGAAAGGAGGGAGCAGGAATGCGCCACATCTTGAAAGATATGGCTCATTCCTGCCCTCTCAATTTGACGCAGCACAGCAACTTGTCTATCTGCATTGTCCAGCTTCAAAGTTTGATCAATCTGGCCATGAGTTCCTTCTCTTGACTCTTGAAATGAAATGTATTATATTTGAACTCACACTCATTTTATAACAGAGCATGGTTGGTGTAAGTGTCTCAGCCTCCGGCAGAATGCTTAAAGCATGGAACTCTCTCTCTTGTCCATCTCCGTTGCTATGAGTGTGCGTCAGTGGGTGGTGGGCTTGCTCAAATCATGAACTTTGACGCTTATCATTGGCTTCACTGGCTCCTCCTGGAACAAAAGGACATTTCGTGCCTTAGTCACACGTTGCTATTTAACCCTATTAGCTTCAAACTATTTCAAGTTAAGGTTGATATTCCAAGGATCCACTTGTATACATATCTACAAGTGGGGTCTTCATCTTAGTCATACATTTGAATGTCTCATGATAAATATTCGCACGGTGCACTGCTGAATCCTTGGAATAATATCTTTCGCGTTTTAGCTCGAGCTTGCAGTTTTCAGAAACAATTGACTCACTTCCCAAGGTTTAATTGGCAATCTGATAGGTAGTGAAATCTGTGAAATTGATGTCAGGGGCTGCTGAAAATTTCATGTGACAATCTGAATGATGTGCCTTGCATTTTAAATCCTTCATTTTTGTACTGTTCTGTGGAATTTTATTTAAGGAACTTTTAGTTGTGCTCCTTTTGTGTATTTCCTTTTTTTTGTTCTGTATTTTACTTCATTATATTTCACCTTTGTCGACGCAACTTGGTTTATTGTTGGTTCTGTTTACATGAAAGTTACTTGAGCTTGAAACATAGAGGGCAAGTTAGTGGCCCAATGTATACCTGACACACCAAACCATTATGTACTGCCAGTCATAACGATGGTACCATTGTTAGCGTGGTTACAAAAAAACATGAGTTTCACCTGTTTGTGGCATTGTGATTAAACTTGGAAAATCTAGCACTCATGATAATGAAACTGTCATCTTATTTTCTTTTCTATATATGTAGCTAGTGCGAAGGCATGTGGGATCAGATTGATCAACTCTTTGCACAAATGCAAAGTCACCAAAAGAGAAATCTATATTTGTGCTGGAAAGTTGCCCAAAAGTAACAAAAAATACCACTATGTATTACTTTGCGCTACTTTGCGACACGGGGGTGTTTCATTGGTGGTACAGGAGCATTCCCACTCCTCCGCCCTTGGTTTTTCATGCACATCCTTAACTACTAGAATTTATAGTCGGGCTTTGCATCAAAAAATATGCCTCCTTGAGGCAGGCGCAAAATAAGAGGATAGGTTATTTTTTCTCCAAACCGTTCCTACTTTGCATGTGTGCCACACTGTTCAACACACATAGAAAGTGGGAAAAGTTTTAAAAGAAGTCCAAGCATAGTATTTTGTACTGCAAGCGTAACTAACCATCATCAATGGAATCTTGGCAATCCCAGAACCAGCTCTGAGATTTGGTTCACCATGGCAGGTGGAGTCTGTCATCACACAAATAAATGCTTCCAAACATACCGTGGACTCCTGATTCATCATGAAGCATTCATAGTCATAACTGCTAACATTATGAACTGATTTTTCACTCAGAAAGTGGTGGTGGCCTACCTGAAGGCACTGCAAATTACTTTCCTGCTGAAAAGCTTTTCCTATTGCACAAATGGTATGTAAACACTATAAACAACCGTGTTACTCCTAAAGAGTTCAACGTTACACAGTTTACTACTATCTGAAGATTGGAAGAAGCCTGAGTTGACCTTGACAGGATTCAAGTTTGTGGTCTGCAAATCACAGCAGATATCAGCTGTGAGAATTAACTTGCTGAGTCATCTAGCCACCTTTGCATCCTGCCACTGTGCCAAATTTTAATCCCAAAGTAGGGACTCTCTTCTTAGTTAAGAATGTTACTCGTCTGAAAACTGTGGGTGCTGTCTCTGCCACTGTGTGCCATGGTGGACAGTGGTGGATGCCTCAGAGCGGGGGTGGTGGGGCTGTGGGGAAGAGGCAATGGATTAATGGTGGCGCTGTTATTATCATTTTATTTTGTTTGCACTGCTAAAATAGAATCGGGCAACACTCCTCCGCCTTAGCGGAGGAGCCGGCAATTGTTGTTATTGTTGTTAGTGATATTTATACAGCGCAGTTGTTACCCTGGGGTGTCCTGGCGCTAGTTACATCTCCTGTGACAAAAGAAATGGGAGAAATTTATTGGGCAAAATGATTGGGAAACATTTGTTGGGCAATGATAGTGGATTATTAATTTTACAGGAGGGTCTCCCAATTGGGTAAGCCTAATGTGTTAATCTGCACAAAAACTGTTTCTTGAGACATAGGGCCTTGTTACGATGGCGGTTGGACTGTCACCGACTGGCCATTGGTGGCGGTCCGACAGCCCTTCGGTCCGACCTCCCGATTACAATTCCAGCAGTTGGGCCCACAGCGGTTGGAGGGAAAACTGCTGCCTTTCGCAGGATCAGAGATCCCAACGGTGCTGCAGTTGGGCTTGAATCTCTGAATGGTGGCGCCAAGCCAGGCATGACTGTCGGGATTATGATATCCCTTTCTGACAGCCTTTTCATGGAAGGAAGACCACCATACAAAGACTGTCGGAAAGTGATATGGGCACCAGCAAACAGGGCCCCTGTCTGCTGTGGGCCACATCTAGTGTCCCCACTCACCTTCATGCACCGTGTGCCATGCACAGCATGATGCATGGCACACAGTCCATGGACGTGCAGGAGGGGCTCAGTACCATGGTGGCAGGTTCTCCAGCCCTTTTCCTTGGCCACAGCACAAGCCGCCATGATATGGAGCACTTTCCAAATGCCAGCACTGCAGTCATATTGAAATGTGTAATCAGACCGCCGCCTGTTTGTCGGGCAGGCTCCTGACTGCAGCAATAGCGGGCGGCGGTCTTACCGACCGCCATCATAATCAGGCTCTTAGTTACTTTCATGGTTCTGAAACTCTTCCAGCAGGGCAAGGCAGGGTGATGTCCCTCAAATTAAGATACATCAAGGCCTGGCTATGGCCCAGCTTACCATTTTAGAGCAAAATCCTCAGCAAAACAAAGATGTATTACAGCATACATTGTCTGCGTGAAATTGGTAGGTAAATCATTATTAAAAAACTAGCATAATGCTTTGTACAGGCAAGACTAAATCTCGTTTAAGTATATTATGTACATATATTATCAGTGGCGGACTGGCCTTAGCAGGCACCGGGCATGTCCCAGGTGGGCTGCCCAGGTGGGAGCCGGCATTAGACACCTGGGGGGCCGTTTTTATCATTGGGTGGTTGGTTTTGCAGCATAGCCGCAATGTCGGCCCCCAGCAACAAAAGCGCACAACCCCCCCCCCCAGCACCCCCCCCCCGCACCCCCGGCCGACCAAGCTCTTTGCCAGGGCCTGTTTCAGCTGTTTCAGTTCCCAGTCCGGCCCTGTATGTATAGTATAGGGCACACAATTAACCTACTTGAACTGCTGCATCTTTAAACTGGTAAGCTCACATATGGTAATGAATATGCAAATGAAATCCTCTTTGGAACCATTCTCAAGCTTTCTATACAAAAAATCATACATTTCTCATACATGTATATAAAATAAGATCTTGTGAGCAAATTCTCATAAAGTAGTCACGGATTTGTAAATATTTATAGAAGATATTTTCTGTAGGTGCTTATCTATTACTCAGAGCCTTACATTTGCAAATGTTTTCCCCTTCATAAAGTTGACAGACTAAATTAATACTGAATTGACCCCATATTTTGCTCATTACATCATAGAAAATTTCTAAAGATCACTGACGGCCCCATAGTACCGTGTAAGGATTAGTTAGCCTTACATATCTGAGACCAAACTTTCTACATGGAGCTAACCGTCCTGAAGTGCACCTTTTTATAATGAGTCGGATATGTTCCCTTGCTTGATTTCACTAGCCTTGTTAGCTAAAATAATTTGAGAGAACAATGGTTACCCACCCAATCATTAGATATTAAGTATCAATTATGAAGACACATTGTTGCTAAATAATAGTATTAAGAATATGGAAGAGTCCGTTCAACTTTATGCTAAGGGAGATTCATAAATTGTATTGCCGATATCCCTAGATAAAACAATTAATGACAATCAGAGTGATAAAACATGTATTTAGGAGGCTAAAAGGCATTGATCGAAGCAAGTAAAAATGTGTCTAGAAAGGGCATTTTGATATACGTGCATCGGCCTACCAGTCTAATAGGTAATCAATACCAATACCAGTGTTTAATATCAACAATATGTTGTGGCAGTAAAGCTTCGTAATTTAGAGATGTAATACACCCCACATCTGTACTTAGGGTCACTCCCAAGTAAACAGCAGTATTAACTGTCTGGGTATCTTCAATCATGTGTTTATAATTTAGGATAATTAAAATTTTTCTTTCATGATATTTAGATTCCGAGAGTTTCCCAAGCAGGCAAAGTATTAAAAACCAGAAAAACAAGCATCAGTAATGCATCGGTTTCACCTATGTGATGACTAATAAGCTTTTTTTTTCCAATCACCGTCTGGGACAAAGGAATGAAGGAAAGAGCTCCCTAACAAGTATCAGTTGAGTGGAGAGGATGTAGAACGGCGAGAGCTGCTGACTCGTGGGAGGGGGATCCCGGTTTGAGTCTCAGCGGCGCAACATCCTGTGATTCTGGGCAAATCACCTAATCTCTCCGGGTCATAAACTGACTAAATAAATCTTCAAATTTTATTCAAAGCATCACGCAAGCCAAAAAATCAGAGAGAGGCAAATCTCTATGAAAAAATAGTTCCACCAAAGCAGATGCTAACAGTATTTCGGCTACAGGAAACTGATAAGAAGCATACGAGGAACAAGCATTGGTAAATGCAGGAAAATATGCAAAACCAACACAAATGGAGTAAAAGAAAGTGGCAAGCACAGGAACCAAAGAAAAGTCCAGAAAGTGAGGGGGCTGGATGTAAGCCCCTTTTAAGATTTATATTAAAAACAATAGATTTCACAATGACTGTGCAAGTGCTGTGCAGGCGAAACCTAAACATGCAGCGGCTGTGTCAGGGTTAACTCTGCCACTGAGCATTTTTTACCTGTTTAGCACATGCCTGACGTGATGATGAGCTGCAGACATCCAATTTCGTTGCAAAAAGGGGGGTTGACCCAATGTAGTCACTGAGACCTGGGTATATAGATTGCTGAGAAAGAGGGGTCCCAGTAAACCAAGGAAAATTATTTACAACAAGATAAGGTCAATTATAGAGACAGCCAGGTCATTCTGCTAACATTGTTTATTATTTACAATGTAGCTAAGCCACTTATTCAGGCAACCATTATAGACAAAGCATTTACAATGATACGTACAGTGCCCTGAAAAAAGGGGAAGGGGAAGTGCGGAGTGTGTGTAGGAAGGGGTAAGGTGACATAAAAACAAAGCCAAAAAGGCTACAATTAATCGAGGATTCTTGTGCTGATTTAAATTAACAAAGAACAACGTTCGATATTGATACTACAAAATACCATGCTTCATGAATATATTTAATAACATAATTGTGGGAATGAAGCTGAAGAACAAGAAAAAAAACAGTCGACGTTTCGACCCCTAGTATGAAGGCAGGCTGAATTTGATCCCTTGCATTGGGGTCTACATCCAATTTGGGACAGCAAGTGGTAGAGGGTGGAAGTGTGGTGATTGTGGTACTCATGGTGATGGCAAATGTGTCCCTCTGAACTATCCAGGGTGTAAACGCATCCATGCATTGCGGGTAAAACAATTTGATGTCTGTTCCCTACCGGACTTAAGGCTATAGTGATCAAAAAAGTTGGGGATGCTATGCTATAAACCACTGTGTCATGTGCCATCAGGAAACTTAGCAGTTCCATTGAGCAGGGCCAATTGTCATGACATTGCAGTCATCTCTCAGGGCTTAGGAAAAGAAGCTGCTAGATCCACTAGGTCTCCCACTGTCCTTTATACCTTCTTTCCTTAAAGCAGTGTAGCAGGGATTTCATTCTCCTACAGAACAGTGCATAGAGATTTGGAACCTCAGTGAATTAGGATGGCCTAAAACTCACCTTAGTACCCAAAATCCCCTTACCGAGCTAGCTACAGTGTCTCATTGGTCATAACAAACTCGCAATGTTTAGGCAAACCAGAACATGATCTTAGAATACCTCAGGTCATGTGGAACACATAGACACTCTTTCGTTATATAATCATTTCAAACCAGAACGTGGAGTAAATGAGGACTTGTGCATATTTGAAATGTTTATTTACTAATGCTGTGTTCTCAAACACAGTATCTTAGATAATACAAGCAAACATATTATAAGAAGCAAAGTTATCAGCATAGTTACTATTCCATAAAATGCAAAAGGCGACAACATGCTAAAATAACAACACCTAATTCTCACCCTCCCTAACTAGCATATTATATTATATCTAAGAAGGTCTCTTTGGGCTTTAGCAGGGCGACCCCATACCTCAATCTCTCAGTGGCAGAGGATCACACCAGCTCTCTGCATGCGAAGCACCATCAAGTGTGTTTGTGTGTTCTTTGCAAAGCAATATAAAACACGCCGAAAGCCAGATCTGGCAACAGCTGCATTTATGTTATGTCTAGGAAAGTGCGAAGATCAGACCTGGCAGAATCCATTCCCGAGCTCTCCTTTGACTCCAACACGGCTGACAAACAATTTAGTGACTGGATCACTTCGTCCCTTGATACGATGCTTCCGAAAACCACCACCTTTAAACAGCCTAAAAGAATATCCCCCGCTTTATGGTATACTCCAGAGCTTAAAGCTCTGCGCCAAGAGTGCAAAAAAACCGAACGCTCTTGGAGACGCGACAAATCAGGAACCAATAAAAACATCTACTCTATTTCTCTTCTAACCTACAAAACCGCTATTCGTAAAACCAAAAGCGTGTTCTTTCAGGAGAGAATAGAGAAAGCGGGATGCTCCAGTAAGGAAGCATACGCCATCCTTAAAGAGCTCTCAAAGCCCCCAGAACAAGGACTGAGACCTCCCTCCGACCCTAAAGCCGACCAGGAGAAATGCCAACAATTGGCTAATTTCTTCCATGATAAAATCCGACTAATTCTGGACTCAATTCCCCCCTCGAGCCCGGGGGAAGAAATCGTTTTCCCATATACGACATCTTCTACTTGTCTGTCCACGTGGGGCCAGGTCACGATAGACGAAGTGAGAAATACGTTCAACTCCATGAAGAGCGGCTCCCCTAGGGACCCTGCTCCCCTTCGGATCCTTAAGGAGGTAGCCCCCACTATTATCCCCTCCCTTACTCATCTGATTAATACCTCACTCCAACAAGGAGTTGTACCCTCGAGCTGGAAGAAGGCTGTGGTAAAAGCCCTACTAAAGAAACCTGCTCTCGATCCTGAGAACCTGGCGAACTACAGGCCCATTTCCCTACTCCCAGGAGTCAGCAAGATCGCGGAAAAATTAGTCAACAGGAAACTCTTGCAGTTTCTAGAGGCCAATAACAAACTAAAAAGTTCCCAGACAGGCTTCCGACCAGGGCAGGGCACGGACATCGCCCTCCTGGCAGCGGTAGAGGAGGCCAGAGCGCTACTGGATGGGGGAGGATCAGTGGCAGTGATCCTCCTCGACCTTAGCGCGGCGTTCGATACCGTTGACCACCAACTCCTTATCGAAAGATTGGCAAAAGTTGGAGTGGAAGGTACAGCCTTATCTTGGCTTTCATCTTTCCTGGCCCAACGGTCCTATCAGATTTGGGAGAAGAACGCCCGCTCCTCCAAAATGCCCCTCCAATGTGGTGTGCCTCAGGGCTCCTCCCTGAGCCCCACATTATTTAATATCTATATGTCCACATTGGAGGAGGTTATCACCCCATTCGGAGTGAGCGTCGTCAGCTACGCTGACGACACACAATTAGTGGTGTCTTTGTCCCATCCCAAACAACAGAAAGCTGATCTCTTCAACTGCCTTACGCAGGTCCATCGTTGGATGAATAGATCAGCCTTAAAGCTAAATGGGACAAAAACTGAGGTCCTTATACTTGGCCCGAAAGGAACCTCACTCCCCCTGGACAGTTGGCCAGCCTGTCTAGGCCCTCCCCCTGACCCAAAAACAGAGGTGAAAAGTCTGGGTGTATGGATCGATTCCGATCTCTCATTCACTTCGCAAGCAAAGAAGGTAGCAGGGACCTGCTTTGGTCTTCTAAAATCTTTGAGGAAAGTCCTGCCCCTTCTTCCCCCTAAATCCCAAAAATTACTAATCCAAGGTCTCATAATATCGAGACTAGATTACAGTAACGTGATTTATCTGGGCGCTCCCGAAGCGACCCTTAATAAACTGCAGAGAATTCAGAACACTGCTGCCCGGATTATCACAAACACCCCGGCCAGATCATCTGCTAAACCCGCTCTCAAACTCCTCCATTGGCTCCCCATAAGGGAGAGAGTCAAATTCAAGGCCTTGTGCCTCGTCCACAAAACTCTGCATAACCAAGGCCCCCCAGTCCTCAGCAATTTTGTCACCCCTTACATAACCACTAGATCCCTCCGTTCTAACGCAGAAAACCTCATCAATACCCCAAGATTCAGGAAAGCCCGATCAGGAGGAAGACGCTTCTCGGTACAAGCCGCCCGTCTTTGGAATTCACTCCCTCATGACTTACGTCTTGAACCACAATATCTGCGCTTCAGGAAGCTGCTAAAACACATCTTTTTCCCTAGCCTCCGTGCCCCCCCCTGTTTTGATTTCTCACCCTTCCTCTCTTCTGGTCTCAGCTCCCGGTCCTCAGATTTGCTGAATTAGGGTTTTTTAGCGCTGGGATACCTCCGGGTGACTATGCGCTTTATAAAAATAAATAATAATAATAATAATAATAACAATAACATCGTGTTTACTTATCCTTCAAGGCTTCAGCACTCACTGTACAGACACTCTATGCTAAGCAATGTTATCAGAGCAATAACATATTATTCTCGTATAAATCACGACGCTCTTCTAGGCTGAAAGCTAAAGCAACAATTATGTGTCGTATGCAGAAGCAGCAAAAGGTAAAATGGCGTTTAAACATTTAATAAGCTCATGCTAACTTAACACGGTATATAGGTAAGCAGTAACTATATGACATCCCCCCATGATCCGAGCACGGATAAGATAAGATAAGATAAGGCACGGGGCACATCAAGAAGACAGAGTTCAAGAACAATGAGCCAGGCCAAATTATAAAAATTCAACGAAAAATGCACTTGTAAGTCAATTTAGAAAAAATCGAACTCGACAACCCAGTTTTCATTTCTGCTCAAGTCAATAGGTCTGGGCAATGAAAAATTCACGCATAATTTCCCAAAAATTTCCAAAAATCATTGTAATTAAAGACGGGGCAATTAATCAATAGTCTTGAAGTTATCTCAGGACAGGACTGAATATGCAAAATATGCAGCAACAGCCTCCAGCATGAAATCACTGTCATCACCTGAAAACAGTTCAGCCATCCAATTCAGTAGTGGAAAAGAACATACGTGCTCTTCAAGTACCGGAGCCTCTAGCATCATCAGAGGACAACTCGGTGGGTTTTAAATAAAGCTGTGTGCCAAGAAATCTTGCGCTGCTGCGAGTACGTTCCAATGACCCATTAGTCCATGCATCGCTGCTATGGCCATAATCCCTCCGCCAAAACAAACCAGCTTGTGAGTAACTATGGGACTCATCAGATGATTAAAATCAACGTCAGGAGACACCGTCTTGCAGAGACACAAATCAAGGGCCCAGTCGAAATCGCAGCTCAGGCAATGAAACACAGGCTGGACACATGTGAAATAGGAAAATCGAAACGACAATCCATATGCCGTGCTTAAGCTCGCAAGCGGCAGCGTGCCATAGTATTCAAGCATCCTGTTGCGGAACAGTGCCAGGTGGGGCTGCGCGGCGTGTAACACAGGACGGGCATCCATTTTTAATAAAGCAAAATATAACCAGAACGCCTGCAGCCAGCGCCAGCAAAACAAGAAATCCACCAAATAAGCTTGAGAATATGGAATGGAAGAAAGCAGGAATGACTCGAAATATCTTTTCAAAGGAAGTCACCAGACCACTGCTAACTATTTTAAAAAAGTGTGCGAGGCCAGAAGTTGAGGATGCGTTAAAGATTGAATGAATCAGCTCACTGAAAGGCAATGGTAAGTCAGTATTCAAAAGCGCCTGCACCTCTGTGCGGGTGTTTGCGACGTGAGGACAAATGTTTCACGAGCCGAACTCAGGGCCACTTCTTTTTGAGACAAAAGGGCTCTTATTCTACTCATTCCATTGAACTCTGCCGTCAAGGTTGGAATTCGCGGCCAGATGGAAACATCTGAATTCCCATGCGGAGGAGGATACAGAACGTTTTTGCAACACACCACACGTTCAGATACAGTTACCACATAAGCAATGCCTCGGATTAACCCACAACAATCTTCATTATTTAAAAGTAAATAACTACCGTTTGCCAGTAATGTGAAAGTTGGAACGATTGCTGGAACCGGTGTACCTTTTAAAACACAGGCCAAATTAGGACGTTCCTGGTTGCAAGAACCATGTAATTGGATATGTCTACACATCAATGAGTGATCTGGTGTTTCTGAGCACTCCTCGCCCTTAAGATAAACCTCCTTCCCATCTTTCAAACATCTGTATGTAAAGGGAAGGGACCAGGCCTCGTGCAGAAATGCACTACCAAGTGGTTCATATCGGCCTATCGCGATATATCGCATACAATTTGTACATTTAAAAAGAGCAAATGGTAGTGTGATTAAACCGTGGATAAGCCACGTAGCACCAGTGGCTTCTGCCACAGAAAACGGTAAGGACTCCAGCCTCTCAATGTGTAACATAGAAAAAGATGCATCCCTCATTGAAAGTAAACGTTGCTTTTCAGTCAAATTAAAAGGGGCAAAGAGGGAGGACACGTTCATGTGATTCCAAGGCACTTTTCCAGACTTAAGTGTCTGCAGGGTCCACGCAAATTGCATAATGGAACGCAATTGGTTTTGACCATGGTATAACACAGATAATTCATCTTGCACAATATCAACAACAGAAGACACAATATTATCTAACGTGTAAATGTGGGAAGAAAGCATATTAATGCTATTATCTACAACTGCAAGCACCTTTTTAAAATTAGACTGATCAATGGCCCTAAGGCGGTTTGCCGCCTCAATCTGTGAAGTCTTCCAGATTTCCTTATAAATCGCATATATCCATCTTTTAGATCTACCACTAGCCGGGCCTTTTATGAAATCATTCAAATCTACATCATCTGTCAGCCTGGATAGATGTAGTTTAACACATCATTTTATCAACAGGGAGGGATGAGGAATTAGTGTGTCCCTTTCTTTCCCCAAGGTAATAGATGCGGTTAATCAAGAAAAAATGGACACTTGTAACACTACTCGACCTTTGGTTCAGGGAGATTAGGAAACCCTCAAAAAAATCAATGTTAGTTGGAGTGCGGTATATGTGTTTCATCCGCCCCACATTGAAATTATGGCAGTTATCATAGGGTGTTCCTGGTTGTGTTGACTGCCGGCCTCATCCAGAGGCACCTCTAGTCTCGAGTGCAGTGTCCAGAGACAAAAGGATTTCCCCATAAAAAAATAAGTTAACTTCTTTTTTTGTGGGGAAATCCTTTTGTCACTGCACAAAAGGATTTCCCCATAAAAAAAGAAGTTAACTTCTTTTTTTGTGGGGAAATCCTTTTGTCTCTGGACACTGCACTCGAGACTAGAGGTGCCTCTGGATGAGGCCGGCAGTCAACACAACCAGGAACACCCTATGATAACTGCCATAATTTCAATGTGGGGCGGATGAAACACATATACCGCACTCCAACTAACATTGATTTTTTGGAGGGTTTCCTAATCTCCCTGAACCAAAGGTCGAGTAGTGTTACAAGTGTCCATTTTTTCTTGATTAACTGTAGTTTAACACATGCCAAAGTAGAATGTTTGAGCCAATTCTGACATAATTTGCCTACTGAATAAGTGGTGACAGAATAGTCAGTTTCAAAACGAGGATCGGGCCTAACCTGAGTAAAGCCATCGGCTAAACCCAGAAAAAGACGTTGGCAGGAATCTGTACTTCTGTGCCACACTAGCCAACCTTTTGGGTTCAAACTGGATATATTAAAAGACGAATTTTGCAAAAGAATTTGCAATTCGCTAATCGAAAAATCAGTAATATTACCCCAACCAGAATATTCTTCCAAAACAGGTAGGGCAGGAGTATTTAACTTTTTAGAAGTAGCGAATCCAAAGCATGTGGTTTGAAAAATAGTAGAATCTAAAAACAACAAATGATTTGGGATGAGACATGCACGGTGCAAAGCCTCAGTGCCTTGTACCTGCCAACTTTTAGAACCCCAAATGGATTTAAGGTCAATGGTTTCCTTTCACAACTCGTAGCCTTCCACAGCCAACTTGTCTAGAAAGGACTTTGAGTACAACAATTTTGTATCAGTAAGTCTAACCTTGGACATGGACTTCTGTGTCATTTTAAAATAAAAGGACTCGGGATTGGACTGATTAAAGTCGGTAAAATAAGTGTACTTTTTCAAAAAGGTACCCGAACTGCCTTGTAAAGGAGCCGGGCAATGTTCCCACTGTGTATAATTAACAGAACTTCGTCTGGAACTTGTTTTATGCAAATAATGATTACCAAAATGTGGGAAGCAAAATAAATCTCCGTAATTAGCTGATTCTAAGTACAAATCTTCAGCATCAAAAGCAGCATAATATTTAAAATCAGAAAACAAGGCTTCTACGTCCTGAATATCCCAATCATCAGAACGTATGTTTTTTTTGTCCACATCCCCCATGTTCATTCTGAGCAAATTAGGGACATTAACAACCTCAGTTGGCCCGTGGATTTGAAATTTAACTGCATCCCACACAATCCCATCAAGGGCAGGCCAAGCAGTAATGTTAACAAAAGTTAAGTCTCTCTTCAATCTATGTGCGGAATGCGACGAGGAAAGGGGGGCAATTGTTCCATTCAGATGCCGAACGCATGTTCGCTCCTCGACATAGTGTCCATTGACAATTTGAAAAAAATAAAATACAAAACCAATTGACATAAAAAGATAAACCGAAAAAAGCACCAGACAAATATATGTCCAAGGAGGAATCAAAAAGTGTTTTTTAAATACACTGGCATAGACTGCAAAACGTGAGGGAGTCTTAGTGTTATGTGAAACAGTGTCAAAAGAAAACCTGGATTCTGTAGCCAAACGTGTTTGCAAATCAGGCATAGATAAGTCAGTTGGGTATGTGTAATCAAGTTCAACATTAGTATCAGGCAAAGTACTTAATAAAGGACTGGAAATTGTAGGCATCTCGATGGCCACCTCTGGCTCAGGATCAGAAGCAGTGGCCAAAACAGAATTTCTCACAATCGAAGGACAGGAGACCGCCGGTGTCATACTAAGAAGAATCGGCCACTCTGTGTATCTTGACATTGTCAATTGAGATAAACCTGTTTTCCTTACGACCTGGAAGTGGTGATAAAATGACTGTTCTTGTGCCCTTCACTCCAAGCACTGGAACCGGAGCCCGATATGAAGGACCAAATTCTTTCTTGTTATCGATCTTCTCTCGAACCAGTTCTCCAACTTGGGGTAGCCAGCCAAATACCGGGATCTGCAACTCATCATCCGATGTGGAGGGCAAGTGTTCCTTTGCAAGACTGTCTCTCGTATTTTGTAGATCCTGTAAAACATTGCTATGTTCATCTACGTCAAAGGCCGTGGCTTGGGCCACGCAGTCTAGACTGTCAAGGTCAGGGACATACATCTTGATACCAAAGAGCATCTCGTATGGGGTCCGCCCACACAGAGACCTTCTAGGGAGATTATTAAGAGCACGTTGCACGCCATTGAGTTGGGCCAGCCAGTTTCTGCCAGTGCCTATAACTCGAGCTGTCAATGATTGCTTTAAGTCACGGTTCATTCGTTCCACTACACTATTACCCTCAGGTCTGTATGGAGACGAAAACTTGACTTGGACCTCCATCCAAATCATTGCATCCTTGTACGCCTTAGAGGCGTTTATCAGCGCTGCGATGGGGCCAGACCCACACAAAGCGTGTGCATGAATCAACTGCTACTAAGATGTACATATACGCAGTATCAGATGAAAAAGGACCGCAGTGATCTAAATAAACGCATCCTAGAGGTTTATTAGATATGTACAATTGTGTCTGTGGCGGACGCGCTGCAGTGGAAGGCTTAATCTGCTGGCAAATGTCACATTGAAGGACATAGTCACGCGTCTGTTTGTACAGTCCCCGCCACCAGAAACGTTGTTGCAACTGTGACACAGTGGCCGAGACGCCCGCATGCGCAGACGCCACACCTTCATGTGCCGCTGTACTCAATGTATTCCTGCGGTCAAAGTTGGGAATCAACCGATCCCCGACTCCAGGAAGTTTCATATAAGGAACCTTATCGGGATTTAAGTGGTATGTGTACTTCGAAGGGAAACCCGTAGGATATTTACCTCCCTTCTCAGTGGCAGCCACCGCTGCCAAGATGTCATCATCTATCTTACTTTTGGACCGTGTAACTGCTGCAACTAAATATATAGACACCGCTGATTTTGCCGCTTCATCAGCAAGTGAGTTACCCACAGCGTGAACTCCCACACGCTGGTGGCCAAGAGTATGAATCACAAACACAAGTGGCAACCGCTCTTTGAGCTCAGCCACCCGGACCCAGATCATTTTATGTTTTATTGTGCTACCTTTGGAATCGTGAAAGTCATTCTGAATGCAAAAGAACAAGTTCTCATTGTAAGCCTGGACACAGTAATAGGAATCACTCACAATAAAAGTCGTCACACTAGGATCCGCGTACTCTAATGCAAGCAAAAGAGCCCGAAGTTCTGCTAATTGTGCAGTGCAGTCTCCTAGAGTCTGCGTATACACGACTCTGGACTTGAACTCATCGTTCACCATGGCACCGACCACAATGGCGCATGCGGAAACGTATGCATGTTTAGAGCCATGCGCAACCTGCGCCGGACCATCAGTGTAAATGATGCAATGGAAATCCTCCAAAGGCCGCATAGCTAAAGAAGCTGGATGAACGAATTCATACTGCAAATACTCCTGCGACCGTAATGAGGCGTCAAAAATAAACGTGACATCCGAGGATGTCAAGGAAGCAGCCCATTGTATCCACCGAGTGTGCAAAGCTTTCGAATTTGGTACACTGGCTTTCGTAACTGCCTCCAAGGCAGGACACGGTGTAAAAACCAACATGCGTTTTCCCTGTGACAGAGCACGTTCCTTAAGAATCGCCATCTGTACAGCTGTCAAAACTTTCTCCACAGTGGAAAATCGCATTTCAGCCGAAGTGTACAAGTGTGACTTGTAAGCAATAGGTACTGTGTCTCCTTCATTAAAAGTAAGGTATGTGAAACCCACCGTCCCAGGGATTATTCTTATCACCAGGTTGGTATGGTTGTCACGTGTCAGTAAAAATTGAGAAGCGAGCAGATCAGCTTGCAAAGATTGCAGAATAGCCGAACGCTCAGGCAGCCAGCATGATTTGGTAAAAGTTGGTTGTATCAAAGCATACAAAGGCTTCATATGCTGGGCATATTCCGGAATGTATGTTCTCCCAAAATTTAAAAAGCCCAATAATGACTGTAATTTTTTCAGAATTGTCGGAGCGCGCAGTTGTGCGCATTTCTCCAAGAGGTGAGGAGCCAAACCTCTACCTTCATCATTGAGCTCGCAGCCCAAGAACAACACTGCATATTCTGCGATGTGCGATTTTGAAAAATTGAATTTGTAACCTATGTCTGCAAAGCTACAGATCAAGCGGTCAACGCAACACAGATACTCCCAAAGCTCGTCGTCTGTGGGATAAATGCAATCCACATACGAGCATGCATCCGGGTCTACTCTCTCTAAAAGAGAGACTATGCGGGCAGTAAAAATCCCAGGACTATTCTTATAGCCCATAGGCAAACGTCGAAACTGTTCATGGACACCGCCGCAAGTAAAGGAGGTCCACTGGGAACTTAGACCATCCAATCGGTGAGCATAAAAACCGTTGGAAATGTCAAGCGTGGTCTTAAAACGCTTACGCACAAGACTATCCACCAAAGCAGAGCCGTGAGTATTCTGTACTGCGCAGGTACGGCAATGCGAGTTTAAATGCCGGTAATCCAATACCAAACGATGTGAACCGTCTGGCTTGGTCACAGTAAAAAGAGGGTTATTCATAGGTGACACACATGTTTCAATTACACCTTGATATTCCAATCGTTCAAGGATTGCCGCGACGGAAGCCGCTGCTTCACGTTGAATGGGATATTGTGGTTGAGGCTGCGGCTGAGACCGTAAAGGAATCTCGTGGTTTGGGGAAAATTTATCCCAACCACAATGTGTACGGTACAGAGCCGGCGCCACTGCCTTAGCCCACTCTTCTGCAAAATTCAGCGCATGCTCCTTCGAGACTGTGTGCGCAAAACTGGGGAGGATTACCTCCTCCCCTCGCGGAGCTGCGAGAACAAAAGGTGGGGGCCAGTCAGCCTCCGAAAGCAAAATGTCATATATAGACGAAAGAATTTCCCAAAACACCCCTCTTATGGTACGTTGTATGTCACCTTCAATAAGCAGGACTATTTCATAAAGTCTGGTCAGGGGGAGCAACTCTAGTATCAGCTGTTTCGATCACAACATAACGATCAGTCGCTGTCACCTTCAGTAGTGGACGCAGGGCCTCCCGCACTATGGTAATCTCCGCCGCGCTGTCCAGCAAGGTAAGAGCCCATGTCAGATTCCGAAGCCACTTTCTCACTATCTGTGGCATATTTCGCTGTCAAAGCAGCGACTCTCTTCTTTTGAAACTGCGGTCTTTTCGGCGTAGAGCCATCCTGCTTTCCTGCACCTTCCTTCGGGCTTGGCTGGTCACGTCCTTGCTGGCCACCCCGACCCCTTCCGCCTCCTCCTCCACCGGTTGTTGAGGCACTTGAGTCCTAAAAGGAACGAGGAGAGCGTTGATCAGAAACCTGAAAACGATCAGGTGTCTTAATCGTCGCGAGATCGCGCAAGTCATAGACCCTTTCTGTAGGCGCAGGCAATGGAGACGCAGGATGAGACTCCTGTTTCTGTTGCTGTTGCTTTCGCTGTTTCTGTTTTTTAGGCCAATTTTGTTTTTTGGACTTGGGCTGAACGTCCGTTTCAGACTTCTGCCCTTGGGGTTGCGTTTTTTCTTTAGTCAAAAAAGGTTTTAGTCCCCTACAATTGCGACCCACGGTTTTATAAGCCGCCACAATAATCCTCGCTAATTAACGGGGTTTCTCGGCATCGGGAAGCGATGCCAAAGCATTGGCTACCTGAAAGTTCACTGCATCCCCCTTGACATTAGCAAGAATGAGATCGCAAACCACATCAAAGGAGCCACACAGGCGCATACCCAATTCAACCGCAGACTCCGGTCTGTGGTCATCTTGAACACGTTTAATGACCGTAGGAAGGACAGCCATTGACGGAGTGCTGTAACACCTCGCATAGACCGCCGAAAATGTCTTACCCCAGGATTCACAGTCACTGAGTTCAGGGGTCAAGTCTTTGGGCATACTAATCATCATAATCCTGTGTTTTTCACCAGGAGACGTATTAGGAAATACAGCTTCCAGCTGGTCAAACTTCTCTGCAAGCCAGAAAGGAAAATCATCCTTATCCTGGGGACGCTTGCCCATCACGGCGTTGACCATCACGGGACTGAGCTTCATACTGCCCTGTCCTGCCGCAAGCGCCGCACCCCCCCGGGGGCCCACCCGGAAGGTTGCGGGTTATGTACTGCACCAAAGCTCGAATACCGCTAATGGAGACCACATGTAGTTGTCTCAACTCTGCCACGTTACATGCACCGTGCAGAGGATGAGGCGTAAATCCAGCCAAAACAGGCCAACTAGCGCCTGGAATGGACAAAGGACCTAACCTCGGAGGGGTCAAAGAATGGGGGAGGGCGCCACCAAACCAAACTCTATGCTGCCAAACATCAATAGGTACTTCCAGTGCCCTGTACGGTGTATATTCATTTGGTACAGGAGAGGGAGTGTAAGTGTGGAACACACCAGAATTTGCGTCCACAGCCGAAATGTCACCCACGAATAAAAGATTTTGTATGGGTAAGCAGTCTCCGCACTCACCACCATTATCACGGCCATGCCATCAACTGGGACTTGGTAAACCTGCAAATGATTGCACACCGCAATGCGACTATGCTGCGGAATGTCCACGGCAGCCATGACGGCACAGAAATACAGAAGAACAAAGTAAACTTTGTAGCACAACTGGGTAGTAATTCAAGGAAACCGTTTGGTAAGAATCAAGCTTGAAAAGGACCTATTTCACAAATAGGTAGGTTTTTCCGACACCACCGTTTTCCGGAAACGACAGCGAAGGGGTTAAGGAATGAATGATAAACTACTCAAGTGTCATGATATAAGACCACCAGAAACGTTGGGAGCCATGTAGCAGGGATTCCATTCTCCTACAGAACTGTGCATAGAGATTTGGAACCTCAGTGAATTAGGATGGCCCAAAACTCACCTTAGTACCCAAAATCCCCTTACCGAGCTAGCTACAGTGTCTCATTGGTCATAACAAACTCCCAATGTTTAGACAAACCAGAACATGATCTTAGAATACCTCTGGTCACGTGGAACACATAGACACTCTTTCGTTATATAAACATTTCAAACCAGAACGTGGAGTAAATGAGGACTCGTGCATATTTGAAATATTTATTTACTAATGCCGGGTTCTCAAACGCAGTATCTTAGATAATACAAGCAAACATACTATGAGAAGCAAAGTTATCAGCATAGTTACTAGTCCATAAAATGCAAAAGGTGACAACATGCTAAAATGTTGAAATGAATAGGAGTTAACAACACCTAATTCTCACCTTCCCTAACTAGCATATTATATTATAAGGTCTCTTTGGGCTTTAGCAGGGCGACCCCATACCTCAATCTCTCAGTGGCAGAGGATCACATCATCTTCCACCAGCTCTCTGCATGCGAAGCACCATCAAGTGTGTTTGTGTGTTCTTTGCAAAGCAATATAAAACGCTCCTAAAGCCAGATCTGGCAACAGCTGCATTCATGTTATGTCTAGGAAAGTGCGAAGATCAGACCTTACAATAACATCGTGTTTACTTATCCTTCAAGGCTTCAGCACTCACTGTACAGACACTGTATGCTAAGCAATGATATCAGAGCAATAACATATTATTCTTGTATAAATCACAACGCTCTTCTAGGCTGAAAGCTAAAGCAACAATTATGTGCCGTGTGTAGAAGCAGCAAAAGGTCAAATGGCTTTTAAACATTTAATAAGCTCATGCTAACTTAACACGGTATATAGGTAAGCAGTAACTATATGACGGCAGGAGTAACGTATTCATTTAACAACAGTTTTTTAAATGTGTCAAAATGACTGTAAAATGCTCAATGGAGAAAAATAATTCAACAATACCATTGATCTGTGTTGATTACGTTGGTGAAATTCATGAAATTTCAGAATTTTCATTCTAGACGAAATTCATAATCTTTGTCAAATGTATCCATTATAAGAATTTTTTTAAACCAAGTGTGGACCATGCATAAAAAAGTCTGTGTGATATCACCAGCATACCAGTGTGAACAGAAACTGTCTCCCCATGAGACATTTTCTTTTGATATCTCACAAGATTTCTTGTGTGAGGTGCATGCTCAGGTAAAAAAAATGATGTGAGATACTAACAACCACATTTCACTACAAAAGAATCATTTTGTGAAATCTTCATGTAATTTCATTCAATTTTGCAAAAAAATATAGGCAAATTCACACACAATGGTCACAAGCAGATATCACACTGGGTACATTATTTAACCATTAAACCCTTACTTTGTTCATAAAATGAGTATCATGGTGTTGGGTAACCCCATGATAATGACTGCAAAAGAATTCCACCTTCTGGGAGTGAATTTGCACTGTACACATATGACTGTATTTTTTTATGTTTACTTAATTTTCAACATTTGGTGCAGTATTGCTAGAATATAATTAAATACAAGAGATTCAATGCGATGTCATTCTCAGCGGCCAACTCAACGCCATCTATAACTCCATCTGTCAGATCTGGCATACTTGCCGTGGGTTACCCTGTAACCCTTCTGTTTGCTGACTTCGTTTTTTCTGGGTTTAGGACTCTGCACACTTTACACTGCTAACCAGCACTAAAGTGCTTGTGCTCTCTCCTTAAACATGGTGGAATTGGCTTATACCCAATTAGCAGATTTAATTTACTTGTAAGTCCCTATTAAAGTGGCACTACCTGTGTCCAGGGCCGGTCAATTAAAATCTACCACTAGTGGGCATGCAGGACTGGTTGTGTCACTCACTCAAGTAGTACTTTAAACATGTCTCATGCCTGCCACTGCAAAGTAAACCTTTTGACAGGCTCAAATCTTCCTTTTTAAATGCACATAGGTCACCCCAGGGTAGGCACTGGACAGCTCCGAGGCCAGGGTGCAATGTATTTATAACAGTTGACATGTATGTGTAAGTTGTACATGTCCTGGTAGTGAAAACTACACTTAAATGTGTTTTTCACCACTGAAAGGCCTACCTCTCATATAGGATAACATTGGAATTACCTTATTACATTTAAAATGCTGTGATGTCCAAATGGGAACATGTAACTAGATCATGTTTGGTGTCTTTGGAATTCTAATAGAAAATCCTAACTTATGGTGAAGTCGGATTTGAAATTACAATTTTGAAAACATCACTTTTAGAAAGTCATGTATTCCTCCTATATATCCACACACAATGGGGAGCGTAGGTGTGCGTGGATAGGCTATCACTGGCAGGATGGGAGGGAGGAGCTAGGACCAGTTCTACTTACCCTTGAATAGCCACACAAATGCTACATGCCACCTGTAATTAACTCGATGAATGGCTACGCCAGGCCAGCGACAAAGTTGCTCCCCTGAAAACAATTAAAACAATGCGCCCCCACGACGCTCAACGTTGGTATACGGACCAACTTAAAGCAGACAAACTCGCCCTGCGGCAAATAGAACGCCGTTGGCGCCGACACTACGACCCTCAGCTTAAATTCATATACACTGAGACCTTAAAAGCCTACAAACAATCTATCCTGGAAGCCAAGACGGCTTATTTTTCACAAAACATTTTGAACTCGAATAACAAATCGAAAGACATCTTTTCAATTGTAAACGAGCTTTCCCTTCCAGATCGAGTCACCCCTCAACCTCAGCCAACACAAATCCTATGCGAGTCACTCAATTCTTATTTCATAGAAAAAATTACAACAATAAAACATAATATCCCCACCCCGACATCCCCCTCGCCTCCTCCTCTGCCCCCCCCGAATACTAGCATTTTGACTGAACTTCGACCTATATCCTTACAAGAGTTTTCATCACTTCTTTATAAAGTCAGCTCGGGATCCCCCAATGATTGCTGCCCCCCGCAGGTTCTTAAAGAAGCCTTTCTTGCCTGCCCTGGCCCCCCGCTAGAATTACTCAACAACTCTCTCGCTTCCGGAGTGGTTCCATCTTCCTTTAAGCAAGCAGCTGTTTTACCAATCTTAAAGAAACCCAATGCAGACCCCACAATACTCAGCAACTACAGACCCATTTCCCTCCTCCCCTATCTAAGTAAGATCTTGGAAACCCACGTGACCCGCTGCCTGAGCTCTTTCATAGAGCAATCATCTTTTCTAGATCCTCAACAAGCAGGATTCAGACCCCTCCATTCCACCGAGGCGGTCATAGTGGCAGTCATGGACACCCTTAGGAAAGGAGCAGACAAAAACATCGCTCAAGCCCTTGTCCTACTGGATCTTTCAGCGGCATTCGACACGGTCGATCATACCATCTTGATCGACCGTGTCCACAATGCCGGCATCCAGGGAGTGGCCCTTGATTGGCTCACATCCTTCCTTCACCAGCGCTCACAGTCCGTTCACCTTTCCACCTTTTCCGCACCCTTCACCCCCCTTCACTGTGGTGTCCCACAAGGGTCGGCACTATCCCCTCTCCTTTTTAATTTATATCTCCAGCCACTTTTAGCCACCCTTCATAACTTCCCGGTCACAATTTATAATTACGCCGATGATTTGCAGTTAATCTTCCCTGTAGACTCCCTCCCCTCCTCTTGCACCAACTTCCAGTCCACTATGCTAACCATTGCGGAGTGGATGTATCACAGCCATTTAAAGCTGAACCCCACCAAGACTGAGCTCGTCCTGGTGGGTGGAACCAATCACCCATGGAATGCCTCTTTTTGGCCCACATCTTTGGGGACTGCACCCACTCCTGTGAGCTCAGTCAAAAGCCTGGGGGTGATCATCTCCCAAGATCTGTCAATGAGACCTCACATCAACGCGGTTACTTCTGCCTGCTTTTTCCATCTCAGGCGCATCCGCAAGATCAGTAGGTTTCTTAACAAAGAAGCCCTGATCCAGGTTGTCATTGCGCTTATCACTTCCAGGCTTGACTACGCCAACATTTTGTACGCAGGAATCCCTGCATGCCATCTTCACCGACTTCAGTTGGTGCAAAATCAGGCTGCTCGCCTGATCTTCTGCCAGCCCAAACACCAGCACGTTACCCCCCTCCTCCGTAGTCTGCATTGGCTCCCTGTTTCCAAACGCTGCATCTTCAAACTGGCATGCACCACCTTTAAGGCCCTCGAGGATGCAGCTCCCAGGTTTATTTCATCGGCCTTGTCCCGTTACATTCCTGCCAGAGCTCTTCGCTCAGCATCTTTAAATCTTTAAATCTTTAAATCTCCTTGAGGTCCCCAGATTTAAAAGAAAAAAGCACGGTGGCCTGAGCTTCTCTGCCCTGGCCCCCGCCACCTGGAACTCCCTACCCCTCACTCTCCGTCTCTGTCCAAAGTACGACAGTTTCCGTACACTTTTAAAAACTCTGCTTTTTCAAGAGGCATATGACTAATTCCCCTCCCTAGATCAATGCTACTTTTATCAACGAGCGCCAAGAAACCGATGGTGATAGTGCGCGGTATAAATATTTTTAATAGAATAGAATAGAATAATAATAGAATTAGTCTGGATCAAGGGCCAGGAAGGCAGGGCATCTATCCACTTCAAAGGCCTGTCTCTAGAAGCTTCTCCCCACATCAGATGCACTACTGGGTGTATATATACTGGACCTAAGGCACCACCATTTCAGTAGACTTCTGGACATGAGGATACTCTGTCAGGAAGAATGACTGCTGTGCTGTTGAAAGGACTAACACTAAAGGAAGGGAGGTAGAGGGAAGAAAGGGCAAGGCTCACCCTCCAAAATACTTTAGTCACAAAAAGATCTCTGGGGACCAGAAATCGAGAGCCTAGCTACTAACTATAGTCCCATTCACAACATTCATTAGGGTTGGAATAGTGGATATAGTAATAGAAAAAGAGTATTGCTCTTTTTCTTGGTGTTCCCTCACTCACCAGGGTTGCCCCATGGTGACATGCTTCATCATAGGGGCCATCCCAGTCCTCTACGGGCTGGGGCGTGCTGCGACTGACGAATTACGTAGGAGCACTTATAATTTGACTATGTGTGGTGCGGGTGTAATGGTGGAGTGGACTATGTGAAATGGTTAAAAATACCTGCCTAGTAAGCTTTAAATACTTTATTCTTGCTCCCAGGTGGTAACATTAAAAACGGGGTGGAAATTATTAGAATACCCAAACGCAATGTATTTAGGTGTACCTATCAACTCCTGTCAACGTGCATCCCCCAAGCACTTCCTCAGGACTACACAGGGACCAGGGTCCGAATTCGGACCGGAGAGGCGCGACTAGGTGCTAGATGAGGGAGGTATCCTGTTAGCAAATTGCTGGGATACTGAACCCCTCCGAGTCCATGGGGCGCAGTTAGGCCCTACCACATGAACCACGTGTCTTCATTTGGTTACGTAGGTAATACATGCATGCATTAAATTTGATGGCAGCAATTTTTATTATTTAGCTCATTGCAGCATCTCTTAGGAGTGGCGAACACAGGGCTGGTCCTTGTGTAGTCCTGAGGAAGTGCTTGGGGGATGCACGAAACATGTTGACAGGAGTTGATAGGTACACCTAAATACATTGGGTTTGGGTATCCTAATAATTTCCACCCTGTGTTTAATGTTACCACCTGGGAGCAAGAATAAAGTATTTAAAGCTTACTAGGCAGGTATTTTTAACCATTTCACATAGTCCACTCCACCATTACACCCGCACCACACATAGTCAAATTATAAGTGCTCCTACGTAATTCGTCAGTCGCAGCACGCCCCAGCCCGTAGAGGACTGGGATGGCCCCTATGATGAAGCATGTCACCATGGGGCAACCCTGGTGAGTGAGGGGACACCAAGAAAAAGAGCAATACTCTTTTTCTATTACTATATCTACTATTCCAACCCCAATGAATGTTGTGAATGGGACTATAGTTAGTAGCTAGGCTCTCGATTTCTGGTCCCCAGAGATCTTTTTGTGACTGTTGAAAGGACTGCCACTTTGCAGGACTGTTGCTCTGAAGGAACAGCTTCCCTGCTATGCTGACCTGCTGCCTGCTGCCCTCATGTTTAGGTGAGAAGGACTGGACCAGCCTTTTTGAACCCAGAATGACTCTAAGGGCTAGTTGGCTGGCCGACTGATCTGAAGCCTCAGAGACACCTGCACCTGGGCTCTGCCATCTGTAAGTTTACCCTACCATTTGGTGCCACCCCAGTCCTGGACCCTTGGAAGTGGGCTTTTGGTGAGCCGAGACATCTATCCTGCTGCACGGCTCATCCCCAAGCAGAGTAGACGCATCGCTGCTGCTGCATGGATTGTATCAGTCGCAAAGTCTTGCATCTGCAACCACTTCAGAACTGCTGCATGGTGGAGCATCCTTTGTGCAGGCCTTTGAATCCCCTCATTGACAGCAGCCCTGACAATGACGATAGGCTCTACTCATCGCAGCCCCACAGCTCCTTGGAACCGACATACCGCCCGACTGTGCGACACGTCCTCAATGCTGGACTTCGCATCACAAGCCCTTGTCAATGGGCTCTTTGATGACGATGCAGGTCCTCACACTGCAGTCTTGTTGCATCTCAGAACCAACACATCACTTGAGCTGCACGATGCATCTTTGACATGGATCCTCGCAATTCTCCACGAACCAGGATTTAAGGTACTTTGTCTCAGCGGATTTAACCAGGTCCCTGTAACTGGCCAGCACTCCAATGCGGTTGTCCTGAACTTGTGACTATGTACTAGTTTGACGGAACCAGATATATATACACAGTTGTCACTATTTTCACTGAAATCTTTTAAATTGTATTGATTGAATTTTTGGTAATTGTGGTCCTGTTTTATTCATTACAAAGAGCTCTATATTTGAATGTGGTGTGGGGTCCTATTTGTGTGTTTTTTTCACTTTCTTACTGTTTGAAGTGTTGCACAAATACTTTTCACATTGCCTCTAAATTAAGCCTGACTGCTCTTTGCCAACCTGCCAGAGGGTTGATCACAGGTTAATTTGGGATTGGCTTGTGCCTCACCCTGACAAGGATGCGCTTGCTGCTTGGCCAGGGCTCACGCCCCAGTCAACCAACAACCCAGTTTCTTACACCCTTCATATGCATGTTTAATCCTGTTGAGATGAACTATAATAAACCTACCATATGACTGTGTCCATCTCTACTATATTAGTCATGCACTGCCAACGAAAAACATCAGATCACTAAATATATGCCCAAATGAGAAATGGCCCCTTAAAGTATCATGCTGAGATCTATTCAGTAATTTTAATGTGTTTCTTACCAGCACATGAAAAATTTGTGTTCTAAAGTGGATCAACAATATCTAATTCTGTAAGATTCTAGTACAGAAGAATTTCTGTACCTTCAAAAGGAATGGAGAAGCTGTGAGTATCAATGGATGTGCTTGCCACCTTATTCCAGTATAGAAGACTAAAGAAAGAATAGGTCAAAGAAAGGACAACTTACTTGACCTTAGCACATACTTGTCAGTTCATTTGTCACTAATACGAGGGGGTAGAGATGAGGCATGCCCTTGTTATAGGGATTACATCTTGTCTCAATTCTAGTTTTCCCATCTAACTTACTAACTTTTTGAGATGCTGGTTTAAACATATTTTTCACTAACATGACAAACTGTGATTTCCACATTTATTATGATTAAACATTGTTGTCCTGTAGTCTGCACTGTTAGTTTCAGGGACACATACTAGAACACGATGGTCTTGGTTTATTTTGGGCTCATAGAAGACAACTCTTTTACGTAGACTAAGTAAAGCTCTTTTTCTGCCTCTCTGGCAGAATGAGAGAAGACTAACGTTTTATATTTTAAACATCAGCCCTTTTGAATTTGGTGAGAGGAACTTTACACCAACATTTTCATGAAAGCTGTGAATAAGATACCGGTTCACAGTTCCTGATATTCATTCTGAGATGGAAAATAGCTGCGAAGCAGATGTGTGTAAGCTTAGACACTCAGACGGAGTGCATTCATTAATGCACGGAGGCCAGCTTCCTGAGACATTACTCCAAGGTATGAGATTAGATCATTCCAACTGGGTCTGGCAAAAGGGTACTCCCACCTTGGTCTTGCTAGTGTAGGGGTATTAGTGATAGATAAGAGTAATATTAAGAACAATTAACATGATTGAATTGTTTGTGTTTTTCACCATTCAAATACTGCTTATGACAATAATGTGCCTCATCTGTCTAATAATCCCCGTTCATGTTTTACTTACAAAGTGGGATATTTTCAATAGACATTTGAAAATGTATTATTGTCTCTTCTCATTGTGAAACCTTGGGCATGCAAAAGTGACAATTGAAAGGGTTAGATCTGTTTCTGCTAATTTCTTGGGAATAAGAGTGTCCATGTTCGAGGTTTCAAACACCATCTATGACTCTGGAGGTGTAGGAGTTTAGATGCGGTACTGTGAGCCCGCCAAACCAACATTTACTGATGATATAAGAGACTCAGTCCCTATATTATGAAGTTTTTTTGATCCAATCATTATTCCTACTAAAATCATAGGAACCGTGCAACACTCTTGTTGTGGGATATTTTTGAAAGTCAAATGTATGAGCAATGGGGAGCATAATGTAGGACAACTTGCCCATTTGACTATTGGGAGGCAACTCAATCAGTGAATGTGTGTTACTTTTCTGCCTGTTCTTTCTTTGGTGGGTAATAATCAATGCTGCATGAGCAGGAAGATCAGGGCCAGAATCTATGGAGAGGCCAAGAAGGTGCTACGGGTGGTGGTGTTCAGCTTTTCCTCTTGGCAATATTGGAGAGAGAAACTGCATAATATTTCAATGGTTACAAAATTCTCAAGTTCTCTGTTTAGGTGCGATGCTGAAGTGCATGAGCTGATGGATAGCATACTACTTCATAAGCAAATGCTTGGAAGACTGCAAATGTAATGATATATACTGTGTGGCCTTGGTAAATCTTCTGAGTGCATGAGTGATCATTTGCTTCTTCTAGTGTAGATTAGGAGTAGGGGAGTCCATTAAAATACAGCATATCATTTAGGGCAGTGGATTGGGGAATCAATACAAATCAGGCTTACTTGTTGGAAGAATGTAGCCTATGTGGTAAGTGTTTTTGGTGTGAAGTGTGAGAGTAAAATGAACCAAGTACTTTTTTGTTGCTTAGATTATGATACATGTAGGTGGTTGTGCTTATGCATGGTAGAGTGAGCTACCACAATTAGTTGGATAAGGAACTTGGATTGGAATGGGGTTTAGTCTTGTTTCAGCTTGTCGGTTAGCACAGGTAAACTGTATTTTTCAATTCCACAATGTATCTTCAAGTGATGGTGCAATTACATGTTGCCATAAGTCCGTATATGCAAAACACAAAAATGTAACAGTAGGAAAGTCTAATTTTTACTTTATAAAAAAAATGTAATATTTCCTCCAAGTCCCATGCCAACCTTCTCTAAGACTGTGCTCTTCACATCTTGAATCAAAATACAATATTTGACAAAAAATCTTCTGTTACTTTAAATAACCCATCCTGTGTTATTACTGACCCCAACAACTCTTTTTTAAATCCTTGTCTGACTTATCAATTAGCATAACACAAACTCCCCACTAACCATGATGCAACTTACCTATCCATCAATCTTTTCTCTAATTCAACCTATATCCTAAACCTGACATAGCCTCTCTATCTCAGACCGAGAGCAAATGTAAAATAACATAAAAAAGGTTGGCTTCAGAAAGGTGTGAAATAGTCATTAATACGACAAAACAATGGGGGGAGTGGCAGGGGACAAACAGAACTGAAAGAGCAAGTTTGTGTGGCTTTAAAAATATGTGCTTTCTGTGATATATTATTGGTTGACTTTTTACTAACAGGAGGATAATCTGACCCAGAAGCAGGAAACCCAAGGCTCTTGACAGGTGGCTGCAGAAGGAATGGTTTGAGGCAATAGCACGCCCTACCATCAGTTGGTGGAACAGGAGGAGGAGGAAGAGAAACCCACTATCCACCACCAGCAGTTCTGCAAACCAGCTGCAAGAGGAAGCTGCTGACAAAGGCGGCTCTAGCAGTGTAGATCGGTGGCAACAGGTAGCCCTTGCCAGACCATCCAGTGCCATCGCAGCCATTGCTGTTGCTGAGACTTCAGCAGCATCTCCTGAATCTGAACCATCTCACACAGGGGTTATTATCTAACAACCAAAGCTTCAAAAAGCATGTTTGTAGGATATACCAAAGACTTGACAGTTTTTCAACTAGTCTGCAGAAACTGGCTGCCTGCTTGTTTATAGTTGTTGATGCAGGTGGGTTGAGTAAGGGTGATGGATGGTTTCTGATGGATTTTTTGGGATTTAGTGAGAGGGTGGTTGGGTATGTGTGTTTGTTTTATGGGTGCATTTGGAAGTTTTTCAATTATGTTTCAGTTGAAGTTGGCATGAGATGTTATTTGCTGTTGTAGGACTTCAATAAATACATGTTGCTGAGATAAATAGTCCTCTTTTATAGGTTGTGTTGTTTTACTCAGGGCCCAAAACCTCTTTCTTGAGACCAAGGTAGAGCTCTCAGATTATTATTTTATATTGCATTTTTCTACATCATATATACAGTGTGTCATGCCCTTCTCCCCACTGATGCACTCTTCAGCATTCAAGGTAAAGTACAATAATACTACACAGGTACACCCAGAAGCCCAGAAGTCAAAGAAAATCAGCCTTCCCAACCCACACAAAGATATTGTTGAGCTTCTGTGGAATGCTTCAAATGTGCCCTTAACCCCTTCGATGCTGATGACGAGCTCAGCTCGTCATCAGCCACGGGGGCGTGTGCGGATGACGAGCTGAGCTCGTCATCTAACGCGGCTTTTGAAAAAAAGCCGCACAGCGCAAAAATAACCGCCGCAGCGATGCGGTTAAATGTGACAGACATCTTTCGCAAAAGAAATGTCATCATACTACCCCAGGTCCATCCCATTGCCTATCCCCCCGATGAACATACCATTCATTACCACTGTGGGAGATCCGCCCATGCCCCATCGTAATAACACCAGCCCTTAACCTCTTGTTCCTGTTAAATCCCTGCCAGTATCTGTGTGATGCAATCTCAATCATGAATGAAAACACAGTCATGGCTCAATTGCCTCTAAAATTCCAACTTTATGGCCATAGACTCAAGCACCCATTTTCTTAACCCTCTGCCCACCATATGCACCTCACCTAAGCAACCACTGTGGCCGACTCTACCAGAACCTCTGAGTGGCCATCGCTGCAATCTAATTTTCAGCTCAGTCGGAATACATCTGCTGCCTCGTTCTGAATAGATTTAACTGGTGAGGGCTAGAGAGTGTTGACTAGAATCTGATGTGGTGAGGCAAACCTTGGGCAGACAATGAAGAAATTCAGTCCTATAGAGTTAGAAAACTAAACCAAACATGGTGGGATGACCTCCTAATAGGGCCAAACAGAGAAGATGTCACAGTGAATGGGATTTCTTATTTTAACCAGGTGAACAAGCAAATGGATTCTACATTAACATGAAACAAGACAAAGTCAGTGTCAAATCCAAAACTAACCTCAGCATCATGTAGAGTACTCCTGAGACCCGACTAAGAACAAGGCTTTAACTGATATTCAAGCATCCTATATTAAACAATCTAAATTAGTATAAATGATTCATTAGCAAAGTAATGTAGGATATAATATCTGGGGCTGTGCATAGTATGGATTAGTGTTCCACTCTTGTACACCTCAGGATGTTTCACCCTTCAGTGCAATCAGATGACCTTTGCCAGCTAGATTTCTTGTGTGGAGTGAATTGTAAAAATAAACCACACAATTACAGGCTACATAGCATGAGCCAACTACTTGCAATTTCCAGCCTCAATATCTTCCACCGCCAGGGTGGGGGTAATGTGGGCAACTTTGCATTTATTGGCTTTTTTCTTGGTGTGGGTCAAGGTTGCTTACACAACATTCGCCATGCCAAATATGAGGTTTGTTAATAGTATAACTAGATTACAGCACATTGGCTCTCACAATTGGGACAAGAAGCATAGGTAATCAATAAAAGGACTGGCCGGTGGAAAAAGGCAAATGAATCGAGGGCAACAGACACTTCATTCAGTCATGTCTATGGGCTTAGCACATTAGTGAATGAAGGAAGATTAAATCTTACCATTTAAACATACAGTGGTTTACAAACAACAAGGGCAACCATAGAACAAGAACCTGGGGTAGTATCTACTGTATTCAGTGGTTTCAAGAGTAAAAATAACTAACTCTAAAACAATCAGTGTGAGAAAGAGAAAGAAATACTACAAGAAAAACGAAAAACTGTGCTGTCTTAATTTTACAAAAACCATGTACATAAATATTCTTAGAAAATAGTTTTAATATAAATTCAATGAAACACAAGGAAAAACAAAATATTAAGGGCACTCATACGGTTACACAAACAATGTTGGAATTGTGAACATTGACAAGTGTAGACAGAACAAACAGTGGCAGAGAAAAAACAAAAAACAACACAAAATAACAAAATACACAGTATAACAATTGTGTCCTCTCTTAATTAGGCCACGTTTTTAGGCGTCAACCGCGTTTCGACCCAGGGGTACTTAGAGGATCATCTTCAGGACAAAGACTTCAAATATGAGAGCGTCCACTTTCTTTTCTACAGAAATGAAATGTATACATGGGTTTGCAGTAGGAAAATATTTTTTATTAACACTCAGCACCGAGAATGTGACAAGAAAATCTGAAAAACTGATATTAAAGACAAAAGCGAATAGAACGAGACCTGATAACCCAAGATTCCAAAGCTTGTGAAAAGAATCGGAAAAATTTGAAAAAAGATGAAAAAAGGATTCTTTTCCTGGGTATTGTGGATCAGACATGCTGAGTCAGATCTGTTGAATGAGAGAGGCACCGCTTTGAGAGGCCTTAGTATGTAGGAATCACAGAGACTTGTAGAAGCAGGTGTCTGGAATACTCACCTAGACGTTTACAAAGCAAATTTAGCTAAGCCCCTCACACATATGGCATTACTTAATTTGCTTTCATTAAATGTTGAAGCATGGTTAAAAATTGTAATACACTGGTGCAATCTCGTATAACTCTTGTAACGTTGAGATTATGCCATTCACATGAACAAGATTTCCTTCGGGTTAAAAAACGCTAGAAGGCTATCCCGAGTACGAATAATTTCTAGTTTGTAAATTTTGACTGATTGTTTAGCAAAATTGCACTAGGATTTTTTTTTTAGCATCATTCTTTTTTTTTACGTGGAAAGTGACATTTTGGATGAGACTACATTACATACAGTAACACCTTCCGCTTTCCATCTTGAGTATTCCTCCATGTTCTTTGTTGACTAAGGTTTCATTTTAGATTTGGATACAAGAGGTAAATCTTCGCTCAACATTTGTCTGCAATCTCTGCTGCTCTATCCACCCTTGGATTTTGAGCATTTTGTTATGGCAACACCAAGTAAGAGATTACACAATCTCACATTGCAACCTGTTCTTTGTATCCGGAAGAATGAGTAAGCTCTTGAAAAAATCATTAAAATTATCGCCGTTTTAGCAACAGGAAACTACCACTAAAACGGCGATAATGGGCTTGCTAATATGCGTTATAGAATTCCAATAGAAGCCCAGGTTAGATATCCTGCACATCTAACCTGGGCTTCTATTGCAATGTTCTAACGCATATTAGCAAGCCCGTTATCGCTGTTTTAGCGGCAGTTTCCTGCCGCGAAAACAGTGATGTTAGAAATGGGATTTCTGGTTGGCTAAGGCTGATGCCAAAACTAGGCAGAAACCACCATTCTAGTCAGGGAAAGGGAGTCACACGCCAAGATAACCCCTGCTCGCCCCCTTGGTAGCTTGGCACGAGCAGACAGGCTTATCCCGGAGGCAATGTGTAAAGCATTTGCGCACGCACACAACAGCAACAACATCCTAGGCACACCACAAAAGTAACTCCACACAAGGTTATATAAAAATTACTTTTGCATTGTCAAAACACATCAGATAGTAATCACACAATATGCATTGTGCCAACTGGCACGGGCAATATTCACAAGGGATTATTTATATCAGGACATGTCCATGTGGGCCACTGTCAGAATCAGCACTTAGTAGAACTAGAAATACTGTTAGAAATAGCACTTTGAACATATAACAATCAGAAGTTTCACACATGATGCATAGAACATTCAGAGGTGTAGGAAAGACACATGATGTATAAACATACATTCAGCGGTGTAAGGAACAAGGCACATGACGCGTCAAAACACATTTAGAGGTACAGCACAGGAAAACACATGATGCATAAAAACATTCAGAGGTGTAGGTAAGACACATAATGCATAAAACACATTCAGAGGTGTCAAAGGCATAATGGCATAGCACATTACGCATAACTCACATTTGGGCCTAACCAATAAAAACTACATTAGGCAATCTCTCACTAGTCTAAACACATTAGACTCTCTCCCTAAGCATAACTCACATTTAGGGGCATAACTCACATAGTGAAATAAACTCTCACTAGCATAAACCTACATAGGCAAAATAACCTCATAATAACATTGCGCAAACATCACCTTAGGCAATTACTATCAAAAACATAGCAAAACCGAGGGGAGGAGCTTCGCGGGCAACCAAGATGGCCGCGTAAGCTCGGAGCTCCGAAGACCCTCCGATCGTCCGTAGTGATCCTGCTAGCTATCCTGTCCCACGATGGTGGGAATCAACAGCGGTGTTGATGTTGACGCATTGCCTGGTCTCAGATTGAAAATCCGAGTTTCCTGGACCGAGTTGCGCCGTCGTGAAGCCGACTGGCGACGACGCCATAGTAGCCTGGCATTGTTGGGGCTGTGACGGGGCCCGCATCGGTGCACTTCGAGCTGAACTGACATAATTGCTGGACCCGGTGGCCCTGTTGGTCTCCCTGGCAGCCTGCTTTTTACTGCGGGAGGTGGAATGAACTGTTTGCTTTGATCGAGTGGTGGTGGCGTCGTTGGCTTGCCCCCCCTTTTTGGATCGCATTGACCCGGTTGCTCAACATGGCGGGCAGAGGAGATCCAGACAAAGGGAAGCCCCCGAGAGTCAGCAGAAAACCCATCCATTCGCAATCCACCATCCCTGAGCGCTTCTCCCACTCCAGGGGATCGCCGGGATCATCGGGCCATACCAAAGATCCGCAACGAGACGTGTCCCCAGAAGATATGGAACCCACCCTCCGGGATGTGATGGGAGCCATTGCTGGAGTTAAGGTCGAGATGCATAGCCAACACGAAGCACTGTCCAGCAAGGTGGATACCCTCAAGATTGAGCTTAACCTCATCAGGGCCGACCTCGGCAAAACCAACGACAGAGTTAAGTCACTCGACATTAAGACGTTGAGTTTGACTTCTGATGTGTCGGACATGCAGACCGAGGTACGGGACCTGAAGGCGGCTAATGTAGCACTTGCTCGCCGGCTGGACGATTTTGAGGGACGGGCACGGCGCCAGAACGTCCGTATTACAGGTGTGCCGGAGGGTGCGGAGGAGGAGGCGGTGGACTTGTTCGTGGAGGACTTGGTGGAGAAGCACTTGGCGCCGGGCGGCTTGAGTAAATTCTTTTCGGTTGAGAGGGCTCACCGACGGCCTGGTGGCCAACCGAAGTTGGGTGCGTCCCCACGCCCCATCATTGCTAGACTATTCAATTACCGGGACCGGGACACCATCTTGCAAGCGTCGAGAAGAGGCGGCCCGCTACGGTTTCAGAACGCGGACATCAACTTCTTCCCTGACTTCACCCAGGCCGTCCAGAAACGCCGTCAGAGTTTTATGGGCGTGAAACGGAGGCTGAGGGAGATGGGGCTAAGGTACTCTATGCTTTACCCGGCGAAACTGCGCATTGAACATGGCGATCGGACGGTGTTCTTCGATTTACCGGATGCTGCAGGGGGCTGGCTGGACACTTTGCCCCAGCGACGGGCCACTCCAGAGGACCAGTCGGAGGGGGCGTCAGGAGGTCCAGGTTCCCAGGAATAAACTTTATAATGTTGGCTTCTCTCTGGGAGGGATGCTGAGGACGGCATCATTCACTGACATTTATTTCTTCTTTTTTACTTCTTCTGTTTTCCCAATTTGGAGGGTAACGGGGGGTGATAGGATGTCTCCTTTCTCCTCTGGGGGCTTTTTGTAGGTTAGTTCTAAGGGGCGACAGGCACACTGCTAGTTGGGGTGGCTTCTAGTCTAATGCAGGGGTGCAGGGTGGGGGGTAGTTGGGTTGTGTGCTTTCCTTTTGCTCTTTTCCCCTTACTTTTCTCATGGCTAAGGTATTACTGTTTTGCTTTCATCATTTCGGAGGCTGTTTTCTGGGTGGGATGGCTAGGACGGGACATCATTGATGATGGGGGGTAAGACCTTAAATGTACTCAGCTGGAACGTGAATGGGTTGGGGGATCGTATTAAACGTGGTGTTGTGATTCAAATGCTTAAACGTTGTGTTCCGGACATTGTTCTCCTGCAAGAAATTCATCTTATTGGCAACACTTGTAAGGCTCTGAATAGAAAGGGGTTCAAAATGGTGGCCCATTCCTGGTTCTCTACCGGGTCCCGAGGGGTGGGGATAATGATGCGCATGTCTCTCCCCCTGGAGGTGGAGTCCACGCTGGTGGATGATAGATGCCGCTATGTAGCCATGGTGAGCAGGTGGGAGGGGCGCACCCTGGTTTTGGTTTCGGTTTATGTCCCCCCGGGGTTGCAAGCGGCTACCTTCCAGGATCTTGGTGGCGCCATTTTGGGTCTTCCGGAGGGGCTGTTGATACTGGGTGGGGACCTCAATTCTGTTGTTTCAGGCACATTGGATTGTTTCCCGTCCAGAGATCTTCGCAGTGCGCAATCATGGCTCCCGGACTTCATGAGCACCATGGGCTTCATTGATTGCTGGCGACTTTTACACCCC
Organism: Lissotriton vulgaris; assembly: GCF_964263255.1. Classification (NCBI taxonomy): domain Eukaryota; kingdom Metazoa; phylum Chordata; class Amphibia; order Caudata; family Salamandridae; genus Lissotriton; species Lissotriton vulgaris. The sequence continues at coordinate 1,288,015,761 of NC_141687.1, read as the reverse complement.
GCGCGGCGACAATATACTTTCCATTCTGGGGCTCATGGTAGTCTCTCTCGCATTGATTACATTCTGGCACCATCGGCTCAGGCACAATCTGTTTCTAGTGCTCGTCTCATGGCCAGGGGTATCTCGGATCACTCTCCGGTTTGGGTGTCGTTTGACTTTGGCATTGTGGCGGCGACTAGGGTGGCGCTGGTCAACCCCTGGTATTTCCGCAACCCTAAGACTCGAGACCTCCTTGTTAAAGCCATCGACCTGTATTTCACCGAAAATACGGGCCCGGTGACGTCGGCCGTTTCCCTTTGGGAGGCCTTCAAGACTGTCCTTAGGGGGGAGGCCTTCTCCTTGATAGCCGAGGTGCGCAGACGACGGGATGAGGACTTGGTGCGGTTGGAGTCCGAAATTGCGGACTTGAATTCTCGGTTAGCGCCGGGACCGACACCAGAGCTGCTCCATGCTCTCTCCCTGAAGCAGTCGGAGTACAGGGCCGCTGCAACTGATGCGGCCAAGGCGATGGGCAGGGAACAGCAAGGGAGGATATACGATGCCGGAGACAAGGCGGGCAAGCTCCTTGCCTGGCTGGACAAGAAGGAATTGGCCTCTCGGGTGGTGCCCGAGATCCTGGGCGATGATGGACTGGTGGTTACTGACCCTCCTGCTATTGCCACGGCGTTTGCCGACTACTTTGAGACGGTTTATACATCAGTCTCCGCTCTGACCGAATCCGACTCGGCCTCCTTCTTGGAGGAGGTTGAGCTACCTTGCTTGTCTGACATTGAGCGTGAGGACATGGACCGCGGCATAACGGTTGACGAGGTGGCGTTGGCGATAAGATCGTTGCGCTCCGGGAAGGCTCCAGGGCCCAATGGTCTCCCAGTGGAGCTGTACAAAATTAAGGCGGACACTGTCGCCGCGCCCCTGCGGAATATGTTCCTGGCAGCTCGGGATGCCGGTGAACTCCCGCTTGATCAACGCCTGGCCACCATAGTGGTCATACACAAGGAGGGGAAGCCCCGAGACCTTTGTAGGTCGTACCGTCCTATTTCCCTATTGAACACCAAGCCCAAAATTCTGGCAAAGTTGTTGGCCAATCGGCTCGTGGGAGTGATTGCGGACTTGGTCCATCCGGACCAGTCTGGTTTCATCCCTCATCGGAACACCGCCCTTAATCTAAGACGGCTTCACGCTGTCATGGCGCGAGCGCACATGCTTAGTGAACCAACAGTCCTTGCCTCGCTTGATGCGACGATGGCGTTCGACTCGCTTGAGTGGAACTACCTCTGGGCGGTGCTTTCCAAATTTGGATTCGGCCCTGACTTTATTAGTTGGGTTCGGCTCCTTTATTCTTCCCCGATGGCCAATGTGACGGTCAATGGCCGCTTGTCAGCCTCCTTTGCTTTGCGCAGAGGTACTAGACAGGGTTGTCCGTTATCGCTGCTCCTTTTTGCCCTGGCGCTGGAGCCGCTGGCCGCCTGGATCCGCACTCACCCTGATATTACTGGTATCAAATGGTCGCCCGGCTTTGAGGACCACGTCTCGCTCTATGCGGACGACATTCTTTTGTATCTCACCTCCCCTTGTCGGTCCTTAATTGTGACATTTGACGTGCTGGGTACCTTTGGTAGATACTCGGGCCTGGTCATTAATTGGTCTAAGTCCTACTTATATGTGCTGCGCGGAGACACTCCGCGTCTCCCTAGAGGTTGTGCCATACAGGTCTCGCAACAGGGCTTTAAGTACCTGGGCATCTATATTTCAACGGATGCCCGGGTACGGCATGCGAACAACTTGCTCCCCCCTCTGGCGCACCTTCGGCGGGACGTGGAGGGTTGGAAGAGACTGCCGCTGTCCCTGTTGGGCCGTGCGGCGCTGTTCGAGATGATGTCCCTGCCGAGGTTCCTCTACGCGCTTCAAAACACACAAGACCCAGTGCCATCTAAATACTTCGGGGAGATTGAGAGCCTGCAGCGCGCTTTGTTGTGGGAAGGTAGACCGCGCATTGCCGTCGTCAAATTGACCATTCCGTGGTATGACGGTGGTATTGCATTGCCGGACATACGCCGCTATTATTGGGCCTCTCAGTTAGCTGCCATTAATCATGGCTTCTATGGGCCGGCGGTCAATCCGGGATACGCCATGGATCACTGGCTTATGAACGACGGGATGTACTACAGAGCGCTGTACTCTAGATCTCTGGACCGGAAACTGACTGGTCCCACCAGGACTGCGGTACACTTGTGGAGGGCGGTGACTAAGGCTCTGGGGTGGAAAGATAGGCTCACCATGGCTACTCCCCTTTATGATTCCGACTTATTGGGGAAATTGTGGCATTCTAAGGGGTTTGACCGGTGGGACCTCATTGGTATCTCCAAGGTGGCGGATGTGATGTTCAAGGGGGATATCAAAACGTTTGCTGCCCTGCAGGCGGAATTCCAATTGGGGGCCGCGGAGTGTTTCCGTTATGCGCAACTGAGGCACGCCCTCAAGTCTTCCTTGCCTGTGGGTGAAAAAGTTCCCGAGTCATCCCCTCTTGAGGACAGAGTGCTGGACGGCCACATGCCGGATAGTGCCATCTCTCTGACCTATAAGAAACTTATCAATGTACGGACGGATTTGTTGGTGAAAGTGCGAGACCTCTGGGTGAATGATGGGATTAAGTTGGATGACGAGAACTGGCAGTCAGCGGTCTCCTCCCCTAAGGAGGTGGCCATCTCGGCTAGGTTGCGTTTGGTCCAGTTGAAGGTGCTCCACAGGGTGTACGTCACCGGCCCCAGGCTGATTCGTATGGGGCTCTCCCAGGATGGCCTCTGCAGGAGAGGATGTGGTGCGACGGCCACTTTCATTCACATCATTTGGGAGTGCCAAGTCATCGCCTCCTACTGGGAGCGAGTGCATGCGGTGATGAGCGTTGTAACTGGGGTGACTTTGCCTGTGGAGGCTCGACGCTGCCTGTTGAATGTGTGGGGTCCGAATGATTATAACACTGCTCAGACCCGTTGGGTCACCCTGGGTAATATGATTGCTAAGAGGGACATCGACCAGAGATGGGGTGCCCCGACCCCCCCCACGGTTAGCCTTTGGAAAACCAACATGGACTGGTGCATGCTCCGGGAGAAAACTGTTTACGTAGCCCGGGGTAAGCCCAAAATGTGGGGTCTGGTCTGGGGTGCCTGGAATTCGTATAGAGGAGACATCTGCATGCCCCCAGAGACAATTCGACCGGAGGTCCATCTCTCTCCGTAGTCTCCCCCTTTACCCAAGTTCCACGTGGATCGATCCTGAATTTTGCTCCCCTTTCATATGTTTGTTTTCATGTATTGGTTATTTTGTGATGCTACTGCTCCCGCCTCTCCCCCTGGATATGTGCCTTACCATTTTTCTATGCTCCTTTGCCTTGCCACCTTTATCTTCTTCTTCTTCTTCCTCTTTTTCTTTCTTCCCCTTTCTTTCTTTTTCTTGTCTTTCTTAGACTCTTCTTGTTCAATTGAGTTCATCTTTAACATTTATAACATTAAACCTGATTGCTCCTTTTTCTGTTTTGTACACATTCTCGAACTTCTTTACCATGCTGCCTAGCCTCCGGGATGTACGGCTGAATAGCGGTGTACTTTGTTTACGTAAATAAAGGTTTTCTAAAAACAAAAAAAAACAACAAAAAAACATAGCAAAACCACATTGCGCAGAAATCACATACCAGCCCCCTGGCCAACTGGCCATCCAACAAGGGGACTCAAAAAGCCCTGTGTCCAGAATGTCATGGCCCGCTGCCAATGCAGCGCCAGTCAGGGGTGTGCCACCGGCGCAAACCTAAACATTGCAGTTGCCCACTACTTGCTGGGCAGTTGAGAACAGTCACAAGGCCTAAACGTTGCAGCTGGCACTAAGTGCTGCGCAGCTGTAGAAGGCCTGGCACCACTGTACCATCTCTGTCCCTCCCAGGGACTTTCTTTCTCAAATTACGCCTCAACGGTGCAGGTGCTCACTAATTGCTGGGCAGCTGTAAATCAACAAAACTGCGCCAGCGCCCTCACTGGCCCTAGAACAAAAGCTGCGCCAAGCTGGAGCCACACAGGCTCTTAAACTGAATGTACCCACAACAGGGGCAAGAACACAGGCCCCTCTGGTCCTCGGGATCCCATGGGCCCTGCACACACATATGGCCCAGTCAGAGCCACACAGGCTCTCTAAACAGTTAAAGTGCCCTAAAAATAATTATGTTCCAATGTGGAGCGCACTGGCGCTAAATCAACTAAGGTGCATTTTGGCGGGAGCCACTTAGGCTCTTAAATCAGTAATGTACCCCACTGAGCCACCCATGGGCTTGGGAAACTAATGGGGCGTTGGGGTGGAGCCCGCAGGCTCCTACAACAACTAGAAGTGCCCCCTATAAACGAAATGCCCCTAAAGTGGGACAATCACGGGCCTTCTAGCCCCAGGAACAACTCTCCCCATGTTGGAGCGGCCCAGTGAGCACACGGGCCGCTCTGACTCCATCTTCCCCCCGGCACCACTACCACGGAGAGCCCCACACTTACCGGGCTCTCCAGGTGCAGGGAGCAGTCTCCCCTCGGTGGGGCAGCAGCAGGGCTCTCGTTCCCTCCGCGATCTTTCTTCGCTCTCCGGGGCTCTCCCTAGTACTCGGGAGCCCCGGGGAGGACGCAGCAGTCTGCTTCTTGATCCAGGAGCGTGGGGTGGGCTCCCGTCCACTTCTAGTTCGCTCGAGGCCCTGCCCACGTCGGGCCACTGCTTGCCTGGCTTCCTGTGACTGGGGGCGGCCAATGGCAGCGCGGCCGTCGGTCGGGAGGCGGGCCAAGCGCCCTCGAGGCAAACTCCGGGCTGGCGGCGGCGATTTCGAGGGGTTGGCTCCCTCGTGAAAGTAAAAATATAGCGGCAAGGCCCTCGACAGGGTGGGCACCTGCCAGGGGCTTAACTGGGCAAGAAAAGCGGGCAAAATGCCGGGTGGGCACCGGCTATAGCACATAAAGCGCTCCCAAGCGCTAAAGGACAATCCACAGCGCTCCTAGCGCTAGAAAACAGATAGAGCGCTCCTAGGCGCTCAGGGGGGAAATACAGCGCTTCCAGGCGCTATAAAGACAAATCAAGCGCTCCCAAGCGCTAGCAGGCAAAAGAAGGTCTCTGTTACAAATAAAGCACTCCCCCAGCGCTACAAGCAAGGTCCAGCAGCAAAGTGAAGCAAAGGGGGACCCAGCAAAAGGTCTCCAGAGTCCAGGACATCAGCAGTCCATCAGGTATCCAGGGGCTGGGCAGGGCCCAGGGAGGCAAGCCTTCCCCTGGGCCCAAGCAGCAGCACGCCCCTGGCAGGATTCAAGTTGGAAACAAGAACATTTTGTAAGGGGACGCAGCCCCTTTTTATACCATAAAATCCTTTGTCTAGCACGGTGCAGACAATGTGAGAACCAGCTACAACTGGTTATAGGGAACTCCTTTCACTTGCCAGGCTGGGAATATCAGACGCACCACAGGGGCTGGAGCCAGCATTGTGTGGGAAAAGCCCAGCCCTATTCAGGCCCAGGTGCACCCCTCCCCTCACATCAGCATGCTAATCACTCCATTCACCACCGGGGCAGACCCACCCAGACTCTTGGAGCCAGGCTCACCAGCCAGCTTCAGCCAATCACATGCCAGACACAAATTACACAAATATGCCAACTTCTAGAAGTGGCACTTCCACACTAGACACAATCATGCCGCATATATCTTTGCGCAGCATTCAATCTCACGAGTTCACACATACCAAACTCGACCCTGCACTCCCCACACATCAGGAACTACCATGGGCATACATATTCCCTATTCATTCCTATGGGAGGGCAGGTCACTCTCACCACACACACACAGAGAGCTCACGCACTTTACACTGTACCACAGTGAAAAAGTGCGCAGAGGCCTAAAATCACCAACACCAGGTCACAGAAACAGGCTAGGAAAAAGCAAAAAGTTTCAGGGTTAACCTGCCAAAAAGGGCCAGGTCCAACACAACCCCCTTCCAGCCAAAACGCAGGGTAGACCAATCACTCCGCTGATGGGCTTCCCTGCTTTGGGCTACAAAACACGGACACGGGCCCACACGGCAGGGACACCCTCCGGTTCTACGCCATTCTGAACCCACATGGTTACCTCCAAAACAGAACTCTCTGACCCAACTAGGATAGCTCACTGGTACTCTCTAGTCATCCACGGCCAGGACCAGGCCCTAGGCCCTCCAAATGTCACAGGTCCTGTCCAATCCACAGAGTGGGGGGCAGAAACCCCTGGCACACAATAGCCATTCTTTACTCTCCCTCTCAGTGTAGCTACAACTACCACTGATTCTTCAACCTAGGGACCTTAGCCTCAGGCTAACCAGAGGTCACGGGCAAGAATGCGCCACCCTACCTCTACTTCTGGGGTTCCGCACCCTCCAAGGGAAGCACCCACCAGAACACATCTTTCCCACCAGATCAGGACCTCACTCCATCACTGGTCTACCACCTGGGATCTGGAAACTATTTCACTTCGTAGGTACAAAGCACACAGCACAGTCCCTCTTCAAGCAGGTGGGGGGACACAGCACACAGCAAAATCCCCTTTCCTCTACCTTAGTGGAAACAACAAACTGCAGGTGAGCCCCAGATCACACAGCAAGGGCAGCCCCCTCAGTCTCTTCAGCTGATCCACTTTGGTAGAGATTCCTCTTGACCTGGAAGCTTCCTAATCTCCCAAGATAGGATCTAAACCCTCAGGTTGCACCGGGGTCAGAAGTACACCGTCCCTCTGCACCCCCTTCCAGAGTTCTGCACCCTCCCACCTTGGAGCGGTACCCCTGGAAGCCAAAAAACAGTCAGGACACTGATTACAGATGCCCTTTCCTCCAGGTCAGGCTGAACCTGAACCTGGCCTCCCTCCTCCTCGGGGAACGACCTCCAGAGGCCCACAAATGGTCAAGCACTCTAGACGGTCAAATGCCCAGCGAACCAGGACTTCTGCACCCTCCACTAGGAGTGGTACTGCCCAACACCGGGACCGCAGGAGTTCTGGTTACAGACACTCCCCTTCCTCTAGACACAGGAATATCCTCCTCAAATGACCTGTAAGTACAGCCTAGGCCGCTGACCTGGCGCTCCCTTTGGGAACCCTCCAGGCCCTGAGACAGGGTTTCGGGCCAGCGTGGGACACACCGTCCCACACTCACTCCGCCTCCACTGAGACAGGACGTGAGCCCCTACACCCCTACCATCCTACTGGGACCTAGCTGGGCTACACATGAACCTCTTCCCCTACACAGGATCATCAGATACACAAGCCACTACTTTTAGAATCACTCCCTAATGCCTCTGCAAGACATCTAGCACACCGCCAGACGTCCACCTTCTCATCCAGTGCCTCTGCAGGACCTCCTGCACGCCACCAGAGGTACACCTCCCGTGTAAGCTCCTTTTTAAAAAAAACTCACACCAACTCCTCCAGTTCAATACACCACTCATCCACACACTCCCCCTCCAGACTGGTGAGACAGTTCCTCACTGCCCCTGACTCTCAACCTGTACCCCTCTTACTGAGCACCAGGCACCATACTGTGGGAACTGGGAATGGGACTTCCGCACTGGACACATTTTAGCTGCGACCACTGGATCCTATCATACTTGTGAATCCAGACACACACACTACACTCAGGGGATAACCACCCTCCCGAGCTAGCCATTTCTCCTCCACACTCCCTCTCTTCCATCTACCCACACAGGGAGAGGAACAGGGATTGGGCACTGGTCCCAGCAAGGAATTCCATATCTATGGGAACCTCCTCCTCTACTGGCGTCCTGCCCTGTCATTTTCTCTCATCTGCCACTAAACATAAAAGCCCAGGAACACCATTTGAAAATTACACTCTTGAGGAAAAAACAAATCACAAGCAATAATCCCAAACATGTGACTATCTAAAAAATGCAGAGTATTGTAATGTAGCCAGCTGTCGCTGTGGCACTGCGCAAACACAAGTCCTAATCCTCACCGCTGTCCAACAATGTTAGAAATGGGATTTCTGGTTGGCTAAGGCTGACGCCAAAGCTAGGCAGAAACCACCATTCTAGTCAGGGCAAGGGATTCACACACCAAGATAACCCCTCCTCACCCCCTTGGTAGCTTGGCACGAGCAGACAGGCTTATCCCGGAGGCAATGTGTAAAGCATTTGCGCACGCACACAACAGCAACAACATCCTAGGCACACCACAAAAGGAACTCCACACAAGGTTATATAAAAATAACTTTTGTATTGTCAAAACACATCAGATAGTAATCACACAATATACATTGTGTCAACTGGCACGGGCAATATTCACAAGGGATTATTTACATCAGGACAGGGCAACGTGGGCCACTGGAGAAGTGTGGCTCACTGGTTAAAGGAGGCAGACCCTGGTGAAGAGGTCAGACCCGGCACCAGGGTTCAATTCCCGACGCGGCAGGGTCTTGAGCTCAAAATGTCCACGATATCGATAATTCTCACCTCGGTGCCTACTCGAATCACGGGTTCACAATCTGCAACTATGGGTAATAGCTTGCTTAATCTCCACTACGGCCCCACCGCGATGGGATGCCTGGTCTTCACCTTGGGGATGCCCAGTAGGGGTTATCTCGCAGGGAAAGCCAGGACGGGTTCCCAAAGCAAGCGCTAAGAGACCTGTCGGTGATTTGGCGCTATATAAATCGAAATTAACATAACATAACATAACTGTCAGAACCAGCACTTAGTAGAACTAGAAATACTGTTAGAAATAGCACTTTGAACATATAACACTCAGAAGTTTCACACATGATGCATAGAACATTCAGAGGTGTAGGAAAGACACATGATGTATAAACATACATTCAGCGGTGTAAGGAACAAGGCACATGATGCATCAAAACACATTCAGAGGTACAGCACAGGAAAACACATGATGCATAAAAACATTCAGAGGTGTAGGTAAGACACATGATGCATAAAACACATTCAGAGGTGTCAAAGGCATAATGGCATAGCACATTACGCATAACTCACATTTGGGCCTTACCAGTAAAAACTACAGTAGGCAATCTCTCACTAGTCTAAACACATTAGACTCTCCCCCTAAGCATAACTCACATTTAGGGGCATAACTCACATAGTGAAATAAACTCTCACTAGCATAAACCTACATAGGTAAAATAACCTCATAATCACATTGCGCAAACATCACCTTAGGCAATTACTATCAAAAACACAGTAAAACCACACTGCACAAAAATCACATACCAGCCCCCTGGCCAACTGGCCATCCAACAAGGGGACTCAAAAAGCCCTGTGTCCAGAATGTCAAGCCGCGCTGCCAATGCAGCGCCAGTCAGGGGTGCGCCACCAGCGCAAACCTAAACGTTGCAGCTGCCCACTACTTGCTGGGCAGCTGAGAACAGTCACAAGGCCTAAACGTTGCAGCTGGCACTAAGTGCTGCGCAGCTGTAGAAGGCCTGGCACCACTGTGCCATCTCTGTCCCTCCCAGGGACTCTCTTTCTCAAATTGTGCCTAAACGGTGCAGCTGCCCACTAATTGCTGGGCAGCTGTAAATCAACAAAACAGCGCCAGGGCCCTCACTGGCCCTAGAACAAAAGCTGTGCCAAGCTGGAGCCACACAGGCTCTTAAACTGAATGTACCCACAACAGGGGCAAGAACACAGGCCTCTCTGGCCCTCGGGACCCCCATGGGCCCTGCAAACACATATGGCCCAGTCAGAGCCACACAGGCTCTCTAAACAGTTAAAGAGCCCCCAAAATAATTATGGTCCAATGTGGAGCGCACTGGCGCTAAATCAACCAAGGTGCATTTTGGTGGGAGCCACCTAGGCTCTTAAATCAGTAATGTGCCCCACTGAGCCACCCATGGGCTCGGGAAACTAATGGGGCGTTGGGGGGAGCCGGCAGGCTCCTAAAACAACTAGAAGTGCCCCCTATAAACGAAATGCCCCTAACGTGGGACAATCACAGGCCTTCTAGCCCCGGGAACAACTCTCCCTATGTTGGAGTGGCCCACTAGGCACACAGGGCCGCTCTGACTCCATCTCCCCCGCAGCACCACTACCACGGAGAGCCCCACACTTACCGGGCTCTCCAGGTGCAGGGAGCAGTCTCCGATCAGCGGGGCAGCAGTGGGGCTCTCGTTCCCTCCGCGATCCTCCTTCGCTCTCCGGGGCTCTCCCTAGTACTCGGGAGCCCCGGGGAGGACGCAGCAGGCTGCTTCTTGATCCAGGAGCGGGGGGTGGGCTCCCGTCCGCTTCCGGTTTGCTCGAGGCCCTGCCCACGTCGCTCCACTGCTTGCCTGGCTTCCTGTGACTGGGGGCCGCCAATGGCAGCGCGTCCCTCCCTCGGGAGGCGGGCCCATCGCCCTTGAGGCAAACTCCGGGCTGGTGGCGGCGATTTCAAGGGGTTTGCTCCCTAGTGAAAGTAAAAATATAGCGGCAAGGCCCCCGGCGGGGTGGGCACCTGCCAGGGGCTTAACTGGGCAAAAAAAGCAGGCAAAATGCTGGGTGGGCACCGGCTATAGCACATAAAGTGCTCGCAAGCGCTAAAGGACAATCCACAGTGCTCCTAGCGCTAGAAAACAGATAGAGCGCTCCCAGGCACTCAGGGGGGAAATACAGCGCTTCCAGGCGCTATAAAGACAAATCAAGCGTTCCCAAGCGCTAGCAGGCAAAAGAAGGTCTCTTTTACAAATAAAGCGCTCCTCCAGCGCTACAAGCAAGGTCCAGCAGCAAAGTGAAGCAAAGGGGGACCCAGCAAAAGGTCTCCAGAGTCCAGGACATCAGCAGTCCATCGGGTATCTAGGGGCTGGGCAGGGCCCAGGGAGGCAAGCCTTCCCCTGGGCCCAAGCAGCAGCACGCCCCTGCCAGGATTCAAGTTGGAAACAAGAACATTTTGTAAGGGGACACAGCCCCTTTTTATACCATAAAATCCTTTGTCTAGCAGGGTGCAGGCAATGTGAGAACCAGCTACAACTGGTTATAGGGAACTCCTTCACTGGCCAGGCTGGGGACATCAGACGCACCACAGGGGGTGGAGCCAGCATTGTGTGGGGAAAGCCCAGCCCTATTCAGGCCCAGGTGCACCCCTCCCCTCACATCAGCATGCTAATCACTCCATTCACCACTGGGGCAGACCCACTCAGACTCTTGGAGCCAGGCTCACCAGCCAGCTTCAGCCAATCACACGCCAGACACAAATTACACAAATATGAACTACCATGGGCATACATATTCCCCATTCATTCCTATGGGAGGGCAGGTCACTCTCACTTTGCAACTATGACATGCCAACAAATGCATTCAAAAGCTCAGTACTGGTAGTGCCATGTTATAGCCTTTTGTTGACTTCCTTGAAGGAAACTCAGTGCCAGATGTATCATTGTATTGCATTGCCTTTGCTTTATGCAGGTTGTCGCAAGGTCAACACAATAGTTGAGTGAGATGTACCAGGCAATACAAGACCACCTTGCATGGCATGCTTTGCTTGTTAATTCACTGCCTTGCGTTACTGTGACCTGGGAAGGTGTTCTTGGATTAGAGAGATGGTGCTCCCAGGCATTCACCCATGGATTTTGGCGCATTCCCAGATTTAACAAGACTGGTAAATCTCGGAATGCATCAAAATACTACGCCTTCCCAGGGGATGTGCTATGAGGACAAATATGTTAGTTTTTCCTCATTGTTTCCTCTTTCTAAGTGTGCTGTTATCTGCAGCACACTTAGGAAAAGGTAAATGCTTCTAAGGATTGTATTGGTGCAGGATGCTGTTCCTTCCTGCACAAAAACAATCCTGCCTGTAATGCAGGCACCCTTGCACCATGGCACAAGGGTACCTTCATTAGAGCTGGGCAGCAGATTGTGCACCAGCGCAGGCAGAGAGCAGAACTGCACCATATGTTTGTAAATGTGGCACGTTCTTCCCATCTCATGTTCACTAGCACAGCAGATTGTCTTGCTGCATTTCGTTGCATGAAATACTGATAAATCTGGTCCTAAGTGTGTAGTGTCTGAAGTTAAAAGGTGAGACTGCATAGTACTTTTCTTCAGTGTCAGCAACCATTTCTAGCACTTGATGGTGCACCTATCACAGAGTGATAGTTGAGAAATAAATCTTGCTTGGAACTTTACATTTTTGGCAAAGGGCCTCCAAAAATTCCAGAAATCCCTTTCATTCCACCAAAGAAAATGGGATGAAATGAAGCCCCAATATGTTGGCGAGATGTATCTATGAGGAACAAAGCCTCAATAGTGGGTTCTATTTTTAGTGATGATCCCAGCTCAAGTTATTTCTGTCTAGCTATTTCTGTGTATTGCTTGGACTTGTTTGGCTGCTCATGATATTCCCCCTTTCCTTGTACCAAGAAGAGGATGCTGCTGGTGCTGAATGCCCATTCTGGGCACCAATGCCACTTATCCTAACAATATCTCCTTCATGATTACCATTACCTCCTTTATTCATTTAGTTTCTTCTGTCTTGGACAACATCAATCTTTCCTTGAAGCTGTTCCAACAGTATATGAGGTTGGTTTTTCCTATTGGCCAGTGGGCCTCCAGCACCATGATGTCTGCTTGGCTTCCCATGATGCACTGGTTTGTGGTACATTGTGTAATCTGCGATTCATTCCTTGTTAGGCTTAATTTTAATGAAGTCCCAAAAAAGGGAGGAGAATATCTTTATAGAAGCAATACCAAAACATGTGGACGAATTAGCCTGGCTTTCTTTGCTTGGGATGAACTGGGACTATGGTCGGTCTGTTGGTGTTGATTTTAGGAATTTCCAAATGATGGAGGCAGGTGGTGGTGGTGAACAGGAGGAGGCTAAATTGAGATGTTTTGCACCTCCTTGCTGCTACTATCAGCATGATTTCAGACTGATCATCTTCCTCACTGCCAACTGTGCTTTCTTGACCTTCCCATTTGAATGTTCCCTCTTTACTGTTCTGGTGGGTCCACACGATGTCACCTTTATTTGAATATGGAATTTGTTCTCCTTTATGTGGAAGGAGGAGGACATGGGGAAGACGATCATATAACACAAGAGCAAGCACAACATCCTACCGTGCAGAAATCAACATGCTGCTGTGTAGCAAAGGCATAATCCTTCTTTTCAGCAACCCAATTTCCTACTCTGCTCCCATTTCACATGGATTACTTGTAGTGGACGTTTGTTCCTGTTCTGTTCCCTGGAAAAAATCAGTTTTCTGGGAAAATTACATTTCTGGCTCATCTGTTAATCCGTTACTGACATAACAGCAGCACTAAAAACCTGGGCTTTGGGTTTGGTTGTGGTAGTGTAGATTGAGGAGAGAGTCCAACATCTCCCTGCCCAGAAGAGGGTACAGCAAGTATATTGTGTTGTGCAACTGAATGGAAAGAGGAAGTTGGTTTGAGACCAGTGCTCTTTCCACTGCTTCCAGACTTCTTCTTAGAGGTTATTTTCTTGGCAGAAACCACTTACTTGAGTGCCATTTTCTTGCTTGACATCTCTTGGTTAGCAGCACTTAGGAGAGAGGTCTCTGCATTCTGGTATCAACAAATTCCCAGACTTGTCCCCATCTCAGTCTCACCTAACTGCAGACAAATAACAAAAAAGGTAAAACGTCAGAGTTTACCTTTCTAGTGATTGTAATACATGTAAGACATAACTATAATATATTTGCAAAATAAATGGTAGACCGGGCAATAAAAGAAACAACAATTCTTAATGAAAAACTGATGTTAATGAATTATCTAAAAACAGTTTTTTTCAGTGCTAAAACTCCCTTCATAAAGATAGTTGATACAACGAGCCTGACAAAGTATCTCACAACAACTAACCTAATGTAAAGGAAAACAAACATATTGAGTAAATTAAGTAAAATATTATCCATGGCCCATCAAGCCCAATTACCATGGCAGAAATCTTTTAACACAATTCTTTAAAAGGAGAACTATTATCTGGGATCCTTCTGGAGAATATGGGACCTTCTGAGAGCATTCAGATGCCAGAAAAAATTGAAAGCACTTAGGGACTGATTTAGATCTTGGTGGGACTGGTCCCACTATTCGCTATTTTTGCAGTCTTCCCATCCGCTGCCTTGGCTGCCACCCTTCCAATTTAGATGTTGGCTGGGCACTTGAGGGAAGACCGCTGCAGCCCCGCTGGCTCTGCCAGGATATGTCTCCCATATCAATGGTGTCAAATGCTGCAGTGGCTGTTGGAGGGAGTCACGCCGACATTCCTGCCGTCCAGATTATGAAAGTGCCTTTCCATCGAGGCAACTGTGGTGGGGAAAACTCCAAGCTCGGGTTGGCAGAAACAAAGAAGAAGGGGTGACAACTCACCTTTTTTTGTGGCCCCACCATTGATTCCGTCTTGAACGACACTGTCCATGTCCTTACTGTGATGCTGCTACTCGACCACTACACTCAGCCACCCCGTTGTTGCCGGAATTTAAGGTAGGCTTTTGTGGTGGGTGTGCGTGTACAGTGGATCAGAATTTGGACAGACAGAATTTCGACCTACACAAATATCGGCGTAATTATATTGATAGCAAAAATATCGACGCCCTATGTACAACATGGTAAGTACCAAAATATCGAAAAAATAATATCAATGTTAAAAATATCGTTGTCAAATATATCGATTTTTTTTATTTAAAATAACATAAAAAATACTGTAAATAAATATATGTAATAATGGTAAAAAAAAATAATAATACATATTTAATTAAAAAAATTATAATTAAAAATCATATATAATATATACTTACTTAAAAATAATTACTATTCCCACTCCAGTGGGTGCAACAGTAGGGAAAACTGACCCTGAACCCTAAAAATACCCCTTTACCCAAAAACCTAAAACTGACCCTGAACCCTAAAAATACCCCTTTACCCAAAAACTGAAAACTGACCCTGAACCCAAAAATACCCCTTTACCCAAAAACTGAAAACTGACCCTGAACCCTAAAAATACCCCTTTACCCAAAAACTGAAAACTGACCCTGAACCCTAAAAATACCCCTTTACCCAAAAACTGAAAACTGACCCTGAACCCTAAAAATACCCCTTTACCCAAAAACTAAAAACTGACCCTGAACCCTAAAAATACCCCTTTACCCAAAAACTGAAAACTTACCCTGAACCCAAAAAATACCCCTTTACCCGAAAACTGAAAACTGACCCTGAACCCTAAAAATACCCCTTTACCCAAAAACTGAAAACTGACCCTGAACCCTAAAAATACCCCTTTACCCAAAAACTGAAAACTGACCCTGAACCCTAAAAATACCCCTTTACCCAAAAACTGAAAACTGACCCTGAATCCTAAAACTACCCCTTTACCCCAACAACCAAAACTGACCCAGAACCCTAAAAATACCCCTTTACCCAAAAACCCCAAACTGACCCTGAACCCTAAAAATACCCCTTTACCCAAAAACTGAAAACTGACCCTGAACCCTAAAAATACCCCTTTACCCAAAAACTGAAAACTGACCCTGAACCCTAAAAATACCCCTTTACCCAAAAACTGAAAACTGACCCTGAATCCTAAAAATACCCCTTTACCCCAACAACCAAAACTGACCCAGAACCCTAAAAATACCCCTTTACCCAAAAACCCCAAACTGACCCTGAACCCTAAAAATACTCCTTTACCCAAAATTAATTAATATTACAATTAAATTACTTCCCACCCTATTCCCCTATAAACCCACAACCCGCTCCAGTAGTAAAACATATAATTTAGTTAAAAATATACATAAATTATCAATTAATTATTCTATTAATCAATTAAAATAATTAATTGCCAATTAATATTTAATAGCAAAATAAATTAATCATTAAAAAATAATGATTTAATTACAAATAAATTACTTCCCACCCTATTCCCCTATAAACCCACAACCCGCTCCAGTAGTAAAACATATAATTTACTTAAAAATATACATAAATTATCAATTAATTAATCAATTAATCAATTAAAATAATTCATTGCCAATTAATATTTTTTTTTTTTTTAAACTTTATTGTTAGGAAGGAATAGTGTTCAGTCAATTGCATACATTCAATTCGTAATCTTGCATTTCTTACATCTTATCTGTGCAATAGTTTGCGGGCTACAGATTTGTAATTAAGACATAGTTCCTGCCGTGTCACGGGTCTCGTCTAAGCATTCAACATTTGACATCTGTTTACAACGTGCATTTCTTCGATAACCCCTCCTCCCAAGTTCAGTGACGACTATGTCTCCTTCCTTTTAACTACTAAGAACAAACTCCCCAACTTATCCCCCCAACCCTGCGTCATCATATCCCCCAAATTCCCCCCTCTTCTCGTAGTCCCCTGTGCCGCTGATCGTATCGCAAGAAATGGCCAGGCCAGTGCCACCCATGTACCCGTGTTATATGCCTGAGGCCTCCCCCTCGCAGTTATTCATTCATTCCTCTTCCCCTTCGGAATCAGATTCCTCTCCCTCTGGTAAGGGCTCACAAAGTTCCCCTCTGTACAAGTTCCATGCCGCCCAGACTTTGTTCCATTTCCGGGGCGCCGATCGAAGCACATACACCGCCCTCTCTGTCACCATTAGAATGTCCATGTTTTTAGCCCACCTATTGGCGGTGGGTACTTCCGGCGCCCCCCATTTCTGTGCTATATCCCGCTTAGCTACGGTCAATGCCAGTGTCGCCCAAATCAGTTCATATCTACCCAGGTCGTTCGGGTCCCAGATGTTTAGAAGGCATTTACGCGGTTCGGGCAAAACAGAAAGTTTGAGGGCCTAGGAAATGGATCGGAGCACCTGTCTCCAGAATTCGCGTATCTGCGGGCAGTCCCATAGTGTGTGGAACAATGTCCCCTCCTCTCCGCAGCCTCGCAAACAGTAGGGGTGTGGTGCTCTTTGTATTTTGTGCAGCAGTGTTCTGGTGTAATAGATGCGGTGTAAGATTTTTAGCTGTACCAGTCTGAGCCTACTAGAGATTCCCACCTCTTTCGGGGAGGCCAGGGCCTCATTCCATTCAAATTCGTCTGTCTCGCCTAGTTCCCCTTCCCATTTCTCCTTAAGTTTTAGCGTCGGGTCCTGGAGATTGTTGACCAGTTTCTTGTATGTAAGGGAGGTGGCGCTCTGGAGCATGAAGTCTGTCAGTAATCTATCTTCCAAAGGAGAGGAGTCTGGTAGTGAGGTGCCGGCAGGGATGGCCTGTAGTAATGCATGCCTAATCTGGACATACCTAAACGTTTCTGTGGGTCTGAGGTTGTATTGCTGTTGCAACTGTGGAAATGGTAATATTGTGTCGCCTTCCCAGAGGTCTCCTATCGTAGAAATACCTATTGAGTCCCACCGGTCAAACCCCTTACAGCCTCTCAGGTTCCCCAGTGCTTTCGTGTCCCACAAGGGTGTCATTTTAGTGAGTCGGCCCGCCCACCCCAGACGGGCCTGTGCCACGTGCCATAGTGCCGCCGTGTGTTTGGTCGGACCGATCAGGGCTTTCAGTTGCGACTTGTTGTAAAGAACAGACAGCATACAGTCCGTCCCCAGTTGCGACCAGTCTGCCCGATAGGCCGGGTCGTTCTTCGGGGCGTGGATCCAGTAATTTACAATCTTGAGTTGGGCCGCCCAGTAATAGAGCTGTATGTTGGGGAGCGCTATGCCACCCTCGTACCAGCTCTTTACCAGTTTGTCATAAGCTATGCGCGCCGGGCCTGTGTTCCAGAGCAGGACCGTGACCAGCGCCACTATCTGTTGAAAGTAACGCTGTGGTACCAGGTGCGGAGTATTTTCCAGTACGTAAAGGAGTCTTGGGAGGGCCATCATCTTGTATAATGCCGCCCTGCCCAGTAGGGTCAGGGGGAGGGCCGCCCAGTGCTTAACATCCGCTCGTAGGCGGTCTATAGGAGGTTTTAGGTTGTTCACGAAAAAGTCTGTTTCCCCGCTCGCGATGATGATACCCAGGTACTTGAAAGAGGCCGACGTCTTAAGCATTGGACAGTTCCTCTGTAGTCTCGGCTCTGGGCCTTTTAATGTGTATATGGTGGATTTCGACCAATTGAGAGTGTAACCCGATGTGCGCCCATGTGCGTCGCAAAGGTCCAGTAGGGCTGGGATGCCGGCCTCAGGTGAGGTCATGTATATGAGCATATCGTCTGCGTATAGCGAGACTTTGTCCTCCCATCCCTCCTTCCATTTGATGCCCGCGAATAGTGGCGTTGATCTGATTTGGATGGCCAAGGGTTCAAGTACCAGCGCAAAGAGCAGGGGGGACAGGGGGCAGCCCTGTCTGGTCCCCCTGCCCAGTGGGAATCTAGGCGACGTGTGGCCGTTGGCCACCACTTGTGCCACGGGTTTTGTGTAGAGCAGCCGTATCCACCTAATGTATTTTGGGCCAAATCCCATGCGTTCCAGCACCACAAAAAGGTATTCCCACTCTACTAAGTCGAACGCCATTTTGGCGTCGAGGGAGAGGATTACCGCTTGTTCCGTGAGGAGGTGCGTACGGGCTAGCACTCCGTGGACTCTTCGGAGATTCAGCGCCGTACTCCGGTGGGGCATGAAGCCCGACTGGTCAGGGTGGATTAGGGTACTAAGATGGGGCATTAACCGGGTTGCCAGAAGTTTAGCTAGTACTTTGGCCTCGATGTTCAGTAATGATATCGGGCGGTATGAGGTGCATTCCGTCGGTGGTTTTCCGGGCTTGGGTATTGCTACAATCGTCGCTGTGCGTTGGTCCAGCGGTAGCTCTAGTTTGTCTCTGCTTTCTAAATACATAGCTAGTAATGGGGCACTGAGGTCTACGGCCATGGACTTGTACCATTCTACCGGTATTCCATTAGGGCCCAGTGCTTTACCTGACTGTAGCGCCTGGATCGCCAGCTGGATTTCTTCCCCCGTTGGATCTAGTTCTAGGGCGTCACTATCCTCCTGTGCAATGCTGGGGATGGTAGTGTCTGCAAGTGTTCCTATCGCCATTTGTCGTGTGACCTTTCGTCCCGGTGTATAGATGCCCTGATAATGACGAGCCAGTTCGCCCACTATTGCTTCCGGGTGTTCCAGTGTCCGCCCATCTTCCGTATTGAGTCTATGGATACCTCTTGCTCCATTCCCTCTCTTGTCCAGCCACGCTAGCATACGCCCCGCTTTGTCGCCCACATCATAGATTCTGTGTCTAGTGTTCGCGATGTATCCCTTTTCTGTCGTTTTGAGGTGGGCTAGGTATTGTTGCTGCCGGAGCATGAGTGTGTGTGTCGTGGTCGGGGAGGGGTCTGTCATATGAGCGTTGTTTGCCGTATCTAATGCAAGTTC
This sequence comes from Lissotriton vulgaris, assembly GCF_964263255.1. Classification (NCBI taxonomy): domain Eukaryota; kingdom Metazoa; phylum Chordata; class Amphibia; order Caudata; family Salamandridae; genus Lissotriton; species Lissotriton vulgaris. Next base: position 1,287,996,453 of record NC_141687.1, on the reverse strand, counting down.
TAGGTCTGCAAGTTCCTTCCGTGAGTCCCGTTTGTGTCCCGTAATCGCCGAAATGGCCGCCCCCCTAAGGACAGTTTTGTATGCCTCCCATAGGGTGGAGGGTGACTCCACTGTGCCTGTGTTTTCAGTAAAATACAGTGACGTTGTTAGTTTGAGTTTCTTTCGGATCTTGGGGATTTTCAGGAAGTTGGGGTAAATCGGGTACGGTCGTGCATTTCGTTTCCCTCCGGTGGTCAGTGATAGGACGATCGGAGAGTGATCTGAAACCCCCCTGGGTAGTGTGTCTAATTTTTCCACCATATCCAGTCCCAAACCCAGTGTCATGAAGTAGTCTATGCGAGACAAGCTGTTATGTACCGCTGAGTAGTAAGTGTAGTAAGTGGTGTCTGTGTATATTTGCCGCCCGAGGTCAACAAGGCCCAGGGCTTCCACAAAATCCGACAGAGGTGCAACACCTCGCGGTCGGGTTCTGGAGGGAAAAGTGTCCGTAAGTGGATCCATGACTGCGTTAAAGTCTCCCCCAACAATCATGTCGCCATCAGGGAGATCAAGAAGGAACTTGCCTAGTGCTGGTAAGGCCACCGAGTGTAGGGCTGGGGGAATGTATACTGAAATCACATTTAGGGCCCTGCCTTCCCATTGCCCGTGGATTGCTGCAAAGCGACCCTGGTCGTCTGCCACACGGCTGGATACCATAAGGGGGGAGGATCTTCTCACCAGTATGCCCGTTCCCCTGGAGCCAGTAGTGAAGTCGGCGTGGATCGCCATTGTGTACCCACGTCTGTCTAAGGCTTTGCAGGTGGATCCCGTGAGATGGGTTTCCTGTAGGAGTACCACATCTGGGTTCTGCCGTTTTATGGCCTGGAGGACCAAGCCTCTCTTGATTTTGTCACCCAGGCCCCGGACATTCCACGTCATTATGCGCAGTGGGGGAATCGTTCCGGTTGCGGAGGGGCCCACCGCGGGCGTGTGGTTAAGTGGCCTGGCCATTGGGTTGATGAGGGAGTCTGGCACACAACGTGTGCTGCGGCTTAGCCCAGGTGACGACTAGTGTCGTGTCGTGTAGGAGGCACGCTGATGCCAGGGTGATATTACTGTGTAGGTGGTGAATGATGACTACAAACAAGAATAAACATTTCAGCAAAAAACCTTCAAACCCATCCCCCCTCCCTGCTACCCTGCTCCACGGACAAAAACCCGCCCGCATCCCCAACTTTGCAGAGTGCTTCAGCCCTCCCCTAAACATCTTACTTGCTCGTAGGGTTGGTGAGTCCCCTCTGGGCACTGCCTGTGCCCACCCTACTCAGCTACGTCCGAGCCACGGTTCCGCGGCCCACACAGTCTCAAGAAACAATACAGGTAAGTGTTACACCGGAGCTGATTGTCCAGAGTCCAATGGATCCCTTTCGAGGTCGGAGTCAAGTTCTGTCTCGCCTCTTTGGTGTGGTCGGTGGGAGGACTGACTAGGCGATGTCCGTTCAGTCTGGTGTCGCGGCTGGTCTCGCTGTGAGCGGTGTCGTCGCCCTGCTGGTCGCCAGCCCTCCAGCCATTCTTGAGCCACCTCCGGCGTGTCAAAAAACCAGGTCTTCCCCTCGGCCACTATTCGAAGTTTCGCCGGGAACATCATGGAGTATGGCAATTCTCTGTCGCGCAGTGCTTTCTTAACCTCAGTGAAGGACTTACGTCGCCTGGCCACCTCTGCCGTGTAGTCCGGGAAGAACGCTAAGGTTGCATTCTGGATCCGTACTGGTGGTGAGTTCCTCGCCGCCTGTAATATTGCGTCTCTGTCTCTGAAGTTGAATAGCCGGGCTAGGACCGGTCTTGGAGTTGCCCCCGTCTTAGGTGGGCCCCCCGGGACCCTGTGCGCTCTCTCAACCGAGAAGAAGTGTGACAGGCCCTTGGGCTGGAGCTTGTTCTTGATGAGGTCCTCTACATAGAGGTCCATGGCCCCCTTCCCCTCTGTCTCTGGAAGTCCAAGGATACGCACGTTGTTACGGCGTGAACGCCCTTCCTGGTCGTCCAGCTTGTCGTGCAGGAGTTTGGTGACCTTTTGCATCCTTTCCATGGCCAATTGGAGCTCTGAGGTGTCTTCTACGAGTGATTTCGTGACCACTTCCACCTGCGACACCCTCTCCGCCATTTTGTGAAAGTCCGCTCGCAGCAGAGATACTTCTGAGGAGATGGCGCCCACTGTGGTTTTTACTTCTGTGAGCGTTTTCATGATGTCTTCCAGCGTTATTGTCGTCGTCTTTTCCGCTACCTGGGCATGGCCCGTGGAGGATCGCCCTGTAGTTTGCTGCTGCCCTTGGTGTCCATAGGCGAATTTATCCAGTTTGGCTTGTGTGGAACCGCTCCTGAGGCCTTTTCCCGCCATGGTGCTGGGGCCCGTGGGTGCCAGAGATATGTCCCAGGTGACCGCGGCTTGTGGGCCGATGGAGGTCTCCGATAAGCGTTATCAGCCAGCCAGGAGCAGGTCACACCGGACGGCAACGCGGGAGTCTAGGAGCCGCTGATGCGTACTGTGACGTTGTCCCCGATATTCTCTCTCCGGGACGGAGCCGTCACAGCGATCCCCCCCCCCGGCTGTTCTGCACTGCACCTTAATCCGTGCACTGGACTTGCCGCCGTGTGATGGGTCACTATTGTCGTGGCGACGCTGCTGATGGCGGGCCCGGGGGTTCCCTTTGCGTCCCTCGTTGCTGCCCGGTGTTGCGTCGTCCCCCCGGGGCACCTTCCAACTGTCTTCTAGTCCGGCTCGTTGTGCGGGCCCTCTGTCTCCCCGCTTGCATGCGGTGTCTGAGATTGCCCCCCGTAGCGTCGCGCGCCAGGTATGTCTTTTTTCGTGGGGGGAGGGGGGTCGCTGCAAGGCAACGCCCCCGTTCCGCGTGGCCCAGGCTGGGGTTGCACTGACCTCTGCACCGGTCCGGTCCTGCTTGGCGTCAGCGGCAGCCTGCTCGTCACCTGAGGGTTCTGCCAGTAGTTGTGGGCTTGGTCCGATGGTAGCGCTATGCACCGGGGAGTGATCTCTGTGTCCCGCCGGCTCCGTCGCACTTCCGCCGGGGCTCAGACTCTACGCAAGGCCGGTGCTTCGCCTCCCGCTGCAGGCCCCAACTCGCCTCACGATGCTGCTCGGGCTCCGGTGCTCCGATTTCTCCGAGACTTGGACCGGTGACACCGCTTGGGTCCCGGACTCGAACGCCGCCGCTTCAGGCGCGCTTGCTGGCGGATATATGTGACGGATTTATGAAAAGGCTGCAGTGCCCTCGGGAGCTCTCACGCTATGCGGCCGCCATGCTTGGCTGCTAGCCACGCCCCCCGCCAATTAATATTTAATTGCAAAATAAATTAATCATTAAAAAATAATTATTTAATTACAAATAAATTACTTCCCACCCTATTCCCCTATAAACCCACAACCCGCTCCAGCAGTAAAACATATAATTTACTTAAAAATATACATAAATTATCAATTAATTAATCAATTAATCAATTAAAATAATTCATTGCCAATTAATATTTAATTGCAAAATAAATTAATCATTAAAAAATAATTATTTAATTACAAATAAATTACTTCCCACCCTATTCCCCTAAAAACCCACAACCCGCTCTGGTAGTAAAACATATTATTTACTTTTATATATTTTTTATTTATAAAAACATATTAAACACATATTATAACAATTAATTTAAATACTTAACTAAAATTTCTAACACATATTAGTAAATCGAAATTACTTACATCGATATATATGCTATCGATATAAGTAATTTCAATATTACTTACCTTAGGGTCGATATTCTGGCCATCGATATTCTGGACATCGATATTCTGTCCCATCGATATTAGCAACTCGATATAAGTGTAAGTCGAAATTAAAAATTCGATATTTTGACTGTTTACCGTGTACAGTCAATGGTGTGAGCATGTTGTTAGTGTGCAATGCTATATGTGAAAACAATGGCCAGTTCACTTTATATACATGTACCTATTCACATATACACAACGTGTAAGTGCATTTAGTTGAAAATAAGTAGTACTTACCTATCCCCACACCACTATTGCCTCACTGTGTGAGGACCCCGCTGCCAGAACACCGCCATCTCAACAGGAACATCTAAATCGTCTTGGCGCAATCCTGCCACCTTGATGCCGACTGAGTACTGCTAGCCTGCAGAGAAGACCTCCGCCGATGCTGCAATCTGCTGTCTATTGGCGCAAAATGTAAATACGGCGGATGACCACTGTCAACTCGACTGAGTACTTGGGACCGTCGGTAAGGGCGCCAAGATCTAAATCAGGCCTTAAGTAGAAAAAACACCCATGTAACACATTGTTTGTTTAAGAAATAATACCTGACACCTATCCAGGGCCCACGCAACCAATTGAGAAATGGAGATGCTGTCAAAAATTAACTGAATAATTAAGAATAATAACCACCAGACCGAATCGCATCAGAAAATGTCAAAATACATTTGATAAAATGAGAAATAGTTTGAAGTGCTCTTCTAATGACCATGGGGTCTAGATGGAGCATAGGGAGGCCGGCAAATGTAATTTCATTAATACTGTCCATTGCCCACCCACCCCAATCGCTAAGCCATTATATGCTGAAACACATTCCGTAAAATGAGAAATAATATTTGTTGCCCACATGATCCACATTAGAATTGGAGATGGCCTAGCAAAAAATTACTAAACTAATTAAAAATATTACCCTGATTTTCAGGCTACAGCCGGACCCCAAGCACAATAACAGAAAACTTAGAAGAAAAGAAGAATGACTAAAAATGTGTGAACTACATATCTACCCTAACATGCAATGCTCCCAGCACAAGGCTTTTAAAAATGGCAGAACATTGTTACAAAAAAATACTCTCTCTTAAAAGTTGCACAAAACAAACATTAATAATTAGCTGTCATGCTCAATGCCTACTCAAGGTTCCTATTGTTAGCCCTTTCCTTGAACAGGGCACTATTTGCCGTTGAAATTACTTTTTCATGGTCTGATTTTAAATCGTTGGAGTTCCAGCATATCCTCTCAATACATGTCAATCATAATGTTCTACTAGACTATTTTCCAATAGGTTGGACTATCGGGTGTCTCCCCTCAGTGCTACTATGTGTATGCCCTGCCCTCACAATGCAGGGATTTATTTGTGGGCCCCAGAAAGTGTTGTCCCCCCTACCTGGCCTGGTCTTAGCTTCAGCTATACAATTTTCAAATCACCCATACCATTTCTAACAAAAATAATATAACAGAAACATACTAACTCTAGACCAATTTTACATTTCCTTTCCTTGTCTGCAGTCTCAGGCTCATCTGTGGCAAGTACTTTGGTAGTCCCAAGCTCATACCGTTTCTATTTCTGACAGCATTACATGTCCCCAGAGCTCACTGCCATAAGCATAGGCCTTTCCACATAATCCTAAATGTGGTAACTAGCCACAATTCTATGATCTTTGTCTCTTCTAGAGATGTGTGAAATTTGTGTCATTTGCTTTTGAGCAAATTGCGTGACATTTCTGCAAAATTACATATAATGTGAAATTCAAAACTGTTATTTGGCGCTGAATTTGCCTTGAACTAAATCCTCGTGTAATGCATTTCACACAAAAAAATAGTGCAAAACCCAAAGTACAGCGAACAACAGTCCCTAGCGTGTGGCGCCAAAGAGATTACCTCATTTGCATGGGCCACACCCCCACACAAATGAGTGAACATCCTCTCTCGATAGCGCAGGAGCTACATGTGAGCCAGGGTAATCTGTATTACAGAAGGATCCGCACAAGCATCTGCGGCACCTACTATAATACCAAAGTGCCCCAGGGGCACACAAAGTGGGTGCAAATGCCCGTTGTTTCCCTCGTGCACTTTCTATAATATGACCCCTTAAGTCTAAGTTTAGACCTGAAGTCTAGCTTCAGAGCTGACATATAAGTTTAGACCTCAAGTCTAACTTTAGACCTGTAGCCAAAACTTAGGCTTCAGGGGCCGTTACACACAACATGGACATTTTGGAATTACAGAAGGGGCCTCAGACACTTGTGTGTCCCCTTCTGTAATACCGATAACGCTGATGCACATACAGCGCACGCACTATCTTCAAGGGGGCGTTCCCTCATTTGCATGAGGACAGCCCCATGCAAATGAGGCAATCCCTTTGCCTCTGCGCCCGCGCTGTATTACAGACACGGGTGCAGAGGCAAAAGAGCCCTCAGAAGGCGCATTGACAGTGCATCATTTAAAAGCTGTCAGTGTGCCTCCTGAGAGTAGCCAACTGCATAATACCACACATTTCCTTTCATTGTGCTGGGCACATCTTTAAAAAGGTGCACCCAGCTCAATGAAGGGAAATGCGCTACATCTATAATGTGGCCCCAGGTCTAAACTTAAACTTCAGGTCCAAACTTAAACTTCATGTGTAAGTTTACTTTTGTGATGCAGGTCCACGCGGTATAAGTGTTCTGCAGGTATTGAAGGCTGCATAGATTTGAACTTGCTGTGGGCAATGCAGTGTTTATTTCAATATGAGGAAAATCAACAGTAAAAGTCAGTAAAAGTCAGCCCAGCAGACCATAAAACAGGAAGACAAACAGCCCACACACTGACCTGTCAGACTAGCCCATCAGGTACTACCTGATTTCCTTATAGGCCAGTCCACCCCTGCTTTGCGCCAAATACCACAAATGATTGATGTGGTATTACCAGAAGTACCACTCATGGGATGGCCCCCTGTGGCATGCATTTAGGCAACTTTCTAGCACAAAACAAGTTCTGCGCTGGTAGCTATATACTAAATCAACACTTTTCACTGGTTTACGCCACTTTTGTTGACTTTGCACCAGCTCATGCTTTTATAAATCTGGCCCTTTGTGTGAGCCTTTCATTGAGTATGTAACAGCATAGCCAAGGCAGTAATCGGGATCTTATTCTGCTCCTTTCTTAAGTGGAAGTATTGTGCATTGTTTCTATGACCGATGGACACCTTTTGTTTAAAATATTGTTAAAAGGCTTGAAACAAAGATGCGCCCTACTGAAAAGACATATACTCTAAAGTCTGAAGCTAACTCATCCAGATCTGCTTCCTACTGAGCTGCAATAATGTCAAGAAAAGGTAAATAAATCTGTGAAAAGAGAACTTAGGACACTGCACCCTCTTTGGAAAAGGTTTCGCTGAGATCATCTTCACCACATAAGACTTTTGAAAAATGATTTACCCATTGTGTTTGTGTTCTGACTGAATAACCCATAACTCCGTAACCGACATCTCCTGTAAAAACCAACCTCCACAATGAGGCAGAAGGTTTCCCTACAGTAAACATCAGCAGGAACTCTCGGAGGAATTGTGCCTATTTTTACTTACTCCCTTTAATTGGTTGCTGTACATGCTGTTCCCTGCTATCAGTCTCTCGAGTTGCAAATTGTTCTAGATAACTTGACTCCTGATAAAACCATTGTGTGTGCCTTAAAAAAGGCAGTTCATTTGACTTGCTCATCAAAAAATACCTTCCACCTGAAAACAAATCTCAAACATCTTGAAAGGTTTAAGGCCAGGACCAATACCTTTTGCGACCCGAAATTGTGTTTTTTAGCGACTCACAATTAGCGAGTTCCAAAATGAAATGTATTAATGTGCCTCAGACACATTAACAATTCCCAATGGGATCGCAAATGACCTGCCTCGTCATCAATATCCATGAGACAGGTGGTAATTTGAACCCATTGGGAATGGGCAATAACACAGGGATGGCGGTTTGCAACGGACCGTTTTTAAATACAGCAATTTTTTTTAATGCAGCCTATTTTCCTTAGGGGAAAATGGGATGCGTTTTAAAATTAACAAGCATTTACAATGCAATGGTTTTGCCTTTGTTAAAGTTAGAGCGATTGGCATTGCTCTTGACATTATTTTTATTTATGTTTTTTTTTAACATAAATAAATGGCATTGTCATTTACAATGCCACTAGCTTTATCTCTCGCAAATGACACACACCAACACCCACAGAGAGCCCCCCCCCCACACACACACACCCACACAGAGCCCCCCCACACACAGCCACACAAAGCCCCCCACACATACCCACACAGAGCCCCCCCCCCCCCACACACACACACACACACAGTCAAAATAACGTATTTTTTGGGGGGGTTAGAAATTGGTAGACACCCGCCTGACTCGGGTATATTGGCACGTATGCAATAGTAACGGAGAGAGTGTGAGCCAATTCAGAGCCTGCTCAGCCGCGAGGGCACAAGCGTCGGCAAAATCTAGGAATATTATGACTCATGAGCAAGTAAATATAGTGGGGGGCGGGGGGGTGTAAATGTAGGGACAATTTGGGGAAGAACATCTCCAGGGACAAAACTGCGGACCTTGGGGGGTGGCCGAGACTTCGCCAATGGCAGCCGGGACTTGGCCGCTACAGGCGACTTGGTCTTCACCGGAGTGCTCTTGGGCTTCACAGGGGTGCTCTGGGTCTTCACAGGGGTGCTCTGGGGCTTCACAGGGGTGCTCGTAATGCACATTAGAAAGTAAGTAAAAGAACAGGGAGGAATAGAAACAGCATGTTTACGAGAAACATGGGGAGAGGAAAAGAATGCAAGAAACCGCAGGCGGTAAGATCACCTTCAAAGTGTAAGGCTAAGAGTAAGCAAAACATCTGGATGATGAAGAGAAACAGCAGTAGGAGAATAAGGATAACAGCAGGGTGCGGGGCACGACCACCTTCGAGCAAAGCAAATGAGAGAATAAGCAAACCTTGTGGCTGGGGAAGAGAAACAGGAGGGCTTAGAGAAACACGAGGCGAGCGAGAGAGTAGGAGAAACCACTGGTAAGCATTAGTAAGGCAAATAAAAGAGATCGGAAAACAAAACGGTTACTTACCAGTGAGATGAAGGATGTTTCCCGCAGGTCAGTCCTCAGGGTGAAGGGTGACGGCCTTCTGCTCCGTATTGTGGACTCCTGGCTCATCCACCGCTGCCTCTCGCTCAGCTTGTGATCCTGACATCGCCTTTTGCGCCTCAGCCCCGGAGATGCCCGCTTCTGCACGCATCCCTGGTCACATGTCCTGTCCCGGCCGAGATGCACCTTTCCACGGCTGGTCTCTTCTCGGGGTGACGGGGTGTCCCGTTATATCCCCCCGCCTTATGGCCACCTACAGGACACCTATCGAAAGAACGTATATCCGGTATAAGACACGAAAAAAAACGAACTATCTGGGAAACCCAGGTCAGGGACAGTTGTCGCAGGAAGCACGGAGCCGGTGTTTAGGTGGGGTGCTACTGCTGTGTTCACAATCTGACGTGTGTTCACAATCTGACGTGCATGAGAGACCTCAGCGGTTCTGACCTCGGTGATGAAGCTTCGCCTCAGATTTCGCAGTCCGTTCTCAGGACCGTGTTAGCGGGTCATCGGATGTAAATTGAGGAGATCTGCCCAGTCAGGTCTAGGGGGTGAAAGCCTGTCTCAGTATTATCCGCAAACGTTGGGGTGCTTAGAAGCAGGCTAGACTAACGTTATTTAATACTGTAAGAAACTGGGCGCCTTCTTGTGATTCCCGGGCCCTGGCTCCTCTTGCAGGAACCCCTCCTCGCCAGAGATGCTCCCAGCCTCCATGCACTCGCCGCCGGTCTGTGCAGCCAGCTCGCTGTCAGCAGCAGGAGTGGGGCAGAAGGCGGAGGCAGCCCTAGCAGGGTAGGATGCGTTTAAAGCGGCAGCATGGGCTGCGCAGAGCGAGCCTGCAGAGCGCATCTCCCGGGGTTCCCTCCAGGCCACGGGAGCCCCGCGGGCGCCGCCATACTGCTTGCCGTCTTCCTTCTTGTTGCGGGGGGCGGGCACTTCCGGCCGGCCGCGCGTGCATGAGAGACCTCAGCGGTTCTGACCTCGGTGATGAAGCTTCGCCTCAGATTTCGCAGTCCGTTCTCAGGACCGTGTTAGCGGGTCATCGGATGTAAATTGAGGAGATCTGCCCAGTCAGGTCTAGGGGCTGAAAGCCTGTCTCAGTATTATCCGCAAACGTTGGGGTGCTTAGAAGCAGGCTAGACTAACGTTATTTAATACTGTAAGAAACTGGGCGCCTTCTTGTGATTCCCGGGCCCTGGCTCCTCTTGCAGGAACCCCTCCTCGCCAGAGATGCTCCCAGCCTCCATGCACTCGCCGCCGGTCTGTGCAGCCAGCTCGCTGTCAGCAGCAGGAGTGGGGCAGAAGGCGGAGGCAGCCCTAGCAGGGTAGGATGCGTTTAAAGCGGCAGCATGGGCTGCGCAGAGCGAGCCTGCAGAGCGCATCTCCCGGGGTTCCCTCCAGGCCACGGGAGCCCCGCGGGCGCCGCCATACTGCTTGCCGTCTTCCTTCTTGTTGCGGGGGGCGGGCACTTCCGGCCGGCCGCGCTAGGATTGGCCGGCCGGCCAGTCACGGGGTTAGGAGAGACGCAGAAGTGCCGGCAATGCCGGACCAGACACGGGGGCGTTCCCGGCGTCCCGTGACGTCGGCAAAAGCCAAAGAATGTCGGGAACGCCCCCGTGTCTGGTCCGGCATTGACGGACAGGCCCCTCGTCCAATGGCAAGGCTCCGTTTACGGAGCCAGCCAATCAATGACGAGGGCCGAACCAAGCCACACTACAGTTCTCATCAGGTTTTCGCCTGCGCCGAAAAGATGCGCAGAGCGCATCTTTGGCGAGGCAAAACCTAAAAATGAGACGTTTCTGTTTAATTTTGTAAGAGCAGGCAGTGGTCCCTGGGACCACTGCCTGCTTTTAAAAAATGCTTTCCCTGCCAGTCACAAAGGAAAAAGGGGTCCCCTTGGGACCCCTTACCGTTTGCGACTGGCTTACCACCTACTTGGTGAACTGCTATTTTTTTGTGACTGCATTCTTGTCACAAAACAATTGTACATATCCTTGCGACTCGCTATTAGGAAGGGATGTTCATTCACATCCACAGTGAAGAAGCAAATGTTTAAACAGCATTCAGAAGAAGTGAGCTTCAGCATCTTAAGCAAGGTTGTACTAAAACCACGGGGTCAATCATCGTCAACCAAACCTTCTATTGAAGTAATGTTTCGAGAAGGCCAATGCAGGCCAGTGCATTAGTACTAAATCATTACCTGGAACATACATTTTCATTAAAAAAATTACTTCCTTGGTGTTCCCTTTCTGTCATACCTGGCAAAGGTCTCAGAGAAACTAATCAACCAATGCCTCACTGACCACCTCAGCAAACACCAAGTCCTCGATGCCATGCAGTCCAGACTCAGGGCCAAGCACAGTGCAGAAACAGCACTCATTGCCACCACAGATGAAATCCGCATGATCCTTGACATAGTATACACAGCAGCCCTCATTCTCCTGGACCTCTCTGCAGCATTTAACATTGTCTCACACCCCCTTCTTTTCAGGAGCCTGCACAAGAATGGCATCCAAGGACCCACTTTTCTCCGGATCAGAAAAATCATCTGTGGAGGGCCGCAAGGTTCCTTCTCAGCCCCACCCTCTTCAGAGCATACATGATCCCGTGGTCAATGTCAACACCCTACAATACATCAACATCCTCATCTATGCCGACGACAAGCAACTCATACTCTCCCTCTTGGATATGACTCCAAACACAAGAAACAAGTTCCTCGCCTGCATGACCAAAGTCACTAACTGCATGAAAGTCAACGGTCTCAAACTCAAAACCGACAAGATGGAAGCAGACATCTTCGCCAACTGGTGGCCCAGCTGAACTCAAACCCACTCCCACACTCAGCAACCACGTCAGGAACCTTGAAATAATCATCAACAGCAAACGACATCGACACACAAGACAGTACGGTCACTGCATCCTGCTTCCACATCCTGAAGATTCTGAGGAAGATCTTCAAAAGGCTGCCAGGCAACACTAGAGAAGCTCTCACTCACACCCAAGTTACCAGCAAGTTGGACTACAGGAACACCCTTTATTCCAGGATCATCAAGCAACTCAAATGAAGACCAAAAATTCCATCCCGAACTTGGCAGCCAGACTCATGCTCAAACTCCCGCACAGAACTCACATCACACCACTCCACAGGTAAACAGTATAGGCTCCTGATACTCAAACACGCTCATTTCAAACTCCAACACACACATTCAAGGTACTACACAACTTAGGCCCCATCGCCCTAAAAAGTTGCATCTCATTCCATCAAGTACCCCGACACCTCTTCTCCACAGGACTTCTACTCACACACATGCATATACAAAATGAGATTGGGAGGATGGACGTTCTCTTACATTGCTCCCAAAGTCTGTAACAGCCTCCCACTCCACACCAGAGTCTCTCCTCTTTTCTTGAATCCTGCAAGAAGCTGAAGACCTGGCTTTTCAACCAACCAACCTACAATTGGCGGAGTTAGGCACACACACCTGCTCAGCACCAGGAAACCTCAAAGGATGATAGTGCACTTTACAGATATACTTAACAATGTTTTAGGTTACCCCTTTTTATTGTTCCTTAACCCAAGAGTATGAACTATTTTCTAACAAGGGATAGTAGCCCACCATTAGCTGGGCTCTTCTTAACAGAATCACCTGTCTAGAGAAGGATATCATAGAAAAGATTTATATTCCACCTAGTTTTCTTCAGACACACTATGTTATCAATAAGCAGGAAATGTCCACAATTTTCACCTACTAACCTCTTACGTATCACAGCAACGCTTCAAGATAACTTTAACAGTTGCTCAGGCAATCCCTAACTGTACTGCTTATTCCTCCATTGGATATAAGAATTACATGCAGCATCCATCTGTACCATCTTTTGATCGAATTTAGAGAGTTGTAAGTCTCTTTAAATCACTCTACATCAAGACTCCATTCTAAGTGTATCAAAGGAGTAAGTGCTATCGTACATGATAAAATTCAGCACCATGGGTTATGCCATTTATTGGGTTCAATAGTTACCAACTAGTGAGGGGATACAGGGAACGAAGAAGCTTTGGACTGAGGTCTATACCTGTTGAATGGGAGGAGAATGGTGGGGAGTCGGATACCAAGGAAGAGAGAGCAAGAGGAAGGGGCGGGTTGAACTCTCTCAGTGCATTTTCATCAGTTCGATATTCATCCGTACTTAATGATTAAATGTTGTACCTTTAACAATCAACTAAAGAGCTACAAACATTTTTTATGTGAAAATGAAAATGATTATTATGTCTGCAGACATACTTTATCATTTGAAGTTTTTATGCAAATTAATATTAAAAATAGAAACATATTCATGAAAAATATAACTGCCACCTATTCTTAGATTTTGGTGGAAACATGCAGATTGTTGCACTTTCTGCAAAAAAATCTGCATGTTCTGGTAGATACTGTACTTCACCCTATTAAATTCTGGAAGGCACGCCCTGCCGAGATTTAGCGATGAGTGAAGTAATTCATGCACCCGGTAGTTACTGAGTGCACTAAATATCACCCAACTAGTAATTCTGACACTGGGAAAGCAGGATTTTTGCACAGGGTTTTGAAACACTGACCCACTCATAATCTGGGCCCAAGTCTATAACGAGGCAGTATTTTTTAAGTTCAAAATATTTTGTTGAGATTTATATATAGACAATAAACAAGGACAATACAAAAAATAGTACTATAGTGCGAAAATACCGGAACACATGACATTAAATTATCGAAGGCATAAATAAATTACAGTAGGTAAATAGAATTTACATATTCATATGAAACCTAAAAGAGGGAAGGAAGGGATGGGGTAATTACAAAATCAGAGCATTAAAAATAAATAGAGCTACTATAGCGAAAGGTACATTCAATGAAGATATATTCAAGCCAAACGACAAATTATCAATACTTTACTTAGGAGAAAAATATACATCAACAGGTAACCAAAACAATTGAAAAGAGATCGAATTATGAAGAATCCCCTTCATGGATAGCTGAGCACCTCTTCTCGTAAAAATAACCCATGACCACCATGCATTAACAGATAATAAAGAAATATCTTTCCAACAATACGTAATATATTTCAATGCTGCTGAAATTAGAAAATTGAAAAGTTTACCTTCTAAAACATTTACATTTTGTGATAATATAATAGATTTGCGTATTAACACTTGATAGGGAGCATCCCCTTGAATTTTTAAAATCTTTGTTATAATATCCCAAACTTCGGACCAGAACTTAAAAACTAAAGGAAACTCAAATAACATATGCTGCAACGTACCAGGTTGTAATTTACAATGCCAACATTCGGCAGAAGGAAGAGGTTTAGCATGGAATAAACGTAATGGGGTCCATAACCGATTAAGTAGAATATAAAAATTAGTTTGGTAAAGTGATACAGGTAGCCAACCAGATATACCACTAAGCCATATATCTTGCCATGTGCCAATAGATAAAGAAAGTGAAAGCTCATTTTTCCAAAAAGTTGAAATCATATCTATATTGCTACCAAGAGTATTTGAAAACCTTTTAAATAGAATAGAAGCACCATGAGATGAAGTAGAAACCGTTTGAATGTAAATTGATAAATCAGCTAGAACATTATAGGATAGCATCTGGGAAAGAATCCAAAATTGAATTGCACAAATATTGATATTTAATGATATTGGACTGAGATAAACCAAATCTGCATTGTAAAGTTTCAAACAAAATGAATGTATTATTAGTATATACATCTTTAAGATAAAAAATACCCGCTTTGATCCATGAAGACCAAAAATTAACAGTCCTATTCAGTTTGATGACATTACTATACCAAAGTGAAATATCTTCAGTAGTATTCATGGGAGAAAGAAAAACTTAAGTCTAAATCATTAAACATCATTTTAGTAGATTTAATAATAACTGATTTATGAAAAAATGATGCATTATTAGACATTGTTATCAAAGAAGGAAGTGGAATAGGATTAACTAATGATTTCTCAATAGATAGCCAAGCAGGTGGGTTATTTAAAAATGAATTATGAAACCATAGTGAACTGCTAAATCCAGCATTATGTTTGGGTATTTTTAATATTTTCTAACCAATACGTGGTGATATGTTGTTCCATAAAAACTTAGTCAGAGATTTATCAACATCTTTGTAGAACTTTATTGGGAATTGAGTCGGAATCATTGCAACGGTATAAAAGATTTTAGGAGCTATAGTCATTTTGATAGAATCCATTCTGCCCCACCATGAAAGATGCAATGACGACCATGTAGACGTTTTGTCTTTAATATAATTTAATATAAAATCACAATTTAAAGTGATTGTTGATTTTATGGATGAAGAGAATAAAATACCAAGATATTTTAATTTACTCTTTTGCCAAATTATTCAACTCATGGGAAGCATATCGGGGCTACAATATATATTTAAAGGCAAAAATTCAGCATTGTTAGTATCCAGAAACTGTAAAATATTTTGCTATAATATTACTTAAAGGGGGGAAGAAGATTTAGGGTCACTAATAAATAAAAGCACATCATCCGCATATGCAAGGGAATCTATTTTTCATAAAGCCAGATTGATAAGGGTGTATAATGGAATCTAAAATAGGGCCTAATCTAGTAGCGAGTATTTTTGCATATCATTTACAATCTTGATTAATTAGAGACATAGGACGATAGTTAGATACAATAGTGGGATCCTTATCTGGCTTTGGAAGTACAATAATTAAAGCTTCAGTAAAAGAACCACAGGTAGATCCTGTAGATCCAAAAAACTCAAAAAGTTGAAATAAAAAAGGTAAAAGGTGTAATTGAAATTCTTCGTAAATTTCTGCTGGCATCCCATCAGGACCAGGAGACTTATTTTTTTTAAGGGATTTTATGGCTGATAAAATTTCATCTTTAGTGATGGGAGCATTAAGTCCATTTTTATCAGCTTGTGATATCTTGGGTAATCCACAGGAAGCTAAAAAGGAATCAATCAAAGAAGCACCATGAAAATCAGGCTTATTATATAATTTGGAATAGAAATTCAAAAATTCATTACCAAATCATTGTGAGAAAAAGCAATTTTACCATGAGGACCATTGAATTCATTTGAGTGTTGTCCTTTTTTATGCATAAATAATTAGCTAAGAGTCTTCCAGATCTATTGGTGTTAAAATTAAATCTGGCTTTAGCATTAGAAATTTGAATGCGTGCTCTTTTACTAAGGATAGAGTTAAATTCATACCGCAATTTTTGCAGTGTAAATTTATGTTGAGGGTCATTGGAGGTAATAAACAGTTGTTCATTTTTAGCAATTTGTTTTTGTAGGTCTTTAATATTCGCATTAGAGGTTTTGTTATCATGCACCATAATGGAGATCGTTACCCCCCCTAATATAAGCTTTAAACTCATTCCATCTATTATTCATAGAGGTAGAACCTTCTGAATGAAATAAAAAATAGTCTTTAATGGCTGTTAAAAGTTTTGGTTTGTTCTTTTCATTTAACACTACACCAGTGCACATTTGCCATCTAGACTGTTTAGTATATGTTGATTCTAAACTCAAAACCAAGGAAATCAGAGCATGGTCTGAGACATCAATGTTACCAATTTGAGGATCTTTTACTGAATTAATTAATTGCCTGGAAATTAATAAACTATCAATTCTAGAATGGGAGTTATGAGGGTTGGAAAAAAAAGTAGAACTTTTTTCTGTGGGGAAATGTAATTTCCAAATATCTACTAATTTAGTGGTTTGAGTAAAGGCTTTGAACGCAAAATACACTTCAGAAGAGTGAAATTTAGTAAGAGATAGTCTATCAAATAAAGGGTCAGAAATAACATTAAAATCACCTCCAACAATTAAAGGAACATCTCCAACTTTTAAGACCTCTGTAGTGAGATTAGACCAAAAAATAGCATCATCTGCAGTAGGACCATAAACATTTAGTAAAAAATAAAAATGAGTCATGAACTTTAATTTTAGCAAATATACATCTGGCATCTTCATCTGAATTTTTACTTAAAATTTGACAGTGTAATTTTTTTGCAAAAAGAATAGCAACACCATTTTTCTTACTATTAGCAGGAGAGCAGACAATCATATCAACCCATTTCTTTTTCATATAATCTATAATGCTGTCGTCTATATGAGTCTCTTGAATAAAACAAATGTCAGCTTTACAACTTCCTACACAATCTAAAAATGTTGTATGTTTAACTGGATGGCGCAAACCTTTAACATTTAACAACACAACTTTGAGATTATAAACATTAGCCATGGTAGAGGAGAGGATAAAAGAAGACAAGAAGATAGAGGTAAGAGATGGGAAAGCAAAGGAGAAATAGGATGAGAAAAAAGTAGCTCCATAACAAGGAAATAAGAAATGAAAAAACCTGGAAAAAATGACAAACAGAAGGCATAAATGTGAAACGTGAAATGCACACACAGTCTACAAGCATGGCTGGAACCACTGGAGTCCAATATTAGAAAATCTCAGTAACCTGTCAGAAAAGGCATAACTGGTATAACTCAAGTAGTAGAGTCATTAGTATTCATTGAGTGTTGAGACTGTTGATCTATAAAATGCTCCAAATCTTCAGGACGCTGAAAAGATTTAGAGAAATTATCTTTCCAAATGCGCATCGTCAATGGATCAAAAAGTCCATATTTGAAGCCAAGACGTCAGAGTTGAGGACGATGAGCTGTGAATTCCTTGCAAATTGAGACAGTTTCTTTGGCAAAATCTTGATGAATGAAAATTTTATTTCCATTAACCATCAGTGAAGGAATTTCTTGTGCTGCTTTTCTGATTAAAAGCAAATTATGGTGACGGAGAACCTTAAAGATCATTTGTCGCGGTTTTGTGTGATGAAGGTTACTATGGGAGGGAATCCTGTGGGCCTTATCAATTTCAGAATTTTCAGGAAATTTGATTTGCAAAAGTCTAGGAATCAGATTCTCCAAATACAATCTACAGTTAGCTCCCTCAACATCTTCAGGTAAATTAAATATGCGAAGATTGTATTGCCTATTGCGATTGTCCATATCCAACAGTAGAGAGGACATAGGAGAAATGTTTGCTACTAGAGGAGTAAAGGTGTCAATTTTTGCCTTATTATCTTGAATTTTTATTGAATTGTCTGAAATTTTCATTGACAAACTTGCCATTACCTTGCGTACATTTTTGACCTCTGATGCAGTGGTCTCTGTATTAACGCGTAGAGCCTGAATTCCTTCTAATATTAAGGATAAGGAAGGTTCAGATGACTCCACAACTTTTACTTTAATAGGAGGAGGGAAAACTTGCTGCCTCCTTTTTTTATTATTAGAAGCTTTGTTTTCCATTTTCTTTGAGAAAAGAATACAAATAAAAATAGCAGAAGCAATTTAATCTCAAATGCAGCAAAATGCTGTGGAGATTACTGAAAAATAGCTGCTGCAGCAGCGAAAATGGGCTGTGGGCGTGGTTAGGCCCAAGCCAGGCCCTTTCTTAGAAGTCCATTCCGCCCCCTGACAGAGAAACTCGGCTGTACCTCAGAGCTGGACTGGGGGCAGGAACCAGGCGATGAAAAGAACCTCTTCCAGTGCCCAAAATCTCTGCAATTTGCTGCACAACACAGGTAGGCACTTTACACGTGTACCGTCCTCCTTATAGACGATTTTCAGACAGGAATCGTCGTTAAATTAAAGAAATCGGGCAAAAAACGCGCTAGAACAGGAGCGGGCGGCCATCTTGAATCGCGCGCTCACGCTTCTCATATAACTAGGCAGTTTTGATCTGTTCTCTTCTTCCAGAGTATCTAAGTAACTGTTATGCTGGATAGAACTTTCTTCATGACCTCTGGAGTATAGAGGATATTCAGGACAACTGGTGTTACATGTTTTGAGTTTCATCTAGTGACTTCTAATGACAAAATATATTCTCACCATGTACATTCATATTTCCAGTATTTTAGAAGCCTTAACTTTGCAGGCACTTTTACTCTTACACCCTCTTACGCTGCTCAGTGACCAAAAGGTTGATACCTACATCTCAAAACGCATTGAGCACATCCTATATGGAAAATAAGCAAATGTATTGTGTATGAAATTTGGTTACTGATTAAGGGGGGCGAAACACTACTAAAGCAGTACCCAAAATCCTTGTCAGGGTGGAGTCGAAAGCAAACCCCAAATTTACCTATGCTTAGCACTCCAAAAAGTAATAATGTGAAAGACGGCACAAGCAAAATGCCACACTAATTTAGAAAAAATAGAGTAAAATGTAATTAATAATTCAAAACTAAAACAACAACAATTAAATAAGTAGAACCGGCGATATGAAACTTTAAAGATTTTAATAAACTATCTCTAAAAAGCACAAAGTGCCAATGTGGTATTCTGGGACCACTAGACCGAGACAAAGTTACAATTTCAGGCTGACTATGATGGAGCACTTGCCGGCGACAGGGACCCAGTTAGGCCAGCTGAACAAAGTATCTTAAATCCTAGTTATGGAGCCTTGCAAGATCCCACATTGACAATGCGTTGCACAGCAGTGATTCCAAGGAGCTGCGTGGCTGCAATGCTTGGTCATGCGTAATCACAGAGAATGCTGTAGGCGAATGGATTGCGATGTGAAGTCCTGCTTAGAAGGTACGTTGCTCAGCAGCTGGTTCCAAGCAAGTTGCCGGGATAGCAATGTGGAGTCCCAGCGTCGTCATCAAGGATGCCATCGACAAAGGGCTTGTGATGTAAAGTCCTCCGTGGAAGATGTGTTGTGCAATGGCTGGCTCCCAAGAGACCACAGACTATGATGCGAGGTCCTGCATTGGGGATGCCTCGCACAGCGGTTCTAATACGGAGTTTTGCAAGTCGATGTGTCGCACTACGTCGGTTATGCAGGGACCACAGATGGGCTGGCAGGGCACCTTCAGGCCCACTTCCAAGGGTGCAGGACTGGGGTGGCACAACTTTGGGGGATAGGACTCCCAGCTGGCAGAGTCCAGATGCTGAGTTCAAGGTTGTTGGAGCCTGCTCTATCCCTAAGGCTCTGATCAGGAAACCAGGCAACTAGCCCTTGGCGTCACTCTGGTGGTTCCGGATCCAAGATGCAGGTCCAATCTTTCTCGTTGAGGCAGGAGGGCAGCACAGTAGGTCAGAGTCTTCCACAGGTCTTGATGTGTACTGAAGAGTTGGGTCTGAGGGTCCATTACTTATACCTGGTACCCACTTTGAAACAAGAAAAGTGTTGGAAGTATGTTGTGTACTGAAGAAACAGGACGCAGCTCTGTCAAGTACAACTCATTTAATGGTCATCCACTCTCCTCACTGGAGAACACCTCAACATTCCATAGTGAGCTTCACAGTGGGAGAATCCAACAGGGGACAAAGGGAAGGGGTGGATGGAACGTACCAACCCAGGTTCTAACACATCTCCCTTCCTTACAAAGAGTTCCCTCCTGGCGTGCCTGGAGGTTACAGGTTACATAAACAAAACTGGAGGCTACCTAAAGGGGGAAAACAGTAAATCCTGAGGGAACAAGGTTATGGCAGTGTTTTCACAATGTAGTCGAAACTCCACCAATGACATTTTCAAATAGAACAACTTATATATATTTTATATATTTTTTTCCTCTTTTCACTTGGCAATCTTGCTGGGAGAATAGGACCACTGATGTCAGTACACACATATGTGTTCCTTCGGCTTGCGCCATGTCTCCCCTTACCCACCTATGAAACCTCACCCCAAGTCTTTTGTAATACCATAGTTTGTATACAGATTGGTGATGTTTGACCTTCACCTGGTAACTCCCTGTCCACATTTCTGACTTCCCCTCATTTGAGGGAAGACCCCAGTTACTCTAGAGGGTGGCATATGGTAGGCCCACAACATTCCCTCAGACAGATCCTCAAATAGTCCCACCAATGGGTCCTGACTATTGGGGTAACCTGCAGGGGGTAACAAAGAACAGCAACAATAGGGGGAGAGGGTGAACCTCCCGCCCACAGCCCAGGAAGGAAACCCCCACGGGGTTGAATAGGATGGAGTGAAATATTATGAAAACTTTGACCCACCATTTACAACTAAAAGGAGCTAAAATGTCCCACCCCCTAACTGGCTGTAGACGAAAAGGGATACATAGTTTGGAAAAGCAGGAATTTCCCAATACTAGGACACTTCCTATGCCACCCCGCAATGCTCTACTACAGTCTCAATAATGAAAAGTCTCGCACTATCCTGCTAAGATTTCCATCCTCCTCCAGAGGGACGGTACTGGACGTAATGTTCATATTCACTACATGAGCAGTAACTTGGGCCAGGACACTGCTCGACAGCTCCGTCTGGCACACTATGTCTCTCTTACCGTGTCATCAACGGTGACTGGTCTAGGCCGTCTTTTGCCATTCCTCCCTTGGCCCTTACCGTACTCCAAACCTTTATCGCATTCCTTGTCACACAGCTCCCGATCTGCATTGGTCTCTTCAGCCCTGAGTCCGTCCCCTTGTTTCTTCACGCGTCTTCCATTAGAGAACTCAGTAGAGATTTCTGGGTCATGAAGCTTGTGCTCATTCCTATAATCGTAGAGTGAACCCTTCTGACTTGATTGGACCAAATGAGGGACATTTTTTAGTATTTTCTGCATTTCCTTGCTCTCTCTCTCCAACTTTCCACTGTAGGATCTTTGAATGTATTTACCCTTCCTCTCACTCTTTGGTTCATTATAACTTGAGTCCATTTCTCTTCCTTGTTCACACTTGACTACATACTCCTCCCTCGTCTTTGTCTTGAACTCAAACGACGTGGTTCTTTGACCTGTCTCTTTGCAATTGGATATGTTATTCTTACATTTTATCCTTCTCCACTCTTTTGCTGTGGAACTGATGCTTTCTCCTTTCCATCCGAATTCTACTTGTTCTCCAACTATACCATCACTGTTTTTTTTTTCGTGTTGCTTACGTATTCCTCTCTCATCCACCAAATTGTGGTAAGATCCTCGTTTTTCTTTCAGTTTGCCCCTGGCTGTATTTTCCACACGTTCTTCGATACTTGCTGCTCCTTCGCAAACACCTGCCATCTTGGAAGCTGGCTTGGGGGCCATCAATGCGCAACCCTTGCTTACCCCCATGCTTTGTTTCGGTGCCTTCTCCTTCATTTGTTCCCTTCTTCTACCATTGAGGGATATTCCCAATTTCTTTTGATCCTTCCACCCTAGCATGGTGGGTCCACTATCTGTTACATATATGGTACTCCTAGCATACTTTCCCTTGTACATTAACTCCATGACGTGGTATCCTATTACGTTGATGTCCTCCCCTGTAAATGTCTCCAGGGATATGTTAGCCTCTTTCAATTCGTTTCCATATTTTTCAACTAATTTTTTTTTCCAGTCACTCGTGCTTACCAAACTGTAAGGCGATCCTGAATCTATTAACATATCTGTCATAACTCCTCCAATGCAGACAGTACACCCCAGGTTTCTTTTACTTAAATTTAGCTTCTCATTGCTACCCATTTCTTCCTTGGAAACTTCTTCCCTTTGTGCTTTTACCAACGAAGCATGTTCAAAATTTTCATCCAACGTCCTTAGAATGTCCTCATATATATCACTGACTGTTCCTTTCATGAATGTTTTTTCCATCTTGTGGTACATTTTCCGCCCTGCAGTTCCTAAACTGTAAAGCAATACTTCGGCCTTTTCCTTAGGTACAAGAGATACTGCCTCTTCCTCAAAAGCTGAAATGTAATTCTCAAAATATTCTTTCCATACACTCCATTCTGCAACGTTCTCTTCATCCCTCTCCATAAACGGCACTGGTGGCAGGAAATTATACTTCTGGTCCCACTCCATGATGAAAGGCAGCTATACTTTGGAAAACACTTGGAATGTTTTACCCCACTAATCAGAAAGATGGCGATAAGGGTGGGTTCAGTAGGACAATTAGCTTCCCCGGGATGGTCAAAAGAGATATGCCAAGACAGCAACTAGGATTCTACTTTGAACGTCGATCTCCCCTCTCGCTTTGTTGCCTAGCTTGACACTCTTTACTCTCTAACCAAGCTTTGCTCGCGCCGTCTGTGGGTTTGGGACCCTGAAAAACCTCAGTCACAAAGCAACGAGATTCTTGTCCTTTTCACGTCGCTGCCTCACAGCTGTATAGAATATGCCACGCGGATTCCTTGCACTGTCAGCCTCTATTGGCTTTTCTCACGCTGCCACACCTAAAGGTTTGCTACTCGGAACCATGTGGGTTGTCACGCACCTGCTGTTCCTCTGGAATCTCCTCAAACCCTTTCCATGCGCCATGAAAGTTCTGAAATTATCCTCACACTGCTTCAACACGCTGCTGTGGTTAGATTTACTACGTAGAACCCTGAGGTTTAGCCACGCTCCCTCTGATCCTTTGGACTCACAACACCAACTACCAAGTGCTGCCACCGATAAGAATCCAAGTGGCTGCAGAGGGGGAAGGGGGGGGGGGATTCCCCACTTAGATCGTCTCCAGAAGACTATTTATTAATTAATTATTATTTTTTTTTTCCTTTCTCTTCAACCAGCTACCATGCACTGCCTCTTTTCAGTATTATAAAACTTCGGCACCATATGTTAAGCTTCCCGCACCTCACAGTGCTTCAAAGGCTCACGCAACAATGCAGTCCAGCTTGGGTCCCCTTTGGTTATCTCCTTCCCCAATTGAATATATGAAACTTT
This sequence comes from Lissotriton vulgaris, assembly GCF_964263255.1. Taxonomy (NCBI): domain Eukaryota; kingdom Metazoa; phylum Chordata; class Amphibia; order Caudata; family Salamandridae; genus Lissotriton; species Lissotriton vulgaris. The sequence continues at coordinate 1,287,972,858 of NC_141687.1, read as the reverse complement.
GGATTATGCGAGACTTTCACTTACTCGCAAAACATCATCCCAACGCTGACGCTCACTCATGCCTCGAGCAATTTGTCGCTCACCTCAAATCGGTTCCTTCACCGTTCAAATTCGACTTTATTTTTTGGCTTCACACCCTTCTGCTCCCTCAGCTTCAAGGTCACACCACATAGGCTTGTACGGCTCTTTGAAACCCGGCCCTCAACGCAGGGTACACGGGATGGCACACTGACGGACACTGCCTCATAAAACGCTGCTAGGCCCTGGATGTGTTCCGTCTGGAGATTTATGACAGGAAAGGCGGCTGTAGTGGCCTGAGATGACGCTGACGTGAGACACAGCTCACGATGCTTCCCGTTACCTCACCCAAGGCGCAGGCGCTGGACGGAAACACTGCTAGGCCCCGGATGCACACGGTGACGCCGATTCACACAAAGTAGGCGGCTGGTACCCTCTGAGGCGTCGCAGGGCTGAGACACCACTCACGGATACACATCCCTCACACAGCGTCTGACGTACTCTGTCGGAGGAGTGAACGCTTCCAAAGCGCTGCCGATGTCCAGATATACACAACCTCGCAGGTTCACGGTAAGGCTTCACAAACGCGTATGGGGTGGGAACACCTTGGTAGGGATCACAGCGCTGCAGTGGATCAAGGGATTAGTGTGCCAAGCGGACAAACTGCTCACAGCCTTCTTCAACACAGGTACGCACTTAAAACGGGGTGATAACAGGGCTGCGCATGGACACCACACCATCTGCTGTAAAACGGTTCAGAGGGGGACTCACCCTCGCGATCACCTCTGGCTCAAACATCCAGGAAAGGTCAAGGCATTTAGTAGCTTCTTCTCGATCTTGTACAGGGAAGGACAGTTTCCTCGTTATTTCCTTGCTTACTTCGATCTCTTCTTTTCTTCCGTGTGGAGAGAGCACTCAAGGGGGAGATGACCACCACTGTCCCCCGCACAGTTTCCGTCGCCAGTGTTGGAAGTATGTTGTGTACTGAAGAAACAGGACGCAGCTCTGTCAAGTACAACTCATTTAATGGTCATCCACTCTCCTCACTGGAGAACACCTCAACATTCCATAGTGAGCTTCACAGTGGGAGAATCCAACAGGGGACAAAGGGAAGGGGTGGATGGAACGTACCAACCCAGGTTCTAACAAAAAGGTTCTCAGGTTTCCACCTCCCCTGAGGTGTCAGGCAACCCCTTCCTCCCAGCCCTGGCCCCAGCTTTTCTGGGGACACAACAGACTAGTGATCAAACCTTTTGTGAGTGTGATCAGGAAGGGCCTCTGCCCCAGCTCGCGCAGATAAGATAGGTGGGCTGGGTGTTGGGGTGATTTCGATGAACGATGATGAGGGAAAATTAATTATTTATTCAATTTTCCCTCGTCTTCATCCTTCAAAATCTGCCACCACCCGGCCCCACTGCCCCACCACTCTTACCTGCACGGGCTGCGGCTGAAGGGCCTTTGTGATGTGTAAGTGTGGTAAGTGACAGCTCAGCCCCCCTCAATAATCACCTATCTTTCCTTTGTCTCACTGTCGGGGAGCAATACACAAGGACCAACTGTAGTCATGTGACCCAGGGACAGGCTGCAGGCACCAAATGTTTTGGACAAGAAAATGCTAACTTTCTAAAAGTGGCATTTTCAGAATTGTGAGTTAAAACCTGACTTTACCATTAAAAAGGGCTTTTAATTACAATACTTTAGACACCCAACTCAACCTGTCTACCTGCTCCTAATTGGAAGTTATCACTTATTAGTGGTAATAGGGTAACCCAATGTTATCCTATAGGAGAGGTAGGCCTTGCAGTAGTGAAAAACAAATTTGACAGTTTTTCGCTACCAGGACATGTCAAATTTAAAAGTACATTTTTAAATACACTACACCCTTCCCTTTGGACTGTTCAGGGCCTACCCTAAGGCTGATTCATATATTAAAAAGGAACATTTGGGCATCGCAAAAAGTTAATTTTTCCAGGTCGAATTGACAGTTTAAGACTGCACACCAAGGCTACAATGGGAGGCCTGAGACATGTTTTACAGGGCTACTAAGTGGATGACACAATCAATGCTGCAGGCCTACTAGCAACATTAAATTTACATGCCCTGAGTACACGGGGTAACAATTTACTAGGCACTTACAAGTAAATTAAATAAATCAATTCTACCATGTTTAGAGGATAAGCACAAGTACTTTATCCCTGGTCAGCAGTGGTAAAGTGCACAGAGCCCTAAGGCCAACAAATGGATTCAGCAAAAATGGGAGGGTTGAAGGCAAAAGGTTTGGGGGTTACCCTGCAGAGAGGGCCAAGTTCAAAATACTCTTAAATTTAATATGAGGTAAACATGATAGCTCACTAAGAGTGGCTGCTGCTAGCATTTACTTTTATAACTTTTACAACCTTCTCAATGCACAACTATTCTTTTGGGCAGCTTTTGTAACTTTTTGTAAATCCCATCTTAAAAATCTCTATTTTCCTCCACTATATACCCACTTGCCTGGTGGGGGTGCAGAATCTGCCCTTAGAGCTAACTTGTAGGTATCATTGAAGTTCCTTAAGCCATTTTCTTTACCCTCTACACACTTATGTCCACCCCATTTCAACATTAACATGTTTAGTCAGCATGACTGGGGTTTACTTAGCGGTCCAAAGGATTGCAAAGTTGGACTGAAAAAGCCCAATCCTGGCAAAACCTACCCACTACCGGTTGGACTTAAATAACAAAAAGGGAAAAGGTGAAATTAGAGGGGTAAGGGTATTTTCTAACTTCCTTGAAACTCTAGTTCCCAACCACCATGAGCCACATGAATAGTCTATCCTAGAAGCTGAAGGAAATAGGGCAAGAGAAAGAGAGGTAAAGAGAAAAGTATCAAAGAAGAATTAAAACAAATCTAATACCACACTTTCCATGAGTGTTTCTATATGGATCAGTAAAAACTCATTAGATCCAATGGGGCACTCCGCCTGCAGGAAGGAGGGGCCGAGAAGGAGGAGGGCCCACAATTGCTATGATTTATTGATTGATTGAATAGGGATTTGTAAAGCGCTACTTTGCCCGAAGGCGTCAAGGCGCCAATGATGGAATAAAGCCAGGTACAGATATAAAGATACAGTGGTATGGAGGCCTAGGAGTAGGCTTCAGTAAAGAGCAGAGTTTTAAGGCCCTTTCGGAAGAGCAGAAGAGATTCCTGGCCCATGAGTTCCAAAGGGAGCTCATTCCAGAGTCTAGGGGCTAGAGAGGAGAAGGCCTTACCTCCCCATCTCGCTTTAGCGACTCGAGGGACGGACAACAGATTCTGACCGGTAGAGCGCAAGGCTCTGCCGGGGACATAGGTCGACACTAGGGTCCTGATGCCCTCAGCACCAGCACCATGAAGAGCCTTGTGAGTGATGGTCAAAATTTTGAATTTTATCCTAGAATGTACCGGGAGCCAGTGGAGACTTCTCCTGATCCTGGTACCGGAAGAGCGTCTGGGGGCATTGACGACAAATCTCGCTGCCGCGTTCTGGACGACCTGCAAGCGATGGAGTAATTTATTACTCATGCCAAGGTATAGGGCATTGCAGTAGTCCAGTCGCGAGGATAGGAGGGCAACTGCAACCAGTTTCCGGGCATCAGGGGAGAGGTAGTGGGTACGTTTTCTTAATACCCTTAAAACCCCGCAGCATGTAGAAACCGTCCTGTTTACTTGCCTGTCAAAAGTAAGTGAGGTGTCAAATATAACTCCCAGGTTACGGGCGACGGAAGAAGGCTGAGGACAAGTTCCCAGTGTCTGGGGCCACCAATCATCTGACCAGATCTCCTCGTTACCACCAAAGACCAGTGTGCTATATATAGCACACTGCAACACCCTCTGCATGGGATGGGCCATCTGGGGACTCCAAGTCCCAGAAATACATTGCTCTAGGAAGGAGGAGGGCCCACCAGGGACATATTACATGCTACAACACTGACCGCACGGGCCACTTCCAGGCAAAGCCTGTGCCAAAAGTGGGCTCCTCCGTGCCCATCATAACCCGGAAGAGGTTGGGCTGGGCCACTCCCCTAACATCTGTCCGTGTCCTGCCAGATTTTCTCATGAGCCACAGAAGAAGAACTAAAGATTGTATTTGTTGTTGAGGCATCTGTTTGTTCTGGATCTATTTCTGGACTAGAAACTTATTATAACTGTAGCCATTGTATTCATGGGGAAGAGAAAAGTGGACTCAACAAATGTGGCCTATAAATGGCCAAGGACAATCAAGAGCATTTTACATTTTCTCAATAACTTTGTAGGGGTCCTTTCAGAGGATATTTAAAGTGTGGAAGACCATCTGGCCCAAAACCGCCATGAGGTCCACCCTTTAAGGGACAAAGCAGAGGCTTTGTCCTCTGAAACATTGACAGAGGGTACTTCCAATCTACATTGCTCACCAGACAGTCCTAACAATGAGGTCACGCCTGTAAACCCTACTTTAAACCCTTAATGCACACCAACCTCTAATATGCTCGGAGCCTGTAGGGAAGGGCCCAGGTAGAAAAACAAAATCATTGTGATGTCAAGCAAGTCCCAGTCCAGAAGCAAATTAGAAAGAGGGTAAAGGGGAACACTTCTTAGGATCATTTGCTATCTATGGATCTATGGTATTTTGAAGTCATCAAGACCTTTTTTTGAAAAATTGAAAATGCAAATATAGACTGTCTTTAATGCACTCAATATACGAATTGCTAAAATGGGGGAGGTGGTGGGAAAGTTGTGAGAAACTGTTGGATTCATCCATTTGCAAATGGTAAATCTCTTGAGTAAATCAGCTCCCTTGATCATCACTACCCATAATGTTACTAAGCCTGCCCTTCAGGGCCACCTTAGTAGGCATTACCCATCCCGTTAATTTAAGACCAACATAGGGGAAGGGGGGGACTACTCGCAATATATCTGAAAACACAGCTAATGTTACTCTATTACCACAGAGTGTTGAGTCCGCTTCCCGTGCGGCTTGGCCCAGGGATCCTACTGGTAGGAATTCTCTCCATAATAACACTCAGAGTGTAGACTATGGGCGACCATCATCGTGTTTAGGTTTTTTCGAGGGATAGGTCCTGTGATGTGGTCTTTCAGTTGTCACTCGCATCCACCCCTCATGTATTAGTGACGACCAATGTTCACCCACTTAATGGCAAGTACACTGAAAGTTATCAGCAGCTCAAAAACAAAGTCAAACATTGACTGACTAGCAGGGTAAACCTTGATCAGTCCTTATTTGAAAAGATTATCATGATCTGGAAAGTGAGTTGGAGAGGGAATTCCCATAAAACATGCCCAGGCGACTATAAAGTCATAAACATTTATAATGCCAGGAGAGTGGGTTATATCCTTCACAAACTTAGAAACAGTATTGCACCGAGAAGTAGAATAAAAGTACTCTCCCTAGGTTTTTCTTTAAAGCCATAAAGATGAGGCCAAAGTGGAGGGAGGTGGGAGAGTGAATATTGGGCAGGGTGGTGGCTCAGTCTAAATGTGCCATCATGGACATGGTTCTAGTCTGCACCTTAGTAATCACCTTGAACCACTGACTGAGTTAGAGGGCCCAGACTGACTGGGCCCCACAACTGGGGTAGGAAACTTTGCTATTTCTAATATCCCAAGCTCACCCAGTGATCTTGAAGTGTTAACTTGGAATATTGCAGGGCTCCACGGTAAAACATCTGATAAGGCGTGGATTAAGATGCTTTGCATTTATGATATCATTAGACTTCAGGAGACTTGGGATGAAAAGTGTTTTTTGCATCTATATGGATATGTTACGTTTGTCTCCATAGCCATTTCCTCCACTCATGGTAGAGTTAGAGGTGGGATAGCAACATTAATTAAACTGTGTCTGAATTGTAAATTAGAGGTGATTGCCTCACCCAATATCTTAGGTATTAACTTTTGAATTTCCCAAACGTGCACAGGGTGTTCACTGTAAATGTTTACAATTCAACCTCAGATGAGCAGGACAATGTTTGGAATCTCAGAAAGTGTTTAGACGATTTTTCTAATTGTTCACCCAATTTAATGGTGATTATGTTGAAGAGTGATTTTAATCTCTACCCCATGCATGGGTTCTCATATGAATGGGGACACCGGCAACTTATCGTCAAATATTGATCTAGTGCATCTCAAACATATCCGACAGGGTGATATGTTAAATAATCTGATAACAGATTATAATCTAGTTAATTTGTTTAACAAGGGGGAATCTAATCTTGAAGAGAGGACGCCCACATTTAAGGGAAGGGGGCTAAGTCCATAATTGTATATATTTTTGATACAGCATATTTTTCCCCTTATAAATTTTAAGTTAGAATGAGACACATACAATGACCATAATCCGCTCTTGGCCATTTTTTTGTGGGTTGAGACACCCGTGGATGTTGGGTATTTATTTAAGGAATCAGTCCTATCAACTGGTTTAAACGAGAAAGCCACAGTCCCAGTATTTTGGCAGCTTTGGCTGGCATTTATGGGTCTAGTACGTCTGCCCTTACCAGGAAAGGGGTAGTGTCTTCTCCACCCCATTGCAAATGGTTTGATAAGAAGTGCTCCCAGGCTCATAATGAATTGCTGGAGACCCTGCAAAAGAAGCCCCATAATCAGGAAGAGTTGAGGAAGGCAAGTGCCATATATAGCCCCTCATGAAAAGAACATATGAGTAAACTAAAAAGGAGGCATTGGAGAAGCTATTGGAGGCAAGTGTAACTCGGGACAACATGGCCTTCTGGAGAGTAGTGTGCACTGTTTAATTCTGAGCAGCTGTCAGATCACACCTGAAACATCATGGCCCAGGCATGGACCAACCAATTTGTATCCATATATGAAAATGAGGACACAGAACAAACCACACGTTGTGCTCAGGAGGACTTGAAGTTACTTTCCTGTGCGAGGAAGTAAGAAAAGTCATCTTGTCTCGTCTTTCTGGAAAGGCTCCTGTACCTGATGTGGTCCCTGGAGACCTGTACAAGTCTCAAGCTGGCTTGTGGTCACCCTTGTTGACCCAGCAGTTAAATGATGCTGTTCATGGTTCTCTACCGCCCTCTTGCTGTCATTCTGTGATTGTGCTGGTATTCAAAAAGGGATGTTGAGTGGATCCATCCTGTTATCAACCCATTTTATTGGAGGACTCAGAGGCTAATATCATAGTCCAGGTGCTTTTGGATTTCCTTCCTTGATGGACAAATGATCAAAATATTTTGTCTGGCATTCAATATGGGTTTGGATCAGGTTGAGGTACTGTTTAGCAAAATCTCAACTTATATCTGCTAATTACATAGTATACTAAAGCAAAGTGGGGGGGGCTCAATTCACTTAGCCTTCATGGACCTCAGCTCGGAGTTTGATAGAGTTAATAGAGCTAAGCCCTGTGCTGTGCTGTGGTCCATGGGGGTCAAGCCTGGTCTTACAGCCTCATCGAGGTATGACCCCAATGGGGAGTGCACACAGCACTTTAGTCTTAAGAGAGGGGTTTGTAAGGCTTGTATCCTTGCCTCCTTTCTCTTTATTCTCTACAAAAATTGCCTAGAATCTGTTCTAATTGAACTGGGATGGGATGATTCGAGTTGCCCGCCCTTTTATATACAGATAATGCAGTTGAAGTTGCACATAGTTTTAGACCTTATTATACGTTTTATGGATAGACTAGATCTTACGACTAATTACAAAGAAACTAATTTTATGAAGACAGGCCTCAAAAGCACCAAAACCCAAAATTAGTAGGGTAGAAAATATTTCTTACCTGGCCATTTTACTTGCTCACACCTTAACTGGCAATCGTTGTTAAACAACAGTGTAATGATCTTCAAAAGGGTCATTCACAGTATTGGTGATTTTTCACTATGGTTAGGGCACAAACCAACAAAGGTGATGTTAGATATTTTTAAAGCTAAATGCAGTCCCATAGCAAGTTTTGGCTGTACAATTTGGGGATATGCGCACACTGCATCATACAGGTGGTGGAAAATACATTTTTAAGAGGGCTTTTAAATATCCTACAAAGTTCACTCTCCTAGAGTGCACATGAAGAGTTGGGTATGGGATATATATATATATATCAGATCTCATAAGTCTTCATCCCCTTTTATTATGGCTTTCAGTCTGGTTAAAGGACGAGCTGAACCTCAGTAAATTAACCCCTTCGATGCTCATGACGAGCTCAGCTCGTCATGAGGTACAGCGGAGCTGTACTCATGATGAGCTGAACTCGTCATGACCACACCCGTTTCCATTGACCTTCAGCACAGGAGATGATGTGCAGCATCTCCATGTGGTTAAACCAAGCAGTTTCACTTGCACCCAATCCCCCAGCTCGAACATTGCCTGACGTCTAACCTTTGATCTCTACTGACTCACATATTTACTTTGTGCTTTCTCACAACTTTGCCTCACCTACTGCAATCAAACTTCCAATGCCTAACCAACTTGCCTTTCAACAAAACAAATGGTGAAACATTGGTGGTGGCATTTGGTGTGGTCCTTAAAGCCCACTATAAATCCCTAAGCTACTTTTCCCAACCCAAACCATTCGGCACTGACAGATGAATATTATCCTTTATAATTCTGTAAGTGTGCTTGACTAGACAATTGCTACGAACGGGAATGATATAAAGATATTATGATACGCCCCAATGTGATAAAAATCTCTGGAATTCCCTTGATACAAACTGTACCCATTATTGGCGACCTGTTAATTTGGGACACCCTCCTTCAAGAAAACCGTCTGTAAAAACACTGCCATTTCTTCGATATGACCTGTTTTCACAAACTGCACCTCCAGCCATTTAGTACCATAGTCTACCAGCACAACACTATACCTATTCTGCTGAGAACATACATGGGTCTTATGATATCCAAACCTAATTTCGACCAAGGTTTCTCAGGAACCAGTATGCCCTCCATAGGGCTGGGAAAGGTAACTTTGGTTTTATCACTCACCGCTGAAGCCATGCAGTCCCTCACATAGTGTTCGACACCACAGTCCATCCCATGCCTCAAAAATACCTCCCTGATCCTGCTTTTCATAGCCCTTATTCCTATATGCCCCTCATGGACCAAAGTCAAGACATTATTCTGCATGGCTCGTGGAACCACATGTAAATCAATCCTTTCCATGATGCCATCATTCATACTCAATTCTGGAAAGATGTGTTTGAATGTATTCACATCTTCTCCAACATTACATCTGACCATCCTTTACTCAACATGCCAGACACCTGTTGAATAGTCTTCTCCTCTTGCACAGCTGCCTTCCACTTCACCTCTAATATACATTCATACTCCGAACCTTGCTGTGCAGCAATCACACAAAACTCTTCATCCAATGCTTCCACGGTCTCTACATTTTTTAGCGGTAACCTGGACAAACAGTCCACAAAGAAATTTTTTGCACCCAGAATGTACTCCAAACGGAATAGAAATTCTAACATTCTGTAAGGCCACTTGGCAATGCGAGGCATAGTCTTACTGGTTGCCAGTGTGGTTTGTGGTTTGTGATCCATGTAAATAACAAACTCTGTTCCCCACAAATAATTCCTGAAATGATCTACACCCCATCAGCTTGCTAGAGCTTTGCGCTCAATGACTGAGTTTATAGATTCTGCACCCCGCAAAGCCTGGGAAGCAAATGCTATGACTAACTCCCTACCCTCTTTTTTTGTAAAAGAACTGCCCACAACCCCTGCAGGCTGGCATCAGTTACCACTACAGAAGAGTCATGGGTATCAAACGGTTGCAATGAAATCACATTTGATAACTCATTCTTAACAATAAAAAATTATTGATTCTGTTCAACAGCCCATGCAAAACATTGATTTTTTTTATGAGAGATCTCGCGTGATATGTTAGTCCACTACAATTGGGAATAAAACAAGCATAAAACTCTAACATTCCAAAAAAAGACCGTAACTGATCTTCGTTTTGCGTCACAGGAAATTCTTTAATTGCTTTCACCAAACTCTCTTTAGGTTCTACCCCTCGGGACGTCAGTTTGCACCACAAGTAATTCACCTAATCCACCTCAAACCTACATTTTGCTGGCTTCAAAGTAACCCCTTTTTCAGTCAAAATAGTTAAAACTCTGCCTAAGGTTTTGTTGTGACTTTCCAAATCCTTACTATACACTAAACTATTATCCTGGAAGCACCTTACGTTCACAACCTCCTTGAACATGGCTTCCGCCACACTCTGAAAGACTGCTGAGGCTGACGCCAAACCAAGAGGCATCTTTTTGAACCAGAAGGCATCTTACTTTGTGACAAATTAAGTAGGATGCTAACTTTTCTTGTGCAAGGTAATCTGATGATATGCAGTTGACATCTCAAGAAAATTAAAAACCTCAGCCCACTTTAGAGAACCCAACATCTCCCTGATATTCAGCAATGAATGTCTATCCACCTATACTCTATCATTCGATTCTCTCATATCTATGCACATTTTTAACCATCCATTTCCCTTTCCGGCCAGAACCACAGGTCACAACCACTCCAAACTTTCAATAGGTTCAATTATACCTTGAATCTGCAGGGCGGTATGACAGCTATTGGCACGAAATTGGACGCCATAACTTACCGCATGGACCGCATGGCGGAACGGCTGGATAAACATGCGGAACGACTGGATATGTCGGAATGCCGTATTACTGAGGTGGAAGAGGCCCATACCACACTGGAGACGGACAACAGACAGCTTAGCAGGGCTATGCAGACACTTCTCGACAAAACTGAGGACTTGGAGGCCCGCTCGCGCCGCTGCAACCTGCGCATTACGGGCCTTCCAGAGAGTACCCCAACGGGCAACATGGAGGTGTTCATGGAGGGTCTGTTGAAGAAACTGGTGGGGGACGATGTGTTCTCCCACATATTTGTGGTGGAGAGGGCGCATCGGTCCTTGGGGCCACGGCCCAAGCCGGGTGCCCCACTGCGACACATTATAGCCAAACTTTTGAACTATCGCGACCGGGACGTCTCGCTCAAATTGGCTAGAGAAAAGCAACCTTTGCAATATGAGGGATCTACGTTATCTATTTACCCTGATTTTACGGCTCGTGTCCAAGAGTCCCGGAAACAGTTTGCACCTATGAAGCACCAGCTGCGAGACTTGGGTGCGGACTATGCAATGCTATACCCGGCAAAATTACGGGTTAACCGGCAGGGGAAGTCCCTCATCTTTACTGACCCTAAGGCACTCCAAAAAGCCATGAAAGGCTGGCAACGAGAGAAGCGACAGCCGCGTACGGAGGACGCTGAGCAGGATGGGGGCTCCATGGAGGACCAGGACTGATCAGGACATATTTGGGAGGTGAACACTGTCCGGTTGGGGCACCTCAGGTTTGATCTCTGCTTCTTTGCCCCTTAATGACTGCGGTACCGCCTGGCCTATGGGGACCAGATTCCTGGAGGTTATAGACCCAATTGCCTGCTTATCGGGCACTGTTGGCCCTTATTTGTCACACTTGAATTAACTAGCCCTGAGTTCCTATGTGTCTATGCGACATTTTGGGGGACATGTCTGGGTATGCAGTTATTATTGCTAGCCTATTGCTACCACTATACTATGTTCGAGTGTATGCCCATGTTTGCTACCTGGTTGCTGTAACGCTAGACCCCCTTTGGGCGGGGCGATACTTTTTGATTTACTGCTCAACAAATTGTCCATGCTTGGTTCCTGAATGTGCATGTTGTGTGGCGAAGGTGCCACGCTTTCCTTTTCAGGGTTTTGGGGCGGGGGGGGGGGGGGGGAGTGACAGGGGGCGGCTTTTTTGAGCTGTTGTTGTTTGGTACCCTTGGTACGAGCTAGCTCGGCTACCTCTGCCCTCGTGTGCTTACCACTGTTCCTTTGGTTCTTGGGGGGGGAAGGGGTGGATGTTTTTTGCGGTTGGAGTGGGTATTTGTGACTGTTGTGGAGCTGACGGTTGCTTGGGGCGGAGAAGGTTGCTTGTTGGGGTGGATGGATGAGTGCGGCCTAGTTGGGGTAGGGCAAGCGTGGGTGGGGGGTGCGGTAGTCCTGTTACGGGGTCCTTTTTGTTGTTTTGCGGAGTGGAGCAGCTGTTGTTTGAGGCATGTGGACTAACTTGTAGGAGTGACGGCGAGGGGCGCGTCATCTCACAGGTTGCTGAACTGTATTTGGTTGATGAGATCTTCTTTACTTCTCTATGGCGGGGGACATGACAGAGGGGGAGGCGACTTCTGACACACTGCGACTCTTGACGTGGAACGTGAGGGGTTTGAATGATCACCACAAGGTTCGTAGGGTTCTCCAGTATCTGGCAAAACACAGGGTAGACATTGCAATTTTTCAGGAAATGCACCTGGCGCCACATAGTCCTATCCTTGGCTACAGAGGGCTCCGTGATAATATCCACGCTGCAGGTTTCACTACTCATGCCCGGGGGGTCCTCACTTGGTTTAATCCTATGTTCTCCCTTGACTGGACGCCGGTGACCTCTGATAGTGAGGGACGATTTACGATCACGGCCGGCTCTGGTAAGGGTTTAGACATGTGCATTGTGAATACGTATGGCCCCAATTTTGATCTCCCCAGTTTTTACGCGACACTGGCCCAGAAGGTTTATCCGTTTGCGGATAGGGTTGTGTTTTGGGGTGAGGATTTTAACTTGACTCTGAACCCGGCGCTGGACAGGTCGGACGGCCCACCCCGGCCGCCTTCGGCCTCTGCACGCACTCTGACTACGCACTTGTCTAACCTTGATCTACTCGACGTCTGGCGTCATAGACACCCAGCGCGGGGAGGGTTCACGCACTATTCGGCCCCCCATAATATTCATACGAGGATAGACTACTGGATTGTTTCCTCGGCCTTCCTACAGGAAGTACAATCATGTGATATTCTCCTGCGGACCTACTCGGATCACTCACCTGTATTGATCTCCTGCTCTGTGCCAGTGCGACGGATACCGCCTTTTTCCTGGCGCTTTCCCCCCTATTCAATTACTCGACCCTCTCTTCAAGGATGAACTCTTTTCGGCCCTGGAGACTTATTTTGATGCCAATGTGAGCTCTGTTGATTCGTTCCAGTCGGTATGGGAAGCTTTTAAGTTTGATTCTAGAGGAGTTACTATCTCAAAGCATGGAGGTGTGTTGAAATCGATCAGGGACCGCCTTGATCTTCTGGAGCGGAAGCTTCGAGATCTGGAAGAGCTGCGTTTGCGCTCTCTGGCGGTGACGCAGTGGACCGGGAGATTGCTGGGGTTCTTCGGGAGTACAATGACGAGGTAGACTTGGAGATTGAACACTTAGGGAAATATGCCATTGCGAGGTCTTACTGCGAGGGTGAACGTCCGGGCACGGTGCTGGCCCACTTGGCTAGACGGGGCAGGGAGCGCTCTTCTGTGCGAAATGAGATCTGGCGAAACTGGACTTCCGCTCACAAACGACAAAATAACTGCTCGCTTTAGGGAATACTACAAGATTCTCTACGCCTCGAGGGGGCCCACCCCGGAGGAAGGGATAGTAGACTATCTATCACACATAGAGCTCCCGTGGCTCTCCGACTCGGACCGCAGGTTTTTGACTCGACCATTTGAGAGAGAGGAAGTGGTGCTGGCACTGTCTTCCATGAGGGGCCGGGGTGCCCCGGGCAATGATGGCCTCACGGTGGCCTTCTACAAGGCCTTCTCCGACTTGCTGCTTCCCCATCTGCTGAGCCTGTTCGATGATATGGCCAATTTGGGCTCCATGCCGCCCTCCAAGCGCGAGGCTGTCATCGTAGCAATTCTCAAACTGGGCAAGGACCCTAATGACTGAGCATCGTATCGCCCGCTCTCTCTGATGAACGTTGACACGAAGATCTTCGCTAAAGTGCTTGCTAACTGCTTACACCCTCTGGTCACGACACTGGTGGCCCCCGAGCAGTCTGGTTTTGTCCCTACGCGCAACCTTGTTTATAATATTAGAACGGTCTTTGCTGCTTTTCAGCACACCCGCTCGGAGGTACCAGCCGTTGCCGTATTTTTAGATATGGAGAAGGCTTTTGATTCTGTAGAGTGGACATTTATGCATCATGTTCTTCGCAGGATGGGTGTTGGCCTCCTCTTCCTGCAGCTGCTATCTGTCCTGTACTTCAGGCCGAGGGCCCGGATCCGTATAGGCCCTCTGACCTCTGAGCCCATTGAGGTGGGCAGGGGCACGAAGCAGGGTTGCCCGCTCTCCCCGATGCTTTATGCTCTGGTGGCTGAGCCTCTCGCTTGTGCCCTTCGCAAATATCACGCTCATCGAGGCATTCGCTTCCCTACTTACAAGCTTGTTGTCTCTACTTATGCGGACGATACGCTCCTTTATGTACGCTACCCCGAGAACCATCTTACCCCGGTATTGCGGGAGGTAGTCCGGTTTGGTGCCCTTTCGGGCATTAGGGTGAACTGGACGAAATCGCTCATGTTCCCGCTTTCAGCGGCCACGGTGCAGTTTGAACCTGAGTTTCCGCTGCAGTGGACTACTGAGGCGGTCAGATATCTTGGCATCTGGCTTCATACTGATTTGGAGATCGTTCTCAGAGAAAATTATGGCTGCGCGGTTTCGAGACTGGAGGATGATGTTGAGAGATGGATTTCTCTCCCGCTGTCCCGCTTGGGCCGCATCGCGTTAATGAAGATGGTAGTGCTCCCGCGTTTCCTCTTCTTGTTCAACACTATCCCTATGGTACTTTCGGTCCAGTCGCTGCTGGTACGACTTGCATGGGCGGGTAAACAACCTAGGGTTGCTTGGCATATTCTAATACGGCCATATGCGGCGGGCGGGATCAATGCCCCAGATTTGGAGCTCTACTACCGTGCGTCCCAGTCTGCGCATGCTTATGCATGGATTCACGGTCCACAGGATGCCCCTTACGTCCGCATCGAAAGGAAAGTTGCGGACCCGACACCTCTGCTGGCCCTGTTAATGTTTAGGTGTGGCAGGGTATACTCAGACATGAGTCCCTTTCTCACTGCACCATCAGGATTCAAGCAAGCCGTGCCGAAGACGGCTGAAATGCCAGAAACCGGTCCCCGGTAGCTTGTCTCCTTTCTGGTGATGAATTGGCTTGGTAGTTTAGTCTGCCCTGTTCCCATGATGCACTGGGCCAGGGACAGACTGATTTGCATATAGCCAGTTTCTGAGCTGGGATGGTGCAGTGAGATAAATAACGGTGATGGATCAAGCCCTGATCTTTGGACTGGGTAAGAGTGGTCTGCTTAATTCAGACACTCTGTTCATCACCACCCCCTTTTCTGAATCGTTTTTGGCCACTATAGGTGTGGCAGGGTATACTCAGACATGAGTCCCTTTCTCACTGCACCATCAGGATTCAAGCAAGCCGGGCCGAAGACGGCTGAAATGCCAGAAACCGGTCCCGGGTAGCTTGTCTCCTTTCTGGTGAAGAATTGGCTTGGTAGTTTAGTCTGCCCTGTTCCCATGATGCACTGGGCCAGGGACAGACTGATTTGCATATAGCCAGGTTCTGAGCTGGGATGGTGCAGTGAGATAAATAACGGTGATGGATCAAGCCCTGATCTTTGGACTGGGTAAGAGTGGTCTGCTTAATTCAGACACTCTGTTCATCACCACCCCCTTTTCTGAATCGTTTTTGGCCACTATAGGTGCGGCAGGGTATACTCAGACATGAGTTCCTTTCTCACTGCACCATCAGGATTCAAGCAAGCCGGGCCGAAGACGGCTGAAATGCCAGAAACCGGTCCCCGGTAGCTTGTCTCCTTTCTGGTGAAGAATTGGCTTGGTAGTTTAGTCTGCCCTGTTCCCATGATGCACTGGGCCAGGGACAGACTGATTTGCATATAGCCAGGTTCTGAGATGGGATGGTGCAGTGAGATAAATAACGGTGATGGATCAAGCCCTGATCTTTGGACTGGGTAAGAGTGGTCTGCTTAATTCAGACACTCTGTTCATCACCACCCCCTTTGCTGAATCGGCCCTGTTAATGCAGGCTAAGGATCGACGTACAGGCTTGATTGATTCTTTACTACCGGTCACCCACGCCTGGCATTACATGGCGGATGCCCAAGCGTGTTCGCTGCTGTACCTTCCCAGCGCAAATCTTGAGTGGTGCTACTGGCTAGGTCCCTGTAGAGAAAAGGGAGTGATTTTGACACTGAGGCGAATTGGCATTCACACCATGGGTGATTTGTTTTCGGGTGGCACGGCGCTCACATGGGACGAGGTGACTGATGCGCTGGAGGACCCCCCTTGATAGCGCGCTTCCAGTTCCATAGGGTACATAGCGCTCTGCGGGACCTGCTTGGGCCTGATTTGACAGAACCTGTGACGGTGACTGCCTTTGATTATGTGGTCACGGCTAAGTCTTCTCAGAAATTGGTTTCCACTCTCTATCGAATAGCCCAGGCAGAGTTGTATGCAGATTACACCAAGCCACGTTTGGCCTGGCAACACGATTTGGGCACTGATATGACTGAGGACCTCTGGAGATATTGCTGCGCCAGCGTCCGCAAAGTCTCCCTGAATGGTCGCCATACACTCGCGCATTTTAAATTCCTGAACAGGACCTACTACACGCCAGAGAGGCTCAATAGATATGGACTTCGCGAGTGAGAGGTGCAGGGCCCCCCCGGCGGATTTTCTTCATGTCGCATGGTCGTGCCCCACGGTCTTTACTTTCTGGCAATTGGTCTATGTTGAAATTAATAAGACGATGAACTGTACACTGACCCCGGACCCCCTATTAGCTCTTTTTTTTGTAAAAAATTTTTTTTTTGTAAAATTTTCCTATTAGCTCTTTTAGGCTACTCTAGACCCTTACCCTCCTCCCAGCGTCGTGTGGTGGACCTGGCGCTCCTGATAGCCAAGCGTTGTATTGCCAGGGCCTGGATGAGAGGCCCCCCGCCTACGGTACGAGTGTGGAAGCGAGAGTTGATTTATTGCTGCACACAGACTGGGCTGTATAGCGATCTCATGCCTCCCAAGAACAGACCTAAGAATTACTGGGCGGCTGTGTTGGAGGGTGCAGCCCCTGTGAGTGCACTGGCTGATACTGCTGTGGCCCCTGACGAGGAACGGGATGGTTTAATGGGGGAGGCTCCCGATGCTGCCCCTGACACACCTCTGGAGGCTGAACCTCTCCTATAGGGAGTTTTTTGACAGTGAGGGTGACGTGTTGGTGTGCAGTTGGCTTGTGTTTGCTGACCCTTTTTTCCCTCTCCTTTCTGTCTGACCTACCGCAATTGTATTGTATTGTTCCTAGGAGATGCTTTTGCCACCTGTGGCGACGTGTGCTACTTGCCCTGTTCTTTGACTGCCGGCATGCCTATGATGCTGTTTTTGTTTTTGTTTGCTTGGATACATGAAAAGATAAAGTTCAATGGACATTGTTATGTCATCCTTCTCTAGCTTGTGCGGCAGCCAACCTAGAAGGCCTTTTTTCTTTCCTTTGAATCGCCGCCGGTCCCCCGGGATGTCGGCTGAAGGGCTGTGTTTTATTGGAAGCTGCTCTCCTTTATGAACGCTGCCGGCCTCCGGGTTGTAGGCACACAGCTGTGGTACATGTACAGTATTCAATAAAGCCTTTTGAACTTCAAAAAAAAAAAAAAAACAACCTTGTTTTTTATACGTAGGCCAAAAAGCGACGCGTTTCAGAGGGTTTGAACTGGTCCTACCTCCTTCATCAGGCTTGTTACAATTGTGTTCTAACACTGTATATCACGATATGCACAGGTCGAAAAAGATCTCTTTTCAATGCAAAGAAATCTTTTTCGACCTGTGCATATCATGATATACAGTGTTGGAACACAATTCTAACAAGCCTGAAGAAGGAGGTTGGACCAGTTCAAAACCTCCGAACCGCGTCGCTTTTTGGCCTACGTATAAAAACCAAGTGTTCATGAAATTTATGTTGTGGTGTATTACACATGTTCCAGATGATTTGTTAAATGTCTTTTGTCATAATTATTGATTCATTGACATTGTGATTCTTTATTTTTAATGTTTTTAAAGTGTATGACTATGTTTTTATGATTAAGTTGTATAGTTCTTATGAATCAATCTAATAAAATCCCTCAAAATATATATTTTTTAATTTTATATTCAAATTTTTTGACTTCCTGGCAACTGAATATACTGACCCGTTGTGTGTTGAGTGAAACGTGGATGTGAGCGTAACATTGGAATGTTGGGTGCATAATTGGAATGCTAAGAGAATATCCCAAAGGGAATCCGTTCTAAGACTTTAGAACCACAGGTCACAACCAGTGCTTAATTTGTAAAATATGAAGGGCAGGTGCTCATAGTTTTTATAGAGGCCATGCCCACTGCCCCAGCTCCACCCACTTCCTCCTGTGGCTCCACCCACTTTCTTTATTTGCTTAACCCACATCCACAAGCTCCAACAAATCAGAGCCACCTCCTCACTTTTTGAGTTCTGCAAGAAGCTAAAGGCCTGGCTATTTACAAAGGCAAAACCAAAGGGGATGACGGATGGAGTGTTGAACATTGCAAGCACTCACCTCCAGTCAACTGATCTGGGTTTAATCCATCATCATTATTTAGCTCACTCCTCCATCCCAGTTCAGAAATGGCCATATGCAAATCTGTCTGACCCTGTGCCTCATGGGAACAGTCCAGCCCGAACTGCCAAGCCATGTCTTCCCTGGACCGGAAACAAGCATCCTGGGACCAGTTTCTGGCTAATCAGCCATCATCAGCCAGGATAGCGTGAATCCAGTGGCAAAGTGAGCAAGGGACCCACGTCTGGGCATACCCTGCCAACTTAAGGCAAACGAAGCAAAACCAAAGGGGATGATGGATGAAGTGTTGAACATTGCAAGCACTCACCCCCAGTCAACTGATCTGGGTTTAATCCATCATCATTCTTTATCTCGCACTCCCCCACCCCACCCCAGTTCAGACATGGCCATATGCAAATCAGTCTGACCCTGTGCCTCATGGGAACAGTCCAGCCCAAACTGCCAAGCCATGTCTTCCCTGGACCGGAAACAAGCATCCTGGGACCGGTTTCTGGCTAATCAGCCGTCATCAGCAGGCTAACTTGAATCCAGTGGAACAGTGAGCAAGGGAACTCAGGCACCTCACACCTGCCAAGCCCCTGGGTACCCTCCTGGGTGATTAATGCACTATACAAATCAATATAACATAACATGTAGGAAGCCTATGACAACAACTTAAAAGTGAAATCAAATTAGAGAATGTGTGTAAATCTCAAAATGCAGCTTTAGGAGAGGTAATTTGAGGACTTGGAGCAGCTTTGCAAATGAAAGAAAATATGATTGTACTGTGCTGTTTAAAAGAAAATAAAGGATTAAGGAAGGAATACATTAAAGAAGGCAGCAACAAGTTCAGGAAGGAAGAGGAGCCCTGGACTGAAGAAATAAGAAGTGGATGAAAGAAGAAGGAAATAAGAAAAGAATGTGAAAGGAAGAAATGAAGGATAGAGGGAGAAACACACCACGTATGTTTGTAAAGCACATATTCACTAGAGGGGGCCTTAACACCAAATTAAAATGTTGTCATCCAGCTCAATTGCACTAATTTTATCTAAAGATGAACGATTGAGTGGCCACACCAAGATTTCAATTTATGACCCTGAGATAGAACACAGATTCCTAGAGTGGATATAAACATAGATGCAAGAAGGAAATAATTAAAAAGGAGAGTGAGGGAGGAGAAGAGGTCTGAAGGCAAAGATAGATACGGTAGACTAAGAATGTGAAGAGAAATGTGGAAAACAGAGATTGGGATTGGAAGATTGGAGTGGAATGTGATGAGAAGGAAAAGTGAAAAGAGTAGAAAGCCAAGGGAAGAGGAGTGGACGGCGGGGAGCGTGTAAGAGTCCAATGGAATGGAAAGATGGAAACGTGAACAAGCATTTAATGAGGGGAGGTGGCGATTAAGAAAGAATGCGGATGTAGAGCAAAAAGTAAAGGAACATTTGAGAGAAGGGATGGAATGAGGTGTGAGGGAGAGGAAGAAAAGCAGATACTGCGGGAGAGCAAGAATATAGTACACCTCTTCTTTATTAAATATACAGTAATTAATTATATAAAGTTGAGGGGTTATAGGAGTGTATCATTCTTGGCCTATCTTATCAATGCATAGCAGTGTTGTCCAAGACACGCAATAGCGATTCTTTGACTGTGTTAAGTTTTATGCCAATCAAAGATATTTTGTGCCATCTCAATAGGTATTCCTAATAAAACATAATAAAGTGTCAGTTATACCATTGGGATTACACTTTGGTAGAGAACCACACTCTCATGCTTCAAACAAATAGTGCTATTACATGATCGGGCTATAAGTCGTGAAATCCCACTGCCACCTACTTTCAAACAAAGTCAGACATTCAACTCCATTCAGAGAGACATCCACACACACCTTTTAACTAATAAAGCACAAAATTCAATTGAGTCTGCCGCCTGTGCTATATTAGGATTGCAATTTATGATCAGCGAGTAACAAAAGGATGTCTGTGACATAATACAGAAACCCACTGAGCTATCCATATAAATACAGTTGTGTCATCTTCATGGTACATGTTCTACATTACCCCTCTGCACCACCACCAAAACTATAACTAGACACAACTCTGATCTCTCTCCAACAGGGACATAAGGCTGTAATTATGCAGCAGGGGTTTACATGACATGGATGTTTGGAGGTGAAGGGACAATGTGGGGCGATAGATCTCAGCAGGCTTGTGGGGGTGGGGGGCAGGTACAGAGCGCCCAACAAAGCCTAGCCCCTCTGTTAGCATGTTTTGAATCAATGCTTTTTTTCTCCAGGTCGAAACTGATAAAATCCCTGTGTATCCTCTCTCTAGTTGAGGGGAATTGGGAAAGCATCCTGATTTGAGAGGGCAAGACTAAGAAGCGCTTCATGGTCTCATGTGCAAACTCCTAAAGTATGGATGCTCAGCGCCCACAGCAAGCTTTAATCAAAGCGATGGTGGGGAGGGATGGCTGGAGCCATGGTGCACTGTAACAGGAATGAACGAGTGCTGTGGCAGGGAGGGGCATTGTGATATGGATGTGTAGGGGACTGTAAGCAGAGTGGCACTGAGATACAGGTAAGAAAGGCACTGTGGAGAGAGGAGCACTGTGATGCAGGAGAAGGCCCCTGTGGAGAGAGGGGCACTGTACGAGGTAGCAGTGGAGGAACAGTCATAGTGGCAGGGATGGGAGGTATTCATCAAGGTGCTTGTGGCTGCAACGGTGCCCATTGCAGAAGGGAGAGGATGGGTGTGATAGGGACGAAACGGTACTTGGACAGGTAGAAGCGAGTATGAGTACACAAACACTTTTTCCACAAGCCTGTGCGTTCTGAGTCGTTAAAGCTGCAGAAGCCATATGTGCCCTGCCAGTGTAGGGCAAATCCTTTGCATGCGCACGCCTCATTACACTGCCCCTCTAAACAGAATGCTTTATTAATCACTTAGTAACATGCAGTGTACTGTTCGCAAACTTCCTGCCTATCATGATGTATTTAAAATAAAGCTTTCTCCGTATCAGACAAATCTTAGTGAAACCAGATTTCACTCTAATTCTTATTGTAATGCCATCAATATTGAATAATCCAGGTACTAATACACTGAGTGGCAGAAAGAAAAGTTTTCATTTTCGGACCACCCTCAGCTCCTTCCTGTATTGTGTTATGCTGCTGCAAGGCCTTTTCTGTGCCACTGAGGCAGGCAGTTTGCTGCAGGTGCAGCTGTGCACAAATTCATTGATGGTGTCTCACATCCAAAGAACACAATTCTGTCACTCTGTTACCTGTAGGGTAACAGTTGTGTGTAGAATAACGCACCTACAACTCATCTAACCTCGCAGCTTCAGGTACACTGGAAAGCACAGACAGCTGGCTGGCGCCGCTGAAATGTGCTTCCACTTGATCGCACTTGATCGTATGTGCAGTTTATACTGCGCATGACACAACACACCTACCTGTCCCCCACCCTTGAGACCAGGCACTGACGTACACCAAAGCTAGCACACTGGCAGCATGAACCAAATCTGAACACGCAGGTGCACCAGCCTCGCTCTGGGGCAAGGGCATTTTAAAGACCTGTGCACAGTGCTGGCTGTGCTTCAGAGACAAATTCAATAGACCCAGCCCTGAGAAATAGGTGCAGGTGATCAGCACCTGAGAAAACGGCAAAAATTAAGCACTGGTCACAACCACTCCAAACTTTCAATAGGTTCAATTATACCTTGCTCACTTAATGATTTCAATTCCTGTTACATTTCTTCCCTCATGGCAAAAGGTACACTTCTCAGCTTATGAACCACCGGCTATAAGAATTATGCAATGGGAAAAGCCCTTAATTTGACCCGGTTTTCACTGAAAACTTTGGGAAAGCCTTCTCCCAATCATGCTCCTCCATTGCCCACACAGATTTATATTCATAGTTCAACAAAACTTGTTCTTGACTATTAGGATATAAGATGATCCCCAAATTCTTCTGTTACAACCACCCCAATAAGCATGAACTATCCTTTGATACATAAACTGTGAAAGGAGTACTGTGTTCTTTAAAGCGCAAAGTACAATCAAATTCATCTAATACTTCCACTGGTTTACCACCATATGTTATAGGTTTAATTTGGGATCTTCTCAACTTGACATTTCCAAATGTATTCCACTCATCTGGACCAATCAGGGTGAAAAATGATCCAGAGTCTGCCATCATGGGTGTGGGAAACCATCAATGTCCACCTGACAAACCGTTCTCTTGGCCAAATTGGAGTCAATTTTCAAGACATTACCATTTCCTAAACTTTTGACTAGTGAATTTGAAATCATCATGACCAGATTCCCTCCATCTCTATCAGAACTTGAATTTCTTTTGTCACCCTGGCAACTGAAAGAATTTTCTTGGGATTGGCTTTCCCAAATGTAAGTTTAGGTTTGCAGACTTTTGCAAAATTACCCTTCTTTTTACATTTGGCACAACTTGTATCCACAGCCGGACACTTGGTAGCATTTCCTAAATTATTTCTGCTGCCACACCTATAATGCTATGATACTTTTTGTATGGTGTCCATTATCTTTTCCTTTTTTTTCTTAGCACCTGTATCAGAATTCACAGCTTGAGCATGCGTTTTTAATGCCATTTGATGCATGTACATTGCCATAAATTATAAAGTGTTGGCTCTTTCAAATTCTTTGTCTAATGTTAAATTCTCTGTAGTTAACCATTTTTCCTGAATTTTCTTGCTATAAATTTTTTCAACGAGTTGGTCCCGCAACATTTCACCCTCAAATGCTTTGTACTCACATGTTGCAGCATACCCTCAAATCACTCATAAAATTCTCTATTAATTCCTCAGGAAGTTGTTTCCTCATATAAAACGTATGCCTTTCCATAATGACATTGCATTTTTTTCAACCTAGTATCCAACATTTTGATGGCAGAAGAATATCTATCCACCTCATCGTGTAGAGTAACCACACGTAAGTGCTTTAATAACTTTCTCGCTTCTGTAGCTAAAGAATGCCGTAATATTGCCAGTTTCTTCTTCTGGGTAAAATTGTTCTCCATCAATGGCTTCCATATACGCTTCAAAACCCTCCAACCACAATTCCTATTCCACAGGTGGATTCCCAGGAGTGGACAAAAATGGAAGTGAAGGTAATGCTGCCTGCTGCATTATGTGAAATTAAAGTTTTGCTTGAAGAAGGGAAAAACTTAATTGTTGAGGCTGAAAAAGCTATTACGCAGGAATTGCAGGTAAAGCAGTGCTTAATATGTGCAGGAGCTTTCAGGTGCTAAGCACCGGCACTTTTTTAACAGGGGCTATTGAATTTTTCTCCCCAGTGAGATGAGCCCAATATTTATATTTATTAACAAGAAATGTACCTACCTGTCCTGTGTCATCCTCCTTCCTGCGGGATGGCCCACCCAGGTCCAGGCATGATGACTGCATCACGCTAGTGATGTCAGTAGTGCAAGCTTGCCTTTTAAGGGGCATTTTCTTTTGCATTGGTTAATTATTACAGTTGAGGACGGGCTGATGGGTGAGCTGCGGGCAAGGCAGACTGGGTCCTGGAAAGTTCAGGTCTCAGCAATAACCTTAATACGACATCGTTGAAGTAAAAAAATAGTGCTTAGCTGCTTTCTGTTAACTACTAGCATGCACTGAAATGAAAACAAAGCAGAAGAAGGCCATCCATTATTCCTTTTGACTTGTCGTTTGCATTGCATGCTGATGCTCTTGGCCTGGGCCGGGGGCCCGCCAAAACTTATTATTTGCAAGCGATCTAATGGAGCCAGTGCCAAGGAGACTGCAGGTCACACGCAACAGAGCATTAGATAGTACTACAACAAGTCGCTATTAATTAATCTGGAGCAGATTTACTATTGTATGTCCTCTTCACCAATTTCTTTGCAGCAAATAAATGTATAAGTTAACTGTCAACTCTGCTTTTTCAAGCTCAGCACCTTGTGACTCAACGGCCCCTTTCGTCTGCCACACCTGACCTTCCAATTTATGGGTAACCAGAGTAAATTGCCAGTGCCAATGCTTTTCCGCATATGTAAACCGACATGTTCTTCTTTTTGCAGAATCTGCAAATGAAAAAGGTCAGGTTACAGCACTTGTCTGCAGCTGTAGTACAAGTTTTAGGCAGAACCCAGTGACACACGTATGGACAGAAGTTCCTGCAGGCTATCTATGTTTGTGTTTCTAACGCAAATTGGTCCACTGTAGGACCCCTGGCTCTAGCATCTCCATTCTTGTAGTAACCTTAGCTGTAAATCAGACAGTTAAATGATTATCAGACAGGCCTTGTGTGTGAACACTCACAGATATTTTAAATTTGCGCATTCATCTCAAAGGCCCGGACTGTGCCACGTTTCATGTTGCAGTTTCCATCTGCACTGCTTCCCTGCCAACACAAGGCAACATCAAATGAATACTACAGTCTTCGGGCAAGCTGCTTGGAGAACCTCAAGGCTCCATGGCGACTGATGGAGTTAAAATTAGATTAACTTTTTCCAAAAACAAGTGGTAGTTTCACAT
Organism: Lissotriton vulgaris; assembly: GCF_964263255.1. Taxonomy (NCBI): domain Eukaryota; kingdom Metazoa; phylum Chordata; class Amphibia; order Caudata; family Salamandridae; genus Lissotriton; species Lissotriton vulgaris. The sequence continues at coordinate 1,287,947,833 of NC_141687.1, read as the reverse complement.
TGAAGAATTGTTCTTCCGGCCTTGAAACTAATTAAAACAGCAGAATGTAAACAATGCACGCTATATTATTTGTGTTTTGGCCCAATAAAAAAATACCACTATCACTCTCGGACACACATTTTTCGCACACACTTTGTGGCCCGTTCACATAATTTACACTAGCGCACCCAAAAGTTATCTTCTGACTGCCTGGCCACTTCATCGTTCGGCAAAGCACTGTTTCTGTTTGAAGTAATTTGTAGCTGGTTAACTTGGGAATGTCTCAGGAGGCTGGAAGGGAGAGGGTTGGTTTGCTGTTGACTTAAACATTCATCACCACTTTTTCTCACAGTTTACCTGATTTGAAGCTTGCAATGGTTAGAGGAGACTGGAATGTTTTGTTTATGTCCATAGGGAGTAATGCTAAACAAAACCGGACATTGCGTGGCGATAAACAACTTAGAGGACCTTATTAAGCAGGAATTAAATATGAACAGCAATTGCAAAAAGAGCTCAATTGCAACTTTTGTCTGTGAAGTATTGGTGTGGCGCACCTAAAAATCATAGATTGTATAAATATTATATATATCATCACAATGAATAACGTCTTGTTCTCTGTGGTAGGGCCACGGCTGCTGCTGTATTTAGGGTGCAGAGGTTGCGAGACCTTACGTTATGATCGGATATTGCTACTGCGAGCCTGCATTCCTGCTTTCTTTCAAGTGCATTGCATTGATTGATGCTTCTGTTTTGGAGGGTCAGGTCTGGTTGCAGCTAGGGAGAAGGGGTGGGGAAGTCAGGTGTGAATAAGTGACATTCCAGAATAAGCATCATCAGAAAGGAACAGCAGGGCTTTAATTTCAGCATTTACACGGGTCAGCCCGCTGCAGCACTGGACTCCAGATAGGAGCTCTGTCCTTCGCATGGCTCGCTACCCACTGCCGAGCACCTGCAGGGGTTCTGCAAGTCAGATCCTGACAGCCTGTGTATACAGGAGTTAATGGGGCATTGATGGGCTTCCTGTGGGCTAGGGATGTGGAGGTGAGATGTCAAGGGTGTGTGGTGCTCAGTCTTCTAGTGCTCTAGTGAAGTAGTGTGGCTCACTGGTTAGAGGCGGCAGACCCGAGAGCAGAGGACGGCCCGGGACCAGGGTTCGATTCCCGGCGCGGCAGGTTTCTGGACCAGGGTCAGCGGACTCGATAATTCTCTCGCCTCGGTGCCCACTCTGATCAGCGTTCACACTCGGCAACTCTGGGCATTAGCTTGCCTCATCTTCACTAACGGCCCCACCAGACCGCCGGGGATGCCTGGTCTCACCCTGGAGATACCCATTAAGGGACCATCTCTCAGGGAAGCCAGGAAGGGTTTCGCAGCGGTCGAAGCGCCTTGGGACCCTCCGGGTAAGTAGTGCGCTATATAAATGCCTATACATTTACATACATTTACATTTACAGTCTTCCACCGGTCTGGGTGGATGTGTGGTGTTTTCAGACTTACAACGCTGTGGGTGACCGGCACCTCCTCAGGATCTTGCTGTGCCACAGCTTGGCCCATCTGTGCTTCGATGATATGCGGCTAGTGACTGACCCTCAGGCACAGGTGCACAGTACAGGGTATAGACTGTCCAGTAGTGCATCCTTATGGCGATGCACATGGCTCATTTCCTGACCTTTCAACCTGTAGATTTTGGTCTAACGCTTGTAATGGCACGTTCAGCAATACTAGTTCTGGGTGTGGGTGGGTGGAGCCAAAAGAGGAAGTGGATAGAGTCAGTGGAGTGAGTGGGTGGAGCCAGGGGTGTGTGGGTGTGGCCTCCTTAAAAAATGTGAGCACCTGCACTTAATATTTTACAAATTAAGCGCTGAGGTAAAGTAAAATAAGCAATGCTCTAACACGTGAATGAAACAATAGGTAGAATGTCATTATTTCAAAGGTGTGCAAATCACCGATGCAATAAAACATAGATGCGCGCTAATTTCTGTAAATAAAACACTTTGAGATGACCAGGTAAGGTGTACGTATCACTGATACTCTTTAGTATGTGCATGCTCAGATTGCAATAAAATCACAGAGGCACAATAATGTACAAGAACAACACATGAGATGACCAGGCAAGGAGGGCGTGTCACTGATAATCCCTTGATGTGCACGCTCCAATTTACAATAAACATCACAATATGACACTAAACAATCACTAGAAGTCACTGTGCCAAAACGTTATAATCATTATTACAAATAAATCATCGAACAAGGTGTGCGCATAAGCCATAATGCCAAACAATACACCGCTGTTCAAAAGTTAAATGTTAGTTCAACAGAAGGTGTGTGCATCAATGATAAGTACCCTGTGGTTGAAAAGCAAAGGGCAACCTCACGATCAACACTGTTGATTCCAAACCTACATGAGGCCGTTGGCTGCCAGGGTTGCTGGGCAACACGAGCTTGACTGAGTCAGGGCTCTCCCACAGTGCGTAGGTCCACAAAGTCAAAGACAACATTCAGAAGCACTTATCTGCCAGGCTCCGGAGTCCTAGTTTCATAATGCCGCCCTCCGACAAATTCCTTCAGGGTGAGCGCTGAGGTGCCAAATCAATGCTGCAGCGGTCCTTGTACTTCAAAAGCTAAAATCAGCCGCAAGAATGATAAACGCCTGTCCTGCTAACCGATTGTCGCCGCTAAAAAGACTTCAAAGCCAGTAAGGTTTCTCAAAAGTAAAGTATTTATTGGGTGAAGAGGTTAAGAGCAACAGAACAGGAAAGGCAGTATCCAACCACTGTCGTTTTCAGAATTTCTAGGTACCAGGTTCCACCTTGACAACTGTGTCCAAGAGGGCACCTGCTAAAGCTTCATAAATCTGGACCTTATCATACGCACACTTAGGCCTCAGAGTCAGCCGTATTACCCATGAAAGATTTATCCACGTTCTCCTGATTATAAACATATGCACTTGCAGTTTAACGAGCAGGCCCACCAAAGCGTAAAGGCCCTCCCCAGCGGCCAAGACTTTCTTATCCCCTAGTTACTCTCTCTTTCTGGTCAGAGTGTCCGGGAGGGGGTTGGTAAAGAGCAGAGATGACAAAACGTCAGCATCCGGCACAACCCCGCCATGACTCTCCTCTAGCAGCTGTGTCATAACATCAGCCACAAAAGGTAGAGGAATAACTTTCAGCAGAAGTTGCAGCCAACACCCCCTGATGGAGGTTAAGCAAATCACACAAATCTTTACTTACTACTGTAGTAGTTGACTCTTTGGATACAGAGGAGGGAACAATCAGTATCTGCCAAACAATATTTCTGCCCAAGTTAACCAGCACCTCCAGTCTTGAATCAAGCTTTGACCTTCTGGTACCCACCCGTGCCAGTGGAGTTATGCAGTACAGGAGGGCGAATAGTGCGACAGGGTTGACTAAATCAGCCAGTCGGTCAGAATTCTTTATTTCGCAATGCTTCCAAACCATATAAAGTACACCAAATAATAAAACATACTCAATTTATACAATATACAATATATACAGTCTAAAAGCAGGATAAAATCCGTAAATAGTATGCAAAATTTTAAGATATCCAACAAAAACGCCATGAGCTTTGTAAAGTGCATAGTGCCATCAAGATTTGTTTTATAAAAACACATCACATCTGTGCTACCAACTCCCAATCAGTATGAGCTCTCCTGTATTTTATTGAGCACCATCGGTATGAGGCCGTTGCATAACATACAAAAGGATCAACAAGTTTTTTTATGAAGTAAAGTGGTGGTCCGCATTTCCTAAAATTGTATTTAAGCAAAAGAGGGCGAATGTACCTCTTCCTTTAAATCTTATAAAATCTACAAAAAAAAACAATAAATGAAGGTCAGACTGGACTGACCTCCAGTCACTGGGGCAGGTTGACAAATCATCTACCGAATACCTATTACTTGGAAAACCCATCACCAGAGGAATATAATTAAGACAGAATCTCACTAAAATAAACCGATGTTGAGGGTTTGTCACAAACACTAAATACGAGTATTCAACCTGTGTAATGGAGGGAGATGTTTGATACAGCCTTACAGAGGATTTTGCACAACTTATCTCCACTCTCACTCTCACAGCCTTCGCTAGAAAGATTTCCTTGATTCTTATGATGGAGACAGACATGCAGCTGGACGGGTTTTCTTATATCTCATTTATTACGTAATTTAATTTATTATTTACATATTGTAAAGAAGCAATCTTGTATGCGTAGTCCAGGTATAAACAATCCCTAATAATGCTGTGGGGCAAGTTAAACTCTTCCTTCCTCCAGTTTGAGTGCCATAATAAAATAGATGCTAATTGCACAACATCGGAGAGCTAAAGAGGTAGAGGTGGAGCAGCAAGCTCTGTATGGCAGTTATAATTTGAACATTAAAGGCCAGTAACTTTTTAAAAGACAGTCCTCAATAGGATGTAGATTATCTATCGCCCCCATCCACCCCACCCCTGCCCCATATGTTGCAGTAAAAATGGCTTTTGCTGAGTATACTTTCTTTATTTCCTCAATGGGCTTAGACCAAGCTTCTTGATAAAGTTGAAGATAGTCATTACACTTTTTGTCCATTACAAGGGCTCTGTTCGATACCCTATGTGACAAGAAATGCTTCCTACCAAATAGAACACATAAGTAAGGGAATGTATCCATCACCTCCAGCATACGTGTCTTGATGCAAAATACTGGAAGTTTCTTAGGGCATAACCCTGCCACTCATACAAAAGATTTTGATTAATTTGCACGAAGATCCAGGCTTTTCATAAATTTTGAGTATGCCTCTATAGGTTTTTGCAATGCCACCCCAGTCCTGGCTATTAACACAGCGTTGTCTGTGTAAAGAAGTATTGGGAGGGGAGCTGCATTGAAATCTGTAGTAGACCCTATCACGGCGGCCTCCAACCTATTAGGGTAAATTGAGAAGAAAAAATTAGCGAGGACACACCCGCTTAATCTGAAAAGGCCTCGTACACTCCTCATCCCTACCATAACGAAGGCAAGCCGTTACTTGTGTTTACATCTGACGTATAAAATGAATTAGGGCCTCATCTATGGCGACCATGATCGATCTTATCTTGGGATGGCTAACACAGTCAAAGGCGGCTTACTAATCCATAAATGCCAAATAGATCTGCCCATTCTTCACCACCTACAGACTTATTGTCAACCTCTCATGCCAAAGAAAATAAAGGCCCGCATGATCATTACATGCAAGATGTTGCTTGTGCTTTGGTGATCTTCCCGCAAAAGGATTCTGAGGCCAGTAAAAATCTATTGTTGAGCCATTCTCCACACTCCCAAATGTCTTGCCAAATAATCCTGTGTCCTGATCTGATTTATTAATTATTTTAAGGTTTCTAGTTATTAAAATCCTATTAAGCAAGTTACCATGCTCATTATTAAGCATGGGCGAAATTTGCGAATTCGCAATCCGCGAATTCGTGTGAAAGTGAACTCGCAATTCGCAAAATTCGCGAATTCGTGCGAATTTGCTGTTTTTGCCAGTTCGAGAGGGTTTTTTACAAGTTCGGGAACGCAAACTTACTTTTGTGGTCGCAACGGTCGCAGCCATGTTGTTTCTACGTGTCCAGCCTGTTTGCGACCCTGTGGTTCATCGCAGACACCCTCCAGTTCATCACTGCCACCCTCTGGCTCACCAATGCCACCCTCTGGTTTGCCACTGCCACCCTCTGGATCATCACTGCCACCCTCTAGTTCACCAGTGCCACCCTCGGCTTCATCACTGCCACCCTCTGGTTGATTACTGCCACCCTCTGGTTCAAGGCTGCCACCCTCTGGTTCATCACTGCTATCCTCTGGTTCATCACTGCCACCCTCTAGTTCATTACTGCCACCCTCTGGTTCGCCACTGCCACCCTCTGGATCATCACTGCCACCCTCTGGTTCATCACTGCCACCCTCTGGTTCATCACTGCCACCCTCTGGTTCAAGGCTGCCACCCTCTGGTTGATCACTGCCATCCGCTGGTTCATCCCTGCCACCCTCTGGTTCATCACTGCCACCTTCTGGTTTGCCACTGCCACCCTCTGGATCATCACTGCCACCCTCTGGTTCACCAGTGCCACCCTCTGGTTCATCACTGCCACCCTCTGGTTGATCACTGCCACCCTCTGTTTCAAGGCTGCCACCCTCTGGTTCATCACTGCTATCCTCTGGTTCATCACCTTGTGGTTCATCACTGTCACACACTGGTTCATCACTGCCACCCTCTGGTTCATTACTGCCACCCTCTGGTTCGCCACTGCCACCCTCTGGATCATCACTGCCACCCTATGGTTCATCACTGCCACCCTCTGGCTCAAGGCTGCCACCCTCTGGTTGATCATTGCCATCCTCTGGTTCATCCCTGCCACCCTCTGGTTCATCACTGCCACCCTCTGGTTTGCCACTGCCACCCTCTGGATCATCACTGTCCCCCTCTGGTTTATCACAGCACCCTCTGGTTCACCACTACCACCCTCTTGTTCACCACTGTAGATTATGGGGGGAAAGCAAAGCACACCATCCCAGCCTCAACTGAGATGAATTCATTTGGGGATGGTTAATGTGTCACTGAATTTGAGCGTCAAGTCTGGCACCTGCTTCCTTAGCTGTAAGTGCTTCCTGTTGCAGTTTAATTTTTTTTACAGGAGCATTGTTCCATACTTGTAACTATTCTCTGACCCTGCTTTGAGGGTCAGAGCAGGGTCAGAGAAGAGATGCAAGTAGGCAACTGAACTCTGGAGGGGCCCCTCAGGAAGCACTACAGGGAATGCTTACAAATTAGCTTGAACTTTTGCACCTGCTAAGTGCTTTCAGTTTAGCAAAATTCGTTTTTCTGAAATTTCACGAGATTCGGGGGACTCAAATTTGTGCTAAATCGAACTCGCAATCCGCGAATTCGTGCAAATTTGCGGATTGTTTTTTTTTGCGTGTTCGCTGGTTTTTTGCGTCTTCGCAAGCCGCTTGCAGCGCACCGACCGCAAAGTTACCCATGCGGTCGTACATGGGCGCGGCCATCTTGTGCGCATTGCGTATTTCCGGTTCCGGGCGCTATTGTCAATCTCGCATTGTGTGCGGCGCGCTATTACGAGTTCACCTGTGTTTTTGCGTGCTTGCGATGAAAATATTGCACAAACTTACCCACGCGGCCCTCTATGGGCGCGGCCATCTTGTTTTTCATTCATTGCTATGGTTTTTGGGCATGCTACCTTTCTATCCATCTTACATCTTTGTAATTCTATGTTTTTCTGAACTTTTTTTGCTTTTTTTTGCTTATTATCTATCTCTACAATTTCCTACATCTATATTTTGTGTTTTTTTAAAACTTTTTGTTACTTTATTACCTACTTTATTTCTTTCGCTCTCTCTCTTACTTTTTTCACACCTATTCTTCTTTCCTTTTTCTTGTGACCAGGACCATGGCAAAGGGAGCCGACAAGGGCAAGGGGAAGGGCCCAGCACCCCGTACCCAGCTCCCTTGCTGGCGTTTGAGGGGGGAGCTAGTCCAGGCCAGGGAGATCTTCTCTGCGGTGGAGGTGGCCACCTTGATGGTGTTTGTGCAAGTCCACCTCCCTAAGACCGTGGAAGCACGTGGGCGGATTGCTTCCGGTTACGGCCTCCGGGAGCATCGCCAGCTGTGGGAGAAGGTGTGCCAGCACATGTGTAAGGAGTCCGGGGTCCGGCACACCTACCAGCAAGCGACGCACCGGTGGACTGACATCCTGGACCGGGAGCATAATATGCTCAACATGCTCGGATTTTAGATCCCTGGCCTTGGTAAGTAGCTATTTAATAACTACTTTTTTTTCTTTTACTCTGTAATATTGCTAATCTATTTCTTTCCTGAAGAGTATGAATGCTGCTGATTCGATTACATTGCAGGTAAATTAATCTTTAAATAGCTTCTGTCATTGCAGGAGCTCGTCTGGTTATTGGCGTTGCTACTATGCTTACTTGTTGGCAACTTTTTACTCATTTGAGAGCATTACTGCGTAATGGTAGAGACAGTACACTCAAGTCTAGTCCTTCTTTGTACTCCTGCCTGCTGCTGCCACTTTGAAGAGATAGTGGTGGCTTGATACGTTGAGTATATTATTTAGTACTTGTTATAGGACATTTGTTAGTGGTCTGCAATCATGATGACGGACTGTGTCTGTCACGCGACGTCTCGTGCTGCTGAGTGGTGGCAGTCGTACTAGAACCTTTTTGTTGTTGGTGTAGTTAGTGAATTACATAACTTTCCTATTAGACGGTCTGCGAATCCTGCAATACTGTACTACTATCCTCCTAGTTGACCAGATCAGATGCAATTGTTGTTCATTTGTTTCCCGGACATAATTTTAGATTGTGTTCAAAGAAATCAAATATTTCCCAAAAAACAATCATCCATGTTGTGTTTCTTTATTTCATGTTCAACAGAAGCTCCCAGGGGCAAGGCGGCGACGGCGACTGAGACTCCGGTGGAAGAAGGTGGACAGGATCAGTCCCTTGCAGGCTCTTCTGCTGGCCCCAGTAAGTTGTTCTATTGTTATATTAATACTTATACTTCCCTAACGTTTACAGCTTCTATTCATTACAAACTGTTTCCTAATAATTCTATGTTTTACAAAATAGTCTTTGATCTTCTTCTAATGTAGACTACATTCTACATTCTTATCCTGCCTCTACCATCACTCTCTGTGCTACTAGTATTTACGATTATGAGTCGGTCTGTGTAGGTAGCTAAGCTTGCCCAGTCGGCAAACGGTGTGAAACAAAACTCTGATCCAGCAATAGCTCTAGGCACTGAGTGCAGTCCTCTGGGTTGCCCTTGCTGTCTATTCCAGTCTTCTTAATGTAAGTGCATTGACAATTTCCAACAACAAAATGTCATTGTTTACACCAAGTAAAAAGTAGCAGTTGCCTTTTTGATTTGAGAGGAGCACATCCCATACCGCTAGTGTTTCAGGGACTATTCTGCACACAAAGAAGTATGGACAAGAGAAATAGGACATTGTTGAGGATAGATGCAGTTCGACTTTCAACATAGCTCAGTCCGAAAAGAAGTTGAACCCCCAATCCCCTGACTGACTATCTAGTGTGTCTGACCAATGATTTTACGACCCCGAAGAACAGAAGAAGACTACCGCCGAGTCCCGGCCTATCTGAGTCACTGAAAAATTACTGCCAAGTGCAGTAGTTCAAACCCTTCCGCTCACTCACTCGTGAACAAAAACCACAGTGTTTGTTAGTTTTAAAGTTTTATTTTCAATTAAGAAATGAAAACATGATTTCTTTATTTTTAATAGCGTAGTATTCGGAGCAAGCAATGGTGATGGATGAAGATGACGTTAAAGTTTAAACAATATTCCCATGAATGAAATTAGTATTACTCCAACTTAATAATAGTTAACAGACACATTATTAGAAGAACTGAGCGGGAGCCCCAACCTTCTTTAAAGTACTTAAAGTACTGCTGGTATTGACTTACTAGTAGTTGGTGAATGCTCTGGCAGAAGGGCAATGGAATCTTCTTTCTGTAATGAGAAAAATGGTGCACGTTAAGCAAGCATTCATCAGTTGTCATAAGAAGAAGTGTAGCATTTAATGGAATAAGCATATAAAAGGTTAACACTTCCTCCCCAAAACCGTTACTTTTTTCAATCCCAGTAATGAAAAATGTGTTATGTAACATTTTCTTCCATTACGAGATAAAATAGGGGTTGTGTATGGCATCTGAAAATATGACATGTTTTTCCTAGACGTCACAACATCTGATGCGGCACAGATGACCACCACTGCCGGGGCCAGCAGTGCGGAGGGGTCCACTCTGGATGCAGAGGCACCAACAGGAGGAGCTGGGGAGAAGACTCAGCGGCGGGGGACGGTGTTAAGTTATTATACTCCTTACTCATTGAAATGTTTTTGAGTAGGCTCGCAAAGGAGTGTATGATATACTGTACAGTAGTACACAGTACACTAGTATAAGTAGACTGTACTGTTAATAACACTTACTAATTTAGAACTACTTTCTGGGCTACTATCCCGGAGAAGACAGTCAACCTTGACTTGTAATAGCATTAGCTGCGGTACTTCTCGGGTAACCAATGGCCCCCTCTATTTCACTTCAACTCAGCTGGCAAATTTTTATTATGAAGCCAAGTCATGTCAGATGTAGTTTAGGGATGTGAAGAACGAAAAGTTAAAGAAGGGTGAAACGAAGGACGAGCGAGTCTTAATATTTATGACTGTACAGAATGGTTTTGTTGAATGCAATTCAAGATAGGAAGACAGCGGTTTCCAAAATATAATGAAACGGGTGTTAGTTGGTTGTTGACAAAAAGAAATGTTGGTACATTTGAGACATTAAGAAGAATCATAGACGTACTTTGGAAGCCTGGAGGTTATCTTCTTTATCCTCATAGATAGCAGAGGTGTATGATGTAGTAGAGCAGACTCTGAGTGGATGAAGTATGGCCAGTGGCAGTGCCACCCCTATAGAAAAGTAAGACATTCCTATCCCCACCTGCATGTACTGCTTAAAGTACTGCGAGTCTGCATCATCATGGCCTGTGTCTGTATTTCTTGGGTGAAAGCTGAGTATGCTGCCATTATGGCGGCTACCACAAGTTCATGTACCAGTAATTTGTTTTGCAACACAAGAGAAAAAAAGTAAAAAAGGCCTTTTTTTAGTACTCTCTGACTATGTATGTAGTAGTGAGTCCACCCATAGTGCTGCTAGTGGAATTCCTGAAACTCCCAGTAATGTCACAGGCTTACAAAGACGGCGGAAAGATACAAGCCAAAATGTTATACTGTTACAACAGGTATCTGTGCACACGTCGCCTTTTACAGAGTAAATGCTGTAGGTAATCAAACAACAAAAGCAATAGACAAACAATGTGGAAGTAGTCTTGATGGAAGTTTTTCTTCAATTCAGATTTTATTCACCATGCCCAGCCAACACGTGTTTCGTTAGGGCTAGTAGCCCACGACTTCATCAGGGCTCCCGCAGGCAGCGGTTCCAAAGCCTATTGCCACAATGGCTATGTGCTCTCAGCCGGTTCTAATTCCGACCTGGCTACCGGGTACTGTGGAGGTTCTCGCTGATTCGTCTCAGCCGTCTCAGCTTTCCAGTGTCTCCGCGTGTAAATGACTTCCGCATTTACACGTGGAGACGCTGGAAAGCAGTACGGCTTAACCTGCTGCGCACATGGATACTCCTATGGTGTGTCGCATCTTTGGAATTAACCATCACACAGACGGCTGAGATGAATCAGCGAGAACCTACACAGTACCCGGTAGCCGGGTCGGAATTAGAACCGGCTGAGAACACATAGCCATTGTGGCAATAGCTTTGGAACCGCTGCCCGCGGGAGCCCTGATGAAGTCGTGGGCTACTAGCCCTGATGAAACACGTGTTGGCTGGGCATGGTGAATAAAATCTGAATTGAAGAAAAAGTTCCATCAAGACTACTTCCACATTGTTTGTCTATTGCTTGTGTTGTTTGATTACCTACAGCATTTACTCTGTAAAAGGCGACGTGTGCACAGATACCTGTTGTATCAATTATGTTTGGATCTTGGTCCTAATTGGAGGTTTAGGTTCTTCCTCCTATCTGGGGCACCGTCAACATAGTGGTTAGAAATTATAAATAACGTCACACACAGGAGGTGCCAGTTGTGAATCGACAATCAAAAAACCTGGTCCGTTATCTTCAAAATGTTATACTGTGTTTGCTACTTGCTGGTGTTACTGATGCTGGTGTTACTGAGTGTCAACTTTACGTTGAATTATTTTGACTTTATGTTAAAGACTATTGGCCACAGTATGTTTCTTTCTTTCTTCATAGATGCTACTCCAAAAAGCTCACCCGCAAGGAGATGGCTGTCCGGGCCATGGCCTGTGAGCTGGAGGCTATTTGTGCCGAGTATCGGCGGTTGTGGGCTCGGGAGCATGAGGACACATCAACATCAACCAGTACATCCTCCTCCACTGCCCCCGGGTCCACCAGCCACAAGCCTCCAGCCAAACGGAGCCGTGGCCTGACAGCCTCCCGCCGACGCACAGCAGCAAAAACAGCAGCTGCCCCCCCCCCCCCCAGAGCCTGGATGGCACGTGTGCGCCGCCTCCAAAAGCGAGTGGACTACCTGGAGCGGTTGGGCGAAAAACATCAGCGCCAGCTCAGGGACCTCCGCAAAGAGCTGCGGGAAGTGCAGCACCAGCTGTCCACACTACGCCACCGGAGGAAGTGACTGTCCCTTGCCCCTTTTTTTTTTTTTTTGAAAACAGATTTTATTGGTAGCATGACAAAAATATAGCGCGTAATGCTCTGAACACCAGAGACAATCACTAGGGCAAATGATCAATAGCACATCATGCAAACATTTTCTTAGGCGATACGTCAGAAGGAAATTGTAAACAAAGAAATGTCCAATAGTAAACCCCTCTGCCCCTATCCACCCCCCCTCAACTCCCCCCCCTCCCAAGCGTGCTGCTGCCTACTCCGTCCGTGCCATGCCAAACGCTGCATATTATAAGCCTGAACAAAGGCCGTAGGGCCATCAATCGTACTGTAGGGCCTCCTCCTCTGCGGGTGGGTTCAATTCCAGGCCCCGGTAGTCCGCCCACCTCTTCCAAATTTTATAGTGCTTGAGGGGGCACCCCCGTGCAACATAGACAGGCTGCTCCAGACCCATACAATAATCCATACCATTCTGCCAGGCTGTGACGGTGGGGGCACGAGGTGCCTTCCAGGATCTCGCTATGTCCCTTTTGGCCATAGTCAGACCCAGAAGTAGTAAGTGACGCTTATATCTATTGCCTCCAATTCCAGCTAGAACATGAAGGAGAGCCAGTTTGGGGTCCCTCTGCAATTCCCAGGCCAGCACCTCCCTCAAACACCGGAACACTCTGTCCCAAAACCTCTGAAGAGCCCCACACCGTATGCAGTAGCGTGCCTACCTCAGAGTTGCATCTAAGACATGTCGGGGATGCAATCAATCCCGCCCTCCACAAGCGCTGTCTAGTGTAATATGTACGGTGGAGGTATCTGAACTGTATCAGTCGCAAGCGCGTAAAGACGGCCGCACCCCTGGGCCCCTCCAGGGCCTCAACCCAGTCTTCCTCGTCAAGCTCCCCAACATCCCGCTCCCATTGGGAGCTAAGGTGGGCAAGATCTGACGCGCTATGGTGCACCAGCGTCTGGTAGATACAGGAGATCTTTTTGTCCGGCAATTACCCCATAAAGACCTTGGCCTCAATGGGACTGAACTCCGGCAGGTCTTCGACGTCACGGATGTACGGGGCAAGAGCATGCCGGAACTGAAGGTACCTATAGAATTGGGTATGTGGCATGTCAAACTCCTCCCGCAGCATAGCAAAAGATTTGAGCGTTCCCCCAGACATAACGTCTCCCAGTGTGGAAATACCTATCATACCCCATTGCCTAAAGCTCACCAGGGCCGCCAGTTGCGGCAATCTACCATTCTGCCACAGCGGAGTCTCCAGGGTCAGGACATTCCACCACCCCACCCTGCGCAGGGCCTGCCACCAGATCTGGAAAACCACACGCGTGACGGACGGCAGCGATCCCCGGAGGGGCGCCGAGTACAACAGCGTATGTAGGGAGGCAGAGCCCATAACGTATCGCTCCACCGCGTATGCAGGATCCCCCCTGTCCGCGTACCACCAGTCGTTGAGTACAAGGAGGTGCGATGCTTCATAATATGATAATAAGTCAGATGTGGCAAAACCCCCTGTATAGGTGGAGCGGAAGCACGTCCGCAGCGCAACTCGTGCCGCGCCGCCTTCCCACAAGAAGCTGCTCAAGGCCGCATTCAGGCGTCGAAACCAAGTGTGCGGGACCAACGCCGGGTGGTTCTGCAGTTGATACAGTAGACGTGGGAGCGCGACCATCTTAAAGATGGCAGATCTACCCTGAATGGACAGCGGCATTCTGGCCCATACCTTGATATCCTCTCGTGTACGATCCCAAACCGGGGCGATGTTGCGCTCCAGGGCCACCGAGGCATCCTCCGTGAGGTATACCCCTAGATACTTCACCCCTTCAGCCGTCACCTGCAGCCCGTGGGCCCACTCACCCAGAGGATGCGGACCCCCTAGAGTCCAGAGTGTGGACTTCCCGGGGTTCATATAGAGCGCCGATGTTTCTCCAAAAAATTGTAGGATCCGCAAGATACGAGGCCCAGAGCGATCCAAGTCGGAAAGAAAAAATAACACATCGTCGGCGTATAGGGCTATTCTATCCGCCACCCCCGGTGACCACTGGAAGCCCCTCACCTGGGCGTCGATCCGCACCCACGAAGCCAGGGGCTCCATTGTGAGCGCAAAAAGGTATGGGGAGAGGGGGCACCCCTGTCTCGTTCCCCTCTGGATTCTGAATGAGCGGGAGACACCCCCGCCGACGCGGACAGCCGCCGTCATGTCAGTATAGAGTAGGCGTATATAGGCCAGGAAACGGGGACCCAGATTCAGTCGACCCAGGAGAGCAAACAGGTACGTCCAGCTCAGGGAGTCAAACGCCCTATCCATGTCAGCCAGCAGTAGCGCTACTCTCTCTTCCAATCCCCGCCAGGCCGAGATCGCCACCTGGGCTCGCCTAATGTTATGCCTAGTGGCCCGCTGGGGCATGAAGCCGGCCTGGTCCGGGTGTACCAAGTCCGTAATGTGCGGTTTGAGCCTGTTGGCGAGGGCCTTCGCCAATATCTTGGCCTCGGTATTGAGAAGGGAGATAGGCCTGTAGGACTCGTGTTTCTCCGGGGGGCGTCCTGGTTTCAAGAAGACTACCACCTCTGCATGTCGCCAGTCAGGAGGCAGCAGGCCTTTCTCCCGGCCCTCCTCAATAACCGGCCGAAAGTGGGGCGTCAACTGGGTCGCAAAGTGCCTAAAGAATTTGCAGGGGAACCCGTTCGGGCCCGGCGCCTTGCCCGGATTCAACTCGCCCAGAGCAGTGGCCAGTTAGTCGTCCGTCGGGGGCCGGTCCAACAGGTCGCGGACCTCATCCGACACGGCCCGTGGCGGAAGGTCATCAATAAATCGCTGCACCATGTCAGCCGCCAGGCACTCCCGGGGCGCATATAGGGACTCGTAATAGGAGGCGAAGCTGCCCGCAATCGCTCCAGGCTCCAACAGTGGCTCCCCATCAGGGGCGACAATCTGAGGCAGATGCTGTGCATGTCTAATGCCCTGACACAGGCGATGTAGCATTTTGCACGACTTATCGCCCCATTGATAAATGCAGCTCTGAGACAGTGGCCAGCCAAGCCTGGCGGGCCTCATCTAATAAGATCGAGGTATATTGCTGTTGTGCCAGTAATAGTCTACGCCTGAGCAGCGCGCCATCGTCCCCCTGACTCCTACGCTCCAGGTCCTCCAATGCCGCTTCCCGCCGCACCAGGTCCTTACGCTTTTCCCTCCGCGCCGCTGAGCACCAAGAGATATCAATCCCCCTCAAAGTGAGTTTCATGGCCTCCCACAAGGTCACAGGGGATGCCACCGAGTCGACGTTGGCGGACAGGAAGTGAGCTATTTCACGGGTAATATGGGCGCGGTACGAAGGCTGAGTTAACTGCCAGGGCGATAGGCGCCATCTGAACGGCTGTCTAGGACGCCCAGTGTCAACCACCACAGAAATCGGAGAGTGGTCAGATAGTGCCCGTGGCAAAATGTCAGCGGACATGAGCCTACCCGCCATTGCTCGTGGGAGAAAAATGTAGTCCAAGCTCGAGAACGAGTCGTGCGCGGAAGAGAAGTAAGTAAATTCCCTACGCGCCCCGCGCTTGTACCTCCAGGAGTCAATCCAGTCCAGCCCCGTGACCTTTGCCCACAGACGCGATGCTTGCCCCTCCCCTCCCACCACCCCGCCAGCAGCACCCCGCCATCTGTCGCAGGAGATATCCATGACATCATTCCAGTCCCCCCCAACAATTGACAATGCTGTCGGCATATCGACCCAGAGGGACATCAACTTCTCCACCAGGGCCCATTGCAGCGGGGTCGGAGCATATACACTACCAAGAACAATCATCTCACCACCTATCTCGCCCTGCACGAAGATATACCTGCCCTGCGCGTCCTGCCACGTGCGCCTATGTGTAAATGGAACCCTCCGATGAATCAGTATGGCCACCCCTGGGACCCTCTCGCGAAACCTGCATGATATGTCTGTGTAAAGCCATTGCGCTGGAGGCATAGCGCCTTCGTGCCTAATAAATGGGTTTCTTGAAGGAGCAAGATGTCGGTTCCCCTGCCTTTGGACCAAGCGAACACAGCCCCTCTCTTCACCTTATCTAGCATTCCTCTCACATTCCAGCTCAGTATTCTAGTCCCACCCGGACCTACCCGAGGGCCCCCAGCATCAGACGACATTGGTGTTTCGGCATAGAAATCATACAAGCCATACCGCAGGCACCAGCAGCAATGCTCACAACGGATCGGACGCAGCACACCCCCCCCAAACCCCACCCCGGAACCAAGTCAAACTCACACCCCAACAAACCCCCCTCCGCCCCCACCCCGCACCTCCCAAACATGGAAGCACCTGTCGCGGTCAGGGAGTGGTCCCGGCCCCAACGGGGAGCCAGGGAGCACCCCTTCCAATGGATCCCCACAGCACAGCCCATGTCAAACTAGGCTGTGGCCCCTTCTCAACTCTGAGTAAGCGTGGCTCCCAGCCAAGCTAATACACCCTGGTCAACAAAAAGGGAACAAGCAATCAAGAGAGCAAGAGTCCATGTCTCCCAACAGTCAGGGCACATCCCCGGAAGCATTCTGCGTGGCCTCCTCGTTGCGCGTGCTGGACCGTGACTTCGAGCTGCGGTGTGATCGGGACCTGCCCCGGCGCCTCTGCTGACCGTCCGGACCCCTGTCGGAGGGCCCCCCAGTCGAGGAATCTGATTCACCACCCCTGGCAGTATTGACGCGCACCATGACCGTCTCATCTGTCCATTGGAAAACGGCCTCTAGGGTATCAAAGAAAAGGGTACGGGACTGGAAGACAACCCGCAGTCGCACCGGGTACAGAAGGGCATACGGCAGCTTCAGGACCCGAAGGCGGGCCTTGGCCGCTGTGAAGGACTGTCTCTGCTGTTGCACCAATCTCGTGTAGTCCGGGAAGATAAGGATAGGTGAGTTCTCATACACGAGCTGACCCTTTGCCCTCGCCTGTTTCAGGATAGCGTCTCTGTCGGCATAGTGAGCAATTTGGCGATCATGGGGCGAGGCCGTTCCCCCACCGGGAGCTTCTGCGTCAACGCTCGATGAGCCCGCTCCACCACGAAGCAACGAGAGAGGGAATCGGCCGGCATCCACCCTTCCAGCCACTGTGTCAGAAAGCGCTCGGCGTTACCCTTCTCGCAGTCTTCTGGAAAGCCCAGGAAGCGAAGATTACTGCGCCTGGCACGTCCCTCCGCCTCCTCCTCTCTCGCCACTAGGCCCTGTTGTGTCCGCTCAAGTGCCACGACCCTCTTCTTTAGGGTGGTCATGTCGTCCTCCATGGCCGAGATACGCGTCTCCGCTCCAGTTATGCGCTCCACAGCGTTGCGCAGGTCTTGTCGAAGGAGCATAACGCCTGCGCCAACCGCCCCAATCTTGGCATCCAGGGCGTCTCTGGACTGCGTGATTGTGGCCAGGAGAGCCGCATTGTCAGGCGCCGGTGGCTGCGGCCCCTTGGCACCCGCAGCCTCGGTGAACTTGTCGATCGGGCCCTGTTTGCCCTGGCTTCCACTGCCACCCCGGGTCATGGTGGACCGATGTATGGGCCCCACTCAGCCGTCCGCAGCCCACACCCTTCCGCTGTAGGTCAGGATTCCCACCCTATGGTCAGGCGGCAACTGCCTTGCCCCCAGTCAGAGCCCAATTACGGCAGGAGAAAGCGGGGGGGAAGGGGGGAGAGCGGGGGCCCCCCTCCACGCCAAGCACTCCACAAATGTCCGGCCCGAGGTCCGAGTCGACCCCCGATGCGCCGTGTGGACTCCGGTCACCCCAGTGGTCCCACTATCTGGGCACTTAAAGTCCACTGCAGCTGTCCGTGAGCACCGCCCCCGTCCACCTCCCAGCCGGGCTAGAGGCTCCCCGGTGACGCGGGAACCCACCGTGCAGGGAGACAGGCAGATGTGGGCCCCGGGGCCCGATGCGACCCCCGATCCGCCGAGCAGCACCACACCTCCTCCACCTGTCCACCCCCGGAGTCCCCCTCTGACCTTTGCTTGCTGCAGCCTTATAGCTGATTCCTGGTAGGTGGTCCCCAAGGAAGCGCCGCTCTCCAGGGACGGCAACCCGATCCCTCGCAGGCAAGATGGCGGCCGCACCCTCGATCCTCCCAGCCCTCGGGATCTGCCAGGCCAGCCCCGCAGCCACCACTCGCAGCGTTGTCCCTCTGGGGCCGCCCCTCTCAAGTCCGGGGGCCACCTCCACACCGCCACGCCAACACTCCGGATGCACTCGGAGCCGGCGCTCAGGATCTCCTCACACCGCCCGCTCACTCGGCGGGCTACTGCAGCAATCGAGGCCCCGGCTTCTCGGGCCTCACCACGCTGCCCAGCTCGCCATCTCTCCCCGGGGCGCTGCGCCGTCCTATGTCACCGCGCGGGCGGCTTCGGCAGCAGCAACGGGGGGACCCGATGTCAGGGGGTCAGACCCAGCCGTCGGGAGACGAAATTTGTGACCAGGGCAGGATGTAAGCAACAGGATGGTGTTCGGCTGGTCGGAGCTCCGGCTCTAGACGACCACCATTGTCGCTGGCTAGGCCACGCCCCCCCCTTGACCCTTTTTTAAAGACTGTTGGGGAGGTGGGAATTGGGTTTTTGGGAAAGGGGACTTTTTTAATTTTTGGACATTGGTTTGGTTAGTGAGGGGGGGTGAGTTGGGGTAATTTATTTTATTTTTATCCATAATTTATATTTCTTAATAATTATATTTTTCATACCAAAACACAGTATACGCGCTCATATTATTTTGTGTGGGGGTTGGCAGTGGTTACTGGACGTTTGGTTTTTCAAACTTACCAGCAGGAATGAAACATCTTGTCCTGAAATGTACCAAAATGCAAGTAACCGAGTTAGTCAATTCAGTAGCCCTACTACTGTACTTTACTAGTAGTACTGTCAGTCTCTGCTCACCTCCCAACTTAGTCCTAGCCCATTATTCTACTACCTCTCCAATATGCTTATCTTACCTGTTATTTGTGAATCACGGTTGGTGAATAAGGTTGGTTGTTGACTTGAATCCTCGACGGATGCAATATCATTGTTGTGCTGGTAGCAGTAGTGGTACACACTGGCAGTATCACAATATGAAAAAAAGGAAATGAAACATTGAGTGGGCTGAGCGTAGCATTAGAAACAGTACATTAAATAGTACGGTAGAGAACCATGCCCTAAATTGTAGCCTAAGCAGTGTTAAATGAATGTAAATATAAGTAGTAATTGCGTGGAGTTGGACTGCTATAAGCAATTAAGGCAAAGGACACGTCATCAACGTAACGTAAGCATTAAGCATTTGATTGTTCACGTCGTGTAGGAGGAGGATGTTCTTATCAATCCACGATTGCGCACATGAACTTCTGATTGTAATGATTTTGGCTGCTTTGACCTTATCCTCCCCAGCAAGTGTGTGGAATTTATTGTTGTTGTCAGTCACACCACAATGAAATACCACACAGCCCGGGGGAAGAGGGTTAGGGTTTGTAAATTGGATCGGAATGGTTTTTTTTGGGAAAGTTTGGTAGAGAGGAATAAAACACAGCATGGACAGTCAAACAACAAATGAAGAGAAACAAATCTTTGGATTTGAAGATATTGATAAATCTTTAAAGGGACATAAAGGAAGTGCACTACCGCATGCCAGAAGTTGTTTACTAAATGGATGGTTAGGTTACTGCAAAGTAGCACTACTACTTACTGCAACTTACTAGTAACTACGAAGAAACAAGTTGAGAGTACAGGGCTGCAGTCATTATGCAATTTCACTTGCCTCTGCCCTCAGAGAGAATAAACACTTAGAACATTAAATTACTGTTAAACGTAGCAAAAACATAGCAAATTTAGAAGCAGAGAGCAAAGAAATGCAGAGTCACACTCATAGAAGTTCACAGCAATACCATTACTTAAAAGATACGTAGAAATGAATGGATACTGTTACTGTATGTTGTTGTACTTGTCCTGTTGAATTTGGGAAGTTACATCCATCAAGCCATTCCTCTTATTTGCAGTACTCCTCCTGTCAGGATCAAGTAGCGGCACCTACCTGATCATTAAAACTACATCCCCCATAATGCACTGTGTGACTCCGTGTCCCATAAATAGGGGCGGGATCCGGAGTCCTTGTGCGTGATTTTGTTTTGTACCTGGTTTATGGAGGCTCCCGTGTGTGTGGAGGAAGGACTCTTTTGGTGCACTCTGCCTTTTTCCTGTTCCGGAGTTTCCCTTGCTTTGTTTCCCTGTCCCTGCTCGGTGTTCCGAGCGAGGTGCCTGCCTAGCACCTTTCCTCTAGACCCTTGCTTCCAGGTCTATGATTTTCTGTCGTCCTGCAGAGCCGGCTGGTGAGCGGGCGATTCTGGAGATCGGTGCCAAAGAAACTTGCATTCTCATAAGCGTGAGTAAACGCTGTGTTGCTGGTGAACTGTTTAGCTACTCTGCATTGCTATTATCGATTTTGGTTAGAGAGCGGAGCGCCGTGGCTTTACTGCGCGTTACCGCTACGAAGTCCCACAGAGCTGGGGGAGTCTGGAGTTGTTTGTTCAAGCCTAAGTGCCAAAGCGGAAAGTGGCAGACTGCTCTACACTTTACCGTGTTTGGAGACTGGTTATGGTTGTTTTGTTTCTTTCTCTGCTGGATGACTCCTTATTCAGAACTTTACAGAGGAGGATGGTAGTAGGAAGCTACATCTTACCGTTTGATATTAATTTCTTGGATATATTCGGATTGGGTGAAGGAACCCTTTACTATTGAATTTGGATTTACTTGTTTTCGGATCGGAAAGGAGAAGGATCTTAGTCTTTCAAGTGACATTTGCTTAGGATCTTCTACACTGTATGAACTCAATACTAGGGGGTGCGTTATGTTCCTATTATTAAGTTTCCATCAGCATTGCACACACATGTATTTGTTTGAGGAATAACAGGTCTTTTCTATCTTCAGGGATTAGAAACACATATCGTTATGAGTGTTTAGATGTCTACCGCAGCAGGAGGGCACCTTTTGGATAACATGAATCAGGTGAATAGAGAGAAGTTAGCGAGAATGAAATGAGAGTAGGATTTCATATGTGAAGTTTAACAGTAGTGTGGTTTCTTTTTCAGCTATCCCTTCCCTGCTGTTCCCTTCCGCCCCTCCCTGTTTTCTTATTCTCCCTCGCCCGATCGCTGGAACACCCTGTGTAAATATATCAGGGTGTTGGGGAGGTCAGGAGGTGGAGCCCTTATTGCTACGATCGGACCCTGCGAAGTGCATCCTGACACCTCCGTCCCATCTGACGCTCTGTCGATCAATGTTGGTGACCAGAAGACACCCTGTCCACTGCCTGCCTGGCGGATGCTGAATTGCGGGTCGCTAATGTGAAGCCTGACTTCATCCTTTTTTCCATAGCACAGGGTGAAAGCCGCCCTGTAAATGTTGATGCAAAAACAGGAAGTGATATTAAAACACCACTGAGAAAAAAATATAAGGTACGTACGCTGTGTAGTGCAAAAAGTCACACTTTCAGTTTCAGAATTGACAGTACAATAGTTTTGAAAGGGCGTACTCTGAGTCTCCTTTTGAAGGATAAATCAGTATGGGCGGATTTTACGGATCTTTCCCCTCAAGCTAGGTGTAGTGTAAACTATGATTTTAGAACAAAATTAGACCTTCCCAGCAGTGCTCCCAGACCCTTAAACACAGATGCTAAAATGTAGAATACCCCCAATCAGACCACAAAAAACGTGCGATACTGCTACCTGTCTGAGGCCTAGTGGAAAATGGTGACAAAACGTACTTTGAAAGTAAAGTAGGCCCAAATCCCCCCTTTCCCACCATGGATTTTCTTCAAACCACTTGCAACCAAGATTAGACATTTCTCGACAAGTGCTCCAAGAGTAGACCCCAGAACCCAGTTGCCAAAATCTCAAACACCCCCAAACACATGCAATACTGCTAACCCTAACGAGCCCTAAGTAAAAAATAGTGTCAAACGCTTTCCTCAACTAGGCCCTAACTCCCCTTTGCCACCATGGATTTCCGTCAAACCTCTTGCAATCAAAAGTATCCATACCCAGTGTTTCTCCAAAGCACTTTTATCCGGTATTAGACCTTCACAGCAATGCCCCCAGACCCGTCAACCCAGGCCGAAACAAGTTTAACACCCCCAAACAGGCATAAAGCAAAAATACAAAAACGGAGACTTAGAAATATTTAGCCCTAGTTCCAAAATCACTCCGTGCGCGCTCTGCAGCTAGGCCCTAACTCCCCTTTGCCACCATGGATTTACGTCAAACCTCTTGCAATCAAAAGTATCTATACCCAGCGTTGCTCCAAGACCCCAAAACCCACCCGCAAACACCAGGAACCCCCCCAAACAGCCCCCCAAAACACTAAAGTGAGCAAAATTCCTGAAAATGGAAAAACGTTTTCACCTCCGATTTTCTCCAAACCACTTTTATCCGGTATTAGACCTTCACAGCAATGCCCCCAGACCCGTCAACCCAGGCGGAAACAAGTTTAACACCCACAAACAGGCAAAAAGCAAAACCGCAAAAAGTGAGACTTAGCAAATTTCGGGCCTACCTGGAATTCAGTCCAAATGCGCTGTGCAGCTAGGCCCTAACTCCCCTTTTCCACCATGGATTTCCTCAAAAACAAATGCAATCAACATTATACTGTGCCAGCAGTACTCCCAGACCCCAAAACCCACCCACAAAAACCTGGAAGCCCCCCAAACAGCACCCCAAAGACAGGCAAGTGAGCAGAAACGCAAACACTTTTTCACCATGGATTTGGTCCAAAACACTTGATTCCGATATTAGACCTTCCGAGCTATGCCCCCAGACTCCTGCAGCCACCCGAAAAAAGCAGAACACCCCCAAACAGGCAAAAAGCAAAAATGGGCCTACCTTCAATTCAGTCCAAATACGCTGTACAGCTAGGCCATAACTCCCCTTTTCCACCATGGATTTCCTGAAAAACAAATGCAATCAACATTAGACTGTGCCAGCAGTGCTCCCAGACCCCAAAACCCACCCACAAAAACCTGGAAGTCCCCCAAACAGCACCCCAAAGACAGGCAAGTGAGCCAAAACGCAAAAAAATTTTCGCCATGGATTTGGTCCAAAACACTTGATTCCGATATTAGACCTTTGAGCTATGCCCCCAGACCCCTCCAGCCACCCGCAAAATAGCAGAACACCCCTAAACAGGCAAAAAGCAAAAATGCAATAACTCATACTTAAAACGTTTTCAGCCAACCAGTCAACATCGGTCCAAACGCGCTCTGCAGCTAGGCCCTAACTCCTCTTTCCCACCATGGATTGGAAATGATTCTTCAAATCATTTCCAATAAAAATTATGCTATCCCAGCAGTGCTCCCAGACCCCCACACCCTCCCCCACAAATCTAGAACACCCCCAAACAGCCCCCCAAAAACATGCAATACTGGTATATTCAAACCATGGCAAATTGAACTGTTCACAAAACATTGCTGTTTTCAGCACTTCCACTACTTTGATCCTCTTGAAACTCACCTGGACAGTCACTTGTTCCAGCGATTCACAAGAATCTCAGCAAGGCAGAACATTATCGAACCACTGCGCTCTTTGAAGAAGAAGAAGAAGGTCTACGACTAGAGTTCACTTAGTTTTCACCCAAGCACACGTGCCCGCAAAACACGCGAAAAGGCCAAAATTCTGCCAATTCTGGACCAAAGAACACCAAACCCCCCTAAAACATTGCCAACATCATTATGAACGAGCCTGCATCGGGCCCGAGCCCTAGAATCAGCGTGAACCATACCAACTTAAACCATAAAACGCACTGAACCCTAAACCGTAGATATGCTTTGTCTGTCTGTGTCAAAGAGCCTAGGTATGCTACATCAGGAGGATGCTTCACTCAGTGGTGCCTGCCTTGACCGTCTGCATGGCCCTGCCGCAAGCTTGGGGCAAAAATCCGTTCCGCTCAAGAATTTGTGATTTTTCGGTACTTTCGCGAGATTTGCAAAATACCGGAAAAAAGCTAATTTTTCAAACATAACGGATGTTTGGCCCTAGCTTGAGGCAGTGCAATGCAGAGGGTCAAGGCAGGCACCACTGAATGAAGCAACCTGATGTAGCATACCTAGGCTCTTTGTCAGACAGAAAAAGCATATCTAATTGTATTCAGCAAGCCACATAGCCCCAATTTTACATGAACTGCTGTCTGGAGTGGACTCTGCCTGGCATAACAACAACAGTACACTGCCTCACCCTCGACCAATACATACCACGAATAGACAGACATGTAGTCCTGCTGTAGTAGTTGTTGTAGACTGGTTTACCTGTTTGCCACTCACGAATTGGCCATAGTTCTTCCGTAAATCGACACTGATGATCCATCCATCCCAGTGAGTGACTGTAAAGAAAAAAGATATATTATTTAATCAATCATCATGGTATATAGGCAAGTGAGTCCGCTCTAAGGACATTTTGCATATTTTGTGAAATACAATATAGTGGCCCCTGAATTTGAAGTACAATTTTAATTAAACAAGGTAAAAAAAAGAGTTGTTGACATGAGTTACAATTACTGTGTGAAAGATTAGATAATAACTAAGACAAGAAGACATATGAATCATCATTTCATGCACAAAAAACAAACAGCAATTGGTTTCAACAGAGCCAGAGAGCCATTGCTGTCCAGTGCATGCCATCTTCTCAATTATTCATTACCTGTTCTACTTTTTGTCCGCATTTTCTTCGGAAAGTGAGGGCCCACAGGGCAGCCTCTCCTGTCAATATCAAAAGTAACTCTGTCAGCAATCAGCAAGCATGTAGTCAGTCAGTAATTTCAGTCCCACTTGAGGGGACTCGTCGTAATCCATCCATCTGCCTTGAGGGAAATGGATAGGGGGAGTCTGGAGGAGGAGTATAAAGGAGCATGATTGAGTTGAACTTGTGAACCTCAGGAATGCAGACTGCAGCCCCTTCAAATCAATAAGGAATATATGATGAAGACAGTACTGCTGATGGACTTGTTGTGATTAGGTGATTAGAGTTTTGTTGTGGTAAAAGTTCAAAACAAAGAAAGACACACAGGAATAAAAGTGAATAAGGACGAAAAAAAGGAAGTCATTTTCAGGGCTCGGTGTCAGGGAAGTAGAGCTCGTCCTCCAACTCCATGAATTGAGACGGGAGTAGGTCAGATAACAGAGAAGAACTTCCGTCACCTAAGTCGGTGCTATCTTCTTCCTGCGTGCATTCAGGTACTTTGTAATATGGTGGTATCAAGTGCTGATTCATCTTGATCAGTGTTAACCTCTCCACATTTTTGGCCGAGAGGGGGGACCTATTTGTAGTTACAATGGCATCAGCAGCACTGAAAACACGTTCAGAAGACACGCTTGCGAGTGGGCAAGACAAATAATTTAGAGCCAGGTTGCTGATCAGTGGCCATAGAGTCATTTTCCTGTACCAATACAGCAATGGGTTCGTATGAACAAAGGCCTGTGTTGGCTCATCCAGATAGGCCTGCACCATCAACTCAAGGTTCTCCATGGTTGCTCCACTTTGCTTACCATCTGTTGCCTTCTCAGCACTGGAACAAACAAACCCTTGATTAGTTAGCCAATCCGCTTCCGACAATATTATGTCTGGGCCTGGTGCAGGTGAGGATGATGATAGGGTTGCTGCTGGTGTCGTTAACGGCTGTGAGGGAAAGTTACTCCCTTCGCCCACAAATTCAGAAGTGGAACTTGATGCTGGATCGCCTGCTGATTCAGTTGGACTTCTGACGGCTCCTTGAATTTTCTGCCGATCTTTTTCAAACCGACTGGCTGTCACAGCTATCCAATGTTTGTACTTTGAAACATCTGCCTCATCAAAAGGAATGCATGCTTTGCTGGCCACTGCCTTTTTGTACCGTGGATCCAGAATAGTGGCACAAATGTAATTTTGTTCTGTATGTATCTTTTGAAGCCTTTCATTGGCAACTAGGCGGCTTAATAAGTTCTCCGCCAACAGATATGCAGCATGCTTTCCACCATCATCTCTCAACATTGAAGACACCGCCTTCAGTTGGTGCTCTAGCATGCGCAACAATGGGATAGCTTTGGTCAAAGAACAGTCCTCCCTGCTGACTTCACGCGTGAAGACCTCAAAAGGACGAATCATGTCTGTCAGGCTTTTAACTAGCTGCCATTCCTCCAACTCTAGCCTCAGGTCAATAGAACATACTGTAAAGATATAGTAATTGATTACCATGCACTACTCAAACAGACGCTCAAGCATGTAAAAGGTTGAGTTCCAACGTGTTGCCACCTCCTGAATGAGTCCTTTGACTGGCACTTTACGTACATGTTGAAGAATGGCTGAAATGTGTGCAAATTCTTCGGCAGGTAGACAGTAACTTCTTGACTTGGTTTTCAGTTTTCAAGAAATCTCGATTAACCAGGTTTATACAGTGCGCCAAACACAGCACTCTGAAATATTCACCGTCCTGCATGGCCTTAACTATATTACTGCCATTATCCGTGGAAACATAACCAACCATGCAATTTCTTTGTTTCAGCCATTCAAAGACCTTACTTTTAAACTCATCCAAAATGTTTTTTGCAGTATGAGTTTTCTCCATGGCAAACATGGCTAATATTGCATGTTTCCGAGAAGCTTGAAAAACTGTGTCCAGGTCAACAACTGCACTTGACTTGTCTCTAACCCCTGCAAAAGACCCTGCAAAAGAGACCCAGTGTGCAGTGATGCACATGTAATCAAGGGCTTGGCAACTGGTCCACATGTCTGTTGTCAAGTGGATAGTGTGAACTGCACTCTTCTGCAAAGCTGCCCCAATCACCTCCAGCACATCTTGATGTAGTGCTGGAACCGCAACTCTGGCAAAATAGGACCGGCTAGGAACCTTCCATTTAGGGCAGACTGTTGCCACTAATTCTACAAACCCCACCCCTTCCATGAAAGAAAAAGGGAGAAGGTCCAGCGCTAGCAATTTAGCCAGCTTTGCGTTATACAGACGTACCGTTGGGTGGTTGCGTTCAAATGGCGCCTCCGACCAGAACATTACGCTAATGGTGGGCTGGATCATTTTACGTGATGATGATGATGACGTCTTCAAACCAGTTAGGCCCATTGATGTAGTTTTTCGCATTGGTGTCTCTACAACACTGTTAGTGTGCCTCATAGATGTTGCAGGGGTAGAGGGCGATACCACTGCAGTGCTGCTGCCAGCAGAACTGGGTGTACCAGAAAAAATGTCTGTCGCTGCTTCACTTCCCCCCTGCACGATCATATTCTCGTCATCATCAGATGCAATATCAAGGGATACATTTGGATTTGTTTTTCTTTTGCCTTCCTCGATCTTCCTCATGTGTGCTTCCCACTGGATAGGGTGGTGTTGTTTGAGATGACCTCTCTGTCCTCCGGTACCATAGTTGGTACCAAGCTTACCCCGACTAACTAATACTTTACAAATCGAACAAACGACCATGTTTTCTGCCTTTGCGCTAACAGTAAAGAAGTCCCAAACCTGGGACGGGTGATGTCTGCTGGTGGTGGAGGTGCTACTTTGACTTTCAATGCCAGATGAAGTGGAGGATGGACGTGGCTGAATTTGTTTCTGTTGTTCACTTACAGTACCACTACTTGAGGCCGAGCTGGATGGAGGTCAATGCCGGCCCTTCTGACTAAAAAAGATGGAAGCTGTAGTTCTTGTTGGTGTTGTAGTTAACTGTGGTGGTACCAGTGCCACGCCGGCCATATCCCGCTCAGCAGCCATTCGGGCTAGGGTTAAAATGTCTGTCTGCTGCATGCCTGCTGGGGCTGGAGTGACGACTGTGATGACTGGGTCATCGTCAGACTGTTCATCAGCAGCAGAAGACACCACTTCTTGTTCGTCGTCATCAGCCATAAGTCGAAGCTTTGCGGGAGCCTTCCTTTTAGGCTTAGCTACCTTTGTCGACTCACCATGGCGTGCCTCACTCTCAGACTGCATTTGTGGCTTCCAATCAGGATCAAGGTCATCAGAAGGAAGGGGGCTTGAAGAAGAACTTGTAGTAGTAGTAGCCCTCCTTGACCTTTTTCTTGCTGTGGATCTGGAAGACAATGTATCATCATCAGGAGGAGTGACTTCCTCGGGTGATACCTCCTCTTGAATAGCAATTTCCTGATGTGCACCTACTTCTGGAGGAATAAGCGTTGTAGGCAGTTGGCCGCTCCATGAACCTCTAGTCGCACCTCTCCAAGCACCTGCCCATGCGCCTCTCCTTACGGCCCTCCTTGCGGCTGTACTTGTGCCTCTACTTGTGCCTCTCCTTGCGGCTGTACTTGCGCCTCTCCTTGCCCATGTACTTGCGCTTGTACTACTTGCACCTGTGTTTGTGGCTGTGGTTGTTGAACACACATCAGCTGAGTTACACCCGGCGTTGATTGGATGGTACTTTCTTGTGATGAGCCAAGATCACTGGTCGATGGTGATACAACAACCAAAGTGGCTGCCGCAGCAGCAATCATGGTGGTCTTGGACCTAACTTGGCGTGGTGGCACTGAGCCCAATGAAGCGGGGGTGCTGCTTCCAGCTTGGTCAACGGTGGAGACCGCTGCTGCTGCAGGCGTAGTTTTTTTTCTCCCAAAAAAGGTTTTGGTGGGCACACCAGTCTCCTTGGTAGGTGGTGCCACTTGCTTCTACTGCTCCTTCTTACTGGCAGTGGCACTATCAACTTTTTTCGCTGAGAAGCTACGGCCAACTTTCTTTGGGGCCATCTTCTTGAGATGTCAGAACAGAAGGCCGCAGTTGCACGAGTTGCAGAGCTGTCTTGTCTGTGGCCACACGTGACGTCACGTGACGTTGTGCTGCACACACCGCTGCAGGACTTCTTCCTGGCAATGGTGGTTCTCTTGTGCACCTAAAAGCAATGGAAGCCAGAGGAACATCAGTTATACACCCCAAAAAGTCGAAACAAACACTAAAAAATCACCACAATCTCATGCCATCCATGCCTTCAATGATGTTTAAATTCAAGACACCCCAGAGAAAGACTAGGCCCATGCACCACTGAGTACCCCTTGGGCATAATGGTTGAAAGCAAGGCAAAGTGGGTGCAGGCCTGAGCACACTGCCTGGCTTAAAAATGGCCCCTTCACCCCAACCACATGGCCAGGCCCTGCCTGTACCAGGCCTCAAGATGGCCCGACCCACATGGCCAGGCCCTAACACCACCCCAAAAAGTCAAAAAACACTCAAAAATCACCACAATCCCATGCCATCCATGCCCTCAATGATGTTTAAATTCAAGACACCCCAGAGAAAGACTAGGCCCATGCACCACTGAGTAGCCCTAGGCATAATGGTTGAAAGCAAGGCAAAGTGGGTGCAGGCCTGAGCACACTGCCTGGCTTAAAACTGGCCCCTTGACCCCCATCACATGGCCAGGCCCTGCCTGTACCAGGCCTCAAGATGGCCCCCAACCACATGGCCAGGCCCCAACACCACCCCAAAAAGTCGAAAAACACTCAAAAATCACCACAATCCCATGCCATACATGCCCTCAATGATGTTTAAATTCAAGACACCCCAGAGAAAGACTAGGCCCATGCACCACTGAGTACCCCTTGGGCATAATGGTTGAAAGCAAGGCAAACTGGGTGCAGGCCTAAGCACACTGCTTGGCTTAAAAATGGCCCCTTGACCCCCACCACATGGCCAGGCCCTGCCTGTACCAGGCCTCAAGATGGCCCCCACCCACATGGCCGGGCCCCAACACCACCCCAGAAAGTCGAAAAACACTCAAAAATCACCACAATCCCATGCCATCCATGCCCTCAATGATGTTTAAATTCAAGACACCCCAGAGAAAGACAAGGCCCATGCACCACTGAGTAGCCCTGGGCATAATGGTTGAAAGCAATGCAAAGTGGGTGCAGGCCTGAGCAAACTGCCTGGCTTACAAATGGCCCCTTGACCCCCACCACATGGCCAGGCCCTGCCTGTACCAGGCCTCAAGATGGCCCCCACCCACATGGCCAGGCCCCAACACCACCCAAAAAAGTCAATAAACACTCAAAAATCACCACAATCCCATGCCATCCATGCCCTCAATGATGTTTAAATTCAAGACACCCCAGAGAAAGACTAGGCCCATGCACCACTGAGTACCCCTTGGGCATAATGGTTGAAAGCAAGGTAAAGTGGGTGCAGGGCTGAGCACAATGCCTGGCTAAAAAATTGCCCCTTGACCCCCACCACATAGCCAGGCTCTGCCTGTACCAGGCCTCAAGATGGCC
This sequence comes from Lissotriton vulgaris, assembly GCF_964263255.1. Taxonomy (NCBI): domain Eukaryota; kingdom Metazoa; phylum Chordata; class Amphibia; order Caudata; family Salamandridae; genus Lissotriton; species Lissotriton vulgaris. Next base: position 1,287,917,387 of record NC_141687.1, on the reverse strand, counting down.
CCTTCCAACATGGCCAGGCCCCAACACCATCCCAAAAAGTCGAAAAACACACAAAAATCACCACAATCCCATGCCATCCATGCCCTCAATGATGTTTAAATTCAAGACACCCCAGAGAAAGACTAGGCCCATGCACCACTGAGTACCCCTTGGGCATAATGGTTGAAAGCAAGGCAAAGTGGGTGCAGGCCTAAGCACAATGCCTGGCTTAAAAATGGCCCCTTGACCCCCACCACATGGCTAGGCCCTGCCTGTACCAGGCCTCAAGATGGCCCCCACCCACATGGGCAGGCCCCAACACCACCCCAGAAAGTCGAAAAACACTCAAAAATCACCACAATCCCATGCCATCCATGCCCTCAATGATGTTTAAATGTAAGACACCCCAGAGAAAGACTTGGCCCATGCACCACTGAGTAGCCCTGGGCATAATGGTTGAAAGCAATGCAAAGTGGGTGCAGGCCTGAGCATACTGCCTGGCTTAAAAATGGCCCCTTGACCCCCACCACATGGCCAGGCCCTGCCTGTACCAGGCCTCAAAATGGCCCCCACCCACATGGCCAGGCCCCAACACCACCCCAAAAAGTCGAAAAACACTCAAAAATCACCACAATCCCATGCCATCCATGCCCTCAATGATGTTTAAATGTAAAACACCCCAGAGAAAGGCTTGGCCCATGCACCACTGAGTAGCCCTGGGCATAATGGTTGAAAGCAATGCAAAGTGGGTGCAGGCCTGAGCACACTGCCTGGCTTAAAAATGGCCCCTTGACCCCCACCCACATGGCCAGGCCCCAACACCACCCCAAAAAGTCGAAAAAGATTCAAAAATCACCACACTCCCATGCCATCCATGCCCTCAATGATGTTTAAATTCAAGACACCCCCACAGAAAGACTAGGCCCATGCACCACTCACTACACCTGGGCCTACTGGCTAGTGAGGCTTTACAGGCACCCCAAAATTTTAATAAAATCAACATATAACAGTGAGCTAAAATTCCATGACATAAATGAGAATTAAGTTAAAAAACAAATCACAGAAACAGTTGTATCATGCACCCATGAATAACCCTGGGCCTACTGGATACTGTGGCTACCCACCACAATATATATTTTGTTAAAGTGTCAAAAAAAGTTTTAGAACTGTAGTTGCCTCAACTGCAATGCCCCAAACAAAGAACACCAACTTACTTGTAAAATCTCAAGTCCAAAAGTGATCCAAACTCCAAAGTCCAAAAACGTCTCAAATACAAATCCAGCAGCAGTCACAGAAAGTAATCCTTCCAGCTCAACAGCCAAATGAAAAGTGACCAGTACATGCACAAAGCACTGGGAGGAGCCTGCTGGACAGGAACAGGAAGTTGGAGACTCTGAGGCACCTCCTTCCCACCCCACCCCAAAAAATGTACTCCTGCACCAAAAAGTGCAGTCAAATGTGAATCTGAGGAGTTATTCTGATCAAAATCATCATTTTCACAAGGTTCATGCTTCCTGCGGTGGATTTCTTGTGCAGATTTGCAATTTTTGCAATTTCGGGAACGCGAGCTGTTCAAATCTCCCGCCGGAAGTCAGCTGCGCGCCGTTGCGGGCTTTTATGACGTACTCGCGTTGTCAAACTCTCGTCGTGCAAGATGGCAAGCCGCGATAACATAATTGCGTTCGAAAAACTCTCGCGCGATCACGCAGCAAGATCGAAAATGGCGCCGCACACGCAAAACCTGAAGAAAAACAACTTGGCGGAATCAGAATCACGGTTAGACAACGCCGCGCGCGCGATATTGTATTTTTCAAGCGCGACCAAGCAAAATAATTCATAGCTTGCGAATTTGCGGATTATTGGGTAAATTCGCGCCATTCGCGGATCGCGAAATCTTCAAAATTCCGCAAATTCGCCAGCGAAACGGATTTTACGCCCACGCTTACTCATTATGAAGGAAAAGGAGGGGTTTGACATATTCTCACACGGTAGCATAGAAATCACCCATCCACAAAATATTAATACATTTTGGGTGTGCTTCACAAATGGTGTCAATCTCCTTTTTTAATGAACTGACCACCAAAGCCATAGTCGATCGGAAATGATTATTGTAATAATCAATAACCAGTCACAATCACCCAGTCCTTGACATAACAAAATATGGAAATATGGGGAGGAACTAAAAAAACTTTTAAACATCTAGGGGTCGATTAGCATCGCGGACGGAAACGTGTTCCGTCCGCCGAGGAAGGTGGCAAGATACTCCGGACCTGTCCGCGGAAAAACCGCAATAGCGATTTGGATCAAATGTGATAGAAACGCCGATCGCGGCGGACGGAGCACACCAATCTCCGTCCGCGGCGGTCGAAGTACACCTGAGGCCGCGGCAGGCGGACGGAACCGAAAGAACACCGACCGCCGCGTACGCACATGACCATGAAAACAACCACTTCCACCGCGATACCTGCGTTGTGTCCGTGTCCGCAATTAGGATAACTCCGCAAGTACCCGGTAGCCACCGCGATCCACGTTCGCGGCGGTACCAATGCTACGAGATACCGTGCTCCACAGCGGAAGTCCAACACGAACAACATCCCTACAGTCAAACCAATGCCATACATTGCGACGGAATTTATCACCAAACACATGAAAAAGAACGACCACCCACCTGACACATCTAAACCAATCACAAGACACAATGACCCACCCCCAAGATCCGCATAATGCACACCTGGCAACACACCCACCTATCACCTGACTGCCAATAACCATTTACACAGGGCCAAGACACAGACTATAAAATAACTCCCACACACTCCAGAAATCCTCTGCATCACAGCATAGCTGCTAGCAGGAGACACCACTTAGCCAACAGCAAACATAGATATCATACATATAACCCACACCCAAACACACCCTCTACACAAAGACCCACCACACCATCCCTAAACACCACACACCAGCACCTCCCAATTCACACAAACACACACCCGAGCACCATGGCACCCAAAAAAAACCCTAAATTCACTGACACCGAGTTAAAGGTTATGGTAGATGAGATACTTCGTGTGGAACCCCACTTATTTGGGGCCCTAGTGCAGCAGACCAGCAAAGCTAGGAAAAATAGCATGTGGGACCGGATTGTCACCAGGGTCAATGCCTCCGGGACCGTCCCGAGGACGAAGCAGGAAATTCAGAGGCGGTGGCATGACCTCAAGACCCGAGTGAAATCCATCAGAGCCAAAAACTTTCTCCGGGCCAATCATACAGGTGGTGGAACCCCCCCGGAGCCCTTACCATACACCGAGTGGGAGGAGAAGGTGCTGACCATCCTGCACCCTGAGAGCCTTGATGGACTTGAGGAGGGAGAAGAGGCTGGTAAGTACCAACCAAGCACCACAAGCACAACAACACGGTGTGCCTCACACAACTCTGAAGACACATCTCCCAGACCCCAACCCATGCATGCATTCCACATACTCACCAACCTCTAAACCACTCCAACAGGCCCCCATGTCCATAGGTAGGGTGGTGGTGGTGGGTGGGGTGTGTGAGGGGACGGAACTACAACTCCCAACAGGCCCCCATGTCCATGGGGAGGGTGGTGGTGGTGGGTGGGGTGTGTGAGGGGACGGAAGTACAACTCCCAACAGGCCCCCATGTCCATAGGGAGGGTGGTGGTGGTGGGTGGGGTGTGCTAGAGGTCACTACACCAACTCCCAACAGGCCCCCATGTCCATAGGGAGGGTGGTGGTGGTGGGTGGGGTGTGTGAGGGGACGGAACTACAACTCCCAACAGGCCCCCATGTCCATAGGGAGGGTGGTGGTGGTGGGTGGGGTGTGTGAGGGGACGGAACTACAACTCCCAACAGGCCCCCATGTCCATAGGGAGGGTGGTGGTGGTGGGTGGGGTGTGCTAGAGGTCACTACACCAACTCCCAACAGGCCCCCATGTCCATAGGGAGGGTGGTGGTGGTGGGTGGGGTGTGCTAGAGGTCACTACACCAACTCCCAACAGGCCCACATTTCCATGGGGAGGGTGGTGGTGGTGGGTGGGGTGTGTGAGGGGACGGAAGTACAACTCCCAACAGGCCCCCATGTCCATAGGGAGGGTGGTGGTGGTGTGTGGGGTGTGTGAGGGGACGGAACTACAACTCCCAACAGGCCCCCATGTCCATGGGGAGGGTGGTGGTGGTTGGTGGGGTGTGTGAGGGGACGGAAGTACAACTCCCAACAGGCCCCCATGTCCATAGGGAGGGTGGTGGTGGTGGGTGGGGTGTGCTAGAGGTCACTACACCAACTCCCAACAGGCCCACATGTCCATAGGGAGGGTGGTGGTGGTGGGTGGGGTGTGTGAGGGGACGGAACTACAACTCCCAACAGGCCCCCATGTCCATAGGGAGGGTGGTGGTGGTGGGTGGGGTGTGTGAGGGGACGGAACTACAACTCCCAACAGGCCCCCATGTCCATGGGGAGGGTGGTGGTGGTGGGTGGGGTGTGTGAGGGGACGGAAGTACAACTCCCAACAGGCCCCCATGTCCATAGGGAGGGTGGTGGTGGTGGGTGGGGTGTGCTAAAGGTCACTACACCAACTCCCAACAGGCCCCCATGTCCATAGGGAGGGTGGTGGTGGTGGGTGGGGTGTGTGAGGGGAAGGAACTACAACTCCCAACAGGCCCCCATGTCCATAGGGAGGGTGGTGGTGGTGGGTGGGGTGTGCTAGAGGTCACTACACCAACTCCCAACAGGCCCCCATGTCCATGGGGAGGGTGGTGGTGGTGGGTGGGGTGTGTGAGGGGACGGAAGTACAACTCCCAACAGGCCCCCATGTCCATAGGGAGGGTGGTGGTGGTGGGTGGGGTCTGCTAGAGGTCACTACACCAACTCCCAACAGGCCCCCATGTCCATGGGGAGGGTGGTGGTGGTGGGTGGGGTGTGTGAGGGGACGGAAGTACAACTCCCAACAGGCCCCCATGTCCATGGGGAGGGTGGTGGTGGTGGGTGGGGTGTGCTAGAGGTCACTACACCAACTCATCAACAGGCCCCCATGTCCATAGGGAGGGTGGTGGTGGTGGGTGGGGTGTGCTAGAGGTCACTACACCAACTCCCAACAGGCCCCCATGTCCATAGGGAGGGTGGTGGTGGTGGGTGGGGTGTGTGACAGTGCCGACTGAATTGCAAAAACAAATAAATTGACACGTAATGGCCACATGACTCATCCTCACAATTATTTTTTTGCAGGGATCCTAATCTGACAGCTGCAATAAACACCCGGGCCTCATTTATGAAGGTCTTGCGCCACTGGTGCGTCACTTTTTCCCATTTTAAAAGTGACGCACCGGCGGCGCAAGACCTTCATAAATAAGGCCCCCAGCCTCCAGCCTTGCCACACTCTGAAGTCTCAGGGGACGATTTGCCAGCCACCTCCGGGGCTGAGGATGGTGCCGGCTCAAGCAGGCAGCCAGGGACATCTGGCTCCCAGGTCACACCTGCACCAACGACTACGGCCTCCGCCATTTCAACAACACCGGCCACTGTGACCTGCACAGCCACCTCCAGCACCAGCTCCACCACCACTACTACCACCACTTCTGCCCCTGCCACCCTGCACAACCCACCGCCCAACGCTGGGCCAGCGCCATCCCAGCCACAAAGGGAGAGTGTGCGGCAAAGCAGAGATGCAAGGCCAGATCCGGCAGGCAGGAGCACAGCACAAAGACGGCATGATGACACAACTACACCCAATGCCGTGCAACAGTGTTTAGAAGCACTAGCCAGGGTGGAGGCAAACTATCTACGTGGCCAGGCACAGGCAGACCGGGCCCACCAGGACTTTGTTGACAACACAGCAATGTTGGGGGCCATCGAGAGGCGGCTTGGGCAACTCGTGGACATATTTAGCACGTCTAATACCATGTGGATGCCATGGATATCCGCCAACACCACCCTCCCCACACCCCCTCAAACAACGCCACCACCACCACCGCCACCTGCGCCACTGGCGGCGGATGTGGTACCTGATCAGCCTGCGCCCCCAGCTGACTCCGTCCCCACACAAAGACGGAGGGGCCGTCCGAGGCTGGAAGTGGGCAAGAGCAGTGTTGAAGGTCCTTCCACACGCTCCAAGAGGAGCCGACAATGACTTTTAGAGTACCTGAGCCTGCCATTCACCCTGCCAACTATCCGGTCCCACCTGGCACAGGCCTGCTGCACTAGGCAGACACCACCCTATGTGGTGTCAGCACAGACATTTCATCTGCCATAACCTTTAACTCTCACTCCCCCACCCCTTCACTCATTTGTAAATATGCACCTACACCTATGCACAATCTGTAAATAAATACCACTTACTCACTCAATGATGTGTTGCCTCCATGTTTATTCACATGATTGCATCAGAAACAGACGTTACCAGGTTCATGGATCCAACTGGTACAGAATCATGACGCAAGGGAGTGACCTAGGGAAACATAGAAACCGCAAAGACACGTTAGGAAACACCATCACACTCATCCCAACACACTGCAGTGCAACTTTCAACAAACCACACACATCACAACAGGAAAGGATGAGACTACACACATCATGGAGACGAGCATGTACTCATAAATGAAGAGACACACACACATGCATACATCACATAACAAAACACATAGATGATGGCCAACACAATGACACAAGACCAGCAAACCTACACAGGGCATACACAAGCAGCACAGAGGAGCACACTCACAATCAAGGGAAGTAGCGATCAATGAGCTGGCGCCTCTGGTCCACACCTTCCTCCTCACCACTATCCTCATCAGTCGACATGTGTGGGTCGGGAGGGCGAGGAACTTGCTGTTCATCTGGGTCCAAGAGCAGTTCAATGTTATTGCGCACAGCCAGGTTGTGGAGCATGCAGCAGGCAATCACAATCTTGCATACTTTGCCTGGTGAGTAAGGCAGGGCCCCTCCAGTCTTATCCAGGCACCGAAACCTAGACTTAAGCAGGCCAAATGTTCGTTCTACCACTCGACGTGTCCTTCCATGGGCATCATTGTATCGCATTTCTCCCGCAGTAGTTGGATTGCGTACTGGACTCAGAAGCCAAGGCCTGTTTGGGTAAGCCGAGTCGCCTGTGTTTGTGGAAATAAGAGAGAGAGAAACATCAAACCCAGAATATGTGGGCACACCATGCCACACAGATATCACTCCTGTCACCACAGCATACTCACCAACAAGCCACGCTTGTGTCGGACGCAGATTTGCCATCAGTTGGGGGACAATGCTGCTCCGCATGATGTGGGCGTCATGTGCAGAGCCAGGAAATCTTGCAGACACATGTGAGATTATGAGTCGGCCTGGCACACCACCTGCACGTTTAGGGAATGGAAGTGCTTCTGATTCCTAAACACCTGCTCACGTGCCCATGGTGGAATGATCGCAATATGCGTGCCATCAATGGAACCCACAACGTGTGGTATGCGACCCAGTGCATAGAAGTCTGCTTTGACCGCTGCCAACTCTGCTGCCTGTGGGAAATGAATGTAGACATGCTTGTACAGCATCATGGCTGTCAGTACATCCCGAAGTACCGTGCTGAACATGGCCTGTGACATTCCCCCGGCATGTCCAACTGTGTACTGAAATGTGCCGGTTGCAAAAAAATGGAGTGCCGCCATCACCTTTTGCGTGGGTGAAATGGAACCTGGATAGGTTCTTCGCGGCTGCAGGTGAGGAGACAATTGGTTCACAAGCTCCAGCAATCGACGTCGATCCAGCCTGAATTTCCTGATCACCTCCTCGTCCACCATATCCTCCAGCACAGTGTATGGGCGATGGACATTTTGAGCCCTCCTGTGTGGGAGAAAATGGAATGGAACTCAATTCACATACAACGCATGTCTGTGCAACTCACTCACATGTCATCGCACTCTATCCACCATGTAATAGGCAGTGTTTAATTAGCATATGTGTGACATCTCTAATTGTCACTACAACATGGTTTGACGTAGCAACAATGTGCATCCACTAGCCACATGATGTGTTGCAACATGTGCAATGCACTTTGTCTCAACTCAACATTACTGCCAACAAGACATGTGACATGACCCACATGTCTATGCGCAACATGACATACACACATGCAAGTGCATGCACACAAACGAAAATATACACACACACCATTTCATGAAGCACCAATGGCAACACCAATAATGGTGACCAAACGGACATTACATGCATGGTGACACAATAGGCAACACGCATGCACTGAACACAAGTGAACCCCCACCATAGTCAATATCACACATATACCACTCACTCACAACTGAATCACAATGTGCCGATACATCCGGCATCTACTGTGTAGATGTGAGGTACGATAAACTTGTGTAGGGAAATAACCGATGTCGACATGCACATGTGATGGACATTTGTGGCACACCAATGGCCATGGTATGGACACACATGGGATAGAGCATTACATGTGGAGTCACGCAATCACGCACACAACCGTCATCATGCAGCTGCAGACAATGGAACAAGGTGCATCGTCAGCAGAAATGCAATCATTGACCCCGCCATGGCGGTGCACTGCTTCCGCTGTTTACGTCTGGGCATACGCGGCCCGCGTTCAACATTCCCATTGTCTGCATGTGCACGGTCCGTGACGCTCACACACCGGCAAGTGCATGTGCTAGACTCCGGGACGGATGCTTGATGTGCAACAAAGTTAGATCACTGGCGCCACCATGGCGGGGCACGTATTCGGCGGGGGAGGTGCAGGCCATCACATCCATAAGCTGATGTCAATGCACATGGCAGTTCATGACTCCCCTTACAGTGACATTGCATCAGCCAGCCTACACCGGCCGGCCCAGCCCTGCCCATGACCGCCGTGCCAGGCCCTGCCCATGACCGCCGTTCCGGCCATGTGAACTACCGCCGTTTCAGGCCCCGTCCAGTACCGCCGTGCCAGGCCCTGCCCATGACCGCCGTTCCGGCCATGTGAACTACAGCCGTTTCAGGCCCCGTCCAGTACCGCCGTGCCAGGCTCTGCCCATGACCGCCGTGCCAGGCCCCGCCAGGGCACGGCGGTACTGGACGGGGCCTGAAACGGCGGTAGTTCACATGGCCGGAACGGCGGTCATGGGCAGGGCCTGGCACGGCGGTACTGGACGGGGCCTGAAACAGCGGTAGTTCACATGGCCGGAACGGCGGTCATGGGCAGGGCCTGGCACGGCGGTCATGGGCAGGGCCTGGCATGGTGGTCATGGGCAGGGTCTGGCACGGCGGTACTGGACGGGGCCTGAAACGGCGGTAGTTCACATGGCCGGAACGGCGGTCATGGGCAGGGCCTGGCACGGCGGTCATGGGCAGGGCTGGGCCGGCCGGTGTAGGCTGGCTGATGCAATGTCACTGTAAGGGGGGTCATGAACTGCCATGTGCATTGACATCAGCTTATGGATGTGTTGGCCTGCACCTCCCAGGCCGAATACGTGCCCCGCCATGGTGGCGCCAGTGATCTAACTTTGTTGCAAATCAAGCATCCGTCCCGGAGTCTAGCACATGCACTTGCCGGTGTGTGAGCGTGACGGTCTGTGCACGTGCAGCCAATGGGAGGTGTGAACATGGTCCACGTGTGCCCAATAGAAAGTACCGTATGCTGTTCACCGCAACACCAGGGCCAATCATTGGCCCTTTTCCAAACCCGCTTCCAGGGCTGACCAATGGCTGGCGCCGTATGCCACTGACATGGCCACAGGGCCCTATATATGTGTGATGTGCAAAAGCATACATTCTACGATGACCACCGACTGCTGCCTGTGACCATCACCTCCACCTGCTGCTGCGGAGCTGACCACTGACTGCTGCCTGTGACCATCACCTCCACCTGCTGCTGCGGAGCTGACCACCGACTGCTGCCTGTGACCATCACCTCCACCTGCTGCTGCGGAGCTGACCACCGACTGCTGCCTGTGACCATCACCTCCACCTGCTGCTGCGGAGCTGACCACCGACTGCCGCTCTAGTGCCATACTCCGTGACCTTGGCATGTCGAGAGTCAAAGAGATCCGGTCTCGTCCCTTCACCGCTGCGGAGCTTGATGTCCTCGTGGACGGTGTGCTCCGCAACTACGGACGCCTGTACGGCGCACCCGGACAGGTGGTAAGTGCAGTGGGGGATACGTTGTTGTGCATGAGGTGTTCCATGACACCTGGGCTCTGGAATCTTGGCGGTGTGATGTGGGACCAACAAATGAGTCGAAATGTGCATGGCTGCAGAGAGAAATGTGTTGACCCTATCTGTGTGACTGGCCAACTGTCCACTGACTTGCACCCTTTTGTCTCCCATCATGGTAGGTCAAGCTGCACCTTCGCAAGGACGTGTGGAGGAGCATTGCACGTGATGTACGAGCAGTGGGGGTGTCCAATAGACAACATACACACTGTCACAAACGCTGGGACGACATTTCCAGGCTGAGCAAGAATGTAGCGGAAGTGACACTGGGGGTGATTCCAAGGACGGCACGTCTGGCCCGACGCTCAATGACCCCTCTCATGCACTGTATCATAGATGTGACGCATCCTGACCTGTCCGAGCGGTTGCGTGTGGATGAACAGCAACGTGGCGGTAAGCATACTGTCAGTGAATGTTGCTTGTGAGTGCAATGCGTGTATTGTTGCCCACACACATTAGTGACTTCCGTGTATCGTGTGGCTGGTTCCAATGGCATGTTGGTGACATTGGCGCTGTTAAATTTCACTTCCCGGTGCGGCATGTTGAGACGCCACTCGCTAAGCAGTTGAGTGTTCATGCACATGCTGTAGTGCTCCGTCACCCCTTGGCAAGACTGGTGTGCTGATGTAGGTGCTCATGCCCTGTCCACATGCTGTACATGTATTACGGCCAACGCCACTTAATTCCTGTGAGGATGACTGGTTGGGGTGGGCCGTGTGCAGGTTGGGGGATCGATGGACATTCTCATCAGTGGCTTTAGGCATTCCGTAGCAGTACTGTACGGGTGTGTGCCCATTACTTACACCCATTTCCTGTGCATTTCAGCTTTGGCAGAGGGCACTCAGCCACAGATGGAGGAGATGATAGAAGGCAATGCATCCGGATCAGACGTCGCACACACGCAGACTGACACCGAAGGGGCCAGCGCCAGAGAGGGGGACAGGACCGTCCCGGAGGACTTGCATGTGGAGACAACATCGTCATCATCTTCAGACAATGTTGGTGAGTCAGCACTGTTGTCACAGACTGGGAGTGGGCAATCAACACCTTCGGTCGGAACACAGCACACTGGGCCCACCCTGCCGCCAACTGCACCATGTACTGTTCGTGCACGCAGGAGTAGGGGGAGCAGAGTGGCGTTCGGTGTCGGCACCGCTGCCCCAGCCTCGGTGAGCCAAAATGCTCTTTGTGCAGAGGCTGTTGATCTGCTGCGACAGCTGTGTGTGGGGCAGACCAATTTGATAAATGCTTTCCAAGACCACGATAGGAAGTTGGGGCAGGTGGTGGCTTTCATGGAAGGTATGCATGGTGATCTGGCTGGTGTACACAGGACAGTGCAGTCATTGGCTAACAGTGTGTCGTCTGCCATTGTACAGTCGCATGGACTGGGTGGTACTTCTGTTACACCATCTACAACACTGGATGTCTCAGGGGGGAGTGAATATTCTGACCAGGATTCTAATACAGGTTATTGCACTAGAAGCAGCGTCAGCCAGCACGTCAAGGCACGGAGGCCTCAGACCCCATCCCCTAGGTCAGCTAAATCTGTTCACAAACACAACATCAGATACAGTGGAGTACACACACGTGAGCCAACAGAGGGTATGGGTGTAATGGCTACATATGCTGCACTGCCATCCCACACACAAGGTACTCCCAAAACAAGCCTTACTCCCACTTCCATTCACACTACCTTGGACAAGGACATTCAGAAGACGAAGGCATCTCTTGAGAGCTCGGACACTCCCAGTGCCAGGGAGACTAGGAAGGAAGGAGCCACTCCCAAGGGCATGGAGACTAGGAAGGAGGGAGCTTCTACCAAGGGCAGGGAGACCATGAAGGAGGGAGCTTCTACCAAGGGCAGGGAGACTATGAAGGAAGGAGCTTCTACCAAGGGCAGGGACAAGGACAGTCACAAGACAAACGCACCTAAGAAGAGCACGGACACTCCCAGGGGCAGGGAGACTAGGAAGGAAGGAGCTTCTACCAAGGGCAGGGACAAGGACAGTCACAAGACAAACGCACCTAAGGAGAGCACGGACACTCCCAGGGGCAGGGACACACACAGGGAGAAGGTGTGTCCTGGGGATATGTACACCACAGACGACAAGTCTGCTGGCTGGAAGGTGGCACCATCCAGGGAACATGGAAAGTTCGCAGACAACATTACTCCTACGGAAATGGAACATCCAAGGGCCAAGGCATCTCCCATGGACAGTGGCGCTGTCAAGGAAAGGCATACATCACCCATTGATGCACTGAGGCAGCTGTTTTCTGGGAAACGGAATACAGATGTCTCCGCAGTGGAGTCACCCCTTAACTCCACTCCCATCAGGGACCGTCAGGAACGGATGCAGGTGGACCCTGTAGTAGCATCCCCCATGACACATGTTGCACAGGCCACAAGGCAGCCACACAGCAAACGACAAGCAGGCGCCAGCACGTCCCCAGAGAGCATTCCCCCGCCAGCAGATGCACCTCCCATGGTGGGTGATATTTCTTCGCAGTCCGGCCCACTTGCCAGTCCTGTCCTGTCCAGGGTGCAGTCACATGTCCACAAGAAACGTAGACACACAGCATTCACACATGCCCAATCCGATGTCGGACAATTGCAACTATCCCCCGCTCCCAGAGCCACCCTGCCTCCTGGACCATACAGCCCTGTGGCTCATCATTTCAATGGTCCCAGTGGCGCCGCTGCAGTTGACTCGCATGTGTCAGGTAGTGGCAGTGTATCAGTTGAGCCCTATCCTGTATCAGGTGCTGGCAGTGTATCTGGGTCTATGGGCCATGTGTCAGTCACTCGGACTGTGGCTGTGTCTCACACTCCTGTATCAGGTGCTGGCAGTGTATCTGGGTCTATGGGCCATGTGTCAGTCACTCGGACTGTGGCTGTGTCTCACACTCCTGTATCAGGTGCTGGCAGTGTATCTGGGTCTATGGGCCATGTGTCAGTCACTCGGGCTGTGGCTGTGTGTCACACTCCTGTATCAGGTGCTGGCAGTGTATCTGGGTCTATGGGCCATGTGTCAGTCACTCGGGCTGTGGCTGTGTGTCACACTCATGTATCAGGTGCTGGCAGTGTATCTGGGTCTTTGGCTCACATGTCAGTCACTACATCTGTGGCTGTGTGTCACACTCCGGTTTCTGGTGCTGCCAGTGTGTCCGATGCGGGTACTTCACGCATTACACCTGATGGTGTGATGTAAGTTGCTGTTGTATGCCCTCTGATGTACCTGCTCTGGTGTCCACACTGCCCTGTTGCCGTTCTGATACTGATGTATGCCCTCTGATGTACCTGCTCTGGTGTCCACACTGCCCTGTTGCTATCCTCATACTGATGTACTGCCTCCGATGTACCTGCTCTGGTGTCCACACTGCCCTGTTGCCATTCTGATACTGCTGTATGCCCTCTGATGTACCTGCTCTGGTGTCCACACTGCCCTGTTGCTGTTCAGATACTGCTGTATGCCCTCTGATGTACCTGCTCTGGTGTCCACACTGCCCTGTTGCTATCCTCATACTGATGTACTGCATCTGATGTACCTGCTCTGGTGTCCACACTGCCCTGTTGCTATCCTCATACTGATGTACTGCCTCCGATGTACCTGCTCTGGTGTCCACACTGCCCTGTTGCCATTCTGATACTGCTGTATGCCCTCTGATGTACCTGCTCTGGTGTCCACACTGCCCTGTTGCTGTTCAGATACTGCTGTATGCCCTCTGATGTACCTGCTCTGGTGTCCACACTGCCCTGTTGCTATCCTCATACTGATGTACTGCATCTGATGTACCTGCTCTGGTGTCCACACTGCCCTGTTGCTATCCTCATACTGATGTATGCCCTCTGATGTACCTGCTCTGGTGTCCACACTGCCCTGTTGCTATCCTCATACTGATGTACTGCCTCTGATGTACCTGCTCTGGTGTCCACACTGCCCTGTTGCTGTTCTGATACTGATGTATGCCCTCTGATGTACTGCCTCTGATGTACCTGCTCTGGTGTCCACACTGCCCTGTTGCTATCCTCATATTGATGTACTGCATCTGATGTACCTGCTCTGGTGTCCATACTGCCCTGTTGCTGTTCTGATACTGATGTATGCCCTCAGATGTACCTGCTCTGGTGTCCACACTGCCCTGTTGCCGTTCTGATACTGATGTATGCCCTCTGATGTACCTGCTCTGGTGTCCACACTGCCCTGTTGCTATCCTCATACTGATGTACTGCCTCTGATGGACCTGTGCCTTGCCATGGACTGTTGGTGCACTTAGCCCCTCTCATGTACTGCCTCTGATGGACCTGTGCCTTGCCATGGACTGTTGGTGCACTTAGCCCCTCTCATGTACCGCCTCTGATGGACCTGTGCCTTGCCATGGACTGTTGGTGCACTTTGCCCCTCTCATGTACTGCCTCTGATGGACCTGTGCCTTGCCATGGACTGTTGGTGCACTTAGCCCCTCTCATGTACTGCCTTCTGATGTACCTGCTCTGGTGTCCACACTGCCCTGTTGCTATCCTCATACTGATGTACTGCATCTGATGTACCTGCTCTGGTGTCCACACTGCCCTGTTGCTATCCTCATACTGATGTACTGCCTCTGATGGACCTGTGCCTTGCCATGGACTGTTGGTGCACTTAGCCCCTCTCATGTACTGCCTCTGATGGACATGTGCCTTGGCCTGGACTTTTGGTGCACTTTGCCCCTCTCATGTACTGCCCTCTGATGTACCTGCTCTGGTGTCCACACTGCCCTGTTGCTATCCTCATACTGATGTACTGCATCTGATGTACCTGCTCTGGTGTCCACACTGCCCTGTTGCTATCCTCATACTGATTTACTGCATCTGATGTACCTGCTCTGGTGTCCACACTGCCCTGTTGCTATCCTCATACTGATGTACTGCCTCTGATGTACCTGCTCTGGTGTCCACACTGCCTTGTTGTCAGTGGCGTCACTAGGGTTGGTGTCACCCGGTGCGGGTAACTCATGGTGTCACCCCCTCACCACTTACCGCATGGACCTTCTCCGCTCCGAGTCTGCCAGTGGACACAGATGGCAAATAACGGGACCATAAGACAACGTTAACCCGAAAACCACAGAAATACACCAGTTATAGTTTAGGAAAAAAACTATAACTTTCACCCCATTATGCACTGGCCTTCAGCCAGGCAGTGCATCCACCCACAGGAAAACACCCAATCCATATTCTTGTCCTCTTAAAAACGAAAATTCACGTCATGAGTGTTGTACTATTTAAGGTCATACGTGATCATGTTTGGGCAAAAGTTATATAGCTTTTTGACTAAACTATAACTGGTAAATTTCCAAAGTTTTCGATTTTTTTAACATTAGCTAATGCCTCATTCCAGCAACTAACTACAACATAAATTTAACTTTAATCTTTCCGTGAATTTTTGTTTTTATTTTTTTAATGTAAATTAAGGTGTTAGAAACTTAAAATGTCACTTTAACCTTTGCTTTTTTCACTGAATTTCTGGGGTTCTTTGATCATATTCTAAAGTGGACCAAGTCCGAAACCTTCACATTCAGCAAACCCCAGCTGTGCATGATCATTGTCCATGTGCTGCAGGGGTTGGCTGCAGGGTGGGGCCTTTGGCCAGACACAGCACCCACCCACCCCGTTTAGGGGCGCCCAGACCCCTTTCAAAAGAAGACTTCATACACCAGGGGGAAACACTCTCGGCTTCTGAATCTGCACACAAGGTACCAGCTCCCCTGACAGCGAAGCCAGCCAAGCCTGAACACCCATGTATCCAGAGGGGCTGAACTGGGGAGACGTTCTCTGCACAGGAAGCGGTAAGAAGACGTGTCCACACCCTCTCTGGGCTACAAATCAAGGTTAGATGATGTGGTCAGTAGGCCTTGGACAGCAGCTATCCGGCAATCATGCATTATACGGAAATCGTGTATTTTGCAATAATTTATTGCCTAATATCTGCTAATGATACGTAAATGGTTATGCAGAAGTTATTTTTAGCATAAAAAGCTAGTGTCCATCTTTCCTCTGCAAAACCTTTCATCAGAAAATATCTTTCCAACTACAAACTTTCAGAGAAAGTAAACTCATGCAATAACACACTCCTAGTGTATCCCACCTGAAAACTCACCAGCTGGAAGCTAGTGAAACGTCTGGACGAGGAATGGTCCAAAAGTGGGCAATTCGTATGGGAGTCAGGTCTGGTTACTCTGTTTTTCCTCAGCACAGAACTGTGCAATATAATCTCCGCGCATGAATTCTATGGTGAACCCCCTGAAAAGGGACGTGCACCTGGTTATGGGGGGTGCCTTCTATTGCCGCGAGACGTAGCCCCTCCCGCCAGGAGAGTGTGTTTGGTGCTCTCATGGTTTCCTTTTGCCTGGGAGGGGTAGGGGCGGGGCATCTCTTTTGATGTGAGTGGCGGCTCTTGCACCATGTTGTGAGCCAGATCGCAGCAGGGTGGTACTCCGCTCCCTGATGGGATTAGCATGTCTGGGAGGCAGCAGCAGCCTCTGGGGATGTAGGGCCTGTGCTTGACACCTGGGTGTAAAAAGTGCATCCCCCTCCCTCTCCCCTTTGCTAGACGGCAAGCAATAACTTCTTCCTGTCGCGTGGTCCCTCCACAGCGGATCGCTTTCCCACTTGTAGGGGTACATTTATTATTTATTTATTTTAAAGTGTTATATAGCGCTAGCTTGACCCGAAGGTGGCGGTACAAGGCCTCATCCAGTCCCGTTTAGACTCACACAACGCCCTATACCTGGGGGCGCCTGAGATGACTCTCCGAAAGCTGCAGGTGGTACAAAACTGCGCAGCACGTACCATACTCCAACTTCCACGGTCTCAGTCCGTTAGACAGGGACTGAAAAGCCTACATTGGCTGCCTGTGAGACAGAGAGTGGCATTCAAGGCTCTGTGCATCACACATCGGGCTTTTTGGAAGACTGGATCAGCAATCAACACCAGCCTTGTCACCCCTTACCACCCTAATAGGAACCTCCGGTCTACCGGTGCTTTTCTGGCAGCGGTACCCAGAGTAAAGAGAGCTAGGTCCGGGGGCAGGATGTTCTCACTGAACGCCGCCAGGCTGTGGAATGCACTCCCCCTTGATCTTCGATCCACACCCGACCTACTCCCATTCCGCAGAAAACTGAAAACCATACTATTCAGGAAGCCCTTCTAGCTCCTCCTGTGTTCCGTCACGTCTCTGTCTAAACTCAGCGCTTGGACGCCCCTGGGCAGCAACTGCGCTTAATAAATCGATAAATAAATAATAAATAAATCAGAGCGCTTTACATACAAACGACGGAATTTGCATCAGCTGCCCTGTCTGTGACGCAATGTCCCTGAGAGCAGCAGTCTCTGGTGTGTGTGTAATGTGGCTGGTGCAGGTTGTATGTGGGGGCAGAGACTAGGTGTTATTTGAGATGTCTCTGTTCCATGTGGTATGGAGCACTGGCCCGCAGTGCTGCTGGCTGTGCGCTGCAGGGCAGCTCGATGGGGGGGATGCAGGCAGGCACAGACCTGGCTGTGAGCCGGGAGGGAACTCGAGCGCTGTGGGTGAATACATGTTCAGAGTCTGACACATAGAAGCAGGCGTTGGGCGCACTGCGGCCCTCTTACACCCAGGTTGGACATCCTGTTCTCTGGAGACCACGCTTCTAATAGCACAGTTTAGGTGTTTCTAGTCACACCCTACATTCAGCCTTCCATTCAACCCATGGCTCCCCTTGTTCAACACTACAAACACTCCCCCCACCCCATATACAATCCTTCAAATCCTACAGAGCGTGGCCCCCACCCTGCACTTGATGGTGCTGCCTCCCATTCAATCCATCCCCACTTTCCACCCCAGGTCACCAGGCCTTTACCTCCGTCGTAAAACCAAAGCCTCCTGACACTACCTGCAAATCTTTACACACTCCTCCTCCCCCATCCCCTTGCTCAGGCTTCACAAACCGCCGTGTATGTTGCTAGGGGTTAAAAGCAGTTCATTCATAAAAATGATATACTGCTCTTACCGTGACCCAAGAAGTCAGTTCCACTGTCCCAAATTTGAAGGGGAGACGCTCCGCTCGCGATATCACAGAAGATGGTGGTGACTAACTTCACATTAATTCTTTTTTCTAGCGCACCGCATGCACTCCCCTGCGCTATTGTCTCGTCTCCTCCTTGGCGCGTGACCGCAAACGCGTCAGAGGAGCACAGTGCGCGCGGGGCTGTCCCAGGGCCGTCATTGGTAGCGCTGAAGATTGACGGCCCTGGGACCCACAAACTGGGGTACGCCGCGCATCGCATCGCACCAGCACCACTGATCACAACCGGCGCGTGCGTGCGTGCGTGGCGACGTGCTGCACTTACAGCAGAGTATTTGAATTTGTAAGCAGGTGCACCGTGGCGTGCGCTTGGCTTGCAGGTTTGCACTATGAATAAAAAACACACTGGCAGCAGAGCAGAGGTCAGGCTGCACAGGACTGACTCCACTGGCCCTGTGCACTGCAGTGCAGAGCGAGAGCGAGCCAGCAGCCAGCATAACGTCGTAACAAACCAGATTGGTGTCACCCCATGATGGGGGTGACACCCGGTGCGGCCGAACCCCCCGCACCCTCCTAGTGACGCCACTGCTTGTTGTAATCCTCATACTGATGTATGCCCTCTGATGTACTGCCTCTGATGTACCTGCTCTGGTGTCCACACTGCCCTGTTGCTATCCTCATACTGATGTACTGCATCTGATGTACCTGCTCTGGTGTCCACACTGCCCTGTTGCTGTTCTGATACTGATGTATGCCCTCAGATGTACCTGCTCTGGTGTCCACACTGCCCTGTTGCCGTTCTGATACTGATGTATGCCCTCTGATGTACCTGCTCTGGTGTCCACACTGGCCATGCTCGAGCCTAGACTGTGATGTTACTCCGATTATGCGTAAATAAAATTGACAATCATGTGTCGTGGGTTGTCGGAGTCATTCTTGCGTGTGTGATGGTGGTGTGTATTTGTATTTACTTGAAGGCAGTGGGTTCAGATACATGTCACTCCCCCCTACCTGGGTCACGACCCTTGGAGGCGCTGCCCTACACACGAATCTGTGGTTTCCGGGACATGTCACTCCCCCCTCCCTACGTCACGGACCTTGCAGGTACTCCTCTCCAGACAGCGAAAGCTTTGTTGCCTACCTGCGTCGTCCTTGATGGTGGGCCAAGACTAGGACGTGGTGGATCGCGAAGAGTATCGGGTAAGCGTGTAGTGCAGGGTCCATGTCGGCGAGCGGCTCGTGGTGGGTATGGTCGCTGTGGGGCATCCGCAGTGTTCAGGCTGGTTGTTTTTCCGCAGCGCTTTTATGTGTATTTTCTGCCATCTTGATTTGGAGGACGGTCCTAGACGTCAGTCTGTACGGCGAAGTCTCTGGATAGGCTACGTCCGCCGCGAGGTTGGGTGTGGTAGTGCGGCGGACCGTGATCTACCGCCGCGGACGGATTTTGGCCCATATTTCCTATCCTGATTTGGCGGACGGAGTGTCCGCGACGAGCGGACGGAGAATAGGCATGTTCCGCATGCTCCAGGGCGGCGGAGACACTTCCGTCCGCCATCCTAATGAGCCCCCAAATCTGTGTTTGGTATCATCGTCACAATACCATATTGCGCTCTACCAGTTGTAGAAGGGATTGCTGTGGTTTGAAATGAGCGGTATCCATTCCCAAAAATCGAGTCAATTTCCTAACGACACAAAATGTCCTGCTCCACCACAAGGTTTTTCCAGTCTGGGTTGCCCACCTTCTGACTTAAACCTGCTACATTCCAAGTAGCTATTGTTAATCTGCACCTATCCACCCCCTTTAGCACCACCCCCTTCTATCTCATATTTTCAGACTGGATTGCAATATGTGGGGCCAGATGTACTTTATTTATTTAGTCAGAGTAATCCAAATCCTTCAAAGGGTTAAAACAATTGTCAACCCTTACTTCAAACCTAGCAAACATAGCAGGTTGGACATTGTGATGCACATTAGGGCAGAGGGTTGCAAACCTACACCATACAGACTCGGATGCGGCATCCTTGTGGGTTTATAAAAATATCCCAAGTGAACAGCATATACTTGTGAGGCTAGGGAGGGGTTAATGGGAAGTACCCTTAGCATGCCCCCCCCACTACCCTTCGTTCATTAAAATTAAGTACCACGTATTCGCCCCCTGATGCTTTAGGGGTCTTGTCCACCCACCCGACTCTCCTTGCCATAAATGCCATAATAATATGTCAACTAAGGTTGTCTGGCCCCCTCACAAATCTGGACAACCTCTGAAGGGCTTTTGCCATAAGCTGGTCAGCTGTCTGGTTACAATATGTAAATAATACGCTAATATATTTGGGTTTAAATGAGATATATACGAAAACCCATCTAGCTGCATGTCTGTCTCTAGGATGCGAATCAAGGAACTCTTTCTAGAGAAGGCTGTGAGAGTGAGAGTGGAGATAAGTTGTTCAAAATCCTCTGTAAGGCTGTATCAAACATCTCCCTTCATTCCACAGGTTGAATACTCGTATTTAGTGTTTGTGACATGCAACCAAGAAAGACCTGTATATAACAAAGTAACTGATAAAAGCAGCCATTGGTACACCCAATAGTTCTGGTGTAAACCGCCAGCCTTTTGGCAATTTTTGTTCTGTCTTGTCATGGTTTTTGCAAAGCATTATCATTCAGGAAGCTGGCGAGCCCTCATTATATCTAAAATTTTTAAAAAAAAACATGCGCTGAAGGCAAAATAATTTTTCTGGTCTCAAAAAAAGTACAACTTACAATGGTACACTCTGCACTGAAGGGAATTACCTTTTATGTGGATGTGCTCCTTGTGAAAGGGCAGCATGCCATAACTCATAGTGAAGCCATTCGATGGCTGAAGTGGGTTAACGCTGCCCCTTGAGGCATGCTGGAGTAGGAGGAAGAAAAATGTGAATGAAACAATCACAGACTACTGGATGAAGTCTGGCCAAAAACACCTATATACATACTCTTCACAAAATCAAAAGGTCTAGGCTAACACAGATGTAAAAAGCCATCATTTGACATTGACTGGTAGCATCGTCATTGAGAAAGAAGGCAAAAAAGAAAGGAAAAAAGGAAGGGGAAAAAAGGAAGAATGGTAGACAAAAAAGGAAGGAAAGCGAACAAAAAATGAAAGAAGGACAAAAAAGAATGAAGGAAGGGGGCAAAAAAGGGAGGATGACAAAAAGAAGATAGGAAGGAAGAAAAAAGAAGTAAAGGCTGCAAAAAGAAAGAGGAGGGACAGAAGAAACAACACAGCAAGAAAAAAACTGAAGAAAAAGAATAAAGGCGTCAAATAAGAAAGAAGGAAAGAGGGCAAGAAAGAAAGAAGAAACGAAAAACAGAAAGAAGATATAAAAGAATGAAGGATTCAAGGGAAGAAAGGAAATAAGAAAGCAAAAAGAAAAAAGACAACAAAGAAGGAAGGCAAAAAAGAAAGAAGGAAAGAATAAAACCAAAAAGGCAAAAGGACAGAAAGGAGGAAAAATAAAGGAAAGAATAAGAAAAAGAAGGCGAAACAGGAAGAAGGAAGGAAAGAAAAAAGGAAATAAGGCAAAAAGAGAGAACAAAGGAAAGAAGGCAAAAAGAAAGAAAGGTAGGAAAAGAATGCAAATGATGTATTTATTTTTATTTTATGTAGTTTGTAGAGCGCGCAGCTACCCCCGAAGGGGTGTCCCGGCGCTAAAATCCAGGGTTTACCAAGGGAGAGGGGGAGTGAAGCAAAAGGAATAGTGGAGAGACTAGAGTCCGGAGAAGAGCCAGGTTTTAAGTTTGGCTCGGAAGATGGATTCGGAAGGACAGAATCTCAGCTCAAGTGGAAGGGAGTTCCACAATCTGGCAGCAATGACACTGAACCCTCTGCCACCAGTTCTAGACAGTCTGAAACGGGGCGAGATCAGGAGGCGGAGGTCATTGGATCTCAAGGATCTGGTGGAGCGGGATATCGAGACCCGTTTTTTCAAATAAGTAGGTCCGTAGTTGTTGACGGCTCGATAGGTAAGGGTGAGGACCTTAAACTGAATGCGGCTAGCCACAGGAAGCCAGTGGAGTTCCCTCCGGTAGGCAGAAACAGATTGACGGTACGGGATATTACCGATCAGTCTGGCTGCAGCATTCTGGACAATCTGCAGCCGGCCTATCAGGTACTGGGGAGCCCCTGCATAGAGACTATTGGCATAATCCAAGTGGGACGTGATGAGGGCTTGGGTGACTGTGCGGCGGGAATCCGGGGGGAGATAGGGAAGGATCTTTCTTATCATGCGTAGTTTCATAAAGCAGGCGGAGGTAACTTTATTAATCTGGGTTTTGCATGACAGGGAGTCATCAAATTGGAAACCAAGATTCCGCGCCGAGTGAACAGGGGACGGGGCAGGATCAAGCGAGGGAAAGAAAGAAAGAAACAAGGTAACAAATAAAGTAAGAATTAAAGAAAGAAGGAAAAAAGAATGAAAGTAAGATGGAAAAAGAGACAAAAAGGAAAAAAGAAGGAAAGAAAAGAAAAGGGAAAAACATAAAGAGGTCAACAAATACAGATGTAAGAAAGAAAGAAAGAAAGAAAGAAAGAAAGAAAAAAGAATGAAGGCAAAACAGGATTGAAAGACAGAAACAAAGAAAAAAGACGGCAGAAAGATAGAAGGAAAGAAAGAAAGAAAACAGTAAGAAAAGGGAAATTAGGCAAAAAAGAAAAAAGGAAAGAATGATAGAAAGCAAAAGAGAAAAAAGAAAGGAGGAAAGAGCAAGGAAAACAGAAGGAAAAGAGGAAAGAGGGAATGTAGGAAAGAAAAAAAGGAAAGATGGAAAGAAAAATGAAAGAAGGCATAAAAGAAATAGAAAGGAAGAACGATAAGGAAAGAAGGTAAAAAAGAAAGAGAGAAGAAAGGGAAAAAGAACAGAAAAAGTGAAGGCTAAAAAGAAGGAAAGAAAAATGTAAACGGAAAAACAAAGCAAGAAGGAAAGATGGAATGAAAGAAGTAAAGAAAGCAAACAAGAAAGAAAGAGCAAAATGGAAAGAAAGAAAAATAAAAGAAGGAAAGAGAAAATGAAAGGAAAGAAAAGAAGAAAAAAGAAGGAGAGAAAGAAATTAGGAAAGAGGGTATGCAGAATATCGAATGCTAAACCCCAAGTTAGACCCGATCAAGCAACCAATCAACCAATCAATCAGTATTTATATAGCACAGCTTATCCCCCCATGAGGTGTCCAGGGGCTGAGGAATGATGAGCATTAGTCAAAGAGCCAAGTCTTGAGTCCCGTCCTGAAGTGAAGTGAAGTCATTCCAGGACTTGGAGATAAGGTAGGAGAAAGAACTACCTCCACTGTGACTCTGCCGGATGCGGGAGAAGTGTGCAAGGGAGGCGGAGGAGTATGTTTAAATTAAACTGTTACACGTATGCTGCAAATTATACCCCATAAACTTTGTTATTTTCCTCTGCAAAGTTTATCAAAGAAGCATTGGTAAAATTGAGACAAGGAACACAATATGGCATGGTGTGAAATAGCAGACATCCACTTCAAAAGGAATTTACAACAGCATTGGAAGGAGACAGGAATTGTTAATAAAGGGAACTCCTTTTGCATGGATGTAAAAGGAGTGAAAGATCATAATGCAGTCACTCAAAGTATCATTAACCAAAGTCTTGAGTAAGCTGACACATTGCTTCATGCTGTATGCTATAGTAGATGTAAGCAATATGGGAATGACACAACAACAGTGGTGGCTGGCGACATTTCAAAGTGGTGAGGCGAACAAGCAGGCTTTACAGAAACACCTGTGCATGCGCAACTGAAGCAACTGTCCTGGTAATGTGTTTCAGCACAGGCCAAGCTTGTTTCAGACCAATTTCTCAAAATAAATAAAAAGGCTGACGTTTGAGGTAAAGATGACGCAAGCCGGTTTTATAAAGATTAAGGCTCACAGTTTTCGACTTTTACTGATTTTGATGTACAAATAAAGCCAAAATGAATATGTGTTGTGGTCTATATTTAGTTTTCATCCCAGAAAAATAGAGGTTATATCTCTTCATTGGAGTCTGCCACCATGCTGTCAGGCTTGGGCCCAAGTCCAAGTGTGTCCTGACTACCCATTGTTACCTAGCTATCACCCAGCGGCTTTCAACACAGAAATCAACATGCATACAAGACGAGTTGTACTGGCTTATGACCGGGGCAGTGTCTGAAGGGTTGATCTGACAGGTCAGTGTATGGCCCAGTGTTTTGGCTGTTTGTGGCCTGCTTTATGGTCTGCCTGGTCGGGTTTTACTGTTGATTTCACAGGTACTACCTTAAACATTCCCTTGTTCTTCAAAACTGCCTCGATATGCAGTTGTGGACCACTGTGCTATCTGATTTTGGGGACGGGTCTTTTATGCTCACACTTTCTCTAGGGTCCTATGTTGTTGGTGATCCACCTGGTTGTATGACAGTTTGTGCTGGAGAAGTTTAAACTGCGCATGTCAGGCTGGCCATCACAAGATGGCCGGCAAAATTGACAGGAGCAGTTTCCACTGGTGTAGCCAGGCATCCCTCCTCCCTGCTCACAGTCTGCTGCACTGCAAAAAACGCCTCGCCCAGCAATGCCCCAACACTCAGCTCTGGCGGCTGGCAGAGCGGAAAATAAAATGGCCATTAGGTCACTTTATTACCGTTTTATTTTTCCCCTTTGCTGTGCCCACAGAAAGGGGGGTGGCACTCCTTTTCCTAAATGGAGCAGCTGCCGCTGCACAATAGACCAATGGGTGAAGAGAAGTGGGTGAAAGCCCCTTTAAGTAAGTATATTATACCTATTATTTTAGTAAGATCAAAAGGTTTTGGCAAATGCCAGAACTAAAATTGGGTACTTGGTGTATGTGATGCATCCGGTGAGAACTGGTATCTGGCACAGATGGCGTCCTTGGTCATACCGAAGATGTTATCATATGCCTAAAAAACCATCTTCTCCTCCTCCTTCTCCTCATCCTCATCTACGAGGGTGGAGATCTCCATATGGTAAAGTATAGGAAACTGTACCTTATACTTTACCAGATAGAGATATCCACCACAAAGGCGAAGTCTCCCTGTGGAAATGTATAGGAACAGGGACAACGTTTTCTTAACTTCGAAACAAATAGGAAAAACTTTGTTATGTTAAACATTAATGTAATTAAAATGTGTGTCTGTTATTTTATATAAAAATGTTACAATCTATTAACTCAGGTTTAAATTAATATTTACTTGAATTAAATATATGAAATTAAATAGAAATTATTTTCCTGAAGTTTAAATTAAAAGTAAATAACAACCTTAAGTAAACAATATTTTTTTATTAGACATTGATAAATATTGAAAGGGATTTATGGAAATGTTTTAAAATATTTGTAATATATTTTATTACATTTAAGATGACTTCATTTTGAAGTGCAAAATCGCTTGTTAAAAAAAGTATATATTTTTTTTGATAATCAACTTTATTGGGTATTTAAGACAGCAAAGAAAATTCATTGGTTGCAGCTCAATCAATACATACAGCAGAATACAATCAGCAGTTTGGAGCGGTCGGGTCATTCGTCTCCAGTCCATATGTACATCTTGTATTACCAGAAATATAAGCATAGTTCGCGCAGTACATCTCAAATCATGGTGGAAGTAGATTAAACCATTTCCCCCAAATCCTATGGAACAGTTTTGTTGCCCCCCGAGCTTCAAATAGGGCCTCTTCCTGGGTCTGGCACCAATCAAACCCCCTACTCCATCCCCCCACAGTAGGAGGCGCGGCACAGGACAAGTATCTTGCTATGTCCCTTTTGGCCACTGCTATCGCCGCCCCCAATAGGCGCCTATCCGACCTGGATCCATCCAGCCCGTCGAAGACCCCGAATGGCTCGTGGGGAACCTCCCAGCCCAGGGCTCATGTGAGCTCCCACTCTACCCCCTCCAGAACCTCGCCAGTATGGGGCAAAGCCACACTATGTGGTAGGAATCTGCGGGTGCCGTGCCGCACCTCGGGCTGTTTGGGGAGGGTCGCAGTCGTTCAGGGGAGAGATAGGCCGCATGCAGGTAATAGATTTGCACCATACGTAGTTTGGCAGATGTGGTTAGGGTTCTAGGCGCCATAAGGGCATCCCTCCAGTCCGCCTCCTCCAGGGGACCCACCCACCCCTCTCATCGAGCGCGCAGCGTGTCCAGGGACGCCGGGCCATTATTAACTAGGGAGCGATAGATGCGGGACACCCCCCCTACTCAGGTTCCCCATCATCACCTGGGCTTCCAGTGGACTGAACTCCGGAAGGCGGGTCGGCAGTGGAAGATGTGTATGGAGCGCGTGGCGCAGCTGCATGTACCGGAAGTGCTGGGTAAGGGAAATAACGTGGTTCCGCTGTAGGTCCGCGAATGTTGGGTTGTGTTTCCTTACATATCATACCTTTAATGTTGACTGTGTGAATTACCGTCCCCCCACTAGCTCGAGGGAAACGAGAATCATACCAAGATTTAAAGCATAAATGTATCTTCTGGCTAAATAAGTACCACCCATTGCCAGTGAACATGTGAGCTGAAATCATGGGTGTCAGGAGAGTTAACTGGATAGGCAAGGGATGCAAGACGGTAGCAGGAGACTGATATGTGTCAACTTTATCTGTAATTGGTCTCATAATGATCTGTCTAATGGGATACAAGTTTTACCCTTAGCTTACTTCTATGGCCCCCCTATTCCAGTTTCCTTTGAGAGGGATATGTTTTCTCAGGGAACTGTATCTAACTTTTGCCCCATAGGGAACATAAAGTTGTTCAACAGATTCCAGGCCCTGTCGGGGTTAGGGGACTGTGATTGACAGTATGAACCACAAAAGTCCATCTTGGGTAGTAGGGGAAGGGATGGAAGGGAAGGGAAGGAGACTGGGAAAGGGAATGTGCCCGTCCAGAGTTGTAAAGATGAAGGGTTGGTTGAGGCTGGCCAAAGTACTACATGTGATATTAACTTTGAGGCACTAGAGGTAGATCAGTCCTTGAACAGGCAGTATAATACATATTCTGGCTTAGGGGGACGCCCCGTATGGGGCAAATTGGGCACGACATCAGACTAACCACTATCCCGGAAATCGCTGGTCTCTTGGAATGTGGCAGGATTGGGGTCGAAACTACTTAACTCGCAGGCTTGGGCAGACTTTATTGACCACTTTGACATTTGTTTGTTCCAAGAAGTTTGGGCGGTTGAACCAATGTTTACAGTTGGCTATCTGAATTTTTTTGTCCCTGCTGTAAAAAAAACTAAAGGGAGACCTATGGGGGGCTTAGTTATATGGGTCAAGCAGTCTCTAAAATGTAACACCCAGTTGCTCCCTATTGTATGTAATGACATTCTTGGTGTTAGATTTAGTTTCCATGCCAATTTAGAGATCGACATTTATAATGTTTATGCTAGGGGGCTTCAAGGTGGTAAGAAATCGGAAGTTGTAGCTAAACTTGATACATTACTACAGGCTACCCCAAATAACATAATGTAATTGATTGCCGGTGACTTCAATACCACTTTTGAACCCCTTGGTCTGGACGATATCCATTTGACAGATGAGGAGGACACTAGGTGGGGAGTTCCTCAGCTCAGTACTAAACCCATAAAAAAATGGACTGAGGCTGCTCTCCAGTTAAAGGGTCTCTGTATGGAAAATGAGCTGAGAGCTGCCAACGGGCGCACATTGTCAGATAAAATGGGAAAGGAAACCTTCGACAATGATGCTAGGGCAAGTAACATTGATTACTTACTTGTCCCTCTTAAGATGTGGTCCACTCTCCTCGATATGGAGGTAGTCCCTCGTATTGAAAGTGACCATAATCCTCTGAGTGCAAAGTTTAACCTGGGCATTCATACAGGGGCTGAGGCTCATGAAGAGCATCTTTACCCGGATTTAGTTATGGCAAATGACGAGCGTCACCTTAAATGGTGTCAAGTCGCAGAGCATCAGGAAATAAATATTATTATTGAGGGAGACTTGGAAGGGGCCTTAAAGGCTATGGAGGAAGCCACCCTGAAAGGATCTCCCCCTTATCTTCTATTAGAGGCACACAATAGGCTCTTTGTTAAACTGAAAACATACTTCTGCAAACCTAGATTAGGAAAAAGTAGAATTCCAGTTAAAAAAAACAGAGAGCTGGTATGATCGCTCCTGTCGCCAAGCTAGAAGAGAGTTGGGTCTAGCCCTAAAGTCTAAAGATATGGGTACAATAAGACTAGCTCGTGCGAATTATTGGCTCAAGCAAATCCCTGCTAAAAGGGATTGGGAAGAGGGCCTGTGGCAGGATTTGAAAGAGGCGTGCTCTGCAAAGAACCCCAAACTTTTCTGGGAAATCTTTAAATGGGATAGGGGAGGACATCGAGAGAGCCCTCACAACAATGTCGACCGTAATTCTTGGGTTGACTATTTTAAGCCCCAATATGCCGCTAGCACTATTGATATTAGCGAAGGAGCCTTTGTCCATACTGTGTATAAGGAACCTATCTTCTCTTTGAGTGATGTGGATAGGGCATTGGACCAACTCACTGAGGGTCGTGCCACGGGCATGGATTGTGTCCCCGCAGATCTATATCTGAACAACAGAGGGGGTGGGCGATTATATATTTTGTATGTGGCAAACGCCATAGCCCAAGGGATGGAAGTTCCTATCGCATGGAAAGGGGCAGAAATAGTGCCGGTATATAAAAAGGGTGATAAGTCGCTTGCAGCCAATTATAGACCAATAAGTCTAATTGACTGCTTACAAACAATCATGGGACGGCTGGTTTTGGGCAGAATTCAGGCCTGGATTGATAATGACAATATTTTGAGTCACCTCCAGGCTGGTTTCTGCCCAAAAACAAGTACCATAGACCAGGTTTTCTGGTTTATTATGTTATACTGGCGTACCGTGGTCCTGGAAAAGGGTACTTTGTATGCCGTTTTTGTTGACTTAAAAGCGGCTTTCGACCTGGTCCCTCGTAACACACTATGGAAAGTTCTAGCGGAGCTGGGGATGGCACCTGAGCTGCTGAGCTTGATTGTCCGCCTGCATGAGGATACCTTCGCTCGGGTACAGTGGGGTCGCCAGGGGGAGGTTACGGAGCACTTTCCGGTGGAGCGTGGAGTGAGGCAGGGATGCGTTATGGCGCCAACCTTGTTCTCGCT
Organism: Lissotriton vulgaris; assembly: GCF_964263255.1. Lineage (NCBI taxonomy): Eukaryota > Metazoa > Chordata > Amphibia > Caudata > Salamandridae > Lissotriton > Lissotriton vulgaris. The sequence continues at coordinate 1,287,888,007 of NC_141687.1, read as the reverse complement.
CTTTGTGAATGGGGTTGCGGATTTCCTCTCCCTGGTCCCGACTGATGCCCCTGCGATGTCTGGTGAGAGGGGCCCCAATCCCCATGTTCGCGGACGACACTCTCATCATTTCAAAGACCCCGAGTGGACTCCAGCAAGCACTGAAGCGGTTTGAAGATTTTTGTCTAAAAAGGGGCCTAGAAATAAATACGACAAAAACTAAGTATATGGTCCTGACCGGTCGTAAAATGTGCGGGACAAATAGACCTTTCAGAGGGCTGATTATTATGAATGGTTCCCCGCTGGAGCGGGTAGATGCCTTCACCTACCTGGGGGTTACCCTTCAGAGAGACCTGGGGTGGTCTAGTCAATTGGACATCGCGGTGCTAAAACTCCACCAGCAGGCAGGCCTCCTTTTGAAAAAATTCACCTCCTCAACAACAAAGCCCACTAGCCCCTTATTGGAAGTATACGGGATGAAGGTCTTAGGTTCGGCCCTATATGGAGCCAAGCTCTGGGGATTTGAATATCTAAGAAAGCTAACGCTAGCTGAAAATGAATTCCTTCAAAAAGCTACTAGCATTCCCATAAGTACCCCGTTAATACCGCTAATGTGGGATCTTGGAAAAAAGGCGCTCCAGGATCTTGCCTTTCTGCGGCCAGTACTTTACTGGCACCGTTTATGGACTACAGAGGAACTACAGCATTATGCCCAGGGTCTAAGGGAGATAATGGCTAAGGACATGTGCCATTATCACAGAAGAGAGGTCACAGGGTCTCTCCTCACACTTAACTGGTCGTTTCATGGATATTAAAGCCCAACCAAAACTGGAACAATATTGGGACATTATTAGTAAACAACATTATTGCAAGCTCTACTTCCAGCTTAGGGTAGGATCACTCCCAGTAAGATATTTTACAGTAAAATGGGCAGACAAAAGTGGTAACGACAAATGTCCTAAGTGTGGGGAGGAACAAGAGTCATTAAGTCACTTTTTATTCTTCTGTCCTTTGTATACTGCCCCTAGAATAATGTGGATCAAGCCTATATGTAAACTGCTTGGGATACACAGGCATGCTGAGGCTCTGAGAATTCTAACTACAGATCCGACGCCTAGAATTGCTGTTGCCGTGGCTAAATTCTTGAGATGGGCTTGGGTAATCCGCACAAAATATACAGCGGTAACTATGTGAAGATTAAGCTGTTTTTGCCTATGCATACTAGGGTTAATTCTCGTGAATTTATGTGCAATACTCCTCAGGATAAATGTATATTGATGTAATTGATTTTATGCCCTTTTTAAATTGTAATTCGGCAATAGTCCATTGTAGTTTAATACTCTTTTTAAATATTTATTGTATGGTTTTCTTTTTTGACTTTTTAATTAACAATTGTGTATTTTATGTATACTTTTATGACTTAATTGTCGAATAAAGTTTATGAAACTGAAACTGAATTACGTAAAGAAAAATTATACTTATAATATAGCAAAGAAATTGCCTTATGCCATTCTAGTTTGGACCCAGCCATATGCAAATCAGTCTTGACCCTGCTCCTTATGGGAATAGTCCAACCTGAACTGCTAGGCCAGGTCATCCCTGGACCAGAAACAAGCTTCTTGTGACTGGTTTCGGGGTATCACCCCTTATCAGCTAGGCTAGCTTGAATCAGGTAGCATGGTGAGCACGTGATCCATGTCTGGCCATACCCTTCCCACTTAGGATGGCAAATGCAAAAAGAACAGATGATGAACGGATTCTAATTTGTAAAGCAGACCTGACCCCAGATTCAGGGTGTGCAAAAATCTTGGAATTTGCCTTCTTATAATTATGTTAAATTTAGGGAATAGTATGTCTTATTGCACAAAATGCAAATCTTGCATTTTTGCTCTATATTTTAGCATGAAATGCATACTCACATCCATATTGGATGTGAAAATGCACTTTGTGCTAAAGCATTGCAGAAAAAACACAAGTGCTGGGATCAACAGTCCTTAGTCTCCTGGTTGTTGTGTGGCTGTGTTCCCGTACTCCTGCTGCATAACTGCGCAACATGGTGGAATTTTGGAGAGTAAATGTAATGTGAAATTCCCAAAATTCTGCAAGCATAATGTAAATTTTATCGGAGCTACTCCACACCCCTCATTTCATTGGCTAGGTTTCCTCCCTCGGACTTCAGGAATGTCAGCAATATACTTCCATTGTATGGGAAAAATCTCACCTCCATCCTGGGCAAAAACCAGGGCTGGGGGAATCTAAGATGGAACCCACAACCCTCCAATACTTTGGCTCACTCTCACACACACACACTAAGCATTTACAATGCTGGCTAGACAAACAAACATGTACAGAAACACATTCAGATGACAGCGCTAGGAGTTGGGTAAGAACATCAAAGTAGAACTTTACGTGAGTGATCCATTGTGCCTCTACTCCAACGACAGGCATAAAAACGTCTGGTCACAACTGTAGACTTGCAAAACATGTTACACTACAATCACTGGTCAAAGTACTAAACCCACGAAAGGGATAGTAGTTCACTGTCTACTGTCTACTAATGACGGGGGTTGGTGCGCCACTCCAGGTCACAGGACAAGTCCACAACCTTACTCATGGCAAGGGACATGCCTAGGTGTCTGTCAACAAGCTGGATTGGTGTGACACTAGGGTGAAACATCAGAAGCCAAGATACCGCCAAACTTTCAGCTGTCACTGCCAGAGAGAAGAGCATGCTCTCAGGCCACTTGGAATGAGTGCTGTGCGTCCTGCACTACCTTTAGGAAGGAATCGCTGATCTTGCCAGCTCAGGACATATTATGGCCAGGGCATTCCCTATCATTATGGATCCATTAGGGGAAACCTTCTGTCTGGGGAGTGAGAAGTTGTGAGGACCTAATAATTTACCACCCAAACAAATAAAGAGCCCACCTCAACAAGGTGGGTATCTAAGCCAGAGTCAAGTAGGAAGCGTTTTAGGAGTCCAATTGGGGATTAGAGTTGTCACTAGGTGCCCATTCACTATGATCCCCAGGCTGTGGTGGTGTCATTCACATGTATAAATGGGAATAAGACCACTGGACCTGCAGTCAAGACAGGAGCCTCATCACAGTCAACTTTCCCCCAATGCAGCTAGAACAATATGGCTTTTGGGATTGCAATGCCTTCTTTGTTGGACACTCACACTAAACTATCTCCACACAGTGGCATATACCCAGAGGTAGGTTTCACTCTTACAAGAGACTCAGCTAGAAACACACAAGCAGGATGGGACAGCAGGCAGATCTCTACAGCTCTGGGCAGGTCACTTGGTCCCCTGTCCCACTCTCAGTGGTCTTTTGGAGTTGTTCATCACTTTCTGCACAGTTCCTTATCTTCTTCAGACTGTTGGACACTCTTCAAGGTGACTCCTTGCTTTACATATACCTTCAGTTCCCTTCTCTCTTCAGTGATAACGCCTTCAAATTAAGCGGCCTACTAAGCTTTCATAGCAGGATTGCTACGGGACTTTCAGGTCTGTCTCTGACTTGGGTTGGGCTACCAGCCATAAAATCTACTTCTGGAACACAGAAATCTCCAGTCCACTGTTGTGGTGAGAAACCTATGGAACACTGATCGGGGCGCCGTTCTCTGTGTATACTGGGCTAGCAGGCTAAAATGTAGATCTCAAATGTTGTGACTTACAGCTAACATCCTCTTGCCATTATTCTGCAGATTTGGCAGTCTGGAGGATGGGGCTGGGTCCTCCCTGACAGGCACCTGTGAGACAATAACACAAAAGGAGCTGGGCATCCTTCACCCAGCTAATACACTTAGATATTCTGTGCATATCCCTGGAGAGGAATGAAGCCGGAAGGGGACAAACACCGTCCTTACATTTCAAAGGGACTTCGGCCTCCCTCCTTTCTATCTATGAAGCCCGGTTCACTTTGAAGGGCTCCCATGAATGCTCTTGTGGCTTTCTACATCCCTGTTTGGCAGGGTCTTTCCACACTCCATTTTGTAAATCACTCATACAAAGGAGATCTAAAATGGATTCCTGTGTCCTTGTAGTCACAAAAAACCTACGCTCTCCTTACTCATTCATTTCATGAAGCTTTATTCGGTACATTAAAACAATGACCATAAAAGCACACAGACAAAATGTATTACAATATAACAAATACAGGTTAAAAAGACAAAGGGTTTAAAATATCATTCTTTTCCTAGACTGAATAGATTTACATATAAAGGTAGCAGTATAAAAACATTTGTCCACACAGTTCATATTATAAATCAACTTCATTGCGTCTTCCACATTAAAAATACCATACTTTACAAACAAAGGTTTTAAGTAAACAACCCTAAGATTAAAAAATAGCGTGCAAATTAGCATAAAGTGCAGGGTGCTTTGTTTTGAGTGCCCATCATATGGGCAAGGGCCAACAGGATGCTTCTTTGGGTGGGGAAGGCCACCAGTACATGGGCCATTTCAAATTTAAGTCTCGTTAAGACAAATCTATGGGCTGGTCTAGGTACCAGGCTCAAGTACTGTTGGAAGCCTTCACTTTCAATGTATTTATTATAAAGATGAACTGTAGTAAGGCAACCATTTGCTACTAAGCGTTTTTGAGCTCTATACAACATAAAAATACTTTTCATATCCTGTTTAGGGATATTTCCAGCAGAACATGGGTCTGTCAATATGTTGAGCCCATAGATGATCCGAAAACTGTCTACGACATACTTAAGCCAAGGTATCTTGATCCATTTATCCAGGTCTAGGCAGTCCTTAATGGCAAGTTGATTAAAAACGGTCTCTTCCTTACACCATATAGCTCGACAAAGCATCAGGGGCCTTAATAAAATGAGATCACTCAAATAAACAACCCCAACTTCCCTGTGGATCAAGTCGGTTGGGGCTGAGGTAGGTAAACAAAGATGTTTTTTAAGGAAAACATTTTCTTCCCTTTGCAGAGAACCTACATTGGTGTTGCCCCACAGTCCAGCCCCATATAATGCAATGGAGACACCCCTTGCCTTATAGATCTGCATCATTTCCCTGATGCGCCTATCACCAATCTTGGAGGCGAATTTAAATATGACATAGGTGCTTTTTACCATCTTAGACCTAACACTTACTAAATCCTGGGACCAACTACCATCATGTGAAAAAATAACACCCAAATAGCAAAACTTTTCCACCTGCTGGACTTTCACCCCTTCTATAAAAAAGGCGTGATTTTTATTAGTTCTAGCCCCACAAATCATGATATGGGTTTTACTCTTATTGATCAGTAACTTCCTCTCCCCTGTAAAATCAGAGAACCGATCCATCAGGCGCTGTAAACCAAAGGGGGTCCGTGAGAGGAGCACAGCGTCATCTGCATAAAGCAGAACTGGCACACTGGACCCATCAACCTGGGGAGCATCGGTCTTAACTGTCTTCAAAGCAGAGTCTACGCCGTTAATAAAAAGAGAAAATAACAATGGGGCGAGCACACAACCTTGTCTTATTCCGCGCTTTAAGTTAAAATTTGGGGTACACTCCCCACTTGTCCCATAGCGCAAACATGCCTGCATCTTGTCATATAATCTGGCCAAGAAGAAGATAATTTCCTCTGGTGCTCCAAGCTCTAACAAAACTGGCCATAGAAGGGAGTGGTCGACCAGATCAAATGCACTGCTTAAGTCGGCAAAGCAAAGATATAAATTACCAGGCTTAGCCTTGGTATACTTGCCAATTAATAGATCTAAATTCAGGCATTGATCTAGTGTCCCACGACCCTTTCTAAAGCCGTACTGGGAGTTCGCAAGGATCCCCTTCTCATCGGCCCAGTCTTCCAGTCTAGACAGCAGCACTCTACTCATGATTTTCACCGATGAGTCGAGCAGGCTAATTGGTCGATAATTACATGATGCTGTCTTGTCCCCCTTTTTATGAATTGGGACAATAATCGAGTCTCCCCAAGTAGGAGGTATCACGACTGTTACTGCTGCATTGAGGACTAGGGTAAGTATAGGGCCCCACATCAACGGAAGGGTCTTGTATACATCGATGGGGACTCCATCAGGCCCCTGTGCCCTTCCCCCTTACTGGCTTTTAAACTACGCTCAACCTCTTCTAAGGTGATGTATAGTGGGGCTACAGGCAAGTTCCTTTCCTCTACATTATTCGGTCTATTAGCTTGGAATATGGCTGAGAAATGGGAAACCCAGGCATCGCTACTGACAGTAGATGAAAGTTGCGGAATTTTATCGTCTTTAAGAAAGGTGGAGTTAACGGTAGATCAAAACAGGCAGCTATCAGATGTTTCAGCCGCCCGTGTTAAACTATCCCACGCCTCTTGCTGCAATTCCCTCTTCCTTTTAGAAAGTGCCATTTTATAATCATGTCTCAGGAGTATAACTTGATTCTTATCCCTAGGTCTAAGGGCTAAAGCATGTTTCAGTTGGGAAAGAAGGGTTGTACAAGCATGGTCAAACCAACCCTTGCCATGGGTAATCCTGCCTGGCCTGTTTCCTGTAAATATAGTATCAATAGTTCTGTTAATATTAACAAAAGTATACACAGCAGAGACAGACACAATTCCTGATGTCAAGATGGCATTAATATCTACTAGGGATTTAGATATAATTATAGAAATTACTATTGCAGATTTTTCCCCTTTCCACCTTAGCCTAATTCCATTTCCCCTATGGGGCTCAACATTAACTAGGGTTCTTGGCACCCGCTGATTTCTGCACTTCCAAGTTTCTATCCTCATTACAATACAGTTATGATCACTTAAAGTGGGTACCTCTATTACCGTTGTCGAACATTGTGGTACGATACTAGAAGAGACCATAATATGATCGATGCAGGAATTAGTATTCCTCCCTGTATTAGTAGGGATAATAAGATTATTAGCGTCTTTTACGGGCTGCACCATTTCTAAATCATAGGTTGTCATAATACTATTAATTGCCTCCCCGTTGGTATTGTGAGGGAAATGTGGTGTGTACTCATCACTATTATTTTGTACCCCACATGCCCTTGAAAAAGACAATGGACAAATTGGAGGATTAAAATCGCCTAACCAAATGTAATTAAAAATACATTTTGCTTCTGCTGCAAGCTTCATGAGGGCACTTTCTAATTCCTCTATAACTTTATGCCATGAATTGTTAAAAATATTGTTATAGAAGTTAATTAAAAGCACTTCTGGGCCTTCCTTTATCTGTACCCATAAAATTTGGGAATGAGTTCCGACTGTTACATGTTTTACAACTGTCAGCGATAAATCCACAGATAAAAGGAAAAGCAGACCTCCCTTTGCTCTGCCATGCCGGGACTCTAAGGCATCTAAGCTGTAAGAAACAAATCCATCAAAGCTGGGTTTTGTTGTGCACCAAGTCTCTTGGAGACATAAAATATCATATGACTTGATCATGTCCTCCCATCCCAACTTATTCTCTTTCGATGCCCAGCCTGCTATGTTCCAACTAACAATAGAGGTTCCCCCTGTAGGACAATTTTTGGGTTTATCTTGGGCAATATTAGGGTTAGCACCATATACATGGATATCAACCTCAGTTAAACCAGCATTAGGGTCCTCAGCACATAATGATTGCTGGTTATTCACCCCCTCCTCTATAACAGGTGCAGATTCTAACCCATTATCAATATTCGCTTTTGAGGTAATGTCCCGGGATTGCTCCAAATCTAAGTTAGTCCCTCCCAAATATTTTTCCTGGTCAGTAAGAGTTATGCTCAATAGGGGACTAATAGCCTTTAGATGTCAATCATTCTGATCCAGGGAACTCAAAGCTTCATATCTGTTCTGTAATGGTACCTCAAAAGCTGGACAATGATTGGGGGGGAAGGGTCTATCTCTTTTAGTAGCAGGAGATGTCTTACTAAGATGATTATAAAAGTAACCCAATGGCCGAACCACTATATCATTCTCGTTCGGGGTTAGAGAGGCTGCTCTAAGCAGGACAGTTGCAACATGCTGGGGGTATTTAAAATTAACAATAACACACTCACCCCTACAGGTTTTTCTTGAGTTGCCAATCCAATTTACCCTTCTAGTTGTTAAAATTTGGTCAGAATAGTTGGTTGGGAACCCACAGTGCCTGCGTAGCCATGAGACCGTTTTGTTTTTAAGTGAATCATGTGATTCTTGGGGGGTTTCATCCTGTATAAGGTCTAGAGGAGGGACGTTGGAAAGGACAACTACATAGGGCACACAATCTGGCGGTAGATTAATATAACAACGTTTCTTGGGTACTGATACTCCAATCATACTTGCAGGTGCTGTTAATACCTTTGCAGTTTGACTTCCCGCTGGCTGGCCTGGTGTAACTAATTTGTTAGAGCTGGTCCCCCCAGGAAACGGCTTTGGGACAGTTTCATTAGGCGGTACATCCCTCTCTTTAGGCCTAAAGCTGTCAGTCTCACCAGTATGTGCATCCTGCTCAACACCCGCTCCATCCACAGACACGCCATCGAACTCTGGAACCTCCTCGACACCACAGCTCCTGACGTCGCCTTCCTCACGGAAACTTGGATGAACGCCTCCTCAGCGCCCGACATCGCCATCGCCATCCCAGAGGGCTACAAGATCACCCGGAGGGACCGCACCGCCAACCAGATAGGAGGAGGCATCGCCATCATCCACAGGGACACCATCCGCATCACGACCAGCACAGACGACATCCTGACCACCGCCGAACACCTACACTTCCAGATCCACACCGACCCGAAGACCACCCTCAGAGGCACCCTGATCTACCGACCCCCGGGACTACGCACACGATTCAGCGAGGACATCGCCGACTTCGTCAGCCCGCATGCCCTCCCCTCCGCTGACTACATCCTCCTGGGGGACATCAACTTCCACCTGGAGAACAACAACGACCGCAACACCACCACCCTGCTCGACAACCTCGGACTCAAGCAGCTGGTGACCACCCCCACCCACCTCGCCGGACACACACTCGACGCCGTCTTCTCATCCAGCAAAGACATCGCCTTCAGCCACGCCACTGGACTCCACTGGACGGACCACAGCTGCGTCCACTTCACCTTCAGAAGAACGACGATCCACCACCACCAGCAACAGGTTGCCCGCAGAAGCTGGAGCAAGATCACAGCCGACCAGCTCGCCGCTTCCCTGAGCCAGCACCCTCCCGCCAGCTCAGCGAACCCCAGCCAGGCTGCCGACAACGTCACGAAGTGGATCAGCAACTGCGCGGACGAACTCGCCCCACTGAGGACCCCGCCCAGCAGACCCGGCAGCAAGAAGGCCCCATGGTTCACCGACGAACTCAAGAGCTCTAAGAAGAACTGCCGAGCCCTCGAGAAAGCCTGGAGAAGGGAGCCAACACCGGACAACATAACCACCCTCAAGCTTGCCACCCGGAAGCACCACCAACTGATCCGCGCCACCAAGAAAACCGCATTCAAGGACCGGCTGGACAACAACGCACACAACAGCAAGGAACTCTTCAACATCGTGAAAGAGCTCTCCAACCCCAACGCCGGAAACAACAACATCACCCCATCGCAAGAACTCTGCAACTCCCTCGCCTCCTACTTCCACAACAAGATCGCGGACATACACAACAGCTTCAACACCCAACCGACGAACGCCACGTCCGACACGACCGAACCAACGCCCCCCACCACCACCCTCCGCGCCTGGACCCCGATCAGCACCGTAGACACCGTCCGCATGATGAACTCCATCCATTCCGGATCCCCGACCGACCCCTGCCCTCACCACGTCTTCAACAAGGCCGACGCTGTCATCGCACCCCACCTGCGGGACATCATCAACACCTCCTTCACCACCGCCACCTTCCCTGAGAGCTGGAAGCACGCCGAACTCAGCGCTCTACTCAAGAAACCAACAGCGGACCCCACCGAACTCAAGAATTACCGCCCCATCTCGCTGCTCCCGTTTCCGCCCAAAGTCATCGAGAAGACCGTCAACAAGCAACTGGCCGCCTTCCTCGAGACGAACGGATCCCTCGACCCCTCACAGTCTGGCTTCCGGGCCAACCACAGCACCGAGACCGCCCTCATCGCTGCCACCGATGACATCCGAACCCTGATGGACAACGGAGAAACAGCGGCCCTCATCCTCCTAGACCTCTCCGCGGCCTTCGACACCGTCTGCCACCGCACCCTAGTGCAGCGCCTCTACAACGTCGGAATCCAGGAGAAGGCACTGGAATGGATCATCTCCTTCCTCGACGGAAGGACCCAGAGAGTCCGCCTACCACCGTACAAATCAAAGGCCACCGAAGTCATCTGCGGCGTACCCCAAGGATCCTCGCTGAGCCCAACCCTCTTCAACGTCTACATGAGCCCCCTCGCGGCCATCGCACGCCAACACAACCTGAACATCATCTCCTACGCCGATGATACCCAGCTGATCCTCTCCCTGACCAACGACCTCGCCGCCGCCAGAGCCAACCTTCACGAAGGAATGAAAGAGGTAGCCGAGTGGATGTCGACCAGCCGCCTGAAGCTGAACTCGGACAAGACGGAAGTCCTCATCCTGGGATCCTCGCCCTCCGCCTGGGACGACTCCTGGTGGCCCCCCGCCCTGGGAACCGCACCCAAACCGACAGACCACGCACGCAACCTGGGCTTCATCCTGGACTCCTCCCTCTCCATGACCAGGCAAGTCAACGCCGTCTCCTCGTCGTGCTTCAACATCCTGCGCATGCTACGGAAGATCTTCCGGTGGATCCCCACCGAGACCAGGAAGACTGTCACCCAGGCACTCGTCACCAGCCGACTGGACTAGGGCAACGCCCTCTACGCCGGAACCACCGCCAAGCTCCAGAAGAGACTCCAACGGATCCAGAACGCCTCAGCCAGACTCATCCTCGACGTCCCACGACACAGCCACATCTCCGGACACCTAAAAGACCTGCACTGGCTCCCGGTCAACAAGAGAATCACCTTCCGTCTCCTCACCCACGCACACAAAGCCCTTCACGATCAAGGCCCGAGCAACCTCAACAACCGCATCAACTTCCACGCTCCCAAACGACACCTCCGATCAGCCAGTCACGCCCTCGCCGCCGTCCCCCGCATACGAAGAGCAACAACAGGAGGAAGGTCCTTCTCCTACCTGGCCGCCAAGACCTGGAACTCCCTCCCGACCGACCTGCGCCTGACCCAAGACCACCTCGCCTTCAGGAAGAAGCTCAAGACCTGGCTGTTCGGGTAGTAGCAGCACCCCCCCCCCCCCACCCCCCCTAGCGCCTTGAGACCCTCCGGGTAAGTAGAGCGCTCTATAAATGTCTATGATTGATTGATTGATTGATTGATTGATCTTAGAGGCTACCTAATCTAGACACTTCGGCTGTAAGTAGGTCTATTTTATCCACCAGTGGTTTAACAATAGTTTCAAGTTTTCCCTCTATAATGCAAGCTAATAGATCCAATTGCTCAGTGTTAAAGTTGACAGCACTATTCTTTGGAAAAGTCTCATTGTCACAGACAGTGTTCTTTGGTGTGTTATCAAGTCTTCTCTTGTTATTGTTTCCCCCGCGCTTAATTTGTAATTTTCTACAGGCCCTCATAGTTCTCAGGGCTGGAGAACGCTGTGGCGGGATATCGTCAGATGCTTCAGGAGAATCCTGGTTAAGAGCCGGCGTTACTGGTAATTCTGTCAGTATAACGTCAGGATCACAATTTACGTCCACAGCCACTGCAGTATCGACTATAGGAGATGAAGGGGGTAGGTCAGGTGGGCTCTCCCGCCCCAGCGACTTTCTCCGGTCATTGTTAGTCTTATGTACCACTTTTAATAAATAATTATCCATAGTAGATTTATTTTTAGACATTTTGATTACCAGTAGTTGATCTCAAGAACTATGGATATAGGTAGTTGGTATCAAGGATTAATGTTATAGGTCTACGTAGGAACACCAGAAGCCTATGAACACGACGTTAAAAGTAAAATCAATTAGGAAGTCTTTGTTTTAGAACTTACTGGGTATTCGAAAACAACATAAAAGGGGGATTGCCCAGCCCAGCCTCGTCCTGCCCCGGACTGCCACAGACTGCCCGCCCTTTGCCCGGGCTTCGCCCTGCGTCCCGCTCGCGTCCCACGACGTGGGGAGCTCGCTGGCTAAATGCGCCTCCTGGCGCTGCCCTGACGTTTGTGAATCGCGCCACTGCTTATCCTGCCGGGAAATGTAGTCCCGGGGCGGCGACGCGAAAGGTGTGCACCTGGTGACTCTTGGCGGTGGTAATGAGGGGCAACTTTCTCTCCAGCTGCCTCGTGGTCAGGCAGAATGCCGCTCCAAACCACAACTGCCCTGGGCTAGCAGGCTAAAATGTAGATCTCAAATGTTGTGACTTACAGCCAACCTCCTCTTGCCATTATTCTGCAGATTTGGCAGGCTGGAGGATGGGGCTGGGTCCTCCCTGACAGGCACCTGTGAGACAATAACACTAAAGGAGCTGGGCATCCTTCACCCAGCTAATACACTTAGACATTCTGTGCATATCTCTGGAGAGGAATGAAGCAGAAAGGGGACAAACACCGTCCTTACATTTCAAAGGGGCTTCGGCCTCCCTCCTTTCTATCTATGGAGCCTGGTTCACTTTGAAGGGCTCCCATGAATGCTCTTGTGGCTATCTAAAATCTACATCCCTGTTTGGCAGGGTCTTTCCACCCTCCATTTTGTAAATCACTCATACAAAGGAGATCTAAAATGGATTCCTGTGTCCTTGTAGTCACTAAAAACCTACGCTCTCCTTACTCACTTTGCCACAAAATCAATGGTCAAACATATATTTATCAATTATGCTTCACATAAAAGGGGAGGAGGTTCTGAGTGAAAGGGACTCACCAAACTCTTGTTAACAGAGTAAGTGAGTACACCCCTCTCCTAAAGCAGATAACAGAAGAACGACATTTTCCTACATCCTGCCTGGAGCGCTAGAATTTCCCAACCTGGTAGGAGAACAGCAAAGGTCCACTCTCATCCATGCATTATTCTCTTGTTACATTTACCAGAAAGGTAAAGGAAATGCCATGGCAACTACGGGCAGAATGAACACAGAGAGCCGTGATGAAGGTAGTCCTGTCCCAACGCCTACTTACGATTTTTTCATTTCATTATTATCTTTATTTCGGCAGCTTTAGCCATAAAAGATACATACATGAAAAAACACAAGGTCATATCAGTTTACACATACAAGTCTAAAAACAGTTCAAAACTTATCTATAAGTACAGAATTCATTATAAGCATCCTCATAGATATACATACATAAATGCATTAAAGAAACAACAAAGCTTCATCTCAATTAATATCTAGTTACTAGACATGTACCATATTAGGAGGGGAATTCGTACATCATCATCGATAGTGCAACTATAACGTTAAAAAAAAAAACAACAAAGATTTGACTGCTCAAAGTAATTGGCCAGTCTTCCTGCGAGCAATATACACAGAATAAAGAAATCTACTAATGCTAAATACAATGGATTGGGAAGTGTTGGTTTTAATAATTCTATATGCCATAATACAAGATCTTATTCCTAAAAGGGTACACAAGGGTTTGATCCACCTTTTTCTTGCTTTAGTGTATGCTTGGCAAATGAACAGTATATGGACCTCATCCTCCGTGTAAAAACCTGAGCACATTGTACACTTCCCCTGTGTAGCGTTTGGCCCTTCCGATTTTCCCTTGGATCAACGTTCCAGATTAGAATTTAACATAAGATTCCCGTACCTAAACTTCAAAAATAGGGACTTCGCAAGCGGAGGCTCTATCTCATCTAGAAAGACCTCAAAAAAGGGTTCATCTTTGAAGCTTAAAAAATGTTGGGTTAAAGACCCGATTCTATTTCCATTTACTAACTGATTAGTTACGAAGGACCAGAAGGCTCGTTTCACCATGGATTTTGCATAATGCGGTTGCCTTTCCGGACTCTCCCATAGCTGAGGCAGGCCCAGGATTGAAAACCATTTTTTAATGTGTTTGAGCCATAAAACAGAATGTAGAGAATCTAGACCCAATATCTCCTGGAGACCTTTCCTATAATCAATCAGTTCTGGAGTAGACCATATCCTTACCCAAAACATTAATGGTCTAATGATTATATGGTTGTCAGTTCTTTTAAGGTTCAAATCAAATTGGAGAGGAATCAAAGGTGTGCTAGTGGGTACCCTTACAATTGATCTCATAAATTTATTATACAGACCTTGGAAACTATCCCTTGCCCAAGGTCCCCATATCTCAGCCCCATAAAGGGCAGCAGATTGAATTTTAAATTTAAAAAGCTCAAGCGCGGGAGTCACACATTTACTTGTACTGGTATTAAGTTTACTAATAACTGGCTTAACGTTATGAGCATAAGACACCTTATTTTTCTCGATTTGGGCCTTCCATGTTAAATTTGAATCTAGCACCACCCCCAGATAGGAAAAATTATCAACTGTTTCTAAAACTTGGCCATCCAGATTTAGAGTCCCCCTATCCGGCTTACAGGGGTTCAATGCCATACACTTAGTTTTGTTGACGTTTATCTCTAATCCTTTCTTCACACAGTAAATACTAAAGTAGTTCAGGAGCGCCTGGAGGCCTTTCTTAGTTTGGGATATTAAGATGGTATCATCCGCGAAAAGTAACGCAGGCACCCTTTCCCCATTAAGTTGTGGTGAGTCGTTTACACAGCCGTTCAAATGATCAGGGATATTGTTAACAAATAATGAAAATAGGGTGGAGGCCAAAACACATCCTTGTCGGACGCCACGTTCTATTGGGATATTGCGCGTCAGTTCCCCATTTGGACACGACCTGATGTTGGCATGATTCCTGGCGTGCAACTCGACTATTTGAGCCAGGAGGCACCCTGGCAATCCAACTTCACTTAGGGACCTCCAAAGCAAGTTGTGGGGGACAAGGTCAAATGCCGCTCTCAAATCTACGAAGGCGACATACAAGTGACCCTTCCTAATGTGTACATATTTCCAATATATACAACAGAATCTGAAGACCTGGTCTATGGTGCTGACCTTGCCCCTGAACCCAGCTTGAAATTTGGTGAGTATTGCTTTTTCCTCCAGCCAGTCATTTATCCGAAATAGTAAATGCTTGGCATAGAGTTTTTGCAAGCTGTCCATCAAACTAATCGGTCTATAGTTTGATGGAACAAACCTGCTACCCTTTTTAAATATTAGAACAACTTCTGCAGCACGCCAACTATCTGGAAATTGACAATTGCTAGATAAAGCATTAAACAAGTGGTTTATGTATGGAGCCCAGACTTCAATCTCATGCTTATACAGGTCACCCGGTATTTTATCAGGACCAGGAGCTTTACTACTTTTCAGTTCAGCGATTGCCCTTTTCGTTTCGCCAATTGAGAAATCAAGACACTCAATCGGGGGTGGCGACCATGGAGTCTCATCAAAACCACTACCGTATTGTTTATAAAGAGTTGTGAAGTGCGTCACCCAA
This sequence comes from Lissotriton vulgaris, assembly GCF_964263255.1. Lineage (NCBI taxonomy): Eukaryota > Metazoa > Chordata > Amphibia > Caudata > Salamandridae > Lissotriton > Lissotriton vulgaris. The sequence continues at coordinate 1,287,872,570 of NC_141687.1, read as the reverse complement.
GTCAGTTCGTCTAAAAAGACGTCCTTCACAGCTCTACCTGCATGGCACCCATTAGCAACCAGCCTCCAAAACCCAACATTGTCCTTAGATTTGGCAGCAGCCAGCATATCCGCCCAGTTCGAATCCTCCCATATCTTTTTTGAGGTCCTTTGGATAAGCTTATATGTCTCCCTGGCAGCTTTGACATCATCTTTCGTTTTGTTTTTGATAGCAAACAGGAGCTCCCTTTTGGCCAACATACATGAGTGGTCATACCATAGTTTACCATGAAACCCAAATCTTACATTTTGCTGCTTTTTTGTTTGGCATTTTGGTCAAACATGTTTTTAACTCCTCAAAGAATGTCTTATGTAGTGCAATGAATTGATCATAGTGGTTGGGTGAAAAAGGGTATCCAACTATGGGCCTAAAGATTGTATCAAAAAGTGAGTATACAGTTGCAAGGGCATTTCCTTGTGCAAGGACGTGCGACCATTTCAATGCACGTCTGTTATTACTGACATGTACCACATCACACAAAATGGAGTTAGAAACCTCGGTGGCAGATAAAAGAGAGGGTTCGCTAAACATAGTTGCATCAATGTATAATTCCAGAGGATAATGGTCACTCTCAGCCCTATTTGCCACCATGAGATCAGCCATATAGTGCCAGATGCTCAATGAAACGAGTATAAAATCCAAGTTGCTTTCAGACCTCGCAAAAGTGGGTTGTTTTGTAAGGCCAGAAGGAAGGCGACCGTTACACGCCCTGAGACCATGATCTGCAGTTAACCTCATCAATTGCACAACCAAAACCGAACATTTGACAAAATTTGAAGTCTCAAGCTGAGGAATCTTATTAGCTTGATCTTCGTCCTCAAAAACGGCTGCAAGCCCTAGAACGGGTTCGAAATTACAATTTAAGTCACCACCCAAAATCACTGCGGCATCACCAACCACCCTTTTCAGAAAGCTGTCCAAGATTTCAAGAGTGGGAGAAACTTTAAAGTGTGCTAGGGGTCTATTATAAACATTAATAATATAGCATTCTACCCCATTCATGTTTATGAGTTTTAAAACCAAGATGTCAGGTGAACCTGCTTCTATTACTTCAGCCTTAATCTTCAGTGTGATTTTTACCCATATAATGAGTCCCCCCGAGGGCCTTCCCCTATTAGACTGAACTGCCCCAATGCCGAATGTTTTATACCCTAACCTGTGGGGAGTATCTATTGCCCATGTTTCTTGTAATAGACAAAAATCGCTGGAATCAATATAATCAGCCCACTCTGGGTCCCTCAAATTTTTGTTTACCCCCGCAATATTCCAGGAGATTAAGAGCAATGATAGATTTGCCCCGCTACCAGAACAGGTGGACTTTACAGTGGCCAATATTGGTGCCACTGGTAATATCACACTATCTTGCGACGTGACATCTACAGTGTGCAGTTCTGATCAAGGAGCCAGACCCACTGCTCCGTTATCGGCTCCATCACCGTGACAACCCTCTTCATTTCCAGAGTACGCTGGGCTTGCTGCTAGAATGCACTTCTTAGCTAGGGAATCCCCATTTTTACAGTGCTCATTGCCCCCCTCTCCCCTTACCCTTATTACCTCGCTGTTGTCATATTTAGTGGAAGTATTCTCATCACAGGGTGGGTGGTGAGTGCCATAGAAATTAGTGGTGCGATTTAACGAAGTCACGAGTCAGTCAACTCCATCTAAGCTACTAAACCTATTATAGGTAGGGACTCCATTCCACACATTGCGAATACCCTGCCTACCCGATTCGGTGCCACATCCAGAATTGTGATTGATCGTAGTCCAGTTACCCCCATAGTTGGTGCGCCTCAGTGGGGGATAAAAGAAAGTTAGGGGTCTAGCTTCAATAGATGATATGCCTGCATACGTTTTCCATGTACATATGTGTTGGGCACTATGGGGTTCCTCAAATGAGACAACAATACAGTCACCCGGAATTAATTTATTTATAGGACCAATCCAAGGCACCCTACGAACCATGAGAATTCTACTTTTCATGTGATTGGGAACAGTTTTATTTACGTTCAGCCAATGGATCACCTTGTTTTTCAAGGACGAAAATGTTTCCTCGTGTTGATTATCTAGTTCAGGGACCCCAGTAAGTACGACTACAAAAGGACTTGCATCAGGCGGCAGATCTATATATCCTCCCTTAAAGTTGTCACAAGCATAAGGTGTTTGATAGTTGTGGTTATAAGCTTTATTTGCAGAGGTTCTCTGGACCGAGACTTATTTGGAGCAGATGCAGTGTGTGCAGGAGGATGGGTATCGACAACACTCACTATTTGAGAATTCTTATTTAATACAGGACCCTTCAAGAATGGTTTACTAGCGGGTTTTCCTAAAGATTTTTACTTTCTATGTAACATGTTTTACTAGATTGGTTCAGCTGAATTTTAAAAAGTTCGTTCCATTTTGTTTCAATTTAATGAAATTCGTACAAGCCCATTAAAAACACCTACAAGTGCATCCCGTTGAATTTAGTTGGTTGCACTTGCAGTCTAAATGTTTCGTATCAGGTGTCAATCTGGTCTAACCCTCGGTTTGAAGGCACCTTGACTGTCCAGGTGATAATGCCAGCAGTGACAATGTCGCGGCAACCCAAAGAATTGAAAGAAGTCAATGCTACTTGTGGGTGGCATATCAAATGTTATATTATCTTAAACCTTGGAAGATCCCACTTGATTAAATCCTTCAAAAATTCCGTTCAACTCGGAGACAATAGTTGTCGTTTGCTTGTTTCTCACACAGACACGAGCTAGCTTGCCTCCTTGCGTAGACATGACTCATCCGCTTTCCCCCGTCCAGCCTTCCGGTTGCACAACCTGTTGCTTCCTGGCAGTGAAGGGCTGTATAGAATATGAGGCGCCCACAAAAGGCGGACTTTTTTTCCCACGGGTTGAACACTTGTTTAGCAAAGAAAATAGAGACCGCGCTCTTTAGTTCATCATTAAATCAGCCACATGCAGCTGTGTTGAAATCTGCAATCTTATTAGGAAGCTTGCCTTGTAGTCTTTCTAGAAGCAGCTATGCCCATCTATGAATGTGATATTGGCAGCAGGGAGCAGACACAGGCGTACTGAAACCAGGCAGCAGAAACAGGCGAACTGGAAGAAGGAAGCAGAAACAGGTGTGCTTGAAGCAGGCATCAGAAACAGGCGTCCACCGCTCACCCTATACATTGTCTTTCATCCACGCAGACGATATTGTGAGTAGAACCACATTGCATCGTGTTACTATTGCTGAAGCTCTGACCAGGAGGGTGAATACATTGTATTGCATTGTCAGACTGTTACTTTCCTGTGTTCATTGGTTGCATGTTTTCCCTAATACAACTTTCTCAATTCAGAAGACATGCTGGGGTAGGTACATATTTGAATGGGCCCCTGCATGGTGCATACCTGCCAACTTTCCAATGAATGCCACAGAGTGAGTGGTTGCAGGGCCTTGGAGTGCGCGGGTCCGCGTGCCGAGAGCAACCTATGAGGCACTCTGCCTCTCACCAAGCCCCCCACGCCCCATACCCCCAAAAATAAAAACAAATTGTCATTGAGGTCTGCTGTCCCCGGTGTCCTGGGGTGTGTTCACACTACTAAATGGACACTGGCTGGTTACTGCCTCCAAAAACGGTGCACTCACACTGTTTAGAGTGGTTTTCAACTCGTTTTCCTGCCAGCGTGTGATCGTTGCTCCTCCCGGGGTGACCTTGTGAAGGACGCAAAAGCGTGTGGCACACAGTTGCCCCATGTGAGTGGTCAGGTCTGATGGTGCAACTAAACATAACGCAAAATTTAGCTCCTTTTTTTCTACAGATTATAAACTCCCACACACAGTGCAGGACTACGCTGTGCCACATGATTGCCCACTCAAACATTAATACATGATCTACCCCATTTGCCGCATGTTGTCGCCTGTGGAGACTGGAGACCTAATCTCAACTTTACCACTTGACAGACTGTGTGAATTTGGGAATAGCTCCTTTTTCTTATTTTCATTGTATAGTATTAGGAGCCTTAAACTATAGAAATCTACAGAAAATAGATATTTATTAGGGTGGATGAGCCACTGAAGGCTCGAGCTATATACCTGCCTAGGGTCAACTCGAGATTAATACGAGCTGAACTTTCATGTGGCTCCTGCCTGCCACCCATGCTCGAACCTCATGCACCAAGATTTTAGGATAAAGCATAAACCTTTGATGGTAAACAGGAGAGAGAAAGAGGTAACATGTAGTGGCTCAACTGCCCAATGTAAAACCAGAACACTGGGGGTCAATCTGGCTTTTCCACTTGACATATTTGTTTGATCTTAGGCAATTATTGTATTTCAAGTTTGTTTCCTTTTTCTTCATTATCACATGTGGTAACAACTTGCAAATATGTAAGTTCAATACGTGTGCTGCTGCATAAAAAATCTCTCTCGTGTTTGATTTAACGGACTTGGCTCTTAGTTCACTAATGGCATTTTCATCAGGCCTGGGGAGGCATGTATGTTTCTAGATATTTTTTTTAAACTAACAATTTTAGTAAATGGCTCACAAAATAGTGATATAATCGGATTTACTAAGGTAAAAACGCTTCTGCATGTGAAAGAAATACATTTTAATGAATTTTGAAGAGACTTTATCATGTGTTTATAGGATATTTGCAAGACTTGGTTGCGGAACATTTTAATGGCTTGGCTCAAGCACGGGCTCTTAGAGCCAAGCCAGACCCTTGGGTCGGTTGGGCTCGGCTCTTCCCCCTAATGTGTTTGCTCACCCACCTATACATTTATATTCTCACACACTTAACTAATATTGATCATCAAAAATGGGTCCTACAAAATCTTTTGAAGGGAACTCAAATGCATAGCTGAGTGATAACTGACATTGTGAGCCAAATATGCATAGATTGCTTTTCTTAGTTGTGCTAGGGGAAAGCGCATTCACAATTTGGGCACATTTGGGAGCGCGCATTCACAAAAAGTGTAGGTGTCTAGAGGGGTGGTAGAAGTTCAGTCAATGGTTTAGGTAGGCAAGTCCTAGGTTGTAGAGGGCTTTGTAGGTGTGTGTGAGCATCTTGGACTGGCATTTTCCCTGGATGAGGAGCCAGTGGAGGTCTCTGAGGTGGGGAGCAATGTAGGTTCATTTCGGGAGTTCCAGGATGAGTCTGGCAGCAGCGTTCTGTATGGTCTGGAGTTTTCTGAATAGTTGAATAGGGATGACAGCGTAGAGGGCGTTGCCGTAGTTGAGGCGGCTGGTGATGAGGGCCTGAGTGACAGTCGTTCTGGTGTTGTTGGTATCTATCTGAAGATTCTGCTGAGCAGGCAAACTGTGTGGAGGAGGAGGAGACTGCGTTAACGTGTCCTTTCATGGTCAGTTGGCTGTTGAGAATGATGCTGAGGTTATGTGCGTGGTCGGTTGGTGTGGGTCCGAGTACTGCAGGCCACCAGCTGTTGTCCCATGCGGAGGTGTTCTTCCCAATTATCAGTACTTCAGTGTTGTCGGAGTTGAGTTGGATGTAGTTGTCTTTCATCCATTTGGCTACATTGGGCCTGGTGCTACAGATGTTAGTTTTGGCGGGGTCCTCTATGCACACCTGACTTATAAAGGAATGTAGCACCAAGAATGACTTCTGCACATCTATGTTATTCCTGCCTAGATCAGAGTAGGAACAAAGGAATGCACAAAGTCTAAGAGCAATGACAGCCATAATCAGAGCATCCAGTCCAAAATCAGTTTCATGTGGAATATTGTAAAAACAACTAAATCCGGTGGGGGAAAAGAACCAAAGTTTAAATTAAAGTCATGGTTCGATTTGCTTATAGCATCACTGTGCTATTGTTCATAGCTTATCCCACTAGCATATGGCCTTTAGCCATGTAAAGCAGGGCTTTGCTGAACTGCATGACATGACTTGTGGCAAGCCTCTGTACCCAACCTGCACTGGGGATTGTCCAGCCAGACCGTGTTTCCAAACCACCCTGATTGCCAGCCCCACCGCGCACAGTCTTTGGATGTGCACAGCAGGAGTGGACTGCAGTTCTGGCATCTGGGTGTGCAACGCCAAATGTGCAATGCCATTGTCTGTGTGCAGCAGGATTGGGAGTAGGGCCTGGCCTTTGGTCAGGCTCTGCATCCCACCCTCTGTTGGCAGGATGTTGATTCCTGCTGCACAAGGCATTCGGTTGTGCTTTGTAGGTGTGGCCTGCAGGGCAAAGCCTAAGGCCAGGGTCTGTGCTCCACAATCGCTGGCCAGTGGCACACTCTCACTGTGCACAGGCCTTGTTGGGTGCACAGGCCTTGAGGGCACAGGGCTTAGCATCTGGCCATATTCTGCGTCCAGAACAGTGCAGGCATCTTAGCCCCTTTACAAATGCCCTCCGGCCTTGTACTGTGGGGCTTGACTGCAGGCCCTGCAGCCAGCCCACTGCATGCAGCCAAGCCTTGGTGCACATGGCTTTTGGCCTTGTGCAGTGGTGTTTGTCCATAGAACCTATCCCGTGATTAGGTCCTGTGCCAAATGCAACACAAGCAGGCACACCCTGCTAAGTTTGGCGCTGTGCCCTCCACCACGAGGTTGCCTTAGGGATGGCTTGTAGACAACCAACTCTTTTGTGTGTTTTTGTAGTCTTTATTTTGTGAATATGATTCTTATTAATGTAACCCCTGAGTTGATAAAGGTACTTATGATATTTTCTTCAACTGCTGATCCATTGCCCTGGAGATTACATTGTTTTTTTTTGACAATCAATTTTATTGAGTTTTGACTTTGACAACAAACAGCACCATTCAGAGCTACATAGTACATTAGCAGTATAGGGGAAAAACAGATCGCAATGACATCAAGATCACAGAAAGAAATCCAGAATAGCATAACCACGTGCACCTGGAGAGCGGACCACATCATCATCTCATTCGATTTCCCCCACATGCGATGAAATTTCTCGGGGCACCCCCTGGCTACACATAGAGGCCGCTCCTGCGCAGCACACCAGTCCACCCCCCGGTGCCAGCACCTTAGAGTGGGAGGGGCCATGTCCAGCCAGTGAGCAGCGATGTCCCTCTTGGCAACCACCAACGCAGTATTGAGGAAGAGCTTCTCAGCCCTGGAACCGTCCAGACCGTTGGTGATGCCCAGCAGAACACGAATGGGATCAAGGGGCACCTCCCAGCCCAGGACCCCTGTCAGGTCTTGTGTTAACAGTTCCCAATACCCCTGAATCGAATTGCAGAGCCACACCATATGATAAAAGTCAGCGCGGGGGTGGGAGCAGTGGGGGCAGTTAGCATCGGGCCTAAGCCCAGCGCGGTGGAAATGCAGGTTTGTAAGATAGGTGGCGTGCAAAAAATAGACTTGCACCAGGTGCAGTCTTGCTGATACCGCAATCGTCCTAGGGGCCATCAGGGCGTCTCTCCAATCCTCATCCTCTAGAACCCCAAGCCAGTCCTCCCACTTCTCTCGGAGCAGGGAAAGAGATTTGGGGGTATTGTTGACGAGTGAGCAGTAGATCCGAGAGACTCCACCCTTCCCCAGATCCCCGGTCAGGACTTGCGCCTCAGGCGGGCTATATTCGGGCAGAGACGTGCCATCTGGAATGTGGGAGTGAAGGGCGTGGCGCAGCTGTAAGTAGTGAAAGAATTGAGAGGGATGGAGGGAATGCCTATCCTGTAAATCTTGGAAGGATCGGATGTTGGTACCGCTCCAGACGTCACCCAACAAGGATACCCCAATGAGGTCCCCTTGCCGGAACCCTGACAGGGAGGCAACTTCACAAAGCCTGGTGTCACACCACAAGGGAGTGTAGCGAGTCAGCCTGCCCACCCATTGAGTATGTCGTAATGATGCATGCCAAGCCAAGAATGCTCCGCGTGTGACCTCGGGAAGAGCACGAGGAACCGTAGCCCCATCAAGCATCCCCTGGATAGAGGAGAAGCCCAGGATGTGTAGTTCCAAGCGATACGCCGGGTCGGACCAGCCACCATTAAACCAATCGTGGATCGTGAGTAGACCAGTCACTAAATAGTAGAGGTAGAGGTTCGTCATTCAGAAACCTCCATCAAAAGATGGGATTCGGCATTGGGCCAGAGCCAGCCTGGATCTCTGACCCCCCCCAAAGGAATTTCGTGGCCATGTCATCCATGTCTCGAAACAAAGATCTAGCAAAGGAGAGGTGTGTGTTCTGGAGCATGTACAAAAAAAGGGGAAGGATCATCATTTTGTATAGGGCGATCCTGCCCAAGGGGTTCAGTGGCAGCGTGCGCCACTTAAGGAAGTCGGCGTGGATCCGCTTAACCAGCGAGGTGACATTGAGCCCCCATGCGAAGTCAGGGAGAAGGGAAATCCAAATCCCTAAGTACTTGAAAGACAGCCGCCGAAGCAGAATCGACGACTGCCAATCAAAGCACTCGCGTGAGAGATGTAAGGGACGAGGACGGACTTGGACGGGTTAAGCCGCAGGCCGGATGCTTGTTCGAAAATGGCCAGGGCCTGAAGGCAGCGAGGTCCCGAGCGAGCAGGGTCAGCCAAAAACAGCAGTATAACGTGATCTTATCGTCTTCCGCTAGGCTGGGCCATCTCCAGCCAGCCAGGGAGTGGTTGCTGCGGACAAGGCAAGCAAATGGCTCCATAAATAGAGCAAAAAAGATCGGGGAAAGAGGGCAGCCCTGGGAGATTACATTGTTGTTCATCTTCCTTTGACATTTATGACAGTATGTTTGGAAGATTTGCAATGTGCGATTTTCTTCCTTTTGTGCTGCTTGGAGGGCTTCCGGTGACAGGGTTTCCTCCTCTTCACTCCTACCTCCTGTTGCTCCGCTAAGCACTAGGAATTCAGGTACATAGTTGTGAGATGTTTTAGTATGGCACTGGCATCAAATGAGTACATTCCTGATGTTGCAGGATTTGGCCATGTACAGTGCACATGACCTTTCAGCATGCTCTTTCTTCTGTCCTGCGGGATGTGTAAACATGTCAAGACCAGAGTTTTTTCTTCCAAGTGAGGAATAGCTGCAGCAGTCCTTCATGCTGTTGCCACTTCCCCAACATGAGAATCTTGCCTTCTTTGTGCCTGCAGCTTCCTGGCTTTGAACAGTTGGTTGGGATGTCAGACTGCTCAAAGCAGAAGCTTCCTTCAGCAAGGTAGAAAATAAAAATGATGCCCTCCAACGTGTTTTTCTACAGGTGGGGGCTTGTTTTTTTTAGATAGTGTGAAGTGTTTAATCAACAAGGTGCCCCCATTCATTTTTTTGGCATTTTCAGATTCTCAAATCTTTTGTTGCTCCAATAGAAACAATGCTAAGGGGCCACAACACTTTCTGGTACTACAGACCCAAAAATAGGAGCTGAAAATCACGTAACTTTTTACAAAGTTCAGTTTGATAAGAAAATAAATTGTTACTTATTGTTTGAGGGTAAGAGTTTTCCTTGAAACTCAGACCTGTAGGTTACATTTCAAAATGTCCTCTTTTTTGGTTTTAAGTGGTTTGGACTCACATCAACAGGAACCCACAATGTTGTTCTAAGGTATGCTGCAACCACCGTTGTCTATTTGCTAAGACCATTGAAAGATTTGCAAATCCTTATAGACCACTGCAAGGATTTGATTGGTCCCTGCGATTATATAATCACCCCTTCAGGTGGTTCTTGACCGTTTTGTACATATCATTACACTTCTTGAAATAGGGTAGCTTTGCAATAAACAAGACAGATTAGTTTTTTTTATTTACTCTACATTCCTTTTTTGGGGATCAACATTTTTCCCCTTACACAATGTCCTCAGGTCAGGAATACAATAAAAAAAATCCAAAGGTACATGAAGAGGATAACAACTTGGAGATATCTACACAGAGGAATCATATTCACCAACAGAGCTCATTATGTGAAAGTTTTTTACAATCCCAGGTATGGAGAAACAACTGACCTCCTACAATGTGACGTGCACGTTCTGCAATAAAATTCTGAGCAGGGGTAGCTGAGGCAAATATAGCCTTTGCACATAATCGATGCAGAAGCAACTTTGGGCCTCATTACGATGACGGACGGACTTCAGTCATCTCCTATCTGGTACCGCCCGCCAACCATGAGGCAGTCCCACAATAGGAATTAGGATGCGACCGGCACCGTAGCGGTCGCATCATCCACCTTTAACATTGCAGTGGGTGCTACTGGCTGCAGCACCCGCTACAATGTTAAAAACGGATATTATGCACATCTCTGTACCATGTGACAGGCACCATGTGGTGCCTGTCACTTGGTACAGGGATATGAAAACCCAAAGGAAAGGTCAAGAGGTCAGAGGGGGCCCGCTACAGGCCCCAATGTCTATCCCCACAAGCCTTTTCATGGAAGTTGAACCACCATGTAAAGGCTGGTGTGGATTGATATCCTAATCAGACTGATGGGTCCTAACAGGCACCATCACCATTCTGGGCTATGCAGGTGGTGCAACTGGCAGTCAGATTCAATCTGACTGTCGGAACTGTGGCGGTCAGATTTTCCGACCACCACGGATCTGACCGCCATTGTAATGTGGCAGTCTGATCAGCCCTTACGATTGGCGGGGGCCAGCACTGACGGGCTGATGGTGACGGTCCTCCCGCTATCATAATGAGCCCCTTAATGCTTGGCATGAACAGCAGTTTGAAGCTGGAAAGAAAGTGAGGGACACTGAAGACACATTGAAATCTTCCTCAGACATCATCCCTTCTGGTGAACATATTCCAGAAGATGGAATGAATCCCTGCTTTCAATGAAATATAGAGAAACCCTCAAACAGAGGGGACAGGATTATCAAGTTCAAACAACAAATGCTGCCCTCAGTGTATATTAAATACTACGGGCCAGATTCACAGAACTAACTTAAGACAAAATCCTAAACTTACTACTTTTGGTATTCACAGAAGTTAGGATTTTGTCTTAAGTTTGTCTTAAGGCAGACTTAAGACAGACTTAAATTTGGATTTTGTTTTAAGTCTGTCTTAAGTCTGTTTTAAGACAAACTTAAGACAAAATCCTAACTTCTGTGAATACCAAAAGTAGTAAGTTTAGGATTTTGTCTTAAGTTAGTTCAGTGAATCGGGCCCTACATTCCCTTATATTCCACATGCATTCAATCTCACAGACCTCACATACATACCCCAAACTGAAAATGTATTAAATATGAATACAAAGGTTCTGAAAAAATATATGACTTTAATCCAATAAAAATTATAATTTAAGGTTTTGTTTAAATTGTTTCCCATACAGACATATAAACCATGTATTATACATCACCGACAAAAAGGAAAGATGAATTTAAGACAAGTCTTCAGCGTGTACACTTTAACTCTTCCATGCGTTTTGATGTATTATCATATAAGAATGTCAAATGATAGTATATCATGTCTCAAATTGTCGACACGTTTCAATGCAATACAATTATAACATACACCTTCTTCAGGACTAAATTATATAAATATCTCCATACCAACTCTTAAGAGTAAAAGAGATGTTTGAGAGGTGGGAGGATTCATTTTACATTGATAACTGTAAGGTAGGGGTGTGGCACTGGTTTATATAAAATAGATCCTCTCAGTTTAGATAGTTGGTAGGAAGTGTGGAAGTGAGTAATACATAGTAGAAATGGCCAATGAGAGAAACATATTTTATTAAGAGTTTTTTTAATGAATGTATGGGTATATTGAATTTCTGATTTAGAAATATTTGAGGGGCTAAAATGAAAAAATGTTCTAACATGTGGGTAATGACAGAATTAGTACTATTGTTATTTATGTGTCAATATGCAAGTCTGTTTATGTTTTGAAAAATGTTATGTATTTTAATTGTTTCCTGTTTGTTTTTTAGATGTCACAAAAGAGTATTGTTTTCAAGCAATGAAAGATATATATATATATAACAACCCTTTCACACATATATATTACCTACTGGCGGTCGCCAGTAGGTAGTTATAGTTAGGATTTTTTTCAATGCAAAATCTCAACATTCTATTGGGAATAACTTTGGCGCCGGTTGAGGAATCTACCTGAAAATGTCCTCCAATTTTCCTCGCGACGCTCCGGTACTACCCTGAAAGTTTGGGGGGGATTCGTCAAGCGGGGGCCGAGATAAAAGGGGGGTCCCAAAACGTGTTTTCCCTATGTTAATTTCCATAGGGTGGTCAACCTCACTTTTAGCCCGAACGGCTGAATGGATTTCCACCAAACTTGGCAAAATTGTAGGGACTGGTAGCCCGATGTCCCTTTGCTATGTCTCAAGATATGTGCTCCAGTGGTTTTTGAGTAATTTAGGTTAAAAAAATATATATATCTATAGGCGCGTCCCGGTACGCGCACCGGGGAGCGCACCGGGCGTGCTACGCGACTTGCGCGCGGAAAGCTGATTGGCTCTCGGGTGTCTGTAAACATTCGAAACAGTCCGGAGCGGCCGCCATCTTGTGTCTCGGTAAGATCGAGACACAAGAGGTGGCAAAAACAAAGGGGGAAATGACCATAAGGGGGCAGAGTAGACCCCCCCTCACCCCCTAGGTTTGATGTGGGGGCTATAAAAAGGCCCCGCTCGAAAAAAAAAAAATAATTAGATTTGCGCGGGGGGAGCGCCCGGTACGTGCACCGGGGAGCGGACCGGGGAGCGTAGCACGGGGAAAACCCAGTTTATTCACTGCGTCATCTCTACGACCCTTTCTTGCGTCAATACGCCCCTTTTGCATACATTACACCTGACGTAGGTATAATGTGGCGCAGGGGTTTACAAAGTGACGCATCTACCTAGATGCGTCACTTTGTAAATATAACTCAATAAGGTGCATGTTTTACGCTGCTGATGCGTCACAAAAAGTGACGTACCGGTGGCGTAAAAGTGACGCATGGCCTTATAAATGAGGCCTTCAGCCTTCTACTCATGCGTCATATTAAATATATGACGTAATATGTCGCAAGTACTTACAGATACGTCATTATTTCAGACGTATCTGTAAGCGCAAAAGTGATGCATTGCTGGAGTGTCACAAAAATGATGCAACTCCAGCAATGCATCCTTTCACATGGGGCCAGGCCCATGTGAAAGGGCCTGCATCAGTCTTACCCCTGCTGTGAAACAGGCGCAAGATTTTGACGCAACAGCGTCATAAAAGTGACGCAGTGATATCTCATAGATTTCACTGTGTCACCTCTTGCGTCAATACGTTCCTTTTGCATACATTACACCTGACGTAGGTATAATGTGGCACAGGGATTTACAAAGTGACGCATCTACCTAGATGCGTCACTTTGTAAACATGACTCAATAAGGTGCATTTTTTACAGCACTGGTGCGTCACAAAAAGTGACGTACTGGTGGCGTAAAAGTGACGCATGGCCTTATAAATGAGACCTTCAGTCTTCTACTCATGCGTCATATTAAATATATGACGTATTATGTCGCAAATACTTACAGATACGTCAGTATTTCAGACGTTTCTGTAAGCGCAAAAGTGATGCATTGCTGGAGTGTGTCACAAAAATGATGCAACTCCAGCAATGCATCCTTTCACATGGGGCCAGGCCCATTGCAAAGGGCCTGCATCAGTCTTACGCCTGCTGTGAAACAGGCGCAAGATTTTGACGCAACAGCGTCATAAAAGTGACGCAGTGATATCTCATAGATTTCACTGCGTCACCTCTTGCGTCAATATGTCCCTTTTGCCTACATTACACCTGACGTAGGTATAATGTGGCACAGGGGTTTACAAAGTGACGCATCTACCTAGATGCGTCACTTTGTAAATATGACTCAATAAGGTGCATTTTTTACAGCACTGGTGCGTCACAAAAAGTGACGTACCGGTGGCGTAAAAGTGACGCATGGCCTTATAAATGAGGCCTTCAGTCTTCTACTCATGCGTCATATTAAATATATGACGTATTATGTCGCAAGTACTTACAGATACGTCAGTAGTTCAGACGTATCTGTAAGCGCAAAAGTGATGCATTGCTGGAGTGTGTCACAAAAATGATGCAACTCCAGCAATGCATCCTTTCATCTACCTAGATGCGTCACTTTGTAAATATGACTCAATAAGGTGCATTTTTTACAGCACTGGTGCGTCACAAAAAGTGACGTACTGGTGGCGTAAAAGTGACACATGGCCTTATAAATGAGGCCTTCAGTCTTCTACTTATGCGTCATATTAAATATATGACATATTATGCCGCAAATACTTACAGATACATCAGTATTTCAGACGTTTCTGTAAGCGCAAAAGTGATGCATTGCTGGAGTGTGTCACAAAAATGATGCAACTCCAGCAATGCATCCTTTCACATGGGGCCAGGCCCATGTGAAAGGGCCTGCATCAGTCTTACGACTGCTGTGAAACAGGCGCAAGATTTTGACGCAACAGCGTCATAAAAGTGACGCAGTGATATCTCATAGATTTCACTGCGTCACCTCTTGCGTCAATATGTCCCTTTTGCATACATTACACCTGACTTAGGTATAATGTGGCACAGGGGTTTACAAAGTGACGCATCTACCTAGATGCGTCACTTTGTAAATATGACTCCATAAGGTGCATTTTTTTACAGCACTGGTGTGTCCCAAAAAGTGACGTACCGGTGGCGTAAAAGTGACGCATGGCCTCATAAATGAGGCCTTCAGTCTTCTACTCATGCGTCATATTACATATATTACGCATTATGTCGCTAGTACTTACAGATACGTCAGTATTTCAGATGTATCTGTAAGCGCAAAAGTGATGCATTGCTGGAGTGCGTCACAAAAATGATGCAACTCCAGCAATGCATCTTTTCTTACCCTTCCACACCCCTGTTCCTTTTCTACATTTTCTTTGAATATCCACATTCCCCATGTTCACTCTCCTTCTCCTTACTTTCCTACCAAACACTCACCTTCTTTCAGTCCCCCTACTTCACTTCCTTTCCCCTCTCATACCTTTCTGTTCTTTCTTACTCATTTTCCTTTCCTTTATCAATGCACTCCACTTCACTTACTCTTTTTCATTTGTTTAAGAATATAGCTCTTTGATCAGAATTGGAGGTAGTTCTGAAAAGAACTTTTTTTTCCCTTCTTTTTTCTTTTTTTAGAACAAAAACAAAAACAGGGAATGGAAACTGCTCAACAGGAGCAAAAAAATAAAATAAAATTAGGGCTGGGAACGGCAGCGATGGTTCTCCAATGATCGAACCATGAGCAGAACACTTTGCTCCCCATAGCAAAGTAGCTGATCACAGTATCTGCATTTAAGGACGCCTTTGTTAAATGCAGGCTGAATGTTCGGAACCAGCTCTTGTGATCTCCCCCTCACAGATGTTGTTGGTCCTCTGGTGGATGTAAAGGCCCCATCACTGGGAACCTCTTGTGCCAGAGCCCTGACACTTTCCCGGGCAAAATTCTGGGGGTTCCTCCTCTCCACATGGCGAATCATTGTGGAGTTCCGAAAAGAATATATTTTAGTGGGGTCACCCCGTGACTGGACTGTGTGACAGATCCTGCACTCCACTTTTGGAGCATTTACCTTCTTTTGGTCTTCTGGTATGGAAAAAAACTTCCATATGAAGTGTTCTTTTACCCGGGGTGGAGGAACCTCTTCATCAATAAATGTCTCTCTGTCATCATCACTGCTGGATTCTCTGGCAGCCATGGTAATCCAAGAAAGATCCAAGAGCAAAAAACAGGTCTTTCAGTCACAAAAGTGAAAGAAGAAGTGAAGGAAATGGGTGGGGATTTCATTCTTTGTTAAAAAAACTGTTAGCAACCAATGAAAAGTGTTATTTTAAGGTCACATGACTTGACGCGCTTATGCTGCGCGCACCGAAGCACTTCCGGGGGCGCTCACATGGCGCGAACGTAGGCGCTTCCGGGTGCGCATACGTGGCACGAACGAAGGCGCTTCCGGGGGCGCTTACACGGCGCGCCTAAGTGATGTTTTGATAGTTTCACAGATATGCAAAATCATTTTCATTTCCTTATTAAAAAAAACTGCTTTTATATGTATGGTACTAAATGTCTTGCGTTATTATTTACTTTTCATTCATATTTGTTTTCACGAACGCAAGTAGCGCTCTGGGTGCGCTTTCCGGAGAGCTTACCGGTGCGCGCACCCAGAGCGCCCCAGGAAAAAATGATTAAAAAAAATATATATTATAAAAAATAAAAAATAATAATTAATACTTACACAAAACAGCAAATTTATAAAAAAAATGTAGGTTAGAAACTCGATATAGAAAGGAATTAGCTTTTAAAAACCTTTGAAATTCACTGAAAAAACCATAGGTTTCACACCAGTTATAGTTAGGAATTAGCATTTAAAAAACCTTTAAAATTCACTGAAAAAACCATAGGTTTCACACCAGTTATAGTTAGCTGGAAATTTTACTGACATAAAACCATTGAAATTCCCACGTTATAGTTAGTTGGACTCACTATAACTTGCGCGCCTGCAATGCACTGCTGATGATGTCACATATTACATCACTCATGACATGGTCAGTGACATCACTCATGACATCACTGATGACACCATCCTTGTGAGAAAGTGACAGACATCCTTTCAGTGTAATGTAACCCTTGAAACACATATTCAAAAATAGAAACGAACTTTGTTTTAAAAATGGAGATACCCATACCAGTTACAACAACCAATTCAGTAATTCCACCATCTATATACACATCCACTCATTCACCAACAGTTCTATATAGTCACTCATACATATACTCACTCATCATATGTAGTGATACACCTATACATCCTGTTACACACCGACAGTCATCCAAAAATTACTGACACACATACTCACACATGCAAAAAACTATTGAATATCCATTTATTTGCATATACAGCTATACACACACTACCACCTTACTTCTAAGGAAACTTACACATACTTACTCTCTTAAACAATCACTTATAGAAACACATATATAGTTAAAAAGGAACTCTTTCAATCTCTCACTCTCACATATACTCACTTATATACATCAATACTCACATATACTACATTAAAACATATGTAGTTACTGATAAAGACAGAAGTGAGACAGTCATTCATTCACTAACACACACATATACACACTAAGCCAGTTAACCAATCATTTTTTAAAAAAAAAACATCCATTAAGACACTTATTTAAACATTTATTCTTCCATCGACCTTTACATATACATAAATAAAACATATTGATTTTTCAGAAAGACACACATTCACTGGATGGTGTCATCAGCGATGTCATGAGTGATGTCGCTGACCATGTCATGAGTGATGTAATATGTGACGTCATCAGCAGTGCATTGCAGGCGCGCAAGTTATAGTGAGTCCAACTAACTATAACGTGGGAATTTCAATGGTTTTATGTCAGTAAAATTTCCAGCTAACTATAACTGGTGTGAAACCTATGGTTTTTTCAGTGAATATATATATATATATATATATATATATATATATATATATATATATATATATAGGTGAAAGGGTTGTTATAATTTTTTGAAAATGTCAGTTGAAACACGCCAATTTAAACAAACAAAACCACTGAAATTCACCAGTGATAGTTATATCAAGTAACTGTAAATCGTGCCCAAAGGTAACTGGAATTCGCGCCCTCTCCATTTACAGTTCTTTTTGTCAATGATGCCATTTCAGATGCTACTGTGATGCTTTCAGTGATGTCATAGATCATGTAATTAATGATGCAATATGTGGGATTTAGCAGCGCATGGCGAAGGTGTGAGATATAGTTACCTAAGGGCACAAGTTACTGTTACCTGACATAACTATAACTGGTGGATTTCAGTGTTTTTTTTAGTTTAAAACAGTATGTTTTAACTGACATTTTCACCTAACTATAATATCCCTCTAATTTAGGGCCTGATTACCATCTTGGCCGACAGGGTTACTCCGCCACAAACATCAGGGATATCCTGTCCACCCTATTACAATTACAATATATCCTATCGAATTGTAATACCGCAGACGGGATATCCATCACATTTATTTTTAAAAAACATACTTTATTGGTTTTTGCCAACATCGTGCTCCAAGAGCCATATTATACACGTACCTGCTGAGATACCGCATTGGCATAAGTAAACAATATAGTATTTTGTAACTTAACAATAAACATGCTGCGATAAAAAGAAAAGAATGAATGTTGACAGTGTTCCTGTAGTGCTTCCCTGGTGATCAATCCCTATCATCAACTTGTTGGCAGTGGGCATATTCTATGTGTTAGCCGTGGAGCACTACCTCTATATCTGACGATGTGGGCTGTGATGTTGGTGTGGCCAGGACAATACCTCTGTAGTCTGCCCAGGCTGCCATATGCCTACATGTTTTTGAAGGCAACCCCAAGCCTTAAACACAGGCTCCTCCAACCCCATACAAAAATCAAATCCTCTCTTCCAAACAACCAGCAAGGATGAGGATTCTGCTTTGCTGAAGAGGGAGATATGTCTTGTTTGGCCAGAGTCAAACCCAGAAAACAGCAAGTGGCGTTTGTACCTGTTATCCCTGACATCCTCAGAGATATGTAGTAACACAAGCTGTGGTGTACCGTGTAGGGTCCACCCAAGCACCTCAAACAGACACCTAAATACTCCCTTTCAGAACCTATCCAGGGCCGGACACGTCCATACTGTGTGTAAGAATGTGGCTTCTTCTGCACCACAGTGTAAGCATGCTGGGGAGGCCATGAGCCTTGCCTTCCAAAGCCTCAAGTGTGTGTAATATGCTATGTGTAAGTATTTTAGTATCAAATGCAAGTGCGAGGAGATTGCAGCTCCCCTGGGGGACTCCAGAGCCTCTCTCCAGTCATTGTTGTCAATGGGACTTATATTTACTTGCCAAGTTTCTCTCAGTGTCTCCAGCGTAGAGGCGCTATTGGTGACTAGTGTCTGATATATTTTGGAGATTTTATGATCCTCTAAGTCTCCCATGAGAAGTTTCCCTTTCAGTGGGTTAATATCCATTGTATTTGTGACGGAGTAATCCTGTCCGCCAAGATCATAATCAGGCCCTTAGTTTTTTTCAGGGAATTTCTAAGATTCTTTTAATGCAAAATTACTATTCCAAATTATAACAAAACTTTATTCTTAGTTTTTTTCAGTGAATTTTTAATATAAAACATCAATCACATGCCATGCTTGACTTGTGGTCATGTGCAGCCTTGGGTTGGGCGTGGGGCCAGGCCTGTGGCCAGGCCCTTTGACCAACCCATGGTCAGTCAACCTCAAACCATGCACAACCTTTGTCAACGCACAGCATGTGGTTGGATGTAGGGCTGGGCCATAAGGGTCCGTGAAGGAAGCCCCAGGGCACCCACTGCCCTGCCGGCACCGAACTTGGGTGCCAGCAGGAGCCTGCAATTGTTTTGTATTCTTTTTTGAGGGGAGTTTAGCATGTGGCCCCTTCTCCCAAGCTTTAATAGGCCCGGGACCCCATACCCCTGGCTGTATTCTGTTTTTAGGGGGAGTTCGGCCACCTCCCCAAGCTTTTACAGGCCCTGGGGACCCCATCCCCTGGGCTGTATTATTTTTTATGGGGAGGGGGCATGCAGCACTCCTCTCAAGCCTAGGGCCCTTGGGACCCCATCTCCTGGGGCATTGGTATTTTTAAGGGGAGGGGGCGCAGTCCCCTCCCCGAGCCTTTAGCACCAAGTCACAATTCCCTGGGGTTGTATTGTTTTTTTATGGAGAAAAGAAGTGCAGCCTGCCCTCCCTGAGCTTATAGGGCCCTGGGGACCCTATCTCCCAATGTCTTTTTCGTTTTTAAGGGAAGGGGGCTGGTGGATCCCCTCCGGAGCCTGTACAGCCTCAAGGACCTCATCCCCAGGGCCATTTACTTTAACTAGGTGTAGTGGGTGCACAACCCCCTTCTCCTTGCCATTAGGACACATAGAGCCCCATCCCCTGTGGCTGTTTGCTTTAATTAAGTGGAGGGGGATGTGCACCCCCATACCTTAACCTACAGTGACCCCATTCCCTGAAGCCTTTCTTTTTTTATTAAGAGGAATGGGCACGGACCTACCTCCCAGAGCCAATAGTGGTCCTGAGGAACCCACAAAACACTATGGGGTCGATTCCAATTTCGGTTGGAAGGGCTCAAAATTGGTTTTGGAATTTGCTGCACCGATCCAGAGCCCTTGTTCCCGACCGAATCGTTCACAGTACTGAATGACCAAGTACGATGCCTGGAAAACCTTACCACTGACAGAATAGTTTCAGGAAGGCATTCAGAGAGATGGAGCCTTCTGGAGCCGATTCAAACAGCTCTATGGACTAGGTTTACCGAGCGAGCAAGTACCATGCGGACAACCTTTCCGATTCGGTTTGTACGGATCAAAAAGACTTCCGGAATTGGTCTTTGGGAGCCTGTAGCAGGCCGCCCTTCACCCGGGGCCCACCGAATTGGGCCAGTGGGGGTACCCAAGGAGCTCCTCTTCCCAACCATGCACAGTGTGGCAGACACCAAGGGTTGCCCAGCAGCCACAGGGTCCATGATTATCCCCAACCACCCCTTTTGTCAATGCTAGCCTATGTACACGTTCGGTACACAGGCTCCCATTGAAGTCAACGGGAGTCTGACCGAATCGTGTCTGGATGCATTAAAATGCATCATACTCGTTCAGCCGGAATTCCCCGATCCAAGTCTTACGGAAAGCATTCCGGACCCTAGTCATTCGGTATGCTTTTCAAACAAGATTGGAATCGGGTCCTATGTTGTGGGCTGGGGGGCGCAGTCTTCCCGCATCTACCCATCCTGGGTGCCTAGGGAGAAGGCATTGTTCCTGCTGAGCTGGAACAGCTGTTTTTGCATGCTCCAGCCAGGCAGGCTGAGTTTCCCTGTCCACAATATCGCAGGCAGGGAAACACATATCTGCTCCAAACTGGCGGGAGTATTCTTAAAGCTCTCACCAGTTGGGAGCAAACAAGTGTTCCCTGTCTGCGCTCTCACAGGCAGAGTAACTCCTGAGTGAGTATTAGTATGTTGTATGGCTACTGAGATGAGTACACTATGAATGGAGGTGCATAAATTATAATTCTTTGAGGGTGCTGCGTAATTATAAATTAAGGTATAAGTATAAGAATGATAACATTTTGTGTAGTTTAAGTTTAGTTGTAGATAAAGAATAAATACATTTATATTAACTTGAAGGTGGTGCGCAAATCATATATTTATGGTACAAGTATAACTTAAGAAATTGTAATGTTTGTGCATTTTAAGTTTGGTTTGTATAGAAAGATCAAATAAAGTTTATAACTATAACAAAGGTTTAATCTTTGATTTATTTCAGTGAATATATCTCTATATATATTACCTAGTGGCTGTTGCCAGTAGGTGGTTATATTTAGGACATAGTTTCTATAGGGAAAGTATTTTTTGTTTTGCTTATAACTTTGGCACAGTTTGACGAATCTTCACAAACCTTTAATAACTAATTTGCCACTCATTTCAGGTGCTGGCCAGAACGGTTTGGTGAGATTTGTCAATTGGGGGATCAAGAAAAATGTCACATAGGAGTTTTTAACATGACTACATCTCGAACCATTAAACGGAATGACCCCAAATTTGCCAGAAAATTAAATCTTGGTCCTGAAAGTTTTTTTTGCAACTTAGTATAAAACTGCTCAGTAGTTTTGGAGTTATTAAAGAAAAGATTTATGTAGATCTAGCGATGTGGATCCACGTGCCAACAGCAATGTCATGATTGGCTGGCCGCAACCTGTGAGAAAAGTTGCGGCTGCAGGTTCCCGGGGGACAAATAAAGTATAACTAGGACATAAGGGGTCTGGATAGAGGTTTCCTTACGCCACGGGACTAATGGAGGGCCTGTGGGAGACCACTTATGGGTCAAAAAATGTTTGGGGGCACGCAAGGATCCACGGATCTACTGCGGTGCTGCGCATGCCTGTGTGAATCTGTGTGGATCCGCGGATCCAAATCCAATTAAAAAAAAATACAACTACTCACAGAACCACTCTCTCACATCCCACATAACCACTTACAGATCCATACAGCCACTCACACACCCACACAGTCACACACCCATACAGTCACTGATACAGCCACTCACAGACCCAGAGAACAACTAACACACCCACTCACATACCCACACAGGCACTCACAAACCCATATAGACACTCACACACTGCCCCCTGTGAATCTGTGAGAGATCCATGATCCAAATCCCAATTAAAAAAACACACCCACTCACAGATCTACTCACATACTCTCTCACACCTTCCACACAACCACTCAAACACCCACTCAAACATTAATACATCCACTCATACACTCACTCCCCCACCCTCACACATACCTATACAGTCACTGAAACATTCACTCAGAGACCAGGGCAAACACTCACACACCCACTTACAGACCCACACAGGCACTCACACACCCCCTAACACACATACACTGCAGACACTCACACACCGCCCTGTGTAAGTCCATAGCAGATACAGATCTTACTTAAAAAATACAGACCAACTCACACACTTTCTGACACCCCCACATTGCCACTCAAACACAGACTCACTCATCCATATACCCACTCACTCACATACCTACACAGGCACTCACACAGCCACTCACACACCCATACAGACACATACACACTGCACTCATGTGAATCCATGATGGATCTGCTGATCCAGATCACAATTTAAGAAAACACCCACTCACAGACTGACTCACACACTGTCTCCCACTCCCACACAACTACTCAAACACCCACTCAAACACCCATACGGTCACTCAAACACCCATACAGCCACTGATACATCCACTCAGAGACCCTAGAACCACTCTCACACCCACTCACAGACCCACATATGCACTCACATACCCATTCTCACACCCATACACTACCCCAGTGACAATCCGCAATGGATCTATGGAAGCAGATTCCAATTTAAAAAAGAATACTCCCACTCACACACTCACTCACACATCTGCTTACACACTCACATACCCATTCATACATCAATACAGACACTCCCACACCTTCTCAGAGAACCAGAACACCACTCACACCCAAACAGAGACCCAATAAACCACTCACAGACCACACACAGGCACTATAACACTCACGTACACACCCACACAACCCTTCACACAACCACTCATGCACCAGTACAACTACTTACACACCCACTCAGAGGCCTGAAAACCCACTCACACACCCACTCATAGACCCACACAGTCACTCATACACCCACTCAGAGACCTAGAACACCACTCACACACCCATACAGCCACTTACCCACCACTTAGAGACCCAGCGAATCCCTCTCACACCCACTCACAGACCCACACACACTCACACATACAACTATATCTCGCACCCTCATCATGCACTACTAATTATCCTACAGATAACATCACTAATGACATCTTCTATGACATCTTTGATAATATGACTGCAACATTTACAGTGAAATTGTCGCTTAGAAAACTGTGCATGGGGGAGCGAGTTTTAGTTACCTTAGGACACGAGTTACAGTAGCTTGAAATAACTATATTATATTATAAATTTCGTTGGTTTTGTGTGTGTAAAATCTGAACCTAACTATTAAGTCCCTGTAACCATTGTTTTATCAGTATATATATATATATATATATATATATATATATATATATATATATATATATATATATATATATATATATATATTACCTACTGGCGGTCGCCAGTAGGTAGTTATAGTTAGGACCTAGTTTTCATAGGAAATCCACAACATTCTATTTGGAATAACTTTGGCACCGGTGGATGAATCTTCGCAAATTTCTCCAAGAAAATGGCCTGCTTGGTTTCGTTCCTTCCCTGAATGTTTAGAGGTGATTCGTCAAGCGGGGGTCGATTTTCCATAGGGACCTTTAGCCAGGGCTACAGCCCGAACGGCTGAACGGAATTACATGAAATTTGGCAGAGAGGTAGAGTTCTGATCGCAGATTGTGCTTTTTGTTAAATGGTGTAAATCCATTCAGTAGTTTCTGAGAAAATTGCAAGTAAAATCATAGCGATATCTAGAGTCGGAGTTTAGTACGCGTACTGAAATCTGTTCAAATACGAGCGTGAGCTGCATGCTGATTAGCTGTGAACTGTCTGTCAACACTCAAAACCAGGAAGTGTTGGCGGCCATCTTGTGCCTCGCTAGAACCGAGTCAAAAGAAAACAGTAAAACAAAGTAGAGAATAAAGGGAAGTGGGTAGGGTAGAGACATTCTGACCCTCTAGGCTTGCTCAGGGGGTCGTATATGGGTGTTTAGGCTCTATTTTTTATTTTCTTTCTTTTAAAGAAAAATTGCAGCGTACACGCATGTAAATACCTACAATTACGAGCAGGAGCTGCATGCTGATTCAATCAATCAATCCATCAAGAGATTTATATAGCGCGCTACTCACCCCGGATGGTCTCAAGGCGCTTGGGGGAGGGGGTCCACTACTGCTCGAATAGCCAGGTCTTGAGTTGCTTCCTGAAGGAGAGGTGGTCTTGGGTCAGACGGAGGCGGATGGGCAGGGAGTTCCAAGTCTTGGCTGCCAGGTAGGAGAAGAATTTTCCTCCCATGGTGGCTCTTCGAATGCGTGGAACGACGGCGAGGGCGTGGCTGGTCGATCGTAGCTGGCGGGTGGGAGTGTAGAAGGTCAGGCGGTTGTTGAGGTACTTGGGGCCCAGGTCGTGGAGGGCCTTGTGTGCGTGGGTGAGTAGCCAGAACGTGATTCTCTTGCTGATGGGGAGCCAGTGAAGGTCTCTCAGGTGTCTGGAGATGTGGCTGTGTCGGGGGATGTCCAGGATGAGTCATGCGGAGGCATTCTGGATGCGTTGGAGTCTTTTCTGTAGTTTGGCTGTGGTTCCGGTGTAGAGGGTGTTACCGTAGTCCAGTTGGCTGGTGACGAGTGCCTGGGTGACCATTTTCCTGGTTTCGGTGGGGATCCATCAGAAGATCTTTCGGAGCATGCGTAGGATGTTGAAACAAGATAATGAGACGGCGTTGACTTGTCTGGTCATCGAGAGGGAGGAGTCCAGGATGAAGCCCAGGTTGCGTGCGTGGTCCGTTGGTTTGGGTGCGCTGCCCAGGGCAGGGGGCCACCAGGAGTCGTCCCAGGCAGAGGGTGATGATCCAAGGATGAGGACTTCCGTCTTGTCTGAGTTCAGTTTCAGGCGGCTGTTCATCATCCACTCGGCTACATTTTTCATCCCTTTGTGTAGGTTGGTTCTGGCGGTGGCTGGGTCGTTGGTGAGGGAGAGGATCAGCTGTGTGTCATCGGCGTAGGAGATGATGCTGAGGTTGTATTGGCGTGCGATGGCTGCGAGGGGGCTCATGTAGACGTTGAAGAGGGTGGGGCTGAGTGATGATCCTTGCCGTACGCCGCAGATGACTTCGGTGGCCTCGGATCTGAACGGGGGAGATGGACTCTCTGGGTTCTTCCGGCGAGGAATGAGATGATCCACTCCAGTGCCTTCTCTTGGATTCCGATGTTGCTGAGGCGCTGCACTAGGCAATACTCCAAACGAGGAAGTGTTGGCAGTCATGTTGTTTGTTGGGAGAGCAGAGTCACAAGAAAACAGTAAAACAAAGTTGAGAAATAAGGAAAGGGGGCAGGGTAGAAACATTCTGAGCCTATAGTCTTGGTCAGGGGGTGGTACATGGATCTTTAGGCTCAATTTTTATTTTTTTTAAAAATAAAAACGGCGGGGTACTCGTTCAGTACGCGGTGAAAAAGGTTAAAAAAAAGTAGAAGTCTGTTTTATTCATTAGGTCCTGGGGGCAAATTACGGGGGCAATGTTTCTGCATAGTGGGAGCTTGTAAGGTGCTCCGAGCACTGGGGAACGGCACTTCTCTGGTTTTAGTTTGAAGTATGCAGGGGGTTACGGTCCTACTCTCCGCAGTCTCAGGGAGCGGCACCCCTCGGGTCTTTTAAAAAACAAAATGTTTTGAGCTCTCCCTCCCTCTCTCACCGTACACGTCGAGGGGAACGCCACCTTTCTGGGGCAGTGATTTGTAAAATGACCTTCCAGCTCCGGGTACCTGCATTTTCTGGAGTTTTTTATTAATGTTGGGAGGGTGGGCTTGGTAATACGTCCTTGTTAATTCCCATAGAAGCCTATGTCCTGGTGTTAACATGGGCTTGGGCTTCTATGGGAAATAACAAGGCCGTATTATGAAGCTCATTATCGCTGTTTTATCTGCAATTTCCTGCCAATAAAACAGCGATAATTTTAACACCGGTCCTTGATAATTTGCACCTAAGTTTACTGGTCAAAAAAAGAGCAATGGTCCATATTATCAACAAAAGGAGCTACATTATCGTCGCTTTTATCGTCAGTTTCCTGCCGATAAAGCAGCGATAATGGGCTTGATAATATATCCTTGTGAATTGCCAGAGAAGCCCAGGTTAATACTAGAACCTGGGCTGCTATGGGAATTTACATGGGCCTATTATCAAGCCCATTATCGTCGCTTTATCGGCAGTTTCTTGTCGATAAAAGCGGCAATAATGTATCGCCCTTTACTGATAATATGGCACTGACGGGCATATTATGAAGGACCGGTGTTAAAATTATCGACGTTTTATGGGCAGGAAACTGACGATAAAACGGCGAAAATGGTCTTGATAATACGCCCTTGTTAATTTTGATCGAAGCCCATGTTGTGGTGTTAACATGGGCTTCTATGGGAATTAACAAGGGCGTATTATCAAGTCCAGACGCGGCCCCTGGAGGGAGTTGCAGTGAGACAGGCGGGGCGGGGGAGGGGCATGGTGGGGGTGATAAAGAACGGAATCTGGATGATTGTAGGTAAGTTAACAATTAAATTAATAAAATGATTTTCGGGCCACATTATCAGCAACATAAGGCTATACATTCTCGCCGCTTTTATTGGCAGGAAACTGCCGATAAAGCGGCGATAATGGTCTTGATAATATGCCCTTGTGAATTTCCATGGCAACCCAGGTTAACACCAGAACCTGGGCTGCTATGGGAATTTACAAGGGCCTATCATCAAGCCCATTATTGCCGCTTTGTCTGCAGTTTTCTGTCGATAAAAGCGGTGATAATGTATCGCCTTATGTTGTTCATAAGATGCAGCTTCGTTCCGTGCCCTGCATGGCATTTTGCGATGCAGGGCGCGTTACAAAATTCGGGGCATATTATCAAGGACTGGTCTTAAAATTATCGAAGTTTTATCGTATTCGTAGCGTATTCTGAGAATGATTAGCAGTAGAAACTCTGGCGCGATCACTCTCTCACGGTCAAATGAGAGCACAGGGCGAGCTATGAGAATAGTTAGAAGTAGTCAGTTATTGGAGATTCGATTCAGCTGTATGTCTTATTGTGCGATGTTAGGCAATGCTTACATGATTACGGTAACTGAGCGTGTGGTTTGATTAAAAAAAAGTTGTGTTAACTCCTCTGCATAGGAAGCTGGATGTTTCCATCTGTCTGTCGATTTCGACCTTGAAAGCAGAGTCAACCAAATGAGTCGTATAAGAGCGCTATTGTCTCAAAAAAGGTCGCTCTTACATCGTCTAGAGAAACATTTGTCCTTCATGTAGCAAACACCCGCACAGAAGTGTATGCTTTGTTAAATACAGAAGTGCCGTGGAATTTTACGGAGTTAATTTAGACTATCTTTAATGCGTTCTCGAGTAGGGGGTTAGCTTACTTTTTTTAAATTATAAGAATTGGTCTTGTGACTTCTGTAGAAAGTATATTTGGTGTCTTGTCTGTGTTTTTTCATTGCATTTTTTGCAGCATCTTTGGTGAATTGTGCTTAATGGTCACATGAGTTGCCAGTGTGCTTGTATTAATTTGTTTACTTAAAAATGGTTGCATATCTTGCAGCAGACGACAATATTTCTCGGTTGTTGCTGGTCCGCAACCAAATGCTTAGTTACTATGGCGCGCTGCCTTTTGCAACGTTCAGTGCAGTTTATGGATTATCGTTTCGATTCTCCTTTTTCACATGCGTTCAGCCTGTCTTCCGTTGCCTGAGCTGTGATTTCGACTGGGCCCTGGATTTGTGTCTCTGCAGTACGGTGTCTCCCAACGCGGATTACGACCAGTTGATGAGTCCTTTAGTGGTTCATGACGTGCTCTGTTCTGGCGGCGGGATTATGGCCTTTGTAGCGACACATGGAATAATGGGACGTTGGAATGTTTTTGTAGCGGCGCTTGAGTTCTTGGCACGCAGTTACATTGAAGATGACCCGAGTTTTCCTCCGATGGTGATAGAGGCTTCGGTGGTTGAGGAACATGTATGTTCATTCTCACTATTGAATTGGATGGCTGAAATGTTTTCAGATGAGAACAATGACTTCCTGTTGGAGGCTGTTGCTACATACTGTGGTTACATGCTGTTGGATTAAGACTCTTTGATTTTTCTGCGTATTCTTTATTTTTTAGCTACTGCTTTCTATCAAAGAGCGAATAACTTTTTTTGGGAAATGTGAACTTGACTCTGGTTTTTAGTCTTGGAGTGTGATTTTCTAAGTGGCACACGTTTATATCACGTGCTTTGATGAAGAAAGGGTGCTGTCGGGCTGAGGCTTTCACTCACACCCTGTTACGTTAGCATGGGTTTATTAGAAGCTTACACGCTATTTTTGCTTTCCTGCTCTGCTTTGCACGTGACACATACTTGTGATATTGTTTAGAGAAGGCTGAGTGTTTTATTTGAGAATAATTTGGTATGCTAGATTTGTAAAGTGCCTCACTAATTTTGTGTGTATAGTGAGAGCCTGGAACATCAAAGTTATCTTGAATTCCGTGTCTGTTCAGAATGATCCTCGGACGTTCGAGCCATAATACATATGTAGTTGTGTCCACCTTTGATACTTGCGCTTTTCATAATGCATTGTGGAGGCAAAGTTACACACAGTTGGAGAACATTCATAACTTGATAGTTTGTGGAGCACTGAATGTGATGTATTACTGCTGAGTACCAGAGGTATGGGTCTGACCATGTAATCCTATGAGACTTTCTGTAGTTATAAACTAATCTGCTAGGTAGGGAGGGTGAAATATAGGTATATTGTAAATTTGTTTACCTTTATTATTACAGGATGCTTTTTCCGTTTGTATCTTATAGAATAGTAACAATGCTGACAACCTTGTTTGTGATAATATGTTTAGTTGTGTTATCTAAGGTATTGTGCATGAGATTTTGGCGTTAGAAATAAACATTTCAAAGTTGCACGTTCTTTATTTACATCTTGCATTGGACTGGTGTAAGAGTATAATGAAAGAGTGCTATCGTTATCCACGTTACTTCATGCAATCTAAGTGGCATGTTCTGGGTAGACTAGTCATTGGTGTTTTTGTTGTAGGGCAGTGGTTCCCAAACCTTTGACTCGTGAGGACCCCCCATAGAGTCACCACTGGAAGCTTGGGACCCCCAAGCAATTTGTAGGATTTAAATTTCAAACATTAAAACCGTAATTCGGAAAAAATTAACACATATGTGTACACAAAACAAATACTCAAATTACTAATGATTTTAGTGGCATATTTACAAGCCCCTATCACCATCGGAACATCACTTTCTGGGAGTTTTCTGTGGCGATAGGGGCTTTGCCTTATTTGCAAGGCAACGTTAAGCCACTTAACGTGGCTTAACGGTCCCTTGTAAATAAGACTCCCTTTGACACAATGCTTAGCGTGAAAGCGGTGGGCAGTGCGTGTTGTGGTGGGCGTTTCCTCTGTAACACCCATTGATTTTGATGCTGCCGCCTATTTACAAGAGCAGCGTAAATGGGAAGCAGGGCCAAAATTAAGGCCAGGGAAAACCTGGTCTTAACTTGGCGAAACAACGAGAAATGCTTCATTTCTCCTCGTTTTTGTAAAACGCCTTGGAATGTTTATGTTCAGGAAGGCGACCCTTTCTGAACATAAACAATCTTTAAAAAAAAAGACATTTTGTAACTTCCATGTGTGATGCATTAAGCATTACACATAGAAGTGAGAAAATGACATTTCAATGTTGTTTATGTGCAGGAAGGGGACCTTCCTGCACATAAACAATCTTCTCCTATAAAATGTAACGCCAGTGCTGGGAAAACGAAGGGCTGCACCATATTCTTGTAAATATGGTGCAGCCTTGTGTTTCTGAAGTAGTAGAGTGTGTTGTTAAGCCAAGGAGGCTGGTCTGGAGAAGCATAACCTTAAGGAGTGCTGGTCTGGAGAAGCACAAACTCAGGATTCAGAACATAACACAGTGGTTAGCATTGACTTCAACAATAAAAATGTATTTCTACCCAAAGAAACCTTTTTAGAAGCATCAGGATACTGAAAGACTGAAAAAAAGCATGTCACTAACTTGTACCTTGCAGTTTGCAAGCAGTTGTTTGATGACAGTTTTTTGGTCACTGTGCTAGATTACGATTGTCACTTATGAACTGCAGTGTAACAAAAGAATCTGTGTGACAAAAGCAGTAACCCACTGACCGTTGCATATCAAACACTGTTCTTTAAAATGTATGGTACACTTCTTTGCAGTAGGCATATTAACCCTCTGTGTTACATTAGTTCAATCACAGCTGTCACTGGACAAAACTCTCATGTCTCTCCAGCAGGGAACTGTTGTTATCTTCACATTGTTATTGTTCTTTGAAAACTGGTAATTAAACAAGATACTTTGCAGTGCTTTTAAAACTGCTGCCTGCGGACGCTCTGGGATTGTGTGAGGGACTCATGGGGGTCCGGGGACGACAGTTTGGGAAACACTGCTCTAAGGCGAAGAACCAATGAGTCACTGATTGCTAGTCTGGTAGGTTGTTTGGGTAGTAAGGTGGGTTTTGGAACACCATAATACACTGAGGTCCTAAGTCTCTATGCACAGTTCTGTGTATGAGCAGAATTCCTGGAACAGTAGTTACAACAAAAAGGCTCGATAAAGTGCTTGCACTTTGAATCTATACTAAAATAATAAAGAGAGAGCCCAAACCTTTGAGGCGGGTAATCTCAGGAACCACAGCACCAATCACAACACCCAATACAGCGTTGGAAAAGGCAGTTGCACCAGAAGGACATAGGCTATGCAGACGCCCACCATATACATTTAAAAGGTAAAAGAACCGTGCCAGCAAAGTAGTCCCTTGTGGGTGTGTCTGCGTTGTGCTGTGGGCATGACAAACACTGGGGGCGTGTGGTAGGTTCCGCACTTAATGCCATGTCTCGTATCGTGTGCTGTGGGTGTGTGCTGGGGGCGTGGGCGTGTGCGGGGCGCGGGATTACGGAAAAAAAAGCGAGCGTTGTGCCCAATATTTCATTGTTTTTTCTTCCCAAGTTCTGTACATTCCAGCTCCGGGTGTCCACCCTGCTCCCTTTAAAAACCCCTGCACCCCATAATCATAACCCACCCTTACTCCTTAAAATACCCCAACACCCATAAACACTAACCATCTTAACCCTAAAAATGCCCCTGTACCCCAAAACCCAAACCTAACCCTGAACACTAAAATACCCCTGTACTCCAAAACCCAAACCTAGCCCTGAACCCTCTAAGCCAGCAAAAGCATGTGTCCTTATGGATGGTGACCCCCTGGAGCAGACCGATGTTCTCACCTACCTGGGTGTTACCTTTAATGATAAACTGAGCTGGAAGCCCCAAATAGATATCTTGGCATTAAAACATGCTCAGCTAGCTGGTGCCTTGCTCAAGGAACATAGTTTGTCCCTCTCTAGGCCTATTGCTCCGATTGTCAATATTTAAACGTCTAAAATCTGTCCAGCAATTCTTTATGGAGCCGAACTCTGGGGTTTTACTATACCTATCCCTCCTCTCCACAGCCCAGGATAAATTCATGAGATCCATAGTGGGTCTGCCCCAATCTACTCCTGGAATCCCACTGCTCTACGATCTTGGCTGTCATGCATTGAAAGATGTTGCCCGCTACAGACCATTGGCATTCTGGAGATGGCTGTGGACAACTCCAGAGCTCCATTTATATGCCAGGGCCATGCTGGAAGTTAAGGAGCTAAGCCACTTCCATAGGATCTCATGTTTTTCTGGTGTCAAATCCCTGCTAATTGACATAGGGGTGAGGAATCTTTGGGATCATCCAGAGATTGCAGAATTTCCATCTAAAAAGTTGTTTAAAGCAGCATAATGGGAGTTGATCAAAGTGAAGCGATTCTCCAGCCATGTTATCCCGTCACTGTCAAGAGATTACCTTGATATTAGGGATAACCCCCATTTGGAGGCCTATTGGGATCTAGTAACAAAACTTTTAGATCGTAAATTATACCATCAGTTCAGGGTTGGTACCTTGCCGTTGGGGGGGCTTACTAGCAAGTGGGATACTGCCACTAGTAATAAGTGCCAGTACTGTAAAGATCAGATAGAAGATATAGACCACTTCTTATTTGTATGCCCGGTCTACCACAAGCCGAGAAGTACATGGTTGAAACCTGTGTGTAAGCTTATGGGTACCAGTTCAGCTATGGTGGCAAAGAGATTGTTGAAAACCGATCCCACTCATTACGTAGTCATAGGAATTGCTAAGGTTCTGAGTTGGGCATGGGTCTTGCATGCAAAAACGGGAGGGTAAAGTAACCATGTAAGGTCCCCGATTCCATATCTACATTGCATTTTATAATGTGGTCTTTTAAAAAGCTTTTAGCTATGACATTAATGTAGTCTTTTTGCTGGGATAAAAACATTTAATACATTTTTAATTGGTTTTAATAATGTTAAATGTTACTGTATATGTATATATTTATTAATGTGATGGAGTAGTAACTGTTAATTTATATTTTTACAACTTTGGATTACAATTAATGGATGACACATGTAATAATGTATTTTTTGATAATGAAAATGTAAAAAAATAAAATGATTTACGGCCACATGCATCAACGTCCGTTTTTGCGATTCCTTATTTGTGATTTTTAGGGAATCGCAAATAAGGAATTGCAAAACGGGATGCATGATTAAAATTGCATAAAATTTGCGATTCGGTAAAAATCGCAATTTTTACTGAATCGCAAATATTATGCGAATTCCAATTTGCGATTTTGCAATTCCCATTAATTCCTATGGGCCAAAAGGCCCATAGGAATCAATGGGAATTGCGAATTCGCAAATTGGAATTCGCAAAATGTTAATGCATTCCATGGGTGCAGGGGGGGGGTCCAAAGGACCCCTCCCTGCACCCCTGAAATGCATTTTAAAATGGATGTTTCACACACACATGTCCTAAGGACATGTGTGTCTGTAACATGACAGTGTTTAAAATGCTAATTTGAGCATTTAAAAACTTTTTCCCAAATTAACACGAGGTTCACCCTCGTGGTAATTTGCCCCCCTAATTGCGAATTCGCAATTTTAAAATCAATCATGCATTGCCTTTAAGAAATCGCAAATTTGCGATTCCTTAGAAGCAATCGCATTTTTGGAAATCGCTAAAAATAGCGATTTTTCCAAAAATGATTGATGCATACTAAAAAGGTATTTAGGAATCGCAAACAGCCGATTTTACCGAATCGCACCGTTTGCGATTCCTAAATACCTTGATGCATGTGGCCGTAAGTTTGTTAGTTTAGAAATTGCTATACTTCTTGAGGTTTTTGGTAGATTGATATTTAATTTATAATAATTTCTAACTAATGTAGTTGTTTGTTATTTATGATGAGCTTGACTTTGTTTGTTAAGTTCTGGGCCAATTTGAGCAATAGATAGTTTTATTCTTAGTTCTTGGTAGCTTTGCTCTTTTTGTAATGCTTCAATAAATTTGTATAATGTAGGTTGAGTTCTTCCTAGTGTGGATTGGAAGGTACTGTGTTGTTTGCTTTGGCTCCCTATGCCAAGGTGCTGCCATAGTCAATCCACCATGGTATCTGGTATTTTCCTTAGCGTTTGTCTCCTGACAGATGCAGTTTGCCAACCCAGGTATCTTAGAAATTGTCCATTAGGTGACTAAGTTTGTAGTTATTTTATTGGTAGAAAGGGCTTTCTATTAATAGGTTATAGTGGTTGACTACCTCTGAGACACAGACGTAGGTTAGTGCTATCATCTTTTTGATTTCGAAAGCGAATTAGCTTAGTGGAGTATTCTACATTTAGCGCCTTATTACAAGTACGGTGGTCCCAAGACCACTGTACCTGCTGTAGCAGTCCCACCGCTGCAACTGCGCCGCTCCATGCACACAATTATGAGTTTGGCAGTTGGACCACCACCAGCCCGACTAAAGACAGCTGTCACCACCAGGATCCTGGATGCAGACAGGGCAGCAGTGGGGAAAGCGGTGGTCTGCAGTGGCGGTGCAGATTACGACTAAGCCTGGGCGGAGTTCGCGTAGCAGCGCTACGCAGAACTCCACAAAGCAGAAAAAAAACTCTGCCATGTACCCAGAGTTCTGCTTGCAGGTGGAGTAGTCACTTCAGTCTTAATCGACGCACAAAACAAAGAAAAATGAAACAGAGTTGCCTGCCTTTGCAATTATTTGTCTGTATGTTGCGATCGTGCCCACTTAATATACCTAATGCCACAATGTGAATAACAAATATATACAAGTGGAAAATGAAAACACTTGTTTATTCATCCAAACTTTAAAAAGAACTTGGAGTGTTCTACTAACACAACTCTCATGAAGAAAGTAAGTAACCAAAGTGAAATAATTGATGCGCCACGCTGCTTGGAAATTGTGAGAAAGGAGACATCAGCTGTGTACAGCTCACCTGTGGCAGCGAGGTAGTAGTGAATCGATCACCCACCACGCAAGTCTCAGTAAGCTGATCACTGTGAATTCATTATTCAGCATAACGGACTATGTTCATCTTCACTGAAGCGTGGTTTCACCGTAATTTTAAAAGGCTTCCGGGTCGCAACAAAGTAACCAATCTCACTGTGTGCATTCTTCTGGGGAAAGTCAGTGCAATGTGTAAGGCGATCAAGGATTCGAGAGTTAGGGCACCCCAGCTAGTCCCACTACGACATTCAGAATTCTTAAGTGTTGATTGGCTGTGGTGCCCACAAGTGCTGTTGCTTGTTCACTCCATGCTTAGTGATGCTTGTTAATGCTGAAGAGAGGGGACCTTGCTGGGCTGCGTTTTATGTATGCGGACAGAGTCAACTATAACAGCCTCAGGTTTGTCCCAAGAGTTCTCTTTTTGCTGATGGGTGAGTAATGTTTAAACCAGCAGTACCAGCATTATA
Organism: Lissotriton vulgaris; assembly: GCF_964263255.1. Lineage (NCBI taxonomy): Eukaryota > Metazoa > Chordata > Amphibia > Caudata > Salamandridae > Lissotriton > Lissotriton vulgaris. The sequence goes on along the minus strand of NC_141687.1, from coordinate 1,287,837,411 downwards.
GGGCTAATATTGAGTGCTGGACTGGAAAATTGACTCTGCTCTGCTGGTGGATTTATGTATGTGACGAATTTCGCAATCCTAAGCGGAGTACAGAGCAGCAAAACTCCACCGGCGAAGCAGAGTTCTCTGCCCACCCTTAATTACGACCTGCTTTTCTGACAAGCTTTTCATGGCAGCTACCCCGCCATGAAAAGGTCAGTGGACAGGCAGGGAAAGGGGAACCAAACAGGGTCCCAGGGAGTTTTAGCCAGTAGTTGGGGTGCCCCTCTGCGTGTACTGTTGTGCGTGCCATGTACAACATGATGCATGGTACACAGTGCACCGATGTGCAAGAGGCGCGACCACAACAGGTGTATATGCTACAGGCTCTCTATGAGCCAAAGCATGGCGCTGCTAATGGCACTGCCAACACAACACCACGAGCCCAGACGAGTTCTCGTATTTCAGCAGTTGGGATGCTGCTGGCTTGGCGGCGTACTCCTGACCGCTGCAATGGCGGTCCGACAGTCAGACTGCCAAACCCGTAATCATACCCTTAAGGTAGATTTCTGGACATGTCTCCATATACTTTGATTAAAGTGATAATAACAGCACCGTATGGCTGTGTGGAGGTACATTTTTAGAATGTTCTAATTATTGCTTGTTCAAAGTCTATGATTATTTTTTGGTGGTAGTAGTTATTTGTTTGTTGTTTTTAATAATTTAGGAGTTCATAGTAGGTGCTGATTTGTTTGTTTGCCAGTAAAACATATATGAAACGGACATTGGTGTTTTGATATTCACCATGTATGGTTTATATCCGAGTGAATGGCTTGGGACACATTTTGAAGGTTCCATCTATCATCCAGTTTTGGCATTGGGTAAGTTTGATTAAGGTGTTTGCGGTAGAGAAAATAAGAATTTGTTTTTCATTATTTAGATTGTCATGTAAAAGGAAGGGTTCCTTTTACATGACATGTGTTATTTTTAAATGGTCAGGTATTTGCATGTCTTGGTATGTTCTAGGCGCTGGTTGGGTATAGCTGGTGGCTTTTTAGGGTGTGTAATTAAGGGCCATATGTAGGTGGCCAAATACCGGTTGGTAACACCGAAAACGGGTCGATTTCGGCGTTACCGACCGGTATTTAGCCATGTGAGATGTACGTAATACCGAATTGAATCGATAATAACGAATTGGTAAACAATTACCGATTCCTTATTTTCCGATCTGAGAATACCGAAACAATGAATACCGAATCGGAAATGACGATTCGATAAAAACCCCAAAAACACGATGTACCAAACCTCGTTATTACCGAATATGACCAAAATCGGTTATAACGATTCGGTATTTACCACTTTTCCACAGCAGGTGGTAATCAGGTGCAGTGCATAAAAACAGGCCCAAAAAGCATCTGTGTGAACACAATGGCGGCCCTCTACCTCATAGCAAGGCGGCTACACTTGAGAGCAGCAGGAGTGAGGATCTGGAGACACATCACATTGTTCCAATTGACTGAACCTGAAATCCATGAATGGTACAGACTGCACCCAGATACCATCCTTGACCTAATACGGGACCTAAAACCCTATCTGGAGCATCAGACACCAAGGGCCCACGCAATCCCAACCCATGTCCAGGTACTGTGTTGCCTGCACCTCCTTGCATCAGGAAGTTTCCAGGGTGTGATAGCCGCAGTGGGTGGTGTGTCACAGAGCTGTCTATCCCGTTTCTTCAACACCTTCCTGGATGCCATGATGGACAGAATGGAACATTACATTACTTTCCCCAGTACACAGGCGGAGCTGCAGAGGACCAAGCTGGAGTACTACCAACTTGCGCAGTTCCCACATGTAATTGGCTGCATCGATGGGACACATATACCCATCTGCCCACCTGCAGCAAGTGAATACATCTACAGAAACCACAAGTCCACCCACTCCATCAATGTGCAGGTGATATGTAATGCCAAGTACATTATAACTGACATCGTGGCCAAATTCCCCGGGAGTAGCCACGACTCGTACATCTTCCGGAACAGTGGCATCCATACACGTCTGCTTACTGGTGAATTTGGAGACGGATACCTACTAGGTAAGTAAATGTGGCACACCCTGATGTACACCCTGGCTCAAGCTGTTGGTCACACAAATTCATGGCACATACTTCTGTACATAGGTGACAGCGCATATGCCCTCCGGTCTTATCTACTCACACCATATCTCAACCCAACCACCCCAAGGGAGAGGAGATACAATGTGGCACATAGGAGCACACGCAACGTGGTCGAGCGCACATTTGGATTGCTCAAAAGCAGATTCCGTTGCCTCCACAAAACTGGAGGTGCACGTCTGTACAGCCCCATCAAATGTTGCAAGATAATTGCTACATGTGCAATGCTACACAATCTGGCCACAAAAAAAGGAACAGCAGTGGAACTAACTGACTCAGAAGACGAGGACGAGGACAACCCTCAGCCAGAGTCCTGCGCAGCTGGTGTTGCAAATGAACATGATGGGCAACAGAGACGGGCAGAGATCACGTCAAACTATTTCTGAGTGAGTAACGAGACAAAGCCAGTAACAGTTACATGTGAAGGTGTTTATTAAGCACACCTCCAGTATTGTGATCAATGTCCAGTCGGACATGGGTTACATCACCCATCTCATGTATGGCAACAGGCATAGGTTTCTACTTCCTGCGTCCACGCGCTGCACGTGCACGTTCACTAGCTACACTGTCTGGTGTGTTGGACTGTTCCTGTGCAGCCCCGTGACGTTCACTGCGCCTCCTGCACTCAGTGGTTGCGGGCATAATGCTACCACGGCTGGTAGCCTCCTCACTGTCCCCCCCCCTCAATTGTGGCCGCCTTAGCATTCTGCGAGAGCTCTAAAGCTGAGGTCATAGACACCATCCCCTGGCCACATCCCTGCTGCAATGCGCCATCTCCTCCTGCATGGCGATGGACCTGCGACACAACAGTGATGTAGTAGTGGCCAGCCGGTTCACGGACTTGGTAAAGGCCTGTAGCCTCTGCCTCTCCCTGCGCCTGCCAAGACGGTCCTGCTCAAGCTGGCTGCAGAGGTTGTCCACAGAGGTTGCTACTCTCTCCATTCCCGCACACAAGTTGTCTCCCATAGCACTGATGCCCTTTTCCATCCTGTGCATGTGCTTGTTGATGTGTGCCACCTCCCTGTGCATTGATTTCATCTCCCTCCATTGCAGGCGCTGGACCTTCAGCATGTTGCCTTCCAGTCCAGCAAACACACTTTCACCCTGCTCGGATGCTTCTGGACTGTCCGGCCTTGCCCTGCGGCGTCAGGATGAACTGTGGGCACCCTCGGATGGAGTACCAGCCCTCTCCCTGTTGGATCCCTCATGTATTGGACTTTGTTCGCTCACTGTGCCCTCCTCTGATGACTCCTCCATCTGCTGGAGGGTGGCCACGGCATGCCTCCTGCCTGACTGTGGTGGTGGTGGTGTTGGTGATCGTCGCAGTGGGGACTGGGTGAGAGGGGATTGCGGGCTTCCCTGGCGCTGTGGTGATGGCTGTGGTGGAGGATTTGATTGCTGTGATGGCGCTGAGCTTGTGGTCCCTGCAGGCATGCTGTCATCCTCATGTTGCCTCCCCTCTGACCTGGCTGACTTAGCTCTGCTGCCCTCTGCTGCACTGCGAGATGAGTCGCCTGTAATGACACAAATGTAGATGTACTCACTGCTCTGTCTGCAATGGAATTACATTAAACATCATGCCTACAGAGCACAGTGATTGCCCTGAGGTAGCCAATTACTTTACCATGCTATTGTGTTTGCTAGCCTGACTGTCCAATACATAAGTTCCCTCTGACTACATCACCCATAATGCATTGCAGGTAATCAGTAAGACATGGAGTGGGGTGGGAGCCCCAATGCCACTATGGGGATTGGGGTTGGGGAGGGGGTAGCACAGCATGCTGGGCATGCTTCTTACCTTGTTTTCTTGCTGCTCTGGCGGAGCTTTTCTGCGTCTCCCACGCCACTCACACTCTCCGGCTGGATGGTGGACTCCACCATCAGTTCCAGTGGTGTTGGTGCTGGGGCTCGGTTCTTTCCGCCACCTGTTTTTGCAGCCTGCCTCTGTCTCTCTGCCATCCTTTGTTTAGCTGTCTTCCTGAGGTCGTACCACCTCTTCCTGATGTCCTCTATGGTGCGCTGGGTCACACCTATGGCATTGATTTTGTCCCTGATGCCACTCCAGATTTGCCTCTTCTGTGACTCGGGCACTTAATGGGACTGGGCTCCAAAAAGCTTGTGATGGTCTTGGCTGACATCCTGGATCAGTACCTCCAGCTCCTTGTCACTGAACTTCAGTTTTCTTTTCCTGTCACCTCCCTCCTTCTCCCTGTCCTGGCTTGCCATTTCAATGCTTGTTATCTTGTTTTATTTTTCTTTCTTATAGCTGTGAGGCTCTGTTGCTGCTGGCTCCTCAGCTCACCTGCCTGCCTGCCTCACAGTGAGCTCCAGGTCCTGTGCAGCTGCCTGGGTGTGGCCACTTCCTGTTTGGGAGGTAATTGGGTGATGCAGGATTGGCTGATTCAACAAATCGCGATTTTTTGAATTACCGATTCGGTATTTATCGAATCGGTAATGTATTCTGTAACTCCGATTCGGTATTCGTCTTTCGGTATTTTTATTTTTTTTACCGATTCGTTCACATTCAGTATTTATTACCGAATTTTAACGAATCGGTAAAGTTTACCGTTTTTTTATCTACATCGCGTTTACCGAATTCTTAATACTGATTCGGTAAAATTCGGTATTAAGGATTCGGTATTCTTGATTTACCTACATATGGCCCCAAGTGTTTTAAAGTGTGGATGTGTGATAGATGGCCTGTTACATATATGGGGATGTTGGGTAGCATGTCTTTAAGGATTTTGCATGTGTGCTAGTGCTTGCCTCTATTCTGTCTAATAAGATTTCACTAACTTCTACTTCTGCCACATTTAGAGGATGGTTGTGCTCTTTTACATTAATGACAAACTTATATTTTGTAGTTGCCCTCCCAAGCATGCATTTGAGTAATATTTAGTACATTTCCAGTTAATAGTTGCTGTTGCGGTACTTTGGGGTCGATTAGGATCGCGGACGGACTTGAGTCCGTCCGCGACCCCAGAGTATGAGGGAACGTCCGCATGGGCTGCGGCGTTCCCTCATGTGCGATTAGGATGTGACCGCCACCCTGGCGGTCACATCCTGGATATTTAACATTGCGGCGGGTGCTGCTTCAAGCAGCACCGGCCGCAATGTTAAAAGTGCATGTGTAACATTTACATGCACAAAGCGGCAGGCACCGCGCAGTGCCTGCCGCATTGTGCATGTAAATGCTGGGGGGTACCATAGGTACCCCCCATGTGCACCCCCCACCCGCCAACACCCTGGGGGCCCGCAACGGGCCCCCAAAATCAAAAGTACACATGCTTTTCCACGGCGGAAAAACCGCCGCGGAAAAGCATGTATTCAAATGCTTCCTAATTTGGCCGGCGGTGTCTGATAGACACTGCCATATTTACAACAAGGGGTGGTGAGGGACAGAGTCTCTGAATTAAGCAGAAAGCTCTCACCCAGTCAAGAGATCAGGGCTAGATCCAACACCGTTTTTTAGCTCACTGCACCATCCCAGTTTCAGAACCTGGCTGTATGCAAATTAGTCTGTTCCTGTCCCAGTGCATGATGGGAACAGGGCAAACCAAACTACAAAAGCCAATTCTTACACTGGGAAGGAAACAAGCTCCCGGGGACCGGTTTCTGGCATTACAGCCGTCTTCGGCCCGGTTTGCTTGAATCCTGATGGTGCAATGAGCAAGGGTCTCACATCTGAGAATACCCTTCCACGCTTAGGGTGGACAAAAATATTTACAACAAGGGGTGGTGAGGGACAGAGTCTCTGAATTAAGCAGAAAGCTCTCACCCAGTCAAGAGATCAGGGCTAGATCCAACACCGTTTTTTAGCTCACTGCACCATCCCAGTTTCAGAACCTGGCTGTATGCAAATTAGTCTGTTCCTGTCCCAGTGCATGATGGGAACAGGGCAAACCAAACTACAAAAGCCAATTCTTACACTGGGAAGGAAACAAGCTCCCGGGGACCGGTTTCTGGCATTACAGCCGTCTTCGGCCCGGTTTGCTTGAATCCTGATGGTGCAATGAGCAAGGGTCTCACATCTGAGAATACCCTTCCACGCTTAGGGTGGACAAAAATATTTACAACAAGGGGTGGTGAGGGACAGAGTCTCTGAATAAAGCAGAAAGCTCTCACCCAGTCAAGAGATCAGGGCTAGATCCAACACCGTTTTTTAGCTCACTGCACCATCCCAGTTTCAGAACCTGGCTGTATGCAAATTAGTCTGTTCCTGTCCCAGTGCATGATGGGAACAGGGCAAACCAAACTACAAAAGCCAATTCTTACACTGGGAAGGAAACAAGCTCCCGGGGACCGGTTTCTGGCATTACAGCCGTCTTCGGCCCGGTTTGCTTGAATCCTGATGGTGCAATGAGCAAGGGTCTCACATCTGAGAATACCCTTCCACGCTTAGGGTGGACAAAAATATTTACAACAAGGGGTGGTGAGGGACAGAGTCTCTGAATTAAGCAGAAAGCTCTCACCCAGTCAAGAGATCAGGGCTAGATCCAACACCGTTTTTTAGCTCACTGCACCATCCCAGTTTCAGAACCTGGCTGTATGCAAATTAGTCTGTTCCTGTCCCAGTGCATGATGGGAACAGGGCAAACCAAACTACAAAAGCCAATTCTTACACTGGGAAGGAAACAAGCTCCCGGGGACCGGTTTCTGGCATTACAGCCGTCTTCGGCCCGGTTTGCTTGAATCCTGATGGTGCAATGAGCAAGGGTCTCACATCTGAGAATACCCTTCCACGCTTAGGGTGGACAAAAATATTTACAACAAGGGGTGGTGAGGGACAGAGTCTCTGAATTAAGCAGAAAGCTCTCACCCAGTCAAGAGATCAGGGCTAGATCCAACACCGTTTTTTAGCTCACTGCACCATCCCAGTTTCAGAACCTGGCTGTATGCAAATTAGTCTGTTCCTGTCCCAGTGCATGATGGGAACAGGGCAAACCAAACTACAAAAGCCAATTCTTACACTGGGAAGGAAACTAAGCGTGGGCGGAAAATCCGTTCCGCTCGCGGATTTTGCGGATTTTCGGGAAATCCGCAATCCGCGAGATTTGCGGATTTCCCGCAAAATCCGCAACGCACGCAGCGGATTTTTTTTGGCGGCGCGCGGCGTTGCGTGATACAATTTTTGCGGCGCGCGGCGTTTATCATCGTTTGCCGAGTTGTTTTTTTCGATAGTTTGCGAGTGCTGCGCCATTTTGGATCTTGCTGTGTGATCCCGCGGGAATTGGCGAGCGCGATTACGTCATCGCGGCTTGCCAGCGAGAGTTTGTCAACGCGAGTACGGCGAGATCACGTCTCGCGGTACTTCGCAAATTGCGAGATTGAGATGCGGCGCGCGAAAATATAAATTTGCAATTCTGCACAAGAAATCCCACCAGCAAGCAGCATAAACCTTCTAGAAATGATGATTTTTATGTGAATAACTCCTTAGTTTGACATTTGCCTGCACTTTTTTAGCGAGGAGTCCATTTTGGGGAGGGGGGCAGGGGGGTGGGAGGAAGGAAGTGCCCCATAGTCTTCAACTTCCTGTTCCTGTTCAGCAGGCTCCTCCCAGTGCTTTGTCCATCTCCTGGTCACTTTTCATTCGGATGTGGACCTGGAAGGATTACCTTTTGTGGATGCTGCTGGATCTTTGGATTTGAGGCCTTTTTGACTTTCTTTGGATCACTGTTGGATTAGAAATTTTACAAGTAAGTTTGTTTGGGGCATTACAGTTGCTGCAACTAAAATTTTGGGGATTTTCGATTTTTTTGCTGTTTTGGGCCTTTTCCCAGGGGTACTCAGTGGTGGGTGGACTGATTCTTTCTGTGGGTTGTCTTGAATTTAAACATCATGGAGGCCATAGATGAATTGGGATTGTGCTGATTTTTCTGTGTTTTTCGATTTTTTTTTTTTGTAAAATTTTGTGTTTTTCGATTTTTGACCTGTTGTTGGGGCCTTGACCAGGGGGTAGTGAGTGGTGCATGGGGCCTAGTCTTTCTGTGGGCTGTCTTGAATTTAAACATCATGGATGGAATGGGATTGTGCTGATTTTGCAGTGTTTTTCGATTTTTGGGGGTGTTCATGGGGAGGGACATGCCATGTGGCTGGTGCCATTTTGAGTGCAGCTACAGGCACTGGCCATGTGCTGGCAGGCAAGTGGCCATTTTAAATGCAGGCTTTGTTGTTAGGCCTCCAACCATTTTGCCTACTTTTCAACCTTTATTTATGCCAGGGGTAGTGAGTCTTGCATGGGCCTAGTATTTCTGTGGGTTGTCTTGAATTTAAACATCATGGAGGCCATAGATGAATTGGGATTGTGCTGATTTTTCTGTGTTTTTCGATTTTTTTTTTTTGTAAAATTTTGTGTTTTTCGATTTTTGACCTGTTGTTGGGGCCTTGACCAGGGGTAGTGAGTGGTGCATGGGGCCTAGTCTTTCTGTGGGCTGTCTTGAATTTAAACATCATGGATGGAATGGGATTGTGCTGATTTTGCAGTGTTTTTCGATTTTTGGGGGTGTTCATGGGGAGGGACATGCCATGTGGCTGGTGGCCATTTTGAGTGCAGCTACAGGCACTTGCCATGTGCTGGCAGGCAAGTGGCCATTTTGAATGCAGGCTTTGTTGTTAGGCCTCCAACCATTTTGCCTACTTTTCAACCTTTATTTATGCCAGGGGGTAGTGAGTCTTGCATGGGCCTAGTATTTCTGTGGGTTGTCTTGAATTTAAACATCATGGAGGCCATAGATGAATTGGGATTGTGCTGATTTTTCTGTGTTTTTCGATTTTTTTTTTTGTACAATTTTGTGTTTTTCGATTTTTGACCTGTTGTTGGGGCCTTGACCAGGGGTAGTGAGTGGTGCATGGGGCCTAGTCTTTCTGTGGGCTGTCTTGAATTTAAACATCATGGATGGAATGGGATTGTGCTGATTTTGCAGTGTTTTTCGATTTTTGGGGGTGTTCATGGGGAGGGACATGCCATGTGGCTGGTGGCCATTTTGAGTGCAGCTACAGGCACTGGCCATGTGCTGGCAGGCAAGTGGCCATTTTGAATGCAGGCTTTGTTGTTAGGCCTCCAACCATTTTGCCTACTTTTCAACCTTTATTTATGCCAGGGGTAGTGAGTCTTGCATGGGCCTAGTATTTCTGTGGGTTGTCTTGAATTTAAACATCATGGAGGCCATAGATGAATTGGGATTGTGCTGATTTTTCTGTGTTTTTCGATTTTTTTTTGTGTAAAATTTTGTGTTTTTCGATTTTTGACCTGTTGTTGGGGCCTTGACCAGGGGTAGTGAGTGGTGCATGGGGCCTAGTCTTTCTGTGGGCTGTCTTGAATTTAAACATCATGGATGGAATGGGATTGTGCTGATTTTGCAGTGTTTTTCGATTTTTGGGGGTGTTCATGGGGAGGGACATGCCATGTGGCTGGTGGCCATTTTGAGTGCAGCTACAGGCACTGGCCATGTGCTGGCAGGCAAGTGGCCATTTTGAATGCAGGCTTTGTTGTTAGGCCTCCAACCATTTTGCCTACTTTTCAACCTTTATTTATGCCAGGGGTAGTGAGTCTTGCATGGGCCTAGTATTTCTGTGGGTTGTCTTGAATTTAAACATCATGGAGGCCATAGATGAATTGGGATTGTGCTGATTTTTCTGTGTTTTTCGATTTTTTTTTGTGTAAAATTTTGTGTTTTTCGATTTTTGACCTGTTGTTGGGGCCTTGACCAGGGGTAGTGAGTGGTGCATGGGGCCTAGTCTTTCTGTGGGCTGTCTTGAATTTAAACATCATGGATGGAATGGGATTGTGCTGATTTTGCAGTGTTTTTCGATTTTTGGGGGTGTTCATGGGGAGGGACATGCCATGTGGCTGGTGGCCATTTTGAGTGCAGCTACAGGCACTGGCCATGTGCTGGCAGGCAAGTGGCCATTTTGAATGCAGGCTTTGTTGTTAGGCCTCCAACCATTTTGCCTACTTTTCAACCTTTATTTATGCCAGGGGTAGTGAGTCTTGCATGGGCCTAGTATTTCTGTGGGTTGTCTTGAATTTAAACATCATGGAGGCCATAGATGAATTGGGATTGTGCTGATTTTTCTGTGTTTTTCGATTTTTTTTTGTGTAAAATTTTGTGTTTTTCGATTTTTGACCTGTTGTTGGGGCCTTGACCAGGGGTAGTGAGTGGTGCATGGGGCCTAGTCTTTCTGTGGGCTGTCTTGAATTTAAACATCATGGATGGAATGGGATTGTGCTGATTTTGCAGTGTTTTTCGATTTTTGGGGGTGTTCATGGGGAGGGACATGCCATGTGGCTGGTGGCCATTTTGAGTGCAGCTACAGGCACTGGCCATGTGCTGGCAGGCAAGTGGCCATTTTGAATGCAGGCTTTGTTGTTAGGCCTCCAACCATTTTGCCTACTTTTCAACCTTTATTTATGCCAGGGGTAGTGAGTCTTGCATGGGCCTAGTATTTCTGTGGGTTGTCTTGAATTTAAACATCATGGAGGCCATAGATGAATTGGGATTGTGCTGATTTTTCTGTGTTTTTCGATTTTTTTTTGTGTAAAATTTTGTGTTTTTCGATTTTTGACCTGTTGTTGGGGCCTTGACCAGGGGTAGTGAGTGGTGCATGGGGCCTAGTCTTTCTGTGGGCTGTCTTGAATTTAAACATCATGGATGGAATGGGATTGTGCTGATTTTGCAGTGTTTTTCGATTTTTGGGGGTGTTCATGGGGAGGGACATGCCATGTGGCTGGTGGCCATTTTGAGTGCAGCTACAGGCACTGGCCATGTGCTGGCAGGCAAGTGGCCATTTTGAATGCAGGCTTTGTTGTTAGGCCTCCAACCATTTTGCCTACTTTTCAACCTTTATTTATGCCAGGGGTAGTGAGTCTTGCATGGGCCTAGTATTTCTGTGGGTTGTCTTGAATTTAAACATCATGGAGGCCATAGATGAATTGGGATTGTGCTGATTTTTCTGTGTTTTTCGAATTTTTTTTTTTGTACAATTTTGTGTTTTTCGATTTTTGACCTGTTGTTGGGGCCTTTTCACCAGGGGTATTTGAGTCTAGCATGGGCCTAGTCTTTCTGTGGGCTGTCTTGAATTTAAACATCATGGAGGCCATGGATGGAATAGGATTGTGCTGATTTAGCAGTGTTTTTCGATTTTTGGGGGTGTTCATGGGGAGGGACATGCCATGAGGCTGGTGGCCATTTTGAGTGCAGCTACAGGCACTGGCCATGTGCTTGGCAGGCAAGTGGCCATTTTGAATGCAGGCTTTGTTGTTAGGCCTCCAACCATTTTGCCTACTTTTCAACCTTTATTTATGCCCAGGGGTAGTGAGTCTTGCATGGGCCTAGTCTTTCTGTGGGTTGTCTTGAATTTAAACATTATGGAGGGCATGGATGGATTGGGATTGTGCTGATTTTGCAGTGTTTTTCGATTTTTTTGTGCTCTATAACTGAACTGATGTTCCTCTGTCTTCCATTTTTTTTAGGTGCACAAGACTCAAGAGAACCACCAGTGCCAGGAAGAAGTCCTGCAGCGGTGTGTGTGTGCAGCATAACGTCACGCGACGTCACGTCTGGCCTCAGACAACTCTACAATTCGTGCAACTGCGGCCTGCTGTCTGACCTGCTCTGAAGAAGATGGCCCCGCCCCCAAAGAAAGTTCTCCGTAGCTCCTCTAGCAAGAAAGTTGCTAGTAAGGAGCAGAAGAAGCAAGTTACCAAGGAGGCTGGTGTGTCACCCGCCACTTTTTTTGGGAGCAAAAGAAAAAGTACGCCTGCAGCAGCAGGATCTGCTGGGGACCAACCTGAGAGCAGCACCCCTGCTCCATTGGGTTCAGTGCCTCCACCACCACGCCAACTTAAGTCAAAGCCCTTGAGTGCTTCAGAGGCAGTCAGTGTACTTCTCCAATCACCATCGACCAGTGATGTTGGCTCATCGCAAGAAAGTAGCAGCAATGTCCCTGAATCAACACAGGTTGTTGTAACTCATCTGACAAGTGTTGAACAACCACAGCCGCAACAACAACACCATGTGCAAGTACACGCCCAAGTACATGTGGAAGGAGAGGCAGCAAAAGGAGATGCGCAAGCAAAGGTGCATGGACGTTCACAAGTGCCCACAATAGTTGTTCCTCCCGAAGTAGGGGCACATTTGGAAATCGACAATGAAGCTGAGGTATCATTGGAAGCCACTCCTCCTGATGATCATTCATTGTCTTCCACATCCCTAGCAAGGAAAAGATCAAGGGGGGTGTCTACATCTTCTTCAAGCCCACCTCGTTCTGGTGCAAGTGATCTGTCTTGGGAACCACGACAACTGCGGTCTGACAGTGAGGCAGAGGCACACCATGATCTGCCACCGGTACCTAAGCGTAAAAGGAAGGTCGTCCAAAAACTCAAACCTATGGAGTGTGATGAGGCTCAACAAGAAGTGACAGATACTGCTGGTGATGAAGCCTCTCACGATGACGACGAGGCAGTCATCACAAAGGTCACTGCAGCCCCACCGGGCATGCAGCAAAGAGACATTTTGACCCTATCCCGAGAAGCTGCTGAGCGTGATGATGATGTCGGCGAGGAGGCAATGGAAATGGAATCATTAGATTTGGAGTTAAGTAGTACACCAAAACCTACCGCTTCCATATTTCTTCCTCGCAAGAAGGTACCCACCTCGTCCTCGACCTCAATTCGTGGTGGTGAAAGTGCAAAACGTACTGAAGTTCGGCAATCCACATCCTCCACTTCATCTGTCATTAGCAGCAGGACCACCACCACCAGTATCGACGCCTCCTCCGGCGGCGGCCCCCGAAGACATTTCAAGTCTCCAGTTTGGGACTTCTTTAGTGTTTGCCCAAAAAAGGCAAACGTAGCCATTTGTAGCCTTTGTAAGCTTCGATATAGTCGTGGTAAGCTTGGTTCTAACTATGGTACCGGAGGCCAGAGAGGTCATCTTGAGAGAAGGCACCCTCTCGAATGGTTTCCGCACCTAGAGGCGGTCAAGAAAGCCGGAATTGCACGTAATGAAAACGTTGATTTGTCATCTGCTGATGACGAGGAGGTAGAAGAAGACGATCCAAACACTTCACTTACACCCAGTTCCCATGTCAGCAGCACACCCCATGGGAGCCACACTAAGAGTGTGGGAGAGAGTGAGACATCAATGCGGAAAAGTTCATCAGCGAGCGTAACTGGGTCGAAGAGATCATCATCCCGTAAATCATTGGTCCAGGGCAACATTAAAAAGATGTTGTTTACAGAAGCGCAATATGAACGCAACCACCCAATGACCCGTCTGTATAACACTAAGCTGGCTAAAATGCTAGCTCTGGACCTTCTCCCTTTTTCTTTTGTCGAAGGGGTTGGTTTTCTAGAATTAGTGGCAGTGCTCTGCCCTAAATGGAAGGTTCCTAGCCGGTTCTATTTTGCCCGAGTTGCGGTTCCAGCACTACATGAAGATGTTCTGAAGGCGATTGGGGCAGCTTTGCAGAAGAGTGCTGTTCACACTATACATCTGACAACAGACATGTGGACCAGTGGCGCAGGCGCTGATTACATGTGCATCACTGCACACTGGGTCTCTTTTTCAGGGGCTAAAGCAAAGCTAAACTCAGGTGTTGACACTAACACTGTTTTTAAAGGTGCTCGGAAACATGCAACACTAGCCATGTTTGGTTTGGAGAAACGTCACACAGCAGAAAACATTTTGGATGTCTTTAACACAAAGGTCCTTAACTGTCTGTCCCCACTAAAACGCAAGGTTGGTTATGTTTCCACGGACAATGGCTCCAATATAGTTAAGGCCATGAGGGACGGTTACTATTTCAGAGTGCCGTGTTTGGCGCACTGTATAAACCTGGTTGTCCAAAAATTCTTGGGTAATAAAGACAGTGCAGCGTGCAGTGTATTGGAGAACTGCCGAAAAATTTGCAAGCATTTCAGGCATTCTTTTAAGGCCCGCAAGCAGCTGAGGAGCATGCTATATCAATGTCAAATGCCAGTGAAAGCACTCATCCAGGAGGTGGTAACACGTTGGAACTCAACCTTCTACATGCTTGAGCGTCTGTATGAGCAGTATACGCAACTCGATCAATATTTCTTGAAAGAGGGTATAGAGGAGCTGAGGATGGGTGGGCCGCAATGGAACATAGTTGAAAGCCTAACACGCATGCTTCGTCCTTTTGAGGTCTTCACGCGTGCAGTCAGCAAGGAGGACTCTAATTTGGGAAAAGCTATCCCATTGTTGTACATGCTGGAGGACCAACTGAAGGAGGTGTGTTCTGTGTTTCGAAAAGATGACAAAAAGAAAGGCTCTTCTTTGCTTCTGGCTGAGCAATTATTAGAGCTCCTACAAGGTGATGAACGTCTTCAAAAGATCCACTCAGAACAGCATTACATTTGTGCTACTATTCTGGATCCACGCTACAAAAAGGCGCTGGCAGGCAGAGCATTCTTTGCTTTTGCTGATGAAGATGTTACAAAGTACAAACGTTGGATAGCCTTGTCAGCCAAGAAGTTTGAAACAGAACGGCTGGAAATTGAAGGAAATGGCAGTACATCAGCAGGCCATCCCCAGTCAAAACAATCCACTTCTGCACCTGTGGCTGTGGCACAAGTGACCTCTTCTCAGCCGTTAAAGACACCGGCAACCGCATCATCTGCACGAAAGACAGCAGAAACATTGGAGGCTGAAGAGGATTGGCTAGCTCTGCGTGGGTTTGGTTCTCAAAAGGCCAGAGGCACAGCAAGAGCTACGCAAAGTGGAGGAACCTTGGAGGAGGACCTTGAGTCGATGGTGAAGGACTATCTGAATGACTCCACAGAGGTCTATGTTAATTCTGACCCATTGGCGTATTGGCATGGGAAAAAAGAATTGTGGCCACAGCTCACCAACCTGGCTTTAAACTACTTGTCTTGCCCACTCGCAAGTGTGTCTTCTGAACGGGTTTTCAGTGCGGCTGGTGGGATTGTAACTCCCAAACGGAGCCGCCTCTCGCCCAAAAATGTGGAGAGGTTAACAATGATCAAGATGAATCAGCACCTCATACCACCAGATATAAGAGTACGAGAGAGCGTGCCGGATGAAGAGGAGGTGGCCAGCACCATAGATGAGGGAATTTCTACTCTGTCAGGTGGCACTGACCTCACCCGGGCTGAATTCGCAGAGTATGATGACGAAGCCTTATTCTTATTCCTGGACCGTGATTCCGACTTCGAGCCCTGAAAATGAGACAACGAATCAATAACTTTCTTTTTCATCCTTATTCACTTTTATTCCTGTGTGTCTGTCTTTCTTTGTTGTGCACAGTTAATATAATTCAAACTTTAATCAGATTATCACAAAGACAAGCCCATCAGCAGAACTGTCTTCACTTGTTTGCTAATTTATTTGAAGTGCCGCAGTCTGCATTCCTCAGGTTCACAAGTTCAGAAGAACATGCTCCTCTATCCTCCTCCTCCAGACTCCTATTTCCATCAAAGCAGAGGGCTGGTTTACGCCCAATGAAGAAAGACTCAGCACTTGTGGGGGTGTTGTTCTACCTCTTTGCAGGTGAGTTGACGGGTCTGGGGCCATTGCTGGGAAGCACTAAAAGTGGTTTGTGCCAAATCCGAGGCGGAAATTTTTTTGTGTTTTTGATGACTTGCTTGCCTTTGAGGTGCTCTTAGGGGGGTTCCGTCTGTTTGTGGGTGAGTTTCATGGTCTGAGAGCATTGCTGGGACACTCTAATCTTGATTGCATTTGCTTTTCAGGAAATCCGTCGTGCCAACCCCGACTTATGGCCTAGCTACGCAGCGCGTTTGGACCGAAGGCCCAGAAATATTGCAAGTATGAGATTTTGCTTTTGGCCTGTTTGGGGGTGTTATGCTTCTTGGCGGGTGGGTTGCCGGGTCTTGGGGCATTCCTGGGAAGGTCTAATACCGGGTAGAAGTGGTTGGGACAAAATCCAGGCCGATTTTTTTTTGGGCTATTTCAGACATTTTGCTCTATGTAGCGTTTTCGGGGGCCTGTTTGGGGGGCTTGCTGGTGTTTGCGGGTGAGTTTCGTGGTCTGGGAGCACTGCTGGGACACTCTAATCTTGATTGCATTTGCTTTTCAGGAAATCCGTCGTGCCAACCCCGACTTATGGCCTAGCTACGCAGCGCGTTTGGACCGAAGGCCCAGAAATATTGCAAGTATGAGATTTTGCTTTTGGCCTGTTTGGGGGTGTTATGCTTCTTGGCGGGTGGGTTGCCGGGTCTTGGGGCATTCCTGGGAAGGTCTAATACCGGGTAGAAGTGGTTGGGACAAAATCCAGGCCGATTTTTTTTTGGGCTATTTCAGACATTTTGCTCTATGTAGCGTTTTCGGGGGCCTGTTTGGGGGGCTTGCTGGTGTTTGCGGGTGAGTTTCGTGGTCTGGGAGCACTGCTGGCTATATATACTTTACTTTGCAAGAGGTTTGAAGCAAATCCATGGTGGCTGAGGGGACTTAGGGCCTAGCTGCAGAGCGCGCGCGGAGTGATTTGGGAAATTTGTGAAAAAGTGACTAAGTCCCCATTTTTGTACTTTTGCTCTTTGGCTGTTTGGGGGTCTTCTACTCGTTTTCTCCTGGGTTGACGGCTCTGGGGCCATTGCTGGGAAGCTCTAATACCGGATAAAAGTGTTTTGGACCAAATCCCAGGCGGAATTTTTTTTGTGTTTTTGATGACTTGCTTGCCTTTGAGGTGCTCTTAGGGGGGGTTCCGTCTGTTTGCGGGTGAGTTTCGTGGTCTGGGAGCACTGCTGGGACACTCTAATCTTGATTGCATTTGCTTTTCAGGAAATCCGTCGTGCCAACCCCGACTTATGGCCTAGCTACGCAGCGCGTTTGGACCGAAGGCCCAGAAATATTGCAAGTATGAGATTTTTCTTTTGGCCTGTTTGGGGGTGTTATGCTTCTTGGCGGGTGGGTTGCCGGGTCTTGGGGCATTCCTGGGAAGGTCTAATACCGGGTAGAAGTGGTTGGGACAAAATCCGCGCGGAAAAGCCTTTAGTTTTGGCACTTTTTGTAACTTAGGTTCGTTAGGGTTAGCCCTAGCACCAGGATTGCATGTGTATCGGGGTGTTCTAGATTTTTCAAACTGAGTTCTGGGGTCTTAGAGCACTCGTGAGAATGTGTAATTTTGGTTGCAAGTCATTTGAAGAAAATCCATGGTGGGAAAGGGGGGATTTGGCATAGTTAAAGAAAGCCTTTGCCACTATTCTTAACTTAGGGTTCGTTAGGGTTAGCAGTATTTCTATTGCATGTGTTTGAGTGGGGGGGATTTCGAGTCTTGGAGCGATGCTGGCTATGGCTACTTTTGCTTGGTTGCTTGCAAGTGGTTTGAATACAATCCACGGGGGGTAATGGGTAATTAGGGTACTTCGGCCTACTTTTACTTTCAAAGTAAGTTTTGTCTCCAGTTTTCTGCTAGGCCTCGTTTTTTGGGTGGGAGCACTGCTAGGAAGATCTATTTTTGTTCTAAAACACAGTTTACAGTACACCTAGCTTGAGGGGCAAGATCCGCTACATTAATTTGCCCATACTTACTTATCCTTCAAAAGGTGACTCAGAGTACGCACTTTCAAAAACATTGTACTGTCTGTCTACTAGGAAAAACAAATTGTGACTTTTTGCACTCCACAGCCTACATACCTTATATTTATTTATCAGTGGTGTTGTAATATTATATCACTTCCTGTTTTTCGTTGAATAATTACAGGCCGGGTTTCAGTCTCTGCAATGGGGAAAAAAGGATGGAGTCAGGCTTCACAGTAGCGAGCCACAATTCAGCATCAGGCAGGCAGTGGACAGGGTGTCTTCTGGTGACCAACATCGGTGGACGAAGCGTCGGCTGCAATGGAGGAGTGCCGCTAATAGGAGGATTTTTTTTCTGCGGGCAACTTACTTACCACTTCCAACAGGACCACTACAACCACACATAGATACAGTATCCCTTGCCTTTTTCTCTGACTGTGACTGCATTTCTTTGCTCTCTCTCGGCTTCTACATTGATCCCTTAACACATCACTTAGTCCACTCCACTATCTGCACCACACATAGTCATTTGTAAGTGCTCCTACGTAATTCGCAAGTCGCAGCACGCCCCAGGCCGTAGAGGACTGGGATGGCCCCAATGATGAAGCATGTCACCAAGGGGCAACCCTGGTGAGTGAGGGGACACCTAGAAAAAAAGCAATTTCTCCTTTTCTATCTACTATACCTTCTGTCAGGTTACGCAGCCCCTAAGCGCCTACCGTACTATGAAACTACATTTCCCATGAGTAGGCGGGAGACTTGCAGACTATTTAGTGAGACTATATGAGAGTACCCTTGTATGTTAGGACATCACTTCACTGATGCCTGTCTTGTCTTCTCTTACAGGTATCCTTTCCCTGCTGACCCTACCTTTACCCATCCCACATTTTTTATTTTAGTTTGTTATTTTTCTCCCTCGCCTAATGCCTCGAACACCCTGTGTTTACACTTCTGGGTGTTGGTGACATTTGGAGGTGGAACCATATTTGCATCGACTGGATCACGGGGAGTAAACGTGACACCTTCCAGACCAACCCCATTGAGTGTTGTTGTGAATGGATTTATAGTGACCAGCAAGGCTCTCGGGTATCTGGCTACAGAGACCTTATGTTGAATATAGTTATCAATAATTCCACACAGGCCCTGTACTGTCGCATTCTTTCTTTCCACAGTTGTCGATGATATATTCTTACTCTGCTTGACAAAGAACCATTGCTAATGTGAAAGAACTTCAACCGAATTAGTAGTTATACTTTACCATTTGTTAGGCTACAATGTGGCACTGCTCTACTGTACTTCTGTCACCTGCTATATTCTCAGTTGTACCGTTGAATTGCTCAGGAGGACAAACCAGATTTCATTTTCTTTTTTTTCATAGGCATGCAACTGCCACTGTGGCACACCACTACTACCACCGCTATGAGGAAATTTTATCCGACCAAGATTGCCAACGTTATTCGGTGTTTCCCGTGGAGCCAGCCCTGGGCCTAGCCCTACTTTCAAACACAAATTACAGGTAAGATAAGCGTTTGGTGGTTTGGGGGTATAATGGAGTATTAGTACGAGAGACGAGAGCCTGAAGGTAGTACTACTAAAGTCCTAGGACTCTTGGATTCACTTCACTTAGTCTGTGAGAGGCACTTAGTGTTGAAAACATTTGGGCATTTACACTTAAAGGAAGAAAATGGAACTAAACTTTCAGGAAAACAGTCAACGTTAAACCCCCACCCACCAGGCAAGCAGTAAAAAACAGGTATGCTCAGATAAAGTTTGAAAAAGTATATTTATATCCCTAACAAAATAATCTCCCGCAAGACCCTCCCTAACCCCAACGATTGTCCTTCAAAAGTCCCCAAAAACCCAACTCCCAATTCCCACCCCCCAAAAGTCTCTAAAAAAGGGGCAAGGGACACTAGGGGTGGATGCTGTTCACTTTTTGGGCCAGGGCATCATGCTCCTCGCGGAGCAAGGCGAGCTCCTGCTGAAGGCGGGACACCATCAGGGTGGTGCGGCGCAGGCGTGCCTTCACTGCCTTGCAGGTGCAAGGCCTGTGAGAAGCAGCTGTTGGCCTTGCTGCTCGGCGGTGGCGTTTGCCTTTGGCAGCCCGGCTCAGTCTCGGTGGACCACTGTGCTGGGTCACGGTGGCAGCCGGTGAGGCCACGGAGGACGACGTTGTCGTTGTTGTCGACCGCACACTTTCCACGTCCTCCAGGGCCACCAGCCGCCGATATTCCGCAACAGTGGCCTCGATTCTCCGTTGCCGGGCCGCTCTAGCCAGCTCCTTCCTCCTTGTTCGTTTGGAAGGAGAACCTATATGAAGAAAGAAAGACATAGTCTGTAACCAATGCTCTTTAAGATTAACTCAATCATTCAGCAGAAATGTGTGCTGCAGTACAACTAGCAACTTGCAAGCGCATTACATAACTATTGAGGCCAGTATCTATCTAACCTCACACTTCTTCATCCTTGCTCTAACATTAGTGGGAGTTTAAGGAACAAATTCTATGAGCACTGTGGACTTCCATTGGAGTCGACTATGAAAGTACACCAGTCTTATTCTTCTTCTTGTCTCTTGTTTTGGAAAATTGGTACGTTATTTTCTGCAAGCCGGCATAATGCCAGCGCGGTAAACTTGCACCCGAGAAAAAGAGACGCACGCCATGAGGAGTGACCTAGACTTGCGTTGCCGTTGCGTTACTGTACCCGTCCAGTACATGCAGGTGGTGAATCTCTTACTTTTCTATTACGGGTGGCACTGAGAATACTCTGTTACAACTCAAGGGCTACTGCTTAATTAATTTAACTTTCACCCTACAGTGGAAATGAGTACTAGAAATGGAAAATTGAAGAAGATAAATAATCTGATTATCTATCACTTCACATGGGATGTTTTTGCTTATATATGGGATGACTTTAGGTGCTTTGCTTTTTATTGAGTGACAGGCAGTGATACATCCACACATGAATGACTGAGTACTACTAAACTTATTAAGAGAGGTAGGGAGTGGCCACCATAATAACCGGATCTATGCAGTGCTTGCAATACAAACTACTGCTACTATTTATGGTAGTATTTGGACAAAATTAAAAGTTCTTTTCCTTGCCTTTCCTACACTGGAACGGACGTGCGGGTGCAGTGTTAGTGTTACATGCTCTTCAAAGTTACACTTACTTCATCCACTGACCGTCTACTCTCTCTAGATCATGGGTACTCACAAACTTTCTCTCAGGGGCTACATTTACAGTGTAGTTTGGGGCCGAGGGCCGCACTGGTGGGGGCGGAGTCAGAGGGGGCGGGGCTAAAGCAAAACGATAACTTGTGACCATGAGGTTGCACACAGGTCCCTGCAGCAGATGCCCTCATCCACTGAGCCACCAGACCCAGCATTTACATACATCTCTCTCCCTCCTGCTGTCCCTCCTGCCCTCCCTCCATCTCTCTCTCCCTCCTGCCCTCCCTCTCCCTCTGTCATCTCACTGTGTGTGTGTCTATCTGTGTCAGCCTTCAGCCCGGGTTGAGACCGCTTCCTCAACGCGCACACACAGACAACAACACCAAAGTACTTAACAGGTCTTTAAAAGACCATTAACATATTATTGAGGCTTTGTTTGTTTTAGCGCCCCTGCTTCTCCACCCTGACAATCACTGCTTGCCCGGCCCCACAGAGCAGAGGCTTAGTTCTATTTCACCTCTTTGTGGCCTTGCATCTCCACTCTGCTCTGTGGGGGCCGGGGGAGCAGTGATTGTCAGAGTGGAGATGCAGGGGCGCTAACAGGTGAAATACAAAAAAGCCTCTGCTCTGTGGGGGCCGGGGGAGCAGTGATTGTCTGCAAGGTCAGCGCACCGCCAACGAAGGCTTGCCGGGCCACCACCGGCCCGCGGGCCGTACTAGGAGTACCCCTGCTCTAGATACACATATGCTATCTAAGAGTCAGATAGTAGCATGATCCAGGTATATGGACACATACAGTTTCTGTGTCACCCACCCAGGCTGTTGTCCTTCCACCCATCATTGCTTCATCATTCACCCAGCCATGCATCTCATATTCTTGCCTTCCCAGCTAGTCTTCAATCTCAATAAGTAAGGAATATATAAGAGCTTACCTCTGGCCGCCACCACCACCGTCTCAACTCTCACAGCTGCCGCCGCCGCCTCCTCCCCTGAAGCATCGCCCGATTCGCCCTCCGCCTCGGTGTCGAGCACCACCACCTCCACACTGGCCCCGCCACCAGATGTTCCACCTACAAAGTACATTTAAGAATGTTAGAATAAAGCAGTCACTAGTATTTGGTCTAGGAATGAAGACATGTGAAAACAATGTAATTTGTGACTGTCGTTAAAGTTAAAAAAAAAATGTCCCTTTTTCCAGGGAAGGTTGTCTTGCTGCACTTTTTGGCACAACTGATGAAGGCTGTTTTTTTAACACGCACCATTTTTCTCCACACAGACAGAAGATGGACTTCTAACAACAAGATCAAGTTGAAACCAGGTGAGAGCTCGGCTCGACCACAAGAAATGTCTTCAATTAATCGTCAGCACTAACCACTTTTCCATTATCAGTTAAACGTTTAGTTTTATTATGACTTCATTTTAATAAATGTGTTTACTTTTAATAAAGCTTTTAAACTTAAATACAATCTGTGTTTTTTGGTCCAGACTAGAGTGACTGAGCGAAAGGTTTTGCAATTTTTGCAAGCATGAGTCCAGATAGAACACTTCAAAAGACATTATGGACAATCCCAGAGGACTGCACTAAGTTGATAGAGCTATTGCTGACTAGAATCATGGGAGTTTCGCCAACCGTGCAATCTTAGTTAGCTACACAGACAGACTAATAAGAATAATCTAGTAATACCACAGGGAGTCATAGTAGAGGCAGGATAAGAATTTAGATACAGTCTACAAGAAGAGCAAAGACAATTTTGAAAAAAGTCAAATGAGGAACGCTAGGAAAAATAGGTACTAGTCTAAAATGAAAACTTACTGGGGCCAGCAGAGGAGCCCTCGCCTGCCCGATCCTGGCCCTGTTGATGAACAGCATCCGCCGCCTGCTGCTCCTGTGTCCTCCTCTCGCCCCTGGGGGGAGCTGACGTACAACATGAAAGAAAGAACAGAAAACATGGATGATTGTTGCTTGTCAATGTCAACCAAATCAAACATTTCAAAAGAACAATAACAAAATATTTCTGCGAAATTATATTGATTATGGTTACTTTTCATTTATATGCGGACCTGTGACTTCGAAAGTCACGTAACTCACTAAACAAAGTACTGAAACGTTCACCTAGGACTGGCAGGCAGCAGTCCGCAGGCAAGACGCAAAGTGACAGACAAACTCCATTGTGATTTCAGTCAGATCAGTGACAACACTAACAGTTGCCTGCTACATTACCAGTCATTTAAATATTCAAACTATCAATCCACCGCCACTATTTTTCTTATTGTCAGGGTTACAAAGGAAGGGGCAGATTTAAGCCCTTGCGGCTCTTTTGCGCCGTTCTTGCGTGACTTTTGTGACGCAGCAGCTAAACAAAAAAGGGCGCCATGGTGCGGCGTATAATATTATAACAACGTGACGCATTTGGGAGATGCATCCCGTTATAAAGCCCTGCGCCATCAGGGGGCGTTCCGGCGCAAGGGAGGGCATTCCTGCGCTGGAACACATCCTAATAGTGGCTGAGGGAAATCTACAAAATATCAATCAGTCACCTTTAGGACAATGATGCGTCACACAAACCCTGCACCTGCTTGAAGCAGACGTACGGCTTGACCCAGCATTGGGGAGATAGGGTACCCCAGAGCATTGATGGAGCTGCGCCATCGTTGCGACGCAACTCCAGCAGTAAAGCTTCGGTGACGTTTTGGGCCCATGGGGCGCCGCCGCCGCATTGCAAATACGGCGCACCATGTTTGGTGGTGGTAGCGGGCCGCACAATTAATGGCGCATCCCTGCTACTTTGCAGGGATGCGACGGTAATTGCAATTCTGCCCCTTAGGGGCATACTTACTTACGCGTTCTGGCGCATCTCCAGAGATGCGCCAGATCAAATGCGTCACGCAAAACTACCCTTGCGACACGGCAGATGTGCCTCATTTACAATGCGGCGCGCCCTGGCGCAAGGGTAGGCACTTGCGTGACGCATCTCGTCACGTAAGAGCGGCGCATCGCTGGAGTCACGTCGCCAACGCAATGCAACTCCAGTAATGCTCAGGGCCACCCAATACTTTACATGCTGTGTCAGTCCTTTCGCCTGCTTCGAGCAGACATAAGGAATTGAATTGACGTAGCAGCGGCGCAGAAGTGCCTGCGTTAAATCTTGTAGATTTCACGCAGGCAATTTTGCGAGGCGCACAGCCGCTGGACCGCCCACCCTGCGTACTAGGAACGCACCCATTGTGGTGCAGGCCCATGGCTTTATAACGTGACGCATCTCCCTAGATGCGTCATGCTGTAAATGACTTGCAGGGATGCGGCACGTTTACGCCGCTGTTGCGTCACGCAAGGCAACGTAAACGTGGCGCAAGGGGCTTGTAAATGTAATCTGCCCCCTAGTGTCTAGCATTACGCAGTTCTGTTAAGTACACTCATACATAATAGTTACTCAGGCCAATGAGACCACGAAATAGAAAACAAATAAGCATAGTAGCAACCCCACTGAGAAGGAGAGCAGTGCACCTGAAATGCACAGAAGATTTTGAAATATAATTTAACTACAATGTAATCGTCATCAGCGGCATTATTGGCTTGCTCCATGTAAAAAACAAATATTTGCAATACAACAACACAGAGCAGGAGAAAACATCATAGTAGTGAGTGATTAAATGCCAATGGCTACTACTACTCACCAAGGCCGGGGATCTCCAAGCCGAGCTGGTCCAGCAGGTCGCGCTCGCGGTCCAGGAGGTCCGTCCAGCGATGGGTGACCTGGCTGTAGGTGCGCTGGACCCCGTAGAGGTGGGATATGGCCCAGCACACCTTCTCCCACCGCTTCCGGCGCTCCCGCATGTTATAGCCGCCGGCCGCGATCCTGCCGCCTCCCGCGATGGTCCTGGGCAGGCGGCGCTGGACAAAGTACACCAGCGCGCCCACTTCCTCCGGGCTGAATATCTCCCGGCGCGTCACCTGCTCCCCCCTCGATCTCACGCCTGCTGTCCTGCCACTGGGTCCAGCACTACTCCCCGCCGCCGCTGCGGCCCTCAAGTGCCTGGGCAGCTTCACGGCGCCTGGCTTGACCATGGTCTGGGCAGGTAAGGTAGGAAGAAGTAGAAAATTAAGAAAGAATAGGATAGGGAAGAAGAAAAGAAAAGAGTTTACAAAAGTAGTTTAAAAGTAAAGAAAAATAGCAGAAAAGACAAAAATATACAGCTAGGAAAAGAGAGGGATAGATAAGAAGCAAAATCGTAAAAAAAAAACTGAAAACAAGCAAAGGATGGGAAAGATATCAAGAGGATTAAACACCATGCCCAGACACAGGAAATGAATGAAAAACAAGATGGCCGGCGCCCGTTTCCGAGCGCGAAAGTCAGTTCGCGCGAGATTTTCCTCGCGATCTCGTGCGAACCTCTAGATTTCCCGCGCGATCTCGTGCGAACCTCTACTCGCAATGCGCTTACTGCGCGAGATTATACATAGCGGGCGGAAACGGAAATACGTCACGCAAACAAAATGGCCGCGCCCGTACTCGACCTTGGGGTAAATTCGCGTGTTGCGCTGCAAGCGGCTCGCGAATACTGCAAAAAAACTCGCGAAACAACAAGCCGCAAAAAAATAAAATGCTCATTCGCACGAATTGGCGGCTTCCGCGGTCGGTTTCGCACGACGCCGCGCCCCGCGAATAGCGCGAAAAAAACCGCAAAACGATTTCAGCAAAAGCAAAAGCAATGAGCAGGTGCAAAAGGTCAACCTCATGATTTGTAACGATTCTTTGTATTGCTTCCTGAGGGGGCCCTCCAGAATTCGGTTGCCTGCTTGCAACTATTGTGTGACCCTGCTCTGACCTTAACTGTATGCCACAAAGGTCCTGATTTACAGCTAAAGGAGCAGACAAGCAGGTGCCAGGCTGGAACTTTAAATTCTTTCAGTGACACATTAATTAGCCCCTAATTCATTATTGTCAGTTGGGGCAGGGCAGGTGTTGTAACTAATTTTGCAACAATGAAAGCACTTAGCAAGTGCAAAAGATCACTAATCAGGGCGCACTAAGGAAGCAGGTGCCAGCTAAAAAAATATTCTGTGACACATTAATCAGCCCCAAATTAATTCAGGTCACTTGAGGCAGGGAAGGTGTGCTTTGCTTTGCCGAAAATAATGTACACTGGACAACCAGAGGGTGTGGTGATGAAACAGAGGGTGGCATGGGTGGGCCAGAGGGTGGCATGAGTAGTCAGAGAGTGGCAGTGGTGACAGAGAGTGGCAGTGATGAAGAAGAGTGTCCCAAACAGGCTGGACATGTAGAAACAACAAGTTCGCAAAACTTGCGACCCGACAGGTAAGTTCGCAAATTGCGAAATTGTAAAAACCCTCGCGAACTGGCAGAAACACGGGCGAACACAAAAAAAAAAAAAAATCCGCAAATTCGCGGGAATTCGCGGATTTTGCGGATTGCGAATCCGCAAATCCGCAAAATTCGCGAACGCGAGATCCGCAAAATTCGCCCATGCTTAAAGGAAACAAGCTCCCGGGGACCGGTTTCTGGCATTACAGCCGTCTTCGGCCCGGTTTGCTTGAATCCTGATGGTGCAATGAGCAAGGGTCTCACTTGTTTCCTTCCCAGTATAAGAATTGGCTTGGTAGTTTAGTCTGCCCTGTTCCCATGATGCACTGGGCCAGGGACAGACTGATTTGCATATAGCCATGTTCTGAGCTGGGATGGGGCAGTGAGATAAATAACGGTGATGGATCAAGCCCTGATCTTTGGACTGGGTAAGAGTGGTCTGCTCAATTCAGACACTCTGTTCATCACCACCCCCTTTTGTAAATCGATTTTGGCCACTATAGGTGTGGCAGGGTATACTCAGACATGAGTCCCTTTCTCACTGCTCCATCAGGATTCAAGCAAGCCGGGCCGAAGAGGCTGAAATGCCAGAAACCGGTCCCGGGTAGCTTGTCTCCTTTCTGGTAAAGAATTGGCTTGGTAGTTTAGTCTGCCCTGTTCCCATGATGCACTGGGCCAGGGACAGACTGATTTGCATATAGCCATGTTCTGAGCTGGGATGGGGCAGTGAGATAAATAACGGTGATGGATCAAGCCCTGATCTTTGGACTGGGTAAGAGTGGTCTGCTCAATTCAGACACTCTGTTCATCACCACCCCCTTTTGTAAATCGATTTTGGCCACTATAGGTGTGGCAGGGTATACTCAGACATGAGTCCCTTTCTCACTGCTCCATCAGGATTCAAGCAAGCCGGGCCGAAGAGGCTGAAATGCCAGAAACCGGTCCCCGGTAGCTTGTCTCCTTTCTGGTAAAGAATTGGCTTGGTAGTTTAGTCTGCCCTGTTCCCATGATGCACTGGGCCAGGGACAGACTGATTTGCATATAGCCATGTTCTGAGCTGGGATGGGGCAGTGAGATAAATAACGGTGATGGATCAAGCCCTGATCTTTGGACTGGGTAAGAGTGGTCTGCTCAATTCAGACACTCTGTTCATCACCACCCCCTTTTGTAAATCGATTTTGGCCACTATAGGTGTGGCAGGGTATACTCAGACATGAGTCCCTTTCTCACTGCTCCATCAGGATTCAAGCAAGCCGGGCCGAAGAGGCTGAAATGCCAGAAACCGGTCCCCGGTAGCTTGTCTCCTTTCTGGTAAAGAATTGGCTTGGTAGTTTAGTCTGCCCTGTTCCCATGATGCACTGGGCCAGGGACAGACTGATTTGCATATAGCCATGTTCTGAGCTGGGATGGGGCAGTGAGATAAATAACGGTGATGGATCAAGCCCTGATCTTTGGACTGGGTAAGAGTGGTCTGCTCAATTCAGACACTCTGTTCATCACCACCCCCTTTTGTAAATCGATTTTGGCCACTATAGGTGTGGCAGGGTATACTCAGACATGAGTCCCTTTCTCACTGCTCCATCAGGATTCAAGCAAGCCGGGCCGAAGAGGCTGAAATGCCAGAAACCGGTCCCCGGTAGCTTGTCTCCTTTCTGGTAAAGAATTGGCTTGGTAGTTTAGTCTGCCCTGTTCCCATGATGCACTGGGCCAGGGACAGACTGATTTGCATATAGCCATGTTCTGAGCTGGGATGGGGCAGTGAGAGAAATAACGGTGATGGATCAAGCCCTGATCTTTGGACTGGGTAAGAGTGGTCTGCTCAATTCAGACACTCTGTTCATCACCACCCCCTTTTGTAAATCGATTTTGGCCACTATAGGTGTGGCAGGGTATACTCAGACATGAGTCCCTTTCTCACTGCTCCATCAGGATTCAAGCAAGCCGGGCCGAAGAGGCTGAAATGCCAGAAACCGGTCCCCGGTAGCTTGTCTCCTTTCTGGTAAAGAATTGGCTTGGTAGTTTAGTCTGCCCTGTTCCCATGATGCACTGGGCCAGGGACAGACTGATTTGCATATAGCCATGTTCTGAGCTGGGATGGGGCAGTGAGATAAATAACGGTGATGGATCAAGCCCTGATCTTTGGACTGGGTAAGAGTGGTCTGCTCAATTCAGACACTCTGTTCATCACCACCCCCTTTTGTAAATCGATTTTGGCCACTATAGGTGTGGCAGGGTATACTCAGACATGAGTCCCTTTCTCACTGCTCCATCAGGATTCAAGCAAGCCGGGCCGAAGAGGCTGAAATGCCAGAAACCGGTCCCCGGTAGCTTGTCTCCTTTCTGGTAAAGAATTGGCTTGGTAGTTTAGTCTGCCCTGTTCCCATGATGCACTGGGCCAGGGACAGACTGATTTGCATATAGCCATGTTCTGAGCTGGGATGGGGCAGTGAGATAAATAACGGTGATGGATCAAGCCCTGATCTTTGGACTGGGTAAGAGTGGTCTGCTCAATTCAGACACTCTGTTCATCACCACCCCCTTTTGTAAATCGATTTTGGCCACTATAGGTGTGGCAGGGTATACTCAGACATGAGTCCCTTTCTCACTGCTCCATCAGGATTCAAGCAAGCCGGGCCGAAGAGGCTGAAATGCCAGAAACCGGTCCCCGGTAGCTTGTCTCCTTTCTGGTAAAGAATTGGCTTGGTAGTTTAGTCTGCCCTGTTCCCATGATGCACTGGGCCAGGGACAGACTGATTTGCATATAGCCATGTTCTGAGCTGGGATGGGGCAGTGAGATAAATAACGGTGATGGATCAAGCCCTGATCTTTGGACTGGGTAAGAGTGGTCTGCTCAATTCAGACACTCTGTTCATCACCACCCCCTTTTGTAAATCGATTTTGGCCACTATAGGTGTGGCAGGGTATACTCAGACATGAGTCCCTTTCTCACTGCTCCATCAGGATTCAAGCAAGCCGGGCCGAAGAGGCTGAAATGCCAGAAACCGGTCCCCGGTAGCTTGTCTCCTTTCTGGTAAAGAATTGGCTTGGTAGTTTAGTCTGCCCTGTTCCCATGATGCACTGGGCCAGGGACAGACTGATTTGCATATAGCCATGTTCTGAGCTGGGATGGGGCAGTGAGATAAATAACGGTGATGGATCAAGCCCTGATCTTTGGACTGGGTAAGAGTGGTCTGCTCAATTCAGACACTCTGTTCATCACCACCCCCTTTTGTAAATCGATTTTGGCCACTATAGGTGTGGCAGGGTATACTCAGACATGAGTCCCTTTCTCACTGCTCCATCAGGATTCAAGCAAGCCGGGCCGAAGAGGCTGAAATGCCAGAAACCGGTCCCCGGTAGCTTGTCTCCTTTCTGGTAAAGAATTGGCTTGGTAGTTTAGTCTGCCCTGTTCCCATGATGCACTGGGCCAGGGACAGACTGATTTGCATATAGCCATGTTCTGAGCTGGGATGGGGCAGTGAGATAAATAACGGTGATGGATCAAGCCCTGATCTTTGGACTGGGTAAGAGTGGTCTGCTCAATTCAGACACTCTGTTCATCACCACCCCCTTTTGTAAATCGATTTTGGCCACTATAGGTGTGGCAGGGTATACTCAGACATGAGTCCCTTTCTCACTGCTCCATCAGGATTCAAGCAAGCCGGGCCGAAGAGGCTGAAATGCCAGAAACCGGTCCCCGGTAGCTTGTCTCCTTTCTGGTAAAGAATTGGCTTGGTAGTTTAGTCTGCCCTGTTCCCATGATGCACTGGGCCAGGGACAGACTGATTTGCATATAGCCATGTTCTGAGCTGGGATGGGGCAGTGAGATAAATAACGGTGATGGATCAAGCCCTGATCTTTGGACTGGGTAAGAGTGGTCTGCTCAATTCAGACACTCTGTTCATCACCACCCCCTTTTGTAAATCGATTTTGGCCACTATAGGTGTGGCAGGGTATACTCAGACATGAGTCCCTTTCTCACTGCTCCATCAGGATTCAAGCAAGCCGGGCCGAAGAGGCTGAAATGCCAGAAACCGGTCCCCGGTAGCTTGTCTCCTTTCTGGTAAAGAATTGGCTTGGTAGTTTAGTCTGCCCTGTTCCCATGATGCACTGGGCCAGGGACAGACTGATTTGCATATAGCCATGTTCTGAGCTGGGATGGGGCAGTGAGATAAATAACGGTGATGGATCAAGCCCTGATCTTTGGACTGGGTAAGAGTGGTCTGCTCAATTCAGACACTCTGTTCATCACCACCCCCTTTTGTAAATTGATAGACACTGCCAGCCAAATGAGAGCTTTTCCACCGCGGTTGTAATCCGACCGCAGCGGACAGAAACCAAGACCCACCAGCCATCGTAATGCGGCGGTGGGTCTTTGGTGAGTCCGCAGAGGATTTTCCGCCTCCTCCGGGCCGGAGGTGGCTTCCGCCGGCCCGGAGGAGGCGGAAAATCCTCCATCCTAATCGGCCCCTTTCTTTGCTGTAGGTGTAGCCCATATGATTTCATTATTGCTTCCCTTTCTGTGAGGTGATACATTTGGTGGCTTCTGCCATTGTCTCTGTATATAATTTAATAGTATAAATATATATTGTAATTTAACTTTTGTATGTTTGGTATTTATTTATTTACTTGTATGTTTTGATGAGATGTTTTGCATGGTTTTGCAGCTTTTCTTTTGAGCTTATTTTAATGTGGAGTAGGTGTTGGCTTTTCTGTTGAAAGAGAAAACTGTTATATTAGTCAAATATGCTATTTTGTTGCAGTTTGTCGAGATTTAGGGAGTTAGGTTTGCTTTTAGTCATTGTTTGGGTGAAGTTTTAATTTATTATTTATGTATACTTATTGTATATTTAGTTGGAGCTTTGTTATAGTTGATATGTTCTGGCAGTTTGTTCAGGAATTAGTTTTCTTTTCTTTTAGGTTGTCTATGTAAAAAGATAAAAGTTACTATTTATAGTTGAATTAAATGTTTTAGTTTAATAACAGTTAATTTTTAGTTTAAATATAAGTATCACTTACTTGAATATGTAGTTGTTGAGATGAATTATTTATTTTGAAGTATTTAGTTGTTTTATTTAGTGTACCTTTTATATTGTTTTTCAAATGTTAAAAAATATTTATTGGTTAAAATTGTTTATAGTGTTTTTTTATTGGTTGGTTTAGTATAGTTTGAACTTTTTCATCAGTTGCGTCCTCGTTTGGTAAAACGCTAATTTATGTTTTATTTTCGTAGTATAATATATAGTATATATATATATATATCTATATATAGCATCCAGACTCCCTCTTACTCAAGAAAGAGAGTGACACAGCTCCGGGGGAGTAAGAACAGATTTATTGATTTTCTTGCACTGGCAATAATGTCCCTGAAACGCTGGGCAGACGCGTTTCAGCCATCCATTGGCCTCATCAGTGCCCGACTCAGCTGCCTTCTCGCTGTTTCCGGGGGTCCGTTATGGTGATGTTTAAACCTGTGACCACTCTGGATCATGTGATCACTGGCCCCACCTTTGCCTCACAGGTGTGAGACATCTTGCGCTATCTATATATATATAGATATATATATATTCTGCTCCAAGGTTACACCGATAACGAGTCACTCCAAAGGCGGGTGCTGCAGCGCGGCGGTGTACAGCGCCAATATTCAAGCTCCAAAGAGTGTCTTTCTGAATCCTGCGCAAAAAGACACGCAGCACTCGCGGGGTCACAAAAGCGTAGAACGCCAAACTTTATTTCAACAGACGCGTTTCGGGAAAGACTCCCTTCGCCTGGGTTTTCTCTTACCATTGGGAGGCTGAAGCGCAGTCAGTAATACGAGACATTGTTAACATTGCGGGAGTCGTTGTAAGTTTTCATCACATATTTTACACACCTCGCGTATTATAAACATTGCAAGTGGCATCAGGAACTGCCTAATTTCGTTTTCATTCATAATATGCCAGAAATGTTGCAACATATTATTATTATTTTTGCGCGTTTGAGATATGTAAAGTTTACTTTTCCAACATGTCTGCCAAAATAGATGTGAGATGGGGTTGTGATTTTGTGCCTCTTCTATGTCTAGTTGTCATTTATACACGTCATGGTGAATTGTAAAAATCGTGTGATCAAGACACTACACGTGTCGAAACGCGTAGAGATTATCGGATTAAAACTTAACATCAGCATTATGTCCTCTGAGTGTGCGTGATACCTTTTGGAATTGCTTATTAAAATTACCGGCATTTGTGTACCGCCAGTAGACGCACCACTTGACCTTGGGACTGATCCCAGAAGGGCCCTTTCTGTTGAATTATATGTGTATATATATATATATATATATATATATATATATATATATATATATATATATATATATTGCCTACTGGCGGTCGCCAGTAGGTAGTTATAGTTAGGATTTTTTTCAATGCAAAATCTCAACATTCTATGTTAGACCTAGGGACTCCATTGTCCAGTTGAAGGCAGGAAGCCGAAACGCGTAGACCGTCCATTTGATGCACTTTTCTTTGCACATGGTGTGTAAATAAAATAGTGGAGAAAGCTAACTGTTGCTGTGCCGTGTCTTTATCTACGGGACTCGTAGGAGAAGAAGTTGATGTGATATATATATATATATATATATATATATATATATATATATATATATATATATATATATACATATTTATATATATATATACATATATATATATATATATATATATATATATATATATATATATATATATATATATATATATATATATATATATATATATATATATATATATATATATATGGGTCAATCTCTGCTCCAAAGGTTGTGACCACAGAAAAATACGGACCACCACACGGCTCTTCGAGTGTTTACAGCATAGGTTTATTATCCATCACAAGTTAGGATAGGCATGACGCGTTTCGGGCAGGAACTGCCCTTGATCACATAGCGGACATGCAGTAGTGTTCACTTTAAATAAGGCGCACACTCTTTTTTTCGTGATAGCACCACGTGCTCTAGTGATAAACAGTGAAGATATACTAAACATATAAAGTGTTTGATGTTCACTGGATTGGTAGCATTTCTGTTCAAAGTCATGCATGATAAAGTGAAAGCACCTTTTGAATCACATTATTGATGGTTTCTCAAAATAACATTTATACCTTATTACCGCTTAAATGCGTAAGGCTGTGCAAATTAGGCTAGCAGCATAGAATTAAGTTATATAGCATGTCAAATACACATAATAAATAACATATAAATATGCTAAAAAATATTATATAAAAGACCATTTATAAAAGCCATCCAATGATTTTATGTTGCATATAAAAAAATGATTATGCTAAAACAAATGTGCAATTAACGCTATTCACTAATGCAATGGATGTTCTCTTTGCATGAATGCATATTACTTAATGCATAATAGAGCTGCCTCGCTAAGATCTATGCTTGATCTTGCACTTCATGTTATATGTGCAGTTGCAATCATGAACAAATAAAGTGCTAATGCTGGGATGATTAATCTAGATTAATGATCAGTCCCGCTCCCGGGAAAGGCCCACTATTTAATCAAGTATCCATATGTTGCAGATTCCCAATCCATGTTTAAAGTGCTGAGTGATAATAGTGCAAAATAGGAGTTAAAAAGTGATTTAGAAAGAGATAAAATCGAGTGTATAAAAGGTGAAGACAATAGTAAATTTCATAATGAAACAATTTTACAAGTCAGCTATAAAAATTGCTATCAGGATTTACAGGTTATCTTTATGACATTGGACAGAGAATTAGATATGATAACGAGACAAGATACTTGTGTTATAGAAAGGTGTGCATGTCCTCTCTGTCATTAAGACCGTTAGGGTGTTTACTGTTGAGATTAAGAATGTATCTTGTCTCAAGTTGTCTTAATGCCTTGTCTCTGTCTCCGCCTCTTTTAGGTGCCGGTGCCATATCAATCACAAAATAAGAAAGGCAATTAACATCTTTGTTGTGACTTAGTTTAAAATGTCTGGCTACCGGGTAGGCCGGGTCACAATTGATAATTGCGCGAATGTGCTGTAGGATTCGCATATATACCGGATTCTTGGTGCTGCCTACATATCTCAAACCACATGTGCAGGTGAGAACGTATACAGCATACTCTGTACGGCAGTCATATTTGCCCCTAATGGATTGTTCTTTGATTTTAAAATATATATATATATATATTGCCTACTGGCGGTCGCCAGTAGGTAGTTATAGTTAGGATTTTTTTCAATGCAAAATCTCAACATTCTATTGGGAATAACTTTGGCGCTGGTTGAGGAATCTGCCTGAAAATTTCCTCAAATTTACTTTGCGGCGCTCCGGTCCTTCCCTGAAAGTTTGGGGGGGATTCGTCAAGCGGGGGCCAAGATAAAAGGGGGGTCCCAAAATGTGTTTTCCCCATGTTAATTTCCATAGGATGGTCGACCTCACTTTTAGCCCGAACGGCTGAATGGATTTCCACCAAACTTGGTAAAATTGTAGGGACTGGTAGCCCGATGTGCCTTTGCTATGTCTCAAGATATGTGCTCCAGTGGTTTTTGAGTAATTTAGGTTCAAAAAAATATATATATCTATAGGCGCCTCGGTACGCGCACCGGGGAGCGCACCGGGCGTGCTACGCGACTTGCGCGCGGAAAGCTGATTGGCTCTCGGGTGTCTGTAAACATTCGAAACAGTCCGGAGCGGCCACCATCTTATGTCTCGGTAAGATCGAGACACAAGAGGTGGCAAAAACAAAGGGGGAAATGACCATAAGGGGGCAGAGTAGACCCCCCTGACTCCCTAGGTTTGATGTGGGGGCTATAAAAGGGCCCAGCGCGAAAAAAAAAAAAAAATCCGATTTGCGAGGGGGGAGCGCCCGGTACGCGCACCGGGGAGTGGACCGGGGAGCGTACCATGGGGAAAACCCAGTTTATTCACTGCGTCATCTCTACGACCCTTTCTTGCGTCAATACGCCCCTTTTGCATACATTACACCTGACGTAGGTATAATGTGGCGCAGGGGTTTACAAAGTGACGCATCTACCTAGATGCGTCACTTTGTAAATATAACTCAATAAGGTGCTTTTTTTACAGCACTGGTGCGTCACAAAAAGTGACGTACTGGTGGCGTAAAAGTGACGCATGGCCTTATAAATGAGGCCTTCAGTCTTCTTCTCATGCGTCATATTAAATATATGACGTATTATGTCGCAAATACTTACAGATATGTCAGTATTTCAGACGTTTCTGTAAGCGCAAAAGTGATGCATTGCTGGAGTGTGTCACAAAAATGATGCAACTCCAGCAATGCATCCTTTCACATGGGGCCAGGCCCATGTGAAAGGGCCTGCATCAGTCTTACGCCTGCTGTGAAACAGGCGCAAGATTTTGACGCAACAGCGTCATAAAAGTGACGCAGTGATATCTCATAGATTTCACTGCGTCACCTCTTGTGTCAATATGTCCCTTTTGCATACATTACACCTGACATAGGTATAATGTGGCACAGGGGTTTACAAAGTAACGCATCTACCTAGATGCGTCACTTTGTAAATATGACTCAATAAGGTGCATTTTTTACAGCACTGGTGCGTCACAAAAAGTGGCGTACCGGTAGCGTAAAAGTGACGCATGGCCTTATAAATGAGGCCTTCAGTCTTCTACTCATGCGTCATATTAAATATATGGCGTAATATGTCGCAAGTACTTACAGATACGTCAGTATTTCAGACGTATCCGTAAGCGCAAAAGTGATGCATTGCTAGAGTGTGTCACAAAAATGATGCAACTCCAGCAATGCATCCTTTCACATGGGGCCAGGCCCATGTGAAAGGGCCTGCATCAGTCTTACGCCTGCTGTGAAACAGGCGCAAGATTTTGACGCAACAGCGTCATAAAAGTGACGCAGTGATATCTCATAGATTTCACTGCGTCACCTCTTGCGTCAATATGTCCCTTTTGCATACATTACTCCTGACGTAGGTATAATGTGGCACAGGGGTTTACAAAGTGACGCATCTACCTAGATGCGTCACTTTGTAAATATGACTCAATAAGGTGCTTTTTAGGTCTCGCTATTCGATGCGCATGCGCATCGAGCTTGCGAGGATATTGGGCTTTAACCAGAGTTAAACTAACTTGCAAGGAATCGTGGCGATTCCTTGCAGTGCCCGTGACTTTTAAGCTCAATGCGCATGCGCATTGAGCTTAAAAGCGCGTGCACATCAGTTCCCTCAGCAGCACTCCAGGCCCCTGCTGCTTTCACACCTCCCCGCTCCGCCCCCTCCCCTGCCCGCCGTGTCGCATTTCTCCTCCCCCCTCCCCTTATCTGCCTTCCCTCCGTTAATCTCCCCACTGCCCCACCCCCATTAGTGTCCTAACTACACTTCCAAGTCTCGCTACCTCGCCGCCTCCTCTCTATCCCTCTCTCTCCGTTCTTTTCCCATCTCTCCGTCCTCCCCTCTCCTTTTCTCAATATTCTTCTTTTCATACTTGTTTTTGCATTAATCTGGTACATCTTTTGATTTTCGGCACTATCTCGACTCGTGTAGCTCGTGTTCCTCTGCCCATTTGTGCTTCCAGTATATTCCGTCATAGCCTACTCTCCTGTTCGAGCTTGCTTTTGGAAATTCCTGTCGCTTCCACACGGATCACAAGATGTTTTATCCAGGTTAGAGCTGTGCTGGCTAACTTCTCCCTTTTATTCCGCGATGTAAAGCTTTGAAACTCTCCATAGTTTCCTTCAATAGATAACTGTACACACAAATGTGGAAGCTATGGGTGTCGTCAGCTCTCAGTGCTCGCCAGAGTATCTCATTCCGGTATTTTCAGATAACAGAGCTTCCCCGTCGCTGGGCAGTCTGAGCAAGAAGCTCTCTGCGGTTCGGGCATGCAGATGTATATTGCCACATACATTGAGGTCCGATGCTGCCATGCTCCTTCTAGGTGTCTCTGGTACAGGATCCGCTCCTGACTGCGGGGATGCTTTTCAGTGCCTCGAAGTATACTTTGAACACTGGCCTTCATGCAGGTTATTGTGCTCCGACTCCCCCTGGCTCCTATCCAGGCAGAGAAGCAGACAGGCCCACCTTCAGCCAATTCTACTACTTGGTGATAGCACGCACAGTGGCCTGCTGGCTGTTGTTGCCCCTTATGTTGAAGTGTCCCTGTTGTCTTTGTACTGTTGCAGCAAAGAGTACACGCAACCAGAAGATGCAGTGTAACCCGCCCCCATAATCTCTGTCTCCTACTGCGAAAACTCTCTAAGTAAGAGTTTTTTTTCATTACCTTTTGCTTACATAAAAGCCTGTTTGGCTCAGACACTTCGTGCAGTTAATTACATCATCAGCACCGATGTCAATGTGTTCTGTCGGGATTCCTAATTTAAAAAAAGTAGAAATGACGCAGCGTCTTTCCTCAAAATTATTTTGGAGCTAGCACTTGCAGGTGGGGGTAAAATGTTAGCACTCCGCAGCTTACAATAAACAGTGCGTCCTGCTTCTCCGCTAAACTCCCTCACCCTCACTCACCCTCAACCCCTCACCCTCACTCACCCTCACTCACCCTCACTCACCCTCAACCCCTCACCCTCACTCACCCTCACTCACACTCACCCTCACTCACACTCACCCTCACCCTCACTCACCCTCACTCACCCTCACTCACCCTCACTCACCCTCACTCACCCTCACCCTCACTCACCCTCACCCACCCTCAACCCCTCATCCTCACTCACCCTCACCCTCACTCACCCTCAACCCCACTCACCCTCAACCCCTCACCCTCAATCCCTCACCCTCACTCACCCTCAACCCCTCACTCACCCTCAACCCCTCACCCTCACTCACCCTCACTCACCCTCACCCTCACCCACCCTCACCCTCACTCACCCTCAACCCCTCACCCTCACTCACCCTCACTCACCCTCACCCTCACTCACCCTCAACCCCTCACCCTCAATCCCTCACCCTCACTCACCCTCAACCCCTCACTCACCCTCAACCCCTCACCCTCACTCACCCTCACTCACCCTCACCCTCACCCACCCTCACCCTCACTCACCCTCAACCCCTCACCCTCACTCACCCTCACTCACCCTCACCCTCACCCACCCTCACCCTCACTCACCCTCAACCCCTCACCCTCACTCACCCTCACTCACCCTCACTCACCCTCACTCGCCCTCACTCGCCCTCACTCACCCTCACTCGCCCTCAATCACCCTCACTCACCCTCACCCTCACTCACCCTCACCCTCACTCACCCTCACTCACCCTCACCCTCACTCACCCTCAACCCCTCACCCTCACTCACCCTCAACCCCTCACCCTCACTCACCCTCAACCCCTCACCCTCACCCTCACTCACCCTCAACCCCTCACCCTCAACCCCTCGCTCACCCTCACTCTCACTCACCCTCACTCACCCTCAACCCCTCAGCCTCACCCTCACTCACCCTCAATCACCCTCAACCCCTCACCCTCACTCACCCTCACTCACCCTCAACCCCTCACCCTCACTCACCCT
This sequence comes from Lissotriton vulgaris, assembly GCF_964263255.1. Taxonomy (NCBI): domain Eukaryota; kingdom Metazoa; phylum Chordata; class Amphibia; order Caudata; family Salamandridae; genus Lissotriton; species Lissotriton vulgaris. The sequence continues at coordinate 1,287,798,733 of NC_141687.1, read as the reverse complement.
CAACCCCTCACCCTCCCTCACCCTCAACCCCTCACCCTCGACCCCTCCCCCTCAACCCCTCACCCTCACTCACCCTCACTCACCCTCACTCACCCTCACTCACCCTCAACCCCTCACCCTCACTCACCCTCAACCCCTCACCCTCACTCACCCTCAACCCCTCACCCTCAACCCCTCACCCTCACCCTCACTCACCCTCACAACACATATTGTGTTACAATAGGTGTCACATTTGCGAAAGATAAAACTATTGGCATTGTAAATAACAAAGCTATTAATTCGCTATTTTCAAAACAAGCACATAAATAAAAAATGTGTCCTTTACAATACCAATAGCTCAAACTTTCCTAATGCGAGACCTATTGCATTGCTGTGCTTCTCTCCCCTGCTGCACTCTCCTGCTCTCTAGAGATGTGGCCTAACGACCAGAGCTGCCATCTAAGTCACGTAAATACAAAACCCTCACTCACCCTCACCCTCACTCACCCTCAACCCCTCACCCTCAATCCCTCACCCTCACTCACCCTCACCCTCACTCACCCTCACCCTCACTCACCCTCAACCCCTCACCCTCACTCACCCTCAACCCCTCACCCTCACTCACCCTCACCCACCCTCACCCTCACTCACCCTCACCCTCACTCACCCTCACCACCACTCACCCTCACTCACCCTCACTCACCCTCACTCACCCTCACTCACCCTCACTCACTCACCCTCACTCACCCTCACTCACCCTCACTCACTCACCCTCACTCACCCTCACTCACCCTCACTCACCCTCACTCACCCTCTCACCCTCACTCACCCTCACTCACCCTCACTCACCCTCACCCTCACTCACCCTCAACCCCTCACCCTCACTCACCCTCACCCTCACTCACCCTCAACACCTCATCCTCACTCACCCTCAACCCCTCACCCTCACTCACCCTCAACCCCTCACTCACCCTCACTCTCATTCACCCTCACTCACTCACCCTCACTCACCCTCACTCACCCCCACTCACTCACCCTCACTCACCCTCACTCACCCTCACTCACCCTCACTCACCCTCACTCACCCTCACCCTCACTCACCCTCACCCACCCTCAACCCCTCATCCTCACTCACCCTCACCCTCACTCACCCTCAACCCCACTCACCCTCAACCCCTCACCCTCACCCTCAGTCACCCTCACCCTCATTCACCCTCAACCCCTCACCCTCAATCCCTCACCCTCACTCACCCTCAACCCCTCACTCACCCTCAACCCCTCACCCTCACTCACCCTCACTCACCCACCCTCACCCTCACTCACCCTCAACCCCTCACCCTCACTCACCCTCACTCACCCTCACCCTCACCCACCCTCACCCTCACTCACCCTCAACCCCTCACCCTCACTCACCCTCACTCACCCTCACTCGCCCTCACTCGCCCTCACTCGCCCTCACTCGCCCTCACTCGCCCTCACTCACCCTCACTCACCCTCACCCTCACTCACCCTCACCCTCACTCACCCTCACCCTCACTCACCCTCAACCCCTCACCCTCACTCACCCTCAACCCCTCACCCTCACTCACCCTCAACCCCTCACCCTCACCCTCACCCTCACCCTCACTCACCCTCAACCCCTCACCCTCAACCCCTCGCTCACCCTCACTCTCACTCACCCTCACTCACCCTCAACCCCTCAGCCTCACCCTCACTCACCCTCAATCACCCTCAACCCCTCACCCTCACTCACCCTCACTCACCCTCAACCCCTCACCCTCACTCACCCTCAACCCCTCACCCTCCCTCACCCTCAACCCCTCCCCCTCGACCCCTCCCCCTCAACCCCTCACCCTCACTCACCCTCACTCACCCTCACTCACCCTCACTCACCCTCAACCCCTCACCCTCACTCACCCTCAACCCCTCACCCTCACTCACCCTCAACCCCTCACCCTCAACCCCTCACCCTCACTCACCCTCACAACACATATTGTGTTACAATAGGTGTCACATTTGCGAAAGATAAAACTATTGGCATTGTAAATAACAAAGCTATTAATTCGCTATTTTCAAAACAAGCACATAAATAAAAAATGTGTCCTTTACAATACCAATAGCTCAAACTTTCCTAATGCGAGACCTATTGCATTGCTGTGCTTCTCTCCCCTGCTGCACTCTCCTGCTCTCTAGAGATGTGGCCTAACGACCAGAGCTGCCATCTAAGTCACGTAAATACAAAACCCTCACTCACCCTCACCCTCACTCACCCTCAACCCCTCACCCTCAATCCCTCACCCTCACTCACCCTCACCCTCACTCACCCTCACCCTCACTCACCCTCAACCCCTCACCCTCACTCACCCTCAACCCCTCACCCTCACTCACCCTCACCCACCCTCACCCTCACTCACCCTCACCCTCACTCACCCTCACCACCACTCACCCTCACTCACCCTCACTCACCCTCACTCACCCTCACTCACTCACCCTCACTCACCCTCACTCACTCACCCTCACTCACCCTCACTCACCCTCACTCACCCTCTCACCCTCACTCACCCTCACTCACCCTCACCCTCACTCACCCTCAACCCCTCACCCTCACTCACCCTCACCCTCACTCACCCTCACCCTCACTCACCCTCAACACCTCATCCTCACTCACCCTCAACCCCTCACCCTCACTCACCCTCAACCCCTCACTCACCCTCACTCTCATTCACCCTCACTCACCCTCAACCCCTCAGCCTCACCCTCACTCACCCTCACCCTCACTCACCCTCACCCTCACTCACCCTCAACCCCTCACCCTCACTCACACTCAACCCCTCACCCTCACTCACCCTCACCCTCACTCACCCTCAACCCCTCACCCTCACTCACCCTCAACCCCTCACCCTCACTCACCCTCGACCCCTCACCCTCGACCCCTCCCCCTCAACCCCTCACCCTCACTCACCCTCACTCACCCTCACTCACCCTCAACCCCTCACCCTCACTCACCCTCAACCCCTCACCCTCACTCACCCTCAACCCCTCACCCTCAACCCCTCACCCTCACCCTCACTCACCCTCACAACACATATTGTGTTACAATAGGTGTCACATTTGCGAAAGATAGAACTATTGGCATTGTAAATAACAAAGCTATTAATTCGCTATTTTCAAAACAAGCACATAAATAAATGTGTCCTTTACAATACCAATAGCTCAAACTTTCCTAATGCGAGACCTATTGCATTGCTGTGCTTCTCTCCCCTGCTGCACTCTCCTGCTCTCTAGAGATGTGGCCTAACGACCAGAGCTGCCATCTAAGTCACGTAAATACAAAACATGTTGCATTCCAAATGCTATAGGTGTCACATTCGCGAAAGTTATAACTATTGGCATTGTAAATGACAAAGCCATCAATTTAGCAATTTTAAAAACCAACAAATAAATAAAATATGTCATTTACGAGACCAATAACTCCAACTTTTCTAATGCGAGACCTATTGCATTTCTAATGCTTGTTTTTACAGCACTGGTGCGTCACAAAAAGTGACGTACCGGTGGCGTAAAAGTGACGCATGGCCTTATAAATGAGGCCTTCAGTCTTCTACTCATGCGTCATATTAAATATATGACTTATTATGTCGCAAGTACTTACAGATACGTCAGTATTTCAGACGTATCTGTAAGCGCAAAAGTGATGCATTGCTGGAGTGTGTCACAAAAATGATGCAACTCCAGCAATGCATCCTTTCACATGGGGCTAGGCCCATGTGAAAGGGCCTGCATCAGTCTTACGCCTGCTGTGAAACAGGCGCAAGATTTTGACGCAACAGCGTCATAAAAGTGACGCAGTGATATCTCATAGATTTCACTGTGTCACCTCTTGCGTCAATACGTCCCTTTTGCATACATTACACCTGACGTAGGTATAATGTGGCACAGGGGTTTACAAAGTGACGCATGTACCTAGATGCGTCACTTTGTAAATATGACTCAATAAGGTGCATTTTTTACAGCAGTGGTGCGTCACAAAAAGTGACGTACCGGTGGCGTAAAAGTGACGCATGGCCTCATAAATGAGGCCTTCAGTCTTCTAGTGAGTTGAAGGCCAGGCGCACTACGTGAGTTTTATAAGAATAGTTTCTGTTTGAAAGGTTTGAAAAGTTTTTACGTTGAGGGTTCACTAGGTTTGAGGGTGCTCCAACAAGTGACGTATCCGTCCCATACGCCAAGAAACTAATAGCTGATTGAGTGCGTTACCGTGTGCGTAAACGCATCCTTGTGATAGGGCACACCTTTGGGTTCGTCAAACACACGACAGACTCCAAGTGGTTTTAAAGTGAAACGTTTTTAATTTTGTTGATTAAAGTTTATCATCACTGTTCACATATCTTTGTTTGATCAACATTTTTTTATCCATGTTTAACCGTGTAATTCATTGGAATTGAGACTGCATTTTGTTACACAACACAAATGCTCCGATGCATTTCGGGCTGGGTTAGCCCTTTCTCAAGGAGCGCTGAAACATAATGGTAAATGCTTTTAAAAAAAGTAACACTGACATCATAATCAAATAGAAGCGTACATAACATTTGTAACCAAGTGTAGGTTCAATAAGTAAACATGCTGCCCTTATCACCTATGGGTGTGTTGAAAAATAACCTTATAGACCATGGGGGGGGGTGGGGTATTTGGTGAAAAAAGTGGCGTTTTTTATGGTGAAGATTTGTGGAACAGATCTTACATCAATGAAGATTAGCTGCTAAGATGGTGACCTGTGGGAGAAAAATCAGGATGTGGGTGAGCGTTTCGAACCGGACAGTGAAACGAAGCTTTTACACCCGTCGGGGCCCCGACTTACTTGTGAAAGTTCTAGCGCTTGCGTAGCGCTTCTGGTGAAACTCCGTCATCCAGAGCGGTGACCGGGATTTGGTGCAGAGTATTCCGCGGAGTGGGCTTCTAGTTTAGCGTAGTGGCGCTGAGTCATGTGACGGAGTCATGTGACTCAGTAAGGAGGCATAGTGAAGGGACTTTCACCCGAGCGTCACCACTAGTCCCTTCACTGTGCCTCCTTACTGAGTTATGTAGTGATACACCTATACATCCTGTTACACACCGACAGTCATCCAAAATTACTGACACACATACTCACACATGCAAAAAACTATTGAATATCCATTTATTTGCGTATACAGCTATACACACACTACCACCTTACTTCTAAGGAAACTTACACATACTTACTCTCTTAAACCATCTATTATAGAAACACATATATAGTTAAAAAGGAACTCTTTCAATCTCTCACTCTCACATATACTCACTTATATACATCAATACTCACATATACTACATTAAAACATATGTAGTTACTGATAAAGACAGTAGTGAGACAGTCATTCATTCACTAACACACACATATACACATAAGCCAGTTAACCAATCATTTTTTTTTTAAAAACATCCATTAAGACACTTATTTAAACATTTATTCTTCCATCGACCTTTACATATGCATAAATAAAACATATTGATTTTTCAGAAAGACACACATTCACTGGATGGTGTCATCAGTGATGTCATGAGTGATGTCACTGACCATGTCATGAGTGATGTAATATGTGACGTCATCGGCAGTGCATTGCAGGTGTGCAAGTTATAGTGAGTCCAACTAACTATAACGTGGGAATTTCAAAGGTTTTATGTCAGTAAAATTTCCAGCTAACTATAACTGGTGTGAATTATATATATATATATATTTGAATTTAATTGTGTATATATATATATATAACAATTATTCATAACTAAAAATATAAACAATAACATAAATTACTACATATATATATATATATATATATATATATATATATATATATATATATATATGTAGTAATTTATGTTATTGTTTATATTTTTAGTTATGAATAATTGTTTTGGTGTTTCTAATTGTTTGTATATTAGGCGCATGATTTGTTTTGGGTGTATGTTTCATTTATGGTCATTGTAATGCATTTTTATTTAGTTATAGATGTTATAAATTATGGGTTTATTTGAAGTCATTTGTTTATGGGAAAAAAAAATTGGGGTGCAGTTTTTAAGGATGCATTAGGTATGTTGGTGATAATAATGCAATCAATCACGTGTGAATCAATATTTTTGACATTACATGTTTATTTATAGGCGGTGATATTTATGTTTCTGATATTGTTTAATCAATATATGTAAAAATATTTTTGGGGGTCAATAATATTTGTGTGTTCGATATTAGTGATTTTTATAGTTAGGTATACAGAGTCAATATTTTTGTTCTTGATATCTAAATTCCGCTATTGGTGTATATCAATATTTGTTGGATTGACATTATGTCAGTGATCGTCACTGATGACAACATCCAAACTTCTTTTTCACACATTGCTTTATAAAAATAACTGCAAAATAGCTCACAATAATATGAAGCACCATTAATCCCATCACAGACACAACTCCCTTAGGTGTAGCAAGCATGTTTTATGTGCAATATTTACTCTCTATCATACACTTCATGGGCAGACTAGTTCACAATTACAATCAACTACTGATATATGGGAAACCATCATTGCACACAGTGTTCAGTATGTACACATCTGTTCAGCGAAATCCAAGTTCCTCAAAATACTTAACCTCTGTTCCAAAAGTAATGCCCTACTAGAGACAGCATTTATCTGTATCAAACCCCTGACAGTCACAGAATCTAAATTGAGAAATGAAGTTGATATGAGTAGAAAAATGGGTACTGTAAACAGTGTTCACTCTATGGAGAGAGTTTACTCTGTACCACACTGTTTGCAGATAGTGAAAATCTCATGAGAAATACACTACAGAGTATTAAAAAGTACCTACTAAGAACTGTGTGCATTCTATGCAATAATGGGCAAAAAAGACACTAGTCACTTAAAATAACTAAGGTCTGAAGGTGCTAAAGATCATACTACCTGCAGCCTTCACACTGTGGTGAAAACTCTACAGATAGCCTATCTTCTGAAGCAAAAGAAGCACATGTATATATTTTAATGTTCAGTGCACACAGTTGTTCATGTTATATAGAAATTGCCATGCTGAGACAATTCTGTCTAATAACGCAAGGCTGCTTACAATATTTAACATGTAGTACGTAGAATCTTTGCCCGGTTGCAAACTTTTTCTGCAGTCAAAAAACTTGCGTAGAATATGCTGAACGCAAGTCATCAACTGTCACCTGCACACAGGGTTACTCTTTAAATCAAAGATTTACAATATATTCATCGCCTCTACACAGCCATGATGTACTAGGAGCACATGCATTTTGTAATCACTTACACCTATTAGCTGGCCACAGACTGTACAAAATTAGGTAGAGAAGTACTTTGACAGTATATGTAAATATAAACCAGTAGACAACTTGGCCTGGGGCTGCCATTTTTTCTCCGACCCTGCTGGAGTCCCGTGGGATTACGGCAGAAACTGCATATGTTTTAATTTTGGCCCCAGTGAGTGGGGTTCCCTCTGGGTCCCCCACATGGGGCCTAGGGGGCAGGGTATCCCTTCACTGCCCCATATATCTTTTTTAATTTGCTACTTCAGGACAGGGGACTGATATCCCAAGCCCTGTAATTGCTGACGGCAAACATTTTCTGATGTTGCTGGCAGTCTAGCGGAATGCTCAATTTAAAAAATTGGCCCTCTCACAAGGCTCTCTTGAGTCTCTTGTGGTCCAAACCGTCCAGAAATACAAATATATTGAAACCTTGATTTCTCAAAAACTACTGAATGCATTTATACCAAATTCCACAAAAAAACAGGGGCATAAATACAAGTCACTATCGCCATGGGAAAGGCCTTGCCTTATGTACAAGGCAGCGTTAAGCCACTTAATATGGCTCAACGCTGCCTTGTACATAAAACACCCTTTCACTCTAACTTACTGTGCAGTGGTTGTTGTGGTGGGCGTTCCACCGCAACACCCATGATGCTGCCCCCTATGTACAAGGATGGCGTACATAGGAGGAAGCGCCAAAATGAAGGCCAGGAAAATTCTGGCCTTAAGTTGGGGAAACGAGGAGAATTTAATATTTCTCCTCGTTTTTGCTTTTCTCATGGATGCTGCCTTGTGCAGCACACATGGAAAAAGCAAAATACCATGGCTTGTTTATGTACAGGAAGGTGTCCCTTCCTGTACATGAACAAACCTTTTTAAAAAATGCCATTTTGTAACTTTCATGTGCGCTGCATGACCCAGCACATGAAAGTTACAAAATGGCATTTTAGGATTTTATGTGCAGGAAGGGACACATTCCCACACATCAATAATTCTCCCCTGCACACAGACACCCTTGCACTCTGGTGCAAGGGTGCCTGCTTTGGCGCTAAGTTGGTAAACTTAGAGCATCGCAGGAGGAAATGCAAGGCTGCACCACATTCTTGTAAATATGGTGCAGCCTTGCGTATCCGAAGTAGCGGAGCGTAATGTTAAGCCAAGGAGGCTAACGACATGCTCTGCCACTGCATTGTACATATTCTAACAATCTGTCGATCAAGATCTAGCCTCCTGCCAAATTTGGTGTATTTCCGTTCAGCAGTTTTTGCGGTAGTCCTTCTCAAACAAGTCAATGGAAAATGCATGGGGATTTTGTGTTTTGGGACCCCCCCTATTTTCTCAGTCCCCACTTGATGGATCACTCCAAACCGTTCCATGCACAAGCTAGTGAATAAGTAGCACCATTTTGGAAAGTTTCATGGAGATTCATCAAACGGAGCCAAAGTTATTAGCAACACATAAAATGCTTTTCCTATGGAGGAGCTGACCTAATTATCATCATCATCATCATCATGATAGAGTCTTTATTTCGATTATAGAATCGTAAAAGACAATTACGAACAATAAAATAAATCAATTAAAGCACACTAGAATAAATAGTTAAAACATGCACAGGGTTCCCTAAAACAAGTATTAAACCACAAGCCAAGACTCTCAATTTAAAACAATAATTGGTACACAAAAAATGATTAAAGTAAAAACACTCAGCATCTAAGTCTTTATACAGATAAAGACAGGTAAAAAGCAGTTCACACTACCCCACATCTTAAATCACTATGGAAAGACATGTCTTTAGTCCCTGAGTTTATTGGCCCAAAGCCTCCATTCCCACTCTAGAAATTTAGCGGTGGCAATAACAATGGCCTCCTGAGGCTTGTCTGTAAAATCCTCAGGGCTTCAATGGCAACCCTTGTGCCAAGGACAAGGGTAGGAAGGTGGCTACCTGACTATGGTTACCCCAGATTTTTTTGCCTGTGTTTAGCTGGTTTTCGACTTAGTTGGCCTGGTTCCCTGCTAATCAGGGCCCCAGGCTATCTGCTCTCTCTGTAAAATGGATTCCATGTACCCTAGGTGCATAACTAAATTGGCTTGGGTCACCTTATCAGCCCCTGTATAGTGCACTATAGGTGCCCAGGGCATAGGTGCCACCCAAGGCCTACCAGGGGCTGAAGCATAGCTTTTGCCACCCCTGGCTGGTTCTTAAATTGACACAACTGGCTGATCACTCAGCTGGGGCAAGTGGGTGTAATCACCCCTTGCTTAGATATAGTATACCTATATCTAAACCTATATCTGGACACATATAAACCTGTGAGTCACTCCTATGGAAGGCCTTATCAATCCTGGAGGCAGAGTGCGTGGTTTTATGTGAGATGGAGCTCTGGCATGAGCTGAGCCTGTCTGCAGCTGTCAGGAACAACTCCCTAAGCTGATCCGGGATAATGCCATACCATATACTATTAAGTGCCTTATAATCCTCGCGGTTATATAGCAACTTTGGTTTGGCTTTATCAAAACATGTCGTGTAAGGTGTCATACGAATTGGAATACTACCCCCTCGCCAGTTCTGGCGACGGGGGTAGCATTCCACCCTTCTAGAGGGAGAAGACATGTTACTTTGCTGAAACGCGGTTGATTTTAAAAGAGCCTCAGATCCACAAAATGGATGCCTCTGCCACAGACTTGGGTCTGGCCTCCTGCTGCTGACCGAAACTCAGCAAATGGTGGCCTGGACAAAGGGTTTCCTGTCGCAGGGCGGTGTTACACCACCCCAGACAGGAGATAGTGGATTGTAGCAGGGAGGTTTCAAAGAAACCAGACACTGCCTGGGGAGCACAAGGCTGCCCCTTGCATAATCCGGCCATACCGGTTCTGGCGCACACCAGCCCCAGTCCCAGCGCAGCCTGGATCAAAGGAAAGGGGTGTATCCAGCCCCTTCCTGGGTCCCACCCATAGGAGGGGACCTAGCAGGTAATCCAGCCCACCAGATTCGAATAAGAGTGGGAGCAGTGCCAATGCAACTCAGATTATCCTGAAGAAACATAAGAAACAAAACTCTGGACCCTTCGACATCCTACTCAACGTAGAAGACTGAAGAATCTCCCTTGTGGCCAAGGAGTGACCACCCTGTGCAAACAGGCACCATCCAGCACCTCGACCCTTGCTTTGTTGCAGTTCCCGCCGGAACTCGAGCAACAGAGATCAACGAGATCAAGCTTGCCTGCCTTCCTCCAGCCTGATCCACAGTCCCTGCAGAGCTGAGACCCGTGGAGGCGACCGGAAGCGCGGGGCACACCATCTTGAAAAGGCCACAAGACGCTGACCGTGCAGCCCACAAGTGACCCTCGAAGCTGTGCACCGGGGTTTGAGAAGCCCCAACCCTGAGCTACTCTTGCACCGAAGCTACCCCCTCCACACTCGACGAGTGCTGCGTGGGGCCCTTCTGCTTGTGTTGGCTCGACGCGTTGGCCCGGTCACTTGCCAGCTGGCTTGTGGCCCCTGTGCCAACGAAAACCTTAAACCGACTTGCTTTTCTGGTTGCTCCAGATTTGCACCAGCTCCTGTGAAAAGGAGCCCCCGCTCTGACCCTCCTGGTCCGAGTGAAAAGCAATTTCCCGGTTCCGCGTGGATTGCTTTTGCCAAGTGTTATTTGCTCCAATCTTGAAGCCGACAGCGCTGACGGCGAGAACCTGCGTGGGACAGATCGTGACTTGCTCCTGGATGTCGCAGATGCCCCAGAGCCCATGTGACAGCGGAGAGAAGCTCCTCAACAACCATCTGATTGCGCCCGACATTGCCTGGTTCCGTCCTGGTTCCACCCTGGTCACTGCTGAGTGACCCAGACTCTGTCCCCCCTGCTTTAGATACTTCTTGACTTCGATCCACCCTTGGATCACACCGGACACTTCTGCTTCCCATCGCCTGCAGCATCTTCATCTCCAAGCACCAAGAGCCTGCGTGTCAAAACCCGACGCAGCTTCGACCCTGTGCACCCGCTTCCTGTGGGTGAGGTAACTTTGCAACGCCGGTGTTCCCACACTGGTACACACCTCTAGGGTCTGTGTCTTAAATTTTGTTCCTCTAGGTTCAGCGGAAGTATCCTTAAACTCTCTTTGTGTAACTTTTACGCACCATTGACATTGCATTGGTGCAAGCCGCACTTTACGTGCTGCACCCGAATCCCGCGGGCTTTTCCCGACTTCAGCATTGCTAGTCCTGACTGCTCCCAGCGATTCCCTAGGCCCTAGGCCTAACCACTGTTCGATTGGTATCTCTTATACCACTTTTTTAATACATGGTTTGAGTGGCCACCCGCCCTCATCCATAACTGTGCAACTTTGTATGTTATACTGTGCTTTTGATTTAACGCTTGTGCCCCTTTGCTCATAAAGAGTACTGGGGATTATTTTAGAAATAAACACATATATTTTTATAATATATACTTATGTGGTGTCCTTTCATTTGATATTACAGGATTGTATTTGGTAAAACAGCTCGCTTAACACGACCTCTTAAGTTAAGCCTTTAGGCTGCTTAGTCCATGCTACCCCTAGGATAGCTTGTCTAACAAGGTTGACTTACAACCAGACACCATAAGGGATTGTTTGGACTGATACAAGGTGGTTCCAGAATTGGAAACATCATATATCAGGCCAACTTCTCACAACAAGGCATATAGGTTTAAGCCATTTCCTCCTCGGGACACTGTAGGCCGAGCAAAAAAATAACATGTGGGAAGTAGTTTCAGGATGGGCCTGACACAACGGGCATAAGTCCGTTGTGGGCCTAAGCCATCTACTGGTGAAAGCTCTTGTGGGCAAAAAGCCTACCCTAAACTGATGATAGAGTTTCCTATCCAGTATTTGTAAAATAAGATCCCAGTAGGGGTCAAACATAGGTACATACTTAACGGATAGGAAGTCTCTAGTTAGGGAAGGATCTGTTGTACTAGAAAAGCGTTTCTCCATCACAAAACCCATGTAAGTGGCCTTAAACTACTTTTTAGAGTGAAAAGGAGTCGAGTCAGGATAATCCCACAAGGTACCCAGCCCCAAAGCAATCAGGCTATCTCTAATATACTGAAACCATTTGATCTTCGATACAATCCCAACCCCCCTGAAATCCAGGAGGGCTCTAGCATAAAGATCAAGTTCAGGGGTGGCCCACACCCTTCTCCAGAGGGCTAAAGGCCTAAATCTGACTTGGTCCTCAATATGGTGACAGCCCGCGTCCAGAAATAGGGGGACCAGGGGGAAGGATTGTGGCAGACCTGTTAGAGCCCTCATAAATCTTTTTGGACTATAGCCAGACAAGTTAAATCCTCATGCGCCCATAATTCTGCACCATATAAAACGGCTCTGACCACCTTGGTGTTATATATTGCAAGTACAGGGGCAATAGGTTTAGTATATGACAGTCTGTGTTCTTTGAGTAGAGCCCCAGCAAGCTGAGCGTGCTTCAAAGCAAGCATGTCAATTCCAATTCCAATGCAACTTTCTGTTTAGAGTTATATCCAAATAGGTGAACTCATCTGTCTGCTCAAGGGCAACATTGTTCATATGGACTTTTCCCCTGACAACTTTTGATTTATGGAGAACCATAAATTTCATCTTGTCCATGTTTACATCCAGCTCATGATCTCAGCAAAACTCCTCAAAACGTGACAGGTCCACCTGCAACCCGGATTGGGTCTTAGATAATATTAGAGTGTAGTCTACGAACATGAGAAGGGGGAATTTCATTCCCCCAAGCATACGAGCGTCAGTGGGGTATGTGGAATAGTATTGAACTACCCTGTCAAAAAATAGGGAAAACAAGGTAGGCACAAGAACACATCCTTGGCGCACGCCCTTTTCCACCTGGAATTTATCAGTGACCTCTCCGTGTGAGCCCCATCTAACCTGGGCGTAGTTGGAATCATGGAGCTTAACTAGCATCAATAAGAGCTCCAGGGGTATTCCCAGTTCTAAGAAGACTCTCCACATTTTATTATGTGGAACAAGGTCAAAAGCTGATTTTAAATCAATAAAAGCAGTGTAAAGCGAGCCACCACCTATAAGGACAACCCTCCAATATATCATCACAAACCTCAGGACCTGGTCGATTGTACTAGTGCAGGGCTGAAACCCTGCCTGCATGGGTGATAGAATCTTAGCATCCTCTACCCACGATTGGATCCGGTATAGGACTAATCTAGCAAACAAAAATTGTATGCAGTCTAACAAGCACCATCCCCCTTTTTATAAACCTGAATTATTACCGCTCCAGACTAAGTGCTGGGGATACGCGCACCACTAGCAATGGAGTTAGCCAAGAAAGTAATATAGAGCACCTAGTTGTCCTTGTCATGGATGAATAAATCAGCACTCACACAGTCCGGCCCTGGGGCCCTGCCTCTAGGAACAAGAGAAAGGGCAGTCTCAACCTCGGTGTTGGTGAATAGCAGAGCTGGAATTGGGCTGGTTATTTTAAATCCATCTAAGTTCGTATTGGTGATGGAGAACTGGGCTGTAAAATACTCCGCCCATTGATCTGGCGGGACATGATTGATTGCTTTAAAGCGCGTTCCGTCACTCCCCCATTTCACCAGCTACCAGAAGTAGGTCAAGTTCTTCTCTTTGCTTGCTAGGAGAAGATCGTTCCAACGATTCTCATCCCATTCTTTTTTGGCCCTAAACTGGGTTGCCTTATAATTGACCCTGGCGGCCTTCACCTCACCCATATCTTTGGATCTGATGGCCCTGGACAGCTTACGGTAAGCCTCTCAGCAGTTTTTATTATACCAAGAGGCCTTTACTGCAGTAGCCTCCACCTTTTTTTACATGTTTTAATAAAGAAGTTTTTTAAGTTAGAAAACCGGTCACTGTGGACCTGCGGAGAAATTAAATCTATGTCCGCCTGTGTGGGGCAGTTTTGAAAAAGGGAGATAGATTGAACAACCAGGTCCTTCATTACAGCAAGATCCCCTTTGTTATCAACAAGCCTGAGCCATCTTACTCTCCTCATGGCATTGGTTAAAGAAATTTCTCGCAGGGGTTCACCAACCTGCTTTATTCTGGAATTATAAGATGTCAAGGCCTTAATTAGCAGGATCAGTGGGTCATGGTCGCTTTCCGGCCGTGCCTGAACCCTCATATCGATTAAGGAGTTCCAGCATTCTACATTTAAGAAAATATAGTCTATGCAACTACTCCTGCCACCATAGTTGTAAGTGGGAGCACCCAGCCTGTCCGAATCAGTCCTCCCATTAACGACGTGCACACCCCTTTCCAGACACAGACCTTTAAGTTGAAGGGCAGTTTCTGTCCATTTTCCAACTGGGCACAGATCTAAACACGGGATTCCCCACTGCTTGTTCTCATCTACACAAAGGTTACAGTCCTCATAGTCCAACCTTTCAAAGGTGCAATTAAAGTCACCCATATTTATCAAATTGCACCCTTCCCTCTGGTGCTCTATGAGGCTATCCAGGAGAGCAACGGTCTCAGATCACTTCCCTCCCGGAAGACCTCTAGCGTACACATTAAAAACCAAGATTGCCGGGGTGTGATTTACCCGAAGCCGTAGAGCCAGGATGTTAATGCTATCAGTGCAGACCTCCTCGACTGTTAACCCACTTTGCTGTCTCACCCAGCATATAAGTCCACCAGAAGGTCTACCTCTCTGCCCCCTATTGCTGGCTTCAAGAAATGTAAGAACCCCGGATGGTGGACCTGGTCTACAGACCAGGTCTCCTGGAAAGCCAGAAGCTCAAATTGTTCAACAAACCCAGCCCATTCCTCCAATACAATTTTAGATTGTAAACCTTCAATATTCCAGGAACCAACCGTCATAACGGGCAGGGGGTTGTCTAACCTTGAACACCCTGGGGGAGAGGGGGATTTAAGTACCTTCTCCTCAAGAGTACTACAACCCAAAATAAGTGTATGGCCTGGGGCATACTGACTGACCTGCTTTAACTGCACCTCCCTGCAATGTTTGTCAAGAAAAGAACAGTCTCTACCTTCATCCATCACTATGGAGATATCTCTGGATCTAATAGGGAGATCCGGTATATTGCAAGTGAAAGGGTCATATCCCGGGCCCTTCGTAACCCTAAGAGGACAGAGCCCATTGGGGGCACTAATATCAGAGCTCGTCAGTCAATATCTTCAAGAGAGGCAAGGCGTTATATCGATTGAAAAGGGGGATGGGATGATAGCTTTGACCAGATGGCTGCATGGACCTCCGCCTTCCATCATAACTAGGAGCTTGTAAAGGAAGGTAAAAATACCCCAAGGTGAGAACAGAAATAACTTCTCGCTCAATAGCAGCCACCGCCCTCTCCCAAATTTGCTGGACCAAACCAGGGGAACCACAGCTTAAAACCACACAATCACCCCGAAGTGTCTTATGTGTTTTCCCGACCCAGGGGACTCCAGGGACCATTTTAAATTCTTTAAACAATTGGTTAGTAAGCCCCGTCCTTGAAATCAATAGGTGTAGAGCCTTGTTTCTTAAAGCCAGCCA
This sequence comes from Lissotriton vulgaris, assembly GCF_964263255.1. NCBI lineage: Eukaryota > Metazoa > Chordata > Amphibia > Caudata > Salamandridae > Lissotriton > Lissotriton vulgaris. The sequence continues at coordinate 1,287,782,916 of NC_141687.1, read as the reverse complement.
CTCTTCAGTTACCAATGGTGCCAACTTAGGGACATTGCCCATGACTAGGGTATAAGGGGTGGCTTCCGGAGGGAGCTGTAAGAAGGAGGGCTCTTTTGGAGCATCAAGAGGATCCAATGGAATGGAAGGAAATGATCGAGGAGCCAATGAGGCGGATTGATGCCCCATTAGAGAAGACCCACCCTGTAGATCTGGACTGGATGACTAGGATCCATAACTAGAACAGAAATAATTTGTTCGTCCGGAACATCCGCTCTTGCTGGCTGATCCCCCCCTCCCTTATGTAAAGCCCCACACCCACCTGCTAACTGTGCTGTGGCTTGAGTGGGGGAAGGTTGAAATGAAGCCTGTTCCAATTTGCCCAATCTATCTTCTATCTAGCTCAATTTGTGCTTCAGGGGTGTGAGGAGATCGGCCATGCCCTGCATCAGTCGTTTGTAAAGGGACTCCTCCAACATGTTTAAGGAACTGCTAGCTACTGTGCCAGATGGTTCGGATTCATTAAAAGTAATGTATCCATCCTGCTCCCTCTGTACTGCTTCCCGTTTCACTCCTGCAGTAGACTGTGAAATAGCACTAGGTGGACCCCGTCCTTTCCTTTTTTTCGAAGGGGGTTCTCCTTGTTCAACCTGCAGGGCTTTTTTGCCTCATGTGGTTAATATTTCTGGGCATAAGTTATTAGCGGGAGGAGATGGGGATTCTAATAGGATCTGGGACCCACAACTTTGCTGGCTTAGGACAGTAGAAGGTGGTGAAGGTGGGGGGCCTGTGCATGTTGCCACTACCTGGGGGCTTGCCCTCAGATTTGGGATTGGAGGTAAGGGTTCTAGGGAAAGCCTTTGCTCGGTTATCTGAATCTCATGCATCAAAACTGATTCTGCCCTAGACAGGAAGGCATCAAGCGTGCCCACAACCCCCCTCCCGCCCCTAATTTGCACTTGCAGGAGGGCCCCGTCCCCACCGAAGACATTGAACAAATACAGTTCCCAAACACCAAAAAGATAACAATGATCAAGAGATGAAATGTGACTCAACCCGACCCTACCAGTCTCGTGCAGGCCCACAGCGGGCACCCGGCCCCCTTTTCCGCACCTCCTGGTGACGTGTGTAGATCTCCTTGTCGGCCCCTGACAAAAGTCCAGAACAGGGTGCCCTACAGTAGGTGGCAAGGATGATGATAATGCACCCGCTCAGGGAGGTGGCCCAGCCCTGCCTCTTCCTGTCGCGGACGGGCGCAGACGAGTCCGCCCTTGGCCCGGGCGTAGCCCAGGCACGCCTGCGCGTGTTCTGCGCTGCAGGTGCCCTTGAACAGTTTTAAAGCGCTCTTGGTGCTTTACAATGACACGGTAGCAGGCGCCACAAGGGAGCGCTGGGGGATGTAGTCCCCGGCACCCGCGTAGCTGTAGGACGATGTGCGGGAGCAAAATGAGCCTGAAAGGGCGTTGCAGTCACCTCGGACTGTGACAGATCTCATGAGAGACTTGAGCAGCAGTAACGGCGATGAGAATAAAGGGATCCGCGCTGCGGGAGCCCTTGAGCAGTTTTAAAGCGCCTCCTGGCGTTTTACAATGATGCAGTTGCAGGCGCCACAAGGGGACGCTGGGGGATGTAGTCCCCGGTACCCGCGTAGCTGTAGGACGACGTGCGGGAGCAAAATGAGCCTGGAAGGGTGTTGCAGTCCCCTCGGACTGTGACAGAGCTGATGAGAGGCTTGAGCAGCAGCAACGGCAATGAGAATAAAGGGACCTAATTATAAATATTCAGTGTTGACCACCAATGGGTAATATATAATTTAGTCCTGAAGAAGATGGAATTTATTATTTTACTCCACCGAAATGTGTTAACGAAACAATGAGACATGTTCTACTGACACTGGGCATTCTTATATGACAATACATCAAAACTCATGGAAGTTCAATTAAATATAGATTAGAATTGTACATGTTGAAGGCAGATAGATTTTTCATAAATTAATCTTCGCTTTTTGTCTGTGATGTATACTATGTTTTTATATGTCAGTATGTGAAAAATGTTAAAACATTATGGCTCTAATTAAAATGTCGGGCGGACTTCTGTCCGTCCGACACCATTTCGGTGTGGCAGCCAACCACCCGTAGGTCAACGGTTCAGACCACTGTATTAGGATGCGACCGCACATGGTGGGGTCGCAAACCCCCATTTCTCTATGGGAGCTTGTGCTGAGGACAGTCTGCTTTGCCACAGTGGTTTCCACCCGCAGCACAGGCTCCCACAGAGAAATGGGAGTGTCTGTAAATCCCTGCAACTTGTAGCGGGCACCATGAAGCTGCAGGGTGAAGGGGCCCTGCTAGGGGGCCCCCATAGTCACTTTCCGACAGGCTTTCCATGTCGGGAAGCCCAATATGGAAAGCCTGTCCGAAATCGACATCATAATTCTGATGCTGGAAATGTCGTACGTAAGGATTATGTTGCAGTTTCTGGCTGGCCGACAGGCTCCTTGAGTCCGTTAGAAGCCAGCCGAATTGACCGGGTGGTTTGACTTGCAACTGCCTACATTGTAACTAGGCGGTTGGAAGTCAAACCAGGGATGTCGGTCAAAATGCCTCGGACTGACATCCTGATGAGGGCCTAAATGTTTTTTATTGGGTTGAAGTTATATATACTTTTATAGTACTTTGGTATTCAGATTTGCTACATTTTAAGTTTATATGAAGCCTATGAGATTGAGTGTATGTGGAATATAGGTAATAGTAGTCTTTAATATACATAGAGGGACGCATTTTTTGGTATGGATCTCTGCTTTGCCACAGTGGGAATGCACTGCTTGGTCTGCTACACCGTAATTTCTTGTGGATAGCAAAGTGCAAGAGCACCAAAGAATCAAGCTTCTGCACTAGAGCACCTGCAAAAATATTTATTACCTCAGCTTTTTCTCATCATAGTTGATGTTCTATTTTTGTTTTGTTTTCTTCAAAAAAGTAAAAACATAAAACACTGAGGGCCCGATTCCGATCTTATTCAGAAAACATACCGACCAAATCGGTTCCAGAATGCTTTCCATACTACTTGGATCGGTGGAGTCTGATCAAATGATTTGGATGCATTTATATGCATCCAGATACGATTTGGTCAGACTCCCATTGAGTTCAATGGGAGCCTATGTTCCGGACGTGAACGCAGGCTCCCATTTCAGTAAGGGGTGGGTGGAGAAAATCGTGCACCCTGTGGCAGGCACCCTATGGTGCCTATCACGCTGTGCATGGTTGGAAAGAGGGGACTCATGGGTACCCCCAAGGGCCCAGATTGGAGGGCCTGGGTGAAAGGGGCCTGCTACAGGCCCCCAAAGACCAATTCTGACAACTGTTTCCTTCTGGGCAAACTGAATCAAAAAGGCTGTCCAAATCGGTCATTGTACTCGCTTGCTCAGAAACCAAGTCCATAGAGCTGTATAAATCGGCTCCGGAAAAGCTCAACCTGTCCGAATGACTTTCGGAACCGATTCGGACAGCCCTAATGGTTTCCAGGCATCGTACTTGGTCTTTTGGAAGTGTGTCCGAACTGGTCAGAAACAAGGGCTCCGAATCGGATTCGGCAAATCCGAATCTGATTCGGAGCCCCTCCGACCAACATCGGAATCAACCCCGAGGATTCTTTGAAACCTTAAAAAAGGTTCTTTTTGAACCAACTTTCATGGTTTAAAGAGAGAAATACTGATTGTTTTGTGTGTGAGTAGAAATGAGACAGAGCGATGGCCATTAGGAGTGGTAGGTGAGTGAAACAGTGAATGAATGAATGGGTATAAGCCGGCATAAAAGAGAGGAAGTAATTAAGGGAGAGTGCGCAGTGGGTATAGCCACAGGCCCTATGTCAAGCCCTCTTTATGCTGGGAGCCCCCTCTATGCACAGCCTTTAGCTCTGCGCAGCAGGGTTAGGTTGCCAAAGTGTCCCACCTTTCACGGACAATTGATATGCTGCACACAGACTGAACCATGTGCTTCAACGGTTGGCTACAGGCCCAGACCCCATCCTCTATGGGTAGCCAACCACCTCCGACTTCCAAGCCCCACTGTGCACGACCCACTGTGACCGGCAATCACTAGCTGCACATGACCGTGAGCAGTTTGAATGGGGGGTTCCCTGCAGGAATGTCCCACCTTCATTGAGCGGCAGGGCGGTAGTCTGCTGACCATGGTCTCGTCTTGTCAAGGGAGCTTTAGACTGTTTAAATCTCTCCCATATTCAAGAGGATGCTGGCCATTAGATTTTTTTAAACACTTAAACACATTTTTGTTGATTATAAAGTAAGAACAGGGCCAAGTTATTCATATACAATCAATCAATAAGGTCCAAGGTTCTTCCAAACTCCAGTTGATCAATTCCTTTGATGTATAGTATTCTCAGGATACAAGAAGGTGCACATCTATTCCGGGGTGTATATTCTTAACCATAAAGTAGCTTTACAAATGCGGGTAACTGTTCCTCCAGTTCTAGTCAAGTAATTCTAGTGGTGCAGCTTGTGACTCGGGCTAAAATTTCCCAACTAACACCCCTCACCACCCTCCCCCTCCCTCTGGGCGTGTCCTGGCTCAATCTAGTGTCTTTGTGTACATTGCAACATATCCATGACATGCATTAGTGACCCGTGCCTATTCATGTTTGCTAAGTGTGGGGTCTCCACTCCGAACTCATAGTCTGGGGGCTAAGGCATGTAACAAATTAGATGTGTGTTTTTTAAGTTTGTATTTATTTTCATAACATTCATAAAATATATAAAAATAATATTTTCAAATTCTGAGAGTTTTAAATATGCTCTTTCGTTTCCAATACTAATCATGCATGCTTAAATTAATGTATTCAAGCATGCCTGAAACCTTCTTACATTTTCTGTCTTCTGTTTCATCTGTATCTTATTTATTTTAGAGGTTTAAAAAAAATAACAACACATTATACACCCTTCTCTAGCCAGGTTTGTTCAGGCATGGTCATGTGAAAGTGTTTTGACACAAAGTACATACAGTTTGAGTTTGATAATAATGACATTATTTACATCTTACTTTTCTCTATAAGTCTCCACAGGTTGGAAATGGCATGTTGGTCCCACACGAACATTGGGAAGACTATGGTTCCATTCTGGGATGGATGTACTCTTCTGTTTTATGGTAACCATTAATATACATTCTCTATTGACATTACTAGTATATTGATAGCTTTAATTTAGAGAGGAATTGGCCTAACAGCTAGGGCAGTGGACCTCGATTCTGGGGAACTGGGTTCAAGCCTCGGCAATGATGCTGAACATCCTGTGATTCTGGGCAAATCACTTACGGCCAGATTCATCAACGTAAAATTGGCTCGCAAAGGGCCAGATTCTGAGAATCTGGCCCTTTGCAAGCGCAATTTTTGCATTTGGGATTCATCATCCCAAATGCAAAAATCGCTATTATAGAATTCGCAATTTTGCGAGGAATTGCATTTAAGGAATCTCTATTTGAGATTCCTTAAATGTAATTCATGAAACATTTAAAAATTGCGAATTTGCAATTTTGGGCCGCTATTTACCGCGAAGTCAAACCTCGTGGTAAATAGCGTAAACTTAGAAAAATGCACTTAAGTGCATTTTTTTAAGTTGTATGTTACACACACACATGTCCTTGGGACATGTGTGTCGCCTAACACTAGCGTCCAATATCATTTCAGGGGTGCAACAGGGTGTCCTTTGGACACCCCTGCACCCTTGAAATCGCAAACTCAAAATGCGAATCGCTAATAGCGATTCGCACATTGATATGTCTTCCCATTCATTCCTATGGGCCTTTAGGCCCATAGGAATGAAGGGGGAGTTATTCCGTATTTGCGATTAGCAATTAGCTAATCCCAAATAAGGAAGCAGTAGGAATCGCAAAATAAATTGCGATTTGTACATGAATCCCGTTTTGCGAGTCTGTATTAGCGATTCCTTAATAATCGCTATTACTGACTCGCAAAACGGGACTTTGATGAATCTAGGGGTAAATCTCCCCGTGCCTCACAAAAATTGATTGTGTACTCATGTAATGCAACTGGTGCTATGTAAAGCGCTCTGATATCCGATTCGGGTCTATAAAACTCTATAAAAGATTTTTAAAAATGGGCAAGAATGAAACCCCTCAGGAAGTTGAAGGTCCTTCTACAGAACTGTACAGAATTGTCTCTGAACTTCTATCCCCTAATGTATTTGCATCTTCTACCACTGAGTAGTATGGTCTTTAATCCTCCTTTGCAGAACATATACTCACAAAAAATTCACAAAATCAGTGTCTATGTTGGCTCTGAAAGTATCTCTGGCTACAATTAAATAGAACCTATGAGTTCAGACCAAGGCCCAGACTGACCAACTGGGATGCAACGTTATGTCTTCTAAGCATTGTGTGCTGCTGCTATCATCTACACTTGCTGCCTGAATTTGATTTTTTGCGGCCGGGATATCCGTCACCGCTGTGACGGGTAACCCGTCGGCCAAAATATAAATCTTAATCAGGCCCTAGGTTTGAAAATGCCTTAAGCTTAATTCAGCCTTGTTCAATTATTAATTGCAGGGAGGTGCTCAAACAGTGATGCTATCTTAATAAATATTTACATTCTTCACAACTAATTGTATTGATTGATCTATTGATTGATCTGTATATTCTTCAATGTTTCAATTCTAGTATTTTCTGAATATCTTTGGCAGTTTTTAATCATCCAACAGCAAAATTAGGGTGTTCAACATGCCATCAACCAAAACGTGTCTCACAGATGTAACTGGTCCAATTTCTCAAGGCTGTTAGGATTTCATGGCTACTCTGGGTTTTCAGACTATTCGCTAACCCTGGGCAGACAACTACGCGATGCTCGCATAGTTTGCGAAGGTTACGCTACTTCCCACTATGCGAATTGCACGTAGCACAGTGCGAACACGAGTAGCATAGCAGTAATTTTTTGCTTGCTCTCTGTCCTCAACGTCAAGTTGGCGACCGCGAGCGAGCAAAATGACACCCCGGCGAGACTTTTTCCCCGTTCGCGATCAGCAACATCAAGTTGGCGATCGCGAGCGTGGAAAATAAATCTCCCAGGGAGATTCTCAACGTTGGGAGGTCAGGTTTCTCATTGCAAGTGGTCGCGAATGCTTGCGACCGCTCACGATGAGAAACTACCAGTCCGCGTTGAGAAAGCTGCAGCTTGAGTAAAAACCTACTCGAGCGGCAGAAAACGATAGCTCGCACTGTGCAAGATGCTGTTTTCAATGATTGCACAGTGCGGACAAGCATCCGGCGCTGTGCAATCATCGCAAACAGCGCACTACGCAGTTCGCATAGCGCTACGCGTAGCTCGCATAGTGCGAAGTGCACTTTGCGTAGCTACGCATAGCGCTACTTCGCAAACTACGCCCAGAGTTACAGTATTCGCACCAATTTGATAACATGTGACTATTTTCAACTGTCTTCTATTGTATATAGTTGAGCTTATAGATTTTTCGGACCTTGGAGTATGGCAAACCGTGAAACACTTTGGTGTACAATAAATACTGTGAAACAGTTAAAGTGCATGGTTTCCGACCAATCACAGGTCCTGACCAATCACAAAACGGGGTGGGGGGGATGTGACCTAATGTCAAGAGCTGCCGACTTTGGAATTGGGGAACCAGATTTTAGTCCCAGCCTGGGCTCATCATCCTGTGATTCTGGACAAATCACTTAATACTCCCCCTTTCCCTGGTTCCGCTCTTTATATTCTTGTTTTGATGATTCTCGTGGTTTAATCTGCGTGCTTCTTTTCTCTCTCCCTATTCTCCTAATCATGCCTCCCCTCACACTCTCCCCCTCTATCCCAATATCACCTATCTTGAAACTTGGCCCCAACTCTTGGTCTATCCTCTAGCCCTCCAATCTCTCCAAGCATGGTAAGAAAAACTTCAAACACAAACTTCTCAGTCTCCACCCTGAAACCTTAGTAGCCGATTACCATAATAGCCTTAACTCCTCCATTACCACGAACGTCATCGTCTTCTCCAAACGCCCATCAAAATGGAAAAGCCTATTTCTTCGACACCTCCCTATCACTAATTACCGCAATATTCCCTACGGTCTGAAACTCTCCACCACTCCCTCTTCTTCCTTTCCTGGTGAAATAGATATTTCCATCTTCAAATCTGGAAACATTCTCATCCAAGCATCTGAAAAGCACCTCAGCATCTTTGAACACCACTTTAGTGCTCTATCCCAATCCCTCGCACAGTCCCTGAACCCCCCTCTCACCCCCTCAACTCCTAGTTCCATCACCACCCCTCTCGTCTCCTGCCCCTATCTCTTCTCTCTGATTTGCCTACCTCCTCTCCCAACCTTGATGTCTATACCCAACCATCATTGACTGCTGGAGCACTCAATACTGTTACTAGCATTGACACCCTACACCCCCCTCCCCCCTTCCCTCCCCACTGATTCACCCACTCTTTTACCCAACACTGATGCCCATACTCAACCGCAACTGACCTCCCTAGCCTACAACACTATTACCAGCACTGACTCCCTACACCCCCTTTCCCCCTATCTCTTCTCACTGACTCCCCCACCTCTTCCCTCAGCCCTGATGCGTATTCTCAATCACGACTATCCACCCCTGCTCTTAACATTATAACCTGTTATGAGACCCCTATCTCCCAATCACCTAGTGTATCTGCCTCTCTCCCATCCACCTCCACCAATGATTCTCCCACCCCCTCCTTTCACTCCCACCACCGTCCCCTTTTCTCCCACCTCCATTCTTGCCACCCCCCTACATCCACGCTCCCTCACCCCTTTAACCCTCCCCACTACCCTCTTTCCGCTTGTCCCCCTACCCCATCCGCCTTTCACTCCCACCCCTTCCTCCTTTCACCTGCCTCCATCCTTGCCACCCCCCCTACGTTCACGCTCCCTCACCCCTTAACCCTCCCCACTACCCTCTTTCCACTTGTCCCCCTACCCCATCTTCCTCTCCTGCCCCATTATCCTCCTTACGCCTCCCGCTCACTGGCCCCCTCAATTAGGGGCTACTCCACTCCCTTCTCCTGACTCTTCTAACTTGTTAGATACTTCTGTTACCCGCACGCTCACTCTTGCTTCCTCTTTAACCCTGTATTTTTAAACTCCGTTGAACGCTCCACCTCTTTTGATCTCCCCTTGAACAAACCCCCACCATCCTCCACTTATTACAACTCTTCTTCGACGCCTCCAGCCTCTCTCTCTTACCCCCTTATATCCCTTTACCCCAATAATGTACTTTCTCCTACTAACCACTCTCCTTCTGGCTCCCGTACCACTCCACCCTCTGGTGCGCTTTATCCTCTCCCTCCTCGTTTAACGGCCCCCCCTTAACCCCTCAACAGCTCTCACGTCTCCTCCTCTGATAACTCCTTCGCACACTCCCTCAATCTCGCCTGCAACCCTCAATATACCAGACACACCACCCTATATTGTCCCTCCTCCTCATCTACCAAACTATCTTCCTAAACCCATAGCCTTAACCACTGCGACCTCCTTTGTCCCCCCTCTCCCCAATAACAAACCTCCCCCACATTACAACTCCCTTCTTCTCCCCTCCAGGTTACCCCCCCTTCCTCTCCACAATCTCCCTCTCCTGGATAACTCTAACTCTCCACACTTCCTAAAAACTACTGATCCACTCCACTCCTCATTTCTTACTCAATCACTCCTTAATGTTGAACTTCTCCTTTCGTCCCTTGTTTTAGAACTCTCCTTCCTCAGAACCGATATCTCACTCCTTGCTAAGGCCCACTCTTCAGATCACGCTCACACATCGGTCCTTTCACAAAACAGCATTTCGCGCACATCAACACTCCTCTCACTTCCCCCACAAACAGCTCGCCTAGTTTTGTTACCAACGCCAACACTCCACCTAGCCCACCCCTCCCTATGAACTACCGGACCCCACCCAAACCCACAGAACTTACCAATGCCCCCCCCCCTGCACGGCAACAATGATCTCCCCTCCACAACATGCTTCTTGCCCAGTGTCCTTGTGAGTTAACTTGACTATGAACTCCCCTGTCTCTCCCCCACCATCCTCTTCCACTATTCCCCCTTACTCTCAGTCTACTATCCCAGTTCTCTTGAGAACGAGCAGATTCCCCCTTTACCCGGCGTCACCTAGACCCCCTCAACAGCTAACACCCATCCTCCTTTGTCCCTCCACCCAATACCCTGACTCGACACCTCTCTGCTGCATGTTGATTAACTGCCGATCCTCCTCTTGCCACGCAACGGAGATTGGGGAAACCATTCTCAGTGAAAACATGGACATTGCATTCCTAACTGAAACCTGGCTCAACCCCTACTCCACTCCTATCCTCGACTTCCTCATCCCTCCAGGTTATTCCATCACTAAGAAAGATAGAATCGATCAAATAGGAGGTGGCCTTGCCCTAATCTTTAAAGATGAACTTAATCTAACGCTAGTCCATCTCCAGGACCCTTCTACCTTTGAATACCTTTGCGCTGATCTTACTACTGCTGGCTCCCCTACCAGTCGTCTACATACTATCTACCACCCCCTGGCAATTCTATCTCCTTTACTGAGAACTGTCTGATCTCATCATCCATGCATCGCTCTCTCACTCCAAGAATCTCTTCTCTGGCGACTATAACATCCACTGGAATAAAAATGAAGACCCTGCTGTCATCCTCCTTAAAGACACTATGGACATTACTGACCTGACTCAACTCTGCCAATCTCCGACTCACTCCAAAGGTACCACCGTGGACGCTATTATCACTAGCAAGGATCTGGCCTCTCTCTCAATGATCCTGCCTGTGGATTGGTCTGATCACCACCTTATCCTCTTTACCTTGAACAGCTCCACTACTCGCCCCACCCCTATCGGCAGTTTACCTATGAAACATACTCGTAATCTTCAGCTTATTCCCCCTGGCGATTTGGAATCCTCAATCAAAACTCGCCTACTTCTCCCCCCTCTCTCTCACAACACCAATGACCTAACAGAACATTACAATAATTCTATCCTTGAAGCACTCGACCAAATTGCCCCAACCAAACTCAAACAACAAAAAAAATCCCTCCCAAATCCTGGTTCAATTCAGACCTTAATAATAAAAGACGGGCCCTCAGGCAGTCCGAACGTGCTTGGAGGAATCACCCCTCCTCTGATAATTTGGTACTCCTTAGAAACGCCAGAGCCAAATACAAGAAGCACATCTTCAATGAAAAAGCCCCCTTCCTCCGTTCACAACTTGACCAGGCTAGAAACCGTCCCAGAGAACTCTTTAAAATTGTTAAAAAACAAACTTGCTCTGGCCCTCCTAAAATATTAGCCACTGTTGAAAGATGCGAAGAGATCGCCACCTTCTTTTCGAGTAAAGTCAACACGATTGAACTATCCTTCTCTTCCCCCCTCTCACTTTCCAATCTCCCCGCAGCCAACACCCCCCTAACATCCCTACTGCACTGTTGTCCTCCTCTCCCCCGTGTCATGACCCCTCTCAACCCCTCCCTGCTCTCCCCCAGCCTGATTCCACTTTTAAGGACCCCCATGTAAAAAAACAATGCTTCTTGGAGTGAATTTTGCCCAGTATCTGAAACTACTGTCATCAACATCATCTCCAAACTCAAACCATCCTCTCATACCAAAGATCCTCTTCCCGCCCATCTGGTTCAGGAACTCAAACACATCATTACCCCCATATGGACCAATATCATCAATTCCTCTTTTGCCACTGGTTGTGTTCCTGCCTCCCTTCAACTAGGTCAAATCTCCCCCATCCTCAAAAACACCACCGCTGACCCTAATGACTTAAACAATCTACGCCCTATCTCAAACCTTCCCTTCCTTTCTAAACCCATTGAAAAATGTGTCCTGTCCCAATTAGACAACCATATTGTCTCCTTCAATCTCCTTGACGTTTTCCAATCTGGTTTTAGAAAAGGATGCAGCACGGAAACTGCTATGCTCAATATTACAGATGACATTCATCGGTCTCTGGACAAAGGCAAATCCTCCCTTCTAATCCTCCTTGACCTCTCTGCTGCCTTTGACACTGTCCACCATCCCACCCTTCTTAACATTCTCAAAGTTCGCTTTAGTTTTGAGGGCATTGTACTCAAACGGTTCACCTCGTATCTTCAAAATAAATCCCAACAAATTAAACTCAGTCACTGCCTCTCCAAACCTCAACCTGTCTCACTTGGTGTCCCTCAAGGTTCTATCCTATCACCAACCCTATTCAATCTCTTCATGGAACCACTCACCCTCATTTTCAAACAAGCTAAAATCAGTTACCACCTCTATGCTGATGATACTCAACTATATTACAAGATCAAATCACATAATGACATCCTTCAACTCAATGATAACCTGAATAAAGTCCAAGCCTGGTTCCATCTTAATCATCTCAAACTGAATCCTAAAAAAACTGAAATCATCCTTTTCACTCCCCAAAACAATTCTCTGCCTATCCAACTCTGGATCAATGATATCAAAGCACTTATTTCCTCCCTCTCCACCTCGAACTCTGTCAAATCCCTAGGCATCAGCATTGACCAGAATCTTAATCTCATCCCCCACATTAAAAATGCAGCGAAAGGTACTCTCTTCACCCTTAAATACCTTAAAAAAATTAAACCTTTTATTCCAGCTGATGACTTCAAAATTGTTGTTCAATCTCTTGTCCTTTCCAGAATTGACTATGGCAACGCCACCCTTGTTGGCACCCCTAAAGTCCACCTTGCCCCGATTAAATCGGTTCTCAACCTGGCTGCCAGGCTTATATCTGGCTGTAAGCGATTTGACCATATCTCTTCCGTCCTCAAAAACCTCAATTGGCACCCAATTAAAGGAAGATCCACCTACAAGATTGCATGTATCACTCACAAAGCCCTTCAGCAAAACACCCTCCCTTACCTTTCTGGCAAACTACAAAAAGCAGGGTGCTCCAGGTCCTTGAGGAGCACAAACGCCCTTGTCCTATCCCCCATAAACTCAAACATAAAAAGACCCAATCACGTGCATTCTCTGGCAATGCCGCTACGATTTGGAACTCTCTCCCCAAAGATCTTCACTACAACCCCTCCTACCCCCTCTTCAAGAAAAGCCTCAAGGTGACTCTTCTCAACAAATATTGGGGTACCTAACAGCACTGAATTTACTCTGTCCTTTCTTTTTGTACTCTCCTTGACCCACCCCCTCTTTATCCCTTTTCCTATTTTCTCTCTACCTTCTCATCTCTCTCTCCCTCTCTACCTTCCCATCTTATCTTTCAACCTTCCTCGTCTCCTATATTGATCTCTCAGTTACTTTATGTTTCCTCCTTCTCCCGTCTGACTGAAATGTCTTATCCTATGTGAGTTAAATGCACAATGTTAATTTTGTCTTGATGTGTTCACCTACCTTTTAAAGCGCTTTGATACTCTTGGGTCCAGTAGCGCTATATAAAACTTTTTAAATAAATAAAATAAATAAATGCACCTGTGCCTAAAAAAAGAAAATTGGACCTTGTGTAATGTAATGAGGTGTTCATGTAAAGCATTCCAATGCCCCTGTGCTGTGTTTGTTCCACATAAAACTGCAAAAAAACAATTTCTCGATATTTAATTCAAGTTGTTCATTTAGTTGGCACTAAAACCATAGTATGTCAGTAGATAAGTGTGTATTACTGTATTGAACTAGGAAAATAAGTAGGTGATTATTTTTTCTGAAAGACAGAATCAATTTCACTGGTTTCAAACTTAATGGTAGGATATTCCTGAGCAGTGTCACATGCTGCTAACACATTTTCACTATATACAGATCTGTTAAACCTCAGACTGCTGTCCTTTTCAATCAATTTAATCGTTTTTTCAGCCATGTGTGGCCATGAAAGACAAGAAGAATGCAGAACAGTTAAACAATAATAAGAGAAATGTAAAAAGACCCCATCGACCACAACATAATTACTTGACATTAAAAACAGATAACCCAGTGGCCATAGAACATAATATCTATCGCTCGGCGAGGTCAATATTACAGCACATAAGTCCATTCAAACAGTTTGCATTTATAGTGCATGGTGCAACTATAAAATGTACCCTGATTAGGGACAATACATATCTAAAACCAGAGTAATGATCCTTTGAGGCATGCGTTAATGTTCATCCATAGATTTCCAGGGTCGAATAGCAGCTTTAAGAAAAGGACTCACCCCGGCACTAATAATTGGAGTATCTAGTGACTGCAGGTTGTACAAAGTCAGTTCACATCTTCAATGCCCCTCAAGATTCTAAAAGAGTCTTCGAGCGTAGCTAAAATAGTTACAAAAGATGTAATGCACTATTGATTGTGAGGAAACCCCATCACAGGGATAGACCTGGGAAGTGCCTCCCAAGGCATTAGTTAACATTCCAAAACTCATAAGCCACCATGCTGAGCCCGATATAAATCGAAAAAGGAGAGAACTTTCCCCAATGATTTAGTTGTAGAGAAAGATAACAAATGGGCTCTGGGCTATCAAGAGCTCTTTTTTAGTTTAGAAAGCTTTATTGAATAAGATAATCCAAGTAAAACATCAATACAAAGAATTATCAGGCAGTGAAAGAAAGTAAAAGAACATTGAAATGTAACAATAAAAATGAATCACAAAGGGGATGTAGAAACTATACCTAGGAACAAATCTTTTAAAGGTATTTTGTTTTGCGGGGGGGGGGCAAGAAAGAGAAGAGGAGAGGGGGGAGGAGGGAAGGGAGTAAGGCAACCTAAAATACAGAGTAAATGTCATAAAGTTAACATAATCAAATAAATGTGTAGAAAACGAAGTAATAGACATAATTGAAAGAGGAAAAGGAAAACAAGTATAATTCGAAGAACATGTCTAGAAAGAAAATTAGTTAAAGGCAACCCTAACAAGTCTTTTTTGATCAATAGAGGTACAGTGGTAGCAAAGGCACGCTCAAGCCTATGGTGGTGGTACAAAAGGGGGTGGTAATGGACGGAGCATCTGAACCAATCAAACACTCACACCCAGTCAAAAGATCTGGGTTTAATCCATTACCGTTCTTTAGCCCACTCTGCCACCCCAGTTCAGACATGGCTATATGCAAATCAGTCTGACCCTGTGCCTCATGGGAACAGTCCAGCCCGAACTGCCAAGCCATGCCTTCCCTGGACCGGAAACAAGCTTCCGAGGACCGGTTTCTGGCATTCCAGCCGTCTTCAGCCCGGCTTGCTTGAATCCAGTGGCAAAGTGAGCAAGGGACTCACGTCTGAGCATACCCTGCCACACTTATGGTGGCCAAAAGCGGTACAAAAGGGGGTGGTAATGGACGGAGCATCTGAACCAATCAAACACTCACACCCAGTTCCTTTTGTACAGCTTTTGGCCGCCATAAGTGTGGCAGGGTATGCTCAGACGTGAGTCCCTTGCTCACTTTGCCACTGGATTCAAGCAAGCCGGGCTGAAGACAGCTGGAATGCCAGAAACCGGTCCTCGGAAGCTTGTTTCCGGTCCAGGGAAAACATGGCTTGGCAGTTCGGGCTGGACTGTTCCCATGAGGCACAGGGTCAGACTGATTTGCATATAGCCATATCTGAACTGGGGTGGCAGAGTGGGCTAAAGAACGGTGATGGATTAAACCCAGATCTTTTAACTGGGTGTGAGTGTTTGATTGATTCAGATGCTCCGTCCATCACCACCCCCTTTTGTACCGCTTTTGGCCGCCATAAGTGTGGCAGGGTATGCTCAGACGTGAGTCCCTTGCTCACTTTGCCACTGGATTCAAGCAAGCCGGGCTGAAGACGGCTGGAATGCCAGAAACCGGTCCTCGGAAGCTTGTTTCCGGTCCAGGGAAGACATGGCTTGGCAGTTCGGGCTGGACTGTTCCCATGAGGCACAGGGTCAGACTGATTTGCATATAGCCATGTCTGAACTGGGGTGGCAGAGTGGGCTAAGGAACGGTGATGGATTAAACCCAGATCTTTTGAATGGATGTGAGTGTTTGATTGATTCAGATGCTCCGTCCATCACCACCCCCTTTTGTACCGCTTTTGGCCGCCATAAGTGTGGCAGGGTATGCTCAGACGTGAGTCCCTTGCTCACTTTGCCACTGGATTCAAGCAAGCCGGGCTGAAGACGGCTGGAATGCCAGAAACCGGTCCTCGGAAGCTTGTTTCCGGTCCAGGGAAGACATGGCTTGGCAGTTCGGGCTGGACTGTTCCCATGAGGCACAAGGTCAGACTGATTTGCATATAGCCATGTCTGAACTGGGGTGGCAGAGTGGGCTAAAGAATGGTGATGGATTAAACCCAGATCTTTTGACTGGGTGTGAGTGTTTCATTGATTCAGATGCTCCGTCCATCATCACCCCCTTTTGTACCGCAAGCCTATGGTGGTGGCATAACAAGTTCCACCAGGCATTGTATGAAATCTTTGAAGTATCCTTCCAATTGGTTGTGATTATCTGCAAGGAAATGGCTACATACCTATACTTTACCCCAGCCAGGATAGCAAAATGGGGGGTACCTCGGGGATTTGCTGTCCTCGGTGTAATTTCCCAGAAGCAGATATTGTACACATCTTTGCTACCTGCCCCCAATTGCATACTCTTATTAGAGATATAAAGATATTTTTAGATAGATCAATAGGCATTCAAACAACACTTACACCATCCTGGATACTATTAGGGATTAGCCCAGATGTTGACATCTCCCAGCGGGAATTTATGTTTATAGCTATGGCAGTGTACAGATTAGGTATAGCTAGGGCTTGGTTGGATAAAACTCCCCCGGTATTACAAATTTGGCTGTCAAACCCTTTGGCTGTCTATAACTTGGAAAAATCAATCTATGCACGGAAAGGTAGGAGAGGGTAGCAGCTTGGCTTGAGAATATGGGATCCTGTTAGGAGATGGAAGGAGGGATTGGAGCTGACCTGAGTACCTGGAATATCTGTATCTGCTGTTGTTTTGTTGTGTATACTAGATTGTGTGCCTTTTTTCTCTTGTCTATTTTGTCTCTCCTTTTAAAGTTACCTTCATTTCTACTTTTGCCTTCTTAATCTAATTGGAGTGTTCTCAGGTTGGAATGCTCTATCCCTGTTGGATAAGATTAGGTAGCTCATTATACTGTAGTATATTGTAATGAAATCCAATTACAGTAAATCTTTTGTATATAAGGAATTATGCTTTGGATGTACTGTATAAAACTGTGCTTTGATGTATAATTTTCGGAAGAAAAGGTGAAAAAAACTTTTTAATAAAAATAATTTTTAAAAAAGGAAATGGCTATATACAAATCTATACATTTGCGTACATTGCATTGGACATTCCATATAGGTGAAGAACCACCCAGAAAAGTATGAACAATCTCAAAGGAATGGTCTGTAGCTAATATATCGTTTAATTTTGACCAGATACGAGACCAAAGGATTTAACCACGGGACAGTGAAAAAACATATGAAAAAAATCACTATCAGCATAAGAGCAAGACCAGCACTTTTTGGAGTCTAGTAACTTAAATTCATGTAAATCAGAAGGCGTGAAAAAAAGTCTGTTGTAAAAGAAGTATAAAGTCTGTGTGGTGCTTGCAGAGCGGGAAACGGTGTGTATTTTAGACCATACGGAGTCCCAAACCTGAAGGGAAAATTCTTGAGCTAAATTCCTTTTCCATGAGAGTTCAAGTTTAGATTTGAATCTATCAGCAGTGGGACGGGAGAGTAATTTATAAATGGCAGCAGCTTTGAGAGGAGTAGAAAAGTCTGGTGGAAGGGGAAGGATCAGGTCAGTAGTGATCAGGGAACTATTTCGAGAGATAATAGAGGCTAGGGAATTTTTGAGCAAGGAATACTGGGAAGAATATGTGTTGGGAAGGTGAAAAGAGTCACGAATGTCTGAGAAATCTCTCAAGGAGTTATCTCTGAGTAAGTGATCGTAGGTAATGATGCCTTTGTCAATCCATTCTTTCCAAAAAAGTGCTCTGTTATTTATCTTTAAGAATTTATTATACCAAATCGGTGTTAGGGAGTGAAACTCTGACCGAGAGAAAGGAGCGAAACATTGAAAGAGCAAGTGCCTTAGAATGTTTAAATATGGGAGTGAGAAATCGCTGCGGAGGTTGAGATAAGCGAGTAGTCATAAGAAATGAGAAAGGTGAAAGGTGAGAGTTGCACAAGTTCTATTGAACTCTGTTAAGGGAGGATCAAGCAAATCTGTTAAAAAAGGCCAAATTTGTTTTAAAGTGAAGGTGAGTGGAATCGAGTAAGATTGGGGAAGTTAACACCACCGAAATCTTTGGGTTGTTGGAGGCGAGAGACAGAGATCCTAGCTTTGCGATTGTTCCATAGGAATTTGGTTAGGATGCGATTTATTGTTTTAAAGAAGTAGAGTGATAGGAAAATAAGAAGCATTGGAAGATAAGAAATAACAGTAGGAAGAAGCAACATTCGGATAGTTGCTAGCCTCCCCCACCAAGATAAGAAAAAGGGGACCAACATGAGGTAAGAGAGCTTTTTAAGTATATCTTTATGATTAAGTTGAATAGTTTCTCTAATAGTGTTAGCATAAGGAATGCCTCAACATTTAACATTTCCAGAATTCCACTCAAAGCCAGAACCATGGAACATGTGAGGAAGGCAAAATGTGTTAAGAGGTAGGACTTAAGATTTGTCTCTATTGAGTTTGTATCCAGAAACTATGGAATATTCTTGTAATAGAGAGAAGAGTGAAGGTAAAGAAGTGGTCGGATTAGAGATATAAAGTAGGATATCATCTGCGTAAGCAGTAAACTTAATGTCAATGTTCTGAAATGTGGAATGTGGAAGCCGGTATAGGATGGTGAACGCCAAATTTTTTCTAAGAAGGGTTCTAAAGCGAGAATGAAAAGAAGAGGGGATAGGGGACAGCCTTGTTTGGTGCCTCCATGTAGAGAAAAATAATTAGACTGAGAGCCATTGACCCAGATAGAGGTAGAGGGGCAGAATATAACAGTTGAATATATTGAATAATGGAAGGGTTAAAACCATGCCACCTCAGCGCTTCAAACATGAAGTCCCAGCTAACCCTATTGAACGCTTTCTCAGCATCCAATGTAATAGCAGCGATGGGGGAATCCATCTTTGAGGCAAGGTGAAGATGTTGAGGAGGGTTCTTTAATTATCTGTAATGGATCTACCTTTAACAAACCCAGATAGATAAATATTAGTAAGGTCAGGAATGACTTTGTTAATTTGAGGGGCTAACACTTTTACATACATTTTGCAATCAGTATTGATTAAGGAAATGGGTCAATAATTTTTACAGAGGGAGGGATCCTTGTCTTTTTTAGGGTTTAAACATAACATTGCCTGTGTAAAGGAACCTTTGGATTCTAGTTGGACAAGGGAATGGTTAATCAATGAAAGTAAATGTGGTAGTAGAATGTTTTTAAAGTGGAGATAGAAATGAACAGTAAAGCCATCCGGACCGGGTGTTTTGTCTTCGGGCAGAAGAGTGATGGCATTGAGTATTTCCTTTTCTGAGATAGAAACGTCTAGGGAGGAAATATCTGTAGAATCATCTGGGCAATTGGGAATAGATTGAAAGAAAGAGTCAATTTGTGCGGAAGAGGGGTCTGATTCTCGAGTATAAAGAGAAGAATAATATTGGACAAAACAGTCAAGGATTTTATCATCTGTAGACTGACAGTCTCCATGTGAATCAGTAATAGGTATTATTTTGGATGTTTGTTTTTTGATTTTGAGATAGTTAGCAAGGGATTTGCCTGCTTTGTTACGCCCTCCATACATTTTAGCACTAAATTTGAGGAGATTATTGCATGCAGAGTCCCAAGAATGTTTGTTATATGGCATTTTCGGTTTAATGAGAGAAGAGAGTTTGTCAGAGGAATTCGTGGTGAATTAAAGATGTTCTAGGTCTTTAATTTGTTTGAGAATATGAGATGACTGTGAAAGGGCTTTTTTCCTCTTTCGGGATACAATGTCAATATTGAATCCTCTGGTGGCAGCCTTGAAAGCATCCCAAATAAAGTGGAATTGAGAAGTAGAGTGAACATTATTTTGGAAGAATTCCTCCATGAAAATCATAAAGTGTTCAGTAAATTGTGAGTCTAAGAGGAGAGAATTATTAAAACACCAGCACCGAGAGGTGGGGGTAGGTGAGGGATAATCCATGTCCATTATGACGGGGGCGTGATCTGAAATAAGAATAGAGCCTATTTCTGAGTTAGTCATAAAATGGAAAGCATGTTGAGTGAGAAAAATATAGTCAATACGGGAAGGTGATGCGTGCACTGGAGAGAAGAAAGAAATTCTAGTGTATCAGGATGAGATGTTCTCCAGGAATCTATGAGGACTCTAGAAGAGATGGTTTTAAAAAAGGATTTTTGTATCCTATTGGGAACATATCTGGTTTGTGATTTCCAGTCTAGAAAGGGATCCATGAGTTGGTTGCAGTCACCACCCACAATTAAACCATCAGTCGCATGTGAAGAAAGAAGCGTGGAAAAATCTTCCCAAAAGGTTAAATCTACACCATTAGTGCCATAAACATTGCAAAAGGAAAGTTGCGTGTCATTAACAGTAACATCTAAAAACAACCGCCTACCATTATTATCATGAATTTCATTTTGTAACTGAACAGTCAATGATTTATGAAACAAAATAACACAACTTTTGTTGTTCACTGCCGGGGAGCAAAAGGCTTCCCCAACCCATTGTTTATGTAATGAAGACAAATCTTGTGAGTTGAGGTGTGTTTCTTGCAACAATGCAACTTGACATTTCAATCTCACTAAATGAGAGAAAACACATTGCTTTTTAACAGGATTACGAATACCTTTAACATTCCAAGAGATAACGTGAAGACCGTTCCTCCCTGGAAGTTAAATAGGAGTAAGCAGAAGAATGTAGAGAAATCAAAAAAGAGTAGAAGAAGAGAGCAAAAGAGTAGAGAGAGGTTGGAACAATGTAGATAGCAAGGATGAGCAAAAAGATAAGAAATTAAACTATGTGCCCATCACAGAAATGGAGACAGGAGCAGGTTGGAAGAACAGTAGAGTACCATAGGCTGAAATAAGGAAGAGGAAAATGTAGAATGGGGTAAATAGTAAAAATGTTGCCTTAAAAATGGAGAAGAAAGGGATAACAAAGAAGGGAGCAGGGAAAAGAAAGGAAGGATTGAGGGAGAAAAAGAGAAGAAATAAACTAGAATAGAGGAGAGGGAAAAGGGGTGCAAAGTCCCCCAGTAGAAGACATCAAAAGGAGGATGGAGGAAAGCCAAGTGGCTTTAGCCATGAAGAACAACTGATTAAAAAACATTAATGTTGGAGGGGGCAGTGAAGAACAAGACAACTGGACGAATAGGAGACACCGAAAAAGAACAGGTCACCATATAATAATAAAAAACAATTGAAAGGGGAGTCCGAAGACTGATGGTAACCAAGTGAGACAAATGAAGGGAACTTACCAAACACCTAGGGAAAACAGCAGTGGGATGGATTGCACATTACAGACACCAGGACAACACGGATGGAAAACTTCTACAATGACACTGCAGAGGGGAGACCTGCGAAACATGGGAGAGAATAAACAAAGGAAACATTATAGCTTACAAACTGCATACTGAAATAAAATTAAACAAGAGACAATAGTAAGTCATTAACAGAACAATTAGGGTTTTCTCAGTTCCATAAGTTTTCCTTTGTGAGTATGAATGAACTTCCGTAGGTCAGCAGGCTCTTCAAAACTAAAAGTTCTGACTTTATACGTTACTTTGAATAAACAAGGATGGATTAAACGATAGCGTGCATTCATGGATCTCAAAGCAGGTCTTAGATCTAGAAATTCCTTCCGACGAGTAGCAGTAGGTTTAGAAACAACTTGAGTGAAGAAAACTTTATGGCCAGACCAAAGCATCTGCTTGTGCTGTTAAGCAGCATTAAGAATCGTCATGAGGTCTGAATATAGGAGAAAGTAAGTAATTATACCTCTAGGTTTAGATGTAGAAGATGTAGTGTTTGGCCCCAGGCGATGAGCTCGTTGTATGTTGAAATCCAAGGATTTTGGGAGACCAACAGTTTGAAGGACTTGGGTTTTCAAAAATTGAATCGTGTCAGACCCTTCAGAACCCTCCGGAATACCATATATGCGAAGGTTGTTGCACCTGTTACGATTTTCTAAATCCTCCGTGAACTTTTTACGCTGGCTGACCTCTTTGGTGAGGCTATCAACTCTGGCAACAACATCCTGAGCATCACTAATCTTTTGTTCTACATCAGAGAGTCTTGTATCAAGGCTTGACCATTTGTCACTCAACCTCTGAAGAATAGC
Organism: Lissotriton vulgaris; assembly: GCF_964263255.1. Taxonomy (NCBI): domain Eukaryota; kingdom Metazoa; phylum Chordata; class Amphibia; order Caudata; family Salamandridae; genus Lissotriton; species Lissotriton vulgaris. The sequence continues at coordinate 1,287,760,618 of NC_141687.1, read as the reverse complement.
TGCAGTGTCTGTCATGAAAGGACGAATGAGGCACAATTCTTCCATGATGTCCTCCAGAGTGAGAGGAAGCAGTGATATAGACGGTGAAGGTGGATCCTTTTTGATACGTTTACCGGAAGAAGCAGTTGGCTCTTTACGACCTCCTTAAGAGCTCCCATGAGATTTATTTGAATGTGTGGAATCCATGTTGAAAACATCACCATAAAGAAATTGCAGATAAGGGCAAAATTGGAGGCTGCAGCAGAAATAGTATTAATATTGATGAGGAGGTGTTGAAAGAAAGTTTGAAGCAAAACCAGTACTCCGTTTGACAAAGAAATGTCAATTTGTTAGCACAGTACAGCGATGAAAGGCGTTGGAATGTGAGGTACTGAAGGCGCGCACCAAAAGAACAGCAAGATATTGGTAAATAAAACAGCTACACTAGAAGGATCAAATAACAGAATATTGGAGTGTGTAGCCTGTGCAAACTGAGGATGTCATGTGAAGAGTGCACTCAAATCTCTCCTCGCCATATTTATTTGATTCTCTGTTATCAATAAATACATGCGAGGCACTGAGGGGAGCCAAGGAGCAAAAAAACGAAGGGAAGTTAAAAAAAAAACAACAAAAAAACATTAATGCAGCAGAGCATGAATTGAAGAAACAAGCCTCCTTTCGGCCAGAAAGAAATTGCAGCTATAAATGCCCAGAAAACATTGTTGCAGCATGAAGGAAAAGAAACGCTGCGTAGGAAAATAATTAAAATGGCGGCCTCTGTCTGAAGAAGACAAGTTCAGTTAGTAAAGCGACAAAAAGACCGCGTTTCAGTCTGAAAACTTGCCATAATGTGCCTGGCCACTTCCGACGATAAAATACGTTGTTTCTGTGAAGTAGCGCTGCTGGAACAGGGTCCCTTCTTCTGTGAGCTGGCTCGATTGAGCGAAGCTCCTCACGTAGGGGCCATCTTGTTTCGCCGCGCGCACCCCCCATAACAGTGCTCTTTACCAACTCCTTCTGCAATCTTTTCTCTGAATGATGTTCCAAAAAGAGGCTCCTTACCCGTGATTTGTCTTCTTCCTGAAGACTAGTAGGAGACAAAACTGTGAAAACAACCCAAGCCCCTGAAAAGCTGTAAAAATGTATTTCACCAATGAAATAAACCCCCAGTTATCCAAAAAGAAACAATCTGAGATGGTGTCTCTACAAAGTGTAGCCTGGTGATTTGTTCATAAACTGACCCAAAGAAGCAAGTGTGCCATTTGGACACTATCCTCAATGAAACATTGCTTGAGATTTGTGTGTTGGATAACACTTGAAGCTGAGAGAGAGAGCTGTAAAAGTCTTCCACATATACGATCTTCCTCACACTGAAGAGGGGAACTCTTATGGAAACCCCATATCCCAGCCTCATACATGGCAACTGGGACACTTTGGGCATTATAGATTTTTAAAAAAGGTAGAATCATCTCCTATCCCCTTTCCCCTTGTGATAGAGAGATTGAAGTTATCTCCCGCTGGCCTCCTAAGTTTAAGACTGAAGCTGACCAACTGAGGCTGCCAGGAATCTGTTGAGTTAAAATATCGACTAGATAGGTAAAATCCTTCACTCAATACAAGGACTACCCCTTTGTGGTCTGCAAGCAATAATATGTGATTTGCCATGGTTGGTGACTAGGTCTAGACTAGCCATAAACTGGGCAAAGCTGTTCACCAGCACATGGAGAGCATTGGGGGTCTGAGCCAGCAGGACTGCATCGTCCGCATATAAAAATGACGGCACCTGACTGTTTGCCACTCTAGGGATGTCTACCTGAGCAGAGGTCAGGCGAGGGCAAAGAACATTAATATATAACATGAATAGCAAAGGGGCCAGGATCCAGCCCAGGTGCACACTGCAATTAAGGCTGAATACCGGGGACATTTCACCATTTGGGTTGAGGCACACTTTAGCCACTGAGTCTCAGTGCAAATCAGACCAAAAGTTCACCAGAGGCACTTCTACCCCCATGTCACTGTCCTTTTACTCCAGATATGAAGTTGTGGTGTCTGAACAGATTGTAGAAATCTATCTAATACAAATTAGACCACAGAGATTTATGAAAATAGCCGTCTTAAATCACATTTGGTTACTATTAGGTAGCCAATACGGCGTAGTCAGATGTATATTGTTCTCCCAAGGGACCAAATAAACTTTGTTTAATGTGTAGCTCAATCACCAATCATGGACGCCAATAAAAAGAAGCCAGGGGCATTTGATACCTCTGGTACTGCTTCTTCTTGCGTCTGTACTTTGGGGTCAGTAGGAGCCCTGTATACTGTCTTCAGTTTCTAGTCCCCGTCTAGCACTCAGCACCAAATAGGCAGCTTTTAAAATGCTGAGGATGGCCAAGGTGTCACAGCTGTAGGTCCTCAGAGGTAAAGGGTGAGCGACCTTACTTTTAGTACCTCTGGGTTTCTGGCAATCACCATCAAGGCCGCTCATTGGTCCGTTCACACACCTCTGTCCTTTTTCCTCCCACCTTTTAAAGCCATTTGCTGCCACTCTGTTGCTGCTACCTTGATTCAGCAGCAACTCACCACTGCCTCAAGTTTCAAGTTTCTTACAAGTTTATTTTGTTGATTAGTTTTACGCCAATGGATCGATTATTTATTCTGGTCTTTGGGAATCGTCCATTGAGAAGAGATCTTAGGAAAATAACTACTTCTCCTATCTTTGGAAAACTCAAATTAAGACTTGTCCCTGCAGTTAGATGACGATTGAGTATAAACAGGCAAAACGTTTGAGAAAGAGTTAAGCTACGTCATATAAGAATTGTGCAAGTTTACTTCCCTAGTACGAACAGGAAGTGTCTTCTTCGTACAGCTTGAGAATGGGCGTGTCTTTCCACCCTGCTTACTCATCTAAGTTCCGAAAAAGCAAGAAAGTTCAAAGAAAAATATTGTGCAATGTTTGTTAAATTCGTGATGGGACCTCCGTGATGAGAAAGTGCAGTGCGGAGGCCTTTTGTGAATTGAACCCTCTATTTTTTTTTACTTAATGTTGTTGTTATTATGCATGCTATACTACTTTCTACAATAAGCAAATGTTAACATAGTTGTTCATAAATGCATGATTGACAGATGTCCGTTTTACTCCCCCCCTCTTGGATCTCAGGGGCTCTTTTCAAGCTTTGTTCTGCTTTTCTGCTCACAACTCATTGTCTCAACCTTCCCTTCGCCCAGCACGAGTTTACTAACAGCAAGATGCTAGCATGTAAAAGTGCATACACCTATAAAAGTGCAAGAAACCCATAACTGACCCCTTAGACCACTTACTTTCAAACTAGAGGAATAAATGGCATGATTTCTGATGTGAAACTGTATGTTTGCAAGTCACAAAAACATGAATTAACACTTGCTAATCAATTTACTACCACGTAATATCACACCACTGTGGTGTGATCTAACATCACATAGAAATTAAAATCTTCTCCGAGAGGACAGTAGGATTTCCTGGGAATGGCTGCCCTAAAAACTGTGTCCACATACATACACATTTGTGTGAGCTTGTGAATACTGACAAAAGTTTAAAAGACAGTCCCACTGGATACATTTAGAGACTTCTTCATTTCACGGGAAGGTGTGAATCTGTGGAAAGGAAAAGCGAACACCACCAAAATTGTTGATGTAGAGGAGAAGCTGTTTCCCTTTGGGGAAAACAGTTTCCCCATGGAGGAAAAAGGTTAGCGTTTGTTAATGTAGTCTTGCTAAGCATTTAAATAAAAAAAAAATTTTAGGCATGTGTAAATGGTAACACATGAGCACTTGAAAGGAGTATATGTACATCATCTGCAAGCAGTGTAAACCGTAGTGTTGTGGATTTATTTGTTTATCTATCTTACAATTTTATATAGCGTGGACCAGACCCAGGAGGTGTCAGAGTGCTTTACATAGGGAGATCAACAGGTGCAAAGAAGACAAACGCGTTTATGAATAGTGTGAAAAACACACAGGCAGGCCCTGAGTCACAAAGAACACCCCCACCCCTCCCCCCCGCCCGCCCCCGTGGTGGGAGCTCAGCAATGGGATTGAAACTGCAGTGCCGAGATCCCGCCAGGGCTGCGGAGCTTGCGAATCGGAGGCCTGAGTGAAGTAGAGGCGAACCTAAAAGCGCAAATAGAATATATTTGACAATCGGGAGGGGCATGTGCAGGTTAGGGTTCAAACACGAGATTTACTCTTTTTTTCTGTCGAAGTTGAATTTGCACTTATAGACGAAACCATCTGCGCATCTTAGTGTCACGGAGTCTCTTAGAGGGATGACAGTTTATTCATTTTCGTACTTTTACATTGTGTGGTGTACTAGTGCCACCTAGTGGCAAGTAAAATAACGTTCCTGAACCTCAATTGGCCATATATTTTAATGCCTGGCTAAATCGAAATCTTATGTGAGCAGAGGGACACAGGTTCTTAGGGTGACCCATCTTAATATTGTTTTTAAATGCAGTCTTATGTTATCTGATTTCCCTAGACCTGTCACCTTATATGTATCCTTTTTTTAGGTCTCGCCTATCCCAATCCGCAAGGAATAGATAGGGGAGAATTATAGTGGGCAAAATAAGTTCTCAAACTATCGTCGGATTTCAAACAGTTCACGTGAACGCAAGCACGCGCTTTTCCCTCGCTCCCAAGCCGCCTGCCTCCGAGAGCTTCACTTAAAAGGGCTCCGCTCCCCCGCCCACTGCTTCACACTTCACGGCCGCCAGGCCGTGTCTCCCATTTCTCTTCCCCCGCCCACTGCTTCACACTTTTCACGGCCGCCAGTCCGTGTCTCGCATTTCTTCTCCCCCCACCCCTCCCCACATAAATCCCAAGAGCTTGTATCTACTTGTTTTCAACTAGTAGCAAGTTGTATTAGATGCCTTGTAAATGTGTTTCTTTTTAAAACGTGAAAAAGCAGCACGCAAAGAACTGTTTGTTACAAAGCAAGGGTGGCTGAAGTTGTGACCCCTTAGAACTGTCCACTCAGGAGCTGTCCTACTGCACCATCCTTGGAATGCTGTCACTTCCTGTCAGGAGGACACATGACGTGGAAGTGTCAATTTGTCTGCCACAGGCTACACAGAGCTATAGTTCTATTTATTTGACGGCCGCATAAATAGTAGATAAGCTTCACCCAGCCGGCTAACTAGCTTCTAGTTTACAGCAAAGACAATATAAAAGGGACAGTATAGTGGCAGAGGATATGGCGTCTGAGTACAATGAGAGCCCTGTTGTTGGCAATTTTCCCCTTCAAGACGAACCAGCCTTGAGAGTGTGGCTTTTCTCGGATTCCCAGAAGCAGACACTAAATGCTTATGTGGTCATTTGAGACTAAGTTAAACATGCAGCATTTCTGGAAATGCTAAAAGAGCCTCTTTCATTTAGCGCGGCGCAAACCCAGCATTCCGAGCCCGACATGTCGAAGCATTCTCCGGACAAGCCACATCTGTATTTTATGGCAGCCTATGTCTGTGTCTGGCTACTATGTCTTATCTCAGATCCGACAGGTGACTTGAAAGGAAACCCGGATCTTTAGGAAACAGCAGGGCGCATCGATGAGCACTGGGGCGGACAGGCACAGGAGAGCAGGCTGAGGGCATGTGAGCTACAGGCCTCATGGATCGACTACACGGAGCTGCAGGCTACAGGGAGATGCAAGCATAGAAAACTACATACTGCATCAGTGCTCGAATACAGGGAGAGACAGGCACAGGAGAGCAGGTTGAGGCACTGGAAGCTACAGGCCTCCTCTGAGGTACAGGCTGTTTCAGGGATCGACTACAGTGAGCTACAGGTTACAGCGAGAAGCAAGCCTAGAAAACAACAGGCTGCATCAGTGCTCGAGAAAAGGGAGGGACAGGCAACATCAGTACTCAAGCACAGAGAGCTATAGCTATAGGCCTTATCCCAGGTACAGGCTTCTTCGCTGATTGACTACAGAACGCTACAGGTTACAGCAGTATGTAAGCATAGAAAACTACAGGCTGCATCAGTGCTCGAGTAGAGGGAGAGACAGGTACAGCAGTACTATAGCACAGAGAGCTACAGGCCTCATCCCAGTTACATTCTACTCATGAATCGACTGCAGGGAGCTACAGGCCGCATCGAGATGCTATCATAGAAAACGACAGGTTGCATCAGTGCTCGAGTCCTGGAACTGCAAACCACAGCAGTTCTTGAGAAAGCAGACACACATACTGTCACATTTGAGTTGCAGGTTGTATTAGTGATGGAGACTGGAGTTCTGCAGAACTTGAGCTTGAAGCTAAATCCGCATCGATGCAAGAATCTGCATCAGTGATGGAGTGGAGAGAGCAACAGGGTATAGCAGTACTCAAGCACAGACAACTATTTTTTTTCTTTTTTGGGAGTTTTATCTGGCACGAACTTGAAATGAAGGTATTAGAGCACTTTCCATGAGCACCAGTTGCAATACAGTGGGGCACATTCATTTTTTGTTAGACACGGGGATATTAAGTGATTTGTCCAGAATCACAGGATGTTGAGCGTGCCTGCTGGGACACAAACCGAGTTCCCCAGCTTCAAGTGTGACTGCTCTGGCCGTTAGGCCACATCCTCGCCCGCTTCTCAAGCACAGAGAGCTACAGGCCTCATCTGAACTACAGGCTGCATCAGGGTTCATGTAAATGGAGCAAAGAGCTACAGCACTACTCACTCAAGAATAGACAGCTAAAGGCCTCATCCCAGGTACAGGCTGCCCCAGGGGTCATGTACAGCGAGCGACAGGCTACAGCCGCACTCAAGCACTGAAAGTGACAGGCCTCATCTGAGGTACAGGCTGCAGCAGGGATCATGAACAAAGGGCTACAGGCTTCAGAAGCACTCAAGCTTATAGAGTCACAGGCCTCTTCTGTGGTACAGACAGCAACAGGCATCAGGTACATGGAGCTACAGGCTACAGAAGTACTAAAGCTTAGGGAGCCACAGGCCTCTTCTGCAGTACAGGCAGCAACAGGCATCAGGTACATGGAGCTACAGGCTACAGAAGTACTAAAGCTTATAGAGCCACAGGCCTCTTCTGAGGTACAGGCAGCAACATGCATCAGGTACATGGAGCTACAGGGTACAGAAGTACTAAAGTTTAGAGAGCTGCAAGATGGATAGAGTACAGCAAGCAAGAAGCTACAGTAGTACTCACATACTAGGAGCTACAGATCTGATCCCATTTACTGGCGGTATCAGGGATCGAGTAAAGGGACGTAGAGGCTACAGCAGTATTCAATCCTAGGGAATTACAGGATGCATAGATACCCAAGTACAGGTTACAGCAGATCACAGCATTACTCGAGCAAACACAAAGAAATATAATTACATTCTAGCTATAGGCTGCATCAGGCATCAAGTGCAGAAAAGTACAGGCTACAGCAGTACTCAAGCATCGGAAAAACTACAGGCTGCACCAATCCCAGCGTACAGGAGCCATGGATCCCACCATTACTCGAGCAAGTCCAAGAAAATACAGTCCCATTCAAGCTGCAGGCTGTATCATAACAAAACAAAGCATAGCATAACAAAGCATAGCAAAACAAAACATAGCATAGTATAACAAAACATAGCATAGCATAACAAAACACAACAAAACATAGCAGAAAACATAGCATAACATAACAAAACAGCATAACATAACACAAAACAAAGCATAGCATAACAAAACATAGCATAACAAAACATCGCAAAACACAACAAAACACAGCATAGCATAACAAAACTCAACAAAACATAGCATACATAACAAAACATAGCATTGCAAAGCAGAGCAAAACCTAGCATAGCATAACAAAACACAACAAAACAAAGCTTAGCATAACAAAACACAACATAGCATAGCATAACAAAGCAAAGCTTAGCATAGCATAACAAAACATAGCATAGCAAAACAAAACATATAATAGCATACCAAAACATATATCCCTGTTGGATAAGATTAGGTAGCTCATTATACTGTAGTATATTGTAATGAAATCCAATTACAGTAAATCTTTTGTATATAAGGAATTATGCTTTGGATGTACTGTATAAAACTGTGCTTTGATGTATAATTTTCAGAAGAAAAGGTGAAAAAAACTTTTTAATAAAAATAATTTTTAAAAAAGGAAATGGCTATATACAAATCTATACATTTGCGTACATTGCATTGGACATTCCATATAGGTGAAGAACCACCCAGAAAAGTATGAACAATCTCAAAGGAATGGTCTGTAGCTAACATATCGTTTAATTTTGACCAGATACGAGACCAAAGGATTTAACCACGGGACAGTGAAAAAACATATGAAAAAAATCACTATCAGCATGAGAGCAAGACCAGCACTTTTTGGAGTCTAGTAACTTAAATTCATGTAAATCAGAAGGCGTGAAAAAAAGTCTGTTGTAAAAGAAGTATAAAGTCTGTGTGGTGCTTGCAGAGCGGGAAACGGTGTGTATTTTAGACCATACGGAGTCCCAAACCTGAAGGGAAAATTCTTGAGCTAAATTCCTTTTCCATGAGAGTTCAAGTTTAGATTTGAATCTATCAGCAGTGGGACGGGAGAGTAATTTATAAATGGCAGCAGCTTTGAGAGGAGTAGAAAAGTCTGGTGGAAGGGGAAGGATCAGGTCAGTAGTGATCAGGGAACTATTTCGAGAGATAATAGAGGCTAGGGAATTTTTGAGCAAGGAATACTGGGAAGAATATGTGTTGGGAAGGTGAAAAGAGTCACGAATGTCTGAGAAATCTCTCAAGGAGTTATCTCTGAGTAAGTGATCGTAGGTAATGATGCCTTTGTCAATCCATTCTTTCCAAAAAAGTGCTCTGTTATTTATCTTTAAGAATTTATTATACCAAATCGGTGTTAGGGAGTGAAACTCTGACCGAGAGAAAGGAGCGAAACATTGAAAGAGCAAGTGCCTTAGAATGTTTAAATATGGGAGTGAGAAATCGCTGCGGAGGTTGAGATAAGCGAGTAGTCATAAGAAATGAGAAAGGTGAAAGGTGAGAGTTGCACAAGTTCTATTGAACTCTGTTAAGGGAGGATCAAGCAAATCTGTTAAAAAAGGCCAAATTTGTTTTAAAGTGAAGGTGAGTGGAATCGAGTAAGATTGGGGAAGTTAACACCACCGAAATCTTTGGGTTGTTGGAGGCGAGAGACAGAGATCCTAGCTTTGCGATTGTTCCATAGGAATTTGGTTAGGATGCGATTTATTGTTTTAAAGAAGTAGAGTGATAGGAAAATAAGAAGCATTGGAAGATAAGAAATAACAGTAGGAAGAAGCAACATTCGGATAGTTGCTAGCCTCCCCCACCAAGATAAGAAAAAGGGGACCAACATGAGGTAAGAGAGCTTTTTAAGTATATCTTTATGATTAAGTTGAATAGTTTCTCTAATAGTGTTAGCATAAGGAATGCCTCAACATTTAACATTTCCAGAATTCCACTCAAAGCCAGAACCATGGAACATGTGAGGAAGGCAAAATGTGTTAAGAGGTAGGACTTAAGATTTGTCTCTATTGAGTTTGTATCCAGAAACTATGGAATATTCTTGTAATAGAGAGAAGAGTGAAGGTAAAGAAGTGGTCGGATTAGAGATATAAAGTAGGATATCATCTGCGTAAGCAGTAAACTTAATGTCAATGTTCTGAAATGTGGAATGTGGAAGCCGGTATAGGATGGTGAACGCCAAATTTTTTCTAAGAAGGGTTCTAAAGCGAGAATGAAAAGAAGAGGGGATAGGGGACAGCCTTGTTTGGTGCCTCCATGTAGAGAAAAATAATTAGACTGAGAGCCATTGACCCAGATAGAGGTAGAGGGGCAGAATATAACAGTTGAATATATTGAATAATGGAAGGGTTAAAACCATGCCACCTCAGCGCTTCAAACATGAAGTCCCAGCTAACCCTATTGAACGCTTTCTCAGCATCCAATGTAATAGCAGCGATGGGGGAATCCATCTTTGAGGCAAGGTGAAGATGTTGAGGAGGGTTCTTTAATTATCTGTAATGGATCTACCTTTAACAAACCCAGATAGATAAATATTAGTAAGGTCAGGAATGACTTTGTTAATTTGAGGGGCTAACACTTTTACATACATTTTGCAATCAGTATTGATTAAGGAAATGGGTCAATAATTTTTACAGAGGGAGGGATCCTTGTCTTTTTTAGGGTTTAAACATAACATTGCCTGTGTAAAGGAACCTTTGGATTCTAGTTGGACAAGGGAATGGTTAATCAATGAAAGTAAATGTGGTAGTAGAATGTTTTTAAAGTGGAGATAGAAATGAACAGTAAAGCCATCCGGACCGGGTGTTTTGTCTTCGGGCAGAAGAGTGATGGCATTGAGTATTTCCTTTTCTGAGATAGAAACGTCTAGGGAGGAAATATCTGTAGAATCATCTGGGCAATTGGGAATAGATTGAAAGAAAGAGTCAATTTGTGCGGAAGAGGGGTCTGATTCTCGAGTATAAAGAGAAGAATAATATTGGACAAAACAGTCAAGGATTTTATCATCTGTAGACTGACAGTCTCCATGTGAATCAGTAATAGGTATTATTTTGGATGTTTGTTTTTTGATTTTGAGATAGTTAGCAAGGGATTTGCCTGCTTTGTTACGCCCTCCATACATTTTAGCACTAAATTTGAGGAGATTATTGCATGCAGAGTCCCAAGAATGTTTGTTATATGGCATTTTCGGTTTAATGAGAGAAGAGAGTTTGTCAGAGGAATTCGTGGTGAATTAAAGATGTTCTAGGTCTTTAATTTGTTTGAGAATATGAGATGACTGTGAAAGGGCTTTTTTCCTCTTTCGGGATACAATGTCAATATTGAATCCTCTGGTGGCAGCCTTGAAAGCATCCCAAATAAAGTGGAATTGAGAAGTAGAGTGAACATTATTTTGGAAGAATTCCTCCATGAAAATCATAAAGTGTTCAGTAAATTGTGAGTCTAAGAGGAGAGAATTATTAAAACACCAGCACCGAGAGGTGGGGGTAGGTGAGGGATAATCCATGTCCATTATGACGGGGGCGTGATCTGAAATAAGAATAGAGCCTATTTCTGAGTTAGTCATAAAATGGAAAGCATGTTGAGTGAGAAAAATATAGTCAATACGGGAAGGTGATGCGTGCACTGGAGAGAAGAAAGAAATTCTAGTGTATCAGGATGAGATGTTCTCCAGGAATCTATGAGGACTCTAGAAGAGATGGTTTTAAAAAAGGATTTTTGTATCCTATTGGGAACATATCTGGTTTGTGATTTCCAGTCTAGAAAGGGATCCATGAGTTGGTTGCAGTCACCACCCACAATTAAACCATCAGTCGCATGTGAAGAAAGAAGCGTGGAAAAATCTTCCCAAAAGGTTAAATCTACACCATTAGTGCCATAAACATTGCAAAAGGAAAGTTGCGTGTCATTAACAGTAACATCTAAAAACAACCGTCTACCATTATTATCATGAATTTCATTTTGTAACTGAACAGTCAATGATTTATGAAACAAAATAACACAACTTTTGTTGTTCACTGCCGGGGAGCAAAAGGCTTCCCCAACCCATTGTTTATGTAATGAAGACAAATCTTGTGAGTTGAGGTGTGTTTCTTGCAACAATGCAACTTGACATTTCAATCTCACTAAATGAGAGAAAACACATTGCTTTTTAACAGGATTACGAATACCTTTAACATTCCAAGAGATAACGTGAAGACCGTTCCTCCCTGGAAGTTAAATAGGAGTAAGCAGAAGAATGTAGAGAAATCAAAAAAGAGTAGAAGAAGAGAGCAAAAGAGTAGAGAGAGGTTGGAACAATGTAGATAGCAAGGATGAGCAAAAAGATAAGAAATTAAACTATGTGCCCATCACAGAAATGGAGACAGGAGCAGGTTGGAAGAACAGTAGAGTACCATAGGCTGAAATAAGGAAGAGGAAAATGTAGAATGGGGTAAATAGTAAAAATGTTGCCTTAAAAATGGAGAAGAAAGGGATAACAAAGAAGGGAGCAGGGAAAAGAAAGGAAGGATTGAGGGAGAAAAAGAGAAGAAATAAACTAGAATAGAGGAGAGGGAAAAGGGGTGCAAAGTCCCCCAGTAGAAGACATCAAAAGGAGGATGGAGGAAAGCCAAGTGGCTTTAGCCATGAAGAACAACTGATTAAAAAACATTAATGTTGGAGGGGGCAGTGAAGAACAAGACAACTGGACGAATAGGAGACACCGAAAAAGAACAGGTCACCATATAATAATAAAAAACAATTGAAAGGGAAGTCCGAAGACTGATGGTAACCAAGTGAGACAAATGAAGGGAACTTACCAAACACCTAGGGAAAACAGCAGTGGGATGGATTGCACATTACAGACACCAGGACAACACGGATGGAAAACTTCTACAATGACACTGCAGAGGGGAGACCTGCGAAACATGGGAGAGAATAAACAAAGGAAACATTATAGCTTACAAACTGCATACTGAAATAAAATTAAACAAGAGACAATAGTAAGTCATTAACAGTACAATTAGGGTTTTCTCAGTTCCATAAGTTTTCCTTTGTGAGTATGAATGAACTTCCGTAGGTCAGCAGGCTCTTCAAAACTAAAAGTTCTGACTTTATACGTTACTTTGAATAAACAAGGATGGATTAAACGATAGCGTGCATTCATGGATCTCAAAGCAGGTCTTAGATCTAGAAATTCCTTCCGACGAGTAGCAGTAGGTTTAGAAACAACTTGAGTGAAGAAAACTTTATGGCCAGACCAAAGCATCTGCTTGTGCTGTTAAGCAGCATTAAGAATCGTCATGAGGTCTGAATATAGGAGAAAGTAAGTAATTATACCTCTAGGTTTAGATGTAGAAGATGTAGTGTTTGGCCCCAGGCGATGAGCTCGTTGTATGTTGAAATCCAAGGATTTTGGGAGACCAACAGTTTGAAGGACTTGGGTTTTCAAAAATTGAATCGTGTCAGACCCTTCAGAACCCTCCGGAATACCATATATGCGAAGGTTGTTGCGCCTGTTACGATTTTCTAAATCCTCCGTGAACTTTTTACGCTGGCTGACCTCTTTGGTGAGGCTATCAACTCTGGCAACAACATCCTGAGCATCACTAATCTTTTGTTCTACATCAGAGAGTCTTGTATCAAGGCTTGACCATTTGTCACTCAACCTCTGAAGAATAGCTGCAGTGTCTGTCATGAAAGGACGAATGAGGCACAATTCTTCCATGATGTCCTCCAGAGTGAGAGGAAGCAGTGATATAGACGGTGAAGGTGGATCCTTTTTGATACGTTTACCGGAAGAAGCAGTTGGCTCTTTACGACCTCCTTAAGAGCTCCCATGAGATTTATTTGAATGTGTGGAATCCATGTTGAAAACATCACCATAAAGAAATTGCAGATAAGGGCAAAATTGGAGGCTGCAGCAGAAATAGTATTAATATTGATGAGGAGGTGTTGAAAGAAAGTTTGAAGCAAAACCAGTACTCCGTTTGACAAAGAAATGTCAATTTGTTAGCACAGTACAGCGATGAAAGGCGTTGGAATGTGAGGTACTGAAGGCGCGCACCAAAAGAACAGCAAGATATTGGTAAATAAAACAGCTACACTAGAAGGATCAAATAACAGAATATTGGACTGTGTAGCCTGTGCAAACTGAGGATGTCATGTGAAGAGTGCACTCAAATCTCTCCTCGCCATATTTATTTGATTCTCTGTTATCAATAAATACATGCGAGGCACTGAGGGGAGCCAAGGAGCAAAAAAACGAAGGGAAGTTAAAAAAAAAAAACAACAAAAAACCATTAATGCAGCAGAGCATGAATTGAAGAAACAAGCCTCCTTTCGGCCAGAAAGAAATTGCAGCTATAAATGCCCAGAAAACATTGTTGCAGCATGAAGGAAAAGAAACGCTGCGTAGGAAAATAATTAAAATGGCGGCCTCTGTCTGAAGAAGACAAGTTCAGTTAGTAAAGCGACAAAAAGACCGCGTTTCAGTCTGAAAACTTGCCATAATGTGCCTGGCCACTTCCGACGATAAAATACGTTGTTTCTGTGAAGTAGCGCTGCTGGAACAGGGTCCCTTCTTCTGTGAGCTGGCTCGATCGAGCGGAGCTCCTCACGTAGGGGCCATCTTGTTTCGCCGCGCGCACCCCCCATAACAGTGCTCTTTACCAACTCCTTCTGCAATCTTTTCTCTGAATGATGTTCCAAAAAGAGGCTCCTTACCCGTGATTTGTCTTCTTCCTGAAGACTAGTAGGAGACAAAACTGTGAAAACAACCCAAGCCCCTGAAAAGCTGTAAAAATGTATTTCACCAATGAAATAAACCCCCAGTTATCCAAAAAGAAACAATCTGAGATGGTGTCTCTACAAAGTGTAGCCTGGTGATTTGTTCATAAACTGACCCAAAGAAGCAAGTGTGCCATTTGGACACTATCCTCAATGAAACATTGCTTGAGATTTGTGTGTTGGATAACACTTGAAGCTGAGAGAGAGAGCTGTAAAAGTCTTCCACATATACGATCTTCCTCACACTGAAGAGGGGAACTCTTATGGAAACCCCATATCCCAGCCTCATACATGGCAACTGGGACACTTTGGGCATTATAGATTTTAAAAAAAGGTAGAATCATCTCCTATCCCCTTTCCCCTTGTGATAGAGAGATTGAAGTTATCTCCCGCTGGCCTCCTAAGTTTAAGACTGAAGCTGACCAACTGAGGCTGCCAGGAATCTGTTGAGTTAAAATATCGACTAGATAGGTAAAATCCTTCACTCAATACAAGGACTACCCCTTTGTGGTCTGCAAGCAATAATATGTGATTTGCCATGGTTGGTGACTAGGTCTAGACTAGCCATAAACTGGGCAAAGCTGTTCACCAGCACATGGAGAGCATTGGGGGTCTGAGCCAGCAGGACTGCATCGTCCGCATATAAAAATGACGGCACCTGACTGTTTGCCACTCTAGGGATGTCTACCTGAGCAGAGGTCAGGCGAGGGCAAAGAACATTAATATATAACATGAATAGCAAAGGGGCCAGGATCCAGCCCAGGTGCACACTGCAATTAAGGCTGAATACCGGGGACATTTCACCATTTGGGTTGAGGCACACTTTAGCCACTGAGTCTCAGTGCAAATCAGACCAAAAGTTCACCAGAGGCACTTCTACCCCCATGTCACTGTCCTTTTACTCCAGATATGAAGTTGTGGTGTCTGAACAGATTGTAGAAATCTATCTAATACAAATTAGACCACAGAGATTTATGAAAATAGCCGTCTTAAATCACATTTGGTTACTATTAGGTAGCCAATACGGCGTAGTCAGATGTATATTGTTCTCCCAAGGGACCAAATAAACTTTGTTTAATGTGTAGCTCAATCACCAATCATGGACGCCAATAAAAAGAAGCAAGGGGCATTTGATACCTCTGGTACTGCTTCTTCTTGCGTCTGTACTTTGGGGTCAGTAGGAGCCCTGTATACTGTCTTCAGTTTCTAGTCCCCGTCTAGCACTCAGCACCAAATAGGCAGCTTTTAAAATGCTGAGGATGGCCAAGGTGTCACAGCTGCAGGTCCTCAGAGGTAAAGGGTGAGCGACCTTACTTTTAGTACCTCTGGGTTTCTGGCAATCACCATCAAGGCCGCTCATTGGTCCGTTCACACACCTCCGTCCTTTTTCCTCCCACCTTTTAAAGCCATTTGCTGCCACTCTGTTGCTGCTACCTTGATTCAGCAGCAACTCACCACTGCCTCAAGTTTCAAGTTTCTTACAAGTTTATTTTGTTGATTAGTTTTACGCCAATGGATCGATTGTTTATTCTGGTCTTTGGGAATCGTCCATTGAGAAGAGGTCTTAGGAAAATAACTACTTCTCCTATCTTTGGAAAACTCAAATTAAGACTTGTCCCTGCAGTTAGATGACGATTGAGTATAAACAGGCAAAACGTTTGAGAAAGAGTTAAGCTACGTCCTATAAGAATTGTGCAAGTTTACTTCCCTAGTACGAAGAGGAAGTGTCTTCTTCGTACAGCTTGAGAATGGGCGTGTCTTTCCACCCTGCTTACTCATCTAAGTTCCGAAAAAGCTGGAAAGTTCAAAGAAAAATATTGTGCAATGTTTGTTAAATTCGTGATGGGACCTCCGTGATGAGAAAGTGCAGGGCGGAGGCCTTTTGTGAATTGAACCCTCTATTTTTTTTACTTAATGTTGTTATTATGCATGCTATACTACTTTCTACAATAAGCAAATGCTAACATAGTTGTTCATAAATGCATGAATTATAGCTGTCCGTTTTACTCCCCCCTCTTGGATCTCAGGTGCTCTTTTCAAGCTTTTTTCTGCTTTTCTGCTCACAACTCATTGTCTCAACCTTCCCTTCGCCCAGCACGAGTTTACTAACAGCAAGATGCTGGCATGAAAAAAAGTGCATACACCTATAAAAGTGCAAGAAACCCATAACTGACCCCTTAGACCACTTACTTTCAAACTAGAGGAATAAATGGCATGATTTCTGATGTGAAAATGTATGTTTGCAAGTCACAAAACATGAATGAACACTTGCCAATCAATTTACTACCACGTAATATCACACCACTGTGGTGTGATCTAACATCACATAGAAATTAAAATCTTCTCCGAGAGGACAGTAGGAGTTCCTAGGAATGGCTGCCCTAAAAACTGTGTCCACATACATACACATTTGTGTGAGCTTGTGAATACTGACAAAAGTTTGAAAGACAGTCCCACTGGATACATTTAGAGATTTCTTCATTTCACGGGAAGGCGTGAATCTGTGGAAAGGAAAAGCGAACACCACCAAAATTGTTGATGTATAGGAGAAGCTGTTTCCCTTTGGGGAAAACAGTTTCCCCATGGAGGAAAAAGGTTAGCGTTTGTTAATGTAGTCTTGCTAAGCATTTAAATAAAAAAAATATTTTAGGCATGTGTAAATGGTAACACATGAGCACTTGAAAGGAGTATATGTACATCATCTGCAAGCAGTGTAAACCGTAGTGGTGTGGATTTATTTGTTTATCTATCTTACAGTTTTATATAGCTTGAACCAGACCCAGGAGGTGTCAGAGCGCTTTACATAGGGAGATCAACAGGTGCAAAGAAGACAAACGCGTTTATGAATAGTGTGAAAAAACACAGGCAGGCCCTGAGCCACCGAGACACATGTTGTGTAAGGTGTCATACGATTTGGAATACTATCGCCTCGACAGTCGTGTCGACGGGGATAGCATTCCACCCTTCTAGCGGGAGAAGACATGTTACTTTACTAAAACGCGGTTAATCCTAACCAGAGCCTCAGCATCACAAAATGGATGCTGCTGCCACCGACACAAGTCTGACCTCCTGCTGCTGACTGAAACTTGGCAGAGGAGGCCTGGACAAAGGGTTGCCTGTCGCGGGGAGGTGCTACACCACCCCAGACAGGAGATAGTGTATTGGGGCAGGGAGGGCTGAAAGAAACTAGACAGTGCCTGGGGTGCACAAGGCTTCCCCTTGCATAATCCGGTCAAACCCATTCTGGGGCACACCGCCCCCAGTCCCAGCGTGACCCTGGACAAAGGGAAAGGGGTGTAACCACCCCCTTCCTGGGTCCCACCCATAGGAGGGACCTAGCAGGTAATCCAGCCCCCTAGATTGGTATAAGAATGGGAGCAGTGCCAACGCACTCAGATTATCCTGACTGAAACTTATGAAATGAAACTCTGGACCCTTCGACATCCTACTCGACGTAGAAGACTGAAGAATCTCCCTTGTGGTCAAGGAGTGACCACCCTGTGCAAACAGGCACCATCCAGCACCTCAATGTTTGCTTTGTTGCAGTTCCTGCCTAAGCATGAGCGGATTTTGCGGATTGGCAATCCGCGAATTTGCGGATTTGCAAACTCGCAATCCGCAAAATCCGCGAATTCCCGCGAATTTGCGGATTTTTTTTTTTTTTTGTGTTCGCCCGTGTTTCTGCCAGTTCGCGAGGGTTTTTACAATTTCGCAATTTGCGAACTTACCTGTCGGGTCGCAAGTTTTGCGAACTTGTTGTTTCTACGTGTCCAACCTGTTTGGGACACTCTTCTTCATCACTGCCACTCTCTGTCACCACTGCCACTCTCTGACTACTCATGCCACCCTCTGGCCCACCCATGCCACCCTCTGTTTCATCACCACACCCTCTGGTTGTCCAGTGTACATTATTTTTGGCAAAGCAAAGCACACCTTCCCTGCCTCAAGTGACCTGAATTAATTTGGGGCTGATTAATGTGTCACAGAATATTTTTTTAGCTGGCACCTGCTTCCTTAGTGCGCCCTGATTAGTGATCTTTTGCACTTGCTAAGTGCTTTCATTGTTGCAAAATTAGTTACAACACCTGCCCTGCCCCAACTGACAATAATGAATTAGGGGCTGATTAATGGATTTTAACTTCCAGCCTGGCTCCTGCTTGTCTCCCTTAGCTGTAATTCAGGACCTTTGTGGCATATGTGTAACTATTCTGAGGTTCAGAGCAGGGTCACATAATAGTTGCAACTGGCAACTGAACTCTGGAGGGGCCCCTCAGGAAGCACTACAGGAAATGGCTACTAATGATGAGCCTGAACTTTTGAACCTGGTAAGTAGTTACTTTCAGTTTTGCTAAAATCGTATTTCTGCAATTTCGCACTTATTCGCGGGGCGCGAACTCACGCGAACAGTGCGAGCAGTGCGAGCAAAATCCGCTGCTCGCGGATTTGCGGATTTTTCAGGAAATTCGCAAATCTCGCGGATTGCGGATTTCCCGAAAATCCGCAAAATCCGCGAGCGGAACGGATTTTCCGCCCATGCCTATTCCTGCCAGAACTCGAGCAACAGAGATCAACGAGACCCAGCGTGCCTGTCTTCTAACAGCCCGATCCACAATCCCTGCAGAGCTGAAACCCGTGGAGGCAACCTGAAGCGTGGGGCTAGCCATCTTGGAAAGACCACGAGGCGCTGACCGTGCAGCATCCGAGGTCCCCTCGAAGCTGTGCATTGGGGTCTGAGAAGCCCCAGCCCTGAGCCACTCTTGCACTGAAGCTCACCCCTCTACACTCACCGAGTGCTGCGTGGGGCCCTTCTGCATCTTTTGGCTCAACGCGTTGGTCCGGTCGCTTGCCCGTTGGCTTGTGGCCCCTGTACCGACGAACCTCAAAATCTAACTTGTGAGACTGGTTGCTCTAGACTTGCCCTCGCTCCCCTGAAAAGGAGCACCCGCTCTGACCCTCCTGGTCCGAGTATTAAGCGATCTTTGAGTCCTGCGTGGGTTGCGCTTGCCAAGGGTTGTTTGCTCCAATCCGGAAGCCGACACCGCCGACAGGGAGAGCCTTTCTGGGATAGCTCGTGATTCACTCCTGGACATCCTCAGTGCCCCAGAGTCCAAGTGGCAGTGGAGACAAGCTTCATGACATCGACCTGAAAGCGCCCGACATTGCCTGGTTCCTTCCTGGTTCCACCCTGGTCACTGCTGAATGACCCAGACTCTGTCCCCTCTGCTTTCAGATCATCTTTATCTTTGATCCACCCTTGGATCACACCGGACACTTTTCTTCTCAACGCCTGCAGCATCTTCATCTTCAGGCACCATCGACCTGCGTGACGAAACCCAACACTACTTTGCACCTGTGCACCCGCTTCCTGTGGGTGAGGTAACTCAGCAACGCCGGTGTTCCTACACTGGTACACACCTCTAGTTTATGTGTCTAAAGTTTTGTCCTTCTAGGTCAGTCAGAAGGTTCCTTAAACAGTAACTGCATAACTTTTACGCACCATTGACATTGCATTGGTGCATGTGTGTGCTTTAAGCGCTGCACCCGAATCCCGCGGGCTTTTCCCGACTTCAGCATTGCTAGTTCCGACTGCTGCCAGCGATTCCCTAGGCCCTAGGCCTAACCACTGTTCGATTGGTAGTTCTTATACCACTTTTTTAATATATGGTTTGCGTGGCCCCTGGGCCTCATCCATAATTGTGCAACTTTTATATGTTTAACTGTGCTTTTGTTTAAACGCTTGTGCCCCTGCACTCATAAAGAGTACAGAGGATTATTCTAGTAATAAATACATATATTTTTATAATATATAACTTGTGTGGTGTTCTTTCATTTGATATTACAGGATTGTGATTGGTAAAACAGCTTGCTTAACACGACCTCTTGAGTTAAGCCTTTAAGGCTGCTTAGTCCATGCTACCCTTAGGATAGCTTATCTATAAGGTTGACTTACAACCATCACCATAAGGGATTGTTTGGACTGATACAAGGTGCCCCCAGAATTGGAGACATCATATATCAGGCCAACTTCTCACATTGGTGAGCAGCGGTGTGGATTTGAGCTTGCTGTTGTTTTACCATTGCAATCTTTTATCAAATTGAAAGATCACATCAAGTACCTTAGGTACATATAAACAAAGCTTAGCATATTTAAGTTCTACTGAACTTAGTAGTTTTAGATCAAAGGGCTTAGCACACCCTGCCTACAACTCACTAGCAAGGTACAGTAGGAAAACACTTAGTGTAGGTAAGTGTACCACTTACACCTCACTAGCAGTCATGGTTGGCACAGAGGGAGCTTCAGGCTCTTCACCTGTGATGGTTGACCTTACCAAGGCACCTTCCAGCTATGACAACCTCAGCCACAGAGACTTGAGTGCCTTGTGCACTTCAAGGGGGCTGAAAAGGGGTCACAACACTACCATTCCCATCCTGATAGCCATCCTGGAGAAGGATGATTTAGATAAGGCGAGTGCAGTTCCCTTAGATGCAGGAGATGGATTGAACCCCCCTGAGATTGAGAATTCCCCAGAGATAGAAGAGGTGGTGGACCCAGAATCAGATGGTAATGAGTCAGATCATGATCAAGGGGATATCCAGGTACATGTGGGGAGGCTTAGCCAAGCCAACTTGGACCTACTTGGAAATGGAGAGGGCCAGCACCTCCCCAGAGTACAAAACAGAATTGTTCCAGGCAATAGAAGATTGAGATCCCCCTCCAGGGACTCTCACATTTCTAGTGCCTCAAGGAAATCGCAGGGGGGAATGACTTCCTCTCAGAGAAGAGAGCATAAGGCCAGAATGAGGGCTGTCCAACTCCAGATAGAGAGGGAAGAGGTAGCCTTGGCCCAAGCTAAACTTGCTTTGGCACAGGAACAAAAATTGAGTGGCTTAGATGCCACTGGTGGCAGCAACATAATTCCTAGAGAGAAAGACAGGTCCTATGATACTAGAAACCTGACAAAGATTGTGCCCCCCTATAAGGAAGGGGATTACATCCACAAATCGATGACTGCTCTGGAGAGAGCCTGCATGGTACAGCAGGTTCCTCAAGAACAGTGGTCTGCAATTTTATGGTACTCCTTTTCTGAGAAAGGGAGAGATAAGCTCCTCACAGTTAGACCTGAGGATGCTAAAAAATTACACTGTTCTGAAGAGTGCTCTGATAGATGGGTTTGGCCTAACCACTGAACAATACAGGTTAAAGTTCAGAGATACCCAGAAGACACAGACACAGGACTGGACTGATTTTGTAGATTGTGCTACGAAGGCTCTGGAAGGTTGGCTACATGGCAGCAAAGTACATGACTTTACAGGATTGTATAATTTGATTATGAGGGGGCAGATCGTAAGTAAATTTCAGATCCAGCTTTTACACCAGCACCTGGTGGACTCAGATTTGACCTCTCCCCAAGAATTGGGAAAGAGGGTAGATAAATGGGTCAGAACCAGAATTAGGCCTAAGAATCAGGGCAATGACCAGAAGAAGGAGTCTACCAGACCTCAAGATAAGGGTGGGGATAAATCAAAAGAGAAGACTTCCCCAGGGCCCCAAAACTCCAAGGATGGGGGTGGGTCCCAAGACACTTCATCTACTCAGAAAAAGCCATACTGCCATGCCTGTAAACAGACTGGCCATTGGAAATCAGACAGCTGTTGTCCAAAGAATGGCAATAAAGAAAATATTCCTCCAAAAACAGCTCCAACACCTCCTGTCACTGTCAGCAGTGGTCCCCCAGGTGGTGGGAGCACCCCCAAGAATTTGGCCGGGTTTACTTTAGGAGCACATGTGGATTCTGGCCTAACCAGGTCGCCTAACTTAGCTACTCTTGTTTGTGATAATGGCATGGGGTTTGCCAACTTCACTGCTTGCCCAAACACTTTGAGCAAGTACAGACAAGAGCCCCTCATCAATGGTCTGAAAATTGAGGCCTTTAGAGACACAGGGGCTAGCATCACCATGGTGGCTGAATGTCTATTCCCCTCAAGGCAACTCATACCTGGTGCCACATACCAGGTGACCAATATTGATGGAATACAAACCAATCATCCCTTGGCAGTAGTAAGTCTCAGCTGGGGAGGTGCCATTGGCCCAAAGAGAGTGGCCGTGTCACCAAACTTGCCTGTGGACTGTCTACTAGGGAATGATTTGGAAATCTCAGCCTGGGCTGAGGTTGAACAGGAAATCCATTCTAGAATGGTAAATGTCCATGGAAAGGTTAGTGGGGCTGTGTTGGCCACAGCCCCAATCCAAGATGTCCTTCCTGAAAAGGATGGTAGGGCTGTGCAAGTCTCAGCCCCATCTTTAGCAGAAGCCCTTCCTGAACAAGTTAGCAGAGCTGTTAGGATAACAGCCCATACCCAAACTGAGTCTCCTCCTGAAAAGGTTGGTGGGGCTGTGATGGCCACAGCCCAAACTCAAACTGATTCATGTGTTGTGAAGCCTGAAATGATGGATCACTCCACACAAACAGAGAGCATTGAGGAGGAAGAGAAATCTCCCTCCCACCAGACATTAGGACAGGATCAGCCTCCTCAGGAAACTGATCTTACCCCTGATGAAGGAACTGTCCCAAAGGTTGTTAGGCCTAGCCTGACAGAGCCCCTGATGGCAGTGGACCCTTCTCAGGTGGGACCTGAAGAACTGGGTTTTAGAACCCAGCAGCGCCAGGGAAAAGGCTCGAAGTCTTCGGATTCTTCTGCCTCGGCAAACAGAGACACAGGACACTTCTTGATGACGTCAAAGACCAAAGTTTATTGGCTGCAACCAGGAACAGAAGTCTACGAAGCACAACACAGGTGGTTCGCTAGACACTGCACAAATTCAATGAGCAGAGCATGGTCTTTTATGCCAAAAATCACATTCCAGGCTAGCATCGATTACATACAAACTAACCAATCACAGTGTGATATTTCAAAAGTAGCGCATGACGACAATCCCACTTTCCGTTGTCCAGCCCACCAGAAATGACCAAGCACATTCCAATATCCTGTTTGATCAGGCTGGACAAACCCATCATAAAACCTCAACCCAAATCAGTGATTATGTTGTAAAGGAAGGAGCAGAAACAGATGAGAAGCAAGATAGAAAGGTGGGTGCAGTGTACTGTAAACTCAGCAATGTCCTGCTCTTTGATCTTTATCTGACCAGCTGCTTAACAAGGAACTGGCTCAGCGTGGTCAGCCTCGGGCAAGGGAGTCAGTTCGGCCAGGTCACTCAGAAGTCATCTAAGGTGTATGTGTCCCAAGGACTCACTCGGTCGCAGTCATCGGCCTATGTGAGGGCAACCACACAAAATGGCTGCCGTACACAAAATGGAACCCAAGGGTTCAAACGAAATCCCTGAATACATAGTGTTCTCATTTGATCGATTAAGACAAAAACACTCGTACACACCGCACTCGTGATTTGCGGTCCGCTGATACCAAAATCGTCTATATCCGACGACCTTTATTAAATGGGTTCAGAACCTATGGACCACGGACCCTCGAACTACGGAACCACAGACCCTCCTTATGCCCTTACATAGGCAATAAACCCAAACCCATGTCAGTCTGAATCTAGGTCTATATTCATCAGCTCATCGATATGTTGCTGTAACATCATCCTAGTACTTAGTATTATTTATTTATTTATTTATTTTATTTTAGGTTTTTCTAGAGCGCGTAGTCACCCAAGAGTATCCCAGCGCTAAACCTCATACTCCTAAGGGTTGAAGGTAGGGGGTGTCGACGGCTCAAGGGAAGAGTAGGGTTTTAAGGGACTTCCTGAACCGTAGGAGGTTTGGTTCCGCTCTGAGACTCGGGGGAAGCGCGTTCCATTTTTTTCCTGTATTGACTGAGAAGCGGCGGCCACCTGCGCGGGCCTTCTTCACCCTGGGAATCATGATAAGGTTTCCATGTTCTGACCGAAGCGCTCTCGTAGGTCTGTAGGGTGTGATCCAGTTGTTGAGGATTGGGGGGCCTGCGTTGTGCAGTACCTTGTGGGCCAGGCAAAGGGCCTTGAATGTTACTCTTTCCCTGATTGGGAGCCAGTGTAGCTTCCTCAGTGCAGGCTTGGCTGATGTTCTGGCTGGAATATTCGTAAGTAGTCTGGCTGCGGCATTCTGGGTTTTTTGCAGTGTTTGGAGAGTGGATTCGGGGGCTCCCAGGTAAATGGCGTTGCTGTAGTCCAGCCTTGATAAAATTAGGCCTTGGATCAGCAGAAGTCGGGACTGGAATGGGAGTAGGGGGAGTACCTTTCTGCATGATCTGAGTAGGCCATAGCAGATGCCGGACGTTTTTCTTGCCTGTGTTCTGAAGGTGAGATCTGTCTCCAACCACACTCCCAGACTCTTAACCTCCGTCTTGGGGGTAGGGGGTTCACCCATACAAGCGGGCCAGATGTTAGGGGGAAGGTTCGTGGTTTTGTGTCCTAGGAGCAGGATCTCCGTTTTTGATCCATTTAATTTTAGGGCTGAGTCACTCATCCATTGATGGACATTGGAGAGGCAGTCATGGAGATTGGAAGGCTCTAGCTTGGGGTGGGAAAGCATCACCACCAGCTGAGTATCGTCAGCATAGCTGACGATGGTGACTCCAAATGGTGAGACCAGCTCCTCCAGTGGGGCCATGTACACGTTAAACAACGTGGGGCTTAGTGATGAGCCCTGTGGCACACCACACCGGAGGGGGATGGAGGGGGAGCGGCTTTCACCTTCCCAGACTTGAAAGGAGCGTCGGGAGAGAAAGGACGTGAGCCATTTCAGCGCTCTGTCTTTCACTCCGATGTTATCCAGACGTTGGGTTAGGACCTGGTGGCTGACCGTGTCGAAGGCCGCGCTCAGGTCTAGGAGGACCACTGCCACTGATCCTCCTGTATCGATGATTTCCCTGGTCTTCTCTATTGCTGCGAGGAGAGCAGTATCAGTGCCCTGACCTGGTCTAAAGCCTGTCTGTGAGTTTTTGAGGAGTTGGTTTGATTCTAGGAAGTGTGACAGCTTTTTATTCGCTAGTTTCTCGGCCACCTTACCTATCCAGGGGAGGAGTGAGATTGGTCTGTAATTGGATAGATCCGCAGGGTCTAGCGATGGTTTCTTGAGAAGCCCTTTTACGACAGCCTCCTTCCAGCTTAAAGGGACTTCTCCTTGGGCTAACGAGATGTTGATGAGGGCAGTCAGTTGGGGCACTATGGTCCGGGTGATGTCTTTGACGAACCGTATGGACAGGTCTCCTCGCACAGGAAGTAGCACAGAGGCCACAAATAGCAGGAGCACACTGTACACAGAGACAGAACAGGAAAAGGATAGCTAAGATCATCCCAATGACCATCAGAATCTTCCATCCCCACGTGGATATCAATCCCCAAAACCATCCCATCAACGACCAATCTCCCTTATCTATATGTACAGAATCGGAGATTTTATGTAGTCGGGAAATGGCTTGGAAGACTGACGGAGCGTTGTCTGGAATGAAAACGCAGCAGCTCGATTGAATCAGTTTACACACTCCACCTCGGTCTGCAAGTATGACATCAAGAGCAACTCTATTCTGAAGTGTCATAAGTCGATCTGACTGGAGCTCAGCAGTCAATTTACTAAGGGCACCGGCAGTTTCGACTATGGTGGAATCAACCACTCTCGTCAGCTGGCGAATGTTCCTGCTGATAGCCATCGGTCCCCAGAATGGCAGAAAACCCTTGAAGAAATCTCCCAACTCTTGCCCTGCGGTATCTTCCTTACTGAAGACACCTCTAGCAACTCTCGTCTTATGGTAATCTGCCGAAGCTGTAAAAGTGGGAGGCAACAGGAAAGAAACAAAACATGTGCCCGAAAAGTCAGGGGGCAACCATGTATACGCTTTGTCGTAGCAGATGAAATAGGTACCCTTAGCTGCTAGAAACACTGGGGAAGTCTGAGACGTAAATACATAAGTCTCAGTGCAGACACTCTTCCTTAACTGAGCTTTCGGATTCTTGCCATTACCCTGCAGACAATAGCGACCCTGATGGGGCACTATCCAAATCGGTGGAAAACTTTTCGCTCGCTGGTTAACACTCAGACTAACTCCATATCCAGTAACGTCCCAACCACTATATGGTTGTTTCTCATCTTTCTGAATAGTCTCAACCGCATTAGTCCCTTCAACCATGTCGACTATACCTCTAGCCAGAGCACTATTCTTCGGATTTATCTTTCGGTGAACGTTGGGGATAGACACTATTGGCATAAATGAACATCGTTCTATATGCCTAAATAGAACCATTAAGGCTGAAAGGCAAAACCAAGTACAGAATACCTTTACCGGTCGTATGTGGCATTAGGCCACAAATCCAACAATTTGTCGTGTTCATAACTAACTGGTGTTGGTGCAAAAGTTGAATAAAGGAATTGTTGGCAAATTCCAATCTTCTAACTACTTCATGTTCGGGCAGAGGGTGAAAAGAATGAGAAGAAATAGTAGGAGGAGGTGTAGGTTGCACAGTGGGCATAAACGTCACTTTAAAAGAAAATGTCAAATAACCAATTAAAAATATCATTAAAGGGGGAGGAGCCAAGCCAGCAACCGCGATGGCCGCCTGACTCCTCGGCTCCGCCGACCCGTCTTCTTTCTTCCCGAAGCGCGCCGGATCCTGATGCCCATCCTGCTTGGAAGTGGGCGCTTCGGAACCGCGCTGGTCTCCCGACTCGGATGAAGTGCTCCCTGTCGACCGGCTTGCAGCGACACCGGAGCTCCGTCCTCGTCCTGTCCCTCCGTGGCGTGCGAGGGTCCGGGTCTTTGTTCCTCAGCGCCCTGCCCCTGGACTCGGCAACAACGACAGCCTGCAGCGGGAGGGATCGGCGGCTGGCGAGACACTGTTGCAATACTCGATACAGCTTGCCGACCGACCCTCCGCGCCTCTATGCCTCCTTGTTCGTTCTTGAAACTGTAGCGAGCGCCACGTTGTATCCTTTGCCCGGCTCGAGATCGGCGCTGGGCGAGTCCTCGATCCTTGGCGCTGCGGTAGACGCCATCTTCTTGAGACATTGTATCTTAGCTCGTAGCTCCTGAGACCTGCATGGGTCGTTTCCATTGTGTGAGCAGTTTCTGGCAGCATCTGGACAGCTGGGGTTCGCCCTGTAGCGTTGACCCATCCTAACTGCGCCACCTCATAGCATCATTAGCTTCATCATCGGGATGGACTCCGGCGGACGCCCCAGCGGACGGCAACATGGCGGCGCCCTCCGGGGACGTGACTCTGCTGTCGAGAAACCCATTTTGCCTGCCGATGTTTTACATGCCCTATGCGACCTGAGATCACTCATTAGAGCGAGCGCACGTGGCCTGAGTGACCGTCTGGATGCTGTACCGCCTGGAGAACCTTCGAGCGTTAGCGCTGCCTGCTACCCCTCGCCAGCCCAGCTGCACCCGGTGATTGGTAGTGATGTCCCGAGCGCCCTGCCATATGTAGCGACGTGGAACCCCCCGGCTGAATCGGCTGTCGTGCCCCCCACCCTGGATGTGCTGGGGCGTGTGGCAGTGGACCCTGCCCTTTGGCTGGAGACTTTGTGTGGGTCGACCTGCCTTGTGCCCACCTGGGGGCCCCCCGGGGTACCACCCTGTTCTGCCGGAGGATTGTTGCACTGGCCCTGGCTGGTCGGCCTTCAAGTACTGTTGCTGGGGTTCTATTCTGATTGCATAGCTTCTGACTGTTTGGCGCTGCGTGGGACAAATTTCTCTGTGGGGTTTTTGACTCGGTGGTGGTCTTTACATCTGCGCTCCTCGCTCAAGATGGCCGCTACCCGCCCGGACTTCACTGATGGGCTGGATCGGCGGGGACAAGGCTGACATTGTCTCTATGGTTTCCGGATGGTTGGATGCTGCTATGGCTGACGGAACACTAGCATAGTTGGACTGATGTATGCTGCTACACCTTGCTCGCTCGCCTTTTTCATGATGTCTACCATGAGGCTAGACTATGCCGCTGCTTCACATTGCAGGGGTCAGGGCTGATGTTGTCTCCTGTTATGCACGGTCTGTCTTTGCTCGCACTGCTGGGATACTTATGGACTGCCGGGGATAGTGAATATGGGTATTGTATTGGTCGCGGGGCCCGGGATCGGGCGGCTGGAATTATATGGTGGTGGTCTCGGGAATTTCTGCTGGTCCTCGGTGATTTCTTAAGGGTAATGGATGCATCGACGGATGGGGACTATGTTGTGACTGTTCTTTGTCTGATTTATTCGTATGCTGGATGTGTTTTTCCCCACCTGCACTTTTGTTTGCTACTACTCTTACGCAGTTGGTATTTTAAGTGAGGGATGGTTATAGGACCGGTGGTGACCGAGATTACGTGGAACCTAGCTCCTCCCTGTCCTTTCTGAGAGTTGGAGGGTGGGATGGCTCTTCTCACTCTCAATACTCTCTTTCCCACTTGGGGGTTTCTTGGGGCGACAGGCATGCCTATGGGGGGGGGGTGGGCCGTGGCCTTCCGCTGGTATGCAGGGTGGGGGGATGGGATGTGTTTTATGTTTTCTCTTTGTTTCTATGGCCCTCTTTCTTTTTCTTCTTTTCTTCTGTTTCCCTTTTCTATTTCTCTTCGCTTCCTTTGGGGTCGGGGTTCAGTCTTCTTGGGGAGTTTCTTGTATCCTCTCATCATGTGACTAATCGGTTGATCCAGGTTCTCATACGGTGGTCATTTGTTTTTCTGTCACATGCCTTTCTCTAACACGTCTATTTTCGGATGCTCCTCAAATGATAATAGCTATCCTGGTCACTGATTGGCTTCTACTCGCTTTGTCCTGTAGTTTTAGAATCGTGCTCGACAAAACTATAAAATTAAACCTTTTTATATCCTTATGCTATTGTTCCATATTACATGCATTACTCTTTGCTCATAGACTGCTCTAATGGCGTTCTGCTCCGTTGATTCTGCTTTATCCTTTTCCTATGTGTCATAGCGGCCGGCCCTGAGGGGTTGTGGGCAGACGCTGTGTATTGTGCATTTTACTAATAAAGGTTTTAAAAAAAAAAAAAAAAAAAAAAAAAAAAAAAAATATCATTAAACTCAGTTGCATAAATAAGCACAATATTAAAAATCTTTTTCGTGTCATTAGTTTGTAAACTTTGCTCTTAAAGCTTATTGTCTCAACAGGTCTCTCCAACTCGAAGAACTCCATCCTCACTAAATATGCTGTTCGCAGTGGTAGGGTGTTCTATGCTAAGGAATGCCTCTGTCAGACCAGGGCAACTCCCTTAGGCCAACCAGAACCGTCGACCTATTGTCTCAGGTTTGCACTCCAAACACTTGTCAACCGCGACCCTACAGCTGAACCCGGATGGCGGTTCGAAACACAAAAATCAGTAGTTCCTCGGAGGACAGTTAACCTGCAAAGAGAAAAATCATAAAAACGTAATTTTTTTATTTGTCCAGCGACTCTCGGTCGCAAATTATAATGGTCTTTGTTAGGCAATGTCTGTTCGCGGAAGAGGAGTTCAGGCTCAGTAGTGTTCAAACGATTCAAAGGAGGCACAGCTTCATGAAGAAGATCGTCACTTTCTTTCTCAGTGTTCGTTCCAATCAAACGGGCATCGCTGAATGGCAGAAAATGAGGCACGGTCTCAGTCTCAGAATCTGGAAGTCCCTTCTTGACCCACCGGTCGTACGGTAAGGGCAACGGAGCCCTTTGCAGTGTATGCCGTGGATCCAGTTTTTCTTGCCGTGCACTCGAACTGCGGAACGTGTAGATAGTAAAACCAAATGGGGTCCTGTCCAGCGGGGCTGCTCGTTCTTGCTCCGCTGAAAGTTCTTTACAAACACCCAGGAACCGGGTTCAATGGCGTGACCTGGATCTTCAGAAAGCTGTGGTAAACTGTCATGAACCTGTTGGTGTAAGACACGCAGTTTAGCCGTCAGTTCGTACAAATAATCAAGTAACACAGGATGTTCAATCTCACTAAACTTCGTCGGTCTTGGCACGCCCCAAATATTCGCCGGGCGGCCAAACATGACCTCATACGGACTCAAACCCATTCGCGAATGCACAGTCATTCTCCTGGACAGAAGGGCTAGGGTCAAAGCATCTGGCCATTGCAAACCAGAGCTCGCTTGAATTTTGGCTAATTTTAATTTCAAAGTGCCATTATAGCACTCGACTAAACCAGCTGATTGGGGGTGATTTGCAGCGTGGAATTTCTGCCTTATTCCTAATCCCTCACATACTCTCTTCATCACTTGACCCACAAATTCACTCCCATTGTCACTCCAGATCATTCTCGGCAATCCAAACCTAGGGAAGAACTCTTTGATAAGGGCTTTCGCTGTGGACAAGGCAGTATTGTCCTTCAAAGGGTAAGCATCCACCCATCTAGAAAAAGAGCAAACAACCACTAACACATATTTTAGGTTGTTGCACCTCTCCATGTGGATGAAATCTAGCTGCAAAGCGTCGAACGGATACGTTGGAGGAGCAAAATGACCAGCCGGGGTTGGAGTTCCCTTTCCAGGATTGTACATCAAACACACCATACAGTTCTTGACCAAATTCTCTGCACATTTGGGAATTCCTGCATTCTGCCAAACCGGGGCCAACAACTTACAAATCCCTTTCATGCTGATATGTGCCATTCCATGAGCCATTGTAAGAACTGGAAGCACATATGCATCGGGTAACAACCATCTTTGATGCTCAGACAAATCAATCCAACAGCCATTCGAGTCCAATCTACCCTTACTCTCTCTCCATTCATTCAACTCTTTCTCTGTAGCTTCAGCTTGGATGGATTTCACACTCTCAATCGTATCTTCACACATACTTCTATCTGGAACCCATCTCGCCGGACCTGCAACACATTCGGCTCATCACATTTCTCGCAGTTTCTTTCGCGACCTCATCTGCTAAAGCATTTCCGCGACCAACATCATCCGTAACTTTCTTATGCGCACTGCATTTCACAATCGCTACTTGCAATGGCAAGGTAAGTGATTCAAGGAGTTCATTCACCAACTGGCCATGCTGGATTTTCGTCCCATGCGAAGTCAGGAACCCACGCTCTCGCCACAAACGTCCAAAACTATGAGCCACACCAAACGCATACTGGCTGTCAGTGTACACATTCACTCATTTTCCTTTCGCCAACACACATGCTCTCGTTAATGCAATCAACTCTGCTGCTTGCGCTGAATTGTGTGGGATACGTGCAGCTTCAACAATCGTATGCAAAGTCGTAAAAGCATATGCCGCAGTCGTATCACCATTCGGAAGCTTGAAGCACGAACCATCAACCCACAAAGTACCATCACACTCTGGAAGAGGAGTATCCCTAAGGTATATACTCCCTTTCCTTCCTTCCTCAGTTCTAAGGAAACAATCATGCTGTTCTTCAACATTATCTGTCTCAGCTGAAATTGGCAACAACGTGGCTGGATTCAACGTGTTGCATCTTTTAATGTGCACATGACTCGCTAACAAGGTCAATTCGTAACCCGACAACCGAGCACTAGTTAAGTGCTTTGTCTTGGTACGATTCAACAAGGTATCCACTGCATGTGGAACCAACACAATCAGTGTATTGTCCATAACCAAACCAGCAGACTGTCGAATCGAAACAGCCGCTGCTGCTGTAGCTCTCAAACAACTCGGCAACGCTCTAGCTACCGGATCCAAAGTCGACGAAAAATAAGCACATGGACGCTGCTTATCGCCAAACTGTTGAGTCAACACTGACAATGCACATCCCTCTCTCTCGTGGACATACAATGTGAAAGGCTTACTGTAGTCGGGGGTACCCAACACAGGAGCCGAACACAACGCATTGCGTAATTCTGAAAAGCTCTTCTGACATTCGTCAGTCCAAGGAATAGGATTTGGAGTATCCTTAACAGTAAGAGCTATCAAAGGCTTCGCTAACAACGAGAAATTAGGGATCCACTGTCTACAGTACGACGTAATACCCCAAAACGCACGTACTTCTCTCTGTGTCGTAGGCACACTCATTTTCGCAATAGCTTGAATTCTTTCTGGGGTCAGTTTCCTTCCCTCCTTCGATAAGAGGTGACCTAAATAGGTTACTTCTTGTCGACAATATTGCAACTTCGAAAGAGAAACTTTGTGATGAAAATCAGACAAGTGGCGTAACAACGACAAAGTAACCTCTCTTCAAATCTCTTCATTGTCAGCAGCAACTAACAAATCGTCAACATATTGAATAAGAGCAGCACCATCAGGTAAAACCAACAGATCAAGTTGTGTCTTCAAAGCTTGGCTATAGATCGATGGACTCTCACAGTAGCCTTGAGGAGCGCGCTTGAAGCGGAAGCTTCGTCCTCCTAAAGAGAATCCAAAAACATCTCTACTCTCCACGGCAATCGGGATGCTGAAGAAAGCATTCTTCAAGTCAATCACCGAAAACCACGTGGCTGTAGCCGGGATCAAAGTCAACAAAGCGGTGATATCAGGTACAACAGGAAATTGTGGGACAACGATCTTATTCACCTCGCGAAGATCGATCACAAACCTATAGACAGGAGGCTGTGAAGAATCTGTCTTCTTCAGAACAGGCAAAACCGGACTATTGCACACATTACCTCTCGTTTCCTCGATCACACCCTTTTCGATCAGATCATAGATGATCGCCAAAAGTGCTCGCTCACCATCACTTGAGATACGATACTGTGGAATACGCGGTAACCTAGCATTTACTTTCTTGTCACAACATATGGCTGAATCTCCAAGAGGCCTACATCGTTCGGACCATTAGCCCAAAGAGAATCAGGGAGGGAAGACAATTCAGGTGGAAGTCGATCTGTAGATATATACATCGGAGAGATCACTCTCTCACCCAATGTAAGATGTACTCCTGACGGAGAACAATATAGCGTCGCAACCAATCTTTTAAAACAAGTCCAATCCCAACAAGTTCTCACCACAACCGGTCGTCAAAATGAGGGGTGCTTCAAATTTACGAGGTCCAACAGAAAGAAGCAACGGAGTAGAAATCGGATTCGTAACCGGGGCGCCAGAAAAACCTACTGAAACATTCTGTAAGCCAGACAAAGGTGCGCCAGGGAGTTTAGAGTGCATAATAGAACTCTTCGCAGCACCAGTATCCAACAGAAAAGGCACTGACACACCTGATGCAATCACTTCAACATAGGGTCCACTCTGATCTACTGGAACTGAAACAACTCCCTCTCTTTGTCTATGGCTGTCCTAGCAATCATTACCATCCACTTCCTCACCTTCGACGTAGTAATCGTCCGTATAGTACTGAGCTGTCCTACCAGACGCACCCTGTTGCTGATCAAAACTATTCATAGAATTCTGTGGAGGCAAAGAACGCGCGTTCTGACCACGACCTCTACCTCTAGGCGCTTGTTGAGCACCTCGACCTCTCACACCAGAAGCACCATTTGTGCGCTGTAACAAAACCGGACAACTACTCTTGAAATGGCCCTCTTCTTTGCAATACGCACACTGATTAGGCCCATACGGAAAACGTTGTTGAGAAGACTCGTTCCTTTGCGAGTTTCTTGAATATTGCTGATTCTGCTGATAATCACGTTGATTATTACGGACGGATAAGCTTGTTGTAGAAGAACTTTAGTCTTCAATGCCTTAGTCTTCTTATCCTCTTTCTCTATCTCATCTTTGTTCCTATTTTCATAGTACTGGGCCGTAGCTAAAATCTGCACTGACGTGGAAACAGCCCAAGCACTCTCAGAATCCTTCAGTCTATTGCACAACTCGGGAAGCAAATTATGTACGAATTTGTCGACGAACAATCTCTGACCACCTTTGGTAGCCATGTCCTGACCACTGTGGTCTACAAAGGTCTCTTCAAACCGCGTGAAAAATTCGGACACAGTTTCATCTTTCTTCTGCTTACACGCAGACAACTTGTCCCAATTGACACGCACTTCAGGCATCAAAGTCTTCATATAAGTAATAATTTTACCAGGAAGTTCAGTAATCAAATCCTCAGGCTTAGCGCCGCCTACTTGTCTATTATCGGCATCTCTAAGATTAACCCATGTCTCACCTAATTCCTCCGCATGATCCGTATGACGAATCTTACTCCAAATAGGCTGTGGAACAACATTCCCAAACAACATATCTATATCTGCCAAATTCATGATACACGAACCTACAGTCTGAGTCAACTCCTTATAGTATCCTGCCGGATTTTTGCGCAGATCAGGCAAAGTCTGCTTAAGTGCTAAGACTTCAGGACGCTTCCAAGGAACATGTACCCAAACACGCTGAAAGTGTGCAGCAACATTTCCATCTTGAGGTCTCCAAACTGGAGGAACCTCACGCATCGGATACTGACGCGCTTTTCTCCCTATTGACTAATCAGGCTCAAACAGTCGCTCAGAAGGAGTTGCACTCGGAATGACAACAACGTCGCAACTGCTTTTTCAATCTCGAGACCCACAACGGTCCCTTTCGCAAACTCGGAACGTATTCGGTACAACTCAGATGGAGCTTGTCCTACTTCTTCTACCCATTGTTCAAAAAGGAACGCACACATCATATTAAAGACGTACAGTTGCTTTGGTGCTTCCCATTGATGGAAAACATCAATAATACCCTCAAGATCATACTGGGTAGAATACGTAACCCATTTATGCGCCATGTGATCCAACACTGTCCGTTCATTAGCATCAGGCAACTGACTACGCGATTGTCTACGCTCCTCAACAGGAGACATACCAAATGATCCCAACAGAGGAGAAAAGATACTAGTAACTGCAGCAGTCATTCTTTGTCTAGCAGAAGGAGAAGGTGACAGAATAAAAGAAGACGGAACAACATTAGAGGAAGCAAAAGTCAGAGCAGAAGGAGTGTACAAGGCAGGCGTAGGAGTAGCAGACGAAGGAGGTAGAAAAGTCGGCGGCCCTTGAGAAGGCTGCACCAAAGGAATAGTAGCCAACGGAAGAGGAGCTGGCTGTGGAGGAATCGCAGGTGGCAAAGCAACCGGAGGTTGCGCAACTACAACTGGTGGCTGTGGTGCCGTAGCATTCTGTGCATAAGGGGGTGGCGAACTCAATAGATGCGACATTAAAGTATCTTTCGCAAGATATTTCTCCTCTTCCTGCTCTTTAGGTGGCAAAGCTGGGTAGCACTTATCTACCGCTAACTTCCGATCCTAAGCATCTGTTCGCTCTCTTGCTCTTCATCATTATCCCTAAACTGTATAGCAGCTTGCACCATTGACAAACCTCGTTCTCGTTTATTCTTTTTCGCTAACTTAATTTCTTTCTGTTTGGCTTCTTTTCACCATATGCGGAAAGAGTCAAACATTGCCGGCCGGGCTTTGTCCTTGAACAGTTTAACTTCGAGATTGTTTAAAATCTCTGTTTCAAAGCTACCATAACAGTTGCCATTGAAGGACACCGTCTTTTCTCGTATATGTAACCCAGATGTCATTATATCCGATGGGGCCCACACCATGTTTTACATAGAGTTCCAATCGGAGGAACCGGACACGAATCCTCCAATCGGGAATCCCTAGAACAACCAAAACCAAATATCTTTCCAAGTCTGCTAAGACCAGGCATCTTTGCTCACTAGTCTAGCTTCAAACTTCAAGGGAAATCTCAAAACGATAGTCTTGTGAATACATGAGTCCCTTGGCTTTGGGGCCTGCAGGTACCAAATCAAAGCGATCCTCAAAGGGATACCAAAACCAACTAAGGACTAGGAGACGCTCCACTCATACTTAACTGAAATGTCGATGGCATCACCAGAAGACCCGTCTATCGTCTCGCTCTACAAATCGTCTATGGCTCCAAGACAGGGCGACAGTCAGGGCAGCAGTCCTTCGTAGCCGTCGATAGGCGGGGAACCTCGCAGCAAAGACTTTCGGACCACGACGACATACAGGGGTCGATGAAGTGGCAGGCCTTCCTCCAGAATATCCACACGAAGCTCCTCACGATCTTCGGGCTTGGACCGGTACCGCTGAAGTCGCCCCACGTTGGCCGCCAACTGAAGAACCGGGTTTTAGAACCCAGCAGCGCCAGGGAAAACGCTCGAAGTCTTCGGATTCCCCTGCCTCGGCAAACAGAGACACAGGACACTTCTTGATGACGTCAAAGACCAAAGTTTATTGGCTGCAATCAGGAACAGAGGTCTACGAAGCACAACACATGTGGTTCGCTAGAGACTGCACAAATTCAATGAGCGGAGCATGGTCTTTTATGCCAAAAATCACATTCCAGGCTAGCATCGATTACATACAAACTAACCAATCACAGTGTGACATTTCAAAAGTAGCGCATGACGACAATCCCACTTTCGGTTGTCCAGCCCACCAGAAATGACCAAGC
The DNA here is from genome assembly GCF_964263255.1 of Lissotriton vulgaris. NCBI lineage: Eukaryota > Metazoa > Chordata > Amphibia > Caudata > Salamandridae > Lissotriton > Lissotriton vulgaris. The sequence goes on along the minus strand of NC_141687.1, from coordinate 1,287,724,061 downwards.
ACATTCCATATCCTGTTTGATCAGGCCGGACAAACCCATCATAAAACCTCAACCCAAATCAGTGATTATGTCGTAAAGGAAGGAGCAGAAACAGATGAGAAGCCAGATAGAAGGGTGGGTGCAGTGTACTGTAAACTCAGCAATGTCCTGCTCTTTGATCTTTATCTGACCAGCTGCTTAACAAGGAACTGGCTCAGCGAGGTCAGCCTCGGGCAAGGGAGTCAGTTCGGCCAGGTCACTCAGAAGTCAGCTAAGGTGTACGTGTCCCAAGGACTCGCTCGGCCGCAGTCATCGGCCTATGTGAGGGCAACCACACAAAATGGCTGCCGTACATAAAATGAAACCCGAGGGTTTAAACGAAATCCCTGAATACATAGTGTTCTCATTTGATCGATTAAGACGAAAACACTCGTACACACCGCACTCGTGATTTGCGGTCCGCTGATACCAAAACCGTCTATATCTGCCGACCTTTATTGAACGGGTTCAGAACCTATGGACCACGGACCCTCGAACTACGGAACCACAGACCCAGTCTGGAGCAGGTAACCTGCCTCTCTCTACATTGCCTTAGTTAGCCCAGGGCTGCAGAGGACAAGAAGGACAGTGAGCCCCAAAGGGCCCCCTGTCAGATAAAGCACCCCCATCAGCAGATTAGGGGTACCGAAGCTAGCAGCCCCAGCCAGGTGAAAACTTTAACAACTCCTGAGGGATCCCCCTTAAAATTAGTTAGGGACCTCCCCCAGATGGATTATGTTGGGCACAGCCAAACCTGGGACCCAGAGGGCCCAAACCTGAACTGTCCCTCCAGTAAGCCAACAAAAGGGACCCAGCCTCCAGCTTTAGGTAGCCAGAGGTTGACCCTGAGAGCACAGTGCAACTCAGTTGAAGAAAGAAAGGCACACATGGTGGAAAATAATTGGAGGAAGCTGAGCCCTAAATTAGTGGAGCCTCACTTCAGTACTCCATATCAACACCAGCCTTTTACTTTGCAAAACACACCCAAGGTAGTGATTCCCTATGGTGGAGACCCTCTAATTAAGCATGGGCGAATTTTGCGAATCTGGCGTTCGCGAATTTTGCGAATTTGCGAACTCGCAATCCGCAAAATCCGCGAATTCTCGCAAATTTTTTTTTTTGTGTTCGCAAGGGTTTCTGCCAGTTCGCGAGGATTTGGTACTAGTTCGCAATTGCAAACTTACTTGTCGGCTCGCAACGGTCGCGACTATGTTGTTTCTACGTCTGGTTCATCATCACAGCCTCCCAGCACCCTCTGTTTCACCACTGCCACCCTCTCTTTCTTCCATGCCACCCTCTGTTACATCAATGCCACCCTCTGGTTCATCATCACTGTAGAAGATGGGGGGGAAAAGCAAGCACACCTGCCCTGCTTCAACTGACATGAATTAATTTGGGGTTAGTTTATTAATGTGTCACTGTTTTAAAATTCCAGGTCTGGCACCTGCTTCCTTATCAGTAATTTGCTTTCTGTTGCAGTGCAATTTTTTTTTCCAGGACCTTTGTGGCCTACTTCTAGCTATTCTATGAGCCTGCTGTGAGGGTCAGAGTAGGGTCATACAATTGTTGCAACTAGCAACTGAACTGTGGAGGGGCCCCAGTCAGGAAGCACTACAGTGAATTGTTACTAATGATGAGTTTGAACTTTTGCACCTGCCGATTGCTTTCAGTTTTGCAAAACTCGTTTTTCTGAAATTTCGCGGGATTTGCGGGCGCGAACACGCGCGAGATCGGATTCGGAAGCCGCGAATTCGTGCGAATATGCGATTTCTTTTTTTGCGGCGTGTTAGTTCGCAAGGTTTTGTGCGTTTTCGGGAGCCGCTTGTAGCGCAAGGCGCGAAGTTACCCTCGCGGTCGTTCAAGGGCGCGGCCATCTTGTTTGCATGACGTATTTCCGTTTCCGGGCACGAAGTGTAATCTCGCAAAGTGTGCGGTTCGCAAGTACAATTTCGCGAGTGTTCGCGAGGAACATCTCGCGCGAACTTACCCGCGCGGTCGTGAACAGGCGCGGCCATCTTGTTTCTCATTCATTGCTATGGTTCTGGGCATGCTTCTTGTATCCTCTCTAAATCTGTGCCATCCTTTGCTTGTTTGAAGTTTTTTTTAATCTATTTTACTTATTATCTACCCCTCTATTTTTCTAGCCCTATTTTTTTGTGTTTACTGCTACTTTTTGTTAATTTTAAACTACTTTTTTAAACTCTTTTCTTTTCTTTTCTTCTCTTCCCTATTCAATTTTCTTTATTCCTTTCCGCCCAGACCATGGTGAAGGGAGCCGGGAAGCATCCCGAGAAGGGGAAGGGTCCCGCACCCCGAGCCCGGCTCCCGTGCGGGCGTTTGAGGGGGGAGACAGTCGCACCCCGGGAGATTTTCAGCCCGGAGGAGGTGGGCGCACTAGTGTTCTATGTACAGCACCACCTCCCCAGGACCATAATGGCAGGCGGCAAGATCGGAGGCGGGTACGGGATGCGGGATCGCCGGAAGCGGTGGGATAAGGTGTGCCGGGCCATGTACCACCACTCTCGGGTCCGGCGCACCTACAGCCAGGCCACCCACCGCTGGACGGATGTCCTGACCCGTGAACGAGATCTGCTCGACCTGCTTGGCCTCGAGGTCCCCGGGCTTGGTGAGTAGTAGGAGTAGTAGTAGTAGCTATTTCTTTACTACTCTGTTTTCTCCTGCTGTGTTATTATATTGCAATTTTTTTTTTTACCAATAGCAATAATGCTGCTCAGTACATTGTAGGTATATTATATTTCAAAATCTTCTGTGCATTTCAGGTGCACTGCTCTCCTTCTCAGTAGTGTTGCTACTATGCTTATTTGTTTCCGATTTTGTGTTCATTTCATTGGCCTGTGAAATTATGTATGAGTGTAGTTTAAAGAACTGCGTAATGCTACACACTAAGGTTCAGATGTTTAATTACCGGCGCATCCCTGTAAAGTAGCAGGGATGCGCCAGTAATTGTGCGCCACGCCACGCCACTTACAATGCGGCGCACCATGGGCCCAAAACGTCACCAAAGCGTTACGCATCTGTGCCGTAAGGGCGGCGCATTGCTGGAGTTGCGTCGCAACGATGGCGCAGCTCCATCAATGCTCTGGGGTGCCCTATCTCCCCAAAGCTGCGTCAAGCCGTACGTCTGCTTCAAGCAGGCGCAGGGTTTGAGTCACGCATCATTGTCGTTAAAGTGAGTGATTGAAATCTTGTAGATTTCCCTCAGCCACTTTTAGGATGCGTTCCTGCACAGGAACGCCCTCCCTTGCGCCGGAACGCCTCCTGATGGCGCAGGGCTTTACAACGTGATGCATCTCCCATATGCGTCACGTTGTTAATATACGCCGCACCATTGCGCCTCTTTTGTGCTGCCGCTGCGTCACAAAAGTCATGCAACAATGGAGCAAAAGAGCCGCAAGGGGCTTCTAAATCAGCCCCTACAGACTCAAGTCCAGTCCTTCCTTTGTACACATGGCGATAAGAAGAAATAGTGGTGGTGGATTGATAGTTTGAGTATTTTAATGACTGGTTAATGTAGTGGGAAACTTTAGTGTTGTCGCTGATCTGCAATCACGGTGGACTTTGGCTGTCACTTCGCGTGCTGCGGACTGCTGCCTGCCAATCCTAGGCAAACCTTTTTAGTACTTTGTGTAGTGAGTTACATAAGAAGTTTACAATTCGACGGTCCGCAAATCAAGCAATACTAATAACGTAGTAGACCACATGAGATTGGTCAATAATATATCCCGTTGAATAGTTGTCTATTTTGAAATGTTTGATTTGGTTGACAAATATCATCCATGTTTTCTGTTTTTCTTTCTTTCATGTTGTACATCAGCTTCCCCCAGGGGCAAGAGGAGGACACAGGAGGAGGAGGAGGAGGAGGGTGCTGTTGAGGATGCAGGCCAGGATCGGGCAGGCGAGGGCTCCTTTGCTGGCCCCAGTAAGTTTTAATTTTAATATAGAGTACTTATTTTTTCCCAGCATTCCTCATTCGATTTTTTCTAAATCGTCTTTGATATTCTTGTAGACTGGATCTAAATTCTTATCCTGCCTCGACTATGACTCCGTGTGGTATTACTAGATTCTTCTTATTAGTCTGTCTGTGTAGCTAACTAAGATTGCACATTTGGCAATTCCATTGGACTCCCATTCTAGTCAGCAATAGCTCTATGCACAAAGTGCAGTCCTCTGGGATTGTCCATAATGTCTTTTCAAGTTTTCTAAATGTTTATGCTTTGACAATTGCCAACAATAAAAAGGTGAATGACCACCAAGAAAGAATAAGATACTACTTTACTTTTGGTTTGGATAGGAGGACAATCCATTCTACTACTGTTGCAGGGACAAATCTGCACAAACAGAACTATGGACACTAAATAATGCATTGCTTAGCTTATCAATTATAATAGGTGCTGTTAGACTTTCCACATACCTCAGTGATAACAGACTTTGTAGTTGAACCCCCAATCTCCTTACTGACTTGATAGTGTGGCAGAGTCATTTAGCTCCCAAAGTCGCCGATGATTATAATTATTCCCCAATGATATCAGAGGCACGGACTCATGCTTGCAAAAATTGCAAAACCTTTAGCTCATCCACTCTAGTCTGGAGGACCAAAAACCACAGAGTCTATTTAAGTTTAAAAGCTTTATTAAAAGTAAACACATTTATTAAAATCAAGTTTGTCATAAAAGTAAACGTTTAACTGAAAATGGAAAAGTGCTTAGTGCTGACGATTAATTGGACACATTTCTTGTGGTCGAGCCGAGCTCTCACCTGGTTTGAACTTGATCCTGCTCGTGTTCTTAGAAGTCAAGCTTCTGACTGTTAGGAGAAAAAGTGGTGCGTGTTAAAAATAAAAAGCAAGCATTCATCAGTTGTGCCAAAAAGTGCAGCAAGACAACAGCCTTCCCTGGAAAAAGGGACATTTTTACTTTAGAGTAGACAGTCACAAATTATTACATTGTATACTGTTTTTTTCACATTTCTTTCTTCCTCCTAGACCAAATATTATATAGTAGTGAGTAGTGTATTATAACATTATTAAATGTACTTTGTAGGTGGAACATCTGGAGGCGGGGCCAGCGCGGAGGTGGTGGTGGCATTGGACGAGGACAACTCTGGGGAGGAGGCGGTGGAAGTGCCGGACCATTCTGTGGGGGATGACACGGTGGTGGCGGGCAGAGGTAAGCTATATATTCCTTACTTATTGAGATTGAAGACTGCAGAGTGTGCTTTTTGCACTGGTGTATTATAAATAAACCAGGTAGTAGCCTCCTCTAAATGTACTTCGACTTAGCTGTGAAGTTTTTGGCGAGAAGAATCCCAATCAGACCTGAGATGAACTTGATGGATGGGATGAACGAAAAGTGAAAGAAGGGTGTAAGTAAGTGTGGAAGGACGAGACATGTAATGATGACTGGCAAAGAAGAATGATATGTGTTTGCTTGGTCCTCAAGGTGGCTGGGAAGGAAAGAATATGGTATGGTGCATGGCTGGGTGAATGATGAAGCAAGGATGTGTGGAAGGAGAACAGCCTGGGTGGGTGAAACAGAAACTGTATGTGTGCATAAACTTTGAATGGATGGATGCCTGGATAATTCATGGTACTATCTGACTCTTAGATAGCATATGTGTATCTAGAGAGAGTAGACGGTCACTGGATGAACTAAGTGTTACTTTGAAGAGCATGTAACACCGCACCCGCACGTCCGTTCCAGTGTAGGAAAGGCAAGTAAAAGAAGTTGTAATTTTGTCCAAATACTACCATGAATTATAGCAGTAGTTTGTATTGCAACTGCAAGCACAGCATATATCCGGTTATTACGGTGGACACTCCCTACCTCTCTTAATAACTTTAGTTTAGTAGTAGTACGTCATTCATGTGTGGGTGTATCACTGTTCACTCAATAATAAGCAAAGCACCTAAAGTCATCCCATATGTCATCAAATACATCCCATGTGAAGTGATAGATAATCAGATTATTTAGCTTCTTCATTTTCCTTTTCTAATATCATTTGCACTGTAGGGTGAAAGCTAAATTAATTAAGCAGTAGCCCTTTTAACAGAGTATTCTCAGTGCCACCCGTAATAGAAAAGTAAGAGCTTCACCACCTGCATGTACTGGACCGGTACAGTAATGCGAGTCTGTCTCACTCACCATGGTGTGCGTCTGTTTTTCTCAGGTGCAAGTTCACTGCGCTGGCATTATGCCGGCTTGCATAAGATAACGTACCAATTTTCCTAAACAAGAGAGAAGAAGAAGAATAAGACTGGTGTACTGTCATAGTCTACTGTAATGGAAGTCCATAGTGCTCGTAGAATTTGTTCCTTAAACTCCCACTAATGTTAGAGCAAGGATGAAGAAGTCGGAGGTATCCAGCCATCTCGCTCTCTGAGATCTTCCGGTTCAGGACTCCTGTCAATTCCCAGGGTGTCCAGAGCCCGGATGGGTGGAAGATCTTTTAGGCTCCTTGCAGCATCCAGATGGAACAAGCTACCAATGGCACTGCGACTAGAACCCTCAGAAACACTGTTCAGAGCCAAGCTGAAGACTGCTCTATTTTCACAGTAATTTTCTGCATTTATCAGTCTGGTACATATTAGCTCATTAGCGCGGGGACACGCCGCTGTTAATAACTTTAGTTTAGTAGTAGTACGTCATTCATGTGTGGGTGTATCACTGTTCACTCAATAATAAGCAAAGCACCTAAAGTCATCCCATATGTCATCAAATACATCCCATGTGAAGTGATAGATAATCAGATTATTTAGCTTCTTCATTTTCCTTTTCTAATATCATTTGCACTGTAGGGTGAAAGCTAAATTAATTAAGCAGTAGCCCTTTTAACAGAGTATTCTCAGTGCCACCCGTAATAGAAAAGTAAGAGCTTCACCACCTGCATGTACTGGACCGGTACAGTAATGCGAGTCTGTCTCACTCACCATGGTGTGCGTCTGTTTTTCTCGGGTGCAAGTTCACTGCGCTGGCATTATGCCGGCTTGCATAAGATAACGTACCAATTTTCCTAAACAAGAGAGAAGAAGAAGAATAAGACTGGTGTACTGTCATAGTCTACTGTAATGGAAGTCCATAGTGCTCGTAGAATTTGTTCCTTAAACTCCCACTAATGTTAGAGCAAGGATGAAGAAGTCGGAGGCATCCAGCCATCTCGCTCTCTGAGATCTTCCGGTTCAGGACTCCTGTCAATTCCCAGGGTGTCCAGAGCCCGGATGGGTGGAAGATCTTTTAGGCTCCTTGCAGCATCCAGATGGAACAAGCTACCAATGGCACTGCGACTAGAACCCTCAGAAACACTGTTCAGAGCCAAGCTGAAGACTGCTCTATTTTCACAGTAATTTTCTGCATTTATCAGTCTGGTACATATTAGCTCATTAGCGCGGGGACACGCCGCTGTGCGTCACCAAGCGCTCTACAAAACCCCCTAAATAGAAAAAATAGAAAATAGGTTACATAGATACTGTCCTCAATAGTTATGTACTGTGCTTTCAATGTGCTACTTGTACTGTGACAACTTTCTGCTCAATCATTTTGTGTTAATCTTAAGGAGCATTGGTTACAGACTATGTCTTTCTTTCTTCATGTAGTTGCTCCTTCCAAATCCAAGAGACCATCAAGGAGGAAGGAGCTGGCTCGAATGGCCCGGCAACGGAGGCTGGATGCCACTGTCGCTGAATATCGGCGGCTGGTGGCCCTGGAGGAGGAGGAGACGCAGTCTGGTAATACAACAACGTCCACTGGGACAGCTGCATCCTCCTCCGTGCGGGCTGCCAGCCAGCGCAGTGCTCCAGCGGTACGGAGCCGGGCTACCAAAGCCAAACGCCACCGCCGAGCAGCAAAGACAGCAGCTGCCCCCCACAGGATTTGCAAGGCACACCGGTGCCGCTTATCCCTCAGACTGTCCTACCTGGAGCAGGAGGTCCTGAACTATAAGAACTTGGTGGAGGGCCTCCGCTTCGAACATGCCACACTCTGCAAGGAGCATGATGCCCTGGCTGCTAAAGTCAACAGCACCCTGCCATAGTGTCCCTTGCCCCTTTTTTAGAGACTTTTGGGGGGTGGGAATTGGGAGTTGGGTTTTTGGGGACTTTTGAAGGACAATCGTTGGGGTTAGGGAGGGTCTTGCGGGAGATTATTTTGTTAGGGCTATAAAAATATACTTTTTGAAACTTTATCTGACCATACCTGTTTTTTACTGCTTTTGAGTCTGGTGGGTGGGGGTTTAACAGTAAGTTTGTTTTCCTGAATAGTCCTAGGACTTTAGTAGTACTACCGTCAATCTCTCGTCTCTCCTAATACTCCATTATACTACCTCCAACCCAACGCTTATCTTACCTGTAATTTCAGTTTGAAAGTAGGGCTAGGCCCAGGGCTGGCTCCACGGGAAATGGCGATTAAGGTTGCAATCCAGGGCGGCTGAAATTTCCTCCTCCTTGTGGTGGTACTAGTGGTGTGACACAGTGGCAGTTGTATGGCTATGGACAAAAAGAAAATGAAACCTGGTTTGTCCTTACTGCAGCATTACAACGGTACGATAGAGAATATAGCAGGTGACAGTACACTAGACTACAACAGTGCCGCAATGTAGCCTAACAAATGGTAAAGTATTTATAGTATAACTTGTACTTGTTTCTTTGACAATGGCTAATACTACAAGAAATAGTACTGAAGCTGGGTAAGTCTAGAATATATCCTCGGATTCCTTCACCAGCCTGTTGCTATGACCTTATCCTCCCCAGCAAGTGTGTGGAATTATTGATGTCAGTTAGTCACACATCAAGCAAAACCACACAACCCGGGGGAAGAGGGTTAGGGTTTGTAAAATGGATAGGAATGGGGGTTTCTTTTTGGGTAGGTTTTGTTGAGAGAAAAAAAAAAAGCACAGCATGGACAAACAATAAGTGAACATAAAGAAATTTTTAGTTACAAAGCTAACCATAAATCTTTTACGTGACATAAAGGAAGTGCATGCACTACTGAATGCATTGTTACAGAAAAGTAAGTAGTACTTTCGACAACCGTGAATGCCAGAATGCGACAGTACAGGGCAACATTAAATTAGGTTAAAAAAATAGCCGAAGTAAAACATATAGAATGGCTGTAGGGATCAATTTAGAAGCAGAGAGAGATCCAAGAAATGCAGTCACACACACTCATTGAATAAAATAATGGATACTGTATCTGTATTGTTGTAGTTGTCCTGTTGAATTTGGTAAGTAAGTTGCATGCAGCAAACAATTCCTCTTATTAGCGGCACTCCTCCATTCCAGCTGACGCTTCGTCCATCAATGTTGGTGACCAGAAGACACCCTGTACACTGCCTGCCTGGCGGATGCTGAATTGCGGCTCGCTAATGTGAAGCCTGACTCCATCCTTTTTTCCCCATTGCAGACTGAAACCCGGCCTGTAATTATTGAACGAAAAAAAGCACTGATAAATAAATATAAGGTATGTAAGCTGTGTAGTGCAAAAAGTCACACTTTGATTTTCCTAATAGACAGTACAACATTTTTGAAAGTGCGTACTCTGTCTGAGTCACCTTTTCAAGGATAAATAAGTATGGGCAAATTAATTTAGCGGATCTTTCCCCTCAAGCTAGGTGTACTGTAAATTGTGTTTTAGAGCAAAATTAGACCTTACCAGCAGTGCTTCCACCCAGACCCTTACTAAAGCCAGTTGCAAAAATGTAGAAGACCCCCAATCAGATCTCAAAAAACGAGGCCTAGCAGAAAACTGGTGACAAAACGTACTTCGAAAGTAAAAGTAGGCCCAAATACCCCCTTACCCACCGTGGATTGTATTCAAACCACTTGCAGTAAGCAAAAGTATCCATAACCAGCATCGCTCCAAGATTCGAAAACCCCCCCACACAAACACATGCAATAGAAATACTGCTAACCCTAACGAGCCCTAAGTTAAGAATAGTGGCAGAGGCTTTCTTTAACTATGCCAAATCCCCCCTTTCCTACCATGGATTTTCTTCAAATGACTTGCAACCAAAATTACACATTCTCACAAGTGCTCTAAGACCCCAGAGCTCAGTTGCAAAAATCTAGAACACCCCAAAACACATGCAATCCTGCTGCTAGGGCTAACCCTAACGAACCCTAAGTTACAAAAAGTGCCAAAGGCTTTTCCTTATGGATTTTGTCCCAACCACTTCTATCCAGTATTAGACCTTCCCAGGAATGCTCCAAGACCCTCCAACCCACCCGCCAAAAATCACAACACCCCCAAACAGCCCAAAAGCAAAATCTCATACTTACAATATTTCTCGGCCTTCGGTCCAAAGGCGCTGTGTAGCTAGGCCATAACTCCAGTTTACCACCACGGATTTCCTGAAAAGCAAATGCAATCAAGATTAGAGTGTCCCAGCAGTGCTCCCAGACCCCGAAACCCACCCACAAACACCAGGAAGCCCCCCAAACAGGCCCCCGAAAACGCTACATTGAGCAAAATGTCAGAAATAGCAACAAAAAAAATCAGCGTGGATTTTGTCCCAACAACTTCTATCCGGTATTAGACCTTCCCAGGAATGCCCCAAGACCCGCCAACCCACCCGCCAAAAAGCACAACACCCCCAAACAGCCCAAAAGCAAAATCTCATACTTACAATATTTCTCGGCCTTCGGTCCAAACGCGCTGTGTAGCTAGGCCATAACTCCAGTTTACCACCACGGATTTCCTGAAAAGCAAATGCAATCAAGATTAGAGTGTCCCAGCAGTGCTCCCAGACCCCGAAACTCACCCACAAACAGACGGAACCCCCCCAAAGAGCACCTCAAAGCCAAGCAAGTCAGCAAAAACACCCAAATATTTCCGCCTCGGATTTGGTCCAAACCACTTTTATCCGGTATTAGAGCTTCCCAGCAATGGCCCCAGAGTCGCCAACCCAGGAGAAAACGAGTAGAAGACCCCCAAACAGCCAAAGAGCAAAAGTATAAAAATGGGGACTTAGTCATTTTTTTGCCAATTTTCCCAAATCACTCCGCACGCGCTCTGCAGCTAGGCCCTAACTCCCCTCTGCCACCATGGATTTGCTTCAAACCTCTTGCAAAGTAAAGTATCCATAGCCAGCAGTGCTCCCAGACCCCGAACCCACCCACAAACACCAGGAAGCCCCCCAAACAGGCCCCCGAAAACGCTACATTGAGCAAAATGTCAGAAATAGCAACAAACAAAATCAGCGTGGATTTTGTCCCAACCACTTCTATCCGGTATTAGACCTTCCCAGGAATGCCCCAAGACCCGCCAACCCACCCGCCAAAAAGCACAACACCCCCAAACAGCCCAAAAGCAAAATCTCATACTTACAATATTTCTCGGCCTTCGGTCCAAATGCGCTGTGTAGCTAGGCCATAACTCCAGTTTACCACCACGGATTTCCTGAAAAGCAAATGCAATCAAGATTAGAGTGTCCCAGCAGTGCTCTCAGACCCCGAAACTCACCCACAAACAGCCGGAACCCCCCCAAAGAGCACCTCAAAGGCAAGCAAGTCAGCAAAAACACCAAACAATTTCCTCCTCGGATTTGGTCCAAACCACTTTTATCCGGTATTAGAGCTTCCCAGCAATGGCCCCAGAGCCGTCAACTCACCCGCAAAGAAGTAGAACACCCCCACAAGTGCTGAGTCTTTCTTCATTGGGCGTAAACCAGCCCTCTGCTTTGATGGAAATCGAAGTCTGGAGGAGGAGGATAGAGGAGCATGTTCTTCTGAACTTGTGAACCTGAGGAATGCAGACTGCGGCACCTTCAAATCAATAAGCAAACAAGTGAAGACAGTTCTGCTGATGGGCTTGTTTTTGTGATTAGGTGATTAAAGTTTGAATTATATTAACTGTGCACAACAAAGAAAGACAGACACACAGGAATAAAAGTGAATAAGGACGAAAAAGAAAGTTATTGATTCATTGTCTCATTTTCAGGGCTCGGTGTCACGGTCCACGAATAAGAATAAGGCTTTGTCATCATACTCTGCGAATTCAGGCAGGGTGAGCTCAGTGTCACCTGACAGAGAAGAAATTCCCTCATCTATGTTGCTGTCCACCTCGTCTTTATCCGGCGTGCTTTCTCGTACTCTGTAATCTGGTGGTATGAGGTGCTGATTCATCTTGATCATTGTTAACCTCTCCACATTTTTGGGCGAGAGGCGGCTCCGTTTGGAAGTTACAATGCCACCAGCAGCACTGAAAACACGTTCAGAAGACACGCTTGCGAGTGGGCAAGACAAGTAGTTTAAAGCCAGGTTGGAGAGCTGTGGCCACAATTATTTTTTCCCATGCCAATACGCCAATTGGTCAGCATTAACATAGACCTCTGTTGAGTCATTCAGATAGTCCTTCACCATCGACTCAAGGTGCTCCTCCAAGGTTCCTCCACTTTGCTTAGCTGTTGCAGTGACCTTTTGAGAACCAAACCCAAGCCGAGCTAGCCAATCCTCTTCAGCCTCCAATGTTACTGTTGTGTTTGGTGGTGCAGATGATCTGGTTGCCGGTGTCTTTAACGGCTGAGAGGTCACTTGTGCCGCAGCCACAGGTGCAGAAGTGGATTGTTGTGACTGGGGATGGCCTGCTGATGCTGATGTACTGCCTTTTCCTTCAATTTTCTACTGTTCTCTTTCAAACCTCTTTGCTGAGGAGGCTAGCCACTGTTTGTACTTTGTAACATCTTCATCAGCAAAAGGAAAGAATGCTTGGCCTGCCAGCGCCTTTTTGTAGCGTGGATCCAGAATAGTAGCACAAATGTAATGCTGGTTTGAGTGGATCATTTTAAGACGTTCATCACCTTGTAGGCGCTCTAATAATTTCTCCGCCAGAACAAAAGGGTCTTGGTTTTTTTCATCTTTTTGAAACACAGAACACACCTCCTTCAGTTGGTGCTCCAGCATGTACAACAATGGGATAGCTTTTCCCAAATTACAGTCCTCCTTGCTGACTGCACGCGTGAAGAACTCAAAAGGACGAAGCATGCGTGTCAGGCTTTTAACTCTGACCCATTGCGCCGCACCCATCCTCAGGTCCTCCTTCTGAGCAGTACCCTGTGTTAAGAAATAGTGATCGAGTACCGTATACTGCTCATACAGACGCTCAAGCATGTAGAAGGTTGAGTTCCAACGTGTTGCCACCTCCTGGATGAGTGCTTTCACTGGCATTCGACGTTCATATAGCAGGCTCCTCAGATGCTTCCGGGCCTTAAAAGAATGGCTGAAATGGTTGCACATTTTTCGGCAGGTGTCCACTACCCTGTACGCTGCACTGTCTTTATCACTCAAGAATTTTTTGACAACCAGGTTTATATAGTGCACCAAACACGGCACTCTGAAATAGTGACCCAGCTCCATGGCCTTAACTACATTGGCGCCATTATCCGTGGAAACATAACCAATCTGGCATTTTTTTGGGGACAGCCAGTCAAGGACCTTTGCGTTAAACACATCCAAAATGTTTTCTGCTATGTGACGTTTCTCCAAACCAAACATGGCTAATGTTGCTTGTTTCCGAGCAGCTTTAAAAACTTGGTCCGGGTCACCACCTGCGTTTAGCTTTGCTTTAACCCCTGAAAAAGAGACCCAGTGTGCAGTGATGCACATGTAATCAGCACCTGCGCCACTGGTCCACATGTCTGTTGTCAGATGTATAGTGTGAACAGCACTCTTCTGCAAAGCTGCCCCAATCACCTCCAGAACATCTTCATGTAGTGCTGGAACCGCAACTCGGGCAAAATAGAACCGGCTAGGAACCTTCCATTTAAGGCAGAGCGCTGCCACTAATTCTAGAAAACCAACCCCTTCTACAAAAGAAAAAGGGAGAAGGTCCAGAGCTAGCATTTTAGCCAGCTTAGTGTTATACAGACGCGTCAGTGGGTGGTTGCGTTCAAATTGCGCTTCTGTAAACTACATCTTTTTAATGTTGCCCTGGACCAAGGATTTACGGGATGATGATGATGATATCTTCGACCCAGTTACGCTCGCTGATGAACTTTTTTGCATTTGTGTATCACTCTCTCCCACACTCTTAGTGTGGCTCACATGGGGTGTGCTGCTGACAGGGGTACTGGGTGTAAGTGAAGTGTTTGACACGTCTTCTTCCTCCTCGTCATCATCAGATGAAACATCAACGTTTTCATTACGTGCAATTCGGGCTTCCTTGATCGCTTGTAGGTGCGCAAACCATTGGACAGCGTGCTGTCTCTCAAGATGACCTCTCTGGCCTCCGGTACCATAGTTGGTACCAAACTTACCACGACTAACTCGAAGCTTACAAATGCTACAAATGGCTACGTTTTCCTTTTTTGGGCAAACACTAAAGAAGTCCCAAAATGCAGACTTGAAATGTCTTTGGGGGCCGGAGGAGGCGGCGATACTGGTGGTGGTGGTCCTGCTGCTAATGCCAGATGAAGTGGAGGATGTGGATTGCCGAACTTCAGTACGTTTTGCACTTTCACCACCACTAATTGAGGTCGAGGTGGATGGAGGTCCCTTCTTGCGAGGAAGAAATATGGAAGCGGTAGGTGTTGGTGTACTAGTTAACTCCAATGATTGTTGTGTTTCCATTGCCTCCTCGTCGACATCATCATCACGCTCAGCAGCTTCTCGGGCTAGGGTCAAAATGTCTCTTTGCTGCATGCCCGCTGGGGCTGCAGTGACCTTTATGATGACTGGCTCGTCGTCAAGAGAGGCTTCATCAGCAGCAGTATCCGTCACTTCTTGTTGAGCCTCATCATACTCCATAGCTATGAGTTTTTCGACGACCTTCCTTTTACGCTTAGGTACCTTTGTCAGATCATGGTGTGCCTCACTCTCAGACGGCCGTGATGGTTCCCAATCTTCATCCAGATCATCAGAAGGAGGTGGGTTTGAAGAAGATGTAGACACCCCCCTTGATCTTTTCCTTGCTAGGGATGTGGAAGACAATGAATGATCATCAGGAGGAGTGGCTTCCTCAAATGATACCTCGGTTTGATTGTCGATTTCCTGATGTGCCCCTACTTCGGGAGGAACAACTATTGTGGGCACTTGTGACCCTCCATGTACCTCTGCTTGCGCATCTCCTTGCGCTGCCTCTCCTTCCACATGTACTTGGGCTTGTACTTGCACATGTGGTTGTTGTTGCGGCTGTGGTTGTTCAACATGTGTCAGATGAGTTACAACAACCTGTGTTGATTCAGGGACATTGCTGCTACTTTCTTGCGATGAGCCAACATCACTGGTCGATGGTGATTGAAGAAGTACACTGACTGCCTCTGCAGCACTCAAGGGCTTTGACTTAAGTTGGCGTGGTGGTGGTGGTGGAGGCACTGAGCCGAATGGAGCGGGGGTGCTGCTCCCAGCTTGGTCCCCAGCAGATCCCGCTGCTGCTGCAGGCGTACTTTTTTTTTTTCACCTAAAAAACGCGGCGGCCGGCACACCAGCCTCCTTGGTAACTTGCTTCTTCTGCTCCTTACTGGCAACTTTCTTGCTAGAGGAGCTACGGAGAATTTGTTTTGGGGCCATCTTCTTCAGAGCAGGTCAGAACAGCAGGCCGCAGTTGCACGAGTTGTCTGTGGCCAGACGTGACGTCGCGTGATGTTATGCTGCACACACACACCGCTGCAGGACTTCTTCCTGGCTCTGCTGGTTCTCTTGAGTCTTGTGCACCTAAAAGCAATGGAAGACAGAGGAACATCAGTTCAGTTATACACCCCAAAAAAATCGAAAAAAAACAGAAAAATCAGCACAATCCCATGCCCTCCATGATGTTTAAATTCAAGACACCCCACAGAAAGACTAGCCCCATGCAACACTCACTAGTCACTACCCCTGGTGAAAAGGCCACAACAACAGGCCAACAAAACGAAAATCACAGAAAAATCAGCACAATCCCAAGCCATCAAGCCCCTCCATGATGTTTAAATTCAAGACAACCCACAGAAAGACTAGGCCCATGCACCACTCACTACCCCTGGTGAAAAGGCCACAACAGGCCAAAAAAACGAAAATCACAGAATAATCAGCACAATCCCAAGCCATCCAGCCCCTCCATGATGTTTAAATTCAAGACAACCCACAGAAAGACTAGGCCCATGCACCGCTCACTACCCCTGGGCATAATGGATGAAAGCTAGGCAAAATGGGTGCAGGCCTGAGAACACTGCCTCTATTCAAAATGGCCCCTCCCTCCCAGCACATGGCCAGGGCCTGTAGCAGCACTCAAAATGGCCCCCAACCACATGGCCTGTCCACAACAGGCCAAAAAAACGAAAATCGCAGAAAAATCACCACAATCCCAAGCCATCCAGCCCCTCCATGATGTTTAAATTCAAGACAACCCACAGAAAGACTAGGCCCATGCACCACTCACTACCCCTGGGCATAATGGATGAAAGCTAGGCAAAATGGGTGCAGGCCTGAGAACACTGCCTGCATTCAAAATGGCCCCCTCCCTCCCAGCACATGGCCAGGGCCTGTAGCAGCACTCAAAACGGCCCCCAACCACATGGCCTGTCCACAACAGGCCAAAAAAACGAAAATCGAAGAAAAATCAGCACAATCCCAAGCCATCCAGCCCCTCCATGATGTTTAAATTCAAGACAACCCACAGAAAGACTAGGCCCATGCACCACTCACTACCCCTGGGCATAATGGATGAAAGCTAGGCAAAATGGGTGCAGGCCTGAGAACACTGCCTCTATTCAAAATGGCCCCTCCCTCCCAGCACATGGCCAGGGCCTGTAGCAGCACTCACAATGGCCCCCAACCACATGGCCTGTCCACAACAGGCCAAAAAAACGAAAATCGCAGAAAAATCAGCACAATCCCAAGCCATCCAGCCCCTCCATGATGTTTAAATTCAAGACAACCCACAGAAAGACTAGGCCCATGCACCACTCACTACCCCTGGGCATAATGGATGAAAGCTAGGCAAAATGGGTGCAGGCCTGAGAACACTGCCTGCATTCAAAATGGCCCCCTCCCTCCCAGCACATGGCCAGGGCCTGTAGCAGCACTCAAAATGGCCCCCAACCACATGGCCTGTCCACAACAGGCCAAAAAAACGAAAATCGCAGAAAAATCAGCACAATCCCAAGCCATCCAGCCCCTCCATGATGTTTAAATTCAAGACAACCCACAGAAAGACTAGGCCCATGCACCACTCACTACCCCTGGGCATAATGGATGAAAGCTAGGCAAAATGGGTGCAGGCCTGAGAACACTGCCTGCATTCAAAATGGCCCCCTCCCTCCCAGCACATGGCCAGGGCCTGTAGCAGCACTCAAAATGGCCCCCAACCACATGGCCTGTCCACAACAGGCCAAAAAAACGAAAATCACAGGAAAATCAGCACAATCCCAAGCCATCCAGCCCCTCCATGATGTTTAAATTCAAGACAACCCACAGAAAGACTAGGCCCATGCACCACTCACTACCCCTGGGCATAATGGATGAAAGCTAGGCAAAATGGGTGCAGGCCTGAGAACACTGCCTGCATTCAAAATGGCCCCCTCCCTCCCAGCACATGGCCAGGGCCTGTAGCAGCACTCAAAATGGCCCCCAACCACATGGCCTGTCCACAACAGGCCAAAAAAACGAAAATCGCAGAAAAATCAGCACAATCCCAAGCCATCCAGCCCCTCCATGATGTTTAAATTCAAGACAACCCACAGAAAGACTAGGCCCATGCACCACTCACTACCCCTGGGCATAATGGATGAAAGCTAGGCAAAATGGGTGCAGGCCTGAGAACACTGCCTGCATTCAAAATGGCCCCCTCCCTCCCAGCACATGGCCAGGGCCTGTAGCAGCACTCAAAATGGCCCCCAACCACATGGCCTGTCCACAACAGGCCAAAAAAACGAAAATCGCAGAAAAATCAGCACAATCCCAAGCCATCCAGCCCCTCCATGATGTTTAAATTCAAGACAACCCACAGAAAGACTAGGCCCATGCACCACTCACTACCCCTGGGCATAATGGATGAAAGCTAGGCAAAATGGGTGCAGGCCTGAGAACACTGCCTGCATTCAAAATGGCCCCCTCCCTCACAGCACATGGCCAGGGCCTGTAGCAGCACTCAAAATGGCCCCCAACCACATGGCCTGTCCACAACAGGCCAAAAAAACGAAAATCACAGAAAAATCAGCACAATCCCAAGCCATCCAGCCCCTCCATGATGTTTAAATTCAAGACAACCCACAGAAAGACTAGGCCCATGCACCACTCACTACCCCTGGGCATAATGGATGAAAGCTAGGCAAAATGGGTCCAGGCCTGAGGCCACTGCCTGCATTCAAAATGGCCCCCTCCCTCACAGCACATGGCCAGGGCCTGTAGCAGCACTCAAAATGGCCCCCAACCACATGGCCTGTCCACAACAGGCCAAAAAACGAAAATCACAGAAAAATCAGCACAATCCCAAGCCATCCAGCCCCTCCATGATGTTTAAATTCAAGACAACCCACAGAAAGACTAGGCCCATGCACCACTCACTACCCCTGGTGAAAAGGCCACAACAGGCCAAAAAAACAAAAATCACAGAAAAATCAGCACAATCCCGAGCCATCCAGCCCCTCCATGATGTTTAAATTCAAGACAACCCACAGAAAGACTAGGCCCATGCACCACTCACTACCCCTGGTGAAAAGGCCACAACAGGCCAAAAAAACGAAAATCACAGAAAAATCAGCACAATCCCAAGCCATCCAGCCCCTCCATGATGTTTAAATTCAAGACAACCCACAGAAAGACTAGGCCCATGCACCACTCACTACCCCTGGGCATAATGGATGAAAGCTAGGCAAAATGGGTGCAGGCCTGAGAACACTGCCTGCATTCAAAATGGCCCCCTCCCTCCCAGCACATGGCCAGGGCCTGTAGCAGCACTCAAAATGGCCCCCAACCACATGGCCTGTCCACAACAGGCCCAAAAAACGAAAATCACAGAAAAATCAGCACAATCCCAAGCCATCCAGCCCCTCCATGATGTTTAAATTCAAGAAAACCCACAGAAAGACTAGGCCCATGCAACACTCACTACCCCTGGTGAAAAGGCCACAACAGGCCAAAAAAACGAAAATCACAGAAAAATCAGCAAAATCCCAAGCCATCCAGCCCCTCCGTGATATTTAAATTCAAGAAAACCCACAGAAAGACTAGCCCCATGCAACACTCACTACCCCTGGTGAAAAGGCCACAACAGGCCAAAAAAAACGAAAATCACAGAAAAATCAGCACAATCCCAAGCCATCCAGCCCCTCCATGATGTTTAAATTCAAAACACCCACAGAAAGACTCAGTGCACCCACCACTGCGTACCCCTGGGCAAAAGGCCCCAAAACAGCCCAAAAATCGAAAATTCCAAAATTGTAGTTGCAGCAACTGTAATGCCCCAAACAAACTTACTTGTGAAATTTCTAATCCAAAAGTGATCCAAAGAAAGTAAAAAAGGCCTCAAATCCAAATATCCAGCAGCATCCACAAAAAGTAATCCTTCCAGCTCCAGATCCAAATGAAAAGTGACCAGGAGATGGACAAAGCACTGGGAGGAGCCTGCTGGACAGGAACAGGAAGTTGAAGACTGTGGGGCACTTCCTTCCTCCCACCCCCCCCCCTCCCCAAAATGGACTCCTCGCAAAAAAAGTGCAGGCAAATGTCAACCTGAGGAGTTATTCAGATAAAAATCATCATTTCCAGAAGGTTTATGATGCTTGCTGGTGGATTTCTTGTGCAGAATTGCAAATTTTGTATTTTCGCGAGTGCGAGATTGTTGCTGCTCGCCGCATCTCCAAGCTCGCAATTGCGAAGTACCGCGATACGTGATCACGGCGTACTTGCGTTGACAAACTCTCGCTGTGCAAGTTGGCAAGCCGCGATTATGTAATTGCGCTCGCCAAATTCCCGCGGGATCTCGCAGCAAGATCCAAAATGGCGCAGCACTCGCAAAATATCAAGAAAAACAACTCGGCAAACGCTGAATGACGGTAAGTAAACGCCGCGCGCCGCAAAATTGTATCACCACGAAAAAAAAAATCCGCTGCGTGCGAATTTGCGGATTTTCGGTAAATTCGCGAGCGTTCGCGGATTGCGAATTTACCGAAAATCCGCAAAATCCGCGAGCGGAACGGATTTTCCGCCCATGCTTACCTCTAATACCCCAAGGGTGAGGGATTGCTTAGTGGACCATGAGACAGGGGGTAACCATGCTAGTGTAGGTACTTCCTTATGTGGCCACTCAGGCAATATAGGCTTACCTGGACAAGGATAGCCTTATCTCCTTTCGTTTGGGGGGGGTTGTGTAGGAAGGTGGACACCTGCCTATGGTTACCCCAGAATTTTTGCCTTGTGTTTAGCTGGTTTTCGACTTAGTTGGCCTGGTTACATGCTAATCAGGGCCCCAGGCTATCTGCTCTCTCCTTAAAATGGACTCCATGCACCCTAGGTGCATAACCAAATTGGTACTGGACACCTTGTAAGCCCCTATACAGTGCACTATAGGTGCCAAGGGCATAGGTGCATCCAAGGCCTACCAGGGGCTGCAGCATATCTTTTGCCACCCCTGGCTGGTTCTTAAATTGACACAACTGGCTGATCACTCAGCTGGGGCAAGTTGGTGTAATCACCTCTTGTTTAGATATAGTATACCTATATCTCAACCTATATCTGGACATATATAAGCCTATAAGTCACTTCTATGGCAGGCCTTATCAATCCTTGAGGCAGAATGCTTGGTTTAACGTGAGATGGTGCTCGAGCATGAGCTGAGCCTGTCTGCAGCTGTCGGGAACAACTCCCTTAGCTGTTCCGGGATAATGCCATACCATATACTCTTAAGTGCATTATAATCCATCGCGGTTATGTGCTAACCTTGGTTTGGCTTTATCAAAACATGTCGTGTAAGGTGTCATACGATTTGTAATACTATCCCCTCGACAGTCCTGTCAACGGGGATAGCATTCCACCCTTCTAGAGGGAGAAGACATGTTACTTTACTAAAACGCGGTTAATCCTAACCAGAGCCTCAGCATCACAAAATAAATGCTGCTGCCACCGACACAAGTCTGACCTCCTGCTGCTGACCGAAACTTGGCAGAGGAGGCCTGGACAAAGGGTTTCCTGTCGCGGGGAGGTGCTACACCACCCCAGACAGGAGATAGTGTATTGGGGCAGGGAGGGCTGAAAGAAACTAGACAGTGCCTGGGGTGCACAAGGCTTCCCCTTGCATAATCCGGTCAAACCGGTTCTGGGGCACACCAGCCCCAGTCCCAGCGCTACCCTGGACAAAGGGAAAGGGGTGTAACCACCCCCTTCCTGGGTCCCACCCATAGGAGGGACCTAGCAGGTAATCCAGCCCCCTAGATTGGTATAAGAATGGGAGCAGTGCCAACGCACTCAGATTATCCTGACTGAAACTTATGAAACAAAACTCTGGACCCTTCGACATCCTACTCGACGTAGAAGACTGAAGAATCTCCCTTGTGGTCAAGGAGTGACCACCCTGTGCAAACAGGCACCATCCAGCACCTCGACATTTGCTTTGTTGCAGTTCCCGCCAGAACTTGAGCGACAGAGATCGACAAGACCCAGCGTGCCTGCCTTCTAACAGCCCGATCCACAGTCCCTGCAGATCTGAGACCCGTGGAGGTGACCTGAAGTGTGGGGCCCGCCATCTTGGAAAGACCACGAGGCGCTGACCGTGCAGCATCCGAGGCCCCCTTGAAGCTGTGCATTGGGGTCTGAGAAGCCCCAGCCCTGAGCCACTCTTGCACCGAAGCTCAACCCTCTACACTCACTGAGTGCTGCGTGGGACCCTTTTGCATCTTTTGGCTCAACGCGTTGGTCCGGTCGCTTGCACGTTGGCTTTTGGCACCTGTACCGACGAACCTCGAAATCTAACTTGTGAGACTGGTTGCTCCAGACTTGCCCTCGCTCCCCTGAAAAGGAACACCCGCTCTGACCCTCCTGTTCAGAGTATTAAGCGATTTTCGAGTCCTGCGTGGGTTGCGCTTGCCAAGGGTTGTTTGCTCCAATCTGGAAGCCGACACTGCCAACAGTGAGAGCCTTCGTGGGACAGTTCATGATTCACTCCTGGACATCCTCGGTGCCCCAGAGTCCACGTGGCAGCGGAGACAAGCTTCACGACATCAAACTGAAAGCTCCCGACATTGCCTGGTTCCTTCCTGGTTCCACCCTGGTCACTGCTGAGTGACCCAGACTTTGTCCCCTCTGCTTTCAGATCATCTTTATCTTCGATCCACCCTTGGATCACACCGGACACTTCTCTTCTCGACGCCTGCAGCATCTTCATCTTCAGGCACCATCGGCCTGCGTGATGAAACCCAACACTACTTCGCACCTGTGCACCCGCTTCCTGTGGGTGAGGTAACTCAGCAACGCCGGTGTTCCTACACAGGTACACACCTCTAGTGTATGTGTCTAAAGTTTTGTCCTTCTAGGTCTGTCGGAAGGTTCCTTAAACAGTAACTTTATAACTTTTACGCACCATTGACATTGCATTGGTGCATGTGTGTGCTTTAAGCGCTGCACCCGAATCCGCGGGCTTTTCCCGACTTCAGCATTGCTAGTCCCGACTGTTCCCAGCGATTCCCTAGGCCCTAGGCCTAACCACTGTTCGATTGGTAGTTCTTATACCACCTTTTTAATATATGGTTTGCGTGGCCCCTGGGCCTCATCCATAATTGTGCAACTTTTATATGTTTAACTGTGCTTTTGTTTAAACGCTTGTGCCTCTGCACTCATAAAGAGTACAGAGGATTATTCTAGTAATAAATACATATGTTTTTATATTATATAACTTGTGTGGTGTCCTTTCATTTGATATTACAGGATTGTGATTGGTAAAACAGCTTGCTTAACACGACCTCTTGAGTTAAGCCTTTAAGGCTGCTTAGTCCATGCTACCCTTGGGATAGCTTGTCTATAAGGTTGACTTACAACCATCACCATAAGGGATTGTTTGGACTGATACAAGGTGCCCCCAAAATTTGAGACATCATATATCAGGCCAACTTCTCACAATAGGGGAGAATTATAGTGGGCAAAATAAGTTCTCAAACTCTTGGCGGATTTCAAATAGTTCACGTGAACACAAGCACGCGCTTTTCCCTCGCTCCCGAGCTGCCTGCCTCCGAGAGCTTCACTTCAAAGGGCTCCGCTCCCCCGTCCACTGTTTCTCACTTCACGGCCGCCAGGCCTTGTCTCCCATTTCTCCTTCCCCGCCCACTGCTTCACACTTTTCACGGCCGCCAGGCCGTGTCTCGCATTTTTCCTCCCCACAGCAATGCCAAGAGCTTGTATCTACTTGTTTTCAACTAGTAACAAGTTGTATTAGATGCCTTGTAGATGTGTTTCTTTTTGAAACGTGAAAAAGCAGCACGCAAAGAACTGTTTGTTTCAAGGCCAGGGTGGCTGAAGTTGTGATCCCTTAGAACTGTCCACTCAGGAGCTGTCCTACTGCACCATCCTTGGAATGCTGCCATTTTCTGTCAGGAGGACACATGACGTGGAAGTGTCAATTTGTCTGCCACTGGCTACACAGAGCTATACTTCTATTTATTTGACGGCCGCATAAATAGTAGATAAGCTTCACCCAGCCGGCTAACTAGCTTCTAGTTTTCAGCAAAGACAATATAAAAGGGACAGTATAATGGCAGAGGATATGGCGTCTGAGTACAATGAGAGCCCTGTTGTTGGCACTGTTCCCCTTCAAGACGAACCAGCCTTGAGAGTGTGGCTTTTCTCGGATTCCCAGAAGCAGACACTAAATGCTTATGTGGTCATTTGAGACTAAGTTAAACATGTAGCATTTCTGGAAATGCTAAAAGGGCCTCTTTCATTTAGAGCGGCGCAAACCCAGCATTCCGAGCCCGACATGTCGAAGCATTCTCCGTACAAGCCACATCTGCATTTTATGGCAGCCTATGTCTGTGTCTGGCTACTATGTCTTATCTCAGATCCGACAGGTGACTTGAAAGGAAACCTGGATCTTTAGGAAACAGCAGGGCGCGTCAATGAGCACTGGGGCGGACGGGCACAGGAGAGCAGGCTGAGGGCATGTGAGCTACAGGCCTCATGGATCGACTACACGGAGCTGCAGGCTACAGGGAAATGCAAGCATAGAAAACGACATACTGCATCAGTGCTCGAATACAGGGAGAGACAGGCACAGGAGAGCGGGTTGAGGCACTGGAAGCTACAGGCCTCCTCTGAGGTACAGGCTGTTTCAGGGATCGACTACAGTGAGCTACAGGCTACCGCGAGACGCAAGCATAGAAAACGACAGGCTGCATCAGTGCTCGAGAAAAGGGAGGGACAGGCAACATCAGTACTCAAGCACAGAGAGCTATAGCTATAGGCCTTATCCCAGGTACAGGCTTCTTCGCGGATTGACTACAGAGAGCTACAGGTTACAGCAGTATGTAAGCATAGAAAACTACAGGCTGCATCAGTGCTCGAGTAGAGGGAGAGACAGGTACAGCAGTACTATAGCACAGAGAGCTACAGGCCTCATCCCAGTTACATTCTACTCATGAACCGACTGCAGGGAGCCACAGGCTACAGCGAGATGCTATCATAGAAAACGACAGGTTGCATCAGTGCATGAAGGTATTAGAGCACTTTCCATGAGCACCAGTTGCGTTACAATGGGGCACATTCATTTTTTGTTAGACACGGGGATATTAAGTGATTTGTCCAGAATCACAGGGTGGTGAGCGTGCCTGCTGGGACAAGAACCCAGTTCCCCAGCTTCAAGTTTGACTGCTCTGACCGTTAGGCCACATCCTCGCCCGCTTCTCAAGCACAGAGAGCTGCAGGCCTCATCTGAACTACAGACTGCATCAGGGTTCATGTAAATGGAGCAACGAGCTACAGCACTACTCACTCAAGAATAGACAGCTAAAGGCCTCATCCCAGGTACAGGCTGCACCAGGGGTCATGTACAGCGAGCAACAGGCTACAGCCGCACTCAAGCACTGAAAGCGAAAGGCCTCATCTGAGGTACAGGCTGCAGCAGGGATCAGGAACAGGGGGCTACAGGCTTCAGAAGCACTCAAGCTTATAGAGTCACAGACCTCTTCTGAGGTACAGACAGCAACAGGCATCAGGTACATGGACCTACAGGCTACAGAAGTACTAAAGCTTAAGGAGCCACAGGCCTCTTCTGCAGTACAGGCAGCAACAGGCATCAGGTACATGGACCTACAGGCTACAGAAGTACTAAAGCTTATAGAGCCACAGGCCTCTTCCGAGGTACAGGCAGCAACAGGCATCAGGTACATGGAGCTACAGGCTTCAGAAGTACTAAAGCTTATAGAGCCACAGGCCTCTTCTGAGGTACAGGTAGCAACAGGCATCAGCTACATAATAATAATAATAATAATAATAATAATAATAATAATAATAATAATAATAATAATCCTCATTTGTAAAGCGCACAATCACCCGTTAGGGTCTCTAGGCGCTGGGGGCCATCGGGAAGATTAAGCAAGCTATTGCCCAGAGTCACATGGTGCTGGACTAATCTGCCGCCCGTGCCAGGGATCGAACCGTGTTCCCCAGCTTCCGGAGTCAGTCGCCCTAGCAACAGGCATCAGGTACATGGAGCTACAGGCTACAGAAGTACTAAAGCTTAAAGCTTACAGAAATATAATTACATTCGAGCTATAGGCTGCATCATGCATCAAGTGCAGCAAGATACAGGCTACAGCAGTACTCAAGCATCGGAAAAACTACAGGCTGCACCAATCCCAGCGTACAGGAGCCACGGATCACACCATTACTCGAGCAAGTCCAAGAAAATACAGTCCCATTCAAGCTGCAGGCTGCATCATAACAAAACAAAGCATAGCATAACATAACAAAGCATAGCAAAACAAAACATAGCATAGTATAACAAAACATAGCATAGCATAACAAAACACAACAAAACATAGCAGAAAACATAGCATAACATAACAAAACAGCATAACATAACATAAAACAAAGCATAGCATAACAAAATATAGCATAACAAAACATAGCAAAACACAACAAAACATAGCAGAGCATAACAAAACTCAACAAAACTTAGCATACATAACAAAACATAGCATTGCAAAGCAGAGCATAGCATAGCATAACAAAACACAACAAAACATAGCTTAGCATAACAAAACACAACATAGCATAGCATAACAAAGCAAAGCTTAGCATAGCATAACAAAACATAGCATAGCAAAACATAGCATAGCAAAACAAAACAAAGCATAGCATCATTAAACTCAACAAAACATAGCATAGCATAACAAAACATTGCATAGCATAACAAAGCATAGCATAGCAAAACAACAAAACATAACATAGCATACCAAAACACAACAAAACAAAGAATAGGATAGAAAAACTAAACATAGCATAACAAAACAAAGCATAGCATAGCAAAACAAAACATAGCATAGCATAACAAAACATAGCATAACATAACAAAACATAGCATAATAAAACACAACAACACATAGCATAACAAAACATAGCAAAACACAACAAAAACATAGCATAGCTTGACAAAACATAGCATAGCAAAACAAAACATATAATAGCATACCAAAACACAGCATACCAAACACAACAAAACATAGCATAACAAAACATAGCATAGCAAAACAAACCATAGCATAATAAAACACAACAAAACATAGCAAAGCATAACAAAACATAGCATAACAAAGCATAGCAGAACATAGCATAGCATAACAAAACATAGCATAGCATAACAAAACAGCATAGCATAGCATAACAAATCAAAGCATAGGATAGCAAAACAAAACATAGCATAGCATAGCATACAGCATCACTCCGCACCACCACAGCATCACTCAGGGGCACCACAACATGACTATGCGCTACCACAGCATCACTGAACGCTACAGCATTACTCGTTCGCCATCACAACATCACTCAGCGCCACCACAGCATCAATCTGTGCAACCATTTAACAACACCTGGTTCAAATATGTTCTCTCAATGTTTCAAGCTTTATTACAAATGTAACAAAAAGATGTTAATATTTCACTTCTGTTCTTGGATTTTCGTAACAATAAAATACACTGAACATACAGCTAGATTCATGAAGCATTTTTGCGGGCGCAAACAGTGCGAATCGCAGAATTCGGCCGTTTTTCGCCCGCAAAAATGGCATTTTGAAATTCATCATTGGGTCATGTACTCGCAATTTGAGAAATCGCAAAAAAATTTGATTTTTCAAATTGCGATCGCATTTAAGGAATCTCAATTTGAGATTCCTTAAATGCTATTCATGACCCAATTAAAAATTGCGAATTCGCTATTTTTTGCCGCTATTTACCGCGAAGTCAGACTTCGTGGTAAATAGCGAAAACTGAGAAAAATGCACTTTTGTGCATTTTTCTCAGTTGTATGTTACACACACACATGTCCTTTGGACATGTGTATGCCCAACATAACTCGACATTTTCATTTCAGGGGTGCTACAGGGTGTCCTTTGGACACCCCTGGCACCCTTGCAATCGCATCCTTATTTGCGATTAGCAAATAGCTAATCGCAAATAAGGAATAACTCCCCATTCATTCCTATGGGCCTTTAGGTCCATAGGAATGAATGGGGAGTTATTCCTTATTTGCGATTAGCAATTTGCTAATCGCAAATAAGGAATGTGTAGGAATCGTAATTTATTTAGCGATTCCTACATGAATCCCATTTTGCAAGTCCTTAATAGCGATTCCTTAATAATCGCTATTAAGGACTCGCAAAACGGCTCCTTGATGAATCTGGCCAATAATCTTCACAAAAGTTATTTTAAAAACTTTAAGCTATTGCCATTACACATTACAATAACTTTTATTTAAGCATTAATTATTGAAAAATAATTAAAAGCCATTGTTATTTGTAATATCAATACATGTAAGTCACGTAAATACAACACATATTGCATTACAAATGTTATAGGTGTCACATTTGCGAAAGTTAGAACTATTGACATTGTAAATGACAAAGCTATTAATTTCGCTATTTTCAAAAACAAAACATAAATAAAAAATGTGTCATTTATAATATCAATGGCTCAAACTTTCCTAATGCGAGACCTATTGCATTGCAAATGCTTGTGTCACAAGTGAATGTTGTCAAGAAATCAAGACTGTTTTACTTAATGCATATTTCCTTTAAACCTTTCTTGTCTTTCATTAAAGTGAGGATTGTTTTATTTTACTGTAGCTTCCTGGATTACGAATTGGGATCATCTTTCATCTTTTTCTATATGCATTGATTTCTTCTTCAGCTGTGATATGTGGCATTAAACAATTGTTCATCTTACTCTCTCATTGCAAAACAAATTCCTTGAACATTTTTCAACTTGATTCCTATCGCCTTAACTGAGTGTCATTTGCATCATTAAGAGATATTTGGTCAAACTTTGATAACGAATAGTTAAATCAAGGTATAATCACAGTACCTAAAGGAGAAAATAGCGCAGAGTGTCACTCATTGGTCCTATAGCATCTTGAAATTGACAACATGAATACCACATTTAATCAGCAATAATAGTCACTTGTTAGACGTTTCATGTTCTGCATTAAATATAACGTTGTTACAAAAGGCCAGATGAGTATTATTAATGCAAAGCAAATTTATTGCTGCAGCTACGCTAGGGCAGGGGGGCAGGACAGCATGTTATTCATTTTACATTTTACGCAACTAACATATTTTCTCAATTTATTTTTTATGAATCTGGATAAAAAGAAGACGATGAGGGTAACGTATGATTTTTTTTTACCGTATCTTATGTAAGCCTGGAACCGAATGCATTTTTATTTCCGGTAATGAGTTGAAATGTGTAAATATATTGAGGTCAAATCATTTGGGTACCCAGGCCATGAACAATACATTACCTCCTCAGCCCTTCCTGATACCAGTCCCTACTGTATGAGGTGGGAGCACTGCCACCTCTGCACCATGTGACGTAGATAAAACAAAATTGTCGTCCTACTTCCGCTCTCTCTCCTCCCTCCTCAGGCCCCAAAGAGAGTGGAGCCCAGCAGCTAATGCAGACATTGCTCTGTGGGCCTGGCAGGGCCTCTCATATAGCGTTTCTTTTCTTTTTCTCCTGCAGCCTCTGTTGGAAGCTGCTCCTGGCATTAGGTGGGGGTGCAGTGTTCCCTGCCAGTCAGAGGCCAAGGCTTGGGGGCTTTCCTTCCTTGCAAATTTGGTATTGGGCCTGGGCCGATAAGGCTTCCTTTTAAAAAGGTCTTCGACTACAGGCATTGGGTCTGGTTTGTGTCTGTCCTGCCAGTCTATTCTTCCCAGTTAGTGCGTTGTGGCAGCACCTGCAGAGCATACCACTGCCTCTTCTGGTGCGCTGTGCCACTTGGCTGTCGCTGCCAAGGCCAGTGCTTCTCAGATTCTCCATGCTACTTCCTATCATTCTGGACTCTTCCGATGTGTTGTGTCTGGATGTTTTAGGGGTGGGGGGGGGGAGCAGACTTTAGTGATTCTCGACCTGCCCCAACTCCATGATTCTGATTCCATGAAGGTGGTAACGTCTGGGACTTGCTAAGTGCTGGGATTCTATAGGCTTTGGTGTCTTGTTACATTAGGAGGGGCTGCTGATGCTTGTGGCTCATTCTTTCACCGAGGTCTGGAGCCCTTCTATCTTCGGTGGTTTGTTTATCTCTCTCTCGTCTTCCACTGGTACGGCGGGTCACTTGCTGCAAGATAAAAATTCTTCTGAGCCTGACATGGCCTCCTACCTTCCCGATTATGTTGGACTCCCTTTTTTTGGAGTTCAGAGACGGCTGGGCAAAGGCTGGCTGACTTCTGTTTTCAGTGGGATTAATTCTTATTGTGACTCACTTAGTCTGCGCTTCTCTTTTCGAGCACCATGAGTGGTTGACAGGATGGTGCAGTGATCCTTGTAGCCTACAAGGGCGGGTGTCTTTAGTTTCTCTTGGTATACCCTTGAGGTAATTTGTTTCTAAGATTTGCCTTGCAGGGTCCCTACGGACATAACACGTATGCCTTTACCACGCATGCCTTTACAATGCATCCATGAACGGAAATGTTTAACACGCATATGTCTTTACAACGAAAATGAAAGTATTTTGATATAAATATATATATAAACACACATACATACATATGTGTGTGTGTATATAGCTATATATATATATATATATATAATATATGTATATATCTTACCTTCTTTACCCTCAGCCCCTAAACTCAATCCCCTAAACCATAAAAATACACTTGCCACCCAATTACTCTTACCCACCCTAAACTCTAAAAATACACTTGCCACCCAAAACCCTTACCCATCCTAAACCGGACTCCCAGGCTTCTTTATTAATAGGCCCCTGGGTGGGCCAGGTCCCGGGGGCATGAGCACTATGTAAAGGAGGGGAGCATGGCCCCCTTCTACTATGGCTGATCATAAGCCTCGGGGACTGCCTCCTCCCTGGGGCACTTTCATATGTGTGCAGGCTGGGCCCGTCCCGCCCTGTGCCCCGGGACAGCAAAATTCCTGTGGCAAGTTTAGCTAAGGTAATGTGGGGGCCTGTGCGCCCACCACAACCCCAGAGACTGCCACCTCCCAGGGGCACTAGGGTTAAGTTAATGTGGAGGCACGCGCCCCCCCCCCAGCCCCAGGGACCGCCACCTCTCTGGAGCACTATGTAAAATAAATGGAGGCAGGCCCAAAGGGCCCGCCACCTCTCTGGGGCAAAACATTATATCAATATGGGGCCCCACATGACCTCCGCAGCCCCGGGGACTGCCACCTTCTCAAAGCAATTTATTACATTTAAGGGGGCCGAATGGTCCCCCCATGTGGCGCCCCCCACATCCCGGGGACCGTCACTGCCCCGTGGTAACCAAGTAAACTGATGTGGGGGAGGCCCTACTGGCCACTCCCTGGGGCTTTATCAATAATGGAAGCCTGGGGCCACATGGACCACCTGCAGTCCCAGGGCCCACCACCTCCCTTGGATTTGAAACTTAAATTATGCAGGGGCCATACAGACCCCCCTGCAGCCTCACTGGGTTTTTATTCAAAATAAATGCGTGTTCCCCGAAGGACCGGGAACGTACCCTCCCCAGGGCAATAAATAATATAAAAACAGGGCTTGAAACTTAAATTTCACTGGGCCACATGGACCCCCCCACAGCCTACCAATGTGGGGCCCCACTCACACCCCCCCCCCCCCACCCCGTAGCCTCAGTGACCGCCAACTCCCCGGGGCTATGAATTATTAAAGTGTGGGGGGCTCCGCGCTCCGGGGACCGATACCTCCCTGGGCCTTAAAATAGCAATGAGTGTGGGGGCCGCGTGGTTATGTAATCAAAGATGTCACTGAGCATTTCATTAATGATGTAATATGTGAGCTCATAAGCAGTATATTGCGGAGGCATGTGTTATAGTTAGCTCAGAGGTTATAGTTAGCTCCGCTAACTATAACAGCGGAATTTCACTGGTTTTGTATACGTCAAACCTGAGCCTAACTATAATATCCCTGTAACATTTACAGTTACCTGCAATATACTAACATTTTTGTTGTAAGGCATGCATGGTAAAGGCAGTTTTGTGGTAACAATTTTTGTGGTATAGACATGCATGGTAAAAATGAATGCTTCGTAATGGACAGGTGGTAAAGTTTATGCGTGGTTAAGACCACATTGTGAATGCTGTTACCCTTTCAGTGGGATACTGGAGGAGATAGGGGTTGTTTGAAGGATACCCTGCTCTTGCTCAGCTTTCTGCCACAAAGGGTATGGACTTTGTTAATATTTGGCAACTGGGTTTGCGCCCTTACACTTTATTTTGTGTGGTTGGGTTTTCTCCAACTTTGGTCCTCTTTTCTACCTCCCAGTTGGGCTTGGGTTTCATATGGGAGTATTTCTTGTTTTCCCGGAACCTCTTAGGCTTACTGTTCGGCAGTGCCTAATTTGTATAAAAACGTTCCAGGGCCCAACGTTTCCTGCCTAGCCTTAATTTGACTTCAGGCTTCTTTCTTCTACAATACACTCCCTGCCCCCTTATCACACTCTTGCTGGTTCTTTTCATCACTGCTTTCTCCCTTTGCCACCAGCAGTGGCCCTTCCATTAAGGCAGAGGAACGTCACCCCGTGCTGCCAGTGGAGCAAAAGTGATAAACAAAATGGTAATAAAATCAATTACCATTTACTTTTTCACTGCTCCCAGCCCGAGCAGTGTTTGGGGGTGGGATCAGTGCCATCGACTGGCAGCAGAGGAGTGTTGCTCACTCCACCAGTTTACACTGTGCATGCTACTTTGGCCTGCAATCTTGCGATGGCCAGCCTGGCATGCATAGTGTCCTCCCAGCTGTTTAAGACTACGAGGTTGAGAGCAGACACAGGCCCCCAGTGCTTGCTGGAGTGCTGAGGCAGCCCTCTCCGCCAATCCTGGCACTGCCCTCATTCTGCTCATAATGCAAAATGAAAGCAGCATCAGGATTTGGAGAGAGGAGCTGGCTGATGTTCCTGGAGGATTTGCACTGACTGCAATCAAGACAAAAAAGGTAACTAAAAGAAACACGCATTGCCTTCAGTCTTAATTCCAGAGCTCTCAGTCACGACCCGTTATAAAATCTGTTAACAAGCCATGATTGAGAGCTTTGGAATTTGAGCCTAAAGGCATTGTTGATTTATTACAGTGCCTGCCACTGGCTTTGGCGCTTGGCTTGATGACCCTCCATCAAAAATGGTTTAAAAGACCTTACTTGTTTCTCAAAAGTAATCACACTTGCCATTTGCATCTGAGTCTCTATAGTGAATCTTTCAACCCGGGACCGATCTGGGGACACCGCCCCGTAGTCAAACAGTCTTCAAGGGTTGGCATCTCCAACCAAAAACCACTTCACATCCTCCGACGTGTGATTACTCTCCTGAAACAAATACGGTCTTTCAAACCATTTTTGATGTCGATCAAAATCTGACCAAGAGTAAATTAAATAATCACAAGGTATTGCGACCCTGAGGAAGGCCAGTGACCCACAAGGGCAATAGAAATTGGCTGAAACATGTTGGTGTTAGTGGATGGGATACAGGAGCTGTAACTCCTCCTAGACACCCAATACCTTTATTTTAATCCTGTCAAGGGGGACCACTAAGAAATGAGTTGTCGTAGTACCCTCTTAGACAGTTTTAATTCACAATTTTCTATGCATTAGGGATCCCTCCCTTGGAAAACTTTTTTCCTCCTTCTTGGTTTATTCTTCTTTTCCCCAAAAATATATCAGGGCTCCACCCAGTGTGTTGGTCTGCACCTGGGTGTTCATAGTGGCCCTATGATGAAGCATGCCAGTACATAGTAGGCGAGGGCAGTCTTAAAAAATCTAATGATTTTCCTAATACTAGAATAAGTATATCCTGAAAAAATACTTAACATAAAGTGAGTATTTATTCGACTCTTGCCCTTCTCTATTTTTTTTCCTTTTGTAATATTTGCTAGTCCTTCTCTTCTTGTGAGTTTCAACGTATATACTAGGGAGCTAGAGAAGGCTCACTCCCATGTCTCTCTTTTTGTGGTTAGTCCCTGTAACTAGCTCTCTGTTGGCCACCCCAAGAGGGCTTAAGTAGTTGTTTACAACTTTATAAACGTTTTGAAAGTTTACCGCTATTACGATCCATTACAATGATTTTATTGCACTCAGTGAAAAGCTGAGATGTATTGGTTACTTTAAAAATTCATATCTCCAGAGCCATACAGTAGGTTTTTGTATCAGATTTTCATTGTGTTAGATTTTCTCCTTATTCAACTGTTTTGGTACTTCTTAATTCTATACATTTGTTCTTTTGATAAAGCCTGACACAGCTTCCCAGGGTTGAGCTAAGGTTGTTCAATTGAATCTGACTCGACCCAGTATAGGCACTGAGTTTATAACATGGATGAGGTTGCACAGCAACATCACACAATGAAACACTTTTCTCACATTTTCTGACTAGGTCTTTGGACTTCTTTGACATCACTCCCTTTATGTTTTGAGCCATATGTCAGGATGTTAGTGTGCTGTGCTGGTGAAATCTTTATTACAGAAGGGGCTGCACAAGAGCCTCCAGCCCCTTCTGTGCCCCGGCATGAAGAAGGAGGGCGCACATGCCGGTTGCACCCCAGGGACATTTTGTGTAATATGTTCCTAGATGTCCTAAAGTGACAGTATAAATGAATTAATGCATTGTACACTATTTCAGCTATATTAGGTGCAGCTAACCTTGTTATTCTAAAGTCAGTATACTTTAATATAGATGCACCTATTTAAGTGTTAATATCCTATGCTTAATGTGGTAACTGCTGTTAATTGCTGATTCTGGGGTCATGGGGCTGAGTCAAACGTGTTGGCAAAAAATGAAGGCATGGGCATTTAAAAGGGCTGTTTATAGCCACTCCATGGGCACAATTATTCTGTTAGCAAATGCCTCCAAATATATTACACAGTTTTTCTCTGCCTCCTTCCTAACCATATTCAAGAATTGTAATGCTTGAATAATTCAGGAAGCCAATAGTAGTTAATGTAAGTATAGTAATTTTTCTAGTTGACTGAGTAATTGTCCTCACTTCATTTATTCTTTTAAGACCTACATTAATATGCACATTTTTAAACATACCTTAAGCATCAATATAATATATGTCTTCTTGCATTATGTGCTTTTTAGATTTCCTGACGGATCTGGAATCAGATCACTGGAAAAATGTACCTCACTCCAACCCAAGGCAGGTAGTTTTTCGAAACTACTCGAAGCTGATGCTGGTGGCCTACCCGGAGAATGAACAGTGCTGTCTGGCCAAATTCGAGCACCACCTCATCGGACAGGGTACAGTGCTAAGAGTTTGGCTTACTGCTACACACATATTTACAGAAAGAAATGATAAAAAATGTTTCCCTCATAATACAATTATCAAGGTGGATCATAGTTAATCAATCAATCAATCAATTAAGAAATTTGTATAGCGTGCTACTCACCCGGAGGGTCTCAAGGCGTTGGGGGGGGGGGGTCCGCTACTGCTCGAACAGCCAGGTCTTGAGTTGCTTCCTGAAGGAGAGGTGGTCTTGGGTAAGACGGAGGTGGATTGGGAGGGAATTCCAGGTCTTGGCTGCCAGGTAAGAGAAGGATCTTCCTCCTATGGTGGCTCTCCGTGGAACGGCGGCGAGGGCGTGGGTGGTCGAACGTAGTTGGCGGGTGGGAGTGTAGAAGGTCAGGCGGCTGTTGAGGTACCTGGGGCCTAGGTCGTGGAGGGATTTGTGTGCGTGGGTGAGGAGGCGGAACGTGATTCTTTTGCTGACGGGGAGCCAGTGCAGGTCTTTCAGGTGTCCGGAGATGTGGCTGTGGCGGGGGATGTCCAGGATGAGTCGTGGGGAGGCGTTCTGGATGCGTTGGAGTCATTTCTGTGGTTCCGGTGTAGAAGGTGTTTCCGTAGTCTAGTCGGCTGGTGACAAGTGCCTGGGTGACCGTCTTCCTGGTTTCGGTGGGGATCCATCGGAAGATCTTTCGGGGCATGCGTAGGATGTTGAAGCATGAAGACGAGACGACATTGACTTGTCTGGTCATCGACAGGGAGGAGTCCAGGATGAAGCCCAGGTTGCGTGCGTGGTCCGTTGGTTTGGGTGCGCTGCCTAAGGCCGGGGGCCACCAGGAGTCGTCCCAGGCAGATGGTGATGATCCAAGGATGAGGACTTCCGTCTTGTCTGAGTTCAGTTTCAAGCGGCTGTTCTTCATCCACTCGGCTACTTCTTTCATCCCTTCGTGTAGGTTTGTTCTGGCGATGGCGGGGTCGTTGGTGAGGGAGAGGATCAGCTGGGTGTCGTCGGCGTAGGAGATGATGTTGAGGCTGTGTTGGCGTGCGATGGCTGCGAGGGGGCTCATGTACACGTTGAAGAGGGTGGGGCTGAGTGATGAGCCTTGTGGTACGCAGCAGATGACTTCGGTGGCCTCAGATCTGAACGCGGGGGAGGCGGACTCTCTGGGTTCTTCCGGTGAGGAACGAGATGATCCACTCCAGCGCCTTCTCTTGGATTCCGACGTTGCTGATGCCTTGTACTAGGGTGCGGTGGCAGACAGTATTGAACGCTGCGGAGAGGTCCAGGAGGATGAGGGCCGCTGTTTCCTTGTTGTCGAGCAGGGTTTGGATGTCATCAGTGGCTGCGATGAGGGTGGTCTCGGTGCTGTGATTGGCTCGGAAGCCGGACTGGGAGTGGTCGAGGGATCCCTTCATCTCGAGGAAGGCGGCCAGCTGTCTGTTGATGGTCTACTCGATGACTTTGGCAGGGAATGGGAGCAGCGAGATGTGGTAGTTCTGCCGATGGTTTCTTCAGTAGAGCGCTGAGTTCGGCATGCTTCCAGCTCTCCGGGAAGGTGATAGTGTTGAAGGAGCAGTTGATGATGTCCCGGAGTTGGGGTGCGATGACAGAGTCGGCCTTGTTGAAGACGTGGTGAGGGCATGGGTCGGTTGGTGATCCGGAGTTGATGGTGTTCATCGTCCGGATGGTGTCTTCGGTGTTGACTGGGGTCCAGTCGCGGAGGGTGGTGGTGGGGGGCGTTGGTTCTGTGGTTGGGTTGGGTGTAGTTGCCTTGCCTTGCCTTCCATCGAAGATTGGAAACTGGCAAAGACCATACACTGACAAATGAATACCCATGATGTGCCTGGTACCTGACCTCAAGGAATACAAGATGGATGGAATGATTGAAGTAATCTCAGCCACTGGTAATTACGGTGGGCCACAATCCAGTCCATCTTTTATTTTGCTCACTAATCCACCTCGGACAGGAACCAGTCGTATGTAAATCAGCCTTGGTCCTGCTCCGATAAGAATACAGCCCAAACCGTCAGACTTGACGGGGCGGTACTATTAGGCTGCATTATGGCATGGTCCTCAAGGCTTCAGCCATGCTATCTAGGGCTGGCAAGGCTTCTTGATTGGCTGCTGTGTTACTTGTCCTCTGCCATGCTTCTTAGTTTTACTCATTTTACTGTCACTTATTTCTACACTCCCATCTTCCCATCACCATTGTCTAAGGCTGAAGTGTCTCAGAGCCAGGGAGCTAAATGATACAATGCTACTCTAGTCATATCATCTTTGCATATATGTTCTCATATTTGTGCTCAGAGTTACGGATATACTTGCAAAGATTTTCAGCTAAAGCCTATCTATACCCACTTCTTGCCAGTCTTCATGGTTCAGTTCTTGAACTATGACACTGGCCTTCTCCTTCTGAGGACCATGGATAACTACAGTGTTGTGTCCCATACACAGGAAAGACCACAAGAACTCCTGGCAAAGCACAACACACTGGCTGTGACCTCAGCAGTCAAGACAAGAAAAGGCAGCATCAGTTTTGTCACCAAGTCACTTGTCATTTCTCTTCCACTTACAACCTGTTCATATATACTAAGGGCCTGATTCACAAAGGTAAACAAACATGTTTGTGTAAGTTCATGCTTTCTCAGTATTCACAAAATTGCATTTCAAAAGTAAGTTTACGAGTGCAAAGAGTCGGGGCACAGTACTCTGCACATAAAAAGATTGACCTGTCCTTTCTTTTTATATGCAGAGTTCTCTGCCCTGACCCCGGAGGTTTGTGAATACTGAAAAAGCGTAAACTTAAACAAACATGTAAGTTTACCTTTGTGAATCAGGCCCCAAGTGTCTATCTGATCACTGAGATAGAATGTGACAGACATAAGGAGAAACTAGGAGAATGAGGGAGGGTGGCTCGGTGATTACTGGTTACTCTATGCATGTCACAATTCCTGTTTAATGGTGTGTATGCTTTAAGTCCAAAGGATTCATGTTATAGGGCTACTTTGAACATGCTCCTTAATGGAAAATTGAAATTCATGAGGAGTGCAAACCATAAAAATCTTAAAGATATCAGGCTGAGCAAAGGTCAGCCTAACAGACACTCTTGTTATCAGATCAGGCACTCGGGTGCTAGACATGTGCTACATGCGAAGTCATCTGACTGCCTGAGTTGAAATTTGCTGGGCTGAGTCCGTCACAGCTCGTGTGTGCCTGACTTTTTCAACTCAGCAAAGATCCTCGAGGCCCTACCCCTCATGATGAGGGAAAGTGTCAGTGATAGCCTCGTACCTGTAAGCTTCAGCTTTAAGCGCTGTAGTTCCCAGGGCTGAGCGTCAATCATGGACACCTCGGCACAGAGTGGGTGGGGTCAGCAGTCTCTCTGACCCCATCCCACTCTGTGACAAGGTAAGAACTGCTGACTCCCTTCCTTGACTTTCCTAAGGTCAGCCAATTATAGGAGGCAGCATGTCCAACCCTCCTGGCACCCCTGAGACTTTTCTCCCAGAGAGCTGCAGCAGGCAAGTATTGGTTTTATTTAAACCTTTTGGTGCATGTGTATATGTATGAATATGTATGTATTTGTGAGTGAGCTTTGGGAAAGGGTGTGTTTGCGAGTGTCTGTATGTGAATGCATGGATGTAAGTGAGTGTGCATGTGTGTGTGTGCGCCCCCCGCCCCTCTCAATTGTACTCACTTACCACCACTGAGTTGGAGAGCTTAAGAATGCCTTAAGTCTGACTAAATAGAGAAATAGATCAAGAGAGTGGACTCACTCACCAAAGTAATATATCTTCCACACTATTAGAAGGACACATGCCTTAGTGAAACATACATGCTTTCGATAAGCCCATTGCTTCACAACTTTCTTAAATGTGTGATTTTAGGTTGCACTGAATGTGCATCCACCACAAAAACAGAGGTCCTTGCCTTATGCAGCAGCCAAGTTCTGGTCAGTCAGTTGGGCAGTCAGTAAGGTGCTATCATAGGGTTATTCCATTTTCATTATGACCCCATCAGTTCATGGCCCTGGAGAGGGACTGATCGCAAAAAGCATGGGATGCCTCCAACCCACTTGCCCCATTGGGGTCACTGCTTGCACCCCTGACCCACCCCCTAATATGCATCTTGAAAACCCAGTTCATGTGTTCTTAATTGACACCTAACTTTGTGGTTTATTAGGTCTTGGCTAGACAGCGCATGCG
This sequence comes from Lissotriton vulgaris, assembly GCF_964263255.1. Lineage (NCBI taxonomy): Eukaryota > Metazoa > Chordata > Amphibia > Caudata > Salamandridae > Lissotriton > Lissotriton vulgaris. The sequence goes on along the minus strand of NC_141687.1, from coordinate 1,287,684,998 downwards.
CTGTCTCGAAAAGACATGTGGTTTTCAATCTGTGGGCTTAAGCCCGCTCACAGGCTTCCCGTTGGCTTGCTCCATCGTCGCTCTCATATCCTTTGTCCTCATTTGTCCATGGCATGCATGCGTCATGCTTCCTCTTGTATGTTACCCTCCCCAACATCATGGACCAAGTACTTGTATCCTTCCACTGCTAATGTTTTAGAAGCAACTTTTAGATTTGTGTTTGAACACTCCACACAAGAGCTGTGTTTTTACAAGCTCTGTCCCACTTATAGCAGAGCTTTCTCCCTGCAGCTTCCAGACAATCTGCCTGTTGCGCCCTCCCTGCCCATCCTCCTCCTCCTCCCATTCCCTTTTCCTCTCCCAGCAGCTTGTTGTTTCATCCCATGATAGTGCCTCTGCTCCTCCATTACCCCCACTGCTCCCGTCTCTGGCAGGTCGTCATTTTGCTGCCATTTTCAGAGTATGATATGTGCCCGAAGCAGGCTTTAACAGCCCCCCTCACGTGTCTCAGCCATGGCTGATGCAGTGTCCAGGACACACACACACACAGTCCTTGAGCTGTTGTGGGCTATGTGGGCAGTGTCTGTCACAGGGCCTGCCGTAGGGGGTGCGACTAGTGTGGCCGCACTGGGATCTGACCTGGAGGGGTGCCCTCAACTCAGGGGGTGCTGTGTTGAGCAATAACTTACGACTTAAAGCACCTTCTGCAACCAGCTTTCAGGAAGCATTAAACATTTCAAAATAACTCTTGTGATTGATGTTCCTGCTAGAGACAGAGATTGCAGTTTTGTCTAGTGGCAGTTTTGACTCACCATAAAGTAGCACAGAGGGTTAATATGCCTGCTGCAAAGAACAGATCTGTATTTTATGTGGATAGCTGAGTAGATTAGTAAAGCAGCCTGTACCAGCTCTGTGAAACAAATGAAATTAATGTGAGCGAGGGGCTTTGGAGAGAGGAGGGGCACTTTTGCAGGGTGATTGTGAGGGAATCCGAGGATGAGGTCATGGGTGGGGCACCAAAAAAGACTGTCACACCGGGCACCGGCCCGGGTCTGTTATCTTATCTCAGCCTCACCTGCATTTCTCATAGGTCTTTAAAAGACTATTTACATCCCTTTGGAACTGGTTAACAAGGCTTTGGGATACATTTGGTGAATACCTGGAGGAGTGGTTCATGTTTTGCAGAGACCCAAGCCTTTCAAAATTATGTTTCTTTCATGAGGCATGTTCATGCTGTTTTTTTACTTTTCGCATGTCTCTGCAGTCCCTAATTCACCTCTGCCGTTGCTTGTGTTGGTTTTTCCCCCGGCCTCCTCCAAGCTGTTTCTACCTGCTTTTCCACCCCCTCCCACACCACCCCACCCTCTGTCCTTCTTTAACTACCATCACATCCCTTTTGCTTGTTACAGCTGGCACCGCAGTAATACCTGTAGTGACATCGGGTGGATAAATGCGTTTACAGCCATCCTTTGAATATGTGCAGGCACACCAGCCCATTCATTATTTCTACCTTTAATGAAAGCACATTTTAAAGATTAAAACATCAAGCGGAAAATAATGGCTGGTATATTTTTGTGAGAAACCAAGGCGAAGACATTGGACTGGAGAGTAGGTGGTCCATGTCTCTCAATGCAAGCATCTTCCATCACAGGTAGTCACTTTGTGTTGTGCTTGAAGACATTTCTGCTGAGTATACCTATTTCTAGCTCCATTTCCATAATTACAGTGACGTGCTCAGCTACCTAATTACACTGTGTTTTACATCCTGCTATATTTGCATGGTGGCGTTGCTCATTCGGTGGTTGTGCCACAGTCTAGGTTATATCAAGTAGGCTTGGGTGGACTTTGTGGAATTCTACTCCACGGAACTCCGCGCAGTGCAGCAAAAACGTCACCGTACTTCCCGGATTTCTGCCAGCGGTGTAGTCAATCAAGTCACGCTGCTCGCACTGATTTTAAGCGGTGGGTGTTTGTCCCGCGCTGTAAAATCAGAGCGAGCAGCAATTAGCATCGCACCGGAGTGGGCTGCTACTTTCTGGCGCTCGAGTAGACATTCTACTCGAGCAGCAGCTTCCTCATCGCGAGCAACAGATTTTTCAACACAAGCGGGCACGACCTGCTGGGAGGAGGTCTAGCGCACGATTTTTTTCTTGCAAGCGCTCACTAACTTAACATTGGTGAGTCGCACAAGAGAAAAAACTCGACTACGCGCCACTTCACTGAGTTTTGCGGAACTCCGCACGGAGTGGGCTGAACTCTCTGAACTTTGCCAGCAGAGTGGAATTCCTCGCCCACCCCTAATATCAAGGCAAGGCAGATTACCCTGCTATAGGAATACTCAGAGACTGGCAACAGACTGGGCCTGTGAGAAAACAGAAGTGCCAGGGCCCTGAATGGAGTAAAATGAAAAAAGATGTCCCCCGTGATCTCTAAGACTCCCGTATGTCTCTGGCGAAGCGCTTGCCAACTCGTCTTCTTCTTTGGATGAGCTTGCTTAGTGGTCATGGCACAAATAGTTCATAGAAACCTCATACGAAAGAATCATGTTTGCTTTCGCATTCTTTTGTGATTAGGGCCAACCTTGTAGACTCTAGCAAGTCAGTATATGAGGAACAGGGCTTTACTTCATAACGAACCACAGGCCTCATGGCTGGAAGCATGCTACCTGGATCACAGCTTTCATTGGCAGCTCAAGGCACATACCACTCACAAATTGTAGGGGGTCGGGGATCTTTGAGAGACTTTTTGTCAAGGGCTTCAAAATGAATGAATGTGAGCTTGTGTAATGTAACGGGTGCTGATGTAAAATGCTTCAATACCTTTGGACTGACTTCCCGCTATATAAAACTGCATGAAAAAAAGCCACACTCCACATCCCATAGTCCGCATCCAATCCTTTCCGCAAAGTCACCCTCAAAGCGGATCAGGCATTGGGTTTGCAGGTTTCCAATGAGGAGTATATTGGTACCATTCCGCGATCTTAAATGTTTTTTTTCATTTCAGGTTGTGGAATTACTCATAAACTTATGAATAGAATCCTTTCAATTAAGACAGAAATGCAGGAAAGCACAACACAGGACGTGTTATACAGTTCCAGTCAAAATTACGGTGGGAATTCTGTCTATAGAACGTCATGACACATGACCTGGATAAATATTGTCTGGGTCTTCTGAGGATAGTCTCAGTAACACATCTCTACATAAGCAAACATACCAGTGCAGTGCAGTGTTTTAGAGAGTTCATGGTTATTATCTTGCTTCTTGGGAAGATGCCTTTGTGCCTGATTTAGATCTTGGTGGATGGTTACTCCGTCACAACGGTGTTGGATATCCCGTCTGCCAAAATATAAATCCCATAGGATATAATGGGATTTATATTTCGATGGACAAGATATCCTTCAGCACTGTGACGGAGTAACCCGTCCTCCAAGATCTAAATCAAGCCCTTGGTCTTAACAGGTTGAAACTTCAGTTTGACCAAAGGCTGTAGCCTCCTGTCTAAATCAAGAGGGTTGACCAAGTTTAGGAGTGCTGTTGGAATTACATAGCGTAGAGTTGATTTAACTATAGTTAAAACTGCATTTATTTCATTCTTCCCCCAGTCAGAGAGTTCCTGAGCACTTACTTGTGGTGCACTCTGCTGCTATGAAGCGTGGCTTAAAGAAAAAATGTGCTATCAAGCAGTCTATTCTACTCTGCAGCACTGCTCTCTGCACCACTACTCTGTGCCACTCTACTCTGCCCCACTCTACTCTGCGCCACTCTACTCTGCGCCACTCTACTCTACGTCACTCAACTCTGTGCCACTCAACTCTGTACTACCACCTAAAGGTATGCAGTTCCGAAATCGTCCGTACCAATGAGACAAGAGTAGGGAATCTCTGATTGTGTGTGCCAATCAGATGAACTGAAAAGGGTAGGAAGGGAATACTTCCTTTCGGAACTAGGGTCCTCATATACCCTGCAAGCGAGGTATCTTGCTTCATCATATGGACCTGCTCCTCGTCGGGTCGGCGCTGCAATACCCAATGGGCACCCATAAAGTGGCTCTTTAGCGGAGATCATTTGTTCCTCGTCATATGATGCAGTGGGTGTGAGGGGGCTAAATAGTGTAAATGTGTTAGAAAAGTGATTAAAACAGATGGGATAGTTCAAATAAGACTTTTATTCAGGCTGGCTATCCACCTGATTAAAAACAATAAGAGTGGCAGCTCTCTGACAAAATGATTCAGTTTAGCTCTGCTCTACTCTAGAGGTCGACATGTTTCATGTCCTGTTGGTCAATATGATCCGTGGCAATTCCTCAGGACCTAGTGAGTGAACTATTTACACAAAGTGGTCGCTGTGAATATTACCTACCACTTCTCAATAGCTGCGAGCAATTAGACCCACAGTGTAGTGAAGTGGCCTAACTGTGTTGAAAGTATAACTCCATGCGGTATCCAGTGGATATTCGTGACACCTGAGTCATGGTGTTCATTCCGCTGTGGTTTGGGCCGATTCACCTACCCCTAGCCGCCGGTACCACTCTACTGCGTGCCACTCTACTCTGCGCCACTGCCCTCTACAACACTATTCTGCAAGACTGCACTCTCCGGAACTGTACTCTATGCCACTGCACACTACAGCACACTAAACCATTGCGCTGTCTCACTGCACTCTACACCACTCCTCGCTATGCCACTGCTCTCTCCGCCACTCTACTCTGCGCCTCTCTACACTGTGACACTCTACTCTGCGCCACTACACTCTGCGCCACTCTACTCTGAAAAACTGTACTGTCCGACACTGACCTGAACGGCACTCTATTCTGCGCCACTACACTGTGCGCCACTGCGCGCTGTGCCACTCAGCATCATTACGCTCTATGTCACTGTACTCTATGCCACTTTATCCTACTATGCACCAATGTACTCTATGCTACTGCTCTCTTCTACACTCTACTATATGCCACTGCACTGTACTCCACTGCACTCTACTCTGCAACACTCACTCTACGTCACTCTACTGCACTCTATGCCAATGGACTCTACGCCACAACACTCTACATCACTCCACAGCACTCTAATCTACTCTGCACCACTGCACTCCATACCACTGCACTCTACACCACTCTACACTGCGCTACTGCACTCTACACCTTTGTACTCTACCCTGCACCACTCCACTCTACTCTGAAGCACTCCACTTTACGCCACTTCACTCTACTCTGAAACAATCTACTTTATGCCACTGCACGCCAAGCCACTGCAATCTACTCTGCAACACTCTAGTCTACGGAACTGAACTCTACATCACAGCCTACTGTGCCAATGCACTATACACTACTTTACCAGCCAAGGCCCTTATAGGGCGTGCCACCAGGCGGTGACGTGAAGTGGGGAGGGGCAGGGTGGGGGGTTGTAAAATGCGGCAAACGGACGATTTCAGGTAAGTTAAGAAAAAAATAAATAAAACAAATATCGTTGAGCGCGCAGCATCGCCACATTCACCTGCTGTTTGAGTATCTGCGTATGTGCGCGTGCGGGGGGAATAGCTACATAAATTGTGAATTGTGATAATTGAGCAATTTCACAAAATGCTCAGCAGGCGCAAGCAGGTCACGTCTTTGCTGAAAGCTGTCACTCATCTCTTCCTTATCTTTTCTACGTTTCCTTGAAGTTGTTTTGGACGTTATCCCAGGCGGCTTCTTTTGGAGAATAATTATTTTTATTGTTATTTCCAGGAGACCGCGTCAAATTCTTCCTTCACTATTACAGAGACACAAACCCCAAGAGCGGATTGCCAGTTGTGTTTAGAGTGGAAGTAAACCGGAAGCACTACCTGTTATGTGCGGCGGATAGGGTTGTTGTCTTAAAGGTAAGAAAAAAAGTGTATTTCATTTTCAGCGAGCCGAGGTTTACATATCGCGCAATAAGGACAATCCACACTTGATGTTTGTAGCAAAAAAGGTCACTATTTATTTTAAGACAGTCGAAAACAGTTCCTCCAAATGAAAACAGTTAACTCTATTTATCTATAACCAAAAAACATTTCCAATATTTTTGTCATCCAAAAATTCCCCAAATTGTACTAACCAGCATTAAGCTATGTCATCATATAATCACCAAATTCATCTTTTCCCTACCCCCAACCCCCGAGGAAAAGGATAAGCCCGCTCTAGACCATCCCCAACCACAAACAGCGCCTAAAGAAAATATAACACAGAAGAACTGTAGACTGTCCCAAAAGTGACGATTTATTTTTTATTTTATTTTTTAAATATAAAAAAGAAAATAAACAAAAAAGAGGGAGGGTGGGTGGGACAAAGCTCAGACGTCCTCCTCACACCGCCTCCGCCTACGTCATAACCGCCCTCATCCCCTGACTCACGAACCCGCCCCAATAGCCCCGCCCCTTGCCTTGGAAACCAATCACGCGGTGGATTGTACCCACCGCGCGAATCCTTCCAGGGGGACACCGGCTCGCGCCTCGGTCCCCCTGGGTCCCATCGCGCAATAAGAACAATCCACACTTGATGTTTGTAGCAAAAAAGGTCACTATTTATTTTAAGACAGTCGAAAACAGTTCCTCCTAATGAAAACAGTTAACTCTATTTATCTATAACCAAAAAACATTTCCAATATTTTTGTCATCCAAAAATTCCCCAAATTGTACTAACCAGCATTAAGCTATGTCATCATATAATCACCAAATTCATCTTTTCCCTCCCCCCCCCCCCCGAGGAAAAGGATAAGCCCGCTCTAGACCATCCCCAACCCCAAACAACGCCACCCAGGAAAACCAAAGCGTTTTCCTGGCCCCACCCAAATTATAGAAAATGAAAATTGAACAACTCTAATTAACCTTGCTGTCGAACCATAAATTTTCCCCCAAAAAATTTGCCAACATATCTCGCAACTCCATTAATTAATAAGCTTGCCCCATTCTTGATAAATGAACCCCATCATCATGAAATAAATGTCGTTCAACACCTGTAATGAGTCCATGTGATAAAACCTTTATGCCCATCGCCGTACACCAGAGCTTCATTGCTCTATTTAATTTGCGACATGCCTTTTCAACTGCAGTGTGGCTCCTAGCTCCTCTCCATTGCTGACGAAAGATAAATTCTGTCCACACTACTGACGTACCTGACCGGTTTTCCTTTAACACCGCTAGATCCAACTTCATTGGTTTGATAAGTGTTAGACCAGAGAGTTCCACTAAATCATTCTCACCTAGATGAAGAATTAGCAAGTCCGGAAACACTTTGTCTGTGGATAATTTAGAGAGCACTGAGAACAACGCACCCCATTTCATCCCTCCCAAACCATACCAAAATACCTCATGACCTTTTCCGTGTAAACCCAAAGATCTGCCACAAAGCTGTTGCTCCGCAAAGGCGGCCGACCATTTAACAAAAGCATGGCCTACGATCCAAGTCCTCATTTTTCGTGGCAGAGGATTAACTCGTCCTGTGAGGACAAAAAGATAATATTAGACTGGCATACAAAGAAAACAAACCTTCATAACCGGACATATCTACCACAACAATCTGATTTCCATCTGCCTATTCGTTGTATCACATCTTTGTCCCAACCCAACCTTGCAGCTTCTGTTGCAGCCCCGAATCTGAATGAGTGAGTACCAAACAATAAAGGGTTTTGACCTGCTAAAATTAGAAGCTTTCTCAAAACCGCAAGTAACTGAAAGGACGTAATAAAACTTCCATCCTGGTGGCAAAAAATTATTCCTTCACAAAAAAACTTGGAGTGTGAGAAAGCAAGCCATTCCCCCAACGGACAACAATCCTCCACCCCACACTTGCGTAACACAATCCATGTCCCTTTCCCCCTTTGATCTGTTTTCGACTGCCTCAACCATATACTCAATTCACCTTGCTGCACTTGCATTTCATTAGTGTGAATCCCCAACTTACCTTTCAGCCCCAACAATTCTGAAACTCGAAATGCCCCAAAAAATAACCAAATCATACCCAGTCTAAAACGAGAGACCTCCCACCCATCAAAACAACATTGTGGCAAAAACAACAACAACTGTTGTAACAGAGCAAAAGTAATAGGTTCCCACAACGCCAAAGGACGTGACTTCAATTTACGGAAACCTTTCAACATTCTCCTGAGTAATATCCCACCCCCAACCTCCTTACCAAAAAATAAATCACCATAAAAAGAAATGCTTGAAAGTTTACCCGCAATCGTCGTATGTGACAGGCCCTTGTCCATCAAATATAATACATACTGCAAAATGAACTCTTCGTTTCCCACCACCATACAGGTCTGATTTTGGGATTCTGCATAATTTACAAACTCCAACCAGGCTTTCTGATAACATCGTTTGGTAGACATCGCAATGGATTGCTCCACCAACTCGACGATCCTTACTCTCCCATTGCCCAAACGTCTGTAGGTATCTTTGTCTTGACCTTGTCAGCCTGTGGCACCAAATCCCGAAAAGCCTGCCAATTAAAACGGGACAATGCGTCTGCTATTGAATTATTCACACCCGGGATATGTTTTGCCCGAAACACTATATTCAGTTGAAGATTACACAGCATAAACTGACGCAATAAGTGCAAAACATGCACATCTCTCGCCCTTTGTCTATTGACCAGGTCCACAACCGCCAAGTTATCACTGTGAAACAACACACTTCTGTCTTTAAACTCCTCACCCCACACTCTCAAAGCTACCAGAAGCGGGAAAAACTCCAAAAAAGCAATACTCCTGCCTTGTTGCACCCAACGGTCTGGCCATCGCTCGGCGCACCACTGTCCATCCCAGAATATACCAAACCCATGTGCCCCAGCCTTATCTGAAAACAGTTGAATCTGCCACAATGTTTTATCATCCAGAAAAAAGAATGATACACCGTTGAAATTCTCCAAAAACTGTAGCCATATCCGAAGATCCTCCTTTACAGCATTAGTCAGTCTGATCCTATGGTGCGGCAATGAAGCACCCGCCATGGCGAAACCCAATCTTCTACAAAACGTTCTGCCTGCTCTCACTACCCGACACGCAAAATTCAAGTACCCTAGCAAACGCTGAACCTGCCTTAGCTCTATCTTGTGCCTACCCAGCACTTCCAACAGGAAAGATTTAATCTTCACCACCTTCTCAGGTGGTAAGCGTGCCATCATCAAGTCTGTATTGATCTCGATACCCAGGAAAGTAAGCTTTGTACAGGGGCCATCCGTCTTGTCTGGAGCCAGAGGCACACCAAACTCATTTGCCATGTCCTGAAAACAATTCAACACTGCAGTACACTGACTCACCTTTGCCTGTCCGATAAACAAAAAGTCATCCAGGTAGTGACACACCGAAGCATTCGCACATCTCTGTACCAAGCACCACTGTAAAAATGTACTAAATTTCTCAAACAGGGCACAAGAAATAGAACACCCCATCGGTAGAGCCCTATCGACATAAAAAGCTCCGTCAAAATACATTCCAAGCAGCTCAAAATCTATGGGGTGAATTGGTAAAAGACGAAAAGCTGATTGTATGTCGCATTTCGCCAACTCAGCACCTAAACCAGCTAGCCTCACTAGCCTCAAAGCATCGTCCACTGACATGTATGTGACATTTGCATCCTCCTGTGATATAAAGTCATTAACAGACTGTCCTTCCGGCCACGACAAATGATGTATGGGCCGGAACTCACCTGCTGCTTTTTTAGGAATCACCTCCAAAGGAGATACAATTAGTTTATCCAAAGGACAATCCCTAAATGGACCCACGACCCTCCCAGCCTGTATTTCTTTATCAAGTTTGTTACGCACCACCTGGGGAAGCTCCCTGACTGACTTTAAGTTATCCGCCCAACGATGACATCTAGGCCCCTGGTAACCCAAACGAAAACCAACTGCAAAACTCCAATTCAGCTGAGCTGCCGCTTCTGAATCGGGATATGCATCCAACCAACTTACCATAGCCTGTAACTTAACCGGGGTAGGAGCCTTTTGGGACAACAGCTTGACCAACCCCTCTACCTCTTTGTCCCCTCCCTGCGTCAGCAAAATTTTGGATGGGAAAGCACTGTGTAATAGGATGTCGCCCCCCACACTGTGAACATTCGTGCTTGAATTTACAATATTGCCTGACGCAGGTACCACAGTTGTAATTCCAACAGGCACCTGCTGCAGGCAATTGCGCTCTTCCCATAGATCCCGCCCCAACTTGGGCGGGAAGCTGGAGAAAGGGCCGATATGATATAGCAAACCGCTGGCTGTATGAATCGTGGTTTGAGACTGATTAATCGACATCCATTGTAACCAGAGCTCGGGATCTACCTCCCCCCAAGGTTTGTCATGAAATATACTAACTCTGGCACGAAATTGTTCATCGTAAGTTAACCAGGTAAAACCTCCCACCTGCAAATGTGCCCTACAAATTATGTCAATATATTTAAACATAGCCAAAGCCCTCTCCGGATACCTCTCACAATACACGCTTGCGTAAATGAGAAAGGCAGCCGTCCAATTCTCTATGGACTTAGGGACTCTGGGACGCCGCAACAGCTCCCATTCTTCTTCTTTGGAACCTTCCCGGGATTGAATATCCCTATGCAATAAATGGAAAACATCAACAAATTCATGGTTCCAAATTTTTCGTTTAGTTTTTTCAGACAAGTGTATTCCAAGCGGCATAGCTAAGCCCATGTAAGGAAGCTTTGTATGCAACCCGCCAGCACTTGACACCTGAACAGCCAAATCCGATGAAACAGCCGCAGAGCCGTCCGTATCACGAACCTGTACATGCAAGACAGGCCGAGACTTAGGTAAAACATTAGAAACATGTTCCCCAACTCCTGCAGGTTTCGCAAACACCACTTCAGCCGCACCAGCATCCAACCCACTGCTACCCGCTAAAGGCCGGGACCAAGCAGTCCACCATTGAGGCTTACCCGTTGTGAGCTGCGTAGCCCGCTTCTGGAACTCCTGAGGATCTTCTTTGTTCTTCCGCCGCCGCTCTTGATCCGTCGAGAAGTCCGCACGAGACCTCTGTAAGATACTAGAAGACGTAAATGTACCCCGATCCCCCCCACCCACAACCTTAGAAGAAACCACAGGAGTCGCTTTTTGTACCACATTATCGATCATAGAATTGTCATAAACATTATCATTGTCATAAACTGTGTTAACCATTGGCTCAGAGCCGTACACCTGCTCAGCACTGGTGCCTGGCATCTGACCGTCACCAATACCTCTATCATATTTTCTCCAAGAGGACACAGGCCTCCGTTGAGAGAACCCGGCCGTAGATGAAAAATCCGCTCCAGATCCGCCTTGATGAGCCACCGGTTCACCAAAAGCCGCACATTGCTTTGCATAGGGAACATAAGAAAAACCAAAACCCTGTTCCAGATCAGAGTCCGCCATCAACTTCTTACCGCTCCGGTAGGAGGTCAATGATGACTTACCCAACGCCTGTTCCTTGGATGGTCCTGCCGCTTCCAGCGTTGAAAGATTTGCATGCTCAACCCACACCCATTGCCCCTGTAGTGGACCAAACTCAGAGTCAAAACCAAACTGAGAAGGGCAAGGTGGCGGGCGGGACTCTGGAAATAGTGAAACAATATCAGACCTAGGAAAAGATTGAATTGTACCGTCCTGCCCTGTCTCCCGCAGAACCCATGAGTCCAAATCCTGGCTTGCCGCGTGTTTATTTACCATAGAGCTATCAGGAACCACCAAGTCCGCATGAAACATTTTTCCATGAGAAACCACTGACACTGCAGACTTTGGGGGGCCTCTAGGCTGTGGCATACTGGAATATACAAAACTGCCCATGCCCCCTGTAACCCCCCTGCCATCTTCCTGTAACTACGAGACATCAGGGTGTGTCGAAGTATCTGCGCCGTCGACATGTCCCTCCATATCCCCCTCACTGTCATCCGAATAGTCCACCAAATTAGTATAGCGCCTGCTGTCCAGCACTGGGGGGGCTGTGTTAATCTGTAACTCAGTGTGCTGTACATTGGGGACATTCTGCGCAACTTTGTGAAAATGCACCCTTCCTGCAGACCTGTGAAAATCGTTTTCTGTATAGTCAAAAGGCTCATGAACAGGCTGGGTAGTAAATTGGACACTACCCCTATGCAGCACAGCTGGCACACTGCTGGAGCCACCAGCCCTTCCCCTAATTCCCTTAGGGGCAGCCCTCTTAGCGCGCTGAACAGTGCTTTAAAAAACTTTCCCGTTCAGAGCTGCTGGCACTGATGTAGCTCTTGCCTTTGCTCTCTTTGCCCGAACACCTCGCAATGCAGAGCGCCCCCTGCCCACCACAGCTGTGTTCTCCTCAATTTGCACAACATGAAGGGGGGAGAGGGGCGAGGCTGATAAACACGCAGCCACTGCTCGACTTACCCCCACTGCCGCCGCACGTTGAGGGCTGTTAGGACCCTGCGTCCACCTGGAATGCTGCCCCAGGCCTTAGCAGGTCACCGCGCCCTGCCTCCAGAATAGCGCGCACCGCGTCCTGGACAACGCTTTCCTTTTCCATAGTGTGCACTCTGCCACAGCTTCGCTCCGGCCACTGGAACAAACCGCCTGAAGAAACGGCAAAATTCTCTTCAGAAAAAGACGAGCGACAAAGCTCCGACGTCCTCCTCACACCGCCTCTGCCTACGTCATAACCGCCCTCCTCCCCTGACTCACGATCCCGCCCCACTAGCCCCGCCCCTTGCCTTGGAAACCAATCACGCGGTGGATTGTACCCACCGCGCGAATTCTCCCAGGGGGACACCGGCTCGCGCCTCAGTCCCCCTGGGTCCCATTGACACAATCAACTAAGCCCCAGGCGCGTAAAAGTTCAATAATATTGCATGGAAAGGAAACAAAATGTCCCCACATACAATTTAGGCCTTCATTGTTGACCTTCCATTTTGCCTTCTACAAATCTAACAACAAATCACTGCCATACCAGCGTCAACACATTTCTCCTTGACAATATACACTTTCTCCGTATTTCTAATTTGTGACTTTTTTTTTCTTTTTTTGCCCTCCTTTGTGCATGTTTGCTTGTATTCGGTTCATGTTATAAATAATAACAACAACAAAAAAGACTATATATATATATATATATATATATATATATATATATTTATATATATATATATATATATATTCACTGAAAAAACCATAGGTTATAGACCATATATAGTTAGGAATTAGCATTTACAAAACCTTGAAAATTCACTGAAAAAACCATGGGTTATAGACCATATATAGTTAGGAATTAGCATTTACAAAACCTTATTTTACTCACACAAAACCATTGAAATTTCATATATAGTTAGTTGCACTAACTATATATCGCGCACCAGCAATCCACTGGTGATCATGTCACATATTACATCATTCATGACATGGTCAGTGACATCACTGATGACATCACTGATGACATCTCAAATGACATCACTGATGACATCACTGATGACAACATCCAGTGACTGCATGTTTCTGTAAAGTTAAAATATGTCTTACATATTGAAGAATGAGTGGATGTATAAGTGTCTGGATGAAGGATTTAGTAGGTGCATGAATGACTGTATGAGTGAGTGATTAAATGTGTCTCACTGAGTGCATGGGTTAGTAACTAAACTGTCTTAATGTGTGCATTATTATGTCTGTTGTTCTGTAAACTGCTGCATGTGTTGATCAGTAGCTATATGAGTAACTATATGGGTTATTGATTGGTTGCCCAAGTATTTGTATGGGAGACTGAGTGTGTGTGTGGGTGGCTGGGAGGTGTATGACTCTGTGCATAGATGTGTGAGCAGTTGATTCACTAGATGTATGGGTTCAAAAGTGCATGTGGAAACAGCTGTATGGGCGGTTGACTGTGTGCATGAGTGTATTGGTGAGTGAATGGATATCTCAGTGCTACCATGTCAAAGTAAGTACATATGTAAAACACAGTACATGTGAGAGTTGACATATACAAATAACTGTGCATAAGAGCCAGTGAATGTGTGAGTGGCTGTATGGATCATTGTGAACTTGTATCAGGGATTGTATAAGAGAGTAAATATGTGTTAGTATATGTTTGAATAAGTAAGGTGTGTATAACTGTATAGTTGAGGAAATGGAGGTGTGATTGATTCTTTGCATGACTGACTAGGTGTGTGAGTAACTCCATGGATGAGTGACAGTCTGTGAGTGTCTGTTTACACTGAGTGTCTCTAAGGTTATATTAGAGTCTGAAGAGGTTCATCGTATTATCACATGAATGATGTCATCAGTGATGTGATCAGTAATGTCAAATGAGATGTCATCAGTGATGTCATCAGTGATGTCATTTGAGATATCATCAGTGATGTCATCAGTGATGTCATTTGAGATGTCATCAGTGATGTCATCAGTGATGTCATTTGAGATGTCATCAGTGATGTCATCAGTGATGTCACTGACCATGTCATGAATGATGTAATATGTGACATGATCAGCAGTGGATTGCGGGTGCGCGATATATAGTTAGTGCAACTAACTATATATGAAATTTCAATGGTTTTGTGTGAGTAAAATAAGGTTTTGTAAATGCTAATTCCTAACTATATATGGTCTATAACCCATGGTTTTTTCAGTGAATTTTCAAGGTTTTGTAAATGCTAATTCCTAACTATATATGGTCTATAACCTATGGTTTTTTCAGTGAATTTCAATGGTTTTTTAATAGCAAATATCAAAAGCTTTAAAATGTCAAGTACGTGGTAGGTAAAAACATTTTCGTGTTTATGCACGCTGATGTGCTGATGTGCTTTGAACGCTGCCCCCCCCCCTCTTTTCTTTTAGGAGTATTCTCTCTTTGCAGATAGTGAAGGGTAGGTAACGCAGGCCTTTGCCCCAGTTGTAATCCGTCGTGCCTGCTTCCCTCTCCATTTGATTGGTTGTTATCCTAGCATTTATTGTTTTGGAATTGGTTCTCTTTGGTTCATTCTCTATTTACAAACAAGCACAGAGTCGCAATACTCTGTTTAGTCTTTGCAGATAGTGAAAAATCGTTAAAAAAACAAAAGGAATCAAGCAAAATCAGTAGGCCTCTTTTTGACCTCGCTAAAATAGAAACATTAGGAACAACCCCTCATAAGAAATACGAAACTAGTGAGAGGAACTGAGCTCGACACCATAATGGCTGCAAGACAGCTCGGCTCCGCCGCCCACCTCGCCCAAAATAACGGCAAACCCTATACAAATATTATAAATATATACAACACACCAGCAAAGTAACAGGGTAAAACGTTTTATTAAATAACTATTTACATGGCAGCCTGCTGCAACATCGATACAAATGCATGCCGCCATTCCCGGGATTTCTCCTGCCCCCTCCTCAAGTCTTGTTGCCCTGATGTGGCCAATGATCGCCCCCGACATAGGCGGCCGGCTCCCAGGGTCAGGCGGAACTTTTTGCCTTTTAGTGACTCTTCCATTCTGGACCTTGTCCCACAATCCGTTTGACCTGAAGACACGTCCTGCGGTGCCCTAGTCCGACCATCACATATTCCTGCGCCAGGAGACGGCGTGGGGTGCACTAGAAGGGAGAGGCGGAGCGAACGAGCCTCCCCCACCTCCCCAGGTGGAGGTTTCTCAGCTACACCCCAGCGCTTCACGCAACCAGCTGACTTGCGCCCGCTCTTCCGGAACAGTGCCTCCCTCGGCCAGCTGAATTGCACCTGCTCCACACCTTGTCCCACAATCCGTTTGACCTGAAGACACGTGCCCTGGTCCGACCATCACATATACCTGCGCCAGGAGACGGCGTGGGGTGCACTAGAAGGGAGAGGCGGCGCGAACGAGCCTCCCCCACCTCCCCAGGTGGAGGTTTCTCAGCTACACCCCAGCGCTTCACTCGACCAGCTGACTTGCGCCCGCTCTTGCAACACAGTGCCTCGCTCGGCCAGCTGAATTGCGCCTGCTCTTGCTATTACAACGTCTCACCCGCCATCCAACGGAATTGCACCCAATCTTGCGGTACAGCGACAGGCGGCTGCCACGGAGCTCACGAAATGGCGGTCGGCTCCACAGACTTGGGCCTGGCCTGCAAGGATGGCTCTGGGCAACTGTGGAACTCAGACGCTTGACTGCTAGGGCATAGGCCCCATTCCCAAAAGCGTCCCCTCAGCCTTGAAGATTCTACAACAGTCACCGGGACCCCCGACTCCCGCAGACTTCCGGTGGGGAGTGACTGCCATGATTGCTCGCGGAATGGCCACGACGTAGCCACGGGGTGCTCTCATGCTGACGCCAGCTCCAATCTGAAACATCCAGAAACACTGTAGACTACCAATTCTATCAGTTCCGGTGGAGCCCCAACGTGACCCGGTAGAGAAGAACTTGCCCTCCCCTCTTTGACTGAAGGTTCTTGTTGCCTGTCCCTTCTGTTGTCATTTAACAGAACTTTTTGGACTGCTGAAAGGGGTTCTGTTCCGACCGCTGGTTGGTGGAGACATTTTGACTATATTCTGGACCTGCGTTGTCACGTAATGCGTCATATGACGCGCCGCGTTAGCGCACCCGGAAGTGCTCCGGTGCGCGAGGCGCAGCTTCCCGGAAGCGATCCGGGGCGCGGCGCGCAGCGCGTAACGTAAGCATAACAGGTCATGTGACTTGTTAATAAAACTTTTCATTAGTTCATTTTACTTTTGTTTTTCTAATGATGGAAGGCTTGGTCATATGACCTAAAAATACCACTTTTCATTGGTTTAGAACATTTTTTTTTTCCCAAATGATGAAAGCCCCACCTTTTTTTTTCTCACTCTGACTTGTAAAGCAAAGGACCCAGATGCATTTACAGTTTATCACTAACAATGTTCCAGGCTAATGTATTTTCCCGGGAAATTTACAACTGTCCTGCAAGTAAAATATTTCTATTTCGAGAAAAAGGGCGTTTCTTCATCCCATGAGGGAGCCGTTGAACAAAAGAAGCTCGACCTGCTGTCTTAGTCGCTGATAGGCATAAATATCGGATTCTTATCGATCACTTTATGTTGCAGGAGTGGAAAACACAACAGCCCTTGACCATTTATCTTTACTGCTTTCCTGCGTATTATACCTTTTAACCGTCATGTAATCGGGCTGCTTTATTTCACTTGCCTTTTACTGATTCGAAAACAGTGGCTATTATTCAAAACTTTACCAATCTAGGTACTACTACCATGTTTTGTTTTAAAAACCTATATTGTGAAAATGTCAGTATACAAATACGGGCCTATAACCACGTGGGCCGGCCACGGAGCAAACTGTAATCGTATATGATGAGGGGACATTTACACTGTAGAAGAACGTAACGGGCGGGCCATTAGGTTGCAAGAACTAAGGTGTCTAACAGTTGCAGAATCGGTGGACGTACATTTTATAATTAAAGTACGACAGGGCCAGTTACAATAAAATTATCTAGATATACATTTGCGGGCAAGTACCATGGGTGATGTTAATTCGAACTTTCAATAGTACAGTAATCAATAACACATCAGAACTTAATATCAATAGGGATGTCCAAATGTTCAATCAGTACTCGTCCCCGCCCGCCATGTGCTTCAAAACTGCATACATATCTTGTGATATCAAGGCTGGGCAACCAGTACACAACAAGGAGTTACAAGTCCCATTTGTACCGGCGCCATTTTGGGCGAGGCCGGGCAGGTCCAGGATATAGTCAAAATGTCTCCACCAACCAGCGGTCGGACCAGAACCCCTTTCGGCAGTCAAAAAAGGTTCCGTTAAATGGCAACAGAAGAGATAGGCAACAAGAACCATCAGTCAAAAGAGGGGACGCTTTCGGGAATGGGGCCCATGCCCTAGCAGGCAAGCGTCCGAGTTCCAAGGTGTCCCAGGGCCATTTTAGAGAACCAGGCCCAAATCCAAAGAGCCGGCCGCCATTTTGAGAGTCCTGTTGCAGCCGCCTATCGCTGCACCGCAAGAGTAGGCGCAATTCAGCTGGATGGTGGGCGAGATGCTGTAGCCGCAAGAGCGGGCGCAACTCAGCTGGATGGCGGGTGAGGCACTGTGCCGCAAGAGCGGGCGCAATTCAGCTGGATGGTGGGTGAGGCACTGTGCCTCAAGAGCGGACGGAACTCAGCTGGATGGAGGGTGAGGCACTGTGCCGCAAGAGCGGGAGGAACTCAGCTGGATGGCGGGTGAGGCACTGTGCCGCAAGAGCGGGCGGAACTCAGCTGGATGGCGGGTGAGGCACTGTAGCCGCAAGTGCGGGCGCAACTCAGCTGGATAGCGAGTGAAACGCCAAGGGGCGCCCCACTGCAGCTGAGGAGCCTCCACCTGGGGAGGCGGGAGAGGCTCGTTCGCGCCGCCTCCCTCCCCCCCCCGGGCACCCCACGCCGTCTTTCGGCGCAGCATTGTAGGATGGCCACACCAGTGCGGCAACTTGCTGGACACCACCTTGGTGCCATCCGGATCTCGGCGCGTTGTGCTGCCTTCGGCCTATTCGCACATCGGTCCGCTACTGACGCCGCCTCACAGGCCAACGGATTTTGTAGGCTTTTTATAGCCCAAAGCCGCATAACAGGTCATATGACTTGTTTTTAAAACTTTTCATTGGTTCATTTTACTTTTGGGTTCCTAATGATGGAAGGCTTGGTCATATGACCTAAAAATAACACTTTTCATTGGTTTAGAACATTTTTTTTTCCCAAATGATGAAAGCCCCACCTTTTTTTTTCTCACTCGGCAGTCCAAAAAGGTTCCGTTAGATGACAACAGAGGGGACAGGCAACAAGAACCATCAGTCAAAAGAGGGGAGGGCAAGTTCTTCCCTACCGGGTCACGTTGGGGCTCCACCGGAAGTCATTGAATTGGTAGTCTACAGTGTTTCTGGATGTTTCAGACTGAAGCTGGCGTCAGCATGAGAACACCACCATCTCGTGGCTCCGTCGTGGCCATTCCGCAAGCAATCATGGCAGCCGCTCCCCACCGGAAGCCTGCGGGAGTCGGGGGCCTGATGACTTTTGTAGAATCTTCAAGGCTGAGGGGACGCTTTCGGGAATGGGGCCCATGCCCTAGCAGGCAAACGTCCGAGTTCAAATGTGTCCCAGGGCCATTTTAGTGGACCAGGCCCAAATCCGAAGAGCCGGCCGCCATTTTGAGAGTCCTGTGGCAGCCGCCTATCGCTGCACCGCAAGAGTGGGCGCAATTCAACTGGATGGTGGGGGAGACGCTGTAGCCGCAAGAGCGGGCGCAACTCAGCTGAATGGCGGATGAGGCACTGTGCCGCAAGAGCAGGCGCAATTCAGCTGGATGGCGACTGAAACGCCAAGGGGCGCCCCACTGCAGCTGAGGGGCCTCCACCTGGGGAGGCCCGTTTGCGCAGCCTCCCCCCCCCCCCACGGGGCGCCCCACGCCATTTTTCGGCGCAGCATTGTAGGATGGCCAGACCAGTGCGGCAACTTGCTGGACACCACCTGGGTGCCGTCCGGATCTCGGCGCGTTGTGCTGCCTTCGGCCTATTCGCACAACGGTCCGCTACTGACGCCACCTCACAGGCCGACAGATTTTGTAGGCTTTTTATAACCCAAAGCCGACTAAAAGACAGGCCAAAGCACCCCATTGTTGCTACTCCGAGGAAGGAGGGGCAAGGACAGTGTCAAGCGGACGGTGAATGCTTTGAGATGGATGTTGCAGCAGGCTGCCATGTAAATAGTTGTTTAAAATGTTTTTTTTTAACGTGTTTACTTTGTTGGAGCGTTGTATATATTTATAAGTTATTAAAGTGTTATAATCCTACTACTTTGTTGGAGTGCTATATATTTTTAATGTGACACATTATTGTGAAGACTTTGATGTACAAAAAGGCATCCCTGGAATCTTCCGCTTCAGGCTCGGTCCCACACACCCTTACAGTGAGAATCCCCTCCCCAATCACAATACAGGATCGTTATCAGATAGTAGGAACGCGTGTGGTGTGACGGCTCTCATGGGGTGGGGGCCTTGATCTACTGTAACTCCTTTGAAGAGGGGTGATTCTTTACAGTTGGGGCCACAAACTACATCCGCAGGGCTAGGTGATAGCCTGGGACCGGCCTGGACAATCGGACACAGAGGAAGAGGAGTGTCAGAGGGTGCGGTAGTGAATTGGGTGAAAGGGAGGTGTCGGGCGGGCACGGGGTGTGATTCTCAGGGAAGAGCAGCGCAGATGGGGGGAGGTTTATGGCCCATGCATGAGAGAGAGAGCGGGGGTGACCAGTGAGTGGGGGAGATGCTTGCGAGGGTGGAGAGCCGTGCTGAGGATCGGCGGCGTGCAGAGAGTGGGTCTGGTCAAGGCATCTAAAATAGCTGCCGTGCACGACAAAAGTGTGGCATTGGAAAAAAGGCAAGATGGCGCAGACAATGTTTATTAATACGGATTAATTTTCCACAGAGAGAACGGGGGAGGTCAGAGAGGGGGGGTGTTCGTAGCGCCAGGGAGACGCGCTGGGGACCGGCGAGGGGCAGAGGGGCCATAGCGCTTTCTAAATGCCTGCTGCTTGCTAGAGCGTACGTGCCTGAGTGGGGACAACGTGGCGCCGATTATGTTGACATCGCAAACCAGATTTTAACACTTAGACATGAAAGTTAAAACTGCACCATTTGCTCCCCCCCCCCTCCGACTGACACCCTTCTTTGCCTCAGCTTGGATCATCATTTGCTAAAGTGTTCAAAGACCCCACCGTGAGTATAAGCACAACCGGGGCCTTTGTTGTATATGCATATCTACTACTATACATGTTCCAGTGTGGATTCATTTACTACAGCCTTACTGCACACCCTGAGAAAAACTACGCAGCAAGACAATCTCTACCTTCTCCCTTTTCCATGTTCCAACGCTTTGAAATGAACAATATATTTACTCGCAGTGACAAAATGGCGGTCAACACTTCCTGATTTCCTTCGAATCGAACGTTAACAGACGTCACGCAGCAACAAAAAAATTCCGCTCACGCGCAGCCGCTGGAAGACATGTATCAACATATATGAGTATCCTCAGCCACCCTCAGAAAACATAGGGGGTCAGGATACGTCTCCCGTACCCCCTTATACCCATTTCCCACATTGTTTTTCCTCCATCTTGTAATTTAATTAAAACGAAACACAAAATGGCAAATTCCCGTTCCGCTACCGGTTCGCAAACCGGGAAGCGCTTCTACCGCGAAAAATCAATTTTTTTTTATTTGCCCCACGGGACCCTTTAATAACCCCAACATCATTCCTAGGGGGTCAAGAGGGGTCTACCTTGCCCCCTTTCATTAAATTCCCCCTTCGTTTTTCTCCTCCTCTTGTCTCTCGATCCTACCGAGAGACAAGATGGCGGCCGCTCCGGACTGTTTAGAATGTTGACAGACACCGGAAAGCCAATCAGCTTCGCTTTGCGAAGTTCCGTTACGCGTCAAGTACGCGAACCGGAGCGCTACCCGGAGCGCTGTCACAGATATATCTGTTTTTTAAAACGTTAATTTCTCAAAATCCACTGGAGCACATATATTGAGACCTAGCAAAGGCACATCGGGCTAACAGTCCCTACAATTTTGCCAAGTTTCGTGCAAATCCATTCAGCCGTTCGAGCTAAAAGTGAGGCCAACCGCCCTATGGAAAACTCAATGTTAAAAACGCGTTTTGGGACCCCACTTTTTTCTCGGCCCCCCCTTGACGAAACCCCCACAAATTTTCAGGGGATGCTCAGAAACAAAATGTGCCATTTTCCTGAAAATTTCAGCCAATTCTGTCCACAAACGCCAAAGTTATTAGACATAGAATTTTCAAAAGTCCCATAGAGAAAAAATCCTAACTATATATACCTACTGGCTTTTGTGGACAGAATTGGCTGAAATTTTCAGGAAAATGGCACATTTTGTTTCTGAGCATCCCCTGAAAATTTGGGGGGGTTTCGTCAAAGGGGTGCCGAGAAAAAAGGGGGGTCCCAAAACGCGTTTTTCCCATGTTAATTTCCATAGGGCGTTTGGCCTCACTTTTAGCTCGAACGGCTGAATGGATTTCCACGAAACTTGGCAAAATTGGGTCTCAATATATGTGCTCCAGTGGATTTTGAGAAATTAACGTTTTAAAAAACAGATATATCTGTGACAGCGTCCTGGATAGCGCTCCAGATCGCGTACTTTTCGCGTAACGGAGCTTTGCGAAGCGAAGCTGATTGGCTCTCCGGTGTCTGTCAACATTCTAAACAGTCCGGAGCGGCCGCCATCTTGTCTCTCGGTAGGATTGAGAGACAAGAGGAGGAGAAAAACGAAGGGGGAATTTAATGAAAGGGGGCAAGGTAGACCCCTCTTGACCCCCTAGGAATGATGTTGGGGTTATTAAAGGGTCCCGTGGGGAAAATAAAAAAAAATTGATTTTTCACGGTAGAAGCGCTTCCCGGTTCGCGAACCGGGCCGCAAACTGGTAGCGAAACGGGAATTCGCCATTTTGTGTTTCGGTTTAATTAGATTACAGGGTATAAGGGGGTACGGGAGACGTATCCTGACCCCTTATGTTTTCTGAGGGTGGCTGAGGAGGCTCATATATGTTGATACATGTCTTCCAGCGGCTGTGCGTGAGCGTTTTTTTTTTTTTTTGCTGCGTGACGTCTGTTTACGTTCGATTCGAAGGAAATCAGGAACTGTTGACCATCATTTTGTCTCTGCGAGGAAATATTTTGTTAAAAATAATTGTTATAAATTAATCCTTATTGATAAATATTGTCTGCGCCATCTTGCCTTTTTTGCAATGCCACACTTTTGTTGAGCATGGCAGCCATTTTAGATGCCTTGACCAGACCCACTCTCTGCACGCCGCCGATCCTCAGCATGGCTCCCCACCTTCGCAAGCATCTCCCCCACGCACTGGTCACCCCCGCTCTCTCTCTCATGCATGGGCAGAAACCTCCTCCCATGTGCGCTGTTCTTCTCTGAGAATCACACCCTGTGCCCGCCCGACACCTCCCTTTCACCCTATTCACTACCGCACCCTCTGACACTCCTCTTCCTCTGTGTCTGATTGTCCAGGCCGGTCCTAGGCTATCACCTAGCCCTGCAGATGTAGTTTATGGCCCCAGCTGTAAAGAATCACCCCTCTTCAAAGGAGTTACAGTAGATCAAGGCCCCCACCCGATGAGATCCGTCACACCACACGCGTTCCTACTATCTGAAAACCATCCTGTATTGTGATTGAAGAGGGGATTCTCACTGTGAGGGTGTGTGGGACCGAGCCTGAAGCGGAAGATTCCAGGGATGCCTCTTTGTACATCAAAGTTTTTACAATTATGTGTCACATTAAAAATATATAGCACTCTAACAAAGTAGTAGGATTATAAAACTTTAATAACTTATAAATATATACAACGCAACAAAAACAGTAAACACATTTAAACATTTTTTTTAAAAAAGAAGCAACAATGGTCAGTAGCTGTGTTTTGTGCGAATAGTCCCAAGGCAGCACAACGTGCTGAGTTCTGGACGGCACCCAGGTGATGTCATCTGGGTGCCGCACTGGTTTTTGGTATCCTACAATGCTGCTCCGAAAAACGGCGTGGGGCGCCCCGGAGGGAGGCCTCGTCAGTAGCGGTCTGTTGTGCGAATAGTCCCAAGGCAGCAGAACGCGCTGAGATGTGGATGGCACCCAGGTGATGTCCAGTAAGTTGCCGCACTGGTTTTGGTATCCTACAATGCTGCTCCGAAAAACGGCGTGGGGCGCCCCGGGGGGGGGGGGGGGGGGGGAGGGGTGGGGGGAGGCGGTGTGAACGGGCCTCCCCAGGTGGAGGCTCGTCTGCTGTAGTGGGGCACCCCTTTACCGTTTCAGTTGCCATTCCGCCCGCTTTTGGTACACTGTGCCAAAATCCGCCATTCAGCTGAGTTGCTCCCGCTCTTGCGATGCAGCGATAGGCGGCTGCCACAGGACTCTCAAAATGGCAGCAGGCTCTTTCCTTTTTGGGCCTGGTCCACTAAAATGGCCCTGGGACACCTTGGAACTCGGACGCTTGTCTGCTAGGTCTTGGACCCCATTCTCGAAAGCGTCCCCTCAGCCTTGAAGATTCTACAAAAGTCTTGGGGGCCCCCGACTCCTGCAGGCTTCCGGTGGGGAGCGGCTGCCATGATTGCTTGCGGAATGGCCACGACGGAGCCACGAGATGGTGGTGCTCTCATGCTGACGCCAGCTTCAGTCTGAAACATCCAGAAACAAGGTGGGGCTTTCATTGTTTGGGAAAAAAAAATGTTTTAATCCAATGAAAAGTGTTATTTTTAGGTCATATGATCAAGCCTTCCATCATTAGGAAACCAAAAGTAAAATGAACCAATGAAAAGTTTTATAAACAAGTCACATGACCTGTTATGCGGCATAGGGCTATAAAAAGCGTAGAAAATCCGTTGGCACGTGAGGCGGCGTCAATAGTGGACCAATGTGCGAATAGGCCGAAGGCAGCACAACGCGCCGAGATCCGGATGGCACTGAGGTGGTGTCCAGCAAGTTGCGGCACTGGTGTGGCCATCCTACAATGCTGCGCCGAAAGTCGGCGTGGGGTGCCCCGTTGGCCTGTGAGGTCGCGTCAGTCAGTGGGGGCTGTTTGAGGATCTGACTGCATTGGAAAGCAATGTGATGCTGGGCGTCGCCCCCAAGATGGAGGCTCCTCGGCTGCAGTGGGGCGCCCCATGGTGTTTCACTCGCTATCCAGCTGAGTTGCGTCCGCACTTGCGGATACAGTAGGCCGAAGGCAGCACAACGCGCCGAGATCCGGATGGCACCGAGGTGGTGTCCAGCAAGTTGCCGCACTGGTGTGGCCATCCTACAATGCTGCGGCGAAAGTCGGTGTGGGGTGCCCGAAGGGGGGGGGAGGCGGCGCAAACGAGCCTCTCCCGCCTCTCCAGTTGGAGGCACTTCATCTGCAGTGGGGCGCCGAGATCCGGATGGCACCGAGGTGGTGTCCAGCAAGTTGCCGCACTGGTGTGGCCATCCTACAATGCTGCGCCAAAAGTCGGCGTGGGGTGCCCGAAGGGGGTGGGGGGGGGGGGGGGCGACGCAAACGAGCCTCTCCCGCCTCTCCAGGTGGAGGCACTTCCTCTGCAGTGGGGCGCCGTCTAGCTGAGTTTCGCCCGCTCTTGCTGCTACAGCTACAGGCGGCTGCAACAGGACTCTCAAAATGGCGGCCTGTTCTTTGGATTTGGGCCTGGTCCACTAAAATGGCCCTGGGACACCTTGGAACTCGGACGCTCGAATTTTTTTCCTTTTCTCCACATGTAAAAAAGGTAAATGCCCGGTACGTTACCTGCCTCATCTGCCACGATGTACTCTCCAAAGGAACCGAAAAAAAATATAGTTATGGTAATTATACCATGCATCGTCATATGGAGAGGTGGCACCCGATTAATTATAGTGCTGCCCAAATTCGAGATTTGGTGGATAACCCCCGACCTGCCAGTACATCCACCAATGAAGTGGCAGTGATAGCATCAGAGGCAAGGGAAACGGTTCTAAATCTTCAGAAGAACTTTGGACAAATGAAAATGACATGTTTAAGTTGCGGCAAATTAATTTCATGTGGAGAGAGGAGTGTTAGTCTAATCAATAGAGCTTATGAACATCATCATAGTCGATGGTTGGTGGAGACATTTTGACTATATCCTGGACCTGCCCGGCCTCGCCCAAAATGGCGCCGGTATAAATGGGACTCGTAGCTCCTTGTTGTGTACTGGTTGCATAACCTTGATATCACGAGATACGTATGCAGTTTTGAAGCACATGGCGGGCGGGGACGAGAATTGATTGAATATTTCGACATCCCTATTGATATTAAGTTCTGATGTGTTATTGATTACTGTACTATTGAAATTTTGAATTAACGTCATCCATGGTACTTGCCCGCAAATGTATATCGAGATAATTTTATTGTAACTGGCCCTGTCGTATTTTAATTATAAAATGTATGTCCACCGATTTCGCAACTGTTAGACACCTTAGTTCTTGCAACCTAATGGCCCGCCCGTTACGTTCCTCTACAGTGTAAATGTCTCCTCATCATATACGATTACAGTTTGCTCCGTGGCCGGCCCACGTGGTTATAGGCCCGTATTTGTATACTGACATTTTCACAATAAAGGTTTTTAAAACAAAACATGGTAGTAGTATTTACATTGGTAAAGTTTTTAATTTTAGTCACTGTTTTCGAATCAGTAAAAGGCAAGTGAAATAAAGCAGTCCAATTACATGACGGATAAAAGGTATAATACGCAGGAACGCAGTAAAGATAAATGGTCAAGGGCTGTTGTGTTTTCTACTCCTGCAACATAAAGTGATCGATAAGAATCTGATATTCAGGCGTATCGGCGACTAAGACAGCAGGCCGAGCCTGTTTTGCTCAACGGCTCCGTCATGGGACGAAGAAACGCCCTTTTTCTCGAAAAAGGAATATATTTTACTTGCAGGACAGTTGTAAATTTTCCTGGAAAGTACATTAGCCTGGAACATTATAACATATATGTTTAAGAAAAAATAATGTTCGAAAGCAATAGAAAGCGTAAATTTTAGGTCATATGACCAAGCCTTTCATCATTAGAATAACAAAAGTAAAATGAACCAATGAAAAGTTTTATTAACGAGTCACATGACCTGTTATGCTTACGTTACGCGCTGCGCGCCGCGCCCCGGATCGCTTCCGGGAAGCTGCGCTTCGTGCACCGGAGCACTTCCGGGTGCGCTAACGCGGCGTGTCATATAACGCATTACGCGACAACGTAGGTCCAGAATATAGTCAAAATGTCTCCACCAACCAGCGGTCGGAACACAACCCCTTTCAGCAGTCTAAAAAGTTCTGTTAAATGACAACAGAAGGGACAGGCAACAAGAACCATCAGTCAAAGAGGGGAGGGCAAGTTCTTCTCTACCGGGTCACGTTGGGGCGCTACCGGAACTGATCGAATTGGTAGTCTACAGTGTTTCTGGATGTTTCAGACTGAAGCTGGCGTCAGCATGAGAGCACCACCATCTCGTAGCTCAGTCGTGGCCATTCCACGAGCAGTCATGGCAGCCGCTCCCCACCAGAAGCCTGCGGGAGTCGGGGGCCCCCAAGACTTTTGTAGAATCTTCAAGGCTGAGGGGACGCTTTCGAGAATGGGGCCCAAGCCCTAGCAGACAAGCGTCCGAGTTCCAAGGTGTCCCAGGGCCATTTTAGTGGACCACGCCCAAATCTGAAGAGCCGGCCGCCATTTGCTGTGGCAGCCGCCTATCGCTGCATCGCAAGAGCGGGAGCAACTCAACTACATGGTGAGCGAGACGCTGTAGTCGCAAGAGCAGGCGGTAAACAGCTGAATGGCGGAAGAGGCACAGTGTAGCAAAAGCGGGCGGAATGGCAACTGAAACGGTAAAGGGGCGCCCCACTACAGCGTGTCTTCAGGTCAAACGGATTGTGGGACAAGGTCCAGAATGGAAGAGTCATCAAAAGGCAAAAAGTTCCGCCGGACCCCGGGAGCCGGCCGCCTATGTCGGGGGCGATCTTAGGCCACACCAGGGCAACACGACTTGGGGAGGGGGCAGGAGCCAAGCGCCCCCTCCCAGTCCACGCCACCACACCGTATGTTGAAAATCTGAAGCCATCGTTCTACAAACTCTCAACCAGCCTTGGATGGAAAAATCTTGAAGAATGTACAAACTGAAAACCAGTTTTTGTCTGCATAGCATCAGCAGCAACGCTTGCTATCAGAGTGCATGAGTTTCATGCTCGATCGATTGAGCTAGCCGGATCAGGCAACAAAAAGTATAAAATAGTTATGTAAATAGTTATTTAATAAAATGTTTTACCCTGTTACTTTGCTGGTGTGTTGTATATATTTATAATATTTGCATAGAGTTTATCGTTATTTTGGGCGGGGTGGGTGGCGGAGCCGAGCTGTCTTGCAGCCATCATGGTGTGGAGCTCAGTTCATCTCACTAGTTTCGTATTTCTCATGAAGGGTTGTTCCTAATGTTTCTATTTTAGCGAGGTCAAAAAGAGATCCCATTAGTGGCCTACTGATTTTGCTCGATTACTTTTGTTTTTTTACACGATTTTTCACTATCTGCAAAGACTAAACAGAGTATTGCGACTCTGTGCTTGTTTGTAAATAGAGAATGAACCAAAGAGAATCAATTCTAAAACAGTAAATGCTTGGATAACAATCAATCAAATGGAGAGACAAGCAGGCACGACGGATTACAACGGGGGCAAAGGCCTGCGTTAACTACCCTTCACTATCTGCAAAGAGAGAGTACTACTAAGAGAAAAGAGGGGGGGGCAGCGTTCAAAGCACATCAGCGTGCATAAACACGAAAATGTTTTTACCTATCACGTACTTGACATTTGACAGCTTTTGATATTTTCTATTAAAAAACCATTGAAATTCACTGAAAAAACCATAGGTTATAGACCATATATAGTTAGGAATTAGCATTTACAAAACCTTGAAAATTCACTGAAAAAACCATTGGTTATAGACCATATATAGTTAGGGATTAGCATTTACAAAACCATAATTTACTCGCACAAAACCATAGAAATTCGCATATATAGTTAGTTGCAATAACTATATATCGCGCACCCGCAATCCACTGCTGATGATGTCACATATTACATCATTCATGACATGGTCAGTGACATCACTGATGACATCACTGATGACATCTCAAATGACATCACTGATGACATCACTGACATCTCAAATGTCATCACTAATATCTGAAATGACATCACAGAAAACATCACTGATGACATCAATCATGTGATAATACGATTAACCTCTTCAGACTCAAATACATCCTTAGATACACTCAGAGTAAACAGACACTCACAGACTGTCACTCATCCATGGAGTTACTCACACACCTAGTCAGTCATGCACTGAATCAATCACACCTCCATTTCCTCAACTATACAGTTATACACACCTTACTTATTCAAACATATTCTAACACATATTTACTCTCATATACAATCACTGATACAAGTTTTCAATGATCCATGCAGCCACTCACACATTCATTGGCTCTTATACACAGTAATTTATATATGTGAATTCTCACATGTACTGTGTTTTACATATGTACTTACTTTGACATGTAGCACTGAGATATCCATTCACTCACCAATACACTCATGCACACAGTCAACCACCCAGACAGCTGTTTCCACATGCAGTTTTAAACCCATACATCTAGTGAATCAACTGCTAACACATCTATGGACAGTCACACACCTCCCAGACACCCCCACACACACACACTCGTTCTCCCATACAAATACTTGGGCAACCAATCAATAACCCATATAGTTACTCATATAGGTACTGATTAACACATGCAGCATCTTACACAACAACAGACATACTGATGCACACATTCAGACAGTTTAGTCACTAACCAATGCACTCAGTGAGACACATTTAATCACTCTCTCATACAGTCAGTCATGCACCTACTAAATCCTTCATCCAGACACTTATACATCCACTCATTCTTCAATATGTAAGACATATTTTAATTTTACAGAAACATACAGTCACTGGATGATGTCATCAGTGATGTCATCAGTGATGTCACTGACCATGTCATGAATGATGTAATATGTGACATCATCAGCAGTGGATTGCGGGTGCGCGATATATAGTTATTGCAACTAACTATATATGCGAATTTCTATGGTTTTGTGCGAGTAAATTATGGTTTTGTAAATGCTAATCCCTAACTATATATGGTCTATAACCAATGTTTTTTTCAGTGAATTTTCAAGGTTTTGTAAATGCTAATTCCTAACTATATATGGTCTATAACCTATGGTTTTTTCAGTGAATATATATATGTGTGTGTGTCGCCTTCTCCTTTCCTACAGTCTGGGCATCACCTCAGTTTTTTACACAAAAAAGGTGGACGTTTCCACACTCTTCGCATCTTCCACGCTTCTGCTTGGAGAGTGCAGCTCCTCTATTTATTTTTCGCTGTACGAATCCCTTTTTTCTCAGTTCTCAATTACTATTTCCTAAAGCTGCTCTCTTATATACACTTTGTATGTGTAAGGCGCAGTATGGATGTCTGTGCTACCAAAAATAGAGCAGTTTTCAGTGTAATGCCAAAAGAATAAGGTAAACTATTTCAACTGCACTTAATATATTTATTTATCAATTTTTAATACTCCTGGATATTGCGAAAGCAGGACGTTTGAGATAATTATTCCATGTAAAAATGAAAAGGGTTATTTACTAAGCTCTTCTAAAAGAGCTCTAGTGGCAGCAAGCAATGTACACCGACATAAAGTATTCCATTGAAGCAGTTACCAATATAAAAGTCTATGGTGCAGTCCTGAATTGTGAGGCGCCAAGTGAATGCCCATACAACCCTTAGTAAATCTAAACTATACATTGCAAAAACAATTTTTGCAGACATGTAAGCTACAAAAACCTTAGAAAAACGTCACCCTCCAGAGAGAGGATATACAAAGGACTGAGATATTATGTACAGCGTCAAATCGGGCCCTTGTAGTGAAATTAAAAAATGCAAACATTGTATTAGATGACATCGACATGCACTATTCCAAATCTGAAGCCATGGGGCTAGTACAATCCCAGGCCCCATTCCAGTGACAGGCTGATGTTTGAATTAAGCCAATGCAACTACTAAATCTTCTTGAATGCCCCTTTAAGAAAACTTTATGTACCAAACATGACAGTAAATTCTTATTCTAGTAGTATTAGTTCCCCATCTCATTATCAAATACATTTAAAAAGGTTTCACTGTCAAAACTCCGGCAGCCCTAAATGCTACAATGTAAAATGGGTAGGCCACCTGAAGAGTTTTTTGTTGTTGCTGTTTTACATGGCACAAACTTGGTCCAAGGGCATTAGTAAGCCTCACACGAGCACCAGACAACATTATACATTTTGGGGCCCATTCACCAACTGCATTTACGTTAGTACTACTCATGTACTTCAAAATGCCATTCACAAATCTAGGTGTGGAGGTCTATGCAGCTTCTGCATCTATCTTTTCTATGAGGACATGTCCAACCAGACTGTGGAGATCTCCGTACACTTATGCCTATGTTTTAGTAGTAGTACATGAGAGAAGGATAGGGGAGTGGCTGGAAAATGGGGTATACCTTCTACTAAATCGGAGAGCATTAGGGAGGAGTAAGGAGGGTTTAAGAGAGGGATATGGAGGGGTTTAGTGACGGACGTGCACCCACCTACAAAAGCGTAAACCCATTGCCATTTATAAACTGCACTTCTATAGTTACTAGAGACAAAATGGAGCCAAAGCAAATGAAAATGTACTTATACTCGGAACTGGAGTAAGCCCAATGCCATATAAGGGTAAACACTGGTATTGAAACACCCACCCATACAAAATAATGGAGACAGGGACTTAAAATAAAACCATTTAGAAAATAATGTCAAAATACATTAATTTATTTAGACTTTTCAAAAATATATGTAACTTTATTTTAATGCTAATAAAATTAAATGTTAAACAATAAGTATTTTATTATAAATAGTTTATCTTATTAATTAAATGATTGTAACATTTATTAAAGGAAATACACTAATTGAAATCAATTCTAAATATATATTTTTTTGTGATTTTCAATACATTATAAATAAATATGAACATTTTACTTTGAGGTGGGAATATATTGTTAATAAATGTCTAAAATATAATTTTAATTTAGTGTAATGTACTTAAATCAAGCTGATATTTAATAAAAAAGTAAGTTAGTAATGCTTTAGCAATTTTATTTAGTTTTAAATGTTGCAAAATAACTACAAAGTGTAAGAGTAAATTTACACATGTAGATTTACTTTGTGAATAGTCACCTTTGGGGGTTTTGTTTTTATGAACAGGGAGACTAGGCGATCTTGCACAATCGCAGGATGTTGAGCTGAGGCCAGGACTTGAGCCTGTTTACTCAGCTCAAGGTCAAACCACTAGTCCACATCTCCTCTTCACAGTTAGGCCAAACAGTCAGATTTGCAGTTTCTGCATTAATCTAAAATTTAGAGTTTGTAATGCTTTAGCAATTACGAGCAAGGAAACTGTTACTAAATTCTGGCTACCTCCTAGGGCACACAACTTTGGATTGGTAAACTTACTGCCAGGAGTCAGAAAACCAGGGACGATAAAAAACAATGGCAGATCTCAATGACAGTGGGTCAAAGGGTTAGGGAAGAGGCTGGAGACAAAAGACACTGGTAGCCATTACACTCTGAGCAAGAATTACATAAGACAACCAACATATAAACTTTCTTTAAAAATAACAAAATCAAAAATGTTTTATGAAAATATAAAGGTTCTGAGGGTCTCACATCTTGTGGATACATTTACTGCAGCAAATAATGGTAGTACATTTAAAAGTACTCTTTAACATAAACGTTTTTTGAGTACCCATCTTGGGAAATTAGAACGTGAATGTGATCACTAGTAAGCTTTAATAATTGTTCATCTCAAGTGTAAAGAAGATGTTCTTCCTGAACATGGTGCAATTCAATATGCAACAGTGTTTAATTTCTAAAAGAAGGAGTGCCGGAGTCTTAAACTCTGCTCAGAAGTCTGCGGCCGGAGCTATTACAACCAGACACTCCCTACCCCTATATCTCACTTTTGCCTTTCCTGCTTTCTCCCTTTGTGACAGTTTGTCCATTTTTCTATTTCTGCTTCTTTCCCCTCTCAGTGTGTTTTCACTCTCTTGCTCTCGAGAAATGTCGGACTGGTGGGCCCAAACAGCAATGACTGGTTCAAATTAGGCACTGGTATGCAATATAATAAAACTCTTATCTCAATGTTCAATTTATACAGATACCAGAAATATGTTAAAGCTCTTTATACTTCTCATTGTCATATGAAAGGATTTCTGAATGCATACTTTGGGGCCTATCCACAAACTGGATTTTGCAGTACATTAAGTAGTACTACAATAGTTCTACTCATGTATTACTAAATGCAATTTACATGCCGAAGTCTATGCCTGCACTGCTAATATTGTTTCGGTGTGGAGATCTCCACCCCACCTATGAAGAGCTCTGCACAGGAAAATCAACGTTTTAGTAGTACATGTGGAAGGGATGGGAGCATCACTGGAAAATGGGGAATATATACTATAATGTGGGAGAGGCTTAGGGAGGAGTTATGGGGTGCTAGGGTGGGATTTTGGAAGATACAAGCACCCACCCACAAAATAGTAGGCCAGTTCAATTAACAAACTGCACTTTTCTAGATACTACTAAAAAATAACCCCAAAAAAGCAGTAGATGTTCTCAGACCTGGAGAAAGTCCAGCAGCAAATATGACCAACTACTGGTACTGCACCCTCCCATCGAAAATAATGGAGGCATGGGCTTAAAATAAACCTCTATAGGAAATAAAATAATGTATTGAGACATTTAAAAAATATATGCATATTCATTTTAATATTTAAAAAGTAAATATGCGTAAAATAAATATTATTTTATTTAAAAATATTTTAAAAACCTTTATTTATTTAAAAACAAATGTCATTTTAAATTGTGTTTACATTACATTAATTTTAATTCATTCTAATTAATTATATACAAAACGTTTAGTAATTTTACTATGCAGTAAATAAATATAAACATTTAACCTTAGGAAGGTTTTTTTAATAAACCCGTTTGAAACAAATGTATATTTTTACATAAGTTAAATATTTCATTCAAAATTACGTTAATGGTGCTGTAGCATTTTTTTTTCTGTTCTATTTTTTAAATACATATAGACATCTAATTTACATTAATTTGTAACTTAAAAAGATTTTTACTATTTCTCCTCCACTTTTGCAGTAGTTTCTGTCAAGTGTGCAGAACGTAAAATACAATTGCAAAGTTACTAAGTAATTTATTGTTGTATCTCACCTTTGTTCAGACTCCACCTCCTAAACTGAGGGGGTGGAGCATGGTAAGTCTACACTGTGTAGTAACTTTACACTTTGAAATTGTGAATTGCCAAAAGTAGTAAAGCTACAATAACATGTAAGAGTACATTTACACCTGTAGGTTTACTCACGTGTAAACTTACCTTTGTGTGTAGCCCCCAATGAAGGTAACCCACTTTTTTCCCATTTTATTCCTGTTTAAGATGCTTTGGGGCCAATTCACAAAGGCACGCAAGAGTACATAAAAGAGTAGTACAGGATCACATTTTTACGTACTCTTGAATAACTTTGAGAGTCCCATATGTACGTTTTTCTGTGTGTGTCATTGCATATGTGCAAATCAATAAAATACCTTTGAGTGCCTTTATGTAAACAACTGTGATTACCATTTAAATTTCGTTTCAAGTTGCTATATGAGCAAGTAGCTGGTTCAACAAGAATTGGTGGGGGTACAGCTCAAGGAGTCCTCTTCATGAAACTTCTATACAATATATACATTTGAAAGGTCCAGAAATCTGGCCTATGATTTATATCAATGTAGATACCTATGTTTCATTCGTGCTGGGATTATTTTTACATTTTGTCCACTTGACAAAATCATACACAAAAGTATATTTTCACTCTGACCAAAATGACTTTATGCCAGGCCGTGTCATCCGACACTATATAGGGAGACTTCAGGTGGTCATGGCCAGAGCGGATGAATGAACTGAACAGGGTTGCAGCCTTCATCTTGATAGACTTTGAGAAGGCTTTTGTTTCTGTACGCTTACCCTTTATGTTACAAATCCTGATATGTATGAAGTTTGGAGCAACATTTCTGTGCGTTTGGAAGCCCCTTGGGCGCTACTGTGATTCAATGAGGTGCTACCCCCTATTCCCAATAGGGAGGGAGGGGTACAGAACAAGGATGCTCTCTTCTATTCTCCTTTTTGCTTTTGTCATTGAACCATTAGTAGAATGGATTCAATAGGATGTAGGACTATGGGGGATGTAATAGCCTTCAAGTCATGAGGACTGAATGTTATTATATGCCAAAGACCTTTTGGTATATATGCAGTGGCCCGAATGCTCTATGCCACAGTTACTGGAAATGCTCCAGGTCTGCCGGGATGCCTCAGGCCTCCACATTAACCATGCCAGGTCACAGTATATCTTGATCACTTTACGGAACTCTGAATTTCCAGTATGCACACAGCTGGAAGGAGAGGGAACTCACTTTACATATGTAGGCATTCACACAACTACAGGTCCACAACTATGCTTGCCACTTAACTTAGCACCATTTCTGGCTAAGCTAAATGAGAATTGCAGGCCAGGGATAAGCATCCCAACTCGATTATGGGCTATAGGGCCTTCTTTAAGATTGTGACACTCTCCAGGTTCCTCCAGGTACTCCAGATTTTCCCTTTCACACTGCCCAAGACTCTATTTAACAGCATTAATACTATGTGCAGAAGGTTTTTGTGGGCAGGATCTCAATCTCGGATATCATTCACCAAATGTATCCAGGCCCCATATGACCGGGGACTTGGAATATCTCTGTCTATACTATTGAGCCTCAAAAATAGAGGTCATTAATGACTGGATATATGGAGATTCTAAAGACTCTATATATAAACTAGAACGAGACCGCCAGCAAACATGGACCCCTGAGGCGATCTTATATGGCACGTAGATCACAAGAGAGATTCCGGAGCCCTCTAGGATCCCCATGATCTTCTAGTTGAGGACACTGAAGCACATTAAATGGTTTAAAATGATCACAAGGGAAACCCCTCATGGAGAGGAACCTGGCTACCTCAAGTCACTGGTCCCAGTGGGTTTGGGACATGATCATCATTTTGAAATTAGGATCTGTGTAGGAGGGTGGACACCTCAAAATATTTGGCCGATTGGCAGATGAAAACGAATTACACTTCTCCCAATTCCTATGCTAATTGTAACTTTGACATGCAATCCACCCATATCTTTAGTTGCTGCAAAAAAATCCCAGAACTCAACCCACTTGTCCCTAAAACTGTAATGGAACCACTTGAAGAAAAAGGTATATCATGTATATATATAGATCTCTAGTGATAAATAGCCAGACCTTCTGTGGCACACAAGAGACAGAAGCCAAGCGGACATTGGTTCTCTTGAGGACAAGGAATGGGTTGAGGCCAAAATGGCAGCCAGGTATCTGGCAATATAAGCCAAACTACGAATAATTCAATTCAAATACTTTCACTGAATATATTATAACCCAGCCTGACTCTCCCATGAGGGTAAGCGAAAATACTCCTCATGCCAGCATTGTGGGAAGAAAAAGCAGTCTTCTTTCATATGATTTGAACATGTCCAAAAATTGCCTGCTATTAGACCTTAATATACACCACGTTAAGCAAAATACTAAGTTACACTTTGTGTCATGACCCTAAGCATGCCATATTTTGGGTGAAGTAAACAGGAATGCATGGCTCAGTTAATCGCCGCCTTGTGCAGATAGGTCTGCTGGTGGCAAAAGATGGCATTGCCAGGTACTGGATCAAGCCTGACCATGCTCAGACTCATAAAATGGTCACATGGAATGGGCATTTGTCCTGAAGCCGAATAAACAGTTTATAAGCAAATGGCTGTCCACACAAATAACTTAAAACATGGGACACATCTTGGGATCACTATGGATAAAGTATCTGGGAGGAGTAGGGCAAGAAGCCAGACGCACCTGCAGAAGCTTGGAGAACTGGAGAAACACCAAGACAAGCAAAACCCACACCACCTTCAAGGACGCCATGACGGACTACCACAATCAGATCAGAGCCACCAAGAGAAACTTCAGCCACAACAAAATCCTGACCAACTCCACCAACTCTGAGGAACTTTTCAGTGTCATTAAAGAATTCACCAACCCACGCAGCGAAGCCACAAACATCACCCCATCCCAAGACCTCTGCGACAAGCTTGGAACCTATTTCCACCTCACGATCAAAAACCTCTATGACAACTTAATCGACCATCCACCAGGTGACACTGATGGCCCCCTGCCTCTCAGAAACACCAGTCAGCCCACGATCTCCAACTGGACACCGATCATGGTCAAAGACACTGCCTTGACCATGAAAAGCATCCACTCGGGGGCCCCCACAGACCCCTGCCCCCCTCACATCTACCACAGAGCCACGGCCACCATCAAACCCAAACTACAATGCACCATCAACACCACCTTCAAAACAGGCACCTTCCCAGATGACTGGAAGCACGCAAAAGTCAGACCCCTGCTCAAGAAGCCCACACCTGACCCCACCGACCTCAAGAACTATTGGCCCATCTCGCTCCTCCCCTTCGCAGCCAAAGTTGCAGAGAAAACAGGCAACAGGAAACTGATATGATTTATTGAAGAGAACGCCGTCCTCGACTCATCCCAATCCAGATTCCGAAACAATCACAGCACTGAGACCGCCCTACTTGGCGCCACAGATGACATCCGCACCCTCCTGGAACAAGGCCACTCTGCAGCCCTCATCCTACTCGACGTATCAGTGGCTTTCGACACCGTCTCCCACCGCACGCTAGTCGCCAGACTACACAACACAAAAAATGGGATCGCTAGTGGGCAGCATGGAATAAATATAAGGGGAATATATGTTTGTCTCCAACAGTAGAGATGCAACGTTGTGAAGTTGGATTGCATGACTCATTTACTGCCGTAAGAGAGCTACCAGATTAAGAGTCAAGGTGTTATCAATGTAAGGAAAATAGCTCATACAGATTGTGTACCTAATGTATGTTGCGGCTGGAATGCATTGATGTGTTTTTTAATTATATCCACCAATAAAACAGTTTACAACAACAACAAAATGATTGTCCAGTCAGTGCATTTTCTTTAGAAAAAGAAAAACACATTTATCACACACACACTACTAAATACTATGCACTAGTCAGTCAGATCATCTTCATTTGGTCTAATACTACCCATAAAAGTGCAGAGCTTCATAAAAAACGAATCACAAATAGAAATACATATGGTAACCAGTGTAAAGTTTAAAAATTATATTATTGCATCAAAGTACCTTAATAATTAAAATACATTTATGATAAACATGAGAACACCTATTAAAAAATACTATAAAAACATTTAAATATCATCGAGGTACTCCATGGTTCTTCCTTTTCCTTATAATACCGTATGGATCTTGATCATATGTGACTCGGGGCGACATTTCAAACTCAAAGCCTATCGATCTATGGTGAATAACTGAAATAAAAATAGTAACTATACAAAGCAACATAAAGTGAACAATGCTTCATGCTAGAACGTTACTAAACCGTAATAAACCTCTGGTGAAAGTAACAGACAGACAGAAAATACGTTAAGAATGGACAGTAAAAGCTTCTAATAGCCAATTCTTCAAAAATAGCTAATGTTCTAAGCTTGTTCCATATTTCTTCCTCAACATTATGGCACATCTTATATAGTTTAAGGCAGCATGACAAGTCTGAAGGCTGTCTAGTTGCTGTAAGTGACTGAAGGCTTCCTTACAGTGTCTAATGGTTGTTTCACTTAAAATGGGAACTAAAAAGCATTTCCTATATGTGATGTATTAAGGAGAAAACTAAATAAAGTGAGCAGCGCTTTGTGTGGAAACATTATTGGATGGGCACAGAGGGAGTGTTGAAAACCATGATCTCAGGATTGCGAAAGCAGGGAAAAATGAATAGTATTAAATCTAAAACGAGTGAGAAGTAGAGTGACCAACTGGCATGGGTGCAAATTCAGGACAGTGAGTCTAAAAGTTCAGGACAAAGGGTCCAAATTTAGGACAAAAATTCAGGACAGGAGGTCAAAATTCAGGACAAAAGGTAAGTTTTACAGACACATCAAAAGAGGTCACCCAATAGTATATAAGTAAGTAAATAGCAACCACTAAAGTACAAGTGATAATAGGTTGAGACAATTGTGCACTTCATGGGTTTTTAGTATGCACGCAGCTTGGAGTAAATGTGCAGGTCTTTTTGTGGTAACAAAACCGCTGCCCCCTCCCCTCCACCTTTCCAGCCTCCCAGGGAAACGCCTGATGCCCGGTCTGGCCAGTCCGGCCTATCTACCACCCTCCAATGGCGACCCTCCTCTTCACATAGACCCTCTTTCATGTGTATTTAATTTCTTTTATAGTGCTACTCATCCCAAGTAAGTAGGACAGGGTGTTGAAGTGTGTTACATCACACACATATTATATAGAGACAATGACTCATATAAATGTGAAAGTCAATCTATAGACCTCGGCTATTGATTCCACAGCAACCAAGCAACCCAAAACCTACCAGTCCATGGATCAGTAATGAAATGCTCCAAAGATGAAGAAAGACGGGCATGTAACTGTGTCAAGCAACTACAGGAAATGTGCTCGTAGGCCTCACTGCAAGATTCGATTTACAGTTAAGCCTGATAAAGTGGACAAACATCTGAGCCCGTCACAATGTAACACTCATTCACGACTTTTAAGCCCCACCAATTTCAAATGTCGCCTCTTAGGCACTGCAGGTTTATTCAAATATGCTGGAGAAGTTTTCAACCCATGCCTTTGACGCTATGGACCATTCAGCCTGCGGCCTATCATAGTTAGTAAACAAGCATTTACAATGCAATGGTTTCACCTTTGGAAAAGTTTGAGCTATTGGCATTGTAAATGACAACATTTGCCTTTTTTCACCCCCCCACTTTGCTAGTACATCCCCTTGATACTACCTTCTAGCTCCCCCTTTCTCCTTTAGCTCTTTTAGCTCTTCTAGATATTCTCCAGCCTTGATCTCTGAGAAAAACATTCTGACTCTGCCACCAACAATGACTTTTAGTTTTGCTGGGAACATCAAATATGCCTCAGCGCCTTGGCTCTGAAATGCTGATATAAATTGTCTGAGCCTCCACCGCCTCTCCACCGTGACATGGCAAAAGTCAGGTCTTGCAAAGAATGTTGTTCCATCCACCGTCTTCTTAGAGTCAGGTCTGGCTTTATCCATCAATTCTTGTCTCGCCAGGAAATTTCCAAAGAATACTAGCATAGCCCTTGGAAGTACACCCTCGCCTCTTTTTTTCCCCCTTGTCGTAAGCGGAAACCTATGTGCTCTCTGCACCTCTTGTTCCCATTGCCATGGTGCCTCTGGAAAGGCGCCCTTTAACAGCTTAATGACGAAGCCTCTGGGGTCTTGCCCCTCTGCCCCTTCCTCTATTCCAAGGAGTCTGGCATTATTGCGCCTCTGGCGATTCTCCAAATCCTCCACCTTCCATTGTAGGTCCTCCATTATTTTCAACTGCTCTTCTCTGCTTGCCTGCCAGTCCGTAACTTCCTCCTCTATCCTGCCCGTCCTTTCTTCAACTTCGGTGACTCTTTCTTCCACTTCCTCACATTTTTTGTTTATTCTCCTGATAGAGGCTTGGATTTTTTTGGTGTCATGCCTGGCTCTTCTACTCTTAGTTCTAG
The DNA here is from genome assembly GCF_964263255.1 of Lissotriton vulgaris. NCBI lineage: Eukaryota > Metazoa > Chordata > Amphibia > Caudata > Salamandridae > Lissotriton > Lissotriton vulgaris. The sequence goes on along the minus strand of NC_141687.1, from coordinate 1,287,644,654 downwards.
CTTCTATTTGAATTTGCTTTAATGTTGCAAATATCATGTCTAGTTTCCCGACCTCAGCTTGGGTGTCTTGCCCGTCTTCTTTATAAAGATTGGAGGTAGCAGAGTAGTCCCATATCAGTTTTTTGTGAGTGCTCTTATGCAAACTTATAGGAGAGCCTGTTTTCCTGCCTGTCAGCTTGCGTTTGTTTTGTGTTCCTCTCCCTTTGGAACCCCCTGTGTCTCCAGAGCTAGAGCATGAGTCTTCTGATTCCCTCTCATCTTCGCTGCTTGTTATAGTAGAGTCTGATTCTTCGGGAACTGAGAAAAATCTATCCCCCTCAGCCCCCTCAGCACTCTCTGCACCCTCTGTGGGATCAATGTCTAGCTGTTCCTTTTGCCCTTGCCGTGGTCTAGGACTCATAGCAAAATCTTTTTGTATATTTTTCCCAGCTTGATCTTGTTCTTCTAAGATTCCAGCCTCCACCTCCCGTAGCGCTTCTAACAGTGGGTCTGTACTCAATGTCTCTGTTATTCCAGCCCCACCAGCAACTCTCACCTCATTCTCCACGTCGGTATGCTCCGCTTCCCTCTCGGCGGTAATTGACGATCATGCCGCTTGTTGCTCCGCGGGAAGCGTGAGCTCTGTACGTGCTGTTTGTGCCGGTTGCCTGGTAACGCCTCCGCTTGCGTCCTCGAGGACGCTGTTTCCAGGGCCGGCTGCCGGTAGGTTTTCTGTGTTTAGGACTGCCGCTGTGCCTTCTATTGAAGCCGCCGAAGCGGCTATGCCTGGTCCTGAGGCCCCCGGGGGTGCTTTGATGCTGAAAACTTCTATCACTGAAGGCTGACGGAAGGTGAGGTCGCCTTTCTTTTTCTCCGTTGTGGTTCTTCCCGTTTGGCTGGCTTGATTGCTATTACCGCCGCTGCGAGTGTCAACATTTAATTTAGGCTCTTTGTCTTTCTCTGCGGCTCTCTCACTCTTCTCAATTTTCCGTTGCTGAGCCTTGGAAGCCGTCGATATCGTGGGTGTAGAGCGTTTGCTGGGGGGTGGCATTTTAGTTTTAGGAATAGTACCAGTCCTTCCTGGGTCCTTTTGGCATGTCTCTTTAGCTGGTCCGAAACTCGAGGTCTGTTTGTCTTTCGCTCGATTTGCCATCTCTGTCCTGATAGCCTTTCGTAATGCCCAAAACAATGACTTCAGCTTGTCAAAAGCTTGTTTCAGGCTGTAAGATGTGCCGCTTTGTTCCTCGAATTTCAACCAGCAGAATCTCCGTCGCATACTGCCTTTCTATAGCCGATCAGGTGCCTGGTCCATCCATAGGTCGGAGAGGGGTCTAGATGCGACTTGCACCTACAATGCTACAGCGGCCATCTTGCCTTTCCGGAAAAAAGGTAAAGGAGATAAAAGGAAGATTAAAAGAAGATAAAAATGTAAAGAGTGGTAAAGAGAAAAGTGGAGAAGTCACGTAAGGGCCTGGGCAGCAGGACTTACCAGGAGTAGGTTCTTTTTTGGAAGGGGAGGAGAGGGGGGCGACGCTGCAATGCACAGTGGACACGCATAGGTCAGGAGTGACCTATTTGCCTGTCATAGGGGGGGTGGGGCAGCAGTTGGGGAGGGGGGTTACTAAAGGGGAGAGTGGTGGGGGGGGACACGGTTGTTGGTTGGAGTAGTAATACAGTACAGTTTTGTAAAAATCATTATGATGGGAGGAAATGCTGGAAGCACCGGGCACGGGCATGGGCATTTGAAAAGTTGGAAAAAGGGAAAAAATGATATATGGAAACTAGGATAATTACGTTGAATATATGTGGTCTAAATAACAGGGAAAAAAGGCAAAAACTGGGGGCACTACTGCGTTGCTGGAAAATTGATATAATTTGTTTACAGGAAACGCATGTAGCCGTTAAAGAGAAGTACCTGTTGGAGCAAATGGGTTTTGATGTTCTCGCCTATACAGGTCAGGAAGAAAGATGTAAGGGAGTTGCAGTGTTGGCAAGGAAAGGTAGCACAAAAGTTAAAAAGAAAAAGGAGGATAGTGAGGGGAGATGGGTAATGCTTGAGCTGGAAACAACTGCAGGACGTTATACAATTGTCTCATTGTATGGCCCAAACGACGATGAACCTGATGTTTTTGAATTTGTGGATAGAGAACTAGCACTATGGCCAGAACCCGTGATATGCTGCGGGGATTTTAACATTAACGGTTTAAATGGTCTGCTTGATAAGAATGGGGGGAGATACACTGGAAGAAAGAAAAAGATTTGCAGATCAGTACAAAACCTTGCTCGTCATAATGCATTAAGCGATATGTGGGCGGAAAAGAATCCATTGGGTACAGGCAGCACCTTTTATTCTGCCCCACACAAGTCGATAGCAAGACTGGACTATTTCCTCATTTCTAGTTCACTTGTAGGTATTTCCAGAATAGAACGGATCCCCAGGATAGTGTCAGATCACAATCCCCTGGTCCTAAGTATTCAAACCGCTCAAGTTAAAGAAAGAACAAGCTCTACATGGACGTTTGAAAGAGGGTTGCTAAAAGATGAGGAATATATTATAAGAATGAACGCATGGATAACACAATTTTGGGATATCAATAGATACTCAGCCTCGGCGGATGTGGTATGGGATAGTTTCAAGGCAGGCATAAGGGGGGAGACACTAAGCTATACAATTGCAAGAAATAGAGGTGAAAAGGAGAAAACGGAAGAAGAGATTAGAACCCTGTGGGCACTGGAAGAGGCTCTAGTGGAGGCAATAAGCAAGCGTGAACCTTTTGAACCGATATTACTCGACTTGGAAACTCAAAAAGCAGAAACAGGTGTTTTTTTAGCACAGAAGCTAGCTAGGAATTACCTAGCAAAGAAAGAGAAGTGCTACGAATTCAATGAAAGGGTTGGGCACCTCCTGGCAATTAAAACAAGACAAACGTTAGCAGCAGGGGAGATAAAAGAGGTCAGGGATAGCACTGGGACAATTGTAAATAAGGTGGAGGATGTACAGGAGGTGTTTAGGAGGTTTTATGAGGTTTTATACGAACAAGATACAAGTACGGGAGATATGGAGGAAGAAAGTATGGATTATCTAACACCAAGACCACAGACAGAGCTTAGTATAGACGAGAGGATAAATTAGACGAGGTGCTAACATTGCAGGAGTTAAGAGATGCAGTAGCTAATCTTCCATCGGGCAAAGCAACAGGACAGGATCAGATACCTGTAGAGTTTTACAAAACTTTCTGGGATGTCATAAGTAAAGATCTGTGGGCAATCTGTTGTCTAGCACAGGGAGGTAGGATTGTCCCAAAGTCATGGGCCAATGCGGACATTATTGTGATCTTAAAAAAGGATAAACCGCCAACAGAACCAGGATCATATAGGCCAATTACTCTACTAAATGCTGATGTTAAGATATATGCCAAGGCTCTAGCTAACAGGTTGAGTAAGGGCATAGAGAAAATGGTGTCCCCGGAACAACATGGGTTTATACCCGGGAAAGGGACCACCCAACATACCAGGCAAATGATCACTATCTTAGATGCAGCAGAGGCCTTTGGAGACCCTGTCGCAGCGATCTTTTTGGACGCCGAGAAGGCCTTCGATAGGGTCTCTTGGGCTTACTTATGGAAAGCGATGGAATGGGCAGGAATAGGTAAGGGATTCATTGTAGCAATACAGGCACTATATAGACAACCTACGGCTAGGATAAGAATCAACAAATCCTATTCAAAAACGATACAGATCGGGCGGGGGACGAGACAGGGGTGCCCAGCCTCCCCGCTGCTGTTTGCCATCTATCTGGACCCATACCTGAGAAGGCTAACAGCTAATTGTAAGATCATGCCTGTTGCATTGCATGAGAAAGATTACAAATTATTTGCTTATGCAGATGACGTGGCTATTATAACATCAGTACCGGCGCAAGCATTGTTTGAAATTGAACAGGAGGCGAGGAAATTTGGCATGTTTTCAGGGTATTTAATAAATAGAGGGAAAACACAGATAGTGCAGAATAGTTACTCTACCTTTAGAGATGCAAGAGTAGTTCAGGAAGCAACATATTTGGGAGTTAGGGTGACGGCTGAGTTAGGAAAATTGGTAGAGATAAACATGGAGCCATTACTAGGGAAGGTTAAGAGAAATTTGGAGAGGGTTAACAATTTACATTTGACACTAATGGGTCGTATTAATTTCATCAAAATGGTTACTTTTCCCAAATTTTTATATTTTTTTAGGGCAATCCCTCTATTATTTGATGGGATATGGTTTAACAAGATAGAAGCAACATTGAATGGTTTAATTTGGGCACAAGGGAAGACACGTAGAGCTTATAGATTTTTGACATTACCAAGGGAGAAGGGAGGATGGGGGGCACCAGATTTCAGATTTTACTATTGGGCGGCAGTATTGCAATACTCCAAAGGACTGTTAGGAGGCAGCGATTATCAAGAGGAGGGGGCAGGTATAGAGAATGTTTATAAAGCACTGATGGGGGAAAGGGCAGAGAATGCTCTGGTTAATACAGTAGATTTCGCCTATTTTAAACATACTAGATTTAAGACCTTGGCGGCAGTATACAAAATTTGGAGGGTTATTATGAAGAAGGTAGGTTTAGGAAGATATAATAGATACCTGAGGCTATACATGAATGTCGATCTGCCAACAGAAATATTTTGGGATACTGCAATGAAAGATTGGAATGATAAAGGAGTTAAGAAACTAGGAGATTTGCTGGATGTGGAAGGGGGGTTTCTACTATTTCAAGAAATCCAACATAGATTTAAAATACCTGGAAACAATTTCTTCAAATACTTACAAATTAGAAGTTATTTTCATACAAAACAGGGGGGTCCAGTAGGTATGACAAGTTGCAGGATTATGGATTATTTGGGGAGCGGCTTAAGGGGATCAATTAGACAATTGCATATAGAATTACAGGCGTATAAAACTGATGATAGGGAGAAATATAGCAACAAATGGGTTGAACAAGTAGGGGCCCACCCGGAAGCTATGCAAGCTTCACTAGACCTAGGAAGAACCATACTTTGTTCAGCTACCTTACAAACCCAACATTATAAGACCATCTTTTCACTATATCACACACCAGCTAGAATTGCACAATGGGGGGGTAGCACTGGTATAACTTGTCCACGTTGCAACTCATCGAGCGCAAATCTCACGCATATGTTTTCGCAGTGCCCACAGCTTTGTACCTTAAAGGTGGCAATAGAGGTATTTCTGGAGAAATCTCTGGGGTTAAAAGTGAAATTAACAGACAAACTGATAATATTAGGCATCAGTATAGGCGATAATAATATTCATCCAGAATTTTTGTTTGTGGCCACAGCAGTTTTCAGACTTATTATTGCGAAAGCCTGGAAAGACAAATCTGCACCGACATTCCAAATATGGATGGCAAGGATTTTGCACATATATAATCTGGAGAAAGCCATTTATGATAGGAAAGGCAGAAGGGCAAGATCACTGGGGGGAAAGATTTGGCGCCCTATTGAAGAGTGGAAGAATAGTAAGGCATAAAAACTCTATTTTCTCTGAGTTATGACCTATTCTGTTTTGTTTTAGATGCTCAGCCTTTGGGTGTTTTTCATTTTGTTTTCTCTTCATTGTCTCATTATTTTGGATTGGTTGGATTGGTTATGGATTTCTAGTAGTTGATATTATATATGAATGTATAATGGTGAGAAAATCCTGTACTGTATTCACTGCATCGTAATTTACAGAAAAAGTGAAAGAAAATAAAAAAATATTTAAAAAAAAAAAAAGTAAATGACAAAATTTGTATTTATGTGTTGGTTTTGAAAACAGATAAATAAATGACATTGTCATTTGCATTGCCAATAGCTTAATCTCTCGCAAATGTGAGACCTATTGTACCCTACGGACGAGCTCAGCAGACAGCAATTACTACCACACAAACACACCCAGAGCCAGCCACACACACACACACCCAGAGCCACACACACCCAGAGCCACACACACACCTAGAGCCACACACACACCCAGAGCCACACACACACCCAGAGCCACACACACACACACCCAGAGCTAAACCTAAAAATTAAATCAAATCATGGTGAGCAACACAGGATGGAGCAGAATGTGGCCCAGAGCAATTAACAGTGCCTGAGATGAATTCCGGCATTTCACCCATCGCGTTTTTGTTTTCCTTTGTACCAAACTCTTACACATACACACCAGACTGACTGCATAAATAAACAGTGATGAAAATGCAGTGGTTAAACAAGTTTGCCGCAGTAATCCGTGTGAATTATAGCACAGGGTTGACAAATAGGCTAAAGTTTATAAAACCGGCATCAGAAAACTAAATAAAGTGAGCAGCGCTTTGTGTGGAAACATTATTGGATGGGCACCGAGGGAGTGTTGAAAACAGCCTGTCACAGCAGGAGCTAACAAGTTAATTATTCAACGTTTGTCAGCGCCCACCTATGCTGGAGTGGGCGAGAACAGCTGCGGGCAGACCAACAGCTGGGTTTTGGTTGTAAACGGCGGGGTCTGGTCTGCGGGATTATTCTGCAAGGAGAGGCGGGCGTGGAACTGGAATCCAGCGCCTACGGGTCGGGACGCCGGTTTCCAAGTGGGCAGAAGTGAGGCAATGTAAATGACAATGCCATTTATATATGATTTAAGAAAACAAAAAACAAAAAAATTATTATGTCATGAGCAATGCCAATAGCTCCACCTTTAAGAATGCTGAGACCATTGCATTGTAAAGGCTTGTTTAGTTCTGGCATTTACTAACAGTTTTTGGTTGTTCATTCTTCTATCTTCATCTATTGATCTCAGCAGTGGCAATCCCCTATTGCCTCTGCCTATCACAGGACACAGGGCGAGCCCACTTCAGCCATTGGTTTACCAGACTGAGGGACTGCATTCTGTTCTTGTACAATGTGCAGAGCAGAACTGGGGGCCCCTGAAAGGCTGGGGCCCTGGGCCAAAGCCCACTTTGCCCATGCTTTATAAGGTCTCTGTAAGGTAGGAAAGAAGGAATAAGAGAATGACGGAAAGGTAAAGGGAGAGAGATAAAGAGGCAAAGAGGGTCTGGTGGTGGATGAAAGAGACATTAGGTCCTTCCACAGCACCAGTCGTGAGTTTCTATTGAAAACGTTGGACCACAGGACTTATTCTTTTACTAATTAAGCAGGAGGGTTATTCTTGAGTTTCCAGCAGTGAGAAAACTTAAAAAAAGAGTTTTGTGAACCTGGTCCTTTGGGAGTGGGACATCACTCACAGCAACTACTACAGGCACAGATGTACATCAGGGGAACAGTGGGGATACCGCACCCTCAATATAAATGTCAATTGGGTTTGTGATCGTTTGACCTATGTTTTATTCCGAACTTTGCTCGAGAGAAAGTGTTTTATTCGAGAGAGAGAGAGTGTGCTTTATATAAGAGAGAGACTGTGCATGTGTGAAACCATGGAGCAATGGATGCGTTTAGAGATATTCGGACGAGCATCATGTCGGCTGCACATTACTGAAAGGATGCCCCTAAATTGAAACGGTACATCGCCCATTCTTAGTTAAAACTACCAAACCGTTGAGCCTCACACAGGTCCAAACATGTCGGTGATTGTTGAACGTTTTTGAGAAAAGTTTGGACTTTATTGAACTCAAGCTGTGAGCCGTAATGCTGTTAAAAAACTTGATTGAAAGCATTCCAATAACACGTTTGTTGCTCAGTGATTGTTTTGTGCAAATGTCTTGTCTCGGCACATTATATACGGAACGTTCCACACCAATTCTTTTACTAACCTAACAGTCGTGGGGTCCATCCCAGCCGCTCTGAGCTTCATCAAACCCACCTATGCCAAAGATCACACTGGTGAGTCCAACGTAGTAAGGAGTAGGTCAGTGGTTGTTGAGTGTTCATGAGAGTAGTTGGTTTTTGTTTAGCAAAGGACAAAGAGGTCAGCTATAGTTATAGTATCGATATGTCTCTATTCTGATTTCTAGTTAAAATCAGGGGGGTAGATTTACAAGCCCCTTGCGCCACTTTTCCTATGTTAAAAGTGACGCAAGGGGCTTGTGAATCTGCCACAGGATCTTTTCTCAGTGAGTGCTGCAACTGAAGTAAAACCTCTAAATATCGGGACATTTTGGTGCGTGAGTGGACGTTCCCTTCTCCCAGGTTTGATGGGCTCTCCCTTCGAAGGCAGATTTTGTGTGCTGCCCTTCCCCGAACACACCGGAGCACTTTGCTGCCGGCAGCTACCACCACACCTTCCCCGGGCAGGCTAGGACTGGTGCAGGGATAAATATTATGTCGGCCTAGAAACAGCTGCAGGCAGGTCACTGTCGAGGGACGGAGCATTGTTTTGTGCATATATTTACATATCGACATATTTACAGTTACATTTCGCGGGTAATTCCAAATCTCAGACACAGGAAAAGTAAGTGATTTACGCATAATCACACATTGTTGAATATTGGAGCTGGACAGCGGGAGAGAGGGCAGGAAAGGCACGGACAGCAGGAGGGGGGTGGGAAAGGCACGGACAGCGGGAGGGGGTGGCAGGAAAGGCACGGACAGCGGGAGTATATTGTTCGGTTAAGTTTCTTAAAACCCAATCACATATGTTATTTCCCAAGGTGTCACTAGGGTAGAACACCACAGTAATTGTCTCTGATCTGTGTCCCAAGATGGTACTTTCTGGGATCGTGTTGTCAAGCCGAGTTCATGTGATAGCATTTCCAGTGAATTCATCGTTATTCTAATCCGTGGTATTACAGACTTGCAAATTCTTCCTCTTTGATCGTCCGCCGGGAATGCCAGCCCCAAGCCCGGCAGTGACCCATTCGTCATCGCCGCGAATCTAAACCACTCAGATATGTACCGAACTGCCACGCCTCCACCGCGGTACGACCTGCCTCCTCAGACCGACACTCAGCCTTGCAGTAGCGTTACCTACTGGACCTTTACTTGCCCGGTCGCCTTCGACGCAAACTCCCTTCAGCAACTCTGCAGCTATATCCAGCTTCCAGCATGGCAGCTCGGCAGTGTTTCTTTACCATTGAGGAGTACAGGAACTCACAGCCAATGAGCATTGCCGAGGTCTGCACTGCGCATTAGGATTGGTTGAGTTCTTACCAACAGTCCAATCCCGGGGTAGTTTACGTATCAGCACTCCCGCCCAACCTCAGATGACTTCCAGGATAAATTCTGTCCTGAGATTAGCTTTCATACGACTCGGAAGTACTGCAATTGGGGGCAAATGCCGTCCATTAAAAGATCAATAACGGGGATCAGACATGAGGCTGAGTTTATTGGCGGTTTGTGTAAGTATTGACCAAGTGGTCAACTTAAGCGTATTGAATATTTGTATTCATATAATTTGAAGTCCTCGATTTTTCCCCGCAATGGATGAAATAAGGACTTTATCATGGGGTAAAGACGAGTGGCTCTCCTCACAGAGGACAGCGGGAGGGGGCGGGTGAACGGTCTCACGGACAGCGGGAGGGGGGGCCGGCAGGCACACGGACAGCGGGGGGGGGGCGGGTGAATGGTCTCACGGACAGCGGGAGGGGGGGGGCAGGTTAACGGGCACACGGACAGCGGGAGGGGGGCGGGTAGGCACACGGACAGCGGGAGGGGGGCAGGCGGGCACACGGACAGCGGGAGGGGGCTCAGGAAACAGCCAGCGGGACAGGGAACAAGACGAACAATGAACACAAACATCGGGGGAAAAAAAAAAGTACACGCCCACAGTGGCCACGTCTTCATGACGTTGCGGAGAGGGAAAGAATCGGCGGAACGCCCACCAATCGCCTCGGGAAATGACTGACAGTTCTCTCTTCCAATGGCTTGCCTCCATTTATGGAGCTAGCCAATGGAAGAGAGAGGAGGAACGAAGGCCACACTGTTGTAACATTAGATTTCGCCTGCGCCGAAAAGCTGCGCAGTGCGCAGCTTTCGACAAGGCGAAACCTAAAAAGGGTGGTTGACAATTTTCTAGAAAGCTGCTGAACCTTTACACTGCCCCGCTTTATAAATGTCTGTCCAAGCTTTGGCCCTGATCTCAGCTTTCCTTAGGGATAGGACCTCTGATAAGCCCTGCAAGCGTTGACAATATCAGGTTGAGCGAGAGGGGAGGCACATAAAACACATTTCAGTGGTTTGCGAGCAGCAGTAGATGCATGGTTAAACCATCTGTGCAATGGGCTGGTTTAAGGTGCTTGCTAATTGACAATATCGCAGAAGCTGACTTGCATACAGATTTGTAAGCTGTAATAATAGTCCTAGGTGTTCTTCTAGGAAATCATCCCTATTTCCACTATGTACATAATTCAGGAATTCTACGTTGTTACCCTTTTCCTTCCTGATTCTAATACCTTTATTTTAGGTGTAATCAGTGGCCACATTTTCTCTCAAACAGTTTCCAAGTGAAAGCCGAAATTTTAATAATAAAGTTAGAGGATTGTGATCACTAACGCAGCACACCCTCGCTTTAAAATCACTAAGCAGTGGGGCAAGGTCCTGGTTTAGCAATATAAAATCAGTACTACTGCAATTTCCTGATTCCCTGTAGGTAGGAGGAATGATAATGCCTGGGGTCCCGAAATCATGGGCAAAAACCAAATTGTTTGACATTGTTGCCCAATTAAAAGCCTTGCAATAGGTGACATGCCTAAAATATGTCAACCCCCACCCCTCTACCTTCTAAAAAATTGGATTTTTGTTGTTTTTGTTATTTTTTTATTTATATAGTCCTAATTTATTTTTCTAGACTGTTGTGGGGTCTTTTATGGTGTTTTCACTGTGTTACTGTGTGGGTTATTGCACAAATACTTTACACATTGCCACATTAAGCCTGCTTGCACTCTGCTGAGCTACCAGAGGGAGAGCACAGGATAATTTAGATTGTGTTGTAACTTACCCTGGCTAAGATTGTGGTCCCTACTTGGACAGGGAGTATCTCTACCAACTAGAGACCCAGTTTATAAAACTTTTCCCATGAATACACACTAACATTATAAAGCCTACCTCAGGTCAATACCCAAACTTTTCAGTGTCCCCTTTGTGCCTGGCTACCTGTGCCCAGTTACTGGGCTGCCCATGATGATAGTTTTGGACGTGCAGCATGTGTGCGCATTCATGTCTAAGTGCCCCTTACCCTAGCTACGTCTCAGTGGCCTTATCTTAAAAGGTGGATGTTGAACTTGGCCCTTTTTGCAGGGTCAACCCCGAACTTTTCGCCTTCCCCCCCAGAACCCAGAGAATTAGATCACTTTTGGACAACAAGAGGAAACCTTTGCTGAGGAGAGGAACCTGACGAAACTGAGAAGAGACTATCCCTAAACTGAAGTGCTGCTTGAGGGATTGGCCTGCAATGGTTGCCTGACTGCCAAAGAAAGGAGAAAGGACTTTGTGTGCTTTATTCAACTTGTAAGGATCTCCAAGGGCTTGAAAGAAGAGCTTGCCTCCTGCTGAAGTCTAAGGGACAACAGACTTCAACCCCCAGCTCCCCAAGAGTTATTTGGAAGTGCCTGCTGCTGCTTTGGGCCTTCTGAGGGACCGCGTATCGCAAGGAGCTGGAAGCGCGACTCAAGAGGGAGAAGCGTGTTGCAACCGCTGGTCTCGCATCGTGGATGTCGCCGCTGCAGCTGTCGCATTGCACTGCATCAAGAAAAGCGCCTCGCATCCACAGAGAAGCACGCCGCAGTCGGAGCTGCTGCATCACGGAACAAGGGTGTTGCAGCTGCAGTTGTCGCATCGAGCAGAAGCTTCTCGCATCATCGGAGAAGAGTGTCGCTGCCAAAGCAGCGGTCGTCGCATCACGGAACAAGGGTGTTGCCGCTGCAGCTGACGCATCGTGTTGGGATTCCTTGCAACATCGGAGAAGCGTGCCGCATCAGGAAGAACTTGGCGTCTTTATTTCTTTGCACCGGATATTTGCCGCATTTCCATCTTTGCAACACTTTTGTTGCCCTGCGTGTCGCATCTTAAGGTACATTGACTCAAAGTGTCACATTTTAAGAACTAAAGAGAACAAAGCTAAACCTACCATTTTAAGTACAGTATTGTGGATTTTTGTTGTTTATGGTCTTGTGTTAAATCTATATAAAGAATACTTATTTTTAATATACTCTTGTGTGGTGTCTATCTGTAGTGTTGGTGTTGTCACTTGATTACTGTATGTGTTCACAAATGCTTTACACACTGCCTCTGAGATAAGCCTGTCTACTCGTGCCAAGCTACCAAGGAGGTGAGCAGGGGTTATTTTAGGAGTGTACCCCCTTACCCTGACTAGAGGCAAGGGTCCCTATTTGTCACAAGTACCTACCTGTGCCAACTAGAGACCCCCAAATCTAACCGTAGACACTGACAGTAAACACGTGCAGTCCATTTACCATATGATTACCATGGGTGAGACAGAGAAAGTGAGACTCACCCACAGTAAAAAGTCCAAAAACAGGTGATTAAAAAAGCAAAAGATCTGGGTGAACAAAGGGTGGAATCCCTTTGTAACCGTGATTGATATGAAGTTGGCACTGTATAGATATGTAATTATGCCTGTATCTTACCAAAGATGGCTTTAACACTGTAATGCTGTCAATTTTTCTTTTGTTTTTTGGGGGGAAAAAATAAGAAGAATTTATTTAAAATAATAGAGTATTTTGTTTTGATATTTGAGCGCATTAGTCTCTGAATCATTTGGGGTGTAACATTTGTTCTTTACATTGGCTTCAAACAGCAGCAGCAGGCCATCTAACACAACTCCTCTCACTGGCAGAGCAGACCGTGATTCACCGCTGAGAACATTCCTGTGTTCTCTTTGATATAGTTCGATTATGTAATAGAGGCAGGGAAGAGAGGGTGTGAATTGTGCTAAAAAGAGCTATAGTCATCAGACCAGAGGATGGTTTTAAAAAAACAAGATGGCGGCATTGCATATAACATTCACAGTCAATTTGGTAACATCTATGACTCCATAAAATCTCAACAACTAGGGAAAGGTAACCTAGAGTCCACAGAGACCGTGCTTAATTTGTAAAAGGATAAGCTTAGAAGCCAATGATTGGTGCTATTGAAGGTCAGGGTGCCAAAGGGAAAGGCTACATCATCTTGATTCTAACACATTCCTGTTTAATCCATCACCCACACTGCCTGCGTCTTTATCTCACTCTTGCAGGTACTTTTTTTATTCCTGCTTTCTCCCTTTGCTACTTTTTCTCCATCTTACTCTTCCTCCTTCTTTCCCACATTTGTGTTTTTCACTCTCTTGCTCTAGATCAAGCTCTTTTTAAATAAGTGCCCACTCCCAGAAATAGGTGCTAGTGTGCACCACCAGCAACAATGGGCTTAAATTGGGCACAGCACAGGGAAAACATTTTGTTTACACTTTGTTTTACATGATTTTATTTGAGGAACAGAAAGAGCGTGATTTTATGACCCAACAGTAGAGCTTCTCTTTAGATGAAAACTTATTTGATAAACCATCGTGAATTATGTGGCTATGATTACAAATGCAGCGTACCATGAAATTTGCACACTGAATGAATCTATGTATTTCTCTGTTTAGGAAGGCGAACCTCCTAAGAACATTACAGGAACAAAAAGCGAGTATATTTTCTACCAAAAATTGTTCAGTGCTGGAATACCGAATGCGTTCAAGTTTGAATCTTCACTGCAGGATGGACTATACCTCGCTTTCGACGAAAACAACAGCCTCTATCTGAAGAAAGAAGGACAGTCTGAGATTGATGAAACAATGAGGGTCAACGCAGAGTGGCTGAACTAAGAAAGTGCTGAACTACATTTTAGACTTCTTGAGATAACCTGTTTTTGTGGGATTTGTCGAACGTAACACAAGCTAAAGTTATTTTAATAAAATTATCAGGGGCGTAGCTTGGTCAGTAAGATGGGAGAGTGGGGAGATTCAGATTTTGCAAAAATCATACTGGCATATAATGTTAAAATACATTATACAACAAGCAGGGTGCATGAGAATGCTGTGGAAAGAGAGAAATGTGGATTGGTAGAAATACAAAGAGAGAAAACACAATATTTTGTTGAATAACCAACATTTTTTGAGGAATTTTATGAAAGAGGGAAAGAAGGTGTGTATGTGTTTTTGTCTGTGTGGATAAAAAAAAAAGTCTGGTGAAATCCGACAGACACCTTACCATACCGACTGAAAGCATCTGTACCCTACTATTTATCAGGATATACATTTATTAGGCTGCACTAACAGCGCAGTTCACAAAATACCAAATCGCAATGGGTCACAATTCAACCTGCCTCATGCTCATGTATTAGATGGCTCTCAAATTCCTAACCACTAAGATTTGCTGCCATCACAGACCCCCCCATATCTTTGAATCCTTGTAAATAAAGCAATCTTTTTAAATGCAGCCTCTTTTCCTTAAAGGAACACAGGATGCATTTATTTTAAATGAAAAGTTTTACAAACTTTTTTTAAGACTAGGCAGTCTTAACATTTACAAAGGGTAAGAGGTCCCTTGGTGATCACTCCCCATTTGCAAATGGGTTCCCACTATTTTGTGTAGTCGCATTTCAGTTGCAACACATTAATACGTCCAAATCTGAATCGCTATTTGGAAGTGATGCCGTTAACACAACCCTTTTAAATACCGATTCCATATGTAATTGCAAACCCAAATCACATTTCTGTAACATGTTACTGAATTGTAGTTGTGTTTAGTACAAACCAAAAGGCTGTTTTGCAGTCAAAAATAGTCTGATTTTGCGAATTGGAACCTTTACGACCTCAAAAAGCCTCATTATATCTGGCCCTTTTCCCACAACGCCCAAAGCGGTTCCTTGGATTGTGGACGATGTTAGAGCTGTCGTTTTGTGAATCATTAATGATCACTCATGGCAGTTTTTACCTTTTAATGATATGCAGTCACATAGCTGATCAAAGAACATTAATCTATTACCTCACACGTCACAAGGAGGTGGGGAACAACCTTTTACTACCCTTTTTCCTCGTGACTCAGGAATGTGCAATATTACCCCTGGAATTTGTAAATGCATTTGCAGTGACATCTTTGTACATTTTAATTTTGCATGTTATTCTTCCAAAGACTGGGACCGCATGTGGACGGTTTAGCAGAGGTAAGTTTATGGCCAATCTAACACTGAATTGAAGCTTCTTCTCTCCACGACCAACTCTACGCTGCACATAGGCATGAGGAATCCTCAGCTCTAGTGAGACACGTACTTAACCTATGTCTAAAATACAACGGAGAACACTGTGTTCCCTCTAAGCTGCGCGCCTGGGCGGCCACGCGAACTGATGATTTTTAGTTGAGCGGGGAGCCTTAAGGATCGCTCAAAACAAGCAGATCTCCTGCTGACAAGAGAATAGCTCTCAATGGGCTGCTAATGGACGCAAAGAGAGGCCCTTGATATGTCCTCCCTCCTGACTTTGATAGTTTAAGGTGTGACTCCCAAGCCCCCCCACAATTCTTAGATTAACTGTTTTTTTACACTGTAGCAGCCCATAAGATTTACAAACTTTACAATTGTGAAAAGGAGGAACAATTGTGCGGGTACCCCAATTTGTTTAATAAAATCTTGGCAAATAAAAATGCTCTTTTGTTAAAACCATATTTGCATGCTTGTATTTGAAGGCGTTGACAATAAAAGCTCCAGATGTTTCAAGTAAACAATGTTCTGTTCAAGCTAATTTATTTGGGGAGGTAGAGAAATGCAGAGATGAAAAAGAGAAGAGGAAGCTGCTGAATATAACGCTCATAAAATAATCTGCATCTCAGACATGCTGTCTGCGGCTAGGTGGAACACATATTTACCAATTTATATTCTAATGTAAACTAAATAATCCAACTTATTCTTCTCTATATGCAATTCGAAAGCTGCAATCCTCTTCTTGTAATTACAATTGTGATTTCTCTACAACATTATTCTACTAATTGCAGTTCCTCCCTATCATGTCTGGGGCTCTGCAGGGGTTTCTAAAAGTACTTTGTGAAAACAAATCACATAAAAGTACAGATGTGCGAGCCAACAAATTAACAGCAAGAGCAGAGCAAGAACCGAGCCAAGAGTCTGGCTAGGATCTTAGAGCCCGGACACGAGCTAAGCCTTGTAAATGTTTGGTATGTAAATCATACAACAAACATCATTTCAAATCTAATAAATCCTCATCAACATTTTAAAAAGTGTACTTCTTTAACATGTGGAACCTGTGACATAATATTCACATTATAGCACCGCAGTGAGAAGTACATATTAAAAGTGATCGTGTTCCAACATTAACCATTACTGTACTCAGAGGAAAGAAGTTGTCTTGTAACCCCTCTACGTGGGTAAGATTATTATAGAGAAACATACTCTATTAAATCAAACAGAATAGATTTCTGTAAAACTGGTAGTCTGAACTCACATATTTGAAAGTGTTTGTATATTCATTAATGAAGAAAACAAGTTTGGGTAAAATAACATATTTGCTTAAGATTACACAATTTAGGGAAGCCATGAATCATCCAAGTTTTCTGCTTCACTTTGTAAAAATGAGCCAATAAATAGGTATCTAGTTGTCTTTCCTTATGTTAAGGCTTTGTTTTTACGTCTTTGTGCATTTTTATGCTATTCTTATACAGTGCGAACTCAACCTATTTGTATGGGAGAACTTTATATGAGCACCAGTTAGCATTCATTGTTTATAAGCACGGGGAAATTAAGTGACAACCCCAGAATCAAAGGACGTTGAGCTAGTACTGAGACTCGAACCTGTTTCCCAGTTCCAAAGTCAGCAGCTCTGGCAATAATGCCACATCCTGGGTAGAAGGAACGAGGGAGGCCTGCAAAAGCCATATGAAGGCTTGGCTCATTATGAGCTTGAGGTTCCAATCGGAACTTGAGCTGAGCCAGGCCTCAGACTCAAGCCTAGCTTGAGGTTTCAGTGGCTCGCCCACCTCTACATAAAACAATTACTCGAAAGACAGTTATCAGAATCAAGATTGCTGAATAGGAACAGAAGTAAATACAAGTAGTAGTTAAAAATAAGGCCCCTAATGTAATAAATAAAGTGAGAAGAGTAGTGTACCATTGACTTGGGAAACAGGCATCTGTAATGTAGCACCAACAAACTCTTGAATTAACACGTGTTTCACAAATACATGTATGATTCCCTATCTGGTGCAAATTTTCTCTTGTGAGTGGCCAAAAACAGTGGAATACTTGTCTGATGTGCTTGGAATCTGAATTCTGCCCATTCCTTCTTCCTACTAGTCTCTCTGTTTCCCCAGCTTCATTGAGGATTCCATGCTTGCTGCAGACAACACAGTGTTATATTTTAAGGCACCTGGGTTGCAGAGTGACGTTGGTCTAGGAATGTGTTTCGGCATGGTACTAGAGTGACAGTGTTGAGGAGTGGTGGATACCACGTTGCACAAGTCATAACGCAAGGGAGGAAGGATTCCAAGTATACTACTAGCCAAAACATGAGAAGAGGGCTTCAACTTGGCAAAAAAAGGCACCTGATCCTCCACACCGCACTGCATATTTACTTAGTGTTATGCTGTGCGCTGCAAATCAGTTGTAGTGAAGTGGGTAGTTCTTAAATTGCTGGGTTAGGAAGACACTTTTTTCTTCCACTCCGCACTCTCTCCCGATAAATACTGTCTCAGTCCCATTTCTTTTCTGTGTACCGCTGTATTTCCTGGTCAACAGCTCGGTACAGTATTTTCTTCTTTGTGCGGCTGTGTTTCATAATTGCAGTTGTCTCAGCTCTCGTTCTCTCTCTGTCACTGATTCCCTGGCAAAGTTTCTTTTTCTTGCGGTCTCATTTTCTTTGTGCAACCGCCTCTCACAATTAAAGCTCTCTTATCTTCAGTTCCCTCGTCACTTCAGACTACTGTGACCATTATACACTCAAGACAGAATCTTGATTCTCTGCCTGGCTCTAGGCCCCAATGCCCTCTGTCACTGGAATTTGGGATACAAAAGCAAACGGTGGAAAGAAGGGGCAGCTTTATAAAATGCTGGCACAAGATCAGAAACGGAGAGCCAGGCACCCTAAACACCCACCTCTGGACTGAATTGCAAAGACGTGAACAATCACACGCTAGAGAGTACTTGATGCAATCGCTAGAAAGCCTAGAACTGACTAACCTCTGGAATAGCTCAATAGATCATAAAAGCTTTAAAAAGGAAGTAACAAAAACAACGAAAATAGTATCGCTACTTGAAGATAAAGTAACTCTGGCGAAAAGTGCCCACGGCTGGATAGTACTAAATGACTATAAAACCCTCAAACCACAAGCATATTTAGACCAAGGCTTCAAGCAGAAGACAAAGGAAAAATTCTTAAAATTCCGACTAGGCGTACTACCGATCCTCCCCCATCTGGCGCCATGGGAAAGGAACCATAAAGATCTAACCTGCCGTCTTTGTGGGGCAGGACCTGAAGACCTAACTCACATAATATGCATTTGTCCCAGCTTAATGGACATAAGGAGAACACTACTACGTGTAAAATGGAACCAGGAGGGGGTCAGGTCATGCCGACAGGCAGTTAAACTGTGCTTCAACCCAAGCGAGATCCAACTAAACTGCAGAACCACAAAATTTCTTGATGCAGTGGCAAAGAGAATCAAGGAGGCACAAAAAGAAGCAACTGCCCAATAGCCGGAAACATGTTCTGGGGTATCTTTCGAACTTTTGGTCAGACTGCAGAAGAAGTTGAACCACTGAAACATTTTAACTTTTGATACTTACTCTTTTATTCTTGTTAGTAACCACCCTTTCTTTTAAACAATGTATTTTAAATTGTGAGTTTTAATTAACTGTGCAATAAACTTTACTATTACTATTACTATTTCTCTGTCACCGATATCCCACCAGGCAGTATCCAACCCAGCTCAGGCTATTCTTTTTGTAATGTTATCTTGCCATAATTTGGTAGGTTAGCTTCAAACTACCTGCTTGCCTCACATACACTATTCTTCCTTACTGCCTATAGTATCTAAGCCGCCCTACATTTTAATTTCCTTACAAAAGACTTAATTATGTGTCTTAATTCCTTTTTAGGTTAAGCCCAGGCAGCGCGCAAGTTTTTATTGGTGCATTGGGTCTGATTCTCCTGCCTTTGTGTGCTTGTGTCACACCCAGGCGATTTCACTCATTGTTTGCTTGCGTTGGCCATCCCAATACGTCCGCCATTTCTCTTGATCATCCTGATCAGCCTTTTTATTTTGTAGGTTATCAACATTGTTTTAGGCTTTCAGGTTGTTTCACGGAGCAATGCTCTGTTCGGCACCTGCAAAGTGGCAATTTCTGTCCAGTAGCAGTTGAGCTATGCCAATAGCTCTAACTCTAAAAAATTAGAGACCTCTTGCATTTCTAATGCTTGTTTCTCCTGCATCCACCTAAGTCGAAGAAGGATGGGGTAAGGGATGAGATTGCATGTTCCTTGCCAGCATTCAAACTCCTACAGGTTGGGCTTACAGGTCCTATTTTGTCTTGTTATCCCCAAAGACTCTGCCTGGGTTAAAGCTGTGGTCTGTGCCTCTGAATATGGGGGGGGGGGCACATATGTCTATGTTAGTGTAGGGTAAGAGTCGTTTCTGTGTGAGAGCACATGGGCAGTGTGCATGTTTAAGGAGAGGGTGAGCAGTGTACCTGTTTGAGTATAGGGTGAGTGATGCAGCTTGTTGGGTGGATGGTGAGGGATGTGCCTTTGTGAATTTACAGTAGGCAGGGTTAGTGGTGTGCATAGTGCATGCCAGAGGATGTGAGTCTGTACAACTGCATAGTGAAGGGATTTTCGACATCAATGTCATTTGGGGGTAGTCAGGAGTCACAAAGGAAGTGCCAGGAATAGCAGGGAGCATGCTAGATGTCACGCTGCTACCCCTGACAACCACAAATGATGTTCTTGATTTTCGATTGTCTGTATACTTGCAGGGTAGGCAGTCTGTCTGTGTGAGAATAACAAGTGTTCAGTCTGTAAGCAAAGTGTATTTTGAGTGCAGGTTGAATGGTGTGTATTGTGAGTGTGGGGTTGAGGTCTACTTTTGCGAGTATTAAATTAGCAGTTTGCTTGTATGAGTACAGTGTGAGCAATGTGAGTGCAGGGTGCATTGGGAGTTCACTGTGAGGCCTTGCTTGCCGGGTATTGAATGAGTGGTGAGCATGTTTGAGTGTAAAGTGAGTCGGATTCCTGTGAGAGTAGAATGAATGGTGTGTGTGTGTGTACAGTTAATAATGTGCCTGAATGCAGAGTTTTGGTGTGTTTGAGTGCATGTATGCGGGGTAAGCAAAGTGTTTGAATGTGGGATAAGCAATGTGTCTTTGTGAATGTAGGGTAGTTAAGAATCCCACGAAGAAGGAAAGTGATTAGAAGATATCTGTTTATTCGGGAAGATCATATTACATCCATAGGAGCCTACGCCAACCGCTGCACTGGAGTACTCGGAACACTCTACACACAGAGTGTTCCGAGTTCCAGGAGCATGCAGCTGCCACGAGCCCAGACGAGGATACCACACATCCTCCTTCCTTAACCCCTTCGATGCTGATGACGAGCTCAGCTCATCATCAGCCACGGTGGTCGTGTGCGGATGACGAGCTGTGCTCGTCATGTAACGCGGCTTTTGTAAAAAAGCCGCGTAGCGCAAAAATAACCGCCGCAGCGATGCGGTTAAAATGAACAAACATGTAAAAAAACAAACAAATGAAGATACATTACCTGAACCACAACTAAAACAGAAATAAAGCTGAAACATCAAAAATTTGATAATTATACAAATAGGCAACACAAATTACTTTCCCACTTTGTAGTCCTTGAACCATGAGGGTGGCTTCCTTAGCCGAGGGTTTGACCTATTCCCTGGAGAAACTGAAGAAGGAACAGGAGCAGCAATACGCACAGGATCAGAAGTGGAGAACCGCCCATGAACACCACCAACCTTATTGTGAGAAACACCACCCCTATGTTCCCAAAATGAACAAGATCCATCACCCAACCTTGGAACCTTAACAATCTTGGAAAGACTTCAAACATTTCCATCTGTCAATTCCACCACCTGCCTACCTACTCTAACAACAAGCATAGGATCAGAAAAATGTGACTCACCAGATCTAATGAAACCAGACTTCCTCACGCGAACCCAATCACCAACGCTACACGGACTACCAACAGAAGAGCTGACAAAACCAGAACCAGGTTTCTTACCTCTGCCATTAATAAGATCTCTCATCCACAGTTGGCTCATGTTACAAACAC
The DNA here is from genome assembly GCF_964263255.1 of Lissotriton vulgaris. Lineage (NCBI taxonomy): Eukaryota > Metazoa > Chordata > Amphibia > Caudata > Salamandridae > Lissotriton > Lissotriton vulgaris. Next base: position 1,287,623,420 of record NC_141687.1, on the reverse strand, counting down.
ACTTCCTGTCACGCATCTTTTCAAAAGGAGATAAATCACCCTCAATACTGGGAGTATTTCTATAACTCCATAAAAGTTTTCTAACAGCATCATAACAATTTTCACCATTACACAAAGCCAGTTGTAAACCTTCCTTAAGAACCCTGATCCACCTTTCAACCATGCCATTACCTTGGGGATAATACACTGATGATCGTTTGTGAATCATCCCATGGTTGCTGCAGAATAACTTCATCTCTCCAGACGTAAACTGCGTACCGTTGTCTGACAAAATGGAAACTGGAAAACCTTCTTTCTCAAAAACACAATTTAAAAATTCAATGATGACTCTAGCAGAAACATGCAGAACAAATTTCACCTCAGGCCAGTGAGAAAACTGATCGACTAAAACAATAGCATAAATAGGACTTTGACCAAAACTCATTGGACCCGCAATATCAAGAGAGACACATTCCCAGGGTCTAGAAGGTCTAGTAACAGAATCACGTTGGTATTTCACAACTTTCTGAGACTTGTCACTGACGCAACATTCTACACAAGATCTAACTTTTCTCTCAATAAATCTGTTGACTCCAGGCCACCAAAATTCGCATCTTATCCTTCTCTTCATGCTGGACATGCCAGGATGGCCTTCGTGAGCCATATCCAAAATGGTATCCCTAAGAGCTTGAGGAACTACCAATTGCAAACCCCTTAACACCATCGATGCTAGTGTTATTTTCCTCCTATGCTCGAACTTGAGATTCCCCATTGTTCATGACGAGCTGAGCTCGTCATGAGTGTATGGAGGTTTACATCATGACGAGCTGAGCTCGTCATGAGCGTCGAAGGAGTTAACAAAGTGTCACTTTGAACAGACAATTCTTGTACAACATGGAAATAAGGTAAAACCCCTTGCTCCAAATTTGTTTTGACGGGCCATCCATTCTTAACAAAAGACAAAACGTTCATGTAATCAAGAACATCACCACATGCAACCCTCCATTCATCCTCCTTAATACACCCGTTGGACACCTCACAGATCGATACAACTTTATCGGGATCATCATCAGGAGCAACCAGATTGTCATCCTCAACAGGCAATCTTAAGAGGCAGTCAGCTAAAACATTTTTCGCACCAGGGATATATTCAACCTGAAAATGAAAGTCTTGTAATATATATTGCCACCTCGCAATTCTGGAGGTAGCTCAACCACAGCCTTTGGTCGTGAAAAGATCCACGAGAGGGCGGTGATCAGTTTTCACAACAAAATTGGTACTGTACACATATTTGCGAAAATATACAATACCCCACCAACAGGCCAAGGTTTCCTTTTCTAAAGTAGAATATTTTATCTCAGCCCCACGCAACGGTCGTGATGGGAAAGCAATTGTGACAAGACCAGTCTTTTGCTTTTGCATAAGTACCGCGCCTATGCCCACGTTGCTAGCATCGGTGACAATGACTGACTTACAATTGGTGTCAAACGGAGATAAAGCAGGAGCAGAAACGATGCACTTTTTAACAAAACAAAATTGATCTTTGCAATTAGAGTCCCAAACAAATTGTTGTTGATTTTTCATCAACTTCCTTAAATGAGAAGTTTTGTCAGCAAAAGAAGGGATGAATTTGGCATAGTACTCGGCTAGCCCTAAGAAGGACCTGAGCTGATCTTTATTTCTTGGTTCAGGTGCATTTTCGATAGCTTTAATTAAACTCAACTTAGGAGAAATACCCTTCTTACTGATGGAATGCCCCAAATAATCTACAGAATCCATGCTAAATTTACACTTCTCCTTGGTGAGAGTAAGACCATTGTCTTGTAAAATCGATAAAACTTTAAATAAAACTTCAGAATGCTCACAATCATCCTTACCAAAAACTAATATGTCGTCCTGGAAGTAAAGTACATTAAAAACATTTTTGAAAAGATTGTGCATGACACGCTGGAATACAGAGGAAGCAGACACCAACCCAAAGGGCATCCTCTTATACCTGTATGCCCCTTCAGTAGTTATAAAGGACGTTAGATGCTTACTATCGTCATGGAGGGCGATTTGATGATATGCGTTAGATAAATCTAACGTAGTGAAAACCGAAGCATTTTTTAGTTTTGAGAACATCTCGCCAATGTTTGGAAGTGGATGTCTGCCTACCCATACATTAGAATTGACCTCACGCATATCAACACATAAACAAATCTTTCCATTAGGTTTGTGAGCTACGACAACAGGCGAAAGCCATTCTGAAGATTCAACTTCTTCGATCACATCAAGTTCACACAGTCTTTGAAGTTCTTTTTTGACAGACTCCCTTGAAGACAGAGGAATGTTGCGAACTTGATGCACTTTAGGTACTGCATTATGTTTCAAAATGATCTTGTGTTTAAATTTTTTTAACAAACCTAAATTGGAAGAAAAAACTTGAGGAAAAAGCGTTTCCCATTTGTTAACAGAAGTTACATCAACAGAATTAACAAAATCAGAATATCCCAAAACCTGTTGTGGATGGTTCGGATCAAGCTTAATCATCAAATCCCTTTGCTGTGGCCAACCCAATAAACATGTACCCTTCTTAGAAACATAAACTTTTGATACAATGGATTTACCTTTAAAAGATAAAGTAGTGGAAAAGTATCCAAGTACATCAATTGGTTTTTTACAATATCCAAGCAACCTTATATCAGAAGGTAGCAAAGATACATCTGGAAACTCTTTCATAACCTCATCACCTATTAAAGTGTGTTTTGCACCAGAATCAGCCATGACCTTTATAAATTTAGAGCCAATCTGTAACATACAGAAAGGTGCATCCTTTTTTTCCTCTCCAATTTCATACACAGTTAGAAGGTCCTTATACTCTTCATTATCACTATCCACTACTTGGACATCTGAATATTTGGTACGTCTAGGGTCAGATGAAGAATTTCTAGGTCTGTTACGACTTTTGCACATTCTAGCAAAATGGCCTCTAGATCTGCAATAATTTCAGAGTTGTCCAATTGCAGGACATCTTTTATCAGTTGCAACATGGCCAGGAAAACCACATTTAAAACAAACAACTTCTTTTCGGAAACTTGAATTCATCGATGAGGAAAACGTGGTTTGCTCGAACAGTTTTCTACATGTTTCTTCTTGACAACTTGAACCTCAGAAATTGCAGGCCTTTCCATTGAAGATTGTTTTGACTTCTTTTCAGATAATTCTTTTATGCCTAATTTCATATCCTCGAAACGATGTGCAATGTCAAGAGCCTTAGAGAGAGATAAGTCTTTCGCATCAAGTAACTTTTCTTGTAGTTTTATGTTTGCTAAATTATGTACTAATTGGTCTCTCACCATCTGATCGTGAAACTCTTGGTAATTGCATTTGGCTGCCAAAATTCTTAAGTCTTTCACGAAGGAATCAATAGGTTCAATAGGTAATTGCTGCCTACTCAAAAATTTATGACGTGCCACAACTTCATTAACTTTTTTGATGTACTGTTTGTCGAGCTGCATAATGGCGTTTTCGTAAACATCAGTGTCTTCCTCAGACAAATTTTCTACAGCTAGAGGAGGAAGATGAGATAGAACTTGTCTGCCTTCTGCGCCTAGAGAATGTTTAAGAATGGCAAGTTTACGCTTATCAGTATAATTCTCACCCCCAATAGCCTCAAGATATGCCTCAAAACCTTCACGTCATTGTTTCCACTCCAAAGGCGGTTCGCCAGGACTTGCCAAGAATGGGGGAGGAGCATTGAAACTTTCCATGCTGATAGAATGAAAACGGACAGAATAATAATGACTTTAACACAGATTGGTTTGATTGGACACATCCCTCTCGGTCTTTTTCAGTCTCTCTCTCTGTCTCCCTCCCTCTCTCTACCTCTCTCTCCCTCTGTCTCTGTCTCCCTCTGTCTCACTCACTCTGACTGTCTCACTCCCTCTCTCCCTCTGTCTCATTCACTCTGACTGTCTCACTCCCTCTCTCCCTCTGTATCACTCACTTTGACTGTCTCACTCTCTCTCTGTCTCCCTCTCTCTCTGTTTCCCTCTCCCTGTTACCCTCTCCCTCTTTCTGTTTCCCTCTCCCTCACTCTGTTTCCCTCTCCCTCTATTTACCTCTCCCTTTCTCTCCTTCCCTCTCTCTTTACTTCCCTCTCCCTCTCTCTCCTTCCCCCTCCCTCACTCTGAGGTCTCCCTCCCTCACTCTGTCTCCCTCCCTCGCTCTGTCTCCCTCCCTCCCTCGCTCTGTCTCCCTCCCTCCCTCGCTCTGTCTCCCTCCCTCCCTAGCTCTGTCTCCCTCCCTCCCTAGCTCTGTCTCCCACCCTCCCTTGCTCTGTCTCCCTTCCTCGTTCTGTCTCCTCCCTTGCTCTGTCTCCCTTCCTCGCTCTGTCTGTCTCCCTTCTTCTCCCTTGCTCCTCTGTCTCACTCACCCTCCCTCCCACTCCCTTGCTGTCCCTTGCTCTCCCTCGCTCTACCTCGCTCTACCTTGCTCTCCCTTGCTCTCCCTCACTCACTCTCCCTTGCTCGCTCTCCCTCGCTCGCTCTCCCTCGCTCGCTCTCCCTTGCTCGGCCTCACTCTCCCTCGCTCTCCCTTGCTCACCCTCCCTCGCCCTCGCTCGCCCTCCCTCGCTCTCCCTCACTCGCCCTCCCTCACTTGCCCTCGCCCTCCCTCCCTTGCCCTCGCCCTCCCTCCCTCGCCCTTGCTCGCCCTCCCTCCCTCGCTCTCCCTTTCTCTCCCTCGCTCTCCCTCGCTCTGTCTGTCTCTCTCCCTCATCCTTGCTCCTCTGTCTCCCTCCCCCTCCCTCGCTGTCCCTCGCTCTCCCCTACTCTCCCTTGCTCTACCTCGCTCTACCTTGCTCTCCCTCCCTCGCTCTCCCTTGCTCGCTCTCACTTGCTTGCTCGCTCTCCCTTGCTCGCCCTCGCTTGCACTCCCTCGCACTCCCTCGCCCTCCCTCACCCTTGCCCTCCCTCCCTCACTCACCCTCCCTCCCTCCCTCGCCCTCCCTCCCTCGCTGTTCCTCGCCCTCGCTCTCCCTCCCTCCCTTGCCCTCCCTCGCTCGCCCTCCCTCCCTCGCCCTCGCCCTCCCTCCCTCGCTCTCCCTTGCTCACCCTACCTCCCTCGCCCTCCCTCGCTCGCTCGCCCTCCCTCCCTCGCCCCCCTCCCTCGCTCTCCCTCGCTCGCCCTCCCTCCCTCGCTCTCCCTCTGTCTCCCTCCCTCGCTCTCCCTCCCTCGCTCTCTCCCTTGCTCTCCCTCGCTCTCTCCCTTGCTCTCCCTTGCTCTCCCTCATTCTCCCTCCCTCGCTCTCTCTCTGTCTCCCTCCCTCGCTCTCCCTCCCTCCCTCTCCCTCTGTCTGCCTCTGTCTCCCTCCCTCGCTCTCTGTCTCGCTCTCCCTCTGTCTCCCTCCCTCGCTCGCCCTCCCTTGCTCTCCCTCTGTCTGCCTTTGTCTCCCTCCCTCGCTCTCTCCCTCGCTCTCACTCTGTCTGCCTCTCCCTTGCTCTCCCTCCACGTCCCTCCCCCTCCCTTGCTGTCCCTCGAGTCCCTCGCTCTCCCTCGCTCTCCCTCGCTCTACCTTGCTCTCCCTTGCTCTCCCTCCCTCGCTCTCCCTTGCTCACTCTCCCTCGCTCGCTCTCCCTCGCTCGCTCTCCCTTGCTCGGCCTCACTCTCCCTCGCTCACCCTCCCTCGCCCTCGCTCGCCCTCCCTCGCTCTCCCTCGCTCCCCCTCCCTCCCTTGCCCTCGCCCTCCCTCCCTTGCCCTCGCCCTCCCTCCCTCGCCCTCGCTCGCCCTCCCTCGCCCTCCCTCCCTCGCTCTCCCTTTCTCTCCCTCGCTCTGTCTGTCTCCCTCCCTCTCCCTCGCTCCTCTGTCTCCCTCCCCCTCCCTCGCTGTCCCTCGCTCTCACTTACTCTCCCTTGCTCTACCTCGCTCTACCTTGCTCTCCCTCGCTCTCCCTCGCTCTCCCTCGCTCGCTCTCCCTTGCTCGCCATCGCTCTCCGTTGCTCGCCCTTGCTCTCCCTCGCTCTCCCTCGCAATCCCTCGCCCTCCCTCACTCGCCCTCCCTCAGTCTCGCCCTCCCTCCCTCACTCAATTGCCCTCCCTCCCTTGCCCTCCCTCCCTCGCTGTCCCTTGCCCTCGCTCTCCCTCCCTCCCTTGCCCTCCCTCCCTCGCTCGCCCTCCCTCCCTCACCCTCGCTCTCCCTTGCTCGCCCTACCTCCCTCGCCCTCGTTGCCCTCCCTCCCTCCCTCGCCCTCCCTCCCTCGCTCTTCCTCTGTCTCCCTCCCTCGCTCTCCCTCCCTCGCTCTCTCCCTTGCTCTCCCTCGCTCTCTCCCTTGCTCTCCCTCGCTCTCCCTCCCTCTCTCTCACTCTCCCTCCCTCGCTCTCTCTCCCTCGATCTCCCTCTGTCTCCCTCCCTAGCTCTCCCTCCCTCGCTCTCCCTCTGTCTGCCTCTGTCTCCCTCCCTCGCTCTCTGTCTCGCTCTCCCTCTGTCTCCCTCCCTCGCTCGCCCTCCCTTGCTCTCCCTCTGTCTGCCTCTGTCTCCCTCCCTCGCTCTCTCCCTCGCTCTCCCTCTGTCTGCCTCTCCCTCGCTCTCCCTCTCCCTCCCTCGCTCGCCCAATGTCTGCGTTCTCCCTCGCTCTCTTTGTCTGCCTCTCCCTCGCTCTCTCTGTCTCCCCCCTCGCTCTCCCTCACTCTCCCTGTCTCCCTCCCTTGCTCTCCCTCACTCTCTCTGTCTCCCTCCCTCGCTCTCCCTCACTCTCCCACGCTCTCCCTCGCTCTCTCTGTCTCCCTCCCTCGCTCTCCCTCTCCCTACCTCGCTCGCCCTCCCTCGCTCTCCCTCTGTCTGCATTTTCCCGTGCTCTCCCTCGCTCTCTCTGTCTCCCTACCTCGCTCTCCCTCACTCTCCTGCGCTCTCCCTCGCCCTCTCTGTCTCCCTCACTCGCTCTCCCTCACTGTCCTGCGTTCTCCCGCGCTCTCCTTTGCTCTCTCTGTCTCCCTCCCTCGCTCTCCCTCACTCTCCTGCATTCTCCCGGGCTCTCCCTCTCTCTTCCTCTGTCTGCCTCTCCCTCTGTCTCCCTCCCTCACTCTCCCTGGCTCTCCCTCTGTCTCCTTCCCTCGCTCTCCCTCTGTCTCCCTCCCTCGCTCTCTCGTGCTCTCACTCGCTCACCCTCTGTCTGCCTCTCCCTCGCTCTCCCTCTGTCTCCCTCCTTCGCTCACCCTCCCTCGCTCTCCCTCTGTCTGCCTCTCCCTCGCTCTCTCTGTCTCCGTCCCTCGCTCTCCCTCTGTCTGCCTCTGTCTCCCTCCCAGCTCTCCCTCTGTCTGCTTCTGTCTCTCTCCCCCTCTACCTCCTCCCTCTCCCTCGGTCACCCTCTTCATCTCACCCTGCCTGTGTGTGCGCTGGCTGAGACAGCTTCCGGGCACACACACACACAGCCACACCGAGCACTTCACAGGTCTTTAAAAGACCATTCCCATGTTAATGAGGCTTTCTTCACCTCTTAGGCCCCTGCAGCTCCACTCTGACTATGGCGGGAATCGCCTGCCTCCACAGAGCAGCAGAGTCTCTTGAGTCGCGCTGCCGCAGGGGTGTTTGCTGACACACTTAAAAAAAAAATATTAAAACACGGGTACGATGTTTGGACGGTCCGCGGGCCGCCAGGGAAGGCTTGCCGGGCCGCTATTGGCCCACGGGCCATACTATGAGTACCCGTGGTATAGTACAACAAGGAATACATACGAGTGAGACACTTACATAACATATGTGTAAACAGGGCCGGCGCTAGGCATGTGCAACGTGGGCAGCTGCCCAGGGTCACACGCCGGCTAGCAGCCAGGGGGCCTCGCGCTTTCAAAAACTTCAGAGTTTGGAGGCCCAGGGGATTTTGATCAATAGCTGCTGGCTGGTCCGTCTCTCTTTTAATCGCTGCATCTGCATGAGAATAGCAGCGATCAGACAGATAATTAAAGAGCCCTCACCTGTGACGTGCGCCCTGCCCCTGTTTAATTGAAAAGCAGGATAACCTGCAGGGCGCAGAACAAAAGGTAGAATGACTGCGCCTCACAAATGAAAACCACTCAGCTCACCCAGGATGAGAGAAAGGAGCACAGAGGTGAATGCAAGGGGTACGAAAAACGGAATAAAGTGAGAGGGGGCGGGGGAGCAGATGGTGTGAGTACAGCAGCCAGGCAAGTGGTGCATGAAGAGGAGCACAATCCGAATGTAAAATTGGATGGACTAGGGCTTGAAGTGTGCTGGGTGCCTCTTTTTTGGTGGTTAATTAAAATGGACATTGAAACAGGCCCCTATCGGACCCTATATTCATTTTCTTTACTTTACGTGCAAAAGCAATGATCCTGTATCTGCACAATAATTGTATAACACAGTGGCCGGGTTGGACTGGCATTAGGGCAATCAGGCAGTGTGTGATGGTCTAATCTGTCAGGTTATTATGTGACCTGTTTTTGGGCAGTTTTGTCGCCTGCTTTATGGTCAGATGAACACATTTTAATGTTGATTTTCATGATATTAAAACAAACATTGTCTGCAGCAAATTCAAATTTATGCTGTCTACCACACCTTACAAAAATATAAACAGCATGTCTTTACAAGTTAAAAACTGCCCTAATTTTGAAACAAGGGACACTTTTCTAGCTAACTAATTCACTAATGGGGGCCACTTTTATTTTAGTGCCAGGCATATTTCCTGACCCAGTCTCACACTGCATGATAGGGTAATCCATGGCAGCGATTTTGTTCCTGTTTATTTTTCACATGCTTTACGTAATATTGCATTCCCCAAGAGTGTTAGCTATGTCCAGGATGTGTGTTTCAGTATTTCATTTCACAGCATTTTACTCTTGTATGGGGCACACATCGTAGTGAGTCGCCTCCAGGTGTTTATAACGGGCTACATTTGAGTGCTTTGGAGTTGAGGATGCAGGCAGTACAACTTTCACACTGTGCCTGTCTGTGGGTCAAAATGGTGTCCAGAATACATGGTCATTCAACACATGGCTTCTCTGAAGAGCACACTGAGCAACGGTCCCGTATTCCAGTTGCAGTTGGTATTCTGTGCAAATGTGTGTGAAGGAGGTACCCATTGGTCAAAACAGTGACAGGATAAACGTAAAATATTTTACTGTTGTTACTCATTTATCTGAAACAGCCATTGCCAAAAAAACAATACCCTTGGCTGTTTTTAGATGTAAGTCAGTTGTTGTCTTATATTTCTTGATTCATTCACAGAAAACCGTGGGAAAGATGAGAAAAAGAGTAAACCATTGAGGGTAAGGTGAATTTAAAAGGGTCATTATCAACAAGAAATGGTAAGATGCTCCAAGAGGCTGGAAGGGGAGAGGTGGATATAAATGAAGCAGAACAAGGAAAGAAGTAATGAGGCTGGGGGAGAGATTAGAGTTGAAGGGGAGTGTATGGATAAGAAGTGTGGTAGAGAGATAGAACCAGCAAGGGAACATAAGCAGAGTGGAGAGAGAAGTATTGGTGAGAGATGGATGAAAGAAAGCAGGACCACTGAAAGATGTCAGAGGTTGGGCGGGATGAGAAAGGAGGGGAGAAGTGGAAGTTAGAAGGGTCAGAAACATTAAGAGAAATTTGAATCCTAGAAAAAAGAAGTCCACTTCCAAATCTCTTTCATAAAACATAATTTACTCATTAACAATGTGCCGGATTCTGACAACTCTAGGAGTTTGAAGTAGCATTTGTGCTGTATCAAATGATTTGTGGTTGACTCTTGATGGTAGAGTTAGAGCAGCCTAAATACTACTAAAAGTTAGTACCACATTTGACACTGTTTCCCAGCCAGTGCTTATAAATGAACTAGTAAAAGCTGGAATTTAAGTATCCCCCTGGTGTGGTACCTGTATCCGATTTGAGAAATCAGAAACAATTCCCTCACCACATATTTTTATTATGTTCTAAACCTCTGAATTGTGAAATTTAGTGGGTCTCCACTGTGCAATCTATGTAATTCCCAGTTAGTCTTACTCATACAGTTCTTTGGTTTCTTGCTGATATCCAGCGCATATTGATACCTAAACATGACTTCCCTCAGTAGTGATGTCTTTGCCCAAGAACATATTTGGACTTGTATGCTAACAGTTGGTTTCTGAATAAAGACAAAATCATTAAAACCTTAAAGTGACAAATCAAGGGTTCTCATTTTTAAACGATCTCATACCATATGGTGCTCTCTTTGGTGGCTGATAGAGCTGGGTCAATCGCCCACATTGGTAAAGTCGCCAACAAAAATCTTGGATTCATTTTCCTGCATCTGCTCTTTTATACGTAACAGATTAGCCATGTTTTATACACTTGCTTTACTACATCCATAAGCATTACAAAATCATCCATTTTCTCCCCTCTCACTACAGTGAAGCTGTTGTGCAGTCAGTTATTTTCTCATTAGATTATTATGCCCTTTCCCTCGGGCTTCCCGGCTTTTCGGATTCAGTACCCTTCAAATCATTCAGGACAGTGCTAGGCTCCTCATCTGAGACTGCTGCATTGCAATTCTATTTCTTCTCACCTTTCCGCTGTGTTTTTGAATTGAAACCCTTCACCTGCCAGGCACTATCTATTTGTCATTGTGCACTACATTAAAAGGGTCCTCTCTATCGACAGCACTGTGTACTGTTCATTCCAGAATCCTATACTCTGTGCCATCTAAACTCCTGTGTCATCCTAAAATTTAGATGGTCCTGAATAGTCCCGCCCAGGTGCGTGGACCCCGGAGCAATCAAAAATAATCTCTTAAGCTGTCTTCTTTGCAGTCCTGCATAGACACTTAAGAGAAAATCAAAGACAAATAATGCAGCCTATAATACAAGGCTACACTGGCCAATACTTCAACTTAAAGTGAAAAGGATAGCCAAATAAAATCAAATTTTACACATATTGCCAAGTTTCACCCAAGAAGAAACTTCCCTTCACCAAAATCCTTGAAATGATAGAGAGGAAGGGTTGGACAGACAAGCCCCCATAGGCTGCCATTATGTGTCTGGAAAAGGGATACCGTGCTTTTAAGGAACTCTCCAGAGACCCTCTGTATCCCAGGATGCACAGCAAAAGTCCTTTTACTTTCAGGTCTTTTTTTTTGGCTCCTGCTAGCAGGACCCTGGAGCATTGAGCTCTCCATTGAGCTCTCCCTTTTTGGGTATCTCTTCAATTTTTGACACTTTTCCAGTGTTTTGAGTGTTTCACTCGACGTCTGGTGTCTTCCCCTTCCTATTGCTGTGTTTTTTGACCAGTTTCACCACCTCTTTCTGTCGAAAATGCCAGCTTTGTTCGACAAGTGCCCTGAGTGTGGTAGGAAGAAGGCGAAATCTGAACTCCACAGAGTATGTATACTCTGTCTCCCTTCCACCCATGTCCCTGACTCCTGTGATATTTGTCACTCTTTCTCCAGGAGGACCCTGCGTGACAGGGAGAAGATTCATCTCCAAGGCCTGGAGCAGAGGAGACATGAGTAGCCAGGTGAGACTTCTGGGCATTGAGGGACTCTATCTTCATCATCTGCCCGTCCTTCAGCCTCTGGGGGACTCCCAGTCAAGAAAAGGCCCGGAAAAGGCACAGATCCCGGTCAACGTTGATGGCTCGACTTCGGCGTCGAGGGGTATGACCACCATCTGCACTCCGTTGACCCAGGGCTCTAGGTCCAAGCGGTGTCGCCGCTTGACGTCGAGAGGCATGACGTCGAGACCTCGGACAAGGTCGACGTCGAGGACACCGGCATCGACACATCATCGACGCCGAGATGAGTCCAGGAGACGACAACGAGGTTCGCCATCGAGGCTGTACCATCGTACACCATCGACGTTGACAGGAAGATCGACGTCGAGGAGAGGCAAGTCGACGTCGAGGAGAAGATATTCGACGTCGAGGAATGCATCAACGTCTAGGAGATCGTCGTTGAGGAGCAGAAAGTCGAAGGGGTCGACATCGAAGAAGTATAAATCGACGTTGAGGAGACGTTCAACGTCCAGGACAGTGTCCAAGACCTCAGTGGTCAGTCTATCGTCTTCATCGTAGAGCTCCCGGTCGCGGCGACAGCGCTCGTCCAAAAAGAGGTCTGCCTCCAGAACATCATCTTTGAGGCCGGCTCAGAAGAAGAGGAGAGTGGTGAGGTCTTCCGAATCGGAGTATTCGTGGACTTATTTGCCTTCTAGGCCCAGGAGTCCTACAAGTCCACCGGTGCCTCCGAGGATGCCTCCTCTGTGGATTCCGCCTCCACCGGTGACGATTCCTCCTCCTCCTCCACTGCCACTGCCTCCTGCACCGCCCTTGCCTCCTCTTCCACTGCCTTCACAGACTCTACGACCTCGGCCTGAGGATCCAGCTTCGTATCCTACGCTCCCGCCTCCTCTACGACCGGTGAAGCCCAGGAGTTCTAGATCACGGTCTAGAAGGAGGGATCGTTCTCGCAGCAGACACCGCTCCTCCACACGGTCTCGTCACCGCCATCGGAGAGACAGGTTGCGGTCCCGGTACACGGGGTCCTTGAGTGACCGGAGGTATTCTCCATACATTGTTGGATTCCCCTCTTTCGAGGGTGTCGCCTGTGGACAACATTGTCACTTTTCAGGAGGTGCTGCTGAGTGGGGCAGTGAAGTTAGGGATCACCTTGACGGTGCCCACACCATCTACTTCGGTGATATTTGAGACCTTGCACAAGCGGCATCTTTCTCGCCCGTTGTTGCCCTTGGTGCCAGGGCTGGAGGAACCAGCCATGCAGCTGTTTCTAACCCCGGCTTCGGTGAAGTCGGCGCCATCTCGGCTGCAGGCCCCCGGATTCTGATCCGGTGTTCCTGAGGTCAGATCCTGTACCGGACTCGGTCATCGTGACAGCAGCCAAGAAACAGCATGCTACGGCTCCGTCTTCTACTGTGCCTCCAGGCAAGGAGAGCCGTCAGATGGATTCTGCCGGACGGAAGGTTTGAGGCACGGCTGCCACATCAATGACGGCAGCAAGTGCCTCAGCGCTGTTGGGTCGCTATGACCGCGCATTGTGGGAATGTCTGCAACAGTTTCTCGAGCTCCTTCCTAGGGACAGGAGGGAAGATTTCCAAGAAATACTGAACGAGGGCATGATGGTTTCCAACCAAGTCATCAGCTCTGCGGCGGAGGCCTCACTCCTGGCGGCACATGGTTATTGCCATGGCATTATTTTGAGACACCATTCCTGGTTGCGCCTTACCTCCCTCAAACCGAAGGCGCAGCAGAGGGTCGCGAATTTGCCGTTTTCTGGATCAACGCTCTTTGGGGCACATGGGGATGAGGAGATGGCCTGCTTGAAAGCCGAAGTAGAGAATTTGAAGGCTGTCGGTTTGGAGAAACTGAAGGAACAACGGAAGTCCTTCCACCCGTTCCAAAGGACATATGGTTCATAGAAGCGAGGACAAGGTCGTCAGGCTGGCCAGCAGCAGCAACAGCAGCAGCAGTACCAGCGGCAGCCTTTCCATATGTGCCAGAGGGGCAGAGGAGGACAGCAGTCCTCCTCAGCGAACAAGGACCCGGCCGGGTCTAAGCCCTGAGGTGCTACTTCCCCCTCGTCCGTTACCCGCTTTGGTGGGGGAAAGCATAAAAAATTACCTGGCAGAGTGGAGAAAAATTACTCAGGACAAGTGGGTGCTGAATATTGTTTGCAATGGATACAGTCTTCATTTTGTAAGCCCTCCTCCGACAATTCCACCGGTTCGCTCGCAGTTCCAGCTGCGTGAGCTCCAGGTGCAGGCCGATATCCTGTTAAGAAAAAGGGCGATAGAAGACGTCCCTTTGTCTCAAAGGGGGAAGGGCCTTTACTCTCGATTCTTCCTGGTATGCAAGAAGGACAAGAACGAGTTCAGGCCCATTCTGGATTTGCGACAAGCAAACAAATGGATTTGCAGGGAAAAATGTTGCATGCTGTCTTTGCACCAGATTTACCCTCAGCTACAAAGAGGAGACTGGCTTTGCGTGATAGATCTACAGGATGCGTACTTCCATGTGCCCATTGCACGGAAACCAATCACGATCAGTACACCGTACTACCGTTTGGACTGAAGTCTGCACTCAGGACTTTTTCAAAGTGCATGGCTTGGTGGCAGCGCACCTAAGAAAGAACGAGGTGTTTGTCTATCCGTACCTGGACGACTGGCTGATCAAAGCCTCCACCTTCCAGGAAGCGCAATTGCACTTCAACAGGACGGCCGTTCTGTTGAACCAACTGGGGTTGCACATAAACATATCCAAGTCTGTTCCGACTTCGGTCCAAGGTCTCCAGTACTTTGGAGCCTCCATCGATACTCTTTCGGAGGAGAGACGCTTATCGATACTTCGGAAGGCTCAGGCTCTCATAGCTGTTCCATCTACGACAGTGAGGATGGTGTCTTCTCTTCTGGGGTCGATGGCCTCTTGCATCTTCCTCACGCCACACGCATGCCTCCACATGAGGCCGAAGCAGGAATGTCTGGAGGATCAGTGGGACCAGACAGAGGCGGGGGAGTTGGGATGACAGGATCTGGCTGTCCCTTCACGCTCAACAGTCCCTGAGATGGTGGTGCTCAGCAGAGAATCTCCTCAAAGGGTTTCCATTCCACAAGGACATTCCCATTCAGACTATCGTCACGGATGCTTCTCTCCACGGCTGGGGAGCGCATTTAGACCATCTACAGATCCAGGGTACGTGGTCCCTGGTGGAATCCACGTATCACATCAATTTCCTGGAACTCAAAGCTGTTCACTTGGCGCTGAAGACCTTTCATCCGTCCTTCCAGACCAGCTCCTTGCTTGTAAAGACGGACAATACGACCGCAATGTATTACCTCAACAACCAGGGGGGCTCGAGATCGCGCACACTGTCTCAGGAAGTGCAGGCGATCTGGCACTGGCTGCTGGCCAGAGGACTGACAATAACAGCTACTCATCTGCCAGGTGTGCAGAATGCTCAGGAGGATGCACTCAGCAGGCTGGTGCAAGAAAACCACAAGTGGGTTCTGAACGACGAAGTGCTAGGAGACATCTTCGACAATTGGGGCACTCCAGACGTAGATCTGTTCGCCACCGGAGAAAACAGAAAATGCTGAGACTTCGCCTCCAGGTCTTACCAACCGGGGACTCTGGGGAATGCGCTATGGAACAGCTTTCTGTACGCTTTTCCACCCATTCCCCTGATTCCGGCGGTGCTCATCTAGCTGTCCCGGTCCAGAGCATGGATGATCCTCATTGCTCCGGAGTGGCCCCGACAGTGGTGGTTCACGGACCTGCTCCACCGGTCTCTCCAACCTCACCTGCGGGTGCCGTGTCAGCCAGACCTTCTCACGAAGTTCGGGGGGCAGATGGTGCACCCCAACCTCTCATCATTGAGTTTGGCGGCATGGCTCCTGAGATAGTGCAATAGGGACACCTGAATCTGCCTGAGGATTGCATGAATTTTCTCAAGGAGGCTAAGTGGCCTTCCACTAGGACGTCCTATGCCTACAAGTGGAAGAGGTTCTGCATCTGGTGCACTTCCAAGAACTATGATCCGAAGACCTGCAAGGAAGATGTTGTCCTTCCATATCTCTTGCATTTGGCTCAGTCTGGCCTTAATTTTCAATCTATTAAGGTTCTCTTCGCAGCGTTAACTGCGTACGGGAAATGTACTTCACAGACTTCCTTCTTACAGATCCCTGTGATTAAGGATTTTTTGGAAGGATTAAAGAAAGTGTTTTCTCCTGTTCTGAGTCCTTCGCCTTCCTGGGAGTTGAATGTGGTGCTGTCCAGATTGATGAAGGAACCTTTTGAACCCATTCATAAGGCTTCACTGCAGCACTTGTCGTGGAAGGCGGCTTTCCTCATGGCCATTACATCGGCCCGCAAAGTGAGTGAGATTCAGGCATTGTGTTGTCAAGAACCTTATACTGTATTTCATGCTGCTAAGGTTGTAATGCGTACTCACCCTAAGTTCCTTCCTAAGGTGATTTCTGATTTCCATGTCAATCAGATTATAACTTTGCCTACGTTTTTCCAAAATCCTTCCACTCTCTCGGAAAGGTGTTGAAGGGTGTTGAAGTTCTACTTGGATAAGACCAAGGACATTCGTAGGTCAGACCAATTGTTTGTCAATTATGGGTCGGTCAGGACTGGTCTTGCCACCTCTAAACTGTCCATCTCTAGGTGGATTGTGTCCTGTATCCAGGTATGTTATCAGAAAGCTAATAAGATCTTATGGGGTAAGCCTAAGGCTCATTCTACCAGAGGCAAAGCAGCAACAGCGGCTTTGCTTCGTAATGTTCCCATTGCAGACATCTGCAGGGCTGCCACTTGGAAATCGGTCCATACCTTTGCTAAGCATTACTGTCTGGACTCTGATGCCACGGCAGATGCTCAGGTCAGGCTTCGTTGAGAAATCTGTTTGCACAGTAGTGGTGTTGTCTTTTTCCTCCACCACCGGATTGTTTTTTTGTGATGGGCTTGCCATTCTATTCACTAGATTATGACTATACACAGAGATCCCCTACAACAGAAAGAGTAGTTTCTTACCTGTAACTCCAGTTCTGTAGTAGGGTTATCTCTGTTATAGTCATAAGCGCCAGCCCTCCTCCCCGGTGGAGAACATGCTAATGTACTGTATGCTACAGGCTTGCTTTGTACACCTTCAAAAAGAACTGAAAGTAAAAGGACTTTTGCTGTGCATCCTGGGATACTGAGGGTCTCTGGAGAGTTCCTTAAAGGCACTGTATCCCTTTTCCAGACACATAATGACAGCCTATGGGGGCTTGTCTGTCTAACCATTCCTCTCTATCATTTCAAGTATTTTGGTGAAGGGAAGTTTCTCTCTTTGGGTGAAACTTGGCAATATGTGTAAAATTTGATTTTATTTGGCTATCCTTTTCACTTTAAGTTGAAGTATTGGCCAGTGTAGCCTTGTATTATAGGCTGCATTATTTGTCTTTGATTTTCTCTTAAGTGTCTATGCAGGACTGCAAAGAAGACAGTTTAAGAGATTATTTTTGATTGCTCCGGGGTCCACGCACCTGGGCGGGACTTTTCACTAGATTATGACTATAACAGAGATACCCCTACTACAGAACTGGAGTTACAGGTAAGAAACTACTCCATCACCTCACATACAGGGTGGATGAGTGAGACAACACTATGCATAAATGCCAGAAAACCCAGAGCAGAGGTGCTTTGTGACTCACTGATTATGCCCCTGAGGTGTCACCAATGATCACTGGCACGTAGACCCGGTAGTTTTGGGAGAAACCAAAGTGGTTGCAGAGGGCACCAAGTGAAATCAGATCCTGCTTCAAAGGTGGCTGCTGTGCAGAGGAGTGGCCTGAGATCAGAGCCTGGCACGTAGCTCCTGCACTGCCATTAGCTCCTTCCCATCAGGTCAAACTGAAGACATAAATACCTAGCAAGTTACCAGCAGTGGTTTGCGGCGCAGACACAATTTTAAAGAAATAGCATATCCCTGACCAGTCCGGAGCGGGCATGCAGTCATACCCTAGCTATCTCACTAACGCTCAGCATCCCAAAGTTTGCTGTTGGCAGTGAAGTGATGGTAGGGAAAGGACCCGATCATCTCCTCAAAAATCTGATAGAGGCCTGTTTAACCTGACTCTGAAAAATGATTGAGGCGGTGTAACTCCCCCCCCCCACCCCCCCCACCCCCCCCCCAGAAGATACACCCCTGTCGCCGAGTCACAAAGAGCAAAAAGTTAACATTAAAAAAGAGCACTTTAAAAGAGGCGATTCTCTTTTTTCTTGTCTCTTGTTATTCCAATGCCAGGCCTGGCTTTAGAGCCTGGTGTGACAGGCTTTTTTCCGTGCCCTCTCTCTTCAATAACCTCCTGCTCCACAGATGTCCTCACTACAACCATCCAACATTGCCCTTCATCTCTCCATAGCCCCTCTCAAAATGCATTTCATTTGTTTTATTGCGCTATACATCCAGAGTAGGGTGGCAGAGCACTTTACATTGCACATAAACTATGCAGCGACAGTGAATCATACATGTGTAAATCAGTCTGTAGGAAATGTTACATAAAACAATGAGGATTACAAGTTGTAGGAATCATGTAATCTATACTTATAGGCAGTATATTTTAAGAGTGATTGGTCTGAAGAAATACAAATTTAGGATTTAAAACATAATGTTGGAGTTAGCTATACTAATGAAACTGAATTTCTATCATAACCAACCTTTTTTAGCAACATAAGGAAAATGAAAACCTGGGGGAAAAGCCATAACGTTCTAACCTATACTATGCAGTTTGCATGCAGCTCTTTGATGAAAGATCATAGGTCAGCGTGCTATATATATTCATTTATGAACCGCAAGTAACAAAAGAATCTCTGTGACAAAAACAGAAACCCACTGAGCTATCCACATAAAAACAGTTCGGAGATCTTCATGGTACACGTTCTTTGCAGAAGGCACATTAACCCTCTGTGTCACTGTCAAAATTGCATCTAGATAAAACTCCCATCTCTCTCCAGCAGGAACATAACGTTTAATCACCAGCGTTATCTTGCCATTTTTATTGTTGCCTGAATCCCGCTGGAACACACAAGAAGTTCTGCTGCTTTTAAACCAAGTTATTTTCTAACACAGTGCCCCCCCAACTCAGCGCCAGGTGCTCACCGCCCTAAAAGCCGACCCTGTCTGTTGGCCTCTCAAAACGACATGCGCAAGTTTTAAACTTCAAATGCACGTTTCCAAAATCGTTAACAATTATGTTTTTATTGTCTGACTTTCTTACAGTGCTGCTGATAACTAGCAGTTGCTTCAAAGCACTTGTTGGAAGGACAATACATACATACATGAAAATCATACGTCAGAGTTTCTGAATAAATTCAGGGGCAGATTTACAAAAACGGGCGCATCCCCAGGGATGCGCCAGTTATTGTGCGCCGCAGCTCCGCCACCCATGGTGCACTGCATTTATAATGCGGCGCACCATGGGGCAAAAACAGCAAAGATGCGTGACGCATCTGTGCTGTAAAGGTGGCGCATTGCTGGAGTTGCGTCGCAAGCGCGACGCAACTCCAGCAAGGATCGGGGGTGTCCTATCTGTCCAATGCTGCGTCAAGCCATTACGCCTGCTTCAAGCAGGCGCAGGGTTTTGACGCAGCATTGGCCTAAAAGTGACTGAGTGAAATCTTGTAGATTTCACTCAGCCACTTTTGCGAGGCGCACCTGCCCCGGAACGCCCACCCTGCGCCGGAACGCCCACATGTGGCGCAGGGCTTTACAACGTGACGCATCTGCCTAGATGCGTCACGTTGTAAATGGGTCGCAGGGATGCGCCACGTTTACGCCGCTGTTGCGTGACGCAAACGTGGCGCAAGTCCAACATAAATCTGCCTCTCAGTACATATACATGGTAGGTGCACATGGCGGCCTGTGGTAGACAAAATTGTAAATAATACACACCTGAAGAGCCTCACTCTCCCCCACCTGCACCTGCCTTCTCACGGGTGAGCACAGCACTGGCAGAACACACTTGAGTAAAATTCCAATTGTATATAAAATCACTGGCATGCAGAGACAATGCACAGTGGAGTAAGTAACAGTAAGAGAGAGGCTCATTGCTCTGGTGTGATTGTGCCAATTTTTTTTTCAGATGTGTGCTTCGAGCACAGGCCATGCCTATCCTCTCATAACGGGTACAAGAAAATTGGACCACATGACTCCACATGTGAAAGCGCTCAAATGACTACCATATGAGGCAAGAATACAGCTAAAGATGGCTTGTATTACACACAAAGCTCTACACTACAAAACGCCACTCTACCTTGCACAGAAAATTATGATTTCCGGAGGTATTAGATCGTTGAGGGGGTCTGCAGATTTCTCCCTGAAACCAGCATTCTTCCGTAAGAAGAGAACATATGTTAGAGCATTCTCGGGAGCTGCACAAAAAATTTTGAATTCGCTGCCACTGAATATTAGAGGAATCACCTCTGTTTCACGATTCAAAAAGGAGGCTAAGGCCTTTCTTATGAGTAAACTCCTCCCTTAACTAACAGTGGTCAAATCCTAAGCTCCTTCTGGGACCTTCAGACAATCTTTGATCTTCTACATTCATCTGTTCTAGTAGGTGACGGTAAACTGGAGGATAGTCCTGCTAACCTCAAAGCAATGAATCTGGGGATAGAACAAGTCAGTTGGATTTCATCGATTCATCTCTATTGGCTACAATCAGCTCTGTTGAAAACTGTAAGTCCCTTTGCAAGATTACATGGACAATGGCTAATGAAAGGTACCTCTATCAAGCCGCATGGGTATTTGACGCAACTTGTTACACTGTATCCAGTTGAGGACTCCTAGTTTTCTTTAGAGGAGTATTAATTTTAAATGTAAGTATGACATGACATGTACAACTGTAACCCGAGTTGAGGCCTAGTAAGACTCAATATGTATATTATTTGTACATTTTAAGCTGGTGCCACTGTTAGATGAATACTTATACCTGGCTGTTGGCTTCAAAGACTCGTACATAGAAGGTAACTGATTGCTGTTGAGTTGTAAAGCGCTCTGACACCCAAGATTGGGTCATGTTCGCACTATAGAAAACACAAAATAAATAAATAAATGTACTCCCTCCTCCTGGGCCCAGTAATGTTAATAAAATAAACATATGACTCTGTAATGCAGTCTCGTAATGTACAGAGCAATTATTTGGGGGGAGGGGGGTGTTCCAAACCAAACACCCCCCAGAAGTTAAAACCCTGCCTGCCAAGCCCAGGCCCAAATACCACAACTACTCACACCGATAAAATGATTAAAATGTGAAAAATACCTTGAAGTTTCCACATTACATTGAGGACCTGAGAAGAGTCATTGAGTAATGTGTTCCATGAAATGAGGTATGCTTTATACCAGAGGAAACATATGTCTAAGGGAGATTTCAATTGGAGGGAGTTTAAAGTGGTCTTTAAAACTGAATGATGCTGATGACTGGTTCCTCCAAATGTAACCCTCACAAAGTAGTCTCAGAGTAGAGTTTCTGCAAACTAAACCTACCAGTGACATTTGCCTTGTTAATTCATGGGAACAGTCAGAAGTATTTAGAATCAAGTACTGGATCCAGATCCCCACCCATAACATGAACTTGCCATTGAAACGATGAAAGGGGTTCTTCACTATCATATGATAGCCAATGTTCCAATTAGATCTTGGCATTCTGTGGCACTAAGGGAAGGTCACACAATGCTGCTTGAGTAGCCATAAAGGTAGGATGGAATAATTGAGTGGTCTGTTAAAGGGTCTAAAGGATTAAAGGAAATCTGAAAGACCATATACCATAAAGTGAAATGTATTTAGGAATATTTTTATTTCCCACAGAAGGTAAAAAGAGGTTCCTCTTCAGAATTATACTCCTACAGAATTCTGTAATTCTAATGTACTTGTTTGGAGGTCCGGGGGATGGGGCTTTGAAGAGTACCTTTGAAGGATTGTGTTGGGACAGGTTGTCCTTCACACTCTCTGGAGATTCCTCTGTTTCAGAGGTGATCTAGGCTAGGCGAGCTTCTTTCGAGTCCCTGAAGGCCTTTCCAAAATTTTCTCTCATGGTCGTATGGCTCAAATTGAGGTGCCTCTCTGTACATGGTCTTCGTCTCTACCACTGAGTCAGGAGTTACACCACATCTAACTCCATCGTTTCATTTAGGCTTTTAAAAAGGTGCAAACATTGGAATCAATAATAACTTATAAGAAACAAAAATGATCCAATTAAAAACTTAAAAAATCAGCTTAATAATTCAGAGATACAGCTAAACACAAGTTCTGGATTCCATCACTGAACACCAATATAAGAAAGAGGATTATTAGCTGAAGTGGGTGTTACTCCTCTAAATGTAATAATTGCACTATTCCTTACAAGGTCCAGTTAGGTCTCAATAATTTACACCTGAGCTCAACCCTTGGTAGCTGTAGCACAGAGCTGACAGGCTTTTTTAAATCTCTTTATTGAGTTTGGCAATTGCATACAACAGAAAAATGAACCGTTGACACCCATTGAAGTAACCATGTTTACATTGGAAGTCTTCCATCACAATCTGTAGTCTCGTACTACACCAGAAAGGGACTGGCACTCCAGTACAGGCGATTGAATGACATATCCAGTGTTACACATGCGGGTGGGGCAGTGTTCAAATTGACGTCAGGGGGAGGGCTGCCTCTTCCACTTGGAGTATCAAGTAAAAGCTAAGGGGGCTCCAAATGTGTGTTGGTGTGGGATTTTACTGCCGGCATCAGCGCGAAGTAGTCCTCTAGTCTTTCTTGGCAAAAGGCTGCTTCCCTCAGCCAGTCATCGGGCTTGGGACCAGCCGCGGTGCGTCCATTGGAGCGTAGGGGCGTAGCCCCACTAAGCCTGTTGGACGCACCTGCGGCTGCAGCAGAGAGAGTCTAGAGAGCACCTAAATAAAATACAGCGGCGCTTCAATTGGGTTTTCCGACCGGGACAGACCCGATGGAATAGGGAGTACGCAGGGGGTGGGGCTAGGTTACAACAACATCAGTGTCACAGTCTGACTCGACTGCGCATGAGGAATTCAGGAGGAAACTTGCCCGCGCATGGGTTTTACCTAAATTAGCCGTCAACTTCGTCAAGTAGACTGAGAGGGACCAAAGGGGCCAGGGGGGTGTGTCTTTGGCTGGGCCCCGTCCTTTAAGAAGGCGCCAGGGCGAGTAGACTGTGTGCCCCCCTAGCCAATCCTGGCGCTTATGCAGCGCCAGGATTGGCTGGTCCACCGCGCCAAATTGCAGGCAATCCATTATTGGATGCCGGCGCGTGGGTGGGTGGACTGATTGGCCATGATTCATTCGGGGACGTGCGCCGGTGCGCGCCGTGACTTTTCCTACTAGTTGCGCGGCTGTACTTAAGTTTCTGTAGGGCGGGGGCTCCCTCTCCGTCTCCTCGTGCTTGAAGGGCCAGGCAGCAGCCAGCAGACCGTCACTCACTGACTCTTCACTGGACTCAGTCTCTAGCCTCTACCTGCTGCTCTGCTCTCTACTCTGAGTCTGACACAGCACTGAGTTCGTCTTGGACCGTCCGTCACTCAGACCGTCACTCACGTCACTCGAGCTGTGGTTAGTAGTGGTTTTGTTATTTTTTTTAAATTGTTGGTTGGTTTGGTTGGCGCCGTCAGTGTCGCTACCGGGGTGCTGCTCGGTCAGTTGAGTTACGAGAATTAAACCGGACTATCGGGAGGCGTTCCACCATTATTCAAGTGTCTCGTGAAATACTGGCGCAGTGGCGCTAGAGTTGCCTTCCGCGCATCCCTGGCAAAAGGTACGGGGCCAGAGTGTGTAAAATAACTTGTACTGCGCAAATGTTCCTCATATACTGCTTTTAGGAAAAAATTAAAGGCCTTTTTGTTTCACAAGTGAGGCCTACTGGCTTCCCAGATGCTTGTTTTAATTGTTTTGCACTGCAACAGGCATTGATATAGTTATTATCCCTGCTCGAGTGCCAGCGTCAAACCTTTTGGCTGATACCTATCAGCAGTGGCTGTACTGACGATAACAATTTCTCAGTACATGAGCACTCTCAGGTTATCTGCTCGTGATGGCAGAGTGTAGTTCAAGAGAGAGCATATTGAATCAATCAGAGAATGGCTTGGGGTTACACAAGGGTTGAGGAAAGTGTTTAGATGTCTCCACTGTTTGTTTTGCATGATCTTTTTCACTTTAGATTGCAACTGCTTTGCTACTGGAAATGTTTCTATCTATTCGCGATTTCCCCTTTTGTTGCTACACTCTACCACGGTGCTCTTGTAGCTTCTCTGAGGATAACAACAATTTTAATCTATTTTTGTTCTGCCACAATACCTTCTAAAGTATTTTTTCAATCCAGTTTTTTTTACTCTAGAATGCATTATTGCTGCGTTCAAAATATAGGCAAATTTGCAAACACGTTTATTTTTTTGGTCAAGGCTCTTTCATACTCAATTTTCTTTACATTTGCTTCTTTGGGCATGTGTTTGGAGTTTCTTGGGAGTTACCAGAGCCCTTATTAGACTTTTTTCCTCTATAGAACTACACGTGATTTCATTACATCTGCATTTGTGACATATAAAATACCTGCGTTCTTACCACAGATAACCACTGCATGCATATATCTGAGCACGAGCGGCCGCCATCCCTCAATGCTGCTTCTTTTACTTTAAGAATCACCTTCACAGGATGGCTCGTGTTCTTGTGAATAGAAAGTGAAGTGGCGTGGGCCAGAGAAGTTGTAAACATTTGCACATCTCCACCCCCTACTATCACCCCACTTAGACAGGCTATATATGGTGCCAGCAATAGAGAATCTGCTTTGGAAAGCAAACCAGGGGATTTCCTAACTTAGGTGATTGGCAAATAGATTTGGAATGCTTAATAATTAGAGCTACCCAGCTGAAAGATATTGTCTCCTTCCCTATAAAACACCTCGTAAATGCTATGCAGGACAGCAATAATGTTACGACACTAGAAAGACATCTCTTTCACTGTCAGGTAGATATGCGGCCTCTAGTAGCAGCCGCTGAGTGAGTCACTCAGCGGCTGCTACTAGAGGCCGCATATGAAAACCCATTTATGTCAGGTGTCAACTCCCCTTTGAGATGCTGAGGAATGTGCTGCTCTGTTTCAACCCCCACAGGGGCAAAGATCGGCCTGTGTTTGATGATAGTGTAGTGGTGGTACTACGAACATTAACCTTTGACAGAGAATCTGCTGCTTTATCCTGTATTGCAGGTTGTCACCTGGTGACTGGGTTCTAGGTCATTAGCATAAGACTGGCCGGGCCCCAGATTAGCTTCCTGAATATGCCCACAAGACAAGGGTAAAGGTCCAAATGTACTTCCACATCACAGGAGTAGCAGCAGCATGTGTAAAGAACTTTCTTGGCATTAAGCAATTAAATGTGCATTTATGGGGTATATTATTTCACATTTCACCCACATTCATTCTTCTAGCTATACGATTAGGTTAGACAACAGCCTTCCCCAACATACTGATCTGAACGCTGAACACAAATTAGTTTTAAGCTGTAGCAAGTTTGTAGCCTATCCTGCCTACGGCTCAACAAGGAGAGAGTGTGTGTAGGCTTTTAGAGCTCCCAGGGGTTATTACTGTTGTTAACCACATTATTAACAGGAAACAACGGTGCATGTGATGAATATCCCAACCTTTATGACTATTTGCATATATCTTGTGCAAATACACCACACTTATGCATATTATGCCGGCAGTACATCCTGCACACACACACACGTCAAACCCACTGTGCATGAATTGTAGGCAGCTAGGGATTGGTTGACCATCACTATGTATCCTATGGCTAAACAACCAATTTGTGTTTAGACAAATTCAATTTGTGCTTGGCACAGGTTTAAATAGGTTCTAAGTATTTCAAGTCCACACACTGTCTTTTTCCCCCCAGTAGTAATTATAGTCTTGGATTAATTATATTACCTTAGTGAGAAGTATGGAATTAAGACTAATGATTTCCTGTCCTCAATTTACGTCACACATTTTACTTTTTCAAAACATGGTGTCACTTATTATATCATTTGTGATGACAGGATATCTCATCACCTATGCCATAGATGATGTCAATCAAGAGGTAATTAGGGATGCCATGTGTGCAATCACTGGCAGTGCCTGATAGGAAGAACAAATTATGGTTTGGGTAGCTTGTGAATTTTCAGGGCTTTACAGATTTTGTATTGGAAAAATACGTGTTAGATGCTAAAGTGAGGCGCTTCCCGGTTCCACACAAACAGACATGAAATGATGTGATGCCGAAGCCGCTCATAGGCAGGCCCACTGAATCCTGATAATTGCTGCATTTCACTGTTTAAACAGTAGCCAGGGAGGCCACTTCCTTCCTTGCATTAGGACCCATGATACTGGTTACCTTTGTCCCTGTATTTTAAAACAAACAAGCTGCAACTAGTGAAACTCCATGCTGTCCATCATAATCACCAGTCCACTTGCTGGGCACCTTAACTGCACGGGAATTAAGTGTTTGATGCTTCTCATGCCCCATTACAACCACTGGCCTACATGTGCTCGTATGCTAAGAGCTGTGGACTAAAAACACAGGACTGGCTAAAATTCACCCAGATGGCCAGGGGTCAATGGCCAGCTGTGCATGCTCTCACTCACTACCACTCATGGAACATCTAGTTGGGGATCTTGCACTCACCTTTGTTGCTGGAGTCTGGGCACTTGCCTCTCCGCCCAAGTATCTGAGACATGCCAGCAATCGCACAGAAAGCCCCCTCTAACATCCCCAGAGTAGCCTTCGATGCAAACCCATGGTCGAGCTACACTGATGGAATTGCTTCCCTGGAGACTGCTATTGTCATGATCCTTTGGTCAACAGGACCAGTGTTTCTTGACTAGTTACGGAGATCGGCCGATACTGCCGCAGAGTGACAATGTCTACATTTTCATGCTATCATGAGCATTCCATCCTTTTGCATTCCCAGTGAGGTTCAGCTGGTGTTGGGAAATCTGTAAAATGTTGTTGAAATTAATTAACTAGCTATCTGGTCAAAGTTAAAGTGTGCTTCACTGAAGCCTGTATTTGCCATCAACCATAAGGGGTTTCGATGTGCCTCATTAATAGCAGGTTATCTTGCGACACTCTGTGATTGTACTATTTTGTAACCTATTAGTACATGGGTTGCATTGCAAAGGGCATTCCCGCTCACTTACAATTCATGTGAAAATTGAACATCTTGCGTTTATGAAAGAAAACTGTGCACTTACTCCCACAATAAGACTCAATGTGCTCCTACTCCTGCATGGTGAGTAAGTTATCACCATCCTTGTCAATTCAACTTTCCTGTTGCCTGTCTTACTTCCTGCAGTTCGAGCCATCAGCCAAGCCAACGACTAAATGTAAAGGATGAAGGGGTACTTTGCTGTGTGTGGTGCATGTTGGATGAAGAACACTCATAGATTTGCTTAATGAATGTTGAGTGGCCTTCTCACGTGTTGGCTAGCATGCTGTGTGTGGTTTTTGTATATATGCTGACACACTCCCTTTCCAAGCTACATAAAACATTAAACCCTAAGAAACATAAGGCACGCTCCCTTTCAAATATGTGTACAATAAATAAACTAAGACATGCAGCCGTTCATCTCGTATATCCCCACATTTGTTGTCTCTACAACATAGCTTAAAAACATTGGCAAAGGCGATAGCTCTGGCTGAACTCTTATAAGGTCCCAAAGAGCAAGACCTATTGGCTATGGCAATGCTTGTTGTTTATTGTGACATGCGGATGTTAAGGTAGTGCTAATGAGGTGAAACCAATGAGCAAACAAAATGAAACAGATACTATCACAAACTATGCTGCATCACATACAGCATAATTTGCCTCTTCTTGCAGCATAATTTAGTCAGCCCGCCACATACTCTAAGTATCTAGTGGGTTTCAAAAATTAAATGATCTCAGCTTTCTGGCTGCCAAACATCCTCAGGGAGAATTTATTTTGACCCCCACTTGGAGCAAATGATGTAAATAGGTCGGTGAGTGACTGCTTTTGTCAGAGATCCTTTTGTTACTTGCAGTTTCTAAGTTACAATCCTAACATACAACAGCGAGCTATTAACTTTCATCTAAGAGCTGGATGCAAACTGCAAGGAAAAAATTGGAGCATTATGTTTTTCCCCACAGTCTGTTTGATTACCCTACTGTTTCAAAAATAAATTGTTATCTTTTCATTTTCAGCACCTGACAACCTGAAACATTACTGCATTTTGGTGCCATTTCTCAGCAAACAACAAGAGGACCCCAACCTCCTTTGCTGCTCTTTTCACCCCGGCTACCACCCAGCAAACACCTGTGTTAAAGGTAAGCAAACTGATGCTATATTTTTTTACATGGGAGTTAGGGCTACCTATGTATGTGGTCACTCTCATGGCCCTCAAGCAGTGTCTTTCAGTGCCTCCAGCAACCACTATGGCACAGAGAGGCAGGAGCGAGTACGGCTCTATTTTTAGCAGTCATTTGAGATGTATTAGATAATGCACAAGATATATGTATAATGTATTTATACTGAAATTTGATATTATTGCACTGCACCTTATACGTTGTACTTTGATTATTGACAGGTTTCTTTAATATATATATATTGGTAAGGCCAGCAACACACCATCATGAATACAATACAAGAGCTGATTGCAAGGTCATTCCAGTCACGGCCATTTGAACAAAAACTACAGATAAAGCAATTAGGACCTCATCAGCCTAAAATAAACCTACAGCAAACTACCCAGGACAGAGGAAAAATGTCAAAACGTACATTCTCAAATGCCTGGAACAAAAAAGCTGATTGGCTTACAGGGTGCCCTATAAAAAATGCTCTGTTCTGCTTCCCCTGCTTGCTGTTTGGCGGTGACTTTTCTTGGACACGGCAAGGATTGGTTGACTTGAAGCACATCTCTGAAAAAATAAATAAGCATGCGCTCACAAGAAATCATCTGGAAAACCGGACAAGACTGGGAATGTTGGGGGAAGACGCACCAATTGAGCAGCAGATAAATGATGCGTATCGCAAATCCATTCAAAAACACAATGTAGCTGTTGATAAGAACAGACAAAATCTATCCAAGATCATTGATTGCATTTGTTTCTGTGATGCTTTCGAACTGGCATTGCGGGGCCATGACGAATCAGAAACTTCCTCAAAACCTGGGATCTTCCGAGGCCTAGTGGATTTAATGTCAACCATAGACCAGGATTTGGAAAGACATTTAGCACGTGCTACAGTCTTTAAGGGCACCTCTAATACAATACAAAATGAACTCCTTGACTGTATACTCGAAATTATAAGAAGCCATATTGTGCAAGAGTTGCAAAACACAGACTTTGTGGCTATTCAGGCTGATGACACCATTGATGTGTCCACTAAAACACAGTCCGTGTTAGTGTTTTAGTACCTTGACAGTGACCGAAACGTTGTGGAGAGGTTCTATGGATTCACACATTTAAGAGACTCTAGTGCAGCAATCATCATCGAAGCTATACTGTGTCAACTGGACTTAATTTTCCCGGACCTGCCTCAAAAACAAAAACTTATCGCACAAAGCTATGATGGTGCGTCCGTAATGAGTGCAAGCCTTAGTGGAGTACAGAAACGAATTAGAGATGTGTACCCTAATGCTCATTTTGTGCACTGTTACGCCCACCAACTCAATCTTATTATGCAACAGGCGGTATCAAAGATCAGAGAGACACGAGTTTTCTTTCAGGATATCGGAGGCATAGCAGCATTCTTCCCAACAGAACAGAAGCCCTTCATGAGATTGTGGACAAAAGCGTACCAAGGGGATCCTCAACTCGTTGGAACTTTCACATTCGTACAGTCAACTTAATCTTTGAACAGAGGGAGGGCCTTGAGAAATGTTTTATCGCCATAGCATCCAGAGAAGACTTTGATCACACAAGTCAGAATGAAGCCCATGGCTTTATTAGAACACTACAAGACAAAGAGTTTCAGTTCTTACTGTTTTTATTTCATGACATAATGAGTCATGTTGATGTGTTATACGATCAGTTGCAAAGAAAAGACATAGATACTGTCTCTGTGAAAGCCAATACATCTACATTTGTACAAAAGATTATGAAAGTGAGAGATGGGGTTGACGATTTAGAGAGCAAACTGCCGGAGCATTCTATTTTTGCAAACGGCAGACAAAACATCACCTCTCTGGTTCAAATTGGAAAGGAGATATGTGACATTGTAATTGTGCAGGCACAAGAACGTTTTTCATTCACAAAACATTTGGTGAGTGCCACTTTATTGCAAAGTAAAGAGTTTGCACAATATGATGAATCCTTCCCTGAGCGTGCTCTGAATCAGGCTGTGGAAGCATATCCTATGCTCAAAATAGAGCAGCTGAGAACTGACTTAACTGTACTCTACGGAATGCCTGTGTACCGGAAGGCCACAAGCGCCTTGACTTTGCTGAGTTTAATTCATAAACTGCATATGGAAAACTCACTTACAGAGACAGTGACTTTACTAAAAATTGTGATTACGACTCCAATGACAACAGTAGAAGCTGAACGATGTTTTTCAGCCTTAAATCGCATAAAGGCATTCCTCAGGAACACCATGCTAGAGGAAAGACTAAGGGCCCGATGTAGGTCGGTCGGTAACGGCCGAAAATCGGTATTTTCGGCCGTTACCGACCGGTATACCTGAAATGGTATGTAGGGGCACAATTTTACAGAATCAGTAAATTTACCGATTCTGTAAAATACTGAATCAGTATTTTTACCGATTCGGTAATTCTCCGATGTAGGTGGGACTCTTCAGAGTCCCAGGAGCCTTAACGAATCGATATTTTACCATCAAATCCAATTTGATGGTAAAATACTGATTCAGGTGTGCATGCACATGGGTGCATGAACACCTATGCCATGTGACAGGCAGACCTGCCCTTAGGGCAGGTATGCCTGCCACATGGCACCCGTGCCTGTTTTGGGGGTGCCAGAGGGTGTCAAAGTGACACCCCCTGCACCCTTGTGTGAATCGGTATTTACCGATTCGGTAAATATCGAATCGGTAATGCCCATTCATTCCTATGGGCTTCAAAGCCCATAGGAATGAATGGGCATTACCGATTCGGTATTTACCGAATCGGTAAATACCGAATTCATCCGATTTGGTATTCCAGCACATCTGGAATACCTACATGTCGGACCCATAGATTTACCGATTTGAAATTACCGAATCGGTAAAATTCGGTAATTTAAAATCGGTAAATCTGATTTACCTACATCTGGCCCTAAATGCTTTGGCGATGCTATCTGTAGAGAGCAAGCTAGTCCAAACGATACCGGGCTTCAACATGAAAGTAATTGACAAGTTTGCTACACTGAAAGACAGACGTGCTGATTTCATTTACAAAAAGTGAATGCTGCTACTTGTTTGTTGAATACAAAAAATTCTGATTGAGGTAAGAAATGCATTGTTATTTCTGTTTTTAAAAGTTTTGTAGTGTTTGTTCTATTTGGAGACTACACAGATTTGCTCATCTTTGTTCACTGGCCGGACCTGTCTCCCGCAGGGTGAACGATTCGTTGCTTGTGTTGCCTATCAAACCTTTCCCCTTGGCAAATTGCGAAAACCTTTATACCATTTATGTTTGAGGTACTTGCGTGGACCTATGTGAAGTGTGTGTACAAAGCTCAGCTCAACCAGAATCACGGTAACAGCTCGTTGCGCTGCCTCTTTTATATTCAGTATATTGTAAGACTTTCATGTGACCTTTATGACCACTCTCTCCTGGCAGATTATTCTTTGAACTTATAACCTGCAAAAGAATACGCACTCCTCTTATTCCTCTCTGGGAATAGAGTTGAGGTTCCGTGACGATTTGAACCCGCGTTTTCAACATTGTCGTAAACTCACAATTTTGGTATCAGTGAACCGCAAATGATCCATTTAGCATATCCTGGTGTTTTCGCGATGCTACGAGCAAGAGCGCTCTTGTTATAACCACATTTCTGATTCACCCATGGCATCCATTTTAGATTATGGCAGCCATTTTGTATTCTTGCCCTCACATAGTCAATGGACACACAGTGACCTCTGATCAATTCATTTCACTTAAGGACACGTAGGCTTTAGCCGGCGATTCACCTTGCTAGTGACACGTGCACCTTAGGACAGAAACGCTGTGGCCGCATGACTCGGCAAAAGCTGCCTCCTTTGCCTGAGGCCAGTCCTGCTATACTGGTTCTCGTGTTCGTTGGCCTGATCATGATTAGGCGGCCGAAGCTGGTAGCCTTGCCCATTTACGACCCACAAACATCTCTTATCCTGTTTTTCTATCTTCTGCACCTGGCTCTGCTCCTCTCCTTCTGGGCCTTTATTGGGGGGAGGTAACGAAATTTACAATGAGGCGGTCCGGCTCTTGAATGAAAAGATGACATGGAATTATGATCGAACAGTGGGAACCTCTCATTCGTAATGTTTTGACATCAGATATTGTTGACGATTCCTGTGTAACGCCAAATATTTATTGTTTAGGACTTGAAGGTTTAGAAACGTACTAGCATGTGAAGAATGTTGCCCCAAGCTAAATAATTTGTATTTAAGGAGCAACCCACTTTGTGCAAATGGAACAGGCTCCTAGAATCTGCCCGTGTGTAGTTTCTGTGACTTCTGTGTCCCTGCAGTAATAAACCTTTGGTCTCTGACGCCACCATCGAGAAGCCCGTGTTTCTGTTTATTTGTGCACCGAGACAGGTAGAACTCAGGGGTCTTCGGGTGTTGTCCCTGACACCTCTGGACAGTACCAGAAAGTCCAGAACTCCAATTGGCGCCCAACATGGGGCGACGTCATTCGGTACCGGTCCAAAAGCCTGAAGAGTTCGAGAAGCTTCGTGTGAAGATTCCAGAGGGAGGCGCCCCACTTCATCGATCCCGGCATATCGCAAAAGTGGCCCGACGTTCTCTTCCACGAGGGTTCCCGTTCGGACGGCTGCAGTGGTCCGCTGCCTTGACTGTCGCCCTGTCTTGGACCCGAGGTGCAGACCTTAGTACGGCGAGACGAGACGGGTTTCTCCTTGGTGACGTCTTCAGTGCCTCAGTTAAGTATTAAGTGGTTGCTAGTGGTTGCTAGTTGTTTGGTTACTTCGTAAGGGTTTGCTCCTGTTTTGGTTAAACCTTTTAGTTCCTTGGTTTGGTTTGGTTTCGTAAGATTATCACTGGTTGTTCTAGTTACGATAATCTTTTTTTTTTTTTTTTAAAGTTTTTGAAAACCTTTATTGGTGCATCAAAGAAATACAAATAGTGGCCTACAACCCTCAGGCCGGCCACAAAACTGTTAAGCACAAAAGCATACGATGCAGTGACGCAGTAGCATATCAGTATCAATGGGTAAGCATTTAGCAGTTACACTGGGAGCAGCGTGCTACCGCGCCTCAGGAGTGATGAAGGTTAATTTTAAGGTTTTCATAGCAAGCATCAATGTACAACTATTCCGTTACAATAAGAAACATAATCGAAGAAAGACCAGGGTACCTGGAGACGTGAGATGGTAGTAATGATGGAAGAACACACAACCCATCTGCTCAGATGACAAACCCCACCCAGCGGCATGGCGGCCAAGGTGTATGCCTCAAGAAGGCAGATCGATCCACCGCCACCCGCCCGCCAGCAACATCAACACGAACCCAAGAGAGAAAAAGGATAGAGATAAATAAAGGGAAGAAAAAACAAGGCACCATAGGAACAAAAAGAAACGAAAAACCCATCCCCCAACCCCCACCCTACACGCATGCGAAGGCTACGGCCTATCCCCCTCCCTGCAGCGCGTCTGTCGCCCCATAAACCCGAAATATAGAATAGAGAGTAAGAGGAAGAAAGAAAAATATAAGATAAGAGAAGCAGAAGAAAGAAAAAGTGTCACCCTTGACATATAGGGAGGAAGACGAGTGTGTAAACTAATCTATGACTCCCCAAAAATTAAGAAGGTGGGGAGGAGCCGACAATTATCAAACTTCCCAGACTCACGAGCACTTCAATGGTTTCTACGCCAAACGGAGCATCGAAATTGGGAGACATCGCATCAATTATAAACAAAGTGGTCTACATCCGGACCCCAGTTCCGCCCAGAACCAAGATCTTGGCTACGATGACAAACAATAGGATTTTGTGACTGCGATCTTGAAAGAAGAAGAACATCCCCCCCAGCGCGCAAATCGTAGCAAATAACATTACAGGCCAGGCCGTCACCAGTCAATCGGCAAGTCAGCGTGTGAAACATCCTCAGCCCTGGCCAGAGCGCCGAAATACCTCCAGACATGTCCACCGCTGTACACTCCCCTCCGGCCAGACAAAGAAGCAAAATGGCCTCCTCCAACGAAGAAGGCGAAGAGGAGGAGGATATGAGCGCCCCCAGCCGACAACACTAGCAGTGCCCAAATGACGGGGTGCCCCCCCATCGCAAGACGACTCACACTCTGCGAACGCGGAGAAAGAGTCACGGTAAAGGCAGGGAGGGGGGCCAGCGCCCGGAAAGTCTCTGGGGAATGCCACAGTGTCAAGTCGGTAGCAACAGTATCAGGCCGCAAATCGGAGGGTGACTTCGCAACAGTAGCCTCGTCAAAAGTGAAACAGTCAACTTTACATCCGAGGTCTGATCGCTTCTTCACATTCTCGCGGTGTAACAATGCCTCCTGAACAGGGGTAGTCAGCGGCAGCAGGGGGCCAGTCAAACGCAGTTGTGTCAGACATACGGCAGCTCCCACTATCTGTTGTTCCAGTATACAGGCTTGTCGCCGCCATGTCGCCCGCAAGTCGAACAGGGCAGCCAGGATGTCACCGCAGGTTGGTTCTTTCCGTACTGCTGGCTGACTAATACTGCACGGGCGCTCCCCCAAGTTAATTACCAGTTCAGACATAGGCAGGATCCTGCCCGTTGAGGACGAAGAGACCGCCATCTTCCCTCTACATGGGAGGGGACGTCATGGCTACCCCCGCAGCAAGCTCGCCGTGAAGACAGGGGGGCGACTACGCAGGCGAGAGCAAGAAGAGTGGGAGCCACCGGCAAACTGGGAGCACACAGGTCCAGACCAGGGCAGAACGAGAGCTTTTTCTCCAACCAGCGATGCGGACAAGCTGAGGCAAAGCAGGCACCCCAAGATGGACTCCGTTCAGTCCCCAGGCAGCTCATCAGGGGGAAATCGCTGTGAGTCGGGTCCCCATTTCTCTTGTTAGCAGGGCGACCCAGCCAGGAGCCTTACCGCTTCGAAAGGGGCGATGCGGCCCGTCTCCACGATCAGCAGCGCGCTTGTCCCAGCCAGTGTCGTGCCAGCGTGTCCTGCTGACGGCGCCCAGCCGCGTCCAGTGGCGGCGATCAGCTCCAGGTCCCGGGACGGCTTCAGGGGTCGGCAAACGGTGCGAGTTCACCGTGTAAACAATCAGCAGAGGTCCCAAAAGAAAACCGGTGACATCACCGTTCGCGTGTCTCCATTTAGACACGGTACGGTCAGGATTAGTTGCAGGATTTCGGTGCAGGATCGGACGGCTCGCGGAGCCTTGAGCTTACACGTCGGTCCCGGTCGCCATCTTGGCTCCTCCCCCTACGATAATCTTTTGGTTTGGTTTGGGTATCAATACATTAGTTCACTTTGGTAGGCCTAAGTTCTTAGTTCGAGTGCACACCTTTGTCTGTGTTTGTTTTGTGTTCCGGTTTATAAAATGGTAAGTCGGAAAAACTGTATGTTTTCATGTTTTGGTTGCAACAGGGATTCCCGGTTGGAGGACTCGTGTCTGGTTCCTCAGATTGGAACTCCACTTTATGATCTGTACTGTAAGCACGGTGTGGGTCCTATATCTTATAATGAGGTGTGGATCCGCTACACGGAGAAAGATGGTGTCCTTAGTTGGCCACTAATGGTAGTTTTGAACCCGAGATTCTTGATAATTTAGAAATGAAATTGTTTAAGAAGAAAGCCCAGCCGGCAATGTTTGATTCTTTCCGTTATTGGCGAAAAGAATCCAAACAGAGAGAGACTAAAAAGTTGAAGAAAGAGCAAAAAGAGCAAGAGTTGACTTTAGAACAGTCTGCCAAGCAGCTGCAACTCAATGAATCTGAGAAAGCAATAGAGATAGCCAATAGAGAGCGTAATTTAGCGATAGACAAGTGTTACCCTGCCCTGCCATCGAGTACAGCTAAGATAGTAGAGGACCCTGAAAAGGATCCCCTGTTGTCTTACTTGTTGAGGTCACCCCCACCGTATGCACAGGGTGCTACAGCTCCTCCCTTGCCGAATGTTCAATTACCGGTTGCTGGACAGCCTGGTATACCTGCTCCTGCTCCCCTGAATCAAGCTCCTGTACTTCCTGTGGTCAATATTAATATTCCTCCGGCACCCCCTCTTCCAGGGTTGCCAGCTCCTCTGCCTATGCCTGTACCGCTGATACCTGTTGTTTCACAAGCTACTTTGCCTGCTACCCCTACTGTTGCTGTTTCTTCTGTCCCTACTACTACTCTCCTTCAAACTTCTGCAAGCTACATAACTCCGCTTTCTGTTCGTCGGAGAATCACTGATTCTGTCTCTAATATTCTATCTCCCTTTTACAAAACTTTGATTAGGAGTCCTGTCTCTGACTCCGTTCAGAGACGTAGTCAGCTTCCTAGTAGTGAAGAACGTGGAATATTAGATTCTACTGCCCTCAGGTGGATTTTCGAAAGTTGGAAGGTATAATGTACAAGATGTATTAGATACATTCATGCAATGGAAGGAACCGACACAACGCTATGTGTTTGATGTCATGTGTTCGCTTTTGCATGAAGAGTGGGAGGAGAGCGATTCTGAACAAGTACCAGATGAACTAATTCATGTTCAACAAAAATTTGCTGCAGGTATGATAGTTGGTCAGGAGATAAAAGAAGCAATGGAACTGATTTTAGATTTTAGATTCGATCCTTCCCTCCGTTCACCGAGAGATCTAGAGAAACGTAGCACAAAACAAGGTCGTCAATATCCAATGAGGGAAGTTCCGCCAATATGGCGCGAAGCTGTGCAAGCTGATGCGGTCCGTGGTATCGCAGCCGCTCCGGCCCAATTCCAGAGAGTGTGGATACACATTCCGTGGAAACGAGCCGAAGTGTTAGCAGTAAAACAGGCCTTGCCAGATCCGCGTAAAAATCCCGCTGGATATTACAAAGAGCTGGCCCAAACGGTTGAAGCTTGTGTGATGAATTTAGCGGACATTGATATGTTATTTGGCAATGTAGTACCGCAACCAATTTGGGCTAAAATTCGTAAAGAAAATCATCCAGTTGCACTAGGTGGTGATTGGGCAGCTATAATAGCAGCAGATGGTCAACAAATTGGTGGTTCTAAATCCGAACCTCTAATTGCTGATTTGCCCGGTAGAATAATCGATTTAATGAAAACTCTGATGCCAGCATTGCGCGTTAACTGGGACAAATTGTCCGCATGCAAGCAGAAGAAGGACGAAAGCGTCTCTGACTTTTTCACAAGATTTGAAGAAACTTTCGTAGATCACAGTGGTCAGGATATGAGCATGGAAGGAGGACAGAGACTATTTGTTGATAAATTTGTGCACAATCTGTTACCAGAGCTTAGAAAGTGCGTGGGCTGTCTCTACGACTGCGCAAATACTTGCAACTGCGCAGTACTATGAAAATAGGGATAAAGAAGAGAAAGAAAAATCAGAAAAGAAAACAAAAGATTTAAAAACTAAAGTTCTTTTGCAGCAAGCATATCCGCCTCGCACGAATCAGACTAATACGCAGCAAGGGCCATACCAAAGGACCGACTATGGTTCTCAGAGACCGCAATACCAATGGAATCAGTGTGCTTATTGCAAAAAGGAAGGTCATTATAAGAATGAGTGTCCAGTACTAGCAAAAAATAATGCTGCTGCAGCTCAGAGAGGTCGTGGTGGTTCTACGCAAAATTCTAGAGGTCGAGGACGAGGTGCTATGCCTCCACAAACGAATGATCGCCCTTCTAATTATTTTGATCAGCGAAACGGACAATCTGCACAACCAACTAGATCTCAACAGTATCATGTTGAGGATTACTGTGAAGTTAGTGAGGAATTTCAGCAAAATGAGTACTAGGACAGCCATGGACAAGGTGAGGGAGTAGTATCAGTTCCAGTAGATCAGAGTGGGCCTTATGTCGCAGTAGCCACATCAGGTGTAGTCGAACCGTTTCTGTTGGATACTGGTGCAGCAAAAAGTTCTATCATACATGCGAAACTCCCTGGCGCACCTTTGTCTGGCTTAACAAATGTTTCAGTAGGTTTTTCAGGCGCCCCTGTTCACAACCCCGTATCTGGTCCTTTGTCTATTTCTGTTGGACCTCGTCAATTGAAAGCACCCCTGATTTTGACGACTGGTTGTAATGAAAATCTGCTTGGTTTAGACTTGTTAAAACGCCTGTATGCGACTTTGTACTGTTCTCCGTCAGGAGTACAGCTTACATTGGGTAAGAGAATCATCTCCCCGATGTACTTGTCAATGGATGCGCTCCCACTGGAGCTGCGTTCTCTCCCTGATACTCTTTGGGCGACTGGTCCTTACGATGTAGGTCTTTTGGAAATTCCACCATATGTAGTCACTTTGAAAGCAAATGTCAAATTCCCACGAATCCCACAATACAAGATCTCTAGTGAAGGTGAACGTGCGCTCTTATTGATCGTGCAAAATTTGATCAAGAAAGACGTGGTAGAGGAAACTAGAGGAAATGTCTGTAACAGTCCTGTACTGCCGATTTTAAAACGCACTGATCCTTCAAAGCCTCCAGTCTATAGATTTGTAATCGACCTTAGAGAGGTTAACAAAATTGTGATCCCACAGTTTCCTGTGGTTTCAGACATTACTGCATTGTTAACGTTGATTCCTGCTACAGCCACATGGTTTTCAGTTATCGACTTGAAGAATGCCTTTTTCAGCATTCCGATAGCCGAAGAAAGCAGAGATATTTTCGGCTTCTCTCTAGGAGGCCGAAGCTTCAGGTTTAAACGTGCTCCACAAGGTTATTGTGAAAGCCCATCCATTTACAGCCAGGCATTAAAAAGTCAGTTAGATTCCTTTGTACTCCCTACTGGTTCTGCTTTAGTGCAATATGTCGATGATCTTCTAGTGGCTGCCGATGACAAGGAAACTTGCAAAGCAGCTACGATTTCCCTATTGCATCATTTGTCTGATTTAAATCACAAGGTGTCACCTTCAAAAATGCAATATTGTTGTCAAGAAGTGACCTACCTAGGTCATCTCTTGTCAAAGGAGGGAAGAAGGTTGACCCCAGAGAGAATAAAAGCAATTACGCAGATGAATGTTCCTAGCACACAGAGAGAAGTGCGTGCCTTTTTAGGTATTACCTCATACTGCAGGCAATGGATCCCAAATTTTTCTCTTTTGGCAAAACCATTGGTGGCCTTGACTGGAAAAGGTGTTTTTCGAGTCCGGTGCCATTGTCTGCCGAATGTCAGCAAAGTTTCTCTGAGTTACGAAATGCACTGTGTTCAGCTCCTGTGTTGGGTACACCTGACTACAGTAAGCCATTTACACTCTATGTTCACGAGAGAGAAGGTTGCGCGTTAAGTGTTCTGACGCAGGAGGAGCTTCGCGGGCAACCAAGATGGCCGCGTAAGCTCGGAGCTCCGCGGACCTTCTGATCCTCCGCAACTATCCTGCCCGTAATCCTGATCCACGTGGGTGGATACTCGTAGCTGAGGGCCCACTGAGGCGAGAACCGTTTTCAGATCCCGAATCGGTGTCTCCTACGCTGAGCTACGTCGAGTGGGACTCCGTGCCAGCTCAGTGCCATTGTCTCTGCGGATTCCGCCGCTACGCACTGCCGATCTGCGGAGTGCCCGCCTGCCTTCACCAGCGGCGAGGTGTACTAGACAGCGGAGCTATCCGGACAACGGAACGAAACGAACCTGCATTCTACTGTCTTCCCGGACAAATCTCCGACTCTTTGGGCTTGGACTTGCCTGGCATAGCCCTTTGTCCTTTTGGACCTAACATGGCGGGCAAGGGGGACCTCGACAAGCCGTCGAACAGAGGCGTCCGCGGTAAATCGCAACAACAGCAGAATAGGATTGAGCGCTACACTCAACCGAAGACGCCGCCTGTCACTGGGCCCTCTGCCAAGGACATCCAGCATTCGGGCTCGCCGGGCGGCTCTGAGCCCACTCTGAGCGACATTTTGGGAGCCATTACAAACTTCCGGGCAGACATGCAGCAACAGCATGAAGTCCTCACACACAAGGTG
This sequence comes from Lissotriton vulgaris, assembly GCF_964263255.1. NCBI lineage: Eukaryota > Metazoa > Chordata > Amphibia > Caudata > Salamandridae > Lissotriton > Lissotriton vulgaris. The sequence goes on along the minus strand of NC_141687.1, from coordinate 1,287,583,692 downwards.
GATGGCATGGCCGTTGATCTGTCCCTCATTAGAGCCGACTTGGGCAAAACTAATGATCGGGTCAAGAATTTGGACATCAAGACGTCCAGCCTGACGGGAGATGTCTCGGACTTGCAAACTGAAGTCCGGAACCTGCAGAGGACAGCGGAGCAATTCGCGAGACGGCTGGATGATTTTGAAAGCCGGGCCAGGCGGCAGAACGTCCGCATTGTCGGTGTACCGGAGGGTTCGGAGGAGGCGGCGACGGACCTCCTCGTTGAAGACCTGATCAGGACTCACCTGGCCCCGCCTGGCCTCAGCAACTTTTTCTCGGTGGAGCGTGCCCACCGAGTACCGGGTGGCCCGCCGAAGTCGGGCGTGGCACCCAGGCCTATCGTAGCCCGGCTGCTCAATTTCCGTGACAGGGACGCTGTCTTACAGGCTTCCAGACGGCATGGACCGCTTAAATTCCAGAATGCCGATGTCCATTTCTACCCGGATTTTACCAGGACGGTTCAGCGACAGCGCCAGAGCTATGCAGGGGTGAAGCGAAGATTGCGTGACCTGGGCTTCAAGTATTCCATGATGTTCCCCGCTAAGCTCCGCATCGAGCACGAAGGTCGTGCCCTTTTCTTTGACTTCGCTGAGAACGTTAGTGACTGGCTGGACACTCTACCGACGCGCCGAGAAACACAGGAGGACCATGAAGGTGGCGCAGCTGGCGGACCGGACCTATGAGACTTGGCTCTATAGTGGGTGATTCCTTGTCTATCTTGCTTGCCTCAGTGGACTGTCGAATGTAGCTTTGTGATGCCGTACTATCTTTCCTATCAGTACATGGAGGGTGGCGGGAGGTGTTCGCGGAGATTCCTCACTCCTCTGGGTGTCTTCTTGTAGAGTAGTTATGGGGCGACAGGCACACTGCTGGTTGGGGGGGCTTTTCAGTCACATGCAGGGGTGCAGGGTGGGGGGTGCAACTATGCAAGTTTTATTGTTTGTTTGTTCTATCTCTGTTTCTTCTTTGAGGCAATGGACTGTGTGTTTTACTGTACACTTGATGATGGAGTTGGTGGGAGTCGGGCGGGGCGGATTGTTGGGTGATGGGGGGTAGGAAATTGAAAGTGCTTAGCTGGAATGTCAATGGACTAGGTGACCGTGTTAAGAGAGGGGTAGTGATCCAATTGATAAAGAGGCACATGCCTGATGTTGTACTTTTGCAAGAGACGCACTTGGTGGGGAACTCCTGTAGGGCCCTGAACCGTAAGGGTTACAAAATGGTTGCCCACTCTGGGTTCTCCTCGGGGTCCCGGGGGCGGGCGTCCTTGTGCGTGCGTCCCTTCCTCTTGAAATAGACGTCACACTACTTGATGATAGAGGACGCTACGCAGCTGTGGCGGGAAGATGGGAGGGGCGTCCCTTGGCTCTGCTTTCGATTTATGTTCCTCCTGGCCTCCAATCTAGCACCTTCCAGGACCTTGGTAGCGCCATCTTGTCCTTGCCTTCGGGCTTATTGATCCTAGGGGGTGATTTCAACTCAGTCTGCTCTGGCACTCTCGATCGCCAGCCACCGAGAGACCTCCCGGGTTCCCAGACGTGGCTGCCGACCTTCCTTGACTCCATGGGTTTGGTGGACTGTTGGCGGTTATTGCATCCTGCGCTCCGCCAGTTCTCGTTTCTTTCCGGTGCCCACGGGAGCCTGTCCCGCTTGGACTATGTCCTCACCCTGGCGGCGCAGTCACATGCCATCTCCGAGGCACGTTTTCTGGCGAGGGGCGTCTCTGACCACTCGCCGTTGTGGGTCTCCTTTGACTTCGGTGTCACCCTGTCTAGCCGCCCGGCTGCGGTGAATCCCTGGTATTTTCGCAATCATAACACGCGAGCACTCCTTGCCAAGGCCATTGACCTATATTTTACTGAAAATGCGGGCTCCGTTGGCTCTGCGGTTACCCTGTGGGAAGCGTTCAAGACTGTGCTGCAGGGCGAAGCCCTAGCTCTCATCGCAGAGGCTAAACGAGTTCGTGATACTGATATTCTGCAGGTGGAAGAGGAGGTCTTGGATCTCGAGTCCCGTTTGGGGCCCGAGCCTGACCCTTCTCTCCTGCACGAACTCTCCCTGAAACAGTCGGAGTATCATGATCTCGCCACGAACGCTGCCCTGGTCTTGGCAAAGGAACAGCAGGGCCACATCTACGATGTCGGGGATAAGGCAGGTAGGCTGTTGGCCTGGTTGGATAGGCGGGAGATGGCGAGCCGGGTGGTCCCAGAAATCCTGGGCGAAGACGGAGTAGTGGTCACCGATCCGAGTGCCATTGCCGAGTCTTTCGCGGATTATTTTCGGGGTGTTTATACTTCCGGCTCGGACCGCTCCGAGGCTGACTCAATTGAATTCCTCTCGGCGATTGACCTTCCTCGTCTTTCGGTAGAAGACAGTGCCGATATGGACCGGGACATCACTGCGGACGAGATTGCTCTGGCGATCCGCGCCCTACGTGCGGGCAAGGCAACCGGACCCAATGGCCTACCGGTTGAACTGTACAAGATCCGGCCGGATGTGATCTCCCCTTATTTGAGAGGTATGTTCCTCCGTGCCCTTGAAGAGGGTGTCCTTCCCTTGGACCAGCGACTGGCCACTATAGTGGTTATCCATAAAGAAGGCAAGCCGCGAGATGTTTGTAGGTCCTATCGTCCCATCTCTCTCCTTAACGCTGAGCCCAAGATCCTGGCCAAACTGCTGGCCAATCGGTTGGTCGGGGTTATAGGCGACTTGGTACACCCGGACCAGTCCGGTTTTATTCCCCGCCGCAATACTGCCCTCAACTTGAGACGCCTGCACGGGGTTATGGCCAGAGCACACTCCCTTACGGAACCAGCGGTACTTGCCTCCCTTGATGCCACGATGGCCTTTGATTCCCTGGAATGGAGCTATCTATGGGAGGTACTGACAAAGCTTGGATTTGGACCGGGCTTCCTGGGCTGGGTGCAGCTTCTCTATGCTAGCCCTCTGGCTGCTGTCACGGTTAACGGCCGTATGTCTGCTCCCTTTGCGCTCCACCGCGGCACCAGACAGGGCTGCCCCTTGTCTCCGCTCCTGTTTGCGCTGGCTCTGGAGCCGCTCGCGGCTATGCTACGCTCGCACCCTGACTTGCATGGGATCTCCTGGTCCCCGGGCTTCGAGGATAGGGTCTCCCTCTACGCAGATGACATCCTGCTCTATCTCACCTCCCCTTGCAAGTCGCTTATCGTGGCGTGTGACGTGCTCAGGTTGTTTGGGCGCTACTCCGGCCTGATTATTAACTGGGCCAAATCCTCCCTCTATATCCTCAAGGGTGACACGCCGCGCCTCCCCAGAGGTTGCAATATACAACTGGCCGGGCAAGGCTTCAAGTACTTGGGGATTTACATCTCGAATAACCCTAAAGCGAGATATGACCACAATTTACTCCCCCCGCTCCACCGGTTGCGAAGGGATGTGGAGAACTGGCGTAAGCTCCCTCTCTCTCTCCTGGGCCGAGCGGCATTATTTAAAATGATGTCCCTGCCCAGGTTCCTGTATGCCTTGCAAAATACTCAGGACCTTGTCCCGGCTCGTTACTTCAGGGAGGTTGAGAGCCTGCAGCGTGCCCTGCTCTGGGATGGTCGGCCTCGTGTCGCCGTCCAGAAGCTTACCATGCCATGGTACGATGGGGGCATTGCGTTACCAGACGTGCGGAGGTACTACTGGGCTTCCCAGCTTACCGCTATTAACCACGGTTTCTACGGCCCTGTGGACAGCCCGGGTTATGCAATGGATAGATGGCTTCTGCAAGGGGGAAATTACTACCGCGCCCTCTATTCTAGATCCTTCGATCGGAACCTCACGGGTCCGACAAAGGCGGCGGTCCACACGTGGCGAACGGTCAATAAGATACAGGGTTGGCAGGGCAGACTGACGAAATTCACCCCTCTATTTGATTCCGACATTTTGGGCAAGCTCTGGCACACCAAGGGTTTCGACAAATGGGACCTCATAGGTATTTCGAGGGTCGAGGACATGCTGACCAGGGGGGAAGTTAAGACTTTCCCGCAGTTGCAGGTGGAATACCAACTGAGTGGAACAGAGTTCTTCCGTTATGCCCAACTCAAGCACGCAATAGCCGCCGCCAGACCGGAGGAGGGTGACATCCCTGAGAGTTCTCCCTTGGAGGACAGGGTACTGGACGGGCATATGCCGGATAGCGCCATCTCTCTGTCCTACAGGAAGTTGATTAATGTTCAGGTCGACCTCCTCCAGCGCTTGCGGGAGCAGTGGGTGGCCGATGGTTTGGAACTGGACGACGAGGACTGGCAGAGTGCTGTGTCCTCCCCTAAGGAGGTCGCCATCTCCTCGCGTCTGCGGCTGGTCCAGTTCAAAATCCTCCACCGGGTGTACGTCACCGGGCCCCGGCTTGTGCGTATGGGCTTCTCGCCAGATGGCCTTTGTCGTCGTGGCTGCGGAGCCCTTGCTACTTTTATGCATATATTATGGGAATGCCCCGCTATTGCCCCTTATTGGGAGAGGGTACATCGAGTGATGAGGGAGGTAACTGGGGTGGAGTTGGCTGCAGAGGCGCGTAGGTGCCTCCTCAATGTCTGGGAGCCGAATGATTATAGCATGGCGCAGACCCGATGGGCTACACTGGGCAACATGGTCGCTAAGCGGGACATCGCGCAGAAATGGGGATCCAACGCGGCCCCCCTGGTGGTACAATGGAAGGCCAACATGGACTGGTGTATGTTGCGTGAAAAGACTGTATATACTGCCAGGGGGCGGCCTCAGACATGGAATAAGGTATGGGGGGCTTGGAACGCTTACAGAGGTGATCTGTGTCTGCCACCTGAGCCGATGCCTCGCGATGAACGCCTGTCACCGTAGAAGTTGACATCAGCTATGCTACTCATGTTCTGATTCTCCTGTTCTTCCTCCCCCCCCCTCTTTCTTACATCCTACTTAGGCTCCTTTCTAAATCTTCTCTAGCCTATGACGCCTCCTACTGACTCATAGCCGCTTCTTCCTTCCATTGCCTTTTCTGCGCCCTCGGGCGCTTCTGTTTACGTTTCTGTTTGTATATAAAATAAAAATAACCTGCACTGTTCTGATATGAATCGCTTTGCACTATAACCATTCTGATACCCTGCTGCCTTGCCTCCGGGATGTTAGGCTGAATAGCTGTGTGCATCATTACAATAAAGGTTTTCAAAAATTAAAAAAAAAAAAAAAAAAGTGTTCTGACGCAACGATTTGGTGATAAACAACGCCCTTGTGCGTATTTTTCATCAACATTAGATCCAGTAGCCAGAGCGTTGCCCAGTTGCTTAAGAGCTACAGCAGCAGCTGCAGCGTCCATTCGACAATCTGCTGGTTTGGTCATGAACAACATGCTAGTGGTCATGGTTCCACATGCCGTGGACACACTCATGAACCGAACCAAAACGCAGCACCTTACCAGTGCTAGATTATCAGGCTATGAGCTGACATTGTTAGCAAGTCATATTCAGATTAAAAGATGCAATGTATTGAATCCAGCAACATTGTTGCCAACTAGTCAGGAGTCGAGTGATTCTGAACCACATGACTGTTGTTTCAGAACTGAGGAGGAGACAAAAGGACGGATTGATCTTAAAGACATTCCGTTATCAAATCCAGATGGCACATTGTATGTTGACGGGTCTTGTTTTAAATTGGAGAATGGTGATGTAACAGCTGCCTACGCAATAACGACTTTGAGTACGATTGTGGAGACTGCAAGAGTGAGTCAGAATTCTGCCCAAACTGCAGAATTAATTGCATTGACTAGAGCGTGTGTTTTAGCTAAGGGAAAGAGAGTGAATGTGTTCACAGATAGTCAGTACGCGTTCGGCGTAGCCCATAGTTTTGGCCGATTGTGGAAGGAAAGAGGTTTTATTACGTCCCATGGGACTAAGATCCAGCATGGTCAGCTAGTCAATGACTTGTTGGAATCTCTAACCTTACCGACTGAAGTTGCGATTGTGAAGTGCAGTGCTCATCGAGCAATCACGGATGATGTTGGTCGTGGAAATGCCTTTGCTGATGAGACCGCTAAACAGACAGCTAGAAATATGATGAGTGGGATGTATGTTTCAACGTCTGCAAGATGGGTTACTGAATCGGGAATGTGTGAGGACACAGTGGAAAGTGTGAAAGACAGATGTGCTGATTTCATTTACAAAAAGTGAATGCTGCTACTTGTTTGTTGAATACAAAAAATTCTGATTGAGGTAAGAAATGCATTGTTATTTCTGTTTTTAAAAGTTTTGTAGTGTTTGTTCTATTTGGAGACTACACAGATTTGCTCATCTTTGTTCACTGGCCGGACCTGTCTCCCGCAGGGTGAACGATTCGTTGCTTGTGTTGCCTATCAAACCTTTCCCCTTGGCAAATTGCGAAAACCTTTATACCATTTATGTTTGAGGTACTTGCGTGGACCTATGTGAAGTGTGTGTACAAAGCTCAGCTCAACCAGAATCACGGTAACAGCTCGTTGCGCTGCCTCTTTTATATTCAGTATATTGTAAGACTTTCATGTGACCTTTATGACCACTCTCTCCTGGCAGATTATTCTTTGAACTTATAACCTGCAAAAGAATACGCACTCCTCTTATTCCTCTCTGGGAATAGAGTTGAGGTTCCGTGACGATTTGAACCCGCGTTTTCAACATTGTCATAAACTCACAATTTTGGTATCAGTGAACCGCAAATGATCCATTTAGCATATCCTGGTGTTTTCGCTATGCTACGAGCAAGAGCGCTCTTGTTATAACCACATTTCTGATTCACCCATGGCATCCATTTTAGATTATGGCAGCCATTTTGTATTCTTGCCCTCACATAGTCAATGGACACACAGTGACCTCTGATCAATTAATTTCACTTAAGGACACGTAGGCTTTAGCCGGCGATTCACCTTGCTAGTGACACGTGCACCTTAGGACAGAAACGCTGTGGCCGCATGACTCGGCAAAAGCTGCCTCCTTTGCCTGAGGCCAGTCCTGCTATACTGGTTCTCGTGTTCGTTGGCCTGATCATGATTAGGCGGCCGAAGCTGGTAGCCTTGCCCATTTACGACCCACAAACATCTCTTATCCTGTTTTTCTATCTTCTGCACCTGGCTCTGCTCCTCTCCTTCTGGGCCTTTATTGGGGGGAGGTAACGAAATTTACGATGAGGCGGTCCGGCTCTTGAATGAAAAGATGACATGGAATTATGATCGAACAGTGGGAACCTCTCATTCGTAATGTTTTGACATCAGATATTGTTGACGATTCCTGTGTAACGCCAAATATTTATTGTTTAGGACTTGAAGGTTTAGAAACATGTGAAGGTTTAGCATGTGAAGAATGTTGCCCCAAGCTAAATAATTTGTATTTAAGGAGCAACCCACTTTGTGCAAATGGAACAGTCTCCTAGAATCTGCCAGTGTGTAGTTTCTGTGACTTCTGTGTCCCTGCAGTAATAAACCTTTGGTCTCTGACGCCACCATCGAGAAGCCCGTATTTCTGTTTATTTGTGCACCGAGACAGGTAGAACTCAGGGGTCTTCGGGTGTTGTCCCTGACACCTCTGGACAGTACCAGAAAGTCCAGAACTCCAGAGTGGTGAGCCATACATACCTTATCATTGTATATACTGACATTGTGTTGGACCATAGTGCTCATAATCTTATCCTTCTGTTGCACAGGGGTACAACCTATGTTAACCATTTGTCTACTAGAACCAAGACTGAAAGCTGTGTAGCTTGTATATACAAGTGTGTGCTGGTTCATACTCTCTCTGGTATAGATAAGAATAGAGTGTAACATCTTCCTTTTCAGCCTGCCAGTGCCTATTTTTCAAGAATTCACGAAGAGGTTCCCACGCTCAAGACCTGTTTTTCTTCCCCCGCCTTTCCTTGTTTTGTTTCCCTGTTTTCCCCTTGCGTGCCATTCGTTACTCTAGAGTCTAATTGAGTTGGAAGGCCGTAGGGGAAGACTGTGGACTTTTCTTCAAGTTCCTGACGCTCCTGCGGAACGACCTTGGCAACCATTACACTGCTGTGCAACTTCTTCTACTCTTAGAGCTGAGATTTCCATGAAAGTCTTATAGTCTGAATTCAGCACCTGAGCATAATAGGACGGAATGTATGAAGCTCTGTGGTTATACTGAAGAAGCAGCTACCTATGTTATGCCATCTATTAATGTAATAACTGCACTTTCACAATTGCTTTATTAACCTTCCTGCTTTCTCAAATTTGCTTGAAAATGCACGATTTTTCTTCTTTTTTTTCAAAATGTTCTTCCCTTTTTGGGGTTCGGGCTCGCGTGCTGCGCACACTCGCTACAGAGCGGTATGCAAATCACTTTGCGCCCCACCACTTTAAAATCTCACCCACTGCCCCTGGGTAAAATAAAATGACAGTGGCTGTACACGCGGAAAGCAGGACAGGTCATGGAAGCGCACACTCCACAGACAAGCAGGATATTTTCTGTCCCAAATGTTTTGAAAATATTTTATGAAAGAAAAATGTGAGTTAAATACAGTTTAAATACTGACCCATTTAGACACACTATAGGATGAGTTTCATCTAAGCAGTCTAAGGTTTTTTCAAGGCAGAAAGCATTATTATAAGCTTAAAACAGGAAATTATGATAACTAGCCCCTTTCGAAATTTAGATCGTTTTCAATTTGGCCAAGGAAAACTGTGCTCTCTTATTGTACCATGCACCTTTTGTTAGGATGGAGTTTATCTTCCTGAGAAAAGTTTGGGGAATGTTGAGTGGAATTGGGGATAAAGGATGGATGGCAGGTGCACTACTACTAACCTATATATAAATAGATAGGTTCACAACATACCGAATAGCATGGGTTTGCAGAATGAACTGCCCAATTATTCAATTTGTGACCGCCTGTGATTGACTGCAATCACAGGGATGGGACCTGCAAGGGACAGCATACCATCATTCATTCTATGATTGCATTTCAAAACGCAAAACTTTTGAAAGCAGGCCATGTTGGAACAAGTCCTGCTTAAAAAAAAGTTTTAGTTTTCGGAAAACTTTAGGGCGAGCAGGCAGTGGTCCACTGAACGATTGCCTGCTCCACTACAGGCTGCAAAAATTATCCTCAAAGGGAAAAGACACCTATGAGATTCATTTACCACCCAGTTTGGCAGTTTGGGGTCTATAATAAATCTATGGTTTCCGGCATCAATTGTGGTTGTAAACTATTGATTCATTCCTTTTCAAATCAGAAATAGGAAGGGGTTGTCCCTTTCACAACACCTCCTGTTTGGGATTCATGAACAATGAGAGAAGTTCTTTTGTGCCTTAGAAAGAATTTTCTGGCTAGTAGAAAGGCTTTGTTTTGTAGAGAAAGAAAATAAATTTTGCAGTAGCAAATTATGTAATTTTTGCAAATCACTTAGTTTGCAATAGTAAAAAGACTTTGGGGTATATTCACAAGAACGTGTGATAACTACCGCAAGAGTAGCTTAACGCAACTTTCAGCATCGCAGCCTTTCACAGGAAAATAACCCCATGGCAACGCGGAATTCACAACGCGGTGGTAGCATGCGATAGTCTGCCAACACCGCAGACAATGTTTGTGAAACAACCACTGCGACGTACATAAAAACACATTCCCCAACGCGACAAAACCTGTGATGGACACAAACGCGATAAGAAAACATTGACAACCAGCGCGAGGGCAGTAATACTCACTCGCAATGCGGGAAAATAGTACAAGACCAGCACACATAAAATGCGACTGAACAAAAATCATCAACAACCGAGTACGACGAATGCACCCTGGCCAAATGCAGAGTACAACACAAATCACATCTGGGATGGAGGGAAATTTAACAACAAAATGTACAAGTACAAACTGAGACTTGCAAAAATGTTTATTCACACATGCAGTCCATTTGAACATTCTCTACCGTCACATGATTGCCATGGACAGTCACAATGTGACGTGCTCAAGAGAAGTAAGTGTCAATGATGGTATTCTTATGGGGCATTCCTGCCGCTGCTGCAGTGGGATGTGGGCCACCTGCCCCATCACCACCATCATTGGCCGGTACCTCCGGAACTGGGATCCATTGGGCCCTGGTGTGAACACAAATGTTGTGCAACACACAACATGCAACGATCAGCTTGCACACAATGTCCGGGCTGTACAGGAGCTTCCCACCTGTGCCATCCAGGCACCTGAAACGTGACATCAACACACCAAATGTGCGTTTAACGATGCCACTGGTACATATGTGGGCCGCGTTGTACTGCCTGTGGGCGGGTGTGTTCGGATCTCGGAGGGATGTCATCATCCAAGGGCAGAGTGCATATCCTTGATCACCTGTCACAGTGCAGGGAGAAAAGAGTCAATACTTGGTTCGGCAGAATGTGATGGCAGGTCCATCAATCCAGTGACGCCTGTGCTGGCTGTGTGTGGGGTGAGTATTCGCCAGCCCGCAGGGATGAGCTGATGCTGGCAACTACACCACCAGTCTGTATAGGGTGCAGGGGTAGGCCAGGATGACCATGGGGTGTTGTGGTCGTGTCTGGTAGGTGGACGTGTAGTTTGACATGTTGAGTATTGTTTGGTCACATGTGCATCCCCACAGTTGTGCATTGTGCTGTGGAGGCATTGTGATGTGTGGTGTGTTAACTTGCTACTTACCAACGAGCAGTCCCGTTCCATATGTGTCATCCTAGAAGCGCTGGTTGATGATGGACTGTCGGAAGATGAAGGAATCATGCACACTTCCTAGGTAGTTGGCGACGACATTGGTTAAGAGTTCCCGGAGGTCCACTATTGCCTGAACAATGATGGAATGTGTATGCTTTCTGTTGCGGTAGTGGTGTGCAGTATCCACAGGGGGTACAAGTGGCACATATGTGTAGTCTATTTCCCCAACACGGCCGGGAATCAAAGTATGACGTAGAAGCCTTGCTTGGTCTCCAGCTGTTCCTGCCCAGTGTTGGGGAAGTGAAGGTACTGGGGTATGAAGCTGAGGATGGCATCCAGGACAGGTGGTATGAACTTTGATAGGGCTGGCTGTGAGACCCCTCCAACTCTGGCAGTTGTTGGTTGGAAGGTACCAGAGGCCAACAGGTGCAGCACAGCCAGCAGCTTTGTCTGCGGAGGGATGTTGGTTCTCAACTGTGTTGGAACCGTTAGCCTGTGGGCGATGTGGGTCAGGATGCGGTGAATGGTTGTCCTTTTGAGCCTGTAATGGGTAATGACTATCTCTGGCGTTAGGTCTGTGAGAGTGGTGCATTTTTGGTAGGTCTTACTCTGTGCTGCCTCTGTGGTGGTCCAGAGGTGGGGGCAGGTTCGGGTCCAGGGGGTGGTGGCGGTCCTGGGGGAGGTGGTAGTGGGTGTTGTGGCCCTGTTGGGACTCCGAGCCGCATGATGAGTAGGTCCATGGCGCTGTTCATTCTTCGGATGTGGCTGTGAGCGGAGCACCATCGCCTAATGCAGCTAGTCGTCCGTCTTTATACCTGCTTGAGGCAGGTGTTAAATACCTGCGGCTAACGCGGCTTATCGTGTGTTTTCAGTTCACTTCGCGGATCTGTCAGTTTGTTGTGAAAGTGATGTTGCTGTTTTTTCGTGTGGTTCTGCACGGGAATGCCCACTCTGCATCTCATTAGCGTTAGTTGGTGGTGTCCGCCGTGATGTCAGGTTTTGGGGATGTTATCGCAGGAGTTCCGGCGATGTCTGCAGTTTGCACCAGCTTGTGGATGGGGTGTTAAATCCATCACCACTTTTGATGCGTTAAAGTGGGGATAATTTGGAGATATATCCTTGTGAATATGCCCCTTTGAGTATATATAGCAGCACAATTTTGTCCTTGCTTTTAAAATATCACATATCAATGAACACATATGTGATAACATATCACTAGTGTATATTTGATAAAATCCATTACTAATAATGACAAATGGCCAGCCATAAAATGCCATAAGAGTATACCAGAAATATGCAATTCAGAGACCTCTCAACCTTCACCCCACTTTCACAAGACTTCTGCAATAAAATCAACACATTATCTAAACAAAGCAGATACACTGTATTCCTATCTAACAACTAAGAGAAACAATTGTTCCCTTTCTATATACCCAACAAAACCCCAGCAGGTACTGAACCTCCATCTATATCAGCCTTCCAAGACATCATAGCCACAGAATTTTAAGATCTACTAAAAGCTATCAGTCTAGCAGGTTGCCCTTCTGACCCCTACCCTCCATACATTTTCAAAAAAGATCCTTCAATCAATATCAGCAGCCGTTCCCAGGCAGACATGTTATCAACATTTCTTTCAAAACATGAATTTTTCCAGAGATATTCAAGACAGCAAACGTATGCCCACTAGTTAAGAAGAACTACTTGGACCATCAAGAACCCAACAGCTCCAGGCCATTGTGCCATTCATTAGAACACCTATGGAAAGAGTATTAATTTACCTCTTCTCGGAATTCATAAAAGAAAACAAACTACTCTCTGATTGGAAAGCAGGATTCCTCCCAGGGAGTGAAACCTAATCTGCTAATCTCCTAATAGCAATTTGGGACGACCTGAAAAACATAATAGACAAAAAAGGAGTAGTTGCATTACTAGTCCTAGACGTTTTGCCAGAGTACAACAAGACACATTACTTCTTAGACTGAAAGAAGCTGGTATATATGGGATCACGCTCAAATGGATTTCCTCTTACCTAACCAACACATCATACCATTATCACAGCCCCCTCCCGAAGCGCTAAACCCTTTACAAGTAGAGCCTTGCGAGAGTGCGCATACGCTGCTCGCTCTGCGAGGCATGCAGAAGTCAAGTAAGCTGTGGAAGCCTTGCCTACTCTCCTCCCATATTTTTCATTGGCTGGTGTCATTGTCCTTGCTAAATGCTGCTACCGATTGATAATGAGGCTTGTTAGTCCCTCCTTGTTACCGCCATGTCGCCATTTGTTATCTTCCATTAGGACTGGCATTACACGGTCTCCTTAATAAGTTGTTAAGCACTTTTTTTTAATTTGCAGCGCGGTCCACTTTCCCTTTAGCGGCCGCACTTGTTTATTTTATTAAGTTGCTGCAAATTAATTTGCCTACTCGCTAATCTAATAAGCATTTGCAATGCAATAGGTCTCGCATTTATGCGAATTTGAGCTATTGACATTGAAAAGAACAATGCCTTTCATTTTTGTTTTCGTTTTTAAAACATAAATAAAAGGCATTGCTATTTACAATGCCAATAGCTTAAACTTGCTGTTATATCGTGCTCTTCCTCTCTCTTTGTCCCTCCTTAGTGTTAGTGTCTGCTTGTCTATGTCATGTCTCTGTGATGTCATCCATGATTCTACCTGTTGCTATTCAAGGGATTTATCAGTTACCTGGAGGCTGAGCAGGAAGTTATCTGCTCCCGGTGGGGTCTCTTACCATATTACATTCCTACCTGAATGCTGTACCTTCTATCTAATCTCAAGAATAAATATACTACATGTACATTACAACAAGGAACATCATCTTTATTTTACTGAATTTAACACTGGCGACGAGGTAAAAAAGGATCCATTTAAAAGGAAAAGGACTTCATTGAATTTAAAAAGGACATCATTGCAACCAAAGACAAGAAGAGAAACGTTTAAAGTTACTTTCCTGCTTCTGGGTACCCCACCGGTGTCTGAATCCAACCGACAGCCTCAACCCAGAGCATTGGAATAACCTTTGCTGAACTAATACTACTACTGAATCATCTGGCACTAGAGCAAACTTAAAGGACTCCCTGTTTTCATCTAGTGAGTCATCGTTTTACGTGAGTAACGTTGCTGCTGCTGTCTGTCCTAGGTGTGCCTGTGCTACTTCTGCAAACTCCTGTTTAAATGAAAGTGTGCCTGTGCTATTTCTGGAATCTGCTGTTTAAAAGATTGTCAGCTCACTTTGTGACTTCAGTTTATTGCCTGCGCAACTTGTGCCAACTTGCTGTTTTAAGGTCTCCTGTTTACAAAAGCGCTACTAACTGGGACCGTTACAACCTGCAATTAAAATTAAAGTCTGCCTGCATCAATCTGTGTGAACTCCATGTTTTGGTACCTTGGAGGTTGTGCACTAGCAGTTTGAGTGAAGAGACGGCTATTCTACTTTGTTATTTGGCTTGCCGTGTGGCCTACGCTGAGACCTGATGCCTATTTCTGCCAATCACGTCCTGAGCATACTCTGCAAACTGTGCTGGAATTCACATGCCAGCGCTTGGCTCTACACCATTTAGGAGTCTGTCTACATGCCTGACTTCGAGAATTGGAACTTGATCTGCACACCATTAATTTCTGACATTACACTACGTTTGGATCTGTAACCCGGGTGAGAGATCGCTCACCGGTGTTTGCTGTTTCATGATTTATTTATTTATTTATTTCCCTTGAAAAAAAAATTGTGTTCTCCATCAAGGTACTGTTTGATTTTCTTTACATTTTCCCATGGACATTTCTACAGAGCTGTTTGTGTCTCCCTTCATTCAAATGACAACGGTGACTACTTTTATTATTTTGATTTGTTATGTTTAAGATGTTGTGAACAATTTTGCATATTTCCTAATTTATGCAATGTGTAGTTTGCGCTGTAATTTTCCCTTGAGTGCATTTCTTCTAAGTACTCTGGTGTGCTAAATATCTATTTATATGCTCAATGCTTAGAACTCTGTTTCTAGGTTATGTATGTATGCTGTTACATGTTCTTTTCTGTGTGGATTTGCAAGTGATGCATTTTGAAATAATTTATTCTATTATTGCCTACTTTACCGGAGCCACGTTAGTGCTCAACCTTTGTTGAGGTGCTCATTTGCTTTCATTTTGGTGATGATTTGTAGGTGTTATGCTTATTGGGGTCATTTATGTGCTCAACTATGTTGAGGTGCTCCAGTTTGTTTTTATTCTTAGTGATGATGAGCTAGAGTGATGCTCAATTTTGATGTTTATTTCTGTTATGAACCACTTATAGTGCTCTATTGTTAGAGGTGTTCATGCGCTTGCTATTAGACGCCATAGGGGCTCAATTTTATTGTCATTTCAGATGAACCACTTATAGTGCTCTATGGTTAGAGGAGTTCATCGATTTACTGTCAGGAGCCGCAGGGCTCAGTTTTATTGGTGATTTTCTGTTACTTACTGTGAGGAGCTGCATGGGCTCACTTTTATTCTATTGATAGAGAAGTTGTGCATTTTCTGTGAAGAGCCGTTTTGTCATGAACCACTTTTACTGTGCTCTATGTTTAGAGGAGTTCATGTGTTTACTTTGAGGAGTTGGGCTCATTTTTATTGTGCTTTATTTTAGAGGAATAGAAAATATTCAAATTTGAGGAGTTGATATTTCATTTTCTATCCACGGTACTGAGCCATACTGTACCTTTGCTCATTTGTATTGAGATGTTCAGTTTTCATTCATTTAAGCTTACATTCTTTTGTTAGCATACGGTGCTTGTACAACCTTTGTACCTGCTCCCCTTTGATACTCTTATTTCCATCATGTTGAAGAGGGTGTTTATTTCTGGTGCATTTATGTTCTTTCTTTCTCCTGCCTTTCTGCTTCTGCCTTCTTCTGTTTCATCGTATTCATTTTTTTCAATTAAAGGAGGGAGGTGTGTTATATCCTGCTCTTCCTCTCTCTTTGTCCCTCCTTAGTGTTAGTGTCTGCTTGTCTATGTCATGTCTCTGTGATGTCATCCATGATTCTACCTGTTGCTATTCAAGGGATTTATCAGTTACCTGGAGGCTGAGCAGGAAGTTATCTGCTCCCGGTGGGGTCTCTTACCATATTACATTCCTACCTGAATGCTGTACCTTCTATCTAATCTCAAGAATAAATATACTACATGTACATTACAACAAGGACCCATCATCTTTATTTTACTGAATTTAACACTTGCATAAATGCGAGATTTATTGCATTTCAAATTCTTGTTTGGCTATATGGGGTAGGTCATGCTTAGACTTCCATACCTTTTTGCCCACACAAGGTATCCATGCCAAATTTGTGTCCTTTTTTCCAACATCCTCAGGATCCTAAAGGTACCCAGCGTTTGTGGATTCCCATGGAGGGCCATGAGAAAAAAGCCAAAAAATAGCTACATTGTGCCTTTTTGGGAAAAATAGGAAAAAAGTTCTCTGGATAAAAATGTCTGTTTTGTTCCTAGAATTGGAATCAAGGAACAGTTATCTGTGCTAAAGTCGCCATCTTCCCAACTTTCAGGAACATGCAGAGCCGAATCAGAAAACGTAATGTGTTACCACAGTTTTTGCATTTTTCAAAGAGGTAGCCCACTTTTCCTATTTTTTGTACTTTCAACCTACATCCAGTTTGTGGTGGAAACCAGCATGAAACCCATGGACAAGCCAGAAAAGTTATATATTTCTGAAAACCAGACAACATTTCAAATTCAGCAAGGGATCATATGTGTAGATCCCTCAAGGTTTTTCCAAAGAAACTAATTATTGAAATAAAGAAATATTGAAAGTGAGTAGGAAAAAAGTGTGATTTGTGACAATGTTTTCCTCTGTAACTGTTTTGTCTTGATGGCCGATTTACAAAAGCAATGTAGCATTTAGTTTGCAAGACCCTTTTGGGTGTGGGATATATAGCGTTAGTAGGTTCTCCAAGAATCCGAGGTAGCCAGAGCCAACAACTTAGCTGAACCGTGTAATGGTTTTTAATTTTTTACTGATTATTGACCAATTCATATGGTGAAATATGAAGAGTGAAACAATGGGTCTCAAAGAAATCTATGATTTCTGAAATGGGCACAAGATAAGGAGTTTAGGAACAGTGGTTACTTGTACATCTTTGAATTTATGGGTACCCATATGAGCATACGATTTAGAGGGATAACAAATATTCTACTATTTTATGTTCCCACATGTCTTCCGATATACATGGTACCTCACTTGTGTGGGTAAGCTTAGTACCTGTGTCAGGAAACGGACCAAAACGCAACATGGGCACATCACATTTTCCCACTGAAATATGCCCCTTTTGTTTTGCATAGTGGGTAGCTGTGGATTTTGGGCCCTACTCTGACAAAACCTAGGGAAACCTAGAAAACGTATATATTTTCTTTAAAACTAGACATCTAGGAGAATCCAGGGTGGGGAGACCACTCGGTTGATTTATCCAGAATCGTTTGCAAATATCAAACTGAATAAAAAACACATTTTCTCAAATTTCTGTGACTTCCACACAGTATTCCCCTAAGTCTTCCAATAAAAATGGTACCTCACTAGGCATAGTGCCTTTGACAGGAAATGGCCCAAAATGCTGCATGGATATATCACATGCAAAGTGGGTAGCTCTGGATTTTGAGCCCTAACTCAGGCAGCACGGGATACATAGCAAACATGTACATTTTTAAAAACTAAACAACTAGGGCAATCTAGGATGGGGTGACCTGCATGGCTCTCACCAGGTTGTTTTACCCAGAATCCCTTCCAAATGTCAGATTCTGACTAAAAAACAACATTTTCCTCACATTTCTGAATGATAGTTCTGGAATCTGTGGGGAGCCACAATCTTCCTTCCTGCCAGCCTCCAGCATTCCCCTAACTAAGTCTTGCATTAAAAATGTTGACTCACAAGTGTAAGTAGGCCTAGGGCCCGCAGCAGGAAATGGCCACAACGCGGCATGGATACATCACATTTTTCCGCTCAAAACTGATATTTATTTTTGCAAAGTGTGTAGCTGTGTATTTTAGGTCCTAGAGCAGGTGACACTTAGGGAAACCTAGCAGACTTGCACATTTTTTAAACAAGACACCTGGGGGAATCCAGACTGGGGTGACTTGTGTGTCTCTCATTGTTTTACCCACAATCTCTTGTAAGCTTCAAACTTTCACTTAAAATGCACATTTTCCTCACATTTCTGTGATTAAACGTTCTGGAATCAGTGGGGAGCCACAAACGTCCTTCCCTCCCAGCATTCTTATAAGTCTTCAAATAAAAATGGCACCTAACTTGTGTGCATAGGCCTAGTGCTCGTGACAAGAAATGGCCCAAAACGCATTGTGGACACATCATATTTTTCTTTTTTTTTAATTCTGTTTTTATTAACAACATAGGAAAAAGACAGTGGTCATCACATTTCAAATAATCTTAATCACATGTGCGTCGTGGGAGAACACAAATCTTACAAAGCGTTTACATTTTAGAGTGCATACGGCAGTACCTCACAATTCTATTCACAATCTGAGTGGTTCATCAATCGGGACAGTTTGTGGGGGCTCGCATATGTTACCTCTATATTCGTTCCAGTTGGACCAAACGTCAGTCCATTTCCGTGGGCATCCACGTGCCACGTACACTGTTTTTTCCTGGAGCATGCACCAGTCAATATCGGTCTTCCAGGAGCTTAATTTCGGCGGTGCCTTTGCCCCCCACATCCGTGCTATGTTTCGTTTTGCAATTACACATCCCAACGTTGCCCATAGCCGCCCCCGGGGTGGCATGTCCGTGGGTTCCCAGATGTTTAAGAAGCACCTCTTTGCTTCCAGCCTCAACTCCACCCCCCACATTATATTTTTCAACTCACAACTGACCTTTTTCTTCTAATGTGGGTATCTGTGGATTTTAGCCCTTGCTCAGGCAGCACCTAGGAAAAACCTAACACACCTGCACATTTAAAAAAAAAACAACAACTAGGAGAGTCAGGGGTGCCTTGCCTTGCATGAATCCCATGAGGTTTTCTCACCCACAATGCCCTGCAAACCTCAAACTGTGCCTGAAATCACACATTTTCCTCACATTTCTGTGATGGAAACATCTGGAATCTGTGAAATCCACAAAATTCCTACAACCAAGTGTTACCCTACTTGTGCCGATAAAAACACTGCATATAACTTGTGTGGCTGGACCTAATGCCCATGACAGGAACGGATCAAATCAAGGTCAATGGGAGCCCTTGCTCCCATTGACTTTTCCAAGCTCACATTGACTTTCCCATTGACTTTCCCTGGTATCTAGTGGACTTTCTGTCCCCTGGGAGGCAGATCAGGGGTAATTAATCGCATCTGCCCTCAAGGGGGAGGCAGAAAGACTTTTTCCCCATTTACTTGGGGTGGGGGCGTGGCCATGCGGGCAGTCCCCATCCCTGTATTTCCATAAAAGCAAAATCCCTAGTGTGTAGTGGGCTTTCTGCCCCCACCAGGGAGGCCAAATCGGGGGTAATTACCCCCATCTGCTTATCAGGGGGTAGAAAGACTGTTGCCCCAGTAGGTTGTGGAGGGGGATTGGCCATGTCCATGGTGGGCAGCCAACACCCCTATATGGTTTAGACATAAATCTTTCCCTGGCTTCTAGGGGCTTTCTACCTCCCCAGGGAGTCAGATACAAGATGATTACACAATCTGCCCCCCAGGGGGGGATTGTGTATTCTTGCTTACACAATCTGCCACCCGGGAGGCAGAAAGACTGTTGCCCCATTCACTTGGTGTGGGGACATGGCCATTCCCATGCTGAGTGGCTCTCACCCCTTTATTTTCATACAAACCAAATCCCTAGTGTCCAGTTGATTTTCTGCCCCCCCCCCCCGGCAGGCAGAAGGGGATAATTACCCCATATGCCACAAGGCGAGCAGAAAGACTGTTGCCTCATTTAGACTTTCTTGGTGTGGAATTACCTCATCTACCACCAGGGGGCAGAAGGGTTGTTGATCCATTAACTTGGGATGGGGGCATGGCCTGCCCCTGCTGGGCAGCCCCCACACCTATATTTATATAAAAACAAACTCCATGGTGTCTAGTGGGCTTTCTACCCCCCGGGGTGACGAATTGAGGGTAACTCAGTTCAGTTCAAATAGCTTTATGCTGACAATACATGTCATAAAAGCAATAAAACAGTGGGCTAAAATATTTTTTTTAAACGTGTGCAAATAATCATGAGTCAGCTCATCCCAATACGTTAAAAAGACAAATTCATGACACAAAAGCAGCAGCAAGGATAGTTACGAATGAATAAAAAAGTTAGAGTCTTTAAGCAACACCAGAGCTTAGAAATGAGATACTAGCATCAAAATCAAGGATGGGCTTAATACCAAGATCAGTGATTTTCAGTCAGATTTTGTGATCCTATAGTCCACATCCATCTCAGGAACTTAGCTACCGGGATTGCATAGCCAGGTGATGGATCAGGACGCAAAATTATCAGGGCAACACTACTTTGACTGGTGCCCAGATTCTTTTTTTTTTTTTTTTTTAATTTTTAAAACCTTTATTTTAAAACAGTGCACACAGCTATTCAGCCTTACATCCCGGAGGCTAGGAAGCAGAGCGGAACACAATAAACCAAAGTGCAAGAATCAGTATATCAGAACGAATGAAGGTTAATTTTTCAAATTTTATAACGAATGTGAGAAAGAGAAAAAGGGAAAAAAAGAAGCGCCGAAACTGGCGCAATGAAGAAGGCAATGGAATTAAGGTACAGTGAGGCGTAGTGAAGGGGCCGGCCAAGCAAAGTGAACACAGTAATAACCAGTACAATAGGGATACTAGGAATGCATGGGGAGGGAAACACAGGATAGCAGAGTATCAAATCTCCAGTTGGAATCATAGGCTATGGTGATAAGTGTTCTTCCTGTGGAGCGGATTCTGGAGGTACGCAAATGTCACCCCTATATTCGTTCCAAGCCCCCCATAGTTTCTGCCACTTTTTAGGCTTACCCCTGGCAACATACACAGTCTTTTCCTGGAACATACACCAATCCATGTTGGCCTTCCACTGTACAACCTTCGGAGCCGTTGTAGCTCCCCACATCTGTGCGATGTCCCGTTTTGCAACCATATTACCCAGGGTCACCCATTGGGTCTGGGCCACGTTATGATCTGTCGGGCCCCATATATTCAGGAGGCATCTTCTGGCTTCTGCATGTACTTCCACCCCAGTCACCTCGCTCATGATCGAGTGCACGCGTCGCCAGTAGGAAGCTATTGCATCACATTCACAAATAATGTGCATGAATGTGGCGAGGGCACCACAGCCACGCCTACAGAGGCCATCAGCAGAGTGTCCCATATGTACAAGTCTGGGGCCAGTGACGTAGACTCTGTGCAAGATTTTTAGCTGCACCAGCCGAAGACGGGAAGAGATAGCGACCTCCTTGGGGGATGATACCGCACTCTGCCAATCCTCGTCGTCAATCTCTATCCCGTCCCGCACCCACTGATCCCTCACCCCCAGGAGGAGGTCTGTACGGACATTGATAAGCTTCTTATATATCAATGAAATGGCACTGTCTGGCATGTGGCCATCCAGTACCCTGTCCTCCAGGGGAGAACTGTCGGGAATCGCCTCACCCTCTGGCATGGCGGACAATAGTGCATCTCTCAGCTGAGCATACCGGAAATATTCCGTTCCACCCAGCCGAAACTCTGTCTGTAACTGGGCGAAAGATTTTACCTCGCCACGCAGTAACATGTCCTCCACCCTGGAGATGCCAATAAGGTCCCACTTATCAAAGCCTTTAGTGTGCCACAGTCTACCCAATATGTCTGAGTCATAGAGTGGGGTCACCTTTGTTAGCCTACCTTTCCATCCCTGTGCCTTTGTAATTGCTCTCCAAATATGTACAGCGGATTTCGTTGGACCAGACATCCGCCTGTCAAGAGACCTCGTGTAGAGTGCCCTATGATATTTCCCGCCACCCAGAAGCCACCGATACATGGCATACCCCGGATTGTCCACTGGACCATATAGGCCATGATTAATGGCTGCTAACTGGGAGGCCCAGTAATACCTCCGCACATCAGGCAGCGCTATCCCCCCATCGTACCACGGTAGCGTAAGCTTCGTGATAGCGATGCGAGGGCGACCATCCCAAAGTAGGGCGCGCTATAGGCTCTTAATCTCACCGAAGTATCGGGCTGGGACCGGGTCTTGAGTATTTTGTAGGGCGTAAAGGAACCTGGGCAAGGACATCATTTTGAACAACGCCGCGCGCCCAAGCAGAGAGAGCGGGAGTTTACGCCACTCCTCCACGTCTCTCCGAAGGCGGAGAAAAGGGGGAAGCAAGTTATGCTCATATCGCGCTTTGGAGTTAGTGGAGAGGTAGATCCCTAAGTATTTGAAGCCTTGGCTCGCCACCTGTATGCCGCAGCCTCTCGGAAGGCGAGGCGTTCCCCCTTTCAGGACGTACAAATGTGACTTGGACCAGTTAATAACTAGGCCGGAGTACTGACCGAAAAGTCGCAACACGTCACAGGCCACAATGAGGGACTTGCAGGGGGAAGTGAGGTACAGAAGAATGTCATCTGCATACAGTGAGACTCGGTCCTCGAAGTCAGGGGACCACCGGATACCATGTAGGTCGGGGTGGCTGCGTAACCAAGCCGCTAATGGTTTGAGTGCGAGTGCAAACAGGAGGGGCGACAAAGGACAGCCCTGCCTGGTGCCCCTCTGAAGAATAAAGGGTGCTGAAACTCGACCATTGACCGCTACATTAGCCAGCGGACCGGCGTATAGGAGTTTGACCCACCTTACAAATTCCGGGCCAAAACCGAGCTTCGCCAACACTGCCCACAGGTAACTCCACTCAAGGGAGTCAAAAGCCATCATGGCATCCAGCGACGCCAGGACAGCCGGCTCCTCAAGCGTATGGGCCCTGGCCAGGGCACCGTGAAGTCTACGAAGGTTAAGAGCAGTGTTGCGGTGTGGAATAAAGCCCGACTGGTCCGGGTGCACTAAGTCGCCAATCAGTCGATTGGCGAGCATTTTGGCTAGAATCTTAGGCTCCGTGTTTAATAGTGGTGCCCAGATTCTTGAAGGTCTGTGTGAGCCATACTTTACGGGGCCAGCATGGGCGGGGCAGACAAACAACACACTGGATAGGTTTCTTCATGGTCTGTACAACTGGGACATTTGTTACCACCTGATGTGGCCCAATTTGCAGTGAAAGTCTTTAATGTAAGGAAGCCCACTCTAAATTGAAAATACAATTTGCAGGGTTTTAAGATTGCGTCCCAGAAAAGCTCAAGGCTTGGCCAAAGTTTAAATGTTAAAAATCTCCCCATCAGCCATGTACAATCACATGATCTAGTGGTGTTTTGGCAGAGCAGTTCCCAGTATCTTTCCTCAATGATATCTCCTGATGGGAACTGAGTACTAGATGGAGTTTCCCACAGTTGCAACTGTCCCATGCTAACCAGGAGCCTTTTGATCTCACCTAGCCAGCTGATTTTGTGGAAGTGATCCGCCTCAATGTCATTCCTTAGCTCATCAGCAAAAGTGGCCAATTCAGGGGTGCACCAGATTCTGCACCAGTATAAGACAGGGTACAGCCTGACTAGGTCTACCAGTGCTTTCCTGACTAGTTCATGTCAGCAAGGGTAACACAGGAGTGCTTTGTGGTAAGTTGGTTATCATTAAGAGGAAACTATTTTCCGCTGAGGCAAGCTGCGTTAGTTTCTCAAAGCCCCATAGCTGTGCCCCATACAGGACCGAGCTCACTACTTTTGCATTATAAATCTGAAGCACCGAGTTGACTGGCTTTGTCAGAGATGTTTAAAATTAATTGTTTAGGGCACCAGCTAATTGGCAATATTTTCAGTATCATAGTATCAATGTGCTGCCTCAATCTCATTCCATTCTCCATGTTGTTCCCTAAATAAGTTGAATGCTTCACCTGTTCTAGGGGTACCCCTTCCAAAATTAATTTACCCCTAAATGTTCTGTGCTGTTTAAAAGTCATGAATTTAGTTTTTCCTGCATTGATTTTAAGGCCTCGTAAAGAACAAAAGTCTTCAAAGCTTAACAGTGCACGCTGTAGGCCACTGGGAGTCTTTGAAATGATAAGCATGTCGTCAGCAAACATTAAAATTGCAATCTTTTTACCTGCCAAAACTGGTGCATCAGTGGGGATGGTGGCGAAAAATGTTGCAACTCCGTTGATAAAAAAGGGAGAATAGTGTGGGTGCCAATGCGCACTCCCTTTTCCACAGTGAAAGGATCTGTTATGTTCCCCTGAGAACCCCAGCGAATTTGTGCAAAATTTCCCTTGTGGAGACGGTCAATAAGGGAGAGCACGTCCATAGGCATCCCCATCTCCTGTAGCAACACTCAAAGTTTGTTTTGTGAGACCAGGTTAAAAGCTGACATAAGGTCGACAAATGCAGCATTCATGCTGCCCTTGCCAAGGACTAAAGTCCACCAGTCTATTAAAATAAATCTGAATACTTGGTCTATAGTGCTGATATGTGCCTTAAAGCCCGCCTGGAGCGGGGCTGAAATATAAATAGCATCTATCCACTCTTGGACTTTTGCCAGGACGAGGCGGGCTACCACCTTTTGGATGGAATCATTTGGCTTATTGGCCTATAGTTTCCTGGTAGAGACCTGTCCACCCTTTTTATATACTGGAATAATCTCCGCCTCCCCTCCAGGAATCCAGGATGGGGACACCATGGGCAATGTCATTTGCCAGAAACATTATGTACCTGCTCCATTTGAACTTGTCGTGTAAGAAGACATCAACAGGGATATTGTCAATGACCGGGGCTCTCCCCCTGTGATGGCACTGAGGGTGGCTCTTACATCAGCTAGGTCAAAAATCTATCAGTTACATAAAAGTGGATGAGGAAAGGCTCACTAACCTCTTCATCGTTGTTAGCATATTGTATAGCAAAGTGTTTAACACAAGAGTCTGGTTCTACATGGTTTTGTGGAGGAAGTGAGTCTCCACCCCTACCCCATTTTACCAGGTTCCAAAAATGTTGGAGATTGTTTCTGATGCATGCTAGTTTAAGGCCATCGATTTTCAACCTATGTTTTTAATGGATTTTCCTGCACCTTTTTGTAGGTTTTCCTGGCGTTCAGTACTCTAAACGAGTTGCCCGATCTAATAGCGGATGAGGTAGCAAAGGCCCAAGGATTTCAAGGCTTTAGACAACACTTGAATAAGTGTGGTTAATTAGCGGATGGAGACACACTCGAAGCTCTGGACCTCTTGGGCTTCAGGGTTAAGGAAACAGTTTTGAGAAGTTGTGAGTGTGATCTCCACATAAGATTGGTTTAATTTGCCAGGATTAATATCCGTTTTTTCCAGCTCGTGATATGAAGGACAAGAACATCTCTGTTTGCAGAAAGATTACTTTATTTTAATTCATACGGTAAGGACAGCCGACACGTGTTTCGCCCCCTCTTGGCGATTTGCGCCGGGGCTTTCTCAAGGCTAAATGAATTAATTCACGTCGAAAATTCCTGTTTCAAAAATGTGTACATTGTCCGTGGTATAAAAATATAATTCTTCAGTAATAAAACATTTCTTTTTAGGCTAATGCCTACAATCCTAAGGTCCTCCCAGCATGGCGATTCCTCGTTCACGTCCTTCCGGAATTTTCGACGTGAATTAATTCATTTAGCCTTGAGAAAGCCCCGGCGCAAATCGCCAAGAGGGGGCGAAACACGTGTCGGCTGTCCTTACCGTATGAATTAAAATAAAGTAATCTTTCTGCAAACAGAGATGTTCTTGTCCTTCATATCACGAGCTGGAAAAAACGGATATTAATCCTGGCAAATTAAACCAATCTTATGTGGAGATCACACTCACAACTTCTCAAAACTGCCCGATCTAATAGCCTCTCCTAAAAATCTTCAAGCTTGCTTACAGTCTTTATTGAACCAGTGATGCTTGGGCTTTATACAGTTCTCCTTAGCTCTGTAGGGTCTTAGGAAAAGTGAACACATTTTGGCAAATAATGTATTATGAATCATTGTTATGACAATAATTGGCTGCGAATTAAGGAGGGAAACCTCCATCTCTGCTATCGCGTTCTCAGTATCACCAGCAATAATGAACAGATTGATTATTTTTCTAAGATCTTGGGCCATTTAAGTCGCCACATATCATAGGTGGTTTATAGGTCTCTGGTGGATAATAGGTTGGGACGGTGTGTTGGCTTGTGTAACTTCGGAAATTCAAAAACAGAACATAATGGGTTGTGATCACTCTCCACACGGTCTAGCACGACCATGCCCTCAAGGGTGTGCCAGAGTTTTAGATCAATTAGGAGATAGTCAATACAGCTTGTATGATGGCCGTTATTAAACATAGTAGCCCCTTGCCTATCTGAAATGGTTCTACCATTGGCTGCCCTTAAGCCTTTTTCTAAGCAGATAGCTTTAAGTTGGATAGCTGCTTCTGTCCATCAAGGAATAGCGCTGATTTTTTGGGAGTGCCTTGAATGCACAGTAAAGTTGGTTGATAGATTTGCCTCGAGGGGCGCTACCGTAAGGGCGATAGGAACGCAACTGCCTTGACATCGGAGCTACGCGTACATAGTAATATACGTCGTGACCGGGTAAGTCTCTTAGTGGGAGACCGGTATTTTATGTTGGAAGGGGTTACGTTGCAGTTTCCAACAACTTCTGTTTACTCTTGTTTTAAGATTTAGCTATGGGGCTTTGACCCATGCATACAGAGTATCTCACAGAGGTAAGAAATATCTTTTTTTTACACTATCTGCACCAGGGACCAATATGGCATGATGGTGTCTAACTTTGAGTGTCTTAAATGACAGGGGCACATTATAAACTTCCTGAGCTTTGCTAGACTTGGTCTGGCAACAGCAGCACTAATAACGAGGTACATGATACGATTTACGTTTGGGTGAACCCTGTGCATTGTGCACGTTTTTTAATATGGCATGCAGAAGAATTCATCACATCATGTTACATTGATATATCAGGCCGTTTTGAATACATGACTATGCACTTTGGCACTAGTAGCTCGTTTCAGGGACACCTTTATCATGAGCATGGATTATCCTAGGTATACGCGCTTTCACATGGTGCACAACTTTAATTTCAAGCGGCACCGGTGTTGGGTCTCTCCTGTGTGTCTGTGACAGTGATAAAATTAAGGATTGTTTGTAACATGGAGCGCACATTACATGAGGTTGTACTGACCTTCTATTTTTGTGTTCCAGCAGGAGGCCGTTTGAAGAAATTGTCTGTCTTTACTTCATTTCCCTGAAGAAGGGTATTACCCGAAATGCATTGGGGTCATGAAAAGAGTCATGATAAATGTGTAACCATTTAATGCATAACCATGAATAGTGTTTGATTAGTTTCATCATGTTTAGATGGAATTGTAAAAATTGATTTGACTTGTAAGTGATGTAAATATATTTCAAAGCTTGAATTGCAAATACAATTGGAAAATTCACGCATGTTTCAGATCTTGTAAAAATCTTTTGAATCTTGTTTAAATGATTAAGAATATTGTTGAAACCCTCCTGGTTTATTTGCTGACCACGGAGTGTTCTTCTGACTCATTTTTGTTTTTTTGGAAAATCTTTTTATTAACATAGCTCACAGTACCATAAAACAATAGACAATGTCCAAGAAACAGATTAGGAAATAGCGCTGTGGTGAACAAAGACATGCACATTAGTCCAGAAGTGGGATATTCAATTACATATGACCCCCCAGACTCCCTCCCCGACACTCGATATTTCCGCCATGTCCCCCAGATCTTCTTCCATTTCTTAATGCAGCCCCATCTCTTGTGTATGGTTTCCTCAGCTCTTTGGCACCAATCTAGGTCCCTCCTTCAATGATCCCATTGCAGGGGCATCTGGGATCTCCACCCCCTGGTGATGTTTTTTTTGCTACCCCCGCGGCCAACGATAATGCCAGCCAGAGTTCAACATGCCTCGACCAGTTTGCGTCACCCCTAATCATCAATAACAGCCACTTTGGCTCCATCGGAACCTTGTCACCCACAACCGTGGACATAGTGTCCAAGGCCTTGGTCCAGAAAGGAACTATCTTGGGCACTACTATATTATGTGGTAGAAGGTGCCTTCCCTTGGCAACCCCTCACGCAAAGGGCCGATTAACTCCTGCCCCATGCGTATAGATGTGTGCGAGGGTAATATATGCGATGTAGGATTTTCAATTGGACCAACCTAAATCTGGGACGGATTGCTATTTCACGCGGGCTCTGTATGGCGTCTTGCCAATCATCCTCATCTAGGGTACCAATATCACTGGCCCATGCCACCCGAAGCATTACCAAGGGGTCTGCCATATTGTTTATGAGCTTTTGGTAAATGGTGAATGTGGGCTTCTCCAATATGGGTTCCAGCAGTAATCTATCTTCCAAGGGGGAATATTCCGGGATAGAGGAATCTCTACTAACGTGTGAATGTATGGCGTGTATGAGACGTATGTAATGGTAGTGTTGTGAGTAGTGAAGTTCATATTCCTTCTTGAGGTAAGTAAAGGAGCGGGGGCAGATCCCTTCCAAACGTCACCCAAGTATTCATTGCCAATCAGCTTTCACCCCCTGAAGCAGGTCAAACGCGTCACCTCTCTCAGTTGATCTCCGATCCATAAGCGGGTTCTACCGGTCAGTTTATCCGTCCACCCCAGGAACTTGTTTGCCTCCCTCCAACATTGAACTACCACTCTTGTGTGTACAGGCCACTCTCTTCGCGGCCTCTGGGAATAAAGTAGGTGCTCGCTTTTACCCCCTGGCATGACCCACCTGTCTACTCGGTATGCCGGTTCAGTGCTGTCTATATATACCCAGTCATTAACTAGCTGGAGCTGCCAGGCCCAGTAAAATATTCTGACTTCAGGGAGCACCAGACCCCCATCATATACCCCTCTAGTGAGCTTGTGGAGCACTATCCTAGGCGTCCCACCATTCCACAGCAGCGTCTGCACCACCTGTGAGATGCGTGCAAACACCCCCGGGGGGACAGGATACAGTGTATTTTGTAGGATGTGTAGGAGCCACAGCAGAGCGAGCATCTTAAATCATGCCGTCCAGCCCATGAGGGAAAGAGGCAGCGATCGCAGTGACTCACGTCTGCCCCATGGTGAGCCAACGGAGGCTCAAGGTTCCTAGCAAAAAAGTCCTCTTTATCTCTCGAGACATAGACCCCCAAGTTCTTGAACCCGTCAGTGGCTACGGTAGCTGAGCATCTAGAGGGGATCCACTGGGGGCCCAATAAAGGAAAGATCACTGACTTCCCCCAGTTGATGGTATAGCCAGAATAGATGCAGAATAACTCGAAAAGGTGTAACGCCTGCACAATCGAGTGATTTGGCCGTGCCATGTACAGCACAATATCATCGGCATATAGGGAAATACGCTCTTCCCATTCGTCAGTGAGTGCCAGGCCCCAGAAAGACCCATCTCTCCTGGACATAGACCGTTCACCCTGACCCGAGCCATAAGAGGTTCATAAAGAAGGCGTACCCAACTACAGATCGGGCCACAACCAAGTTTCCAGAGCACCATAAATAGATAGGGCCATTCAATATATTGAATGCCATTGATGCATCTAACGCCATCAACGCCGTCTGTGCATCCCCAACATCTTCCGTCATGTATAGTACGCCGTACAAGCGTCGCAGGTTGTGGTGGGTGCTTCTATGGTGCATAAATCAAAACTGGTCGACATGCACCAAGTTGGGAAGAACAGATACCAACCTATCTGCTAGGGCCTTGGCCAGGACCTTTGTCTCTACGTTGATAAGTGAGATGGGGTGGTACGAGGAACATTGATCCGCCGGCTTTCCAGCTTTATGAATGACCACAATTGTGGCTTTGCGTTGATCGGGTGAGCCTACCCACCTCACGGGCCTCCGAATACATCTGAAGAGGGGGGTTGATAATGACGTTCGCCTGCTTCTTGTAAATCTCTACTGGAAGCCCGTTGGGTCCAGCCGCTTTTCCGGACTGGATGGAGTTAAGGGTCTTCCCAATTTCTTCCCCAGTGAGATCCACATCCAGGCGGTCACTCTGGTCCTGGGACAACTTGGGCAGCGCAAAATCCTGCAGGAATTCAGTGCAGTCGCTTTCAGTCCTGGTGCAGGCCAGGGAGTATACCTTTTCAAAATGAGACGCAAACGCCTCCCCTATTTCCAAACTGTTGAATACTGGTTACCCAGACATGTCCATCACCTCAGCCACCCAGGAACGCTCCCTGTCACGCCACTCAAGCCAAGCAAGCAACTTTAGGGACCTATCTCCAACATTGTACAGCCTGTGTTGTGTGGCAAGCGCGTATGCCCATGCCTCCCCCTCAGCTAATGCTCGAAGTTCCCTCTGCTTGAGTATCAGTCTGTGACGGAGGTCGACCGAAGAGGCTATACTGGTGTCACGCTCCATCTGTTCTATTTCATTTTCAAGTTGACTGATTTGTAGGGATCCCTCTTTCTTCTGGGCACCGACCAGTGCCTGGGCCTGTCCTCTCAGCACCGTTTTATATGCTTCCCACACTGTTACATGAGAGGCTACCGAGCCCCGGTTTTCCTCAAAGTAGAGCTGAGAACCCTCCCGCAGTTTGTCCCCATTAGTCTGATCCCGGAGGCGCCACAGGCCAATCCTCGGAAAAGACTCCTTATTAATCACAGGGCACTGAAGTGTGACGCCGACCGGCGAGTGGTCGGAAATCCCACGTACCATAATACGGGGGTCAGCAAAAACGCCCATCTGGTCGAAGCAGGTAAAAAAAGTAGTCAAGTCTTGAAGAGGTCCCATGACGAGCTGAGTAGAACTTGTACTGTCTATGTGAAGGGTGATATGTGAGCCACAGGTCACTAAGGCTCATTGCCGTGACAAAGCCCTTCAGGCCCCTCTTCCCCCGCAACCCATCCCATCCCTGATCGGTCAAGGTCTGCATTCATAACCGCATTAGTGTCACCCCCTAACAGGAGGAGTCCCTGGGGAAGATTTGCCAGGAAAGAGCCCAGCCGTGAGAAAACTGAGGAGTGTTTGCCTGGTGGAACATAGCAGGACAAAAAACTACGGTACAGCCCTCCCATTTAACCATCGCCACAGCAAAACAACCAGCATCATCAGACCACGTGCCTGCCAGAACTGCGGACAGGGCATTGCGGACCAGGATGCCCAACCCCCTTTTATAGCAAAAACGGTCCAGGGCCTTGCACCTATTCCCACACAGGTTTGTCTCCTGAATAAAAATTACATCGGGAGAGTGTCGTTTGAGGTGCTGTAGTACTAGTGTCTGCTTAATCTGGTTGCCCAGCCTGTTCACGTTCCACGTCCATATTGTAAACTTAGCTTGAATACCCATAGTAGTCAGAGAGGCTTATTGTTATCGGAAAATGCTTGGACCCACTGTGTCATCAGGCAGGTTACCACACGCTTTTTTACAGCACAACAGAGCCTTACCAATTGAAGACACCTATATGGATAGACCCACAACAAGGATTTGATACCCAATAATATTTCTAAATCACATGGCTTTGTAAATTAGCACTAATCCCTGTGGTCTAGGTGTATTTTCCATAAAAACGTTACAACAGGTCAAATCTCACTCAAGCTGCAGGAAAAAGTGAGCAAAGAGAGTACCTCATTTTAACACCACCCGAGGGGGTTCCTGGCTGACAATTACCAGTTTACCCACTTCTCATCATCGGTCCCTCTCTCTTTGTAGTGTGTAGAAAAGAAAACAAAAATGTGCCGTATTCCTAAATTATAATTGTGCAGTGCCAAAATAGTGAGCGTGACCAAAGTATACACTATTCAGCAACTATATAATTGTGTGTGCACCACGAACCCCAGATAGAACCAGTGCATTCAGTTCCCAAAATTAAAAACTGCTGAGGCTTGCTGGCTATCCAACTTTATTCCACTGCTGCAAGCCTTCCCAACTAAAAATGGTTAATAATACACCATTACTCTCCATTCATGGCCCTGGCTGCCAGGCAAGGGTCTCTCTTCACTCACAGTGCCCTGTCCGTTAGGTCGCTGATCTGGTCTGTGCGGGCCTCCTTTCCTGCCCACTGGTCGCCAACATTCCAACCAGTTGCTGGTCTCCTCTGGTGATTTGAAGAAGTAAGCCCTGCCACCATCCAGGATCTGGAGGTGGGCGGGGAAGAGCATCATGTACTTCACCACTTGATCCCTGAGGGCTCTCTTCACCACCTCAAAGGACCGACGCTGGCGCTGGACATGAAGGGTGAAGTCTGGAAAAAATGGATCGTGGTGTTTTCAAGATGGAGATCGCCTGTTGTCTGTGCCACCTGCAAGATGGCATCCCGGTCTTTAAAGTTCAGAATGCGGGAGACGATGGTATGCGGGGGGCCCCGGGCTTAGGCTTTCCCCCAAATGCATGGTGGGCCCACTCGACTGAGAAGAAGTTGGATAGACGCTTGAGTTTCAGGTGGTTCAGTACTAGATCTTCTATGAACCAGTCCGCGGAGTGCCCCTCCATTCCCTCCGGAACCCCCCTAACCGAATGTTGTTTTGCCTTGCCCGCCCCTGCTGGTCCTCGAGCCGGGCGTAGATGTCAGTTTGATTTTTGGTGAGGGCAGCGACCTGCTCCTCAAGTCTTTTTCGCTTTGGATTGGAGACTCCCGATGCCCTTTTCCGCCACTGCCACCTTATCATACATCTTCCTGAAGTCCGCCCTCAGTAGGTTGACCTCCTCCGTCACCGTCTAGTTTGGGCTCCAGGGTTCCCCGGAGTTCCCGAATAGCTGCCATGATGTCCTTCAAGGAGTGGGCTGGACCAATAGCGACAGGATCTTCCTGCTGGCTCCCACCTGGGGCCCCATCTTCTTTCCCCATGGCCACCTTTTATTTGTCAATCTCGTTTGACTGGCCCGGGCCTGTTGGTCTGTTATGGCCCATGTCCCAGGGTGTACCACCCGTGTCGAGGTCCAGACAGGATGTGATGGGGGGTTGGCCCCCTTGATGACCATGCTACACTCAGGGGGGAGCCAGGCACCCCACAAACACACCGGTTTCGGCAGGGCTCAATAGACAGCGAGCAAAGGGCATTCAGGCACACCATGTCTCCACAGGACCCGGCCTCTCTCCACTGCAGGCCCCCTCTATCGGAGTTCAGTGCTGCCGGTAGCTCTGACACGAATGCCGGAGGCTGCTATGTCCACACACACCGCCCGCTCACATGCTCAAGTCTGGGCTCTCCCCACTGCCCAGCACAGCACTTCCCTCTTCTCCGGGGTGGGCCCTGCTCCGAATTCCAGGGCAGCGCTGTGCACACACTCTGTGGGCCCTCAGCCCCACCGATAGTCCGGATGATCAACCTGGGGGGCGCATACACAGTGGCGGGCTTCGCAGCCCTGACCTCCTTCAGCTCGCTGAGTCTTTTCTGCGTCCTTGCCCTCGGATAATGCCGGATAGTGGATTTAGTCGCTGACCGTTAGCGGAGCTCTATCAGCAAACGGGCATCTTCCGCGGCTGCAAGCCACGCCCCCCCTTCTGGCTCATTTTTGTGATTATTTCTTCAGGGACAGAGGCAGATCCCGTACACAAAACAGCATGCACTGTTTCATTAAAAAACATTCAGTAACTTGGTCATAATAATATTACTCCACAAGGTGTGCAGGTTGAGATTCACCATTAAAATATTTCTGTTTTCTGCTGCAGTAGGATTGCCAAGTTGCCGATAGCCTACCCAATTTTGACCTGCCCCACTAGATTGATTGGCAACTGAGAAGTCAGTATTAGTGCACTTTGATGGATATTCCCTGCCAGCCCCAATATTACTGTGTCTTACAAGACCCCTATCGGTCCCACAGAGCTGACTTGCGTGGTTCGAGACCCTGTGAGCACTAGATATGTGAGCTCCCAACTGTTTTTTCATTCGTGGTACATCTGAGAGTACCTTGCTGAAGGAACCAGAGGCTGCTAACAGTTACTTCAAGAGCTCTGATTTCCCCTACCTGGTCTGTTATCTGCGATGAGAGTGATGTTTGAGAGGGTTCCTTGGTAGATAAGGCTTTGGTATAGTTTGATTGCCTAGGACTACTATTGGTATCCAAACAATTGAGGTTTGGAGCTGGGCACACTAATGGTTGGACATTTCTTGTGTTGTGTGTGCTGGGCTCTGTGCCCTCCCTATGCGCCTGGCTTCCTGATCTGAGGGGGGTGTCCAGTGGATCTGAGTGTTCTAAAAGTAGGGGGCGTGATCTTGTGCTGGAGAAGATGGCAGCATTTGGCTGAGTTGCGCTTGAACACAGAGCTCATATTAGCAGCCTTATTTCAGGGAATTTGGGAGCAGCTGCATTCTCCTGTGGTATCCCTTATGGTCAGCGCGGCTTTTCGAGATGCTGCGACTCCGGTTTCACGGTGCATTGACTCGGAGCTGCGGCGATGAATTCATCTCCTCAGATGCTAGCGGCTGCCATTTCGGAAGTCTGCCGCTCACGTCCTATGGCCCCAATGGTAAGCAATTACTGACCTTCATGAAATAAACGCTTGGCAACCGTTTTTCTTTCTTTTCTCTACCATGTTTGCATATTTGCTATGCTTATAATGACATTTCTTTTACTTGCTGTTTTCACACAGCATTTTTTACATTGCCCTTTATACTACATGCAGCGTCTCTGAATCTTTATTTATTTGAACAGTTGAACAGTGAGCTAATTTCAGAACGGCCTGCCTCATGCACAAAGCCCTACACACTGAAAAACCGGACTATCAGGCCGCCAAACTCAAGAGAGACGGTCAGACAAGAACCCTCAGGAGCTCCAACTCCCTCCTTCTCATCCCCATGAGAACACGCAAACAAAATACCACAAGGTCATTCGCTGGTACACACCAAAAATCTGGAACTCCATCCCAGCAGATATCAGAACTATCCTGTCCTTCACAAAATTAAAAAAGCACCTAAAAGCCCTCCTCCTCAACCGCTCCCTCCTGAATGGATAGCCGCCGCCTTCACGCTAACCATGACTCTGTTGCTCTCTGACTTTACATCACACAAATCCACCTCAGGCCGCGTCCAGACAAGTGTGCATAAAATAAGGCTGCCTCAAGATTCTCGGACTACCTCAATTAAGCATTCAACAAGGCTACCTCAGGACTTAACCACTACCTCAAGAAGCCTCAGCACTTTCGGACTGCCGAACTTTATGCTTAAGACTGCTCTACTATGTAACTATTATGAAACACTGTTGTAAAGCCCTCCGATACCCCCAGGTCAGGTCAGCACTATATAAAAGTCCCCCCCCACCCAAAAAATATGTATTTATTTATTTATTTGTACTTCGCTCTGGAACTTGGCGACATACGCTTATACATATCTTTTTTCTCGTATACATGTTTCTAAGTGTTGTTCATACAGCATGGGCAGGCTCAGACCATCACCAAAGTTGGCACATCGTCCTCTCCATCACGCTACTATGGCCGGTGATATTTTAGCCTCTGTCAAACCTTCATTTTTCACCCATCCTGTCATCTCACAACCCTCTTCTTGCCACTATTCTTGATGAGGTGAGGGGGTTGAAATCTTAAATGTCACCACTAACATATCGAGGACAGATGGATTAATATGGAAGTGAAGCAACGTATAAGAGACCTGCATGATGCCACTATCAAGATTCCTATCTTGGAACAAGAGATCCAACGACAAAAGCGGCATACCGAAGATCTTGAAAATCAGAATAGACTTAATAACATCCATCTACATGTCTTAACAGAAAATATGGAGGGTTCGGACATTCTCCTCTTCTTGATGAAGTTTCTGCCTGAGCTTTTGGACCTTCAACCTAATCCTCCACTGAACATTCTACGTGCTCACCGTCTTGGTAGTTTTCAACCTCACTCTACCAGACCTAGAGGAATTATAATGTTATTTTTGGAATTCACAGATCTCATCTGTGTATTGAAAGCAGCAAAAGGGAAACATCATCTTATATGGTGTGGCCACACCATTTATCTCTCTCTAATGCCGCCAATGCCAGAAAAAAAGACTTTCTTGCTCTTCGCCCACTAATAAGACAACTGCGTATTCGTTATGGCATTTTGCACCCTTGTTTATGTAAAATTACTTATGAGGGCACTACACGCTCCTTTTATGAAACTGTCAAACTAAAGTCTTTCCTCCAAAGTATCTTGACACACATTCTCTCAAACTTTTTCTATACTGTTTTTATAAGGCTGCTTTATCTTTTTTATCTTAGTATCTTTCCCTCTACTGCTCTTCTTGCTCTTGGTGCTGTAACATCCCATGCTTATTTATTCTACTCTTTGTCTTAGATCTGGATCTCTTTCCTTGATCTATCTTTTATTCCTATCATCACTCTTTCTCCCAATTTTTTAGTTGTTGTTCTTTCTTTTTTTTACACTGTATGATGTATGCTTTATTCTTTTTTACTTGTTGTTGTCTATATTGTGTTCCATATTTTTTAATAAATGGTGTTGTGGGAGAGAGCCTTTTCAGAGGCCACCAGGGCAGGGGTTCTCCCTTTTTTTGTCCTCTAGTCATCAGAAGAACAAAATAGAGATTGGCACGGAAGCTGTAATATTAAACAAATATTTTATTATCAACACTCATGAGGGGGGACTACATCGATACAGAACCCTCAGGCAATGTATGAGGCAGTACATGGAATACAGAAACCAAGGTGCTTATATACAACTTTTACTGCAGAGTGAGCATGGAGACTCAAAAAGAGGCGGTACAAGTTGTGGTAAATTGATTCAATATTACCTCATCTCAGAATTTCTATACTTAATAATCATAATTTCAGTCAAAGCAAGGAGAGGAGTCCGTGGTGCTTGAGTAAAAAAAAGGGTCCAGTAACTCGAGTTAGGGGGAGAGCTCCAGCACCAAGGGGGTACAGGAGTGGTCTGCAGCTTTATTCACACATCAGAATATTTATACAGTTTTCAGTCAATAGGCAAAAGAAGAAAAGAGAAGTGACAAGAAAAAGGGAAGTGACAAGCAGTAATTTCCAACAGATGTGTCAAGGTAGGGGCGTATCTTGTGTCTCGTGAGAGGGCATGTGATGTGTGGAAATGTGTTCTCTTTCAGTTGAAGGCCCTTACTCATTCGGGGGTTTATCTCTGGCTTAGAGTCAAGAACAGGAACCATTTTGTGTAAAACAGGAACTATCTTGCTGGTTCTGGGAATTGGCTGAACCACAAGAGTCAAAAAGAGGAACTATCTTGTGTAAAACAGAGACCATCTGCTCTCTGGCTTGCAGTCAAGGACAGGAACTATTTCTTAAGACAGGAACTGTCTGCTGGTTCTGGGAATTGGCTGAAGCACAGGAAGGGGTGGTAAATGAACTAAGATGCCAGGTGTAGGGTGTCTTACAGTTAAGAAAACAGGAACTATCTGCTGCTGGTTCCCAGAATTGGCAGAACCACAGAAATGTGTGGTCAATGAACTGGGGTGCCAGAGGCAGGGTATCTTGCTTGTGGGTCTGAAGACAAAATGGATGTCACACAAAATGGGTGCTTGTCTGAATGAAAAAATGTCTGTCAGGCAGAAACAGGGAAATGATGGGGCACAATTGTCAATTTTATTTCCACATTCCCTCCTTGCCCCAGAGTGTACCTACATTATATCTCAATTTGCATGAGATCATCTATACATTCTTGTAGCATAATTCTTTCCCTTTCTCTCTGCTGGACAAGTGGTTTAGGAATGCAGTTTGCAGCGCATAGACCGCACAGGGCAGGACCACATTGGATGCAAAGGCAGCATCCAGTTATTATCAGGAATATTATATCTGCTGCTGACAGCAGTTGCCATCCTCAGGACGATATTATCTTCCAGAACCAATCAGACCATGTCCAAGTGCCAGGTTCTTGATGTAAACTTACGGCTATCTTGTGTATTTTAGTTATGGCTGTGTGTGTATACAGATGGGGAATTATCAGGAATAAATATACAGCAGCTAGAGCCTATAATTTTACAGGCTCCGCCTCTTTCAGCCAGGATGATGTCAAGCACAAGGCGATTTTGGAGAGTAACCAATTGTATGGCGGACTGCTCCTGGGTTAAGCTCCCCAGGGCAGACGCCGTCTGGTTTACAACAGCCTCTAGGGTCCTTGTCAACCTGCGTATAAGCTTGCTGTTCTGTACAGGGCCAACAAAGAAGAAGAACCCTTTGTTAAAAATCTGTATACTGTTCCCATGAGGTTTCTGTTTGGTCAACCTAGGAGGTATCGATCGTTCTTTTATGTCTGACATGGGGCACCAGGAGATCTCGGTGGTAAGTGGATGGGGCCACAAAGACAGGGGGTAACAGGAATGCTATAAGGCAAGTCCCCCCCCCCAGTTCAAGGGCAGCCGCACATAGGCTGTTTGGCCACAGATGAAATAAGTATGGTGAGATGCTAGAAATGAGGACTTTCCTCTGTCTTCAAAACTTATAGTGGTATGACAGTCACTGTGCCCTAATGGAACAGAGCCATTTTTCTGGATGCACAGGTGTCCTTTTACTGGTGAGACCGAGATGGAAGGGGGACCAACATTCTTTTTAGGTTTGGTATTTAACATCTTGTAGGACATGGTCATGTTCCCTTGCTTGTATTCTTCACTTTCTAGGACTGTACCTGTCGCCTGAGGATTTACATTCTTATTTGGGTAACAGGCAGCATTAAGTACCTTGTTTAAGTCCCCCCAAAGCCACCCATTCTTGCATGAATTATTTCCGTCAGGGCAGGAGGTGGGGGTAGTATCGTCAGCTGTTATTAGGGCGAATCAGGCTTCACAAGTCCCATTATAGGAAAATGGAAAGGGGAAAAGAGGCATCCCTCCCTTTTTCTGATGAGCTGGGAGGCGGCCACATATCCAGCAATTTGTGCTAATGCTGGCCTGATGAGTGTAGTGTATCATCTGTATAAAGGTATTGTTTTGCAAGGCTAGTCTATGGGCTTGTTCATGAGGGAGTAGGTCATGATATTTGTGTTCCTGAGTGCTGTTGGGTGCATGAGAGGTGTGTGGTGTTGGAGGAAAAACAGTGTGGAGGATCCAACCAAGACACGTCATAATGGTTATGAAGAAAAACAATATCATTAAACATATGATAGAACCACTACGCAAGTTCTTAAAGTTCTTGTTTCTGCGTTTCATTCTATCTTTTTCCCACATATTCAAGGTGTTTAAATCCATCCCCATGCTCCAACCGCTTCACCACTGGACCTCCGCCCAGTGGACTTAATTAGCCAGAGTCCGGATGGCAGACCTCAACTTTGATTTATATTCTTGTTGCTATCATCACCCAGTCGCCAGGTCGGATGGTGTGTTCTCCAGGGGCGGTTTTGTCAGGGAAGGCTGCAGCGACCTGTGAACAACAAGATTGGAGTGCAGACATCAAGGAAGCCAGGTAATCAGTCAATATTCTGCTGTCTACATCAGTAATTCTTTTAGGCATTGGCGTACCCCACATATGTGGTGGTCTGCCAAAGACCACCTCATACAGAGATAGACCAGTTCTGGAATGTGCTACCATACACATGTAAAAAAGGGCAACCGGTAAGGCTACCATCCAGTCCACGCCTTTGTCTGTACATATCTTGGCCAATTTTGTCTTCAAAGTCTGGTTGTGTCTCTCTACTAGACCTGCTGCTTGAGGATGTCTTACACAGTGAAATTTCCAAGTGTACCCTAACAGAAGACACTTGCTTCATGAGTTCAGAGGAGAAGGGCTGGCCGTTGTCTGAGTAGATGACGCGGGGCAACCCATATCTCGGGAAATATTCTCTTACTAGTTGCTCAGCAGTTGTCGTTGCATTGTAATCTGGGACGGGATAGGCTTCTGTCCATCTGGTCAGAGCACATACTACAACTAGCACATACTTGTGACCTCTACATCTCTCCATCTATATATAGTCCATTTGGAGAACTTCAAATGGATGGTCAGGGGGTTGGAATCCACCCTGCTCCACCTTTGTGCCTTTACCTGGGTTGGACTGGTTACAAATCATGCACGTTTTAACTTTTTGTTTGGCTGCAGCTCTCAAATGTTTGTTGTGCCATATGTTCCGTATGCTGTCTAACATTGCTTTTTCTCCCAGATGCGCTGGTCCATGTATGGTGTTTATTATAACCTGTACCATAGCATCCGGCAGAAACCATACTGTTCTTTCAGGTGTCATCCAACCCTGATCTGTAAGGACCCCTCCTTTTTCCTTCCATTCTAGCAGTTCCTGTGGTGTGGTGTGACTTTGGACATCCTGGATGTCAGAAAAGGTGTCTCGTATTGCGTATTGGCGGTGTAGCATATTCAATTCTGTGTTTGCTGCTAATTTGGCTGCACTGTCTGCGGAATCATTTCCTTTTGATATTTCATCGGTTCCTTTTGTGTGTGCTTTACACTTTAATACTGCAACTTTCGCTGGTAACTGACTGGCCTCTAAGAGGGCAGTGATGAGTGTAGCATGCTGTATTTTAGACCCATGTGATGTGAGGAATCCTCTCTCTTGCCACAATGTGCCGAAGTTGTGTACAACCCTGAAAGCGTACTGTGAATCAGTGTAAATGTTAACTTATTTTCCTTTTGCTAAGTTCAAGTTCAAGTTCTAAAATTTATATAGCGCACTACTCACCCAGAGGGTCTCAAGGCGCTTGGGGGAGGGGGGTGCTTTTACTTATCGAATATCCAAGTTTTTAGTTGCTTTCTGAAGGAGAGGTGGTTCTGAGTAAGGCGGAGGTGGGTGGGGAGAGAATTCCAGGTCTTGGCCGCTAAGTAGGAGAAGGATCTTCCCCCCATGGTGGATCTGTGGATGCGCGGAATTGCGGCGAAGGCTTGATTGGATGATCGTAGTTAGCGGGTAGGGGTGTAGAAGGACAGTCGCGTGTTGAGGCATTCGGGTCCTAGGTCGTAGAGGGCTTTGTGTGCGTGGGTGAGGAGGTGGGACATTATTCTCTTGTTGACGGGGAGCCAGTGGAGATCTTTCAGGTGACCGGAAATGTGAGCTTGATGAGGGATGTCCAATATGAGTCTGGCTGAGGCGTTTTGGATGCATTGAAGTTTTTTCTGTAGTTTGGCTGTGGTTCCGGCGTAAAGGGTGTTTCCGTAATCCAGTCGGCTGGTGACCAGTGCGTGGGTGACCGTCTTTCTTGTTTCGGTGGGGATCCAACGGAAGACTTTTTTGAGCATGCGTAGGATGTTGAAGCAGGATGATGAGACGGCATTGGCTTGTCTGGTCATCGAGAGGGAGGAGTCCAGGATGAAGCCCAGGTTACGTGCGTGATCCGTGGGTATGGGTGCGGTTCCCAGGGCTGGTGGCCACCAAGAGTCGTCCCAGGCAGAGGGGGATGAGCCTAAGATGAGGACTTCCGTTTTGTCTGAGTTTAGTTTTAAACGGCTGTTCTTCATCCACTCGGCTACTTCTTTCATTCCTTCGTGTAGGTTGGTTTTGGTGGTGTTTGGGTCTTTGGTGAGAGAGAGGATCAGCTGGGTGTCGTCTGCGTAGGAGATAATGTTGAGGTTGTGTTGGCGCGCGATGGATGCGAGGGGACTCATGTATACGTTGAAGAGGGTGGGACTGAGTGATGATCCTTGTGGTACGCCGCAGATGTCTTCGGTGGCCTCAGATCTAAAAGGGGGGAGGCGGACTGTTAGAAATGGGATCCCTGGCTGGCCAGGGCTTGCGCCAAAGTCAGTCAGATACCACCACTCCTAAGTCAGGGCAAGGGAGTTACACACCAAGATAACCCCTGCTCACCTTCTAGGTAACATGGCGCGAGCAGCAAGGCTAAACTTGGAGGCGATATGAGTTAAGTGTTTGCGCGTGCACCCAGCAACAACACCCAAGGCCCACCCCAAAGGAAACTCCACACAAGGTTGTATAAAAATAGCCTTTGTATTATACCAAAACACATTAGATAAGAACACACATTTTACAATGTGCCAACTGGCACGGGCAGAATTTACAGGGGATATTTACAAGACAGGGCCACCTGGACCACTAGGAATAGTAATTAGCACATAGAACACTTTGCAGAACCAAATAAAAAATGTAGCACAAATTAGCACACAACCAGTAAGTACTGGTAAAGAATAAGTACCTCCTACACAACCCTAACCACCTTAGGAAAATATTGCGCAGGGAACCAAGACCTCACTAGCAACACCTGTACTAGGAGAAAAACAACCACCTAAGTATCACCAACATTTAGGGGTATAAGAATAGGAACATTACACATGATGCATTAACATTCATCGGTGTAGGGAAAGAAAACACATGATGTATCAGAACACATTCAGAGGTGAATGCAAAGAAAACACATGATGGGGAACCTACATTCAGCGGTGTCAAAACAAGGAAAAACACATGATGCATAAGAACACATTCAGAGGTGTAAGCACAAGCAATTGCGCAAAACTCACATGAGCCACAACCTGTGGCAGTCCCTAGGCCAGCTGGCCTTGTCGGGGCTAGGACCCCCTGTGTCCCAAAGTCAGGGTAGGCCTAAACGTGGCAGCTGCCCACGTAGTGCTGGGCAGCTGTGTAGATAAGGATGGGCCAACGCTGGAGCCCCGCAGGCTATGGCCAAAAGCACTGTCCCTGAGCCTCTCTGGGCTCTAAAATACGCAATGCTCCTGAGCCTTTCTGGGGTTCTAGTCACAATGTGGCACCTTCTTGAGCCTCTCTGGGCTCATAAAACCAAAGTGGGCGCCTCGAGCCTTCTCTGGGCTTGCAAGGCACAAATACGGGGTTGTTGGAGTCCCTCCTCGGGGGACTCAGAAAGATAATGGCCGCAAGAGCCTTCTAGGCTCTAAAGCAATACTTGCGACAACGGTGCCCCCGGGGAGCCTTCGCGGCTCGAAACAATAAATGCCCCCACGTTGGAGCCTCGACTGGCTCTGAATATAAAAATGCCCTTTGCCTCACTGGGGTGATAGTTGGAGCGGCCCGCTGATCAGATGGGGCCGCTCGACACATCCGGCACACTCTGCGCCTTCTTCTAGCATGAGGGCTAGACCCGGAGCTCTCCCCCAGCCAGACAACACTCACCGGGCTCCGCTGGCGGCTCTCTCTGTTCCTGGACACGGGGCTCTCCGGCTCACTCGGGAGCCCTGCAACCTCATTCCTTCGCGATGCGGGGCTTAGCGCAGCTTCTCCTCGGCCGGGACGTCCCTGCTTCCTGGGTGAGCGCGGGGAAGCCCAAGAGGCTAAACCCATCCCTGCGCGCCCCAGTGATGACGCGTGGGAATCTCTGCCGGCTGGGCCAATCCCAGCGCGGCCTGTCCGTGGCGTTGACGGCTGCTTCCTCTCAGCCCGGGCTGCGGCGGTGAACACGGGGCAATGCCGGGTGGGCACCGGCTTTCAAAATAAGAACGGGGCAAATAAAAACGGCCACAGGTGCGGCGTGGGCAGCCGCGAACAAGCAGCAACACGCAGGGTGGGCACCTGCTTTCCCCCACGCAAAATGCGGGGTAATTATCTGCTCCTGAACTCTAAAAGACAGCGCTCCCAGGCGCTATAAGCAGGAATCCAACGCTCTCAGTGCTTAAGGGAACAAAGAGTCCATCAAAGTTCTTTGGGGGGCAGGGGGCAAGGCTGGGACCAGAGCCAGCTCACTGGGCCTCCAGGCAGGGAGGCAATCCAAGTGGCGGTCCTCCTGCCCAGCAACAGCAGCAGCCCCCTCAGGATCCTGGAAGAGAACAACTTCTGTGGGGACACAGCCCCATTTTTATACACGTAATTCCTTTGTCTGTAGGTGCAGGGTGGGGGGAAAACCAGTCGCAGCTGGTTTTGGAGTACCCATGATAGCTCAACCACCCATTTCATTCACTGGCAGGGCTAGGGTCATCAGTCGCACCACAGGGGGTGGAGCCAGCATTGTGTGGGGAAAGTCCAGCCCCATCAGGGACCAGGGGCACTCCTCCCAAGCCATCAACATGCTAATCTCACACTCACCACCGGGCAGACCCATCCAGCCTTCCTGGAGCCAGGCTCACCAGCCAGCTCCA
Organism: Lissotriton vulgaris; assembly: GCF_964263255.1. Classification (NCBI taxonomy): domain Eukaryota; kingdom Metazoa; phylum Chordata; class Amphibia; order Caudata; family Salamandridae; genus Lissotriton; species Lissotriton vulgaris. The sequence continues at coordinate 1,287,540,007 of NC_141687.1, read as the reverse complement.
GCCAATCACACGCCAGGCATATTTTACATTAATATGCCAAGTCCTAGAAGTGGCATTTGTACACAAGACACAATCATGCCACATATATCATTGTGAAGCATTCACTCTCACAAGTTCGCACATACCAGATTTGAGCATGCACACCTCACGCATCAGGAACTACCAGGGACACAGACATTCCCCATGCATTCCTATGGGAGGGAAGGCCAACCTTACTCCACGCACCCAGAGTGCTCACGCACTTTCCACTGGGACACAGGGAAAGTGCGCAGAAACCAAAAAATCACTACCTCCAATTCATACTCACAAAGCAAAAAGTTTAGGGGTGAACCTGCCATAAAGGCCCGGGTCCAACACGGACTCTTTGGGTTCTTCCGGCGAGGAATGAGATGATCCAGTCCAATGCTTTTCCTTGTATTCCGACGTTACTGAGGCGTTGTATGAGGGTGCTATGACAGACTGTGTCGAAGGCTGCGGAGAGGTCAAGTAGGATGAGGGCAACTGTTTCTCCGTTGTCCAGTAGTGTTCGAATGTCGTCTGTTGCTGCGATGAGGGGGGGTTCGGTGCTGTGTTTGGCTTGGAAGCCGGACTGTGAGGGGTCGAGGGATTTGTTGCATTCAAGGAAGGCGGCGAGCTGACTGTTGACGGCTTTCTCAATGACTTTGGCAGGGAATGGGAGGAGCGAGATGGGGGTGGTAGTTCTTAAGTTCAGTGGGATCTGCTGTGGGTTTCTTCAGAAGGGCGCTGAGTTCGCCATGTTTTCAGCTTTCCGGGAAGGTAGCGGAGTTGAAGGAACAGTTGATGACATCGCGGGGATGGGGTGCGATGATCGAGTCTGCTTTGTTGAAAATGTGGTGGGGACAAGGGTCGGTTGGCGATCCTGAGTGGATGGAGTTCATCAGGCGGATGGTGTCTTCGGTGGTGATTGGGTTCCAGGCGTAAAGGTTGTTAGAGTGCGGTGTTGGTTCGGGGATGGGTGAAGTGGGCTGGTCTTCAGACTGGTTTTTGAAGCTGTTATGTATGTCGGCGATTTTGTTGTGGAAGAATGAGGATAGAGAGTCGCAGAGGTCTTGGGAGGGAATGATGTCGTTGGTGCCGGCGGTGGGGTTGGTAAATTCTTTGACGATGTTGAATAGTTCCTTGCTGTTTCGGGCGTTGTTGTCAAGTCGAACCTTGAATGCTGATTTCTTGGTGGATCGGATGAGTTGGTGGTGTTTGCGGGTGGCGTTCTTGAAGGAGGCCAGGTTGTCAGTGGTTGGGTTTTTTTTCCAGGCTTTCTCGAGGGTACGACAGAGCTTCTTGGATTTCTTAAGGTCGTCGTTGAACCATGGGGCTTTTTTGCTACCTTGCTTGATTTGATGGTTTTTTAAGGGTGCTAGTTCGTCGGCGCTGTGGGTGATCCATTGTGTGATGTTGGTGGCTGCTTGGTATGGGTCCGATGATTTGTCAGGAGGGTTTTGGTGAAGCGATGTGAAGAGCTGGTCGGTGGTAATTTTGCTCCAGTTTCTTCTGGGAATAGGTTGTGGGGGGTTGTGGGTCGTGGTCTTTTTTGTAGTTGAAGTGAACGCAGCTGTGGTCCGTCCAATGGAGAGCTGTGGTGTGGTCGAAGGAGATGTGTTTGCTGGAGGTGAAGATAGGGTCGAGCGTGTGTCCGGCAAGGTGGGTGGGGGTGTCAACAAGTTGTTTGAGTCCGAGATTGGCCAGGTTGTCCAGAAGGGTGGTGGTATTGCTGTCGTTTTTCTTTTCCAGGTGGAAGTTGAGGTCTCCCAGTAGGATGTAGTTCTCGGAGAAGAGGGCATGTGGGCTGATGAAGTCAGAGATATCTTCGCTGAATTGTGTGCGGGGTCCTGGTGGTCTGTAGATGAGGGTGCCTCTGAGTGTGGTCTTGGGGTCGGTGTGGATCTGGAAGTGAAGGTGTTCGGCGGTAGCAAGGAAGTCGTCGGAATTGGTCGTGATGCGGATGATGTTTTTATGGATGATGGCGATGCCTCCTCCTGTTTGGTTGATGCGGTCCTTTCGGATGATCTTGTAGCCGTCCGGGATGGCTATGGCGATGTCGGGCGCTGAGGAGGCGTTCATCCAGGTTTCTGTGAGGAAGGCGACGTCCGGAGATGTGGTGTCGAGTAGGTTCCAGAGTTCACTGGAGTGTCTGTGGACCGAGCGGGTGTTGAGCAGGATGCACTTTAGGTGGTTGGTGTTGGAGCTCAGTTTGCAGTTTGTGGATTTGGTGTGGGTTCTGATGCAGTCGAATTTGCAGGGGTGGCAGGTGAAGGGTCCATGGGTGTGTCCTGGGGCAGCTTGGTAGCATTGGGGTGTGCGGCCGGGGTTAAGGGCTGAGAGGGTTGCAGCGTCGTATGTTATGCGGGCGGAATGGATTTTGCGGGGACCAGGGGGTTTGGCGCTGGGCGCGGTCCAGGCGCAGACGGGCTTACCTTTTGCGCACCTTCAGCGCGCATTGTGCGCGACCGCTGCGCGCAAAGGCATCTGTCATATGTGGATAGTGGAGGGGGGAGGGGCGAGGGAGGAGCAGCTGGGAGGCGGGAGCGGGGTGGTGAGCCGGGCAGGGAGGCAACAACAACAACAAAATGGCAGCAAGCCAAAAGCGAAACAGGATTGGGGCACAAACTGAATAAATGCGATGAAAAAGGCAGAGGCACCGGCACAATCAGGCACAAATGAATAATACAGGCAGCACAGCACAATTGAAAAGATCGTGAAAGCGCACTTTGGCAATATAGCGCTACGATCTAATTATAGTGAGCAAACCGGCAATAATAGTTCAGAGAGCAAACTTGCAGTATAGCGCTACGAAATAATTATACAGAGCAATCAGGCAAAAATAGTTGAGAGAGCAAACTTGCAGTATAGCGCTACGATATCAAGTGGCAGGCAGAGCAGGGAGCAGCGTGAGGAGCGACCGCTTCTGATGGGATCAGGACATGCTCATGTTAGTGCTATGAGTTTGGCTGCTTGTGCCAACAGTATCTCTATCTTGTGTGCTTCCAAGGTGTTTGTACCATTTGTGACGTCATAGTCTGCTGCTAGTTCTCCAGTTCGGAGTCTCATGCAAGAACCATCAACAAAAAGTGTCATTTCTGCCTTAGAAAGGGGAGTATCTTGTAAATCTGGTCTGGGTTTGGTCACTAAATCAATTATGTCAATACAATCGTGAAGTTGTTCAGTAGGAGAGGTCAGTGGCAACAGTGTTGCTGGGTTTAAAATGTTTACAACAAGGGGTGGTGAGGGACAGAGTCTCTGAATTAAACAGAATACTCTCACCCAGTCAAGAGATCAGGGCTAGATCCAACACCGTTTTTTAGCTCACTGCACCATCCCAGTTTCAGAACCTGGCTGTATGCAAATTAGTCTGTTCCTGTCCCAGTGCATGATGGGAACAGGGCAAACCAAACTACAAAAGCCAATTCTTACACTGGGAAGGAAACAAGCTACCGGGGACCGGTTTCTGGCATTTCAGCCTCTTCGGCCCGGCTTGCTTGAATCCTGATGATGCAATGAGCAAGGGACTCACATCTGAGCATACCCTTCCACGCTTAGGGTGGACAAAAATATTTACAACAAGGGGTGGTGAGGGACAGAGTCTCTGAATTAAACAGAATACTCTCACCCAGTCAAGAGATCAGGGCTAGATCCAACACCGTTTTTTAGCTCACTGCACCATCCCAGTTTCAGAACCTGGCTGTATGCAAATTAGTCTGTTCCTGTCCCAGTGCATGATGGGAACAGGGCAAACCAAACTACAAAAGCCAATTCTTACACTGGGAAGGAAACAAGCTACCGGGGACCGGTTTCTGGCATTTCAGCCTCTTCGGCCCGGCTTGCTTGAATCCTGATGGTGCAATGAGCAAGGGACTCACATCTGAGCATACCCTTCCACGCTTAGGGTGGACAAAAATATTTACAACAAGGGGTGGTGAGGGACAGAGTCTCTGAATTAAACAGAATACTCTCACCCAGTCAAGAGATCAGGGCTAGATCCAACACCGTTTTTTAGCTCACTGCACCATCCCAGTTTCAGAACCTGGCTGTATGCAAATTAGTCTGTTCCTGTCCCAGTGCATGATGGGAACAGGGCAAACCAAACTACAAAAGCCAATTCTTACACTGGGAAGGAAACAAGCTACCGGGGACCGGTTTCTGGCATTTCAGCCTCTTCGGCCCGGCTTGCTTGAATCCTGATGGTGCAATGAGCAAGGGACTCACATCTGAGCATACCCTTCCACGCTTAGGGTGGACAAAAATATTTACAACAAGGGGTGGTGAGGGACAGAGTCTCTGAATTAAACAGAATACTCTCACCCAGTCAAGAGATCAGGGCTAGATCCAACACCGTTTTTTAGCTCACTGCACCATCCCAGTTTCAGAACCTGGCTGTATGCAAATTAGTCTGTTCCTGTCCCAGTGCATGATGGGAACAGGGCAAACCAAACTACAAAAGCCAATTCTTACACTGGGAAGGAAACAAGCTACCGGGGACCGGTTTCTGGCATTTCAGCCTCTTCGGCCCGGCTTGCTTGAATCCTGATGGTGCAATGAGCAAGGGACTCACATCTGAGCATACCCTTCCACGCTTAGGGTGGACAAAAATATTTACAACAAGGGGTGGTGAGGGACAGAGTCTCTGAATTAAACAGAATACTCTCACCCAGTCAAGAGATCAGGGCTAGATCCAACACCGTTTTTTAGCTCACTGCACCATCCCAGTTTCAGAACCTGGCTGTATGCAAATTAGTCTGTTCCTGTCCCAGTGCATGATGGGAACAGGGCAAACCAAACTACAAAAGCCAATTCTTACACTGGGAAGGAAACAAGCTACCGGGGACCGGTTTCTGGCATTTCAGCCTCTTCGGCCCGGCTTGCTTGAATCCTGATGGTGCAATGAGCAAGGGACTCACATCTGAGCATACCCTTCCACGCTTAGGGTGGACAAAAATATTTACAACAAGGGGTGGTGAGGGACAGAGTCTCTGAATTAAACAGAATACTCTCACCCAGTCAAGAGATCAGGGCTAGATCCAACACCGTTTTTTAGCTCACTGCACCATCCCAGTTTCAGAACCTGGCTGTATGCAAATTAGTCTGTTCCTGTCCCAGTGCATGATGGGAACAGGGCAAACCAAACTACAAAAGCCAATTCTTACACTGGGAAGGAAACAAGCTACCGGGGACCGGTTTCTGGCATTTCAGCCTCTTCGGCCCGGCTTGCTTGAATCCTGATGGTGCAATGAGCAAGGGACTCACATCTGAGCATACCCTTCCACGCTTAGGGTGGACAAAAATATTTACAACAAGGGGTGGTGAGGGACAGAGTCTCTGAATTAAACAGAATACTCTCACCCAGTCAAGAGATCAGGGCTAGATCCAACACCGTTTTTTAGCTCACTGCACCATCCCAGTTTCAGAACCTGGCTGTATGCAAATTAGTCTGTTCCTGTCCCAGTGCATGATGGGAACAGGGCAAACCAAACTACAAAAGCCAATTCTTACACTGGGAAGGAAACAAGCTACCGGGGACCGGTTTCTGGCATTTCAGCCTCTTCGGCCCGGCTTGCTTGAATCCTGATGGTGCAATGAGCAAGGGACTCACATCTGAGCATACCCTTCCACGCTTAGGGTGGACAAAAATATTTACAACAAGGGGTGGTGAGGGACAGAGTCTCTGAATTAAACAGAATACTCTCACCCAGTCAAGAGATCAGGGCTAGATCCAACACCGTTTTTTAGCTCACTGCACCATCCCAGTTTCAGAACCTGGCTGTATGCAAATTAGTCTGTTCCTGTCCCAGTGCATGATGGGAACAGGGCAAACCAAACTACAAAAGCCAATTCTTACACTGGGAAGGAAACAAGCTACCGGGGACCGGTTTCTGGCATTTCAGCCTCTTCGGCCCGGCTTGCTTGAATCCTGATGGTGCAATGAGCAAGGGACTCACATCTGAGCATACCCTTCCACGCTTAGGGTGGACAAAAATATTTACAACAAGGGGTGGTGAGGGACAGAGTCTCTGAATTAAACAGAATACTCTCACCCAGTCAAGAGATCAGGGCTAGATCCAACACCGTTTTTTAGCTCACTGCACCATCCCAGTTTCAGAACCTGGCTGTATGCAAATTAGTCTGTTCCTGTCCCAGTGCATGATGGGAACAGGGCAAACCAAACTACAAAAGCCAATTCTTACACTGGGAAGGAAACAAGCTACCGGGGACCGGTTTCTGGCATTTCAGCCTCTTCGGCCCGGCTTGCTTGAATCCTGATGGTGCAATGAGCATCGTCTAATCTCAATATGTGGCTGAAAAAGCGTCATCTCATATCCGGTGAGTCTGGCTATTGTCAGATGCTGTGTTTGCGTTCTGTTTAGCAGAAGTTCTACAGCGTGTGGGACCTGGACTATCAGATGATTTCCCAATACAATAGCATTGCTTTGTCTAATAGCTTGTGCAGTAGCTGCTACTGATTTTAGACATGCAGGTAATGCTTGTGCTACTGGATCTAATGTACTTGAAAAATAACCACATGGTCTATGTCTGTCTGCTTGAAGTTGGGTCAGGACTGATAGTGCTGTACCTGAGTTTTCTGTTCTTTGGTGTAATCAGGTGTTGCTAACACTGGGGCTTGACACATAGCCTTTTTAAGAGACTGAAAAGCTTGTGTGTGTTCATCTGTCCATGGTAATTGTGGAGTAGCGCCAGCTTCGAATGTTGTCAGCTGCACTAATGGTTTAGAAATGAGTGCAAATTGCGGGATCCACTTTCTACAATATGAGGTGAGACCAACAAAAGCTCGAACTTGTTTCTGTGTTGTTGGTTGTGGTATTTGTTGTATGAGCTGGATGCGTTCCTGTGTAAGCTGCCTACCCTCCTTTGACAGCAAGTGCCCTAAGTATGCCACTTGCTGTAAACAACATTGGAGCTTACCAGGGGAAACTTTATGTCCATTTGCAGCTAGGAATTCTAGTACTAGTAGTGATGCTTCAGCACATGCTGCGTCAGATCTGGCCGTTATGAGGATATCATCAACATATTGTAGTATGGCTGTATCCGTGGGCATTTGAATAGTATCCAATTGTCTTTTCAGCGCTTGGCTATGTACACTTGGATTTTCAGTGAAACCTTGAGGAGCTCTTGTGAATTGGAAACTTTGTCCTTGTAAGGAGAAGCCGAAAAGGTATTGACTGTCTGGGTGAATGGGTATACTGAAGAATGCGTTTTTTAAGTCAATGACAGAAAAATGCGTTGCTTCTGCATCTATGGCTGTGAGTAAAGTGGAGATGTCTGGGACCACAGGGTGTTGTGGAATGACACATTTATTGAGCTCTCTCAAATCCACCACTAGTCTGTAGACAGGTGGTGGTCCTGGTTCCACTTTTTTATGAACTGGTAAAACAGGGGAATTGCAAATGTTCGAAGTTGTTTCTTTAATCACACCTGACTGTATTAGGTCCTGAATAATTAACATTAATGCTTGTTCAGCTTGAGGTGGAATTTTGTATTGTCTTATACGTGGTAGTTGGGCTCCCTCTTTCAGTGTAACCTTGTGAGGTGTTATTTCCAAACATCCTACTGTGGTGGAATCAGTGGCCCAAAGGGTGTGTGGCAAATCTTTCAAACGCTCGTTTAATTCTCTACTTGTGTAGTGGCCCTTAAAATCTCGTAGAAATAATCTGACATCTTTAGGTGAGCAAACAATAACGGCTCCTAATTCTTTCAATGTTTTTATACCAAGTAAATTTTCTGGACATGATTTTGTCAATATAAGATCTGTAGTTGTCGTGAGGGGACCAACCTGCAAGGGCAGTGGTTTTGACGTGGCGTTTGTCACAGGTTGTCCGGAGAAACCCAAAGAAATACTTTTTGAACCCGAGAGAGGAGCCTCTGGGACCTCTTGATGGCTTATTGTTGTTTTACTGGCCCCAGTGTCTAGTAGAAACTTTCTATCCTCCCCAAGAAGTCGGACCTCTATAAATGGGCCTTTCTGATCTACTGGGATGGGGATTAGGGGCAGTTTGTCATCTTCTCTCCCTGGGCAACATCATGAAAAATCTGGGTAGTATTCAGTGTAGTCGCTGTCTATAATGTTCATTTGGGCCATTTGTGTTGTCGGTGGAACTGAAGGTGTTGAACTGCCTTGGGAAACATTCTGTTTTGGCTGATATGGACGAGGCTGTGTCTTACCAGTAGCCAAATTGTGCTTTAAGACAGGGCAGTCTTTAACGAAGTGTCCCGTCTATTTGCAATAATTACAAGTGCTCTTCACGTTTGTCTGGCTACCTGGTGTCTGTTGGCGCTGGGGTGCAGTTTGGGCTACTAATGCTTTCATCTTGGTGTCTTTCATGCGTTTCTTATAATTTCTTCTTCATTCCTAATGCGATTTTGGTGATATTGTAGCATTTGTAACACCTGTGGTGGTGTATGGGCTTGCCAGGTACTTTCTACTTTTAGTACTCTTTCCTTAATAGCTGGCAAGGCGTTGTCTACTAATTTGGAAACAAACAGATGCGGGTAAGCTTCGCTTGTCGGCGTAAGGCCGCTATTTACCGCAAAACATTTTTCAAGTCTGGTGTAATAATCTCCTATGTCTTCACCATGTTTCTGTTTGCAGGAGGAAATGGTATCCCAGTCCTCCTTTTTCACTGTCAGTAACTGTGGTAGCACCTTTAAAATAGTGCCAGGAAGTGCTGCTTTTAGTCTGTCTCCTATACCTTGACCTGCTACTCTAGTATTTTCGTCATTCTGAAGTTCGGTCCATCTAATGTGTTCACCTGCTTCTTCCCAATCTTTTTCTCTTAGTTTGTCATATATACCCGATGGCAACAATAATTTCAGAATTGCTGTGATATCAGAAAGAGTATATGTTCCCATCATTAATACATCTCCTAATTCTTTAAAGAATCCAGCAGGATCTTTTGAGTGGGAGGGAACCATCTCTTTTATCCTTGGTAACTCAAGTTTTGTCAAGGGTACATAATTAAAAACGCATTGTAGCGCGCCATTCGTGTCAGCTTTGGGATGGACCTCTCTCATGGGGAACTGGCGTGGTTGAGGAAGTCTATTAATTGGTCCACAAGTATTATTGAAAGATTTATATTCAGTCGTTTTCTGGTATTTCTGTCTAAAATCTATAAATGTGTTGAGAAAAACTAAACTATTGTGGAGGAACATGTTATCAGCGCAGTCAGACAGAAAATCTTCGAGTCTGGGATCATGCTTAGCCCCTTCGATGCTCATGACGAGCTCAGCTCGTCATGAGGCACAGTGGAGCTGTGCTGATGACGAGCTGAGCTCGTCATGAACAATGGGATTTCCAACAAGTCAGCACCGGAGGAAAATATCTCTAGCAGCGATGGTGTTAAAATGAGTGTCATTGAGTGTGATGAGATGTTGTACCATGTAGAGACTTGCTAATCTTTGATGTGAGCGTGGTAATGCAAGAAAAAGTTGGGCTATGAGATCATTGTCATATATCTTATATTGAGAGACCCATAGGGTCGCTGTTCTGGCTATTTCCTCCTCCTCCGGTGTAAGCGGAGGTTCCTGGTCTAACCAGTAGTCTAATGCATTGGATGTTTTTCAAATAACTCATCTGGTGATGACCGTTCAGAGTGACCTTGGAGGAATGTAGGTGGGGGTGTTCGTGAATTAGGGGCGGGAGAACGAACGGGTAGGACTTTTTCAGTAGGTTCAGTAATTTCCTCCTCAAGTTTCTTATTCTCTTCATTTGTTTGCAAGTTTTGCAGAATACGGGTCCCCTTACGGGTGAACCTGCCTAGTGCATCATTTATAAGTTCTAGACTAGTGTGGTCAGATGCAGAATCTAATAAGTCAAAAAGTGAAACTGTTACATTTCTTTCCTCTGTTTGTATGTGTTTTATGAAACAGCAAAGGAGGAACCTATACATGTGCATTTTTACAGGGTGTGATTTTCTTGTAGTCATAGCGTTAATGGCTTGTGAGTTCTCTCCAGTACGAAGAAACTCAGAGACCGCTTGAAGAAACGTGTCAATTGCTGGTAGATGTCTTATTTGTTCCCAGGAGTCATGAAGTATTTTACTTATTCGGCCCACCTCCCCCGTGTTGCTCGGAGTCGGGCCATAGGGACAGTCGGGAATTGTTTTACCTGGGTCTGGACCTATGGCACCCCCTTCTGGAGTGAGAGGTGGTGTGTTATGTTGTAAAAGGGGTGGCGGAGGCATACGGTGTTGAATTACTGGAACCTCATATGGAGGTGGAGTATCTAAGAGGAAATTGGTGAAAGTATCCTCTGGTGATTGGGCGGTAGGTTGTGTCTTAGGTGGTGCAATGTTAAGGATTTCAGGTGCAGATGGCAATACAGGATAAAAGCCAGTAGAAATGGCTGATTGTTCCCTTTTATTCCTTTCACTAACTACTTCTTTCCCTATTTCTTGTAACTGTTTTTTCTTGGCCTGCTCTGACATTCTCTTACCCTTTTCAACTTTATGCAATTCCTTCTGTTGCCTCCTATGGGCTTCTTTTCTCCATAATTCCACTGAGTCACTTTGTGACTGGCAGACTCCCTTTTTCTTCCACAACTGTTCCTCTAATTTTATAATACATTCCATGTCAAAAGTACCATTTTCAGGCCATCTATATCTGTGTTCTAGGTCTTTAGTATAATCCACCCATAAATCACAATAAATAATTGCACCAGCACCATGTTTTGCATACATGAAGTGTCCTGGAGTATCCCGAGGAGGAAGGGGAATTTCCTTCTCAAGAATACTCCTTTTGATTGGGATCTTACGTATTTTCGAGAAAATAGGCATGATGGCAAGACTTTTCAAAGATTTAGAATTGAGAGAAAAATAAAAATAAACAGAACATATATCTTTACCGTACCCACGAAAGTGGTGAGTCCGTCTTTTATACTAGTTTAGCAGTCCTCACAAAATAAGTGAGAAACCAACAAAAACCTGTATCTTTACCGCACCCACAAAGTGGTGAGTCCGTCTTTTATACTAGTTTAGCAGTCCTCACCAAAGATAGGTGAGAGACCAACAAAAACATGTATCTTTACCGCACCCATAAAAGCTGTGGGTTCGTCTTTATACTTTTCAGCAGTAGTCACTGAAAAAATAACTGGAAGGCCTCTTGAAGATATTGAAATGCGCGCAGCTTCTAAGGTGGGACTCGCAGAACCTCGGACTCGTCTCTTCACAGGTTGGGCTCTGGTTCAGGACGTTCCGCAATTGTCCTCACCGCCTTGTGTGGATGCCGGGCCGCAGTTGGTCCCCCTCTTTGCCTCGAGGGAGTTAGCGGGAATTCCCCGCGTTGTGCACTTTGAAGTCCGTCAAAGGTCAGGAGGGGACAGTACCGGGTCCAATATCGCGGCGCGTGGAGAAAAGGGAACGTCCCTGTTTGGGCGCCAATTAATGTGGTAAATTAATTCAATATTACCTCATCTCATAATTTCTATTCTTAATAATCATATTTTCAGTCAGAGTCCGTGGTGCTCGAGTAAACAAAAGGGTCCAGTAACTCGAGTTAAGGGGAGAGCTCCAGCACCAAGCGGGTACAGGAGAGGTCTGCAGCTTTATTCACACATCAGAATATTTATACAGTTTTCAGTCAATAGGCAAAAGAAGAAAAAAGAAGTGACAAGAAAAAGGGAAGTGACAAGCAGTAATTTCCAACAGATGTGTCAAGGTAGGGGGGTGTCTTGTGTCTCGTGAGAGGGCATGTGATGTGTGGAAATGTATTCTCTTTCAGTTGAAGGCCCTTACTCATTCGGGGGTTTATCTCTGGCTTAGAGTCAAGAACAGGAGCCATCTTGTGTAAAACAGGAACTAACTTGCTGGTTCTGGGAATTGGCTGAACCACAAGAGTCAAAAAGAGGAACTATCTTGTGTAAAACAGAGACCATCTGCTCTCTGGCTTGCAGTCAAGGACAGGAACTATTTCTTAAGACAGGAACTGTCTGCTGGTTCTGGGAATTGGCTGAAACACAGGAAGGGGTGGTGAATGAAGTAAGATGCCAGGTGCAGGGTGTCTTACAGTTAAGAAAACAGGAACTATCTGCTGCTGGTTCCCAGAATTGTCAGAACCACAGAAATGTGTAGTCAATGAACGGGGGTGCCAGAGGCAGGGTGTCTTGCTTGTGGGTCTGAAGACAAAATGGATGTCACACAAAATGGGTGCTTGTCTGAATGAAAAAATGGCTGTCGGGCAGAAACAGGGAAATGATGGGGCACAATTGTCAATTTTATTTTCACAAAGTGTGCACACGAATAGCTATTTATATATAAGGGTACATGAGAATCACTTAGTCAACAGAGTGGGAGGAGTTACATAGTTGCTGACATCAGTTAAAATAGCCTGACAGTTAAGAGTCTGTAACAGGTGCATTCTAGCAGCTACAGCCTTTCTGAGCATGCGCAGTGCTCAGGCTCAGTGCTGAAGGCGTTAACTATAGATGATGACTCAGGCGTAATAGAGAAGCAGGCAACAGCGAAGATGGGGAAGCACATGGCAAACACATGGCTAACTAAGATGGATGCCGCAAGCAAAATGGCTTCAGCTCATGCTAACAGTGATCTCTGCCAAATTTCCACACACGACCCTTTCAGCATTAGCTGAAGACCTCTCTATGACTTGGTAGGAACAAGGAAAACATCCTGCACATTTATTTTCATCATATCACTAACTTCTTGGTCTGATACATTTTGGGCATTTACATCCTTAACATTGCGTTTGGTGGATTTACAAAGTGAGATACAAAAGGAACAAAGCATAGGGCCACATTGTATACATAAACAGCCTGATAGTAGGATCGCAAAGAATATACATAGAACTGTCAATTGTTTCCAGCCCCAGGTAACAAACAGTATCCATAACCAGCCAGTTAAAGTCCATTTTCCTAAACCAGGGTGTATCTCAGCAGCTATCTTATGCAGTTTAGAGATTGCATCAAAAACTGAAGAGGCGTGATCAGGGATGTAAACACAAGAGCTGCTCCCGATGATGCGACATGCCCCACCTCGATCAGCCAACACAACGTTGAGGACCATTCTGTTTTGGAGTGCCACAATCCTTGCAATTTGTAGTTCTTCCGTGATGTTTCCAAGTGCCATAGCTGTTTGGTTGGTTACAGCCTCTACAACACTTGTTAAGCATCTGATTTTCCGGCTGTTTAAGGCAGCAGCAACAAAGAAGAACAATCCCAAATTAAAGTCAACATATTGCTGCGGTGCAGTGTCAGCCTCATCATGATTTATTGTCCTCATATATCGGTTCTTAGAAATGTCATTATACAGTTTATAGTCTTTATGGTAGGATGCAGGAGCTAAAAACACAGGTGGCAATAAAAAGGACACATAGCAAGTTCCTGACCAACCAATGGGTAGATGGTAGTATCCTTAATTCCCACATATAAAGTAGGTATTGTGTGATGACATAAAACTGCTGTTGTTTACCCCTGTAATATTCAACACCAAAGTACAATTGCTTTTCCCCACGGGAATACTTCCAATACTGTTCACACACAGGTCTGCTTGTGCTCTGGTAACAGCTATAACAGGAGGCCCATTACCCTTGACAGTTTGAGTATTTGGGAAAACATAGCGGATGGAGGAGTTTCTTCTGCGATACTCCTCCATTTCCCATACAGTTCCTTTAGCTTGTGGATCTACTTCCTCATCGGGGTAGCACACTTCATTAATATGAAAATTCAGTCTTCATACATCAGCTTAAGTAATATTAGCAACTTCAGATGCCCATAGCAACACAAACCAGGCCCCACAAGATCCATTGTTTGAAAACGGCAGAGGAATGAAAGGTGTTCCTCCCTTTTTCTGAGGAGCTGGCATCATTCCACACATCCAACAGTTAGTAATGTTCGTAGCATTATGGGCGTGGTGCAACATTTGAATGAATGTATTGCTGAAGTAGTACATTCTGTGCTGCTGCTCATGATAGGGAAGGGAGAAGTAATGATGCTCAATGGGAAAGGAGTGGTGACAGCTAGTAGATTTTGAGCAGGAGTTACTCTCTCTATAACCCATGTTATCGTAGTAATGATGATAACAATTGAAGTGAGCCCGACGATAAACATGGCCTTTCTGTCACAAACTTTCGCAGCAGTTGATGTCTTCTCCATAGGCATGTTTATCTCGACATTGAACAACAATACAGATGGAGCTCGAAAGTCCTGGGCTGCCGTTGGTTTCTTCACTGAGAGTTAAGACGGGTGTCACTAAGAAAAAGATCCCCCCCCCCTTCGGCTCAGCTTTTCACTAACCCAGGACAGTTGTACAACCAATCTTTTTCAGCAATACAGTTTCTCTCCGGTCTCGCAGCTGAGATCGAGATGCACCAGGTATTGTGTGGTCCGGGAAGACTTCCTCAGGTTCTTCAGGTGATATGGCTTGGCCTCTCTCTCTGTCGGTGGTCGGTCAGTGCAGCGGGCTCCACCATGGTAGATGGCACTCTCTTGCAGTGGGTGGAGTGAATCCAATTTTTCCTATTGGTCACTCGGACTGCAGTTCTGGTCGCCAAGATCACCTGCTCAGGGCCACGTCTCTTTGGTTCCAGGTTATTCGACCTCTGGAAGACTTTCACCATAACCTGGTCACCAGGCCGTAGATCATGGCCCTCACCCTTCGACCTGTCAGGAAGAGCTTTTTGAACCTGTTGATGAATAGAAAGCAAGCTTCAGTCAACTGATAAAAGTAGTCGCTCATCAGCACATTGAGGTCCATCGTGTATAGGGCATGGCGTAGGAATCCCCCAAATATTCATTGGCCTGCCAAATACTACCTGATAAAATGTGAGGCCAGACCATGTATGTGGCACCAATTTAATAGATAGCAATGCCAAAGGCAGTGCATCAGGCCATTTCAGAGATGTGGAATCCTGTATTTTAGTCAACTTAAGTTTGAGAGTAGTATTGTATCATTCCAGTAACCCTGCTGATTGTGGGTCAAAAGCAGCATGGAACTTCTGCTTGATTCCCAATCCTTTCAAGACATTCTCAACAACTTGCCCAATGAAATGTCACTCCACAAAAGTCGGCAAACGCCGAATCTGGGGAAAAACTCTTTTAGAAGCACCTTTGCTGTAGTAAGAGCTGTATTATCTTTCATAGCATACGCCTCGATCCACTTACTGAAGACACATACCACTACTAGGACATACTTCAGGTTATTACAGTGTTCAAGGTGGATGTAATCCATTTGCAGAACCTCAAAAGGTGCAGTTGGTATGGCAAACCCTCCTGTTGGAGTTCGTGTTCCTTTTCTGAGATTATACTGGAGACAAATCAGACAAGACTGAACTATTTGTTTAGCTGTACCTGCAAACTCTGGATGATCCCACACTTGCATAAGTAGCTTTGCTATTGAGGATGGTCCAACATGTGCCGACCATGTGCCATGTTAATCATGGAGTGTAAGTAGGCTGTGGGCAATCTCCATTTGGTCATGTCTTTATTTCCCCAACAGCCCTCATCATCCAACGTTCCCTCCTTAGACCATTGGTCTAATTCTTCAGCAGAGACAGATCGCTGAATATCCAGCCCCTCTTGCCTGGCATCATGCCAACGTTCAGCCTGTGACTTAACCACGTACATAGATGTAGTGCTTCGCTGCATTGCAGTCCTATGGGCTGTGTTATCTGCGAAAAATTGGTGAAAGTATCCTCTGGTGATTGGGCGGTAGGTTGTGTCTTAGGTGGTGCAATGTTAAGGATTTCAGGTGCAGATGGCAATACAGGATAAAAGCCAGTAGAAATGGCTGATTGTTCCCTTTTATTCCTTTCACTAACTACTTCTTTCCCTATTTCTTGTAACTGTTTTTTCTTGGCCTGCTCTGGCATTCTCTTACCCTTTTCAACTTTATGCAATTCCTTCTGTTGCCTCCTATGGGCTTCTTTTCTCCATAATTCCACTGAGTCACTTTGTGACTGGCAGACTCCCTTTTTCTTCCACAACTGTTCCTCTAATTTTATAATACATTCCATGTCAAAAGTACCATTTTCAGGCCATCTATATCTGTGTTCTAGGTCTTTAGTATAATCCACCCATAAATCACAATAAATAATTGCACCAGCACCATGTTTTGCATACATGAAGTGTCCTGGAGTATCCAGAGGAGGAAGGGGAATTTCCTTCTCAAGAATACTCCTTTTGATTGGGATCTTACGTATTTTCGAGAAAATAGGCATGATGGCAAGACTTTTCAAAGATTTAGAATTGAGAGAAAAATAAAAATAAACAGAACATATATCTTTACCGTACCCACGAAAGTGGTGAGTCCGTCTTTTATACTAGTTTAGCAGTCCTCACAAAATAAGTGAGAAACCAACAAAAACATGTATCTTTACCGCACCCACAAAAGCTGTGGGTTCGTCTTTATACTTTTCAGCAGTAGTCACTGAAAAAATAACTGGAAGGCCTCTTGAAGATATTGAAATGCGCGCAGCTTCTAAGGTGGGACTCGCAGAACCTCGGACTCGTCTCTTCACAGGTTGGGCTCTGGTTCAGGACGTTCCGCAATTGTCCTCACCGCCTTGTGTGGATGCCGGGCCGCAGTTGGTCCCCCTCTTTGCCTCGAGGGAGTTAGCGGGAATTCCCCGCGTTGTGCACTTTGAAGTCCGTCAAAGGTCAGGAGGGGACAGTACCGGGTCCAATATCGCGGCGCGTGGAGAAAAGGGAACGTCCCTGTTTGGGCGCCAATTAATGTGGTAAATTAATTCAATATTACCTCATCTCATAATTTCTATTCTTCATAATCATATTTTCAGTCAGAGTCCGTGGTGCTCGAGTAAACAAAAGGGTCCAGTAACTCGAGTTAAGGGGAGAGCTCCAGCACCAAGCGGGTACAGGAGAGGTCTGAAGCTTTATTCACACATCAGAATATTTATACAGTTTTCAGTCAATAGGCAAAAGAAGAAAAAAGAAGTGACAAGAAAAAGGGAAGTGACAAGCAGTAATTTCCAACAGATGTGTCAAGGTAGGGGGGTGTCTTGTGTCTCGTGAGAGGGCATGTGATGTGTGGAAATGTATTCTCTTTCAGTTGAAGGCCCTTACTCATTCGGGGGTTTATCTCTGGCTTAGAGTCAAGAACAGGAGCCATCTTGTGTAAAACAGGAACTAACTTGCTGGTTCTGGGAATTGGCTGAACCACAAGAGTCAAAAAGAGGAACTATCTTGTGTAAAACAGAGACCATCTGCTCTCTGGCTTGCAGTCAAGGACAGGAACTATTTCTTAAGACAGGAACTGTCTGCTGGTTCTGGGAATTGGCTGAAACACAAGAAGGGGTGGTGAATGAAGTAAGATGCCAGGTGCAGGGTGTCTTACAGTTAAGAAAACAGGAACTATCTGCTGTTGGTTCCCAGAATTGTCAGAACCACAGAAATGTGTAGTCAATGAACGGGGGTGCCAGAGGCAGGGTGTCTTGCTTGTGGGTCTGAAGACAAAATGGATGTCACACAAAATGGGTGCTTGTCTGAATGAAAAAATGGCTGTCGGGCAGAAACAGGGAAATGATGAGGCACAATTGTCAATTTTATTTTCACAAAGTGTGCACACGAATAGCTATTTATATATAAGGGTACATGAGAATCACTTAGTCAACAGAGTGGGAGGAGTTACATAGTTGCTGACATCAGTTAAAATAGCCTGACAGTTAAGTCTGTAACAGGTGCATTCTAGCAGCTACAGCCTTTCTGAGCATGCGCAGTGCTCAGGCTCAGTGCTGAAGGCGTTAACTATAGATGATGACTCAGGCGTAATAGAGAAGCAGGCAACAGCGAAGATGGGGAAGCACATGGCAAACACATGGCTAACTAAGATGGATGCCGCAAGCAAAATGGCTTCAGCTCATGCTAACAGTGATCTCTGCCAAATTTCCACACACGACCCTTTCAGCATTAGCTGAAGACCTCTCTATGACTTGGTAGGAACAAGGAAAACATCCTGCACATTTATTTTCATCATATCACTAACTTCTTGGTCTGATACATTTTGGGCATTTACATCCTTAACATTGCGTTTGGTGGATTTACAAAGTGAGATACAAAAGGAACAAAGCATAGGGCCACATTGTATACATAAACAGCCTGATAGTAGGATCGCAAAGAATATACATAGAACTTGTAGGAAGGTACATCCTGACTATGGTTGCCCCCAACTTTTTGCCCTGTGTTTTAGCTGGTTTTTGACATAGTCGACCTGGGACCCTGCCAATCAGGACCCCAGGCCTACTGCTCTCTCTTTAAAATGGATTCCATGTACCCTAGGTACATTTCCAATTGGTACTGGACCACCTTATCAGACCCCGTAACGCAGGGCATAGGTGTACCCAGGGCCGCCAGGGGCTGCAGCATGTATTGTGCCACCCCTGGCTGGCCTCCTAAATTTGACACAACTGGCTGCATGACAGCTGGGGCAAAGTCGTGTAATCACCCTTTGCTTTAGGTATAGTAGCTCTATATCTAACCATACAATGGACACCCGAGTTCCTATCAGTCACTCCTACGGCAGGCCTTGACAATCCTGAAGGCAGAGTGCGTGGGCTCGTGTGAACTAGGTTCTGGCCCGAGCCGAGCCCGGTTGCAGCTTGCGGAATCAAGACCCAATGGCTGTTCCATGATAACGCGTACCACATCGGTAACTTCGGTGTCGCGTTATCCAGGCATGTCGAGTAAGGTGTCATACGAATCGGGATGCTGCCCCCTCACCAATTCTGGCGACGAGGTTAGCATTCCGCCCTTCTAGAGGGACATGACATGTACGTAACTGTGAACCCCGGTTAAAGTTAACTAAAGCCTCAGCTCCACAAAATGGATGCTGCCACCACAGACACGAGTCTGACCTCCTGCTGCTGGGAGTCCTTCCAGCGAGGAGCGCTTGGACAAAGGGTTTCCTGTCGAGGGCGGTGTTCGCACCGTCCCAGACAGGGTTTGTGTATTCTGGGTAGGTAGGGCTTTTGCGAGAAGGTGACTGCGGAGTGGCACCCCGGTACTCACTACGCATCTGCCGGTCAGAACCAGTTCCAGGGGCGCCAGCCCTGGCCTGGGGAAAGTCCGGCAGGGGAGAGGGGTGTAACTACCCCCCTTCCTGGTCCCACCCTTAGGGCAGGACCTAGTCATGTACCCACCCCTTTCTTTAGAATAAAGGTCGGAGCGGGGACCCTTCCAATTTAGATCATCTTTGAATCAAGAATACTTTCTACGAAAGGACTTCGAGACTCTTCTCAAGATTTCTCCCTTGTGACTAAGGAGTAGTCACCCTGCATCAGCGGGCACCACCTAAGAACTCTGCGGTTTGCTGCAAGTCCTTCCTCAAGGATCCGACGGCCCAGCTCGACGAGAACCGGCTTCCCTGGCACCTCTGACCTCTACCCACGTCATCAGCTCAGCTGTGATCTGTGGGTGCGACGAGACCTCGAGGGACCGGCCATCATCAAAACCTGCACGCTTTCTTAAACAGCACGACCATCGAAGTAATTCCCTGGTGAGTGCTCCGGGGTCCGAGAAGCCCCGACCCTGAGCCGCTCCAGCACCGAAGTGCAGTCTCCCAGCATCTCCACGATCTGCGTGGGGCCCTTCTGCTCGCTGCTCAGCACGTTGTCTGGTCACTAGCCGCTGGCTTGTGCCCTTCTGTGACGACATCCGACAATCAACACTGCTAGTCTGGTTGCTCCAGACTGGCCCTTGCTTCCATCTTTGAGAGAAGCACCCCGGACCCTCCTGGTCCACTCAAGACGCCATCTTAGGCCCACCACGTGGCCCTGAGATCTGCCAAGGCTTGTTGCCCCAATCCTGGGCCCAGCGACGCCGACAGCATCATCCTTCGTGGGACAGCTCGCACCTCCATCCTGGTCGCCGACAACGCCTCCTGGTCCGTGAGACTGCAGAGCCTAGCGTCGCCCACTCACCTGGTCGAGGTGACGGCCAACCGGTGCCCTCCTGGTACCCTCTGACTACTGGCTGCTAGTACGAACTTGGTCCCCTCTGCTTTCAGGTATCAACGATCTCTGATCCAGGCTTGGATCTCTACGAACTATTCATCACTGGTCGCCGGCCAGCAACTCTTTTTCTTCCGGCTCCTGGCTCGTCAGCGAAGACCCCGACGCCTGTAAGACTTGTGCAGCCGCAGCCCTCGTGGCTAGGTAACTCGGCATTTCGGTGCCTGCATAGCCTCTTTACTCTAGGGTCCTGAGTCCCTCGCTTCCGACTTGCCTTATCGGGTCCGCCCGAGACCTTAAACTTTCCTTGTCCTCGGACACTTGTTTTAATTGTGCACTTGAAGTATTTTCCTAAGAGATTTGGTTTGTGCTTAGTACCCTGTCCTCATAAAGAGTACAGGGCTGTTGTGATTCTTAATAAATATCCTGTTTATTTTCATAACACTTGTGTGGTGTCCTTTCACTTGGTGTTCAAGGGGTACATGTGTGGTAAACAGCTGGCTTAACACGCCCTCTCGAGTCTTTAGCCTTAGACTGCTCGTATCCACGCTACTAGGATAGCTGGTCTTTAGGTTGACTTACAACCAATCATCATAAGGGTCGTTGGAACGATACATAGCGGTCGCTAGAATAGCGAACGTTGCATATCGGGCCAACTTCTCACATTGGTGAGCAGCGGTTGGGATTTGAGCTTGCTGTTGTTTTACCACACGTATCCTAAGAATATCTTGTTGAAAGATCACACAAGTACTGTTAGTACATATAACTAAAGCTTAGAATACTATGAGTTCTACTGAACCAGCTGTTGCAGCTCCTCAAGGCTTAGCACACCTTGGCTGCAACTCTTAGCAAGGGAACAGTAGGTAAACACATAGTGTAGGTAGGTGCATCACTTACACCACACTAGAAACAGTATGTCGGACAAAGGAGGAAACTCTGAGTCTCCCCTTGTGTCAGTTGACCCTCCACAGGTCATCCCTTCGAGATATACTGTGCTGAGCTTCAAGGAGTTAAGACAAGTGTGTCACTCCAGGAAGATCAAGCAGGGGTCTAACCCCACAACGTCCTTTCTGATTGGTCTCTTGGAGACTTATGATGCCAGAAAAGCTGAGACCCTTCCCAGCTCTTCTAATCCAGAAGGAGACATGCCTCCCCTCGAGGGAACCAGAGGCGATCCTGACCTCATCCACCTCTCAACTGAGACTGACGAGGTAGAGGACGATGAGAATGAGGATCCCTCTGGGGATGAGGCAGATAAGGGACAGGTAGAAGTCGTAAGACTAAGCAGGTCCAACTTAAGCAAACATGACAGTGGTACTGGGGGACCCCTGGGGCCACTATCAGGTCAGCTTAACATTGGGAATGGACGAGCCAGATCTCTGTCAAGAGACTCTGGCAGATCCCTTCAAACCAATGGCTCTCACAACTCTTCTCAAAGAGGGATGACGTCCCCTCAGAGGAGAGTGTACGAAGCTAAAGAAAGGGCAGCTAATCTGAGGATTGAAAGGGAAGAACTTGCCCTGGCCAAAGAGAGGCTTGCCTTTGCTAGAGAGCAACAGTTAAGTGGGGCAGTCCCCACTGGTGGCAGCATTGTACCTAGCAATAGGGAAAGGAGTTTTGATACGAAAAACCTTGGTAAGATAGTGCCCCCCTTTAAACAAGGGGACGACATCCACAAATGGATTACTGCTTTGGAGAGGGCCTGCACTGTGCAGGGTGTTCCCCAGAGTCAGTGGGCAGCTATCTTGTGGCTCTCCTTTGATGGTAAAGGTAGAGATAAGCTCCTCACCACAAGGGTGGAGGATGCTAACAATTACCAAATCTTGAAGAATACACTGGTTGATGGGTTTGGTTTAACCACTGAACAATACAGGATGCTGTTCAGAGACACCCAGAAAACTCAGTCTCAAGATTGGACTGACTTTGTTGATTGTGCCACTAAGGCTTTTGAAGGCTGGCTACTGGGTAGTAAGGTTACTGATTTTAAAGGATTGTATAATCTAATTATGAGGGAGCAAATCTTAAATAATTGTCAGAACCAGCTATTACATCAGCACCTGGTAGACTCTGAGTTGACCTATCCACAGGAATTGGGTAAGAGGGCAGACAAATGGGTCAGAACCAGGGTTAGGCCTAAAAACCAGGGTGGTGACCAGAAAAAGGAATCAACCAAGCCTCAAGAGAAGGGTGGGGATAAATCCACAGAGAAGACTTCCCAAGGGCCCCAAAACTCCAACAAGGGTGGTGGGTCCCAGAACACTCCTTCAGAACAGAAGAAACCTTATTGCCATACCTGTAAACAGGTGGGCCATTACAAAAGTGATGCCAAGTGCCCTAAAAATAGCAATAAGGAAAACATACCCCCAAATAACACTCCCAGACCTCCTGTTACCACTAGTGGTAATCCCCCAGGTGGTGGGAGTGCCCCCAAGAATGTGGTGGGCATTACTTTGGGCAATCAGGAGGACTATGGCCTAGCCAGGTTCCCTGACCACACTCTTGTCTGTGAGACTGGCATGGGGTTTGCCAACTTCACTACTGGACCCCACATTTTGGGAAAGTATAGACAAGAAGTTTTAGTGAATGGTCAGAAAGTTGAGGCATTCAGAGACACAGGGGCCAGCCTCACCATGGTGAGTGACCATCTGGTCCCCTCTGCTCAACTGACCCCTGGTTTTACTTATCAGGTGACAGATATTCATGGAGTGAAGAGAAGGCATCCCATGGCAGTAGTCAAGCTCAGTTGGGGTAATGTCACAGGGCCCATGAGAGTGGCAGTGACAGATAACCTACCTGTAGATTGCTTACTGGGGAATGACCTGGAACTCTCAGCATGGGCTGAGGTGGAGCAAGAAACTCACTCCAGAATGATAGGCCTATCCAGACAGGTTAGTGGGGCAGTAATAGCTACAGCCCCAGTCCAAGCACCATTCCTCCCTGAAAAGGTTGGAAGGGCAGTGGTAGCCACTGCCCAGGCTCAGACAGACTTTCCAGAACAGGATAGGAGGGCTGTGACAGACACAGCCCAAACACAAACTGAGTGCCCTCCTGAAAAGGTTGGCAAGGTTGAAATGGTCTCAGCCTCTACTCAGACAGATAGTGAGGTTGTGAAGCCTGAAACAATGGATCACTCCACTCAAACAGAGAGCATTGAGGAGGAAGAAGAGTCTTCCCCCTCCCAGACACTAGGTGAGAGCCAGCCTCCTCAGGGAACTGACTCTACCCCTGTTGAAGGAACTGCCCCAGAGGTAGTCAGGCCTAGCCTGGCAGAGCCCCTGATGACAGTGGACCCTTCCCAGGTGGGACCCAGTCTGGAGCAGGTAACCTGCACCTCTCTACCCTGCCTCAGTCAGCCCAGGGCTGAAGAGATCAGGGAGGCCAGTGGTGGACTCAAAAGGGCCCCCTGTCCAAAAGAACCCCTTAATCAGCAGATTAGGATCACTGAAGCTGATAAACCTAGCCAAGTGAAAATAAGTCAGACTCCTGAGGGATCCCCCTTAAAAGTAGTTAGGGAACTCCCACAGCTGGACTCTGTCGAGTGTCACAGCGTGAGAGCGCCCCGCCCCGCCTGCCTGAACGCCCGTCCGCCCATTCGTCTTGCGTGCTGTGGGATCGTCATTCAGACGTTGTGGGAGAAGAAGGAGAAGCGTCGGAAAGAGCCTCCCTCTCGTAGCGTATCTGGCGCGCCGGTGTTTGTATCGGCGTTTGCACCCACACCGACGAGTTCAGAACCAGAAGCGGCAAAAGCGGTAAAAACCGCGAAAAACGCGAGGACTGCAAGCCGCGCCGGCGGAGACGCATTGTGCTGCTAAAAACAAAGCATACAGCGACTGGAAAGTGATTTAAAGCGATTGGAAGTGATTGAAGGGAGAAGGCACGGAGGCGAGGGCGCGGAGGCAGAGACCTCGCACGCTAGGCACAAGACAGAGGTAAGTGAAGTTAAAGTAAGAAGTAAGGAGAGAGTAAAAGCTGGTTGTGCCCAGGTCCCCTGGGACTGTATAACAAACGCACGTGAGCTCAGGACCCCTGGACTGTATAGCAAACGGTGGTAACTACGACTTTCCAACCTTGCAATCCCCGCATTCAAATTATTAAAACTGAATTTTGCATATTGAGCTACTGGAAGCGTGGAGTGTGGAGCTGGGGACTTGGTTCAATTGTCCAGCTGCTGGCTCCTCTTTCATTAAATAGAGCTAGTAATTTCCACAGGAGGAGGAGTTGGTGGAGTTTGTCATATCGGCAACTACAGAGATGGCCCCCAAAAAAATGAAAACAACTGAGGGTCGCAAACTGAGGACAAGATCAAACTCCGCAAATGTAGAGAAAGTGGGCTCCTCGGAGAGGAGCAAGGGGAGCCCAGAGACTACACCTGTGAAAACAAGAAGGAAAGGTGTGAAAAAGAATATAGTGGCTACAAAGAACTTAGGTTGCGCTACATCAAATTCAATGAAGGAGTTTGTGGGGAAACATTTTAAAAAAGTATTCACACCTGTCAAAGATAAAGAAATTATGTCCATCGAGTCAGTATCTTATAATGAGAACTTTGAGAGAGAAGAGATCGGGTATACCTCCCTACCCTTGGAAGTACATATATCCGATTCCCTAAATATGGTCAACCAGTCGTTACAGCTACTATCGGACAATAGGGGTTTAGCGTCTCCAAGGCTGTCATCATCTCCACGAGATCTTTTCGGTAGTGACTTGGAAAGAAGAACCCAAGTTAGCCCGAACACTCAGGAGGATTTAGGAAGAGAAAAAGAAATGGCCATGAGTGGTAAGCTGCATCAAAGAAGAAGCGAAAATAAAAGCTCTCCCGATCTTCGTGATGATAGTACAGACCAATATGGGGAACTGAATTTAACTCCAGAGATAAATCGGGATCTCTCTGCTATGTCTGCAACCTCAATGTTGGATCTAATGCTAATGCTACAAAAAACTCTCCAAGGTCTTTTAGAAGTGACTCTGTCTAATAATGTAATCTTGAAAACTCAAAAAATGTATTTAGCTAAAATAGAGGGGGAGCTACAGGGAATCAGATCCCACATGCCAGATATGGTAAGGCAGATCCCTGATCCGGACCCTGTGCCTGAAGTGCGGGCAGAGGCGCAGGTGGAAATTGTTGAGCAAATTAAAGAAAGACACGAGGTATACATCTCAAAGTGGCCAATGAGGATAATAAGAAGAGGGGAGATGGCTAGACGTGGGAAAATAACAGGAGCAGGAGGGGCAGGTAGGAGATCACTAGGGAATGGGAGGGAAATTCCAGAGAAACGGTTAAGGGTGGAAAAGGAAGTTGGTGAAAAGGGGAATAAAATAAAGGGACCCAAACCCGGTACGAGTACAATAAAGAAGAGAACCCTAAAAAAACAGGAAAAAAATGTGTGCCCTCCTAATATTCCAGCACCTCAGACGAAACAAGCTAATAAGAAAATTACAACACAGACCAAAGAGGCCGGGAGACAGTTAGGAGGGAATCTGCAGTCATGGGTCACCCGGGAGGTGCGAGCCATCAGGCCTAATATTCAAACATACAAGGCAAATAGAACAGAATCTCTGATTCCAAACAGGATAATGAAAGAGGGGAGTGAGGATATGAGGCTATACCTAGAACCAATACCTTTAAGGAAAGGGGGTAAGAAATTAGAAAAAAGATTGCCCCTTAATAGGTCACAACTTCTGCAGGGCTTTGCCAAATGCCATAATCTGAAAGCTATAGGATCGAATGACCTCAGACAAGTGGGCTTCAGCCAAACAAAAGAAGGGAAAGAGGTCACTAAAATTATGCTGTATTCAAAACTGGTAAAAAATATGATTAAGAAAGCAGCAAATGACCTACAGAATGAGGGAATTCGACTACTAACCGAAGAGGAGGTATTGGGAGAAATAGAAGGAATTGGATGGCAAGGAAATAACTTCCTAAGATGCCACGCAGGGTTGGGAAAGAGGCAGGTAAGGATGAGGGACCCAGAAGAAGATGATGAAACCTCCCTGGGTAATATACAAATAGTAGCAAATAACTCAAACTTAGAAAATTGGTGGGGAAATTGGAGCAGGGTTACGGCCCAGGCGGGTCCCTCATCCAGAGCTTTTGAAGGGCAGGGGGAGGAAGGATGGCTAGAAGATATGGAATAGGTAGAGGATATGCCACATAGCATAAGACTGGCCTCCTGGAACATAAACGGCCTAGGAGATGAAGTTAAACAAAAAAACATAAAGGCATTAGGTGAAAACACAGAGATTATATGTATCCAGGAGACCTGGCTATGTGGCAGAATCCCGACAATCGATGGCTTCGTCCAGCTAAACCGATCGGCAAAGAAACAGAGATTTGGCCGTCCAGCTGGGGGAATAATGACCTTGGTGTCAACAAAAATTGTGAGAAAGGTGACAGAAATTACTGTAAAATGTAAATGGCTACTGGTCTGTAGAATAACGTTATCAGGTTGTATGAAAAAGAATAGGATATTGCTAATAAATGTTTATATGCAATGGGATACTGTAGAGGAATATGCTGGGGAAATGGGGTTATTTAAAGAAGATATAGATACGATCTGCGAAAAGTATGGTGTGGATGTGATCATGTTAATGGGAGATTTTAATCATAAAATGCATCCCAAAAATGTAGACTGCTGGTTTCAAGAATTACTAGAGGCCTACGAGATACCGCAAGCTATTTTTCCAGATTGTATAACAAGTGCTAAGGATACCCAGTTGGGAAACTTTTTGGGAACAAAAAATCTTTTCTGTCTAAATGGAAGATTCCCCTTAGACTGTCCAGCAAAAAAAACGTTTAAAGTGGGCACTCAAAATTGTCCAATTGATTATGTATTTGTGTCCCCTTGGAGTTTCCAACTAATAACAGGGTTTATGATCCTGAACAGAGAAGGAAGTGACCATAATATTGTAGTCCTGGAGTTTCCAAATGTACAATTAGAACCTTGTACCCAAGTTATGGAACAAAGGATGGATTACCCTAAGCGACGTACAACCAGGTTAACGGAAGAATATATGGCCAAATTAGTGCAACTACAACAGAATTTAGATCTGGATGCAGTAAACGGCCAGGGCCTGGACTGGTACGTAGGGAAAATTGAGGAGATAGTCCAAATCCTCAGCGAAGGATTGAGATCCGGCAAAAAAAATCCTAAAGGAAACAGTTTAAAGGTGGAGAAACAAGGAGGTTGGTTTACAAGGGAATGTCGAGAAAAGAAAAGAGAATTGAGGAGAATGGTACGCCGTAAACTGTTAAAAGGTGGGCAGGGAAGTGGAAATACATTAGTATCCCTAAAAAGAGAATATAACATGTTAATCAGGAAGACAAAAAGGGAATTTAAAGAAAGTTGTTGGCGAAAGTTATTAGAGGCCATCGAGTCAAAGAACTTACGCCAGTTCTGGAAACTAGTTCATTCAGCAGCAGATCATCAGCCGGCTGGAATGAACTGCGTTGTGGAGGAAGCAGCCTGGGAGAAATACTTACAGGATTTATATAAACCTGGGAGTTACCGGGAAGAGCATCGGCACACAGATTGGAGCGGTCTGGTAGCCGATATAAAACTTGACTTCACGGTCTCTATAGTTAAAAAAACGATAAAGGGCCTGAAATTAACAAGGGCAGCAGGCCCCGACAACCTCCCGGCACTGATAATTAAAACCCAAACAGACTGGTGGGCGGAATTTTTTGCTAATATGTTCCGAGTAATTTTAGACACTGGAAGGTTCCCTGATAATTGGAAAGGGGCTATAATAAGGCCCATACATAAAAAAGGTGATAAGCACACCCCAAAAAACTACAGGTTAATTAACCTGTTAGATATTGGGGAGAAGATATTTACTAAGATAGTGCTGGCCAAACTAAAGACTTGGGTAGAAGGGAACTCAATTGTCCCGGTAGAACAGGGGGGATTCAAAGAAGGGCACTCCACGGTGGACCACTGTTATGCCCTGTGGGCACTTGCCCGTAAGTCGACGGAACAAACGGGGAACATGTTCTGTTGTTTCGTCGACTTTCGGGCAGCCTTTGACTTGGTGGACCGTGGGAAGCTATGGGAGTGCCTGACTAAATATGAAATCCCAGTGGGTCTACTAGCAATCCTAAAAGAACTGCACAGAGAGAACTGGGCTCAAGTAATTAAAGATACTCAAGGGGGACTGACAAAGAAAATAGATATAGCAAACGGGCTAAGACAGGGTTGTGTCCTGGCCCCACTCCTCTTTTCCATTTTTTTAGCAGATCTGCCAGCAGCACTGGAAGTCGAAAGAAGTGCTAGTCCAAGAATGAGTGGCGGGAAGGTGGCAAGCCTGCTGTACGCGGACGACCTAGTAATTATTGACCAAACAGAGCTAGGGCTACAGAGAAAATTAAATGTATTTAGTGACTACTGCAAGGCTAAACTTTTAGTAGTAAATATGGATAAAACAAAAATTCTATGTTTTGGTAAAAGGTCTAAAAGTTTTAGCTGGTACCTAGGCAAAACAAAATTGGAAACTGTAAAGGAATATAAATACCTAGGCCTATGGTTTGAAAGCTCCTTAAAATGGGATATACATATTGAAGCCCAAATGGCAAAAGCATCATCCTCTATTTGTGGGTTGAAAAAATTTAATAGAGATTATGGGGACCGGTCGCATAAACCCATGTTAAAGGCTTATGAAGCAATGATCCCTCCCCAAGTATTGTATGGGGTGGAAGTTCTCCACTTCAGTGGCAAAGTGGGCTGGGATCGAGACGAAGGTAAGGTGTTGAAAATGCTTCTGTCCTTGCCAAAGTCAGCGATGATTCAGGCAATTAGATTAGAGACCGGAACAATAGCATGGAACATTCAGGCCAAAATGGCAGTGGCAAGGTTCTGGAAACGACAATTACTAGAGGAAACCCAGAAGGTGTCCCTTTGGTGCAGTAATGAAATCCGGCATAGCAACCTAAAATGGGCAGCGGAGGCAAAAAGGAAAATAAAGGAGGTATCCGGTAGTTTAAAGGTGAGAGTCAACCAGAATCCTGTAGAAATTGCATTCACCAAGGGCCTACTTAGAGCACAAGGAAGGGAGCTATCAAGAAACCAGGACATAAAATATTTGAGAAAGAAAAAGTCGGTCCAATGTATGTTAGAAGCATGGGAAAATGATGCATGGTATCCATACTTAGAAACCCTGCCGAACTACGGATTGAGGTGGGAAATTTTAAAAATCCGAATTGGAATTAACCCTTGGCTATTGGAGGGGAGATTAAAGGCAGAAATGCTATATCCTGACGGTCGATGTAAGTGTGGACTGGAGATGAAGTGTGATATCATGCACACACTGTTAGATTGCCTTACAAGTTTAGAAGTGAGAAAGCAGTTTTTACGGCCATTATTTATAAAATATGGCATAAATTCACGAGGGCAAGCTGCTATTCTACTGATAAAAATGGAAAAATTGGATACTGCAATTGCACTAGGGAATTATCTGAGAGGTGTAAATCGTTTGGCCAGGGAAAAACTCAAAAAAGTATTGTGATTCATTCTTTACCTACTTTTGCAGGACATAATGGGAAAGACCGATGTATGTTTAGTTTAAATGGTTTTAACTTTTGTAAAATAATAATGATGTATGTAAAGGGCTTTTTAAAGATTGTAATGATTATTTTATTAAGTTAAGATGTTTTTAACATTTTTTTTACTGATCCTTTTTTAAATTGGAAATACTGAAAAATATGAGCCAATGGTATCTTATGGCTTGCTATAAATGTATAAGTAGAGCAGCTCAGAAAAGTAACTGTGGGTTTTTAGAGACCATTACGCATCAATTGTTATTGTTGGGATTGCAATGTTTTTATAATTTTTATGAACTCGAAGTTTAGAGACCATGGTCTAAATAAACAGATTTCTCTCTCTCTCACAGCTGGACACTGTTAGGCACAGCCAAACATGGGGCCTAAAAACCCCAGACCTGACCTGTCCCTCCAGTAAGCCAAACAGAGGGACTCAGCCTCCAGCTTTAGGTAGCCAGAGGCTGACCCTGAGAGCTCAGTGCCTCTCAGCTAAAGAAAGAAAGGCACACATGATGAATGGTGATTGGAGGAAGTTGAGCCCAAAGGTAGAGAAGCCTCACTTCAGTACTCCATCCCAGCATCAGCCTTCTTCTTTCCCAAGACACACCAGAGACAGAGATTCCCTATGGTGGAGACCCTCAGATACCCTTAGGGTGAGGGGTTGCCTAGTGGACCATGACACAGGGGGAAACCAAGCCAGAGCTGGTCCTTCCTTATATGGCCACTTAGGTAATAGAGGCTTACCTGGACAAGGATAGCCTTATCGCCTTTCGTTTGGGGGGGGGGGTTGTGTAGGAAGGTACATCCTGACTATGGTTGCCCCCAACTGTTTGCCCTGTGTTTTAGCTGGTTTTTGACATAGTCGACCTGGGACCCTGCCAATCAGGACCCCAGGCCTACTGCTCTCTCTTTAAAATGGATTCCATGTACCCTAGGTACATTTCCAATTGGTACTGGACCACCTTATCAGACCCCGTAACGCAGGGCATAGGTGTACCCAGGGCCGCCAGGGGCTGCAGCATGTATTGTGCCACCCCTGGCTGGCCTCCTAAATTTGACACAACTGGCTGCATGACAGCTGGGGCAAAGTCGTGTAATCACCCTTTGCTTTAGGTATAGTAGCTCTATATCTAACCATACAATGGACACCCGAGTTCCTATCAGTCACTCCTACGGCAGGCCTTGACAATCCTGAAGGCAGAGTGCGTGGGCTCGTGTGAACTAGGTTCTGGCCCGAGCCGAGCCCGTTGCAGCTTGCGGAATCAAGACCCAATGGCTGTTCCATGATAACGCGTACCACATCGGTAACTTCGGTGTCGCGTTATCCAGGCATGTCGAGTAAGGTGTCATACGAATCGGGATGCTGCCCCCTCACCAATTCTGGCGACGAGGTTAGCATTCCGCCCTTCTAGAGGGACACGACATGTACGTAACTGTGAACCCCGGTTAAAGTTAACTAAAGCCTCAGCTCCACAAAATGGATGCTGCCACCACAGACACGAGTCTGACCTCCTGCTGCTGGGAGTCCTTCCAGCGAGGAGCGCTTGGACAAAGGGTTTCCTGTCGAGGGCGGTGTTCGCACCGTCCCAGACAGGGTTTGTGTATTCTGGGTAGGTAGGGCTTTTGCGAGAAGGTGACTGCGGAGTGGCACCCCGGTGCTCACTACGCATCTGCCGGTCAGAACCAGTTCCAGGGGCGCCAGCCCTGGCCTGGGGAAAGTCCGGCAGGGGAGAGGGGTGTAACTACCCCCCTTCCTGGTCCCACCCTTAGGGCAGGACCTAGTCATGTACCCACCCCTTTCTTTAGAATAAAGGTCGGAGCGGGGACCCTTCCAATTTAGATCATCTTTGAATCAAGAATACTTTCTACGAAAGGACTTCGAGACTCTTCTCAAGATTTCTCCCTTGTGACTAAGGAGTAGTCACCCTGCATCAGCGGGCACCACCTAAGAACTCTGCGGTTTGCTGCAAGTCCTTCCTCAAGGATCCGACGGCCCAGCTCGACGAGAACCGGCTTCCCTGGCACCTCTGACCTCTACCCACGTCATCAGCTCAGCTGTGATCTGTGGGTGCGACGAGACCTCGAGGGACCGGCCATCATCAAAACCTGCACGCTTTCTTAAACAGCACGACCATCGAAGTAATTCCCTGGTGAGTGCTCCGGGGTCCGAGAAGCCCCGACCCTGAGCCGCTCCAGCACCGAAGTGCAGTCTCCCAGCATCTCCACGATCTGCGTGGGGCCCTTCTGCTCGCTGCTCAGCACGTTGTCTGGTCACTAGCCGCTGGCTTGTGCCCTTCTGTGACGACATCCGACAATCAACACTGCTAGTCTGGTTGCTCCAGACTGGCCCTTGCTTCCATCTTTGAGAGAAGCACCCCGGACCCTCCTGGTCCACTCAAGACGCCATCTTAGGCCCACCACGTGGCCCTGAGATCTGCCAAGGCTTGTTGCCCCAATCCTGGGCCCAGCGACGCCGACAGCATCATCCTTCGTGGGACAGCTCGCACCTCCATCCTGGTCGCCGACAACGCCTCCTGGTCCGTGAGACTGCAGAGCCTAGCGTCGCCCACTCACCTGGTCGAGGTGACGGCCAACCGGTGCCCTCCTGGTACCCTCTGACTACTGGCTGCTAGTACGAACTTGGTCCCCTCTGCTTTCAGGTATCAACGATCTCTGATCCAGGCTTGGATCTCTACGAACTATTCATCACTGGTCGCCGGCCAGCAACTCTTTTTCTTCCGGCTCCTGGCTCGTCAGCGAAGACCCCGACGCCTGTAAGACTTGTGCAGCCGCAGCCCTCGTGGCTAGGTAACTCGGCATTTCGGTGCCTGCATAGCCTCTTTACTCTAGGGTCCTGAGTCCCTCGCTTCCGACTTGCCTTATCGGGTCCGCCCGAGACCTTAAACTTTCCGTGTCCTCTGACACTTGTTTTAATTGTGCACTTGAAGTATTTTCCTAAGAGATTTGGTTTGTGCTTAGTACCCTGTCCTCATAAAGAGTACAGGGCTGTTGTGATTCTTAATAAATATCCTGTTTATTTTCATAACACTTGTGTGGTGTCCTTTCACTTGGTGTTCAAGGGGTACATGTGTGGTAAACAGCTGGCTTAACACGCCCTCTCGAGTCTTTAGCCTTAGACTGCTCGTATCCACGCTACTAGGATAGCTGGTCTTTAGGTTGACTTACAACCAATCATCATAAGGGTCGTTGGAACGATACATAGCGGTCGCTAGAATAGCGAACGTTGCATATCGGGCCAACTTCTCACAGAACTGTCAACTGTTTCCAGCCCCAGGTAACAAACAGTATCCATAACCAGCCAGTTAAAGTCCATTTTCCTAAACCAGGGTGTATCTCAGCAGCTATCTTATGCAGTTTAGAGATTGCATCAAAAACTGAAGAGGCGTGATCAGGGATGTAAAGACAAGAGCTGCTCCCGATGATGCGACATGCACCACCTCGATCAGCCAACACAACGTTGAGGACCATTCTGTTTTGGAGTGCCACAATCCTTGCAATTTGTAGTTATTCCGTGATGTTTCCAAGTGCCATAGCTGTTTGGTTGGTTACAGCCTCTACAACACTTGTTAAGCATCTGATTTTCCGGCTGTTTAAGGCAGCAGCAACAAAGAAGAACAATCCCAAATTAAAGTCAACATATTGCTGCGGTGCAGTGTCAGCCTCATCATGATTTATTGTCCTCATATATCGGTTCTTAGAAATGTCATTATACAGTTTATAGTCTTTATGGTAGGATGCAGGAGCTAAAAACACAGGTGGCAATAAAAAGGACACATAGCAAGTTCCTGACCAACCAATGGGTAGATGGTAGTATCCTTAATTCCCACATATAAAGTAGGTATTGTGTGATGACATAAAACTGCTGTTGTTTACCCCTGTAATATTCAACACCAAAGTACAATTGCTTTTCCCCATGGGAATACTTCCAATACTGTTCACACACAGGTCTGCTTGTGCTCTGATAACAGCTATAACAGGAGGCCCATTACCCTTGACAGTTTGAGTATTTGGGAAAACATAGCGGATGGAGGAGTTTCTTCTGCGATACTCCTCCATTTCCCATACAGTTCCTTTAGCTTGTGGATCTACTTCCTCATCAGGGTAGCACACTTCATTAATATGAAAATTCAGTCTTCATACATCAGCTTAACTAATATTAGCAACTTCAGATGCCCATAGCAACACAAACCAGGCCCCACAAGATCCATTGTTTGAAAACGGCAGAGGAATGAAAGGTGTTCCTCCCTTTTTCTGAGGAGCTGGCATCATTCCACACATCCAACAGTTAGTAATGTTCGTAGCATTATGGGCGTGGTGCAACATTTGAATGAATGTATTGCTGAAGTAGTACATTCTGTGCTGCTGCTCATGATAGGGAAGGGAGAAGTAATGATGCTCAATGGGAAAGGAGTGGTGACAGCTAGTAGATTTTGAGCAGGAGTTACTCTCTCTATAACCCATGTTATCGTAGCAATGATGATAACAATTGAAGTGAGCCCGACGATAAACATGGCCTTTCTGTCACAAACTTTCGCAGCAGTTGATGTCTTCTCCATAGGCATGTTTATCTCGACATTGAACAACAATACAGATGGAGCTCGAAAGTCCTGGGCTGCCGTTGGTTTCTTCACTGAGAGTTAAGACGGGTGTCACTAAGAAAAAGATCCCCCCCCCCCTTCGGCTCAGCTTTTCACTAATCCAGGACAGTTGTACAACCAATCTTTTTCAGCAATACAGTTTCTCTCCGGTCTCGCAGCTGAGATCGAGATGCACCAGGTATTGTGTGGTCCGGGAAGACTTCCTCAGGTTCTTCAGGTGATATGGCTTGGCCTCTCTCTCTGTCGGTGGTCGGTCAGTGCAGCGGGCTCCACCATGGTAGATGGCACTCTCTTGCAGTGGGTGGAGTGAATCCAATTTTTCCTATTGGTCACTCGGACTGCAATTCTGGTCGCCAAGATCACCTGCTCAGGGCCACGTCTCCTTGGTTCCAGGTTATTCGACCTCTGGAAGACTTTCACCATAACCTGGTCACCAGGCCGTAGATCATGGCCCTCACCCTTCGACCTGTCAGGAAGAGCTTTTTGAACCTGTTGATGAATAGAAAGCAAGCTTCAGTCAACTGATAAAAGTAGTCGCTCATCAGCACATTGAGGTCCATCGTGTATAGGGCATGGCGTAGGAATCCCCCAAATATTCATTGGCCTGCCAAATACTACCTGATAAAATGTGAGGCCAGACCATGTATGTGGCACCAATTTAATAGATAGCAATGCCAAAGGCAGTGCATCAGGCCATTTCAGAGATGTGGAATCCTGTATTTTAGTCAACTTAAGTTTGAGAGTAGTATTGTATCATTCCAGTAACCCTGCTGATTGTGGGTCAAAAGCAGCATGGAACTTCTGCTTGATTCCCAATCCTTTCAAGACATTCTCAACAACTTGCCCAATGAAATGTCACTCCACAAAAGTCGGCAAACGCCGAATCTGGGGAAAAACTCTTTTAGAAGCACCTTTGCTGTAGTAAGAGCTGTATTATCTTTCATAGCATACGCCTCGATCCACTTACTGAAGACACATACCACTACTAGGACATACTTCAGGTTATTACAGTGTTCAAGGTGGATGTAATCCATTTACAGAACCTCAAAAGGTGCAGTTGGTATGGCAAACCCTCCTGTTGGAGTTCGTGTTCCTTTTCTGAGATTATACTGGAGACAAATCAGACAAGATTGAACTATTTGTTTAGCTGTACCTGCAAACTCTGGATGATCCCACACTTGCATAAGTAGCTTTGCTATTGAGGATGGTCCAACATGTGCCGACCATGTGCCATGTTAATCATGGAGTGTAAGTAGGCTGTGGGCAATCTCCATTTGGTCATGTCTTTATTTCCCCAACAGCCCTCATCATCCAACGTTCCCTCCTTAGACCATTGGTCTAATTCTTCAGCAGAGACAGATCGCTGAATATCCAGCCCCTCTTGCCTGGCATCATGCCAACGTTCAGCCTGTGACTTAACCACGTACATAGATGTAGTGCTTCGCTGCATTGCAGTCCTATGGGCTGTGTTATCTGCGAAGGCATTGCCCTGTCCTATTTTATCAGCCACTTTCTTGTGTGCACTGCACTTAACAATCGCTATTTTCTTAGGATATGTCAGGGCAGTGAGGATATTATGTACTAATTCCCCATGCAATATTTGTGTCCCACGTGATGTAAGGAAGCCTCTTTCTTTCCAGAGCAGCCAAAAATCATGAGCCACTCCAAAAGCATATTGGGTATCAGTGTAGATATTAACAGTCAAATCAGTACAAAGCTCACATGCTCTTGTTAGTGCTATCAACTCAGCTGCCTAAGCTGACTTCTGTGGGATGTGGGCTGTCTCAACTACTGTTTAAAGTGTTGTGATTGCATACACAGCTGATGATGTGCCATCTGGCAATTTGAGGCAAGACCCATCAATCCATAATTCCCCATCGACACTGGAAAGGGGCGTATCTTGTAGGTCAACACAACCCTTCGTTCCTCCGTGAGGGATATACAGTCATGGGACTCTTTTGACTTAGACTGAGTAGCTGCGAATGGCAATAGAGTAGCTGGATTAAGGGCCGAACATCTTTTCAAAGTGATATGAGGAGCCAAAAGTGTCAATTCATATCCTGTCAAATGAGCACTAGTTAAGTGCTGTGTTTTTGTTTGGTTCAACAAGGCATCAACGAGTGAGTATAACAAGGGTACTCCCGAATTTGATTTTAGGTCTAGAGGGGGGAGAAAAGACAAAAACTACAGAAGAGTACCTCTAACCTGACCTATTTACTTTCCAAAAATGAATTAATCTAAACATTTCAAAGGATGCAACACTTATAAAAAGTATTCAGGCAGACATGTTATTCATCGATTTTTTTCTATTTATTTTCGCTTTCTTGACTCAAAGTAAGAAACCATTTTTTAAATAGCATTTTTTACAGTACAATTTAAATATTTCAGTGCTAGACATTCATTAAGTGCAGTGATAAACTTTGTTTGAACCCCCCACATATTGAATAAATAGTGCTAACAGTCTCACCATCATTCATTCCTCATCACTCTCAAAAACATACATACTCATACTAGTGACGAGAAACAGTAACAACAACATAGACAGATAATACAGCTGAGAATCTCGATATATCTACACAACTATATGTTCACATCTCTTTATCTTGATGGTGCAAGGTTTGTAAGTTTCTAATTCCTTTGTTTCTTTTTCTTTTTCTTTCTTGTGCGTGGATCTCAGGTGTATAGGGCCTACGTACGTTTCGGTGAACTCATTATTTAATCACCTTCATCAGGGCCAACATAGACAGAGACAAGTACATAAACATGTTTAAAATCAAGGGGTTCTTCTCATATCAGAGACAATATGGCAGCTTCTTATAGTACGGTTCTCAGGGGTGCGCTGTCGGTTGTGCTTGGACAGTATCCTTTTAATTATTAATGAACTAACAAGGTGTTCCTTTGTTCGTTATACGTGCTCCCAGCCGGACCGAATACAGTGCTGTGGGGCTTCGTAGTAGATGCACTATCTGAAGACCTATTGCTCCGTTATAAGTTCTGTCATGTGTTTTTTTCTCTTTTGGACACTCCTGTGTTGTCTGTGGTTCTGCAGTGACAGTGCTGGCCTGTAAAATATCACATGGTGTGCGAAATACGGTACGTCCTGCACCCTGAGTTTCCCAATAAATATAAAAAAATCGATGAATAATATGTCTGCCTGAATACGTTTTATAAGTGTGCATCCTTTGAAATGTTTAGATTTATTCATTTTTGGAAAGTAAATAGGTCAGGTTAGAGGTACTTTTCTGTAGTCAACAAGGCATCAACTGCATGGAGTACTAACACAAGCAATCTATGTTACAAAACTATCCCCTCACTCTGACATATGGGCATAGCTGCCGCTGCCACAGAATGAAAACACCCAGGCAACGCAAAAGCAACTGGATCAAGGACAGCCGAGAAATATGCACAAGGATCCTGCTTATCACAGTGTGTCTGTGTTAAAACTGGGAGAGCGCAACCATCCCTCTTGTGTACACAGAGTGTAAAGGCCTTAGTGTAGTCTGGTGTTCCAAATACTGGTGCAGAACATAGTGCTTGATGCAACTGTTGAAAAGCATTCTGGCATTCACTAGTCCATGGGAGAGGCATAAGAGTGTCTTTAGTTAAAAGGGCCAACTATGGTTTAACAATGTGAGAAAAGCTAGGAATCCACTGCCTACAAAAAGAAGTAAGGCCAATCAGTGCACAAACATCCTTCTGAGTACGGGGCACAGGTGTGTCTAAAATAACTTGAATGTGGTCTGGTGTGAGTGCACATCCCTCCTTAGACAGGAGGTGACCTAAATAGGTAACCTGCTGTCTACAATATTGCAATTTCTTCCTGGAAACCTTGTGATGATGCGATGCAAGAAAGGAAAGCAGTAACAGTGTTCCTTCTTCACACTGTTCAGGCGTATCAGCTGCCAACAAGATGTCATCAACATATTGTATGAGAGCCACCCTTTTTGACACAGGGAAAGAATCAAGCTGTCTTTTCAATGCTTTGCTGTAAATGCTAGGACTCTCTGTATACCCCTGTGGAGCTCTACAGAATCTGAAGGATAGATTTATTGAAAGTGAAGCCGATCAAATAAGGGCTGTCAGGATGAATAGGTATCGAGGAGAAAGCATTCTTCAAATCAATCACACTGAATGTAGTTGCAGTTGGAGGAACCACAGTAAGAAGTGTCGTGATGGCAGAGAATACTGGATATTGGGGCACTACGATCTTATTAACCTCTCGTAAGTCAATGATAAACCTGTATATTTTAGTATCAGTGTCTTTCTTCAAAATGGGAAGGATAGGACTATTATAAATATTGTAAGGGACTTCTTCCACAACTCCAACCGTACTCAGATCTTGAACAATTCGTATTAGTGCCTCTTTGTCTTCTCAAGATATTTTATATTGAGGCAGTCGAGGCAATGAAGCGCCCTCCTTCAAATGAGTATGAACTGGTGGGATAACCATTTGTCCCACATCGGTATTTGATGTCGCCCACAAAGTACTAGGTATTGATGCCAAAGCAATATCTTCTTTAAGGAGACAATACCTTTCAACCATGAGATAGTTGTCATTTAAAATAACACACACACATTCTGGGAAACAACGTATCGTAGCACGAAAATGTTTGAGCATATTGAGACCCCCAATATTGTCTGCCGTGTTAGGGGAAAGCGAAAAAAAGGACAGGCTGCAGTGAATTTATCAACATGAAATGCAAGCGGCTGTGACAGTGGGCTAAGGGATGGAGTCCCATCGAATCCTATCAATTTTATTGTTAAGCCAGACAGGGCAGCCCTAGGAACCAATTGTTTAGACAGGGCACTAAGAGTAGCTCCTGTGTCAACCAAAAACCGATCAGAAGAACCCGAAACATTTGCATTAACATAGGGACCCTTCTGATATACTGGGACTTCAACTGATTCCTTACCCCATCCTAGGAATTCCTGTGCATAATTAAAGTCCTTCAAATCATCGGTTGCATAATCGGACATCTGATACTGATTTTGTCTGTCAAAAGTATTAGAGGAATTTTGAGTATGTTCAATTGCCTCAAACCTAGTACGATTATCCATACCTCCCCTATTTCCTAAGGTTCCTGGGCGGCTTCTTATATGTCCTGTACCATGCTGATACTGCTGTCCATTCAAAAGGGGGCACTCAAAACACCAATGCCCAATCTCCTTACAATAAGCACACTGATCGGAAGACAAAGTTGATCGAGGGAAGAGGGTGCACCAGGACGATACATCGCATGTCCGCCTCTACCACCACCTCTATAAGATTAACCATAAACCTGAGCTAACATAACTTTGTCTTTAAATCTTTAGCCTTTTTATCCTCCTTGCCTTTCGCTTCCAATTCCTGATGTTCATAATACTGAGCCATAGTCAAAAGAGAGACTGGGGAAGACTTAGTCCATGAACTCTATCTGGCCTTTAGATTAGGCATGGGTGAATTTTGCAAATTCACAATTCGCGAATTTGCAAATTTTGCGAATTCGCAATTCGCAATATCCGCAAATTTGCGGATTCGCGGATTTTGCGGATTGTGTGGGGAATGGCCGGGCGGGAAAACGGTGCACATCACTAGTGTGAGGGGCAGGGCCAAACGGGCGAGGCTTATATGAGAGTTCACATGCCTCTTGTGTGCATAAAAGGACAGGCACGGATCAGAGAAGCTCATGGTCACAGGAACTGCACAGGGATTGAGCTCGTGAAAGTCAATAATGCAAAGGCCTCCATCAAGCATAATAGCTATTTTTCGACGATAGATATGGGGAGAACGCACACCTGCCCAGCCTCGACAAAACTCACATTTTTGGGTAGGCAGATTAACTTTGCTATCATACCAAAGAGCGCCGGGGTCCCTCGAGTGAGCTGTCCTTCAAGTGGGTAAAGTGCGCGAAGACGGTGCACACACCACTAGTGTGTGGGGAGGGGCCAAACGGACGGGGCTTATATGGGAGTTCACATGCCTCTTGTGTGTATAAAAGGACAGGCACTGATCAGAGAAGCTCGTGGTCTCAGGAACTGCACAGGGATTGAGCTCGTGAAAGTCAATTATGCAAAGGCCTCCATCAAGCATCATAGCTAATTTTCGACGATAGATATGGGGAGAGCGCACACCTACCCAGCCTCGACAAAACACACATTTTTGGAGGGGGCTGATTAACTTTGCCATCACACCAAAGAGCGCCAGGGTCCCTCGAGTGAGCTGTCCATCAAGTGGGTAAAGGGCGCGAAGACGGTGCACACACCACTAGTGTGTGGGGAGGGGCCAAATGGACGGGGCTTATATGCGAGTTCACATGCCTCTTGTGTGTATAAAAGGACAGGCACGGATCGGAGAAGCTCGTGGTCACAGGAACTGCACAGGGATTGAGCTAGTGAAAGTCAATTATGCAAAGGCCTCCATCAAGCATCATAGATCATTTTCGACGATAGATATGGGGAGAGCGCACACCTACCCAGCCTCGACAAAACACACATTTTTGGGGGGCTGATTAACTTTGCCATCACACCAAAGAGCGCCGGGGTCCCTCGAATGAGCTGTCCATCAAGTGGGTAAAGGGCGCGAAGACGGTGCACACACCACTAGTGTGTGGGGAGGGGCCAAACGGACGGGGCTTATATGTGAGTTCACATGCATCTTGTGTGTATAAAAGGACAGGCACGGATCAGAGAAGGTCGTGGTCACAGGAACTGCACAGGGATTGAGCTAGTGAAAGTCAGTTATGCAAAGGCCTCCATCAAGCATCATAGCTAATTTTCGACGATAGATATGGGGAGAACCCACACCTACCCAGCCTCGACAAAACACACATCATCCTAACTAACTATTTTAGGATGGCGCCGGCAAGCTGCCAGCGCCATCCTAAAATAGTTACTAAGTTAGCTTCAACAGGAAGCACTAATAGATAAAATAAAGCAGGTGCTCGAGCACCTGCTTTATTTTATCTATTAGTGCTTCCTGTTGAAGCTAACTTAGTATCTATTTTAGGATGGCGCTGGCAGCTTGCCGGCGCCATCCTAAAATAGTTAAAAGTTCAACAGGATTGAACTTTTGCCCCCGAAATCCGCCGCTCGCGGATCTCGCGGATTTTCAGTAAATTCGCGGGAGTTCGCGGATCGCGGATTTACCGAAAATCCGCGAAATCCGCGAGCGGAACGGATTTTCCGCTCATGATTACTTTAGATGACTAGCTATTTCTGGCAACATGTGTGCGACAAATTTGACGACGAACAGATGCTTGCCCGTGCCATCTGTCAATAACTGCCCGCTGAAGTCATGGAATGTCTCCTCAGAACGTGGAAAGGAATCAGAAACTGACTCATCTGCTTTCTGCTTACAAGACGCTAACATAGTCCAATCTATCTTTTTAGGAGGTATAAAGGTTTGTGGCTTAGTTATTATAGCCTTTGGGAGGTCTGATATCTCTTGTTGTGGTTTCTGTGCAGGTTCTCTTTCTACATCTTTTCTCTCTATTTCTGCCCAAATGTCTCCAAAAGCTGTACGATCATCTACTTTACGAATACATCTCCACATATTAGGGGGTAAAATAAGCCCAAAAAACATGTCAATATCAGGCAAAGTCATAATGCAAGAACTAATAGCTCCTTCAACTTCTTCATGAAAAGCAGCCAGATTTTTCCGCGGGTCAGGCAAAGCAGCTTTAAGAGCCATGACATCCGCTCTACTCCAAGGAGTGTAGACCCAATTAGAAACAAAATAAACCCTTCGCATCAGTTGAATCTTTATTGTCACTTGTTCTCGCACCCTAGGAGGACCATATAAGGGCGCAGCTTCACACATTGGTTTCCCATGAACTACAATATCCTTATCTGTCCCTGGAACTTCCTCCTGCGGCACGTGGGTCTGAGCTGTTTGTTCAGCTGCAACAGCTGCCTTTTTCTCCTCTCGCAAACGGAACGCATCAGTTCGTAGTTTAACCACACGTCTATTTAAATCGGCCACCTGGGAAGGGAGAAATAGACCACCACTCAACTTATGATCAGATTTTATATCAACAGGCTCTAATTCTTTGGAATGTTTCCTAAAACTTTCAATTACTTCACCAGTAAATGACTCTTCAAAATATAACTGCACTGACTCTGGCCACAGCTGAATCATTGCTATAAGGTTGGGAGCAGAGGTGGTACCGCGAGTTGATTTACGGGCAGCAGATCTAAGAGAGGCTGCACGGTCAGCGGTCAAAAAAGAGTGAGTCTGCTGTTTACCTTGTTATTCTGTCCCTTTCTGATCTAATTGAGATCTATGATCATCAGAATCATCCTCGGGGCAGAGGGGAAAGTATATGGAGGAGGAGAGCGATCTAACAAAATTGAATTGTCCTGTGGTTTATTAAGTAGAGGATAGAGCGGGTGCCAGACAGGGTATTGACCATTTAACTGTAGATGACGCTCCCTCTCCTCTTTCTCTTTTATTTCCTTCATTTCTTTATTTTTCGTTTCCTGCGCTTTCATATAAACATTTTTGCGCAGTTCTTTGTCTGCTAAAGTTTGCTCTTTTCTCACCCTCGCATGCGCTTGTTTCTCCCATATTCGTACACAGTCAAACATATCTTGTCTACTTTTGCACTTAAACTTATTGTTCCACATACTGAATCTTTCTAAGATCAAATGACCCATTTATTAGCCATTGCAAAGCAGGATCCTTTTTGGTGTATTTATACCACAGTGCACTATACATTATGGAGGAAATACAGTTTTTAATGTACATATACCTATGTGGTGTCCTCTCAGGGGGAGCCGGCTGACTTTGTTCTAAATCCATGTTGGTATCTCCAAGAAAGCAACACATCGTTTTAATCGTACTTGAAACAGGCATGTAAAAAATATTATAATAAATATAATATTATAGCAAAATAGTACTTATTGCAAATACAGTACCGTTCAAGAATTCACAAGTTAGAAAAAAATCTCCCCATTACCTGCCTATATAAACTGCAGTTCATATATTAACCCAAACAAAACCAGAACTTTGGCCAAACAAATCAAGAAGTGTTGCATTTACCGACCATAACAGTCTCCAGCCTCCAACTGCCAAGCTCTGAATCAACCTAATGGTCTCTGAAAGTCGAACGCCAAAGGGATCTCAGTCTGAGACCGGCACCACCTAGAGGGTCAAATCGGGAATATCGGAAAAGCACTTTGTCTGCTAAGACAAGGGTCTCCTCATGCAGTGTACATCCTTAGCGAGATTCCAAACCTCTGTCGAGACCTCTCCGTCGGGCATCCGAGACGCAGATGAGCCCCATGTGATGGGCGTCAATTTGTGGGAAAGAGCCCTTTTAGAGGCCCACCGGGACAGGGCTTCTCCCTTTTTTTGGCCTCAAGTCCTCAGACCAACAAAATAGAGATTGGCACGGAAGCTGTAATATTAAACAAATATTTTATTATCAACACTCATGAGTGGGGACTACATCGATACAGAACCCTCAGGCAATGTATGAGATAGTTCATGAAATACAGAAACCAAAGTGCTTATATACGCCTTTTACTGCAGAGTAAGCATGGAGACTCAAAAAGAGGCAGTGCAAGTGTACACACAAATAGCTATTCACATATAAGGGTACATAAGAATAACTTAGTCAACAGAGTGGGAGGAGTTACATAGTTGCTGGCATCAGTTAAAATAGCCCGACAGTTAAGTCTGTAAGAGGTGCATTCTAGCAGCTACAAGCCTTTCTGAGCATGTGCAGTGCTCAGGCTCAGTGCTGAAGGAGTTAACTATAGATGATGATTTAGGCGTAATAGAGTAGACAACAGCGAAGACGAGGAAGCACATGGCAAACACATGGCTATCTAAAATGGATGCCACAAGCAAAATGGCTTCAGCTCATGCTAACAGTGATCTCTGCCAAATTTTCACAGTGTCTTTCTGTTTTCAGCAATGTCTGTGCAGCGTATCACCTGTATCCCTGTATTTTTCATCCCACCTCCCAATATGTGTAAACTTGTCTCATGGAATGTTTGTGGTCTGGGACATCCTGTTAAAAGACAAAAGGTACTATCTCACTTGTCAATGTTTCTTTTTTGCAGGAAACTCACTGTAATGATGAAGAATCTCTTAACCCCTTCCGTGCGGGGCTGTTTCCACCGCTGTGCTGGGGGGGCCGGGGGTGGGGGCGCGTACAGCGCCCGGTGCTCATGACGAGGTCAGCTCGTCATGAGCTACGGCACTACGGTGCTCATGATGAGCTGAGCTTGTCATGACCACACCCGTTCAAATGAACCGTTCAGCACAGCAGGGGAATCAGCCCAGCACGCGAGCGTTCCACGGAACGGGTGAGGTCATGACGAGCTCAGCTCGTCATGAGCACTGTAGCGCCGTTGCT
Source organism: Lissotriton vulgaris (assembly GCF_964263255.1). Classification (NCBI taxonomy): domain Eukaryota; kingdom Metazoa; phylum Chordata; class Amphibia; order Caudata; family Salamandridae; genus Lissotriton; species Lissotriton vulgaris. Next base: position 1,287,495,578 of record NC_141687.1, on the reverse strand, counting down.
CATGACGAGCTGACCTCGTCATGAGCACCCAAGGGGCTAAATTAAAACAATGGGTAGGCCAAGTAATTTATTCTCCTGCAGTCAACCGTAAATGTGGTGCTGCTATTCTTTTACATAAATCGTTGCATGTACAAATTTTATCAACTCAATGTTATAATGATAGAAGTTGGGTAATGGCTAAGGTTATCATCCATAACAAGTAAATCTTTTTATTTAATATTTATGGTCCTGTTAAACCTGACCTCGATTTCTGGGATAGCATCAATTTTTTATTAGCCTCTCTTGACAACCCGAGCATTATTGTTGCAGGAGATTTTAATCAGTGGTTCGACCCGTTTTCAGACAATCTAAATGTTAAATTTATTCCTGACAAATCTCACAAAGCTTTTCAATCTGCCATTGCCACCTGTCCATTATTTGATGTTTGGAAAACTTGTAATCCTGACTCTTTTGAATTTACATTTTACCATACTCACTCTAGAATTGATTATATTCTGGTTAGTAAACCTTTACTTCCCTCCATCCAATCTTCTGAGATTGGCTCTATTTTTATTTTGGACCATGCTCCTGTTTTTTCCTCATTTGACCTTTCTTTGAACAATGCTAAAACTGGTAGATGGAAATATAATTATTTTATTTTATCCGATAATAACTTCCTATCTGAAGCTATTACCTTTATTAATTTTTTTTAAGTTAACCATCCTTTGGACACGTCTGTCCCCAACAATTGGGAAGTCACAGCCTCTTTTCGTGCCATCACTATAGCCTACGCTGCAAATAAGAAAAAAAACAACCATGCCAAATATACAACTTTACTACAACAACTTAAAACACTGGAACATACTTACTTTTCACCTAAATATATCAGTTAATTAAAGTCAAATCTGCTCTTAACAAACTTACCAACGTTAATGCCTGCAACATCCTCCTTAAAGTTAAATATATATATCAAGGAGGTCAAAACAAAGCGGGCAAGATACTGGCTAATTTTTTAAAAGTCAAATGTGAATGTAAACATATATTGGTCACATTCTAAATGAGCATACCAATAAAATGGCGTCCTCTAATAAAGATATTTCTACCACTTTTCAAGAGCATTACCAGTTATTTTACTCTGATGATACTAACCCATCAGAACAAAACATACATGCCTTTTTTGATAGTCTTCCTAACCCCTCATCCTTACCTGAAAAATTTGATGTATTGGAAGCTGAGAACGACTCGGCACGACTGATCCTCGACGTCCCCTGACGCAGCCACATCACACCCCACCTGAGAGGCCTGCAATGGATCCCCGTCAACAACAGGATCACCTTCAAACTCCTCATCCACGCACAAAAAGCCCTACACAACGCCGGACCAGCATACCTCAACGACCGACTCAGCTTCTACACCCCCACCCGCAGCCTCCTCTCTGCCAACCTCGCCCTCGCCACAGTTCCACGCATCCGGAAAACCACCGCCTGTGGCAGATCCATCTCCTTCCTCGCTGCCAAGACCTGGAGCACTCTCCCTACCAGCCTACGACAGACCCAGGACCTGCTGGCCTTCAGAAGACTTCTCAAGACCTGTATTTTCGATCCATAGCAGCGCCCCCCCCCCCGCGCCTTGAGACCCTCACTGGCATGTAGTGCGCTTTACAAATGAAATGATTGATTGATTGATTGATAACTCTCCAAGAAATAACTGACAACATCAGAGCCTTAAAAAAAATCCAAACCCCCCGATCCTGATGGCTTTTCTGTTGAATTGTTTTCCTCTTTTTCCTCCATTTGTCCCCCTAAACTTCTTGAACACTTCAACTCTTTTCTCATAGAATCTAAGGCCACTGGTTCCTTTCTAGAAGCCCAGAGTGTCCTTATTCCCAAACCTGATAAAGATCACTCCCTTTTTAAATACTACAGTTCTATTTCACTAAGTAATTATGATTGCAAAATATTTGCCAAAATCCTTGCTTTTCGTCTTGAGACTATTGTCTTGTTACTGGTCAACACCAATCAGTCTGGTTTTGTTAGGGGCAGATTGGCTGCTGCTGATAATGCTAGAATGTTCTCTAATGTCATTGTTTTTTTGTGAAAAATATCAGTCCCCCCAGCAGCATTGTCTCTCGATGCTGAAAAGGCCTTCGATCGCATCAGTTGGCAATTCATGTTTACTTTCCTTCAGTGGTATGGTTTTGGCCTCAATTTCATTTCATTTGTAAAATCACTTTACTTTGCTCTGCGTGCTAGTATTTTGGTTAATAATTGTTTCCCCCATATTTTCAACTACATAGAAGTACATAGCAAGGATGTCCTCTTTCCCCTTTGCTATTTGTTTTGTGTCTAGAACCTTTCCTTGAACGTATCTGTGTTTATGCACTTATCTCAGGTTTTGTACATACCTCCACTGAAACAAAATAATCGACTTATGCTGATGATATTTTAGTTTGTATGTCTAACCCTCTCTCCTCCCTTCCTCCCTTTTTACATGAAATTCATTTACACTCTACTATCTCTGATATAAATAGATTTTTTTTTAAAACAGAAGTATTATCCTTAAACCCCTCATGTTACCAGTTTATGTTCGCTAACATTAATTTCACTTGGTGTCCTATCAACATAAAATATCTTGGAATATGGTTCTCCTCTACTGTTTTTAACACAATTAGTTATATGTTTAATGCATTAGTGACCACACTCCAGAAATTACTTTTCTCATGGTCACCTCTCTACTTCTCATGGTGGGGTAGCCTGGACACTATCAAGATGATGATTGTTCCCCATGTCCTGTATACATTGTCCCTATTACCTTTTAGTTTTCCCATTTCCTATTTCTCTCAAATTAATTCAATCTGCACTAAATTTCTATGGAATAATTAACATCCTGTATTGCTTTACCCAAACTCGAACGTCCCAAGAACGAGGGTGGTGTAAGTTTTCCTGATTTTAAATTATATCATTCAACATTTCTAATAAGACAATTTTTTGCCTTAACTCATGAATTTGGTGATTTAAAAGATTTATTATTTGAAAACATAATTTATATGTGTAATTGTACGTTTATATCAATAACCCTATACTGAAATACTCCCAACAATTGTTACATAATGTATTTTCTGAAGGTTTCGATCCTCATCAATGATTCCTGACCTCCTCTATCTGGTATAACAAATGTATCAAATTAAGACGTAAATCATTTTACTATAAGCACTGGAAGGAATAGGGAATCATGTTTATTTATCAGTTTGTTCAACATAACTCTGTTATTCCCTTCTCCCAATTGCTCTTAGAATATAATTTACCAAATTTGTTCCTCCGTGAATATCTTTTAATATCATCTTCTTTGTGGTCTTACTTAACAACTAATAACTTCCCCCAACCTCTCCTCACTTACTCCCACTTCACCATTATACAACATCTCTCATGACTTTATACCCAAGGCTGAATTTCTCTATAAGATTTTGTTGTCACCTATCCCTGAAAAATCCAAAACACCTAACAAACTTTGTTGGGAAGCTTTTTTATCCATCTCGCTCGTATTACACAATCTTTATTTTTAATTTATAACAGAGCTCTTATTACTCCTGAACGTATTTCCAAGTCCTCTCCCACCTCCTCACCTTTATGCTGGTCATGTTCTTCCTTCACCGGGTCTTTAATTCACCTACTGTAGAATAGTTCCAATGTGCTGAAATTTTGGGGATCTACCTGGGCAAAATGTCTACAAATATCTCAATGTGATGATATCTTATCAACACAAAATGTTTTCCTTGGTCCTGCTTCACCTGATTTTGACAATATTTCCCCTAAACCTATGCCATTTGATCTTTTCATTGCTATTGCATTTAAAATGGTCCTGTCTTGTTGGTAAGATACCTCTAAATTATTAACATTAATATGGTGGAATTTTCTATGTGAGGAACACAGAATTGCCAATGTTTCTGCTATCTCATTATCTCAGCAAATGTAATCTGATCTACTGTGGCTACCTTTCACTTCCTATCTCTCTGCACATACATCTATATCTTAGCTACTATATAATTATTTTATTTATTTAATTCATTTATGTATCTATCTATTTTTTTCTTATTTTTTCCTCTCTCTTCTCTTTCTATTTTCTCTCTCTTTTCTCTTCTTCTTACTTTCCTTTTTCATACTTCATAGTTCTACATCATAACATGATACCTATTTATCGACTGTATTATTTTTTTTCCTCTTGTTGTTAATTCTCTAAATTACTTTACTATACTATGTTCTACTCTTCTCTATTGGTTGTTATTTAATATTGATATTGGAGTGTTGTCATTGTTAATACTCTTTTCTCCAAAAACTCCCTAAAAATTATTAAACAAAAAAAAGAGTGTCCTAAAAGTGGAGAAAATATATTACTACAGGGGAAGTCAGTCAGATCAGCCAAGGGTACTGGTTCAATGATGTCCACACTTTTGGGACTCTTCGATGGTATATTTGAGGCTTCTGGCTGCTGATTCCTGCTGGCTACTCTTTTAAACAAAGATGGTATGAGACCTTTGTGTGTGGGACTTCTGGATACCTGTAGAATATTAAGCCTGGGCGAGGTATCGAGGGGGTGGAAGGGGGGAGGGGGTTGGTCAAGAGGTTTCTCACAATCAGATTGTAAACTATCTATACGATCCTATACACCGGTCCCAGCAACCGGGCTTAGGATCTGAGCTTTCATTTTAACCTTCTTCTTGTGAGCTTCTCCCAAGCCCCACTCAGAAAATGTCAGTTTCCCCATTACAGTTGTAATTAGCAAACGAGAGAGTGGAGAGGGAGCCAGCCAGCAATAGCCTATAGGGAAGACTCTGAAATTAATTTCAAGGCCACACCAGCTGAGAACAGTACATTTTTTCTGTGGGTATCAGAGTGCAGTCCTCTGGAGCAAGATATCAGGGGGGTGGCGCAGCCCAGCTTGGGCTATGACGGGTGCGGATGGGCCTGCCCTTGGCCTGGGCTTTGCCCGGGTGGGGCCTGCGGGCGTTCCGCACAGCAGGGCCTTGAGCATGCCTTTATGTGCCTCCGGCCTTCAGGAGCAGGGAGAGTGATGCAGCAGAAGTGGTGGAGCCTCGGGGCTGTGGTCCGTGCCCCGGCCTGTTAGCGTCACGGACAGCGGGGCCTTCAGCGTGCCTTTATGCGCCTTTGGGCGCAGGGAGAGTGATGCAGAAGAAGTGATGGAGCCTGGGGATGTGGTCCGTCACTGACTCATGCTGGTAGCATCATCGTAGGGGGTAACTGCCCAGATATGCCTGCCCATGGGGGGGTAGAAAAACTGTTGCCCCATTTATTTGGGGTGGAGGCATAGCCATCCAATAGTCGGCAACCGTCACCCCTATATATATATATATATATATATATATATATATATATATATATATATATTACCTACTGGCTATCGCCAGTAGGTATATATAGTTAGGATTAATTCCCTATGGGATTTTTGAAAATTCTATGTCTAATAACTTTGGCGTTTGTGGACGGAATCGGCTGAAATTTTCAGGAAAATGGCACATTTTGTTACTGAGCAGGCCCTGAAAATTTGGTGGGGTTTCGTCAAGGGGGGGGCTGAGAAAAAAGGGGGGTCCCAAAACGCGTTTTTCCCATTCATTTTTCCATAGGGCGGTTGGACTCACTTTTAGCTCGAACGGCTGAATGGATTTGCACGAAACTTGGCAAAATTGTAGGGACTGTTAGCCCGATGTGCCTTTGCTAGGTCTCAATATATGTGCTCCAGTAGTTTTTGAGAAATTAACGTTCAAAACAAGATATATATCTGTAACAGCGCTCCGGGCTGCGCTCCGGTCCGCTTACTTTTCGCGAAACGGAACTTTGCGCGCAGAAAGCTGATTGGCTCTCCGGTGTCTGTCAACATTCTAAACAGTCCGGAGCGGCCGCCATCTTATCTCTCGGTAGGATCGAGAGAGAAGAAGAGGTGAAAAACGAAGGGGGAATTTAATGAAAGGGGGCAAGGTATACCCCTCTTGACCCCCTAGGAATGTTGTTGGGGTTATTAAAGGGTCCCGTGGGGAAAATAAAAAAAAAATGATTTTTCACGGTAGAAGCGCTTCACAGGCCGCGAACTGGGCCGCAAACTGGTAGCGAAACGGGAATTCGCCATTTTGTGCTTCGTTTTAATTGTTTAGAGACAAAAATTATCGCCGCACATCGGCCACAATGCATGAATATCGCTGAAAAGTCAGCGATATTCATGCATTATCCAGCAAATGCTCTTAGCCATGTTATCCACCTTCCATTGGATAACATGGCTAAAAACTGCTCTGTGCGTGAGCTTTTTTTTTTTTTTTTGCTGCGTGACGTTTGTTAACGTTCGATTCGATGGAAATCAGGAAGTGTTGACCACCATTTTGTCACTGCGAGTAAATATTTTGTTATAAATGAATCCTTATTGATAAACATTGTCTGCGCCATCTTGCGTTTTTGTCCAATGCCACAATTTTGTCGTGCACGGCAGCCATTTTAGATGCCTTGACCAGGGCCACTCTCTGCACGCCGCCGATCCTCAGCATGGCTCCCCACCCTCGCAAGCATCTCCCCCACGCACTGGTCACCCCCGCTCTCTCTCTCTCATGCATGGGCCATATACTTCCCCCCATCTGCGCTGCTCTTCTCTGAGAATCACACCCTGTGCCCGCCCGACACCTCCCTTTCACCCTATTCACTACCGCACCCTCTGACACTCCTCTTCCTCTGTGTCCGATTGTCCAGGCCGGACCTAGGCTATCACCTAGCCCTGCGGATGTAGTTTATGGCCCCAGCTGTAGAGTATCCAGACATGCCAACCCTCCCGATTCAGGCGTGAGACTACTGATTTCAGTGCTAGTCTTTCGCTTCCCGATTCCTGCAAGGAAAAACCCGGGGGCATATTACCAACAACTAGCGATAATTTTTGTCTCTAACTTGTTTAGAGACAAAAATTATCGCCGCACTTCGGCGAATTTTATCGCACATAAACCTTGCTATTAGCAAGGTTTATCGCAAATTCGATAAAAAACGGCCGCAATGCATGAATATCGTTGAAAAGTCAGCGATATTCATGCATTATCCAGCAAATGCTCTTAGCCATGTTATCCACTTCCCATTGGATAACATGGCTAAAACTGCTCAGGGCAGGTGTTAGGTTTTGGAGATATTCGCGCTTAGCGCGAATATCTCCAAAAGTTGGTAATAGGAGATAGCGATGGTTAGGGACTGTTTCCAGTCGCTAAAATCTTGGCACGCCCACTTTGCATGTCATTAGTGATAAATATCACTGATATGCAAAGCGGGGCCCAAGATGGTCGCTATCTCCTTTTAGCTGTCACTAACTGGTGTTAGCGACAGCTTGGTAATAGGGAGATAATTTTATCTCTTTTTTTTATTTGGCTTTAAAAGCCAAAAAAGCGGAAATAAACCCCCTTGATAATATGCCCCATGATTTCTCGGGGGTTTCAGCTGACAGGGCTTGGTATTGTGTTACGTGCTAATTCTTCCAGGAAACGTCAGAGGGTCGATGCAGGGGTTCTAGAAGGGGTGATAAACCATTTAAGCCTCATGAACAAGCGCATGGTCTTTTAAAGATTTGTGAAGTACTCGGGGCGGCGGTGTGTGTGTGTGCCCTCTTTCAGGAGCGGGCGGGGGGGCACTGCCAGCAACTTGCCAGGCCAGGCAGTGTTCAACACGTGTATCACCCTTTCTCTGCCTGCTATTGCGCTCCATGCTTCGGAAAGGTAAGAAAAAGAACGTGCATTTGAGTTTGAAATGTCCGATCTTGTAGCAGTACACTTGCAAAGCCCACACATGACAATAACCCGATTCAAGGCCCCATTCACCCGATTTTTTAAACATATATAGCACTCCAACAAAGTTAGATTTTAAAACTTTATTAACATTTAAATATAACGAACGCAACAAAAACTGTAAATATATTTAACCGTTTTTTGAAATTAACCAGAACTATAACGATAACAACAACAACAACAATAATATAACTTTTATGCCTAAATTACGCAAACATTTAGCTAATCTGCTAAAGGGGGGAGTCGCCATTTCTTTACAATAATCAATAATGAAAAATCCACATCAATAGGGTTGTCCGTTTTCTCGATGCAGCACTATAGTGCAACATACACAGCACCTGGGGTGTCAAGAGTGAACAGGTCTTTCTTTGTTCCTTAAGATGTTATCTGTGTCAACCTCTTCCGAGAATGCTGATGCGTTAGGATTTCCTTGTGTTTCTTAATAGCATTGGTGTCTGTTCACTTCTTTGTCAATTCTGTCAAGATGATAACTGCTTCATAAACAGACGATATCTTTGTTTAGTCATTAGTGTTAAGTGTGTCTGAAACTACAGTGCCCTTCTGTTTTTTTTTCTTCAGGCTCTACAGAGTTTTGTGTGTTGTTCTTTTGAGCGACAATTATTCCAGAGGTTTCAGGTTCACTTGTTTTGTCCTGCAGTGAGTTAACAGCTTTAGAGAGTTCATGTTTATTTGCTATGTCCTGCTGTTCGTCAACTGCTTCAGAGACGTCAGCCTCATTTGTTATGTTTCAGTAGATCCTGGACCTGCCCGGCCGCGCCCAAAATGGCGCCGGTGTAAATGGGACTCGTAACTGCTTGTTGTGTACTGGTTGCCCAACCTTGATATCACGAGATACATATGCAGTTTTGAAGCACATGGCGGAGGCTTGTCTGCTGTAGTGGGGCGCCCCTTTATCGTTTCAGTCGCCATTCCGCCCGCTTTTGCTACACTGTGCCTTTTCCGCCATTCAGCTGTTTAGCGCCCGCTCTTACGGCTACAGCGTCTCGCTCACCATGTAGTTGAGTTGCTCCCACTCTTGCGGTGCAGCGATAGGCGGCTTCCACAGGACTCTTAAAATGGCGGCCGGCTCTTCGGATTTGGGCCTGGTCCAGTAAAATGGCCCTGGGACACCTTGGAACTCGGACGCTTGTCTGCCAGGGCTTGGGTTCCATTCTCGAAAGCGTCCCCTCAGCCTTGAAGATTGTACAAAAGTCTTGGGGGCCGTCGACTCCCGCAGGCTTCCGGTGGGGAGCGGCTGCCATGATTGCTTGCGGAATGGCCACGACGGAGCTACGAGATGGTGGTGCTCTCATGGTGACGCCAGCTTCAGTCTGAAACATCCAGAAACAAGGTGGGGCTTTCATCGTTTGGGAAAAAAAATGTTTTAATCCAATGAAAAGTGTTATTTTTAGGTCACATGACCTAGTCTTACATAATTAGGAAAAGAAAAGTAAAATGAACCAATGAAAAGTTTTATTAACAAGTCACATGACCTGTTATGCTTACGTTACGTGCTGCGCGGCGCGCTCTGGATCGTTTCCGGGAAGCTGCGCCTTGCGCACCGGAGCACTTCCGGGTGCGCTAACGCGTCGCGTCATATGACGCATTACGCGACAATGCAGGTCCAGAATATAGTCAAAATGTCTCCACCAACCAGCGGTCGGAATACAACCGCTTTCAGCAGTCCAAAAAGTTCGGTTAAATCTTAAGAGCGGGAGCAACTCAACTACATGATGAGCGCGACGTTGTAGTCGCAAGAGCGGGCGGTAAACAGCTGAATGGCGGAAGAGGCACAGAGTACCAAAAGCGGGCGGAATGGCAACTAAAACGGTAAAGGGGCGCCCCACGACAGCGTGTCTTCAGGTCAAACGGATTGTGGGACAAGGTCCAGAATGGAAGATTCTTCAAAAGGGAAAAAATTCCGCCGGTCCCCGGGAGCCGGCCGCCTATGCCGGGGGCGATCTCAGGCCTCACCAGGGCAACACAACTTGGGGAGGGGGCAGGAGCCAAGCGCCCCCTCTCAGTCCGCGCCATCTCACCGCCCCTCGGGGGCCTCCGTCAAGCGGTTTAGGGAGGCACCGTATCACATTGTTTTCCAATGCAGTCAGGTCCACAAATGGACCCCACTTACTTTGAATAGTGAAGCTGCAGCAGGTGCAAATAAGGTTTAAACAGTGTTACAAGAGCTGCTTAGAACTCTGAAGTATGGCACTCAACAACCAGGACTTATGCCATTTGTGTAAGGCAGTGACATGGAAGCAACTCAGGGACAAAAAGCATGAACGAACATTCACGTATGAAAATCTTATTTGGGGAAGGGGTAGAATCCAAACGCCCCCTGCCAGTTCGCGCCACTACACCGTATGTGGAAAATCTGAAGCCATCGTTCTACAAACTCTCAACGCTTGCTATCAGTGCATGAGTTTCATGCTCGATCGATTGAGCTTGCCGGATCAGGCAATAAAAAGTATAAAATAGTTATGTAAATAGTTATTTAATAAAATGTTTTACTCTGTTTCTTTGCTGGTGTGTTGTGTATATTTATAATATTTGCATAGGGTTTGTCGTTATTTTGGGCGGTGTGGGTGGCGGAGTCGAGCTGTCTTGCAGCCCTCATGGTGTGGAGCTCAGTTCATTTCACTATTTTCGTATTTCTCATGAAGGGTTGTTCCTAATGTTTGTATTTTACCGAGGTCAAAAAGAGATCGAATTAGTGGTCTACTGATTTTGCTCGATTACTTTTATTTTTTTACACGATTTTTCACTATCTGCAAAGACTAAACAGAGTATTGCGACTTTGTGCTTGTTTGTAAATAGAGAATGATCCAAAGAGAACCAATTGTAAAACAGTAAATGCTTGGATAATAATCAATCAAATGGAGAGACAAGCAGGTACGACGGATTACAACAGGGGTAAAGGTCTGCGTTAATTACCGTTCACTATCTGCAAAGAGAGAGTACTACTAAGAGAAAAGAGGGGAGTGGGGGGGGGGCAGCGTTCAAAGCACATCAGCGTGCATAAACACGAAAACGTTTTTACCTATCACGTACTTGACATTTGACAGCTTTTGATATTTGCTATTAAAAAACCATTGAAATTCACAGAAAAAACCATAGGTTATAGTCCATATATAGTTAGGAATTTGCATTTACAAAACCTTGAAAATTCAATGAAAAAACCATTGGTTTTAGGCCATATATAGTTAGGGATTTGCATTTAGAAAACCTTATTTTACTCGCATAAAACCATTGAAATTCCATATATAGTTATAAGCGCTAACTATATATCGCGCACCCGCAATCCACTGCTGATGATGTCACATATTACATCATTCATGACATGGTTAGTGACATCACTGATGACATCACTGATGAGATCTCAAATGACATCACTGATGACATCACTGATAACATCTCATTTGACATGACTGATCACATCACTGATGATATCATTCATGTGATAATACCATGAACCTCTTCAGACTCTAATATAACCTTAGATACAATCAGTGTAAACAGACAGTCACAGACTGTCACTCATCCATGGAGTTACTCACACACCTAGTCAGTTATGCCAAAAATCAATCACACCTCCATTTTCTCAACTATACAGTTATACACACCTTACTTATTCAAACATATAGTAACACATATTTACTTTACTCTCTTATACAATCTCTGATACATGTTCACAATGATCCATACAGCCACTCACACATTCACTGGCTCTTATGCACAGTTATTTATAGATGTCAACTCTCACATGTACTGTGTTTTACATATGTACTTAATTTGACATGTAGCACTGAGATATCCATTCACTCACTAATACACTCATGCACAGTCAACCGCCCATACAGCTGTTTCTACATGCACTTTTGAATCTATACATATAGTGAATCAACTACTCACACATCTATGTACAGAGTCACACACCTCCCAGCCACCCATACACACACACTCAGTTTCCCATACAAATACTTGGACAACCAATCAATAACCCATACAGTTACTCATATAGCTACTGATCAACATATGCAGCAGTTTGTAGAACAACAGATATAATGATGCACAAATTAAAACAGTTTAGTCACTAACCCATGCACTCAGTGAGACACATTTAATCACTCACTCAATCAGTCAGTCATGCACCTAGTAAATCCTTCATCCAGACACTTATATATCCACTCATTCTTCAATATGTAAAACATATTTTAACTTTACAGAAACATACAGTCACTGGATGTTGTAATCAGTGATGTCATCAGTGATGTCATTTGAGATGTCATCAGTGATGTCATCAGTGATGTCACTAACCATGTCATGAATGATGTAATATGTGACATCATCAGCAGTGGATTGCGGGTGCGCGATATATAGTTAGCGCTTATAACTATATATGGAATTTCAATGGTTTTATGCGAGTAAAATAAGGTTTTCTAAATGCAAATCCCTAACTATATATGGCCTAAAACCAATGGTTTTTTCATTGAATTTTCAAGGTTTTGTAATTGCAAATTCCTAACTATATATGGACTATAACCTATGGTTTTTTCTGTGAATATATATATATATATATATATATATATATATATATATATATATATATATATATATATATATATATATATATATATAGATATATATTACCTACTGGCGGTCGCCAGTAGGTATATATAGTTAGGATTTTTTCCCTATGGGATTTCTGAAAATTCTATGTCTAATAACTTTGGCGTTTGTGGACGGAATTGGCTGAAATTTTCAGGAAAATGGCACATTTTGTTTCTGAGCAGCCCCTGAAAATTTGGGGGGTGTTCGGCAAGGGGGGCCGAGAAAAAAGGGGGGTCCCAAACGCGTTTTTCCCATGTTAATTTCCATAGGGCGGTTGGCCTCACTTTTAGCCCGAACGGCTGAATGGATTTGCACGAAACTTGGCAAAATTGTAGGGACTGTTAGCCCGATGTGCCTTTGCTAGGTCTCAATATATGTGCTCCAGTGGATTTTGAGAAATTAACGTTCAAAATAAGATATATATCTGTAACAGCGCTCCGGTAGCGCTCCGGTTCGCGTACTTTTCGCGTAACGGAACTTTGTGCGCAGAAAGCTGATTGGCTCTTCGGTGTCTGTCAACATTCTAAACAGTCCGGAGCGGCCGCCATCTTGTCTCTCGGTAGGATCGAGAGACAAGAGGAGGCCAAAACAAAGGGGGAAATTACCATAAGGGGGCATAGTAGATCCTCGTTGACCCCCTAGGTTTTATGTGGAGGTTTTAAAAGGTCCCAGCAGGGCAAAAAAATTGTTTTTTTTTTTTGCGTGGTGAGCGCCTAGTACGCGAACCGGAAAGCGTTCTGGGCAGTGTACTATAAGGATAAAAGAATGATAGACTTTTCTAATACTGTATGTTAATTGTTTGTTGTTTTTGTTGATTTTTTTTGTTTTCTTTATTTTTAAAGTATTTTTTTTATTTTGATTGTGTTTCATAATTCATTAAACTTTCTAACATTTCATTGTCAGAAATTTCAAAATTGTCATTGAATATATTTTGTATTCTATGAGGCTGTAACATGTCCTCATTTTTAAGCAGGTTATCCACTGCTTCAACACATTGTAGTAGTTCCTGGTCTCTACTTTGATCCATAAATTCATTTTGATTTTCATCAATGTTTCCTTGGCTGCTCTCTTGCAGTGCAATTTTAAATTGAACTTGCTGCTCGCCTTCCATTTTGCCTGAAATTTGGATTAAAAAAATATATATTAGTAGAGATAGGGCACTGTTGGGATTAATTTTAGATAGGCAGTTTTTATCAGTGAATTTATCTTTTGGCAGTGTATAGTATCAGAGTGGAAATAGGACTATAAAAAAGTGTATGTGATTTAACCAAGACAAGCCTAACTCCATTCATAACTATAACAGAGAAGTCTATCTAAATCCATAACTACTACAGAGGGATAGTATATATCTATCAGAAAAAGTCTACCATATTAAGTTATAGTGCACAATATACTTCAGTTTTAAAAATAACAACTTACCTTCACAAACAAGTTGAAGTGTTTAGTAGCTAATCAAATGTAATGTACAACAAGAAGTAGCAGTCAAAATTGCTGTGTTTTCTTCTCTTCCTTTATATATATTCAGGTATATAACCAATCAAATGTCAGGTAATAAAAGTAGAAAATGAAAGTAACATTTTCATTGGTTGTCAATTCCAACACTTCAGATGTGTTTTGTGAAGTAATTTACCTCACGGTATTTAGAGAGGTCTACAGGCTTAATGGCTAAATGGAATTTCAATCAAATTTGTGTAAATGAAAGGGATTGTTATGTAGTATGAGCTAATGTATATTTGGTAAGAGTGTCTCCAGTCGTTTTTCTGTGAATTACTTTCCCACCTTTTTTTTTGGACCGCTTCCCGGGAAGCGGTCCGGTCCGCGAACCAGGAGCGTAACGGGAGTCCACCATTTTGTGTTTCGGTCGAATTAAGATACAAGATGGAGGGCAAATAATGTTCAGAATGGGTAGAAGGGGGCACGGTACAAGTATTTTGACCCCCTAGGTTTTCTGAGGGTGGCTGAGGAGGACCATATGTGCGGGGAAAAAACATTTTTTTTTTTAATTTTGCGCGGTTAGCTTCCAGTTCGCGTACCGGGTAGCGCTCTTTGAGCGTAGTTTGTTGAAAATTACAGAAAAAAGTTAGAGAAAAATAATAATTGTGAGTGATCAGATGTAGGGTAGCTCTGAGAAGAGCTTTTGGGTTTATGGTACATTTTGGTACTTATAAGTAGGTACCAATGCACAGTCTTAAATTCAAAATGAAAATTCTGTTGCCCTCATCTGAGAAGTGAACTCCATCTCCTCTGTAGATATCTTGCATGTAGTAACGCAAGTTATTGTTGTACAAGGAGCCCATTCCATGGTCTCTCATGTAAGCTGAAACAGATTTGTTTACATGCTTCCTCGCTTTCTCAATTTGTGGACAAAATTGGTTGGACCACCTCCATTTCTGTCTTTGGCATATATTGGAATATACCAAGGCAGTTTGAGGAAAAAGTGCCATTAATTGCTCAAAGGTGTCCTTTAAAAGCATTTCCAGACCTACCCCAGTCAAAGTGCCCAAATCATTACCTCCACAGTGCACTATTAACAGGTCAGGTTTTGGCAAATGCATAAAGGTTTTCACCAATGGTATCAATTGGTGACATTTTAATCCTCTTTGGCCCAACCACTTAATTTCCACATCTTGTAAATTGAGGTTAGGTAAATTTCTGTTCTCAGAATACCTTTGAGCCCAGTAGATGTAACTATGTCCAACAATACAGACATTAAACATGGTGAGAGAAGGTTGGGCTGCAGTCAGATGAAGTGTGGTAATGAAAGGGCAGTTGAAACAGTAGGAGTTTGTAAAGAAAAAAACTGTGGATTTCCAGTCCTAATCATTCATTAGCAGTGATTGGTGTATTTTCATTTCTGAAAACAGAAAGTTAGGGTGCATGGATGTGTTCTTTGAAAGATGTAATTTGAATGGTCAAGGAAGAAACATTTAATGAAAGATTGCACTGGATACGCAGGTGCACTGAGAGTTCAGAGTTCAATTGAAACATTGTTGTGTGAATTTGCAAACATGAGAGGTCTTTCAGGAGGTGGTTGCTAAGCAAAAAAGGCAGAGAGGGCAGAGGGGGGAAGGGTTTTGATTTGAAAAAAGTGAGGGAAGAGTTATGATTGGCTAATATGAGAGATATGTGTAAAGAATATCAGCATTTCTGTGCTTTCTATAGCTGCAGCCTCTGGAGTGCATCCTCTTTGTTCTGCTGAAGACAATTTGGAGTATTTCTGAGACTGTTTTGAAACTGAAAAAGTATTTGCTAAGGTGAGAAAAGATTTATTTAATTTAGATAGAGAATAGTATGATTTAAGGAGAAAATGATGAAGAAAGCTGTGTTTTTAAAATGTGGCTTTGTCTCAAGTGATATACAAATAGATTTTGTTTTTTTGAGAAATTGTAATTGCATATTCGGTGTAGCATTCTGGCATGCAGTAACACAAGTTATTGTTTTACATGGAGCCCATTCCATGGTCTCTCATGTAAGCTGAAACAGATATGTTGTGTTTAAAAACGATTTTTGAAAACAATTACATTTCTGGATATGTACTGCTAGAGCTTCATAGGTTGTTTGGGTCATATTTATAAGGCATTTGAGTGTCTATGATGTTATTTTTCCCTTTTTAAATGGAAAGCGTTCTTCATGGGGCAAGTTTCTTGTAAATACGCTCCCACCTGTGCTTGGCAAATTTAGATTTTGATTATGGGAGTTACATAGCCATGTTAATAATGTCCCAAAAATGGTGCAAGGGCATTCAAAAAAACGCTTTCATGTGTCTCAAGGACATTTTCAGTCATTTCCTCTTGAATGTAGGTATACAATTGATTTATATGCTGTGTTTAAAAACGATTTTTTGAAATCAATTACATTTCTGGATATGTACTGCTAGAGCTTCATAGGTTGTTTTGGGTCATATTTATAAGGCATTTGAGTGTCTATGATGTTATTTTTCCCTTTTTAAATGGAAAGCGTTCTTCATGGGGCAAGTTTCTTGTAAATACGCTCCCACCTGTGCTTGGCAAATTTAGATTTTGATTATGGGAGTTACATAGCCATGTTAATAATGTCCCAAAAATGGTGCAAGGGCATTCAAAAAACGCTTTCATGTGTCTCAAGGACATTTTCAGTCATTTCCTCTTGAATGTAGGTATACAATTGATTTATATGCTGTGTTTAAAAACGATTTTTTGAAATCAATTACATTTCTGGATATGTACTGCTAGAGCTTCATAGGTTGTTTTGGGTCATATTTATAAGGCATTTGAGTGTCTATGATGTTATTTTTCCCTTTTTAAATGGAAAGCGTTCCTCATGGGGCAAGTTTCTTGTAAATACGCTCCCACCTGTGCTTGGCAAATTTAGATTTTGAATATGGGAGTTAAATAGCCATGTTAATAATGTCCCAAAAATGGTGCAAGGGCATTCAAAAAAACGCTTTCATGTGTTTCAAGGACATTTTTAGTCATTTCCTCTTGAATGTAGGTATACAATTGATTTATATGCTGTGTTTAAAAACGATTTTTTGAAATCAATTACATTTCTGGATATGTACTGCTAGAGCTTCATAGGTTGTTTGGGTCATATTTATAAAGCATTTGAGTGTCTATGATGTTATTTTTCCCTTTTTAAATGGAAAGCGTTCTTCATGGTGCAAGTTTCTTGTAAATACGCTCCCACCTGTGCTTGGCAAATTTAGATTTTGATTATGGGAGTTACATAGTCATGTTAAAAATGTCCCAAAAATGGTGCAAGGGCATTCAAAAAAACGCTTTCATGTGTCTCAAGGACATTTACAGTCATTTCCAACTGAATGTAGGTATACAATTGATTTATATGTTGTGTTTATAAACGATTTTTGAAATCAATTACATTTCTGGATATGTACTGCTAGAGCTTTATAGGTTGTTTGGGCCATATTTATAAGGCATTTGAGTGTCTATGATGTTATTTTTCCCTTTTTAAATGGAAAGCGTTCTTCATGGGGCAAGTTTCTTGTAAATACGCTCCCACCTGTGCTTGGCAAATTTAGATTTTGATTATGGGAGTAACATAGCCATGTTCAAAATGACCCAAAAATGGTGCGAGGGCAATCTAAAAAACGCTTTCATGTGCATTAAGGACATTTTAAGTCAATGAGGAAACACAGGTGATGTAATTCTGAAATGAGGAAAAGAAACTTCACATTTTTCAATTACATCACTAGTGTTTCCCAAGTTTATGAATGACATTGTGCAGATGAAGTTTAGGTGTGACCACAGATTCAAAAGAGGTCTGCCCTTTGTTCAAGAGTGAAGTGGACATGACTTACTTCATTGCTAGGCCTTCACATGTATTATCTCCTTTGTTTTCTTCAACAAGTGAAAATCTCATCTGCAACCATGTGTTGGCCTCACCTCAAACAAACAAAACAGGTGATGGACCGAATGTGGATCAATGACACACATTCACCCCAGTCCAAAGATCTGGGCCCAAACAAACCTCTAGATAGGCCACACCTTATCGTCAACCTGAATCAATCATTTAAAATGTTAGGGAGATATTTATGATAGGTGTATGCCTGTTTTGTACCACTGTGTGTCATTTTTGTGACGCAGTGGTGGTGCAAAAGATTTGCTATGTTAAATAATAAGTAGGTGTTAAGTTTTTGATGACTGTTATTCATTTACTGTTTGGTAATAGTGGTTAATAACATTTTTTATTATATTTTTCCACAGATTCAACTGCAGATCATTACAAAATTTGAAAAATGCCAACTAAGAATCGAATTAGAAAGGCTAGAAAACGTCAAAGACAGCAAGATCATCTATTATTGCAGCAGTCCTCTCCCCAAAATACTTGTGAAATCACCAAGAAAGCTCCGGGTAAGAGCACAAAATCATTCTTAAGAAATATTTGTAGTAAAAAAGTATTTCTCCAAAAAATGTTTCAGTCCAGAAAAAGAAAAGCAATTTAAATGGAAAGGAAAGACCAATCAAAAATGTTACTGGTAGAGCAAGAGATAACTCTGTGCATGATAGTAGAAGGAAACAACAGTTTAGGGACATTCGAAAACGAATGTTCCGTAACAGGATAATAGTTAATTTATTAAAAAATATTAAGAAAGGCCAACAGAAAGTGGCATTTTATAAGAAGAAGAAAAATGTAGAGAAAATTATTGAACATGCTTTTGAAATTAAGCGAAAGTTGTTTATTTTGGTAATCAATAGAATTAGGAAACTAAACAAGGTAATTTCTGATTTCAAATCAAATAGTAGATGGAAGAGAGTAGTAAATCGTAGTAACTTTTGTGAAGTTTTTTCCGGAGAATGGATGCATAGTTCAAGTTGTGAGGCATTTTTTAATGAGGAGAGTTATTTTCAGGATAATGATTTGGTGTTTGCAGTTGACACCAGTGGTCGAGCTTATGAAGTGAAGGATGGTTGTCCAGTTGAAAAAGAAAAACTTGTGACAACAGAGACAGACGAGGTGTTAGGTAATGAGGTTTTAGGAAGACGTCCTAAGGGTCCTGTGTACATTTGGAAGTGTAGTTCTATTTGCAGTGTGCGACAGGATTCCATCAATTTGCTTTGTGATTTTATACGGACATTTAATAAGAAAAGTTTGAAGCAGAAAATGAAGTTGTTGCAAGAATTAGATCCTTGCAGAGTGAGACAAATGACAGGTTTGCGTGGTCATTCACTGGCTTGTCTTTCCAGGAGAGTATGCCAGAGTGTTTTTCATCATTTCAGGATGCTAGCAGTGCATCATAATAAAGTCAGAAAATTAGTGAGAATGTTGTATTATGCTAAGAGTCCAGCAATTATGCTTAAACAATTATGTGCTGCTCTTTTGCATGGTTCTGAAATAGATGTCAAGAATATTTGTGAAGAAATTGAGTTTTGTTACTTTGGAAGTAAAGATGAGAATGTTCAAATTGACCCAGAAGTAGAGGGTAATGTTGAAGATAATGTACAGGTTTCTAGTACAGATAAATTTCAGAAGGAAATTGCCACGTTTCAGATGAAATCAAGTGAGAGGCCTAATTTCACTTGTGTGTGTTGTCGACGCACTTATTATAAGAATCAGACTAAGTTAGTGGATTTATATGCAAAAAGTGAAAGGGAAAATAATAGTGAATGGAAGGATTTTGCCACATACTTGATGGTAGAAAATTATTTTGATTTGGGATCGGATCAACGTGTATGTACTTATTGTTGTAACAAATTAAACCAAAACCAGATGCCTGCTAGGGCGGTTCATAATAATCTGGAATTGGTTGAGGTTCCTTCTGAATTGAAGGATTTAAATACTTATGAATCTATTTTGATTCAAAGTATCCATCCCTTTCAGGCTATTGTAAGAATGGAGCCAAAGACAGGGAAGTTGCCTCCATCAGATTTACAGAGAGGATTAAAGGGAAGAGTTGTTTATTTGCCTCTAGATTTGAACAAAAACATTAACACAATTGGAGTAGAAAAAGTGGAAGAGGAACCTCTGGTTGTCTTGGTTAATGGGGTTCCGACAAAGAATAAGAAAATATGGCAAGATTTAGTGGATGTTAGGAAAGTCAAAAAGGCAACATTGTATTTGAAGAAAAATAATAAGTACTATATGAATGTATATGTTGCAGAGGAGGAAGTAAGTGATGAAGAGGATAGCGATTTGTGTGCTGGCCAAATTGAGAAAGTAGAGGCCTCTAAAAGTGAAGAAATATATGAACATTATAGTGTTCATCCTTTGCATTCCAAGGAAGTCATGGGGAATGCAATTGAGTTGTTTCAAATGAAACAAGCCAAAGGGAGTCCCATTAGTGTTTGGGAGGAAAGTTTGGAAGCTCGGTGTTTCCCACAACTATTTCCAACAGGTCAAGGAGGAAGATATGATGAGCGACCTCATCAAATTCCTGCGTCTGAATACCGGACTTTACGATTGTATGCAGAAGATCCTAGGTTTCGTCAATGCATTCCCTATTTGTTTAATCTCCTGTTTGAAAGCGATCTGTCTGGACTGTCATATGCAGTGAACCACATCTTAAAAAGTGGTATACAGATGCGAAACATCTCGGCAAGTGACTTTATGCATAAAGTCAATGTCCAAGACAGTATTTTGGATTCTCACCTAATTAATCTCATGGCGTGTCAGCGTGGTACTAATGAGTACTGGTACCGTCGTCATGGTGATTTAAAATGTATGCTGAGGAACTTAGGAACTCCAACATGGTTCCTTACTCTGAGCTGTGCCGAGTATGGCTGGGAAGACTTACTTGAATTTCTACGAGAGGCAAATGGAAATATTGAAAACATTGAATTCAAGACACCTGGAGAACTGTGTTCTTTGGATCCAGTGAATGTATGCAGGTACTTCAATCATAGATTTGAAGCTATGATGTCTTTCATCACAAATAAGAAGAATCCACCTCTTGGAGAGGTGTTGGATTTCTTCTGGAGAAAGGAGTACCAAGCAAGAGGTGCTCCTCATATACATATGTTGTTGTGGATCAAGGATGCACCTAAATCTGGAACAGATCCGGATGACTTAGTGATGAATTTCATAGAACAGTATTCTACGTGTGCTGTTCCAAACGCAACGGAGAAGAAAAGCCTAAGAGAACAAGTTCTACGTTTCCAAAGCCATCGTTGTGGAAAGTACTGTCGTCGTAAATTCAGAAACAAGGACAAGTTCTACACCAAATGTCGTTTCAACTTTCCACGACCAGTGATTTCTAAAGGAAGAGTAAACAGTTTGATGTCTTCGCTGCGACATAATGTGACGAGGAAATCACCCAAAAATACATACAATTTGAAAAGGAACGAAGAGTCCAAGTACATCAACGACTACAACCCAGTGATTTTGTCCATGTGGAATGCTAACATGGATATACAGTTTGTGGCTGACAACTGTATGGCTGTGGCTCGGTATGTGACATCTTACATCACCAAAAAAGAAAAGACAGAATTGAAGGATATGTGGGAGGACATTTCCCATGAAAAGAGCCTCAGCAAGAAGTTGTACAGTTTCAGTCTGAAGATGTTGTCGCATCGAGAAATCGGAGCTTACGAATGTTCTGACCGGTTGTCTTCAGCAAGTCTCTATGCCAAATCCAGGAGTATCGTTTGGGCGAGTCTTGGTCTTGCTGCAACGCGAAATCGAGTTCTAAAACCTGTCCGGGAAATTGAGTATTTGGCAGAAAAGGAATCAAACAGTACCGACATTTTGAAGACCAACATGTTGGATACATATTATCCAAATCGAAGCAGTCACCTTGAGAATGTTTGTCTATATGAGGTTCTACAAAATTATATATTCAAGAGGAACATCAAAGAAGATATTAAGAAAGGAGTGTATGCTGTAATTGGAAGTGAGGGATGTCTGGTCAAGCAAAGAAAATGCCAATTAGTAAACCATCGAAAATTGAGTGGCGAATCTCCAGAAAAAAAGGAGTTTTTCTATTTAGCACTTTTGCAACTTTTCAAGCCTTGGCGTGCAGAAGAGGAACTGCTTGGAGATTTCCTCTGTTATGAAGACTCTTTCACTGCTGCTAAGGAGACCATAGAATGTCCTGCTTTTCCCAAATATCAAGAAATGTTGACTTTGGAAATTGAGCAGGAAGCAACGATTGCAGCCGAGATTGCCAGAGACAGTTCTCAGGACAGTCAGAGTTCTGTTTCATTGAGTCAGGATCCACTAGGAGGACCTATTATCAAAAATGAAGCTGCCACTGCTATGAATGAAGTGGAAAGAGCCATGGCACATGCTCAGGAGGATGCAGTTAACTTAGAAGACTTGGAAAAACAACTCAACGTTGAGCAGAGGAAAATATATGATGAAGTTACCAAGCAAATTGAGCATGGATTAAGTCATGAGAAGAAAGAGTGCTCATGTACATCGTTGAAGCCTGTCCGACTGTACGTGAGTGGAGAAGCGGGAACTGGAAAAAGTTTCCTTATTAAAGCAATTTCTTGTTATTTGCAGGAAAGGACTAAGACATCGTTGTCTTGTGTTGTTACCGCTCCTACTGGACTGGCAGCACATAACATTAAAGGTATTACTTAGCATCGTCTACTGATGCTGCCAGGGGAGAATGACAACAAATTACAATACCACAAGTTATCTGGGGATGCTTGTTGTGAAGTTTCAAGAGTCTTGAGGAAAATGAAACTTCTTATCATTGACGAAGTAAGCATGGTTTCCAATGTCATGCTTGCCTTTGTGCATTTGAGAATGCAAGAAGTTCTTAAAACTGAGTATGATATGTTATTTGGTGGCAAACACATCATTGTTTTCGGAGATCTTCTGCAGCTGACACCAGTAAAAGGACAACCTGTGTTCAAAATACTCACGCATGAAGATACCAGGAAGTGCCTAGGGAGCATTGGCAACGTCAATATATGGTTAAATTTCAATTATGCTGAACTGCATGAAAATATGCGTCAGGCGAAAGATGAAGATTACAAGAATATTCTACAAGATATTAGAATTGGAAAAGTGACCGAGCATGGGAAAGAAGCTTTAAATGCACGATTACTGTCAAATTTATATCCCGAACAAGACATTGTGCCTGAGAATATTTTTCAGAAAATTACTGAGAAGAAATCCGGAATATGTTTGATGCCAACTCTTGCAGAATGTGCCATCTTCAACAACAAAATGTTGAATTTAGAAAAGCAAGAGATTGTGAAACTTGAAGGTATTGACAGAATAGAGCATATGGGATCAACAATTATTTTGTCTGAGAATTTGAAATCAAAATTGGATTCATTAGAGAAGACTATATCTAAAACAGCGGGTTTTGAAAAGACTTTGAATGTGTGTTTAAATTGCCGAATCATTTTGAGAAGGAATTTACATGTTGAAAGAGGTCTGGTAAATGGATCTATGGGTAATGTTGTTGATTTTGAGAAATACAGAAATAGAGATGGAATTGAATTTTTAAAAATTAAATGTGATGGCATTGAGGAAGTACAGCTAATTGGTCGTTGTTCTGCTAGGTTTTTGCTTGTTAAAGACTTATATGTTCGCCGTAAACAGTTTCCTGTTTGCTTGGCATATGCGGTGACAATCCATAAATCGCAAGGTTTAAGTGTAGATAGTGCATTGGTGAATATTGGCAGTTCTGTGTTCAAGGAGGGTATGGCATTTGTGGCATTGTCACGAGTTAGAACTTTATCGGGATTGTATTTGATTGATTGTGATGTCACAAACATTTGTGCGGATCTAGATTGTGTTAAGGAATACAATAGGTTAAGAAGAGAGTATGCGCCACATTTGCCTCAATATCCTTTGTTTGAGAAACGTGTGGTAGGCCGGAAACGAAGAAATATCAGTAATAGTAGGGAGGTTGTAGCAAAAAGCCCAAAAGTCGATGAACCGAAAATTGTAAGCAGAAAGAAAGTGGATTCTGTTGAAGATGTTGTCGGTTTTCAATTTGAAAACAGTTCTGGTGTCAACTGCTATGCAAATGTAGTGGTTAATGTTCTCTTTTCACTAGAGACTTTAAAAGAACAGATTGTGTTCAATTCGGAACAAAGTTTATGCTGTTTGTTGAATTCTGTGTTAGAGAAATGTAGCACTGATCGAACAAAAGTAGAAAGTGTGTCTGAAGTTCGTTATCTGTTAGATGAATGTTCAGGTCAAACAGACTTCTCTGAAAATAATCAGCAGGATTGTCAGGAGTTTTTAATGTATATGCTTGATGTATTGCAAGATGAGGGTGTAGATGTAGATGACCTGTTTGGGCTTTCTTATCAATGGCAGCATGACTGCGAGAACTGTATGGTATCAAGTACTACTAGTGTAGACTCAGAAAGATTTATATATTTAACTTTGCCAGACAGTAAATCAGTCTCCTTTAATAAGCTAGTAAATGCAGCTGATCACAACATGGAGTGTAGCCAATGTAAATCTGAAATGATGTCAACATTATTTATACGAAGATATGGCCAGTATGTCATTTTAATGATCCAACGATGTAGGCCTGATGGATCAAAATTGTCAACTTTAATAAAAAATGTTGTTGCTTCTCAGCTGTCAATATCAGGAAGGACTTTTGTAACTGTAGCAATTATCTATCACGATGGTCCTTCAACAACATCAGGACATTACACAGCTTATTTAAAGTCTAGAAACGGCTGGTCATTCTGCAACGATTCTGTTGTAACTTTCAAAAAAAAATTGCCGTTTGACCTTAAAAATTCTTACCTGGTGTTTTTAAAACCAAAATTTTAAGGAAAGAATCTCGGGATTTCCTCTGAGGAATTGCAAAAGGTTCATGAAGTAGAGGGAATGTAAGTCTGCAATGCTGTCTAGATTATTGGTCAAAAACTTGTAATTATAATGTCAATTTAAAAATCCAACTATATAAACCTGATGCAAGTAAGTCTGCTTCATAGTAAGCAGTATCAGTGTCATAGGAAAAGGAGAACATGAGTGAGAAAGAAGGGTAAGATATTAGTAGTCCAGGATTGTGAAAGTAATCTTAAATGTTTTCTTTTTGAAAGTTGCGAAAATAGAAAATGACGGGATTTCATTATAAGAATTACAAGAGTTGAAAAACGCTGCAACATGATTTGGCCAAGTGGAAACATGTGGTAGAATGTGAGAAGTCTTTTATTGTATGTAACATATTTTTCAAAACGATGGAGGTTTTCTTTCAGAAAGTGGCGGGCTGAAAATATTTATAGCACAACAGAGTGTACGCTGTTCATAGGACATCCTTCGACGTTATGGAAAGTAAGTTAATTTTAAGGAGTTTTGAATTCAGATTTCTTAGGTTGTATGGGTTTTTTAAACACAATCATTTTGATTGTGTTTTTTTTCCCCGCTGTTACATGATGAATACTTTCAAGTCACTGATTTAAGTGAAATTTGATAGATTCTGAGAACAGCAAAAATAAACCATTTAACATGTATAATTAATGTTCTACTTTTTGTACTTATGATATACATTTAGAAATGTGAGGTAGATATGGAGAAACTGAGGCTTCTGTAAGTCTCAAAGTTAATGCTTACAGTGCTGCACTTCTGGGTACTGTTTTTTTTGAAAACTGAATAGGCCTCACCTTAAAGAAACCTCTTGAAAGGACACATCTTATTTGCATCCTGAAACAATCATTTAAAATGTTAGACACAATTTTATGATGGCTTTACATCTTTTTTGCGCTGCTATTGCATCACTATTGTGAGACATCAGCAGTGCAAAAGATGCACCATGTTCCAAAATAGGCCTCAGTTTTTCAGCATCAAGATACTGTTTGTTTAAAATATATATCTTTAGGATTGTGTAGGGGACGTAGAGCAGCAGAGGCTTCTGTAAATGTCAAAGTTGTTGAAAAACTGTTTCTTCTTGAACCTTTTCCCTTGTCTTTTCAAATTTTTAAATACATGTTTTAAAATTTTTGAAATGTTTGTTCTCTCTTTTACAGATTGAAAGTATGAAAAAATATTTGAAAAAGTTAACAAGAATTATAAGGTAAATGTTTTCTACTCTTTTTACCCGCAATCCACTGCTGATGATGTCACTGACTATGTCATGAATGATGTAATAAGTGTACATGACTTACTTCATTGGTAGGCCTTCACATGTATTAATGCATACACTGCTGCACTTCTGCGTACTGTTTCATATGCTGGACTACATCTGCACTATGAGATACCTAAGCAAAGGCAACACAGGTGATGTGATTGTGAAATGAGCAAAAGAAACTCCACATTTTTCAATTACATTACTTGTGTTTTCTAAGTTTACGAATGACATTGTGCAGATGAAGTTTAGGTCTGTCTATGGACACAGAAGAGGTCTGGCCGTTGTTCAAGAGTGAAGTGGACATGTTTTACTTCAATGGTAGGCCTTCACATGTATTATCTCCTCTGTATTCTTCAACAAGCATAAATTTGATATGCAACCCTGAGTAGGCCTCACCTTAAACAAACTTTTGGAGAGGCCACACCTTATCGTCATCCTGAATCAATCATTTAATCTATCACATTTAACATCTATTAGTTCTACTGCTTCCTTTCTTTAATCCTTATTTTCCTGCATTTGCTACTTCCCTCATTCCTTTCTCTATTACTTAATTATTCTACTCCTTCCAGTATTTTTCTCAGTCCCTCTCTTCTCATACTTCTTCATTGTTATTTATGTCAGGGCCTTGGTTTCTTAAGCCCCCTCCTTAGCGTTTCTCAGGAGCACCACCCCGAAATCTACTGAACAGTTAGAATGCGCGTATTCCCTTTAATCCCAGAAATAACAATAGCTCTGCCCAGAAAGGAAAACCAAGTAACTTTCACAGTGTAATCTTTATATATTCTGTAAGTGATATTCAGCACGGGATTTGGCATTAATCAGTACAGACACAAGGTTAAAACATTTACATCGCTGGTTTGTCAAGACTCATTAAGGTTACATTACACATGACTATTTCAACACAAGGTGCAAAGAATAACTCAAGCGCAAGTTTTGTCAAAGCGTTATAGCAGTTATATCACCTCACATTGCCTTCTGATGCACCAAGAACGAATGGGTTTCAGGAACAACCTACTGTTAGAATCACAGCGTTATTCAGAGCGAAAACCTACTGTTCTAATCACAGCGTTATTTAGAGTGAACATGCATTGCAAACATTCAATATTCAAAGAGCCAAGAGACCCCCAAGCCTTCAGCGGGGTATTAATACTTTGTAGTCTCACAACAAAGACAAGAGTCCGAAAACAATCCAATGAACCAAGTCCAGGAAATAAACAAGGAAACGCCTCTCGCGAATGTCTTTAAACCTCTTGACAGTTCCTCTAGCCGGTAAAATGTAACTGGTTAAATCCTACCTGCATTTTCTGCAAGCGGATATTCGTGGTAGATTACTACCATTTGACAGGAAACAGGATCTGCTAGGAACTCCCAAGAAGACCTCCAGCGTCGACAGCGAAGACCGGGACAGAAGCAGAAGACCTCCGATCTCAGGAAACTGCAAAGAATAATCCGCGCGATGATTTGGGCGTGGCCGCCTTTATAGTTCCAAGCCGGGGTATGGAGGCTGCAGAGGGAACAAAGACCTCGGCAGCAAAACCTCAAAATAGGAACTCCCAGATGCAAAGGCAACAAGCATTGGCAACGCTTCGGCAGAAATCAAAACAAGCATTGGCGAAGCGCTGAAAAGAACACCAGCAATAACAAGCATTGGCAAAGGCGAGGACCAAATAACAATAAGCGGGCACAGTGGTAGCACAACAAGCAGTGGTAGCATCAAGCAGGCACATAACATAGGTGCAGAACAACAAGTGAAGCGGAACACAAGCAGTGGCAGCAACAAGCAGTGGCACCAACAATGGCATTAAGCAGAGGCACAATGGCATGAAGCAGAGGCAAGGGCAAGAATCCTGACAGTGCCCCCCAACAAAAATGAAGACACCCCCCCCCCCCAGGACTTCAATATTGAGAGACGGGGTGCTGGGCATGAAAGGAGCGCACCAACCGGGGAGCATGAACATTGGCCTCAGGGACCCACGAGTCCTCCTCAGGTCCATAGCCTTTCCAGGAGAGCAAGTACCAAAGCTTCCCCCTAACACGCTTACAGTCCTTAACACAGCGAACCTCGTACTCATCCCGACCTTTTACCAGAAGGGCAGGAGGGCGAGGTCTTCGCTTGACGGTAGCCCTCTTTAGCAGAGAAACATGAAACACAGGGTGAATCCTCATATTGTTAGGAAGGGCTAGTTTGTAAGCCACTGGATTCACACACTGAATAATCTTATAGGGTCCAATGAACCTAGGATGAAACTTGTACCTCTTCCTGAACTGAAAGTTCCTGGTAGACAGCCAAACCCAGTCGCCAACATGAAGATCAGGCCCCTTTTGACGCCTTCTGTCCGTAAACTTTTTATACGTGGCTTTGGCTTTCAATACATTAGTTTGCAAGAGTTTAGTGACGCGTTCCATTTCCTTGAAATGTGAATCCAAAGAAGGTATGTGGGTCTTGTGATGAGCCAGAAGCAAGGGAGAAAAGTGAGGGTGTCGGCCACAAACAGCAAAGAAGGGCGACAGACCCGTGGAGGCATTCTGTAAGTTGTTATAAGCGAACTCAGCTTCCCATAAGAGATTTAACCATGAACCCTGCTTCTTGAACAGAAAACACCTCAGATACTGTTTCAGGACCTGGTTGACTCGCTCGGTTTGTCCATCTGACTCCGGATGGAAACTGGTGGAAGTGTTGCAAGTGATGTGAAGAGCTTTACACCAAGCCTTCCAGAATTGCGAGATAAATTGTGGACCTCGATCTGACGTGATGGATCTGGGAAGGCCGTGTAGACGAACCACATTTTCCAGGAGTAGTTGGACCAAGCGAGACGAAGTAGGAAGACTAGAGCAAGGGATAAAGTGGGCCATCTTTGATAAACGATCCACTACCACCAGAATAGTGTTCATACCTTTCTCTTCCGGTAAATCAGTGACAAAGTCCATAGCAATGTCTTCCCAGACTTGCGTTGGGGTGGGAAGTGGGAGAAGAAGTCCTTTCTTCCGACCATGTTCCGTCTTAGCCTGGGCACAAACATCACAGTTTTGGATGAAAGTTTGAACATCCCTATTCCAGGTTGGCCACCAGAAATTTCGTTGCAGCAACTCTTTGGTTTTTGTGATACCAGGATGGCCAGCTAAATGACTAACATGACACCACTGAAGAACTTGAGTTTGTAGTTTCTTTGTAGGAATAAACAAGAGATTGGAGAAAAAAGGTAAGTTCTGTTGAATTGTTCTGTTGGGGCCTTCCCGAACCCAGGAAAGGAGTTTGGGTATAGGCATCGCCAGTCTGATTTGTTGAAAGAACACATCGGACATCGTTGCTCCTATGATTTGTTTTTCGGAGAGCATACTGGTAGGCTTGGGATTTGAAAGGAAATCATCTGGTTTATGATCATACCGTGATAGGGAATCTGCTTTGTTGTTCTTGGTTCCTGGTCTGAAAGTTATGATGAAGTCGAATTCTGCAAAAAACAATGTCCAACGGAGTTGTCTGGGGGTTAAGGCCTTTGCACATCTTAGGAATTGCAGATTCCGATGATCTGTGTATACGGTTACTGTGTGTCTTGCTCCTAGTAGATAGTGACGCCATTCTTTGAAGGCATAACGGATGGCCAGGAGTTCTTTCTCAGCAATGGTGTAGTTGGTTTCTGCAGGTAGGAATTTTCTAGACAGAAAGGCAATAGGATGCAGTTCATTGGTTTCTTGATCTCTTTGTGAGAGAATCGCTCCTACTGCAAAGTCAGAAGCGTCCGCTTCCACGATAAAGGGCAAGTCTGAATCAGGATGTCGTAAAACAGGTGCTTGCGTAAAGGTTCTTTTTAGGGTTTGGAAGGAGGAGTCAGTGTTAGAGGACCAGATGAATTTTACATTTTTCCTTAACAGTTGCGTCAAGGGTGTGGCCAAGGTTGAAAAGTCTTTGATGAATCGGCGATAGAAGTTGGCAAACCCAAGAAAACGTTGGATATCTTTCACCGATGTTGGGGTAGGCCAATCAAGTATTGCTTGGATCTTTCTTGGGGCCATCGTTATTCCAGATGGAGAAAGGATAAAACCGAGAAATTCAACCTTGGTAGTATGGAACTCACATTTAGACAGCTTGCAGAACAACCCATGAGATCTCAGGGTGTTTAGGATGATCTTTACATGTCTGATGTGTTCCTCCGTGGAGGAAGAAAAAATTAAAAGATCGTCAATATAGGCTATGACGAACCTATCTAAGAAGTCCCGAAGGACGTCATTAATAAAAAATTGGAATGCAGCTGGAGCATTGCATAAGCCGAAAGGCATTACACAATATTCGAACAAGCCAAAACGAGTTCGGAAAGCGGTTTTCCATTCATCACCTGGTCTGATACGGACCAAGTGGTAGGCACCTCGCAAGTCGAGTTTAGTGAAGATCGTGGCTGAACGCACTTGATCAAGGAGCACCGGGATCAATGGTAGAGGATACCTATTCTTAATGGTGATGTTGTTAAGTGCCCTGTAATCGATGCACGTGCGCAACTCTCCATTGCTTTTAGGCACGAAAAAGAGCGGGGAGGCTGCGGGGGACTTGGAGGGCCGGATGAAACCGTTTTTTAAAAATTTATCAAGATATTCCCGAAGATGGTTATTTTCTAGGTCGGTCAAGGCGTAGATTCTACTACAGGGTATCTTGGCCCCAGGCGTTAAATCAATGGCACAATCATAGTCCCTGTGTGGTGGTAAGGTTTCTGCCTTTTGCTCACAAAAAACGTCTGAAAATTCCTCGTAGATGGGAGGAAGAGCTATGTCTTGTTCAGCGGCCGTAGAGACATAAAGGGCTGAGGCAGTGTGTAAAAAGGAGCTTGGAGAGTTCTTAGGATCTTTAACCTGACCCCCACAGCATCCCTGCTTGCACCAAGAGGAAGTGAATACAATAGTGCGTTCGGTCCAATTAATCGTCGGGTTATGCATTGTTAGCCAGGGGATGCCCAAGATAACTCCGAATTGGGGTGCGTCAATCACATCGAAAGATATAGTTTCTTGATGTTGTACTGAGCCCACATCACAAACCATTACTATGGGGGAGGTACAGTGAGTGATCATTCCTGAAGTTAACTGAGTTCCATCGACTGCGTAGACTATTTCTGGTTTCTCCTTCATAATAATGGGTATGCTAGTTTTTGCTATGAACTTGGAATCTATGAAATTGCCGGTGGCACCAGAGTCAATCATAGCCGCCACCAAGATTTGGTTGAGGTTTGGTAGCCTGAAGGAAACATTCAAAGTGAGATGAGGCACTGTTAACTGCATGGTATTTGCAATAGTCTGTTCAGGAGGAGATAGCCAACTCGAAAAAGTCTCCTGATCCAATTTCGAGTTTTCTAGTTTTCCGATTTCATTTCCTTTCTATCTCGAGACCAAGAGTTCTTAGGTTTGAGTGAGCATTCTCTAACAAAATGTCCCTTTTTTCCGCAATAAAGACATAGGCCGTTCTTACGCCTGGTTTCTTTTTCCTCAAAAGTTAGGGGCTTCCTCAAACTACCTATCTCCATCGGTTCTGAGGATTCCTGGGCACTCGGAAGTGATCTATCCTTAGTTCTGCTAAAGATCCTAACATCTGTTTTCTTTTTATCCCCCTTTCGGTCAGCAACTCGATGGTCCAGACGCAGACTGAGTGCTATGAGATCTGCACAAGTTCTAGGTTGAGGGTCTATAGGTGCAATAAGGTCCTTGAGCTCATCTCTTAACCCTTGGTAATAGAGGGCTGCCCTCTTAGCCTCCGGCCAATCAGTTTCTGCAATGAGTCGATTGAATTGGGTAAGGTAGTGCACAAGTTCCTTGTTTCCTTGTCTTAGTTCTAGTAGTTCTCTATCGGCAGATCCAGTTATTGTCCTTCTATCGAAAATCCTTTCAAACTCTTGCTTGAACTGCGCCCAGTTATACAATATCGGATCATCGGATTGCACCAGGGGAACCGCCCACATGGCTGCGTCGCCACTCAAGAAGGAAATCAGGAAGGCAGTTCGTGACTGAGGATTTGGGAATGAAGCCGGTTTAACCATGAAGTGTAACTGAACCTGCGTCAGAAAGGTTTGGAACTTGTTTGGTTCCCCACCAAACCTCTCAGGCTGAGCCAAAGGAACTGTAGTAGGAACAGTGACTGAAACAGAAGGCGAAGAACCTGATGGACCTGATGTATTAGTTTGATGGTGACCTGTAGATGGAACTGAGTCCAGGCGAGATTGCAAATGGATGACCTTATTGGCTAACGCTGCAGTCTCAGTTCTACTGACTGTTAATTCAGTTTGTAGGTTCCCAATCATTGCGCAAAGATCATCCATGGTGGCATTCATCTGGTGTTGCTCGGGAGAAACAAATTCGTGGGCGGATTATTCTGTCAGGGCCTTGGTTTCTTAAGCCCCCTCCTTAGCGTTTCTCAGGAGCACCACCCCGAAATCTACTGAACAGTTAGAATGCGCGTATTCCCTTTAATCCCAGAAATAACAATAGCTCTGCCCAGAAAGGAAAACCAAGTAACTTTCACAGTGTAATCTTTATATATTCTGTAAGTGATATTCAGCACGGGATTTGGCATTAATCAGTACAGACACAAGGTTAAAACATTTACATCGCTGGTTTGTCAAGACTCATTAAGGTTACATTACACATGACTATTTCAACACAAGGTGCAAAGAATAACTCAAGCGCAAGTTTTGTCAAAGCGTTATAGCAGTTATATCACCTCACATTGCCTTCTGATGCACCAAGAACGAATGGGTTTCAGGAACAACCTACTGTTAGAATCACAGCGTTATTCAGAGCGAAAACCTACTGTTCTAATCACAGCGTTATTTAGAGTGAACATGCATTGCAAACATTCAATATTCAAAGAGCCAAGAGACCCCCAAGCCTTCAGCGGGGTATTAATACTTTGTAGTCTCACAACAAAGACAAGAGTCCGAAAACAATCCAATGAACCAAGTCCAGGAAATAAACAAGGAAACGCCTCTCGCGAATGTCTTTAAACCTCTTGACAGTTCCTCTAGCCGGTAAAATGTAACTGGTTAAATCCTACCTGCATTTTCTGCAAGCGGATATTCGTGGTAGATTACTACCATTTGACAGGAAACAGGATCTGCTAGGAACTCCCAAGAAGACCTCCAGCGTCGACAGCGAAGACCGGGACAGAAGCAGAAGACCTCCGATCTCAGGAAACTGCAAAGAATAATCCGCGCGATGATTTGGGCGTGGCCGCCTTTATAGTTCCAAGCCGGGGTATGGAGGCTGCAGAGGGAACAAAGACCTCGGCAGCAAAACCTCAAAATAGGAACTCCCAGATGCAAAGGCAACAAGCATTGGCAACGCTTCGGCAGAAATCAAAACAAGCATTGGCGAAGCGCTGAAAAGAACACCAGCAATAACAAGCATTGGCAAAGGCGAGGACCAAATAACAATAAGCGGGCACAGTGGTAGCACAACAAGCAGTGGTAGCATCAAGCAGGCACATAACATAGGTGCAGAACAACAAGTGAAGCGGAACACAAGCAGTGGCAGCAACAAGCAGTGGCACCAACAATGGCATTAAGCAGAGGCACAATGGCATGAAGCAGAGGCAAGGGCAAGAATCCTGACAATTTACTCATTCTGTCTCTATTAATGTTACTGTTTCTGAATGATCTCAAAACATTTTTTAAAACAAGTACAGTAAGTATAAGGGTAGGAAACAGACAGTTATGTTACAAGAAAGACAGCTACAGTAAGTAAACAAAAGATACTGTTACTCGCAATCCACTGCTGATGATGTCACTGACCATGTCAAGAATGATGTAATATGTGACATGATCAGCAGTGGATTGCGGGTAACAGTATCTTTTGTTTACTCCCTATAGCTGTCTTTCTTGTAACATAACTGTCTGTTTCCTTCCCTTATACTTACTGTTCTTTTTTTTAAAAAAAAATTTTGGTTCGCTCCCGGTTCGCGTACCGGAGTGCGAACCAGGAGCGAACTAAAAAAAATAGAGGTTGGCAGAGTTTCAAAAATTCTACCAATTTTTTTTATAATGGGGAGGTAGTTCTGAAAAGAACTTTTGTTTTGTTTTTGTTGTTTTAAATTTTTTTTATTATTTTTCTGAACATTTTTTTTATTTTTTTGTATTTTCTGAACATTTTGATATTTTTTTGTTTTTTGGGGGGGAGGGGGGGAAACAAAAATGATTCATTGAAAAGGGCTCAACAGGAGCAACGAAAAAAAGAAGAATTTATTTTTTGGGGCGTTTCGGGCAAACATGATTATTGATAGCTTTCACTATTAGAGTAATGCTACTTTCTCTGTAGCAAATTATTTGGTTACACCGCACGCACACTTGCTTTACTTCCCCAAAGTTCATTTGAATGTTCGGGACCACCTCCCTCGCCTCTGGTCCCGATACTTCTTGGACAACAGATCTTCTCGCCATTGCAGGGGGATTTTGCTGTTCATCACGAAGCTGGGCAGCACTATAATTGTTTGGGTGCCACCTACTCATATGCCTGTGCATCGTGTAATTTCCGAAGCTGTATTTCTTGTCAGTCCCCCTTGAAAGTCGATCGTTGCAAATACGGCAAAACACATATCTGGCATTGACTTTTTTTTGCCCTTCAGGAAATTTAAAAAATTGCCAGATGTAGTTTTCTTTTCTATTGTACCTCCTGGGCTCCTCTGGCAAAAACTCAGGCTCTTCCTGCTCTTCCTCCTCTTCTTGATCTTCCTCTTCTTCTATGATTACTTGAGCAGGTGGTCCTCTCTTCCCATGAGGAGGTGGAGGTGGTGGTGGGGGTACACTAGCTGAAGCAACTACTGAAGCCATTGCTCAACAATGAAAAAGGGTCTTTCTCTCACCAAGATGAAAGTCAGAGTGAGGAAAGAAGGAGGGGTTTTCATCATTTGGAAAAAGCAAAAGTTCTAAACCAATGAAAAGTGTTAATTTTAGATCACATGACCTAGTATTACATCATTAGGAAACCAAAAGTGAAATGAACCAATGAAAAGTGTTATTACCGAGTCACATGACCTGCTGTGTTTCCGTTTCGCGCTTTGCTCCGCTTTCCGGTCCGCTTCCGGGTCCGCTAACTTGGCGCGTCCAATGACGTATTCCGCGACAACGCAAAACGTCATGCTAACGTAACAGTTACGCTAAAGGAACGTTTACCGGTTCGCGGACCGAGCCGCGGCTTTAAATTGAGCTAACGGGAAGCTGACCGGTTCGCAGACTGGGAGCGAAACATAAACATTTTTTAAAAAAAATTGTATAAAAAACATGTAAAATATATTTTAAGATTTAAAGAAGAATACATTTTACAGCTACAGATATTAGCTTTTAAAAAACCATTGAAATTCAATGAAAAAACCATAGGTTATAGACCATATATAGTTAGGAATTCGCATTTAAAAAACCTTATTTTACTCACACAAAACCATTGAAATTCCATATATAGTTAGTTGCACTAACTATATATCGCGCACCCGCAATCCACTGCTGATGATGTCACATATTACATCATTCATGACATGGTCAGTGACATCACTGATGACATCACTGATGACATCTCAAATGACATCACTGATGACAACATCCAGTGACTGTATGTTTCTGTAAAGTTAAAATATGTCTTACACATTGAAGAATGAGTGGATGTATAAGTGTCTGGATGAAGGATTTAGTAGGTGCATGACTGACTGTATGAGTGAGTGATTAAATGTGTCTCACTGAGTGCATGGGTGAGTGACTAAACTGTCTTAATTTGTGCATCATTATGTCTGTTGTTCTGTAAACTGTTGCATGTGTTGATCAGTAGCTATATGAGTAACTATATGGGTTATTGATTGGTTGCCCAAGTATTTGTATGGGAGACTGAGTGTGTGTGTGGGTGGCTGGGAGGTGTATGACTCTGTGCATTGATGTGTGAGCAGTTGATTCACTAGATGTATGGGTTCAAAAGTGCATGTGGAAACAGCTGTATGAGCAGTTGACTGTGTGCATGAGTGTATTGGTGAGTGAATGGATATCTCAGTGCTTCATGTCAAAGTAAGTACATATGTAAAACACAGTACATGTGAGAGTTGACATATATAAATAACTGTGCATAAGAGCCAGTGAATGTGTGAGTGGCTGTATGGATCATTGTGATCTTGTATCAGGGATTGTATAAGAGAGTAAATATGTGTTAGTATATGTTTGAATAAGTAAGGTGTGTATAACTGTATAGTTGAGGAAATGGAGGTGTAATTGATTCTTTGCATGACTGACTAGGTGTGTGAGTAACTCCATGGATGAGTGACAGTCTGTGAGTGTCTGTTCACACTGATTGTATCTAAGGTTATATTAGATTCTGAAGAGGTTCATCGTATTATCACATGAATGATATCATCAGTGATGTGATCAGTAATGTCACATGAGATGTCATCAGTGATGTCATCAGTGATGTCATTTGAGATGTCATCAGTGATGTCATCAGTGATGTCACTGACCATGTCATGAATGATGTAATATGTGACATCATCAGCAGTGGATTGCGGGTGCGCGATATATAGTTAGTGCAACTAACTATATATGGAATTTCAATGGTTTTGTGTGAGTAAAATAAGGTTTTTTAAATGCGAATTCCTAACTATATATGGTCTATAACCTATGGTTTTTTCAGTGAATAGATATATATAGTTAGGATTTTTTCTCTATGGAACTTTTGAAAATTCTATGTCTAATAACTTTGGCGTTTGTGGACGGAATCGGCTGAAATTTTCAGGAAGATGGCACATTTTGTTTCTGATCAGCCCTTGAAAATTTGGCGGGGTTTCGTCAAGGGGGGGCCGAGAAAAAAGGGGGGTCCCAAAACGCGTTTTTCCCATGTTAATTTCCATAGGGCGTTTGGCCTCACTTTTAGCTCGAACGGCTGAATGGATTTGCACGAAACTTGGCAAAATTGTAGGGACTGTTAGCCCGATGTGCCTTTGCTGGGTCTCAATATATGTGCTCCAGTGGATTTTGAGAAATTAACGTTTTAAAAAACAGATATATCTGTGACAGCGTCCTAGATAGCGTTCTAGTTCGCGTACTTTTCGCGTAACGGAGCTTTGCGAAGCGAAGCTGATTGGCTCTCCGGTGTCTGTCAACATTCTAAACAGTCCGTAGCGGCCGCCATCTTGTCTCTCGGTAGGATCGAGAGACAAGAGGAGGCCAAAACGAAGGGGGAAATGAAGGAAAGGGGGCAAGGTAGACCCCTTCTGACCCCCTAGGATTGATGAGGGGGATATTAAAAAAAAAAAATTGTTTTTTTCGTGTGGTGCGCCCAGTACGCGTACCGGAAAGCGGTCTGGGGAGCGTACTATAAGGAAACAAGAATGATTGACTTTTAACTTATTGTATGTTTATTGATTGTTCGTTTTGTTGTTTTTTTTTGTTTATTTTTATTTACGTAGCTACATGTAGGTATCAATGTAGAGTCTATAATTTAATAAACGCCGTCTTCTTTGTAGATATCTTGCTTGTTGTTAAAGAAGTTATTGTGGTATATGGAATTCATACCATAGTCTGTCTGGAAAGCCGAAACAACATGGTGGCAGGAGATGATAAAGAGATGTTAAATACACATTGGGGATTATATAGTGGGAGAAAGGAAGTAACTATGAACAAAGTTAGTATGTAACACAAAAAAGTTGCACAGTATATTTTAAGTCTCACTTTATATTATATCTATTTTGGTACTATTTCATAATTTACATATAAAAAAGAACAATGTCTCAAACTATTTTTAATTTTTAAATAAAAATTTATTGTTGTGATTTTTCAAAATCTAAAAGAATTTCCAACATTAATTCATCAGGTATGTCCTCCTTTTCATTCCATGATTCAATTTCTTCTACACAATTAATTAAGTCTTGGTCCAGAGAGTGATCCAAAAAGTCTATTTCATCTTTGTCTTCCTTAGGATTGTTTTCCATATTAATTTCAAATGAAATATTAATTTCATTTTGTGTTCCTTCCATTTTCTTGCTGTGAATTGCATAAAAAATAAATATATCAGTACAGATAGGGCACTGTTGGGTTTCAGTACAGACAGGCAGTTTGGTTATTTAAACAGTGTTTTTTTCTTTGGGCAGTGTATGGTACCAAATTGGAAGTAGAAATATGAAGAAAATTATCAAATAAACTCTTACTCAATTCTGAATTATACTAGAGCAGTCTAACTCTATCCTTAACTCAGGGCCGGCGCTAGGCATGGGCTGCCGTTCAGGACCTCGCACTCAGCCCACCGGCATGGTGCCACGCACTGGTGATGTGTCCTTTTGTTTTCCTGGAGATCTATCACAAAGAAAGGTGTCGCCTGCAATTAAGGTCTATTGCAGGGGGCCCCCTCCTTGGGCCTTTCATGGATGGTGTCAGGAGGTATAGGGGAGGAAGAAGGAGACGCTCCCTCAATTGCAAGGAGACCATTCACAGACACTGTGGGGGGCCCATTGTCCAGCATTTTGGCGCACCCTCAGTTTTAACTTTTAGACCACAATCAATTCTCACACCTATGAAGGTGTGAGAAATGCGTGTGGATTAAAAGTTAAAACTGTGGGGGCATCAAAATGCTGGACAATGGGGCCCCCACAGTGTCTGTGAATGTTTTCCGTCTAAGTGGTCACTTATGTAATTTGGAGGGGGCCTTGCGCACGTTCCCTTTTAGCCCAGGGCCTCGCAAATCCTTGGACTGGCCCTGCCATAACTAAAACAGAGAAGTCTATTTTATTCTCTAAGTATTACAGAGTGAAAGAATAAAACTGTTTGGAAATGTTTTTCTAATTAGCTTTCAGTACAGAACATACTTCAGTTTTAAAAATAATATCTTACCTTTTAAATATAACTTGAAGTTATCAGTTGATTTTTTGTTGTTCTGCACTTCACGAAGTAGTAGTCAAAATGGCTGTGTTTCTCTCTCTTTGTTTATATATATTCAGGTACATAACCAATCAAATGTCATGATATAGTAGTAGAAATTGAAAGTAATATTTTAATTGGTTGTCATTTCCAACACTTCCGATATGTTTTGTGAAGTAATTTACCTCAGGGATTTTAGAGAGTTCTAAATGGCTAAATGGTATTCCAACTAAATTTGTGAAAATGGTAGGGATTGATATGTAGTATGAGCTACTGTTTAATTGGTGAAGGTGTCTCCAGTGGTTTTTCTGTAAATTACTTTCCCACCTTTTTTGAGCGAGTGCTTGTCAGTGCGTTTCCCGGTACGCGAACTTGCAGTGTTACGGGAGTCCTCCATTTTGTGTTTCGGTAGAATTGAGATATAAGATGGAGGGTAAATAATGTTCAGAATGGGTAGATTGGGGTACAGACGTATGCTGTTTCCCTAAGTTTTCTGAGGGTGGCTGAGGAGGCTCATATATGTCGGAAAAAAAAATGTTTTTTTTCGCGTGGTTAGCTGCCGGTACGCGAACTGGGTAGCGTACCGGGAAGCGAATATAGGTGAAAATAAGTGAAAAAAGGTACATTCGAAATTTTAAAAGAGTACACTAAGTTAAGGTAGCTCTGAAAAGAGCTTTTGGGTTCTGTGTATGTTCTAGAAACTTATAAGTAGGAACCAATACACATTCTTAAATTTAGTATGAAAACTCTGTTTCCCTCATCTGAGAAATGCACGCCATCTCCTCTGTAGATATCTTGCATGTAGTAACGCAAGTTATTGTTGTAGATGCAGCCCATTCCATGGTCCCTCATGTAAGCTGAAACAGACTTATTTACATGCTTCCTCGATTTCTCAATTTGTGGACAAAATTGAATGGACCATCTCCATTTTTGTCTTTGGCATATATTGGAATATACCAAGGCAGTTTGAGGAAAAAGTGTCATCAATTGCTCAAAGGTGTCCTTTAAAAGCATTTCCAGACCTACCCCAGTCAAAGTGCCCAAATCGTTTCCTCCACAGTGCACTATTATGAGGTCAGGGGTTGGCAAATGTAAAAAGGTTTTCACCAATGGTATCAATTGGTGACATTTCAATCCTCTTCGACCAATCCATTTGATTTCCACATTTTGTAAATAAGGGTTGTGTAAATTTCTGTTATCAGCATACCTGTGAGCCCAGTGGATGTAGCTATGTCCAAGAATCCAGACTGAAAACATAGCTAGAGGAGTTTTTGCTGCAGTCAGATGAAGTGTGGGAATGAAATGGCAGTTGAAATAGTGATGTTTGTAATGTAAAAAACTGTGGAGTTTAAGTGCAAATGATTCATTAGCAGTGATTGGTGTATTTCCATTGCTGAAAACAGAAAGTTAGGGTGCATGGATGTGTTCTTTGAAAGATGTATTTTGAATGGTTATTTAAAAATGTTGTTATGAAAGATTGCAATGGATTAGCAGGTGTACTGAGAGTTCAGAGTTCATTTGAAACATTGTTGTGTGAACTTGTGGCCATGACAGGTCTGGCAGGCGGTAGTTGCTATGGAAAAGAGGTAGAAAGGGCAGAGGGGGGAAGGGTGTTGATTTGAAAAAAGTGAGGGAAGAGTTTTTATTGGCTGACATGAGAGATATGTGTGTTGAATATCAGCGTTTCGGTGCCTTTGTTGGTTCCAGCCTCTGGAGTGCATACCTTTAATTCTGGTACAGAATAATTGGTGTGTGTGAGAAGGTGGCCTGATATGCAGTGCTCACTATTCTAGTGAACACTATGTATCAGTCCAGCAACCCTTATTGATGATTGGTTGTAAGTCAACCTTATAGACCAGCTATCCTAGTAGCGTGGATACGAGCAGTCTAAGGCTAAAGACTCGAGAGGGCGCGTTAAGCCAGCTGTTTACCACACATATACCCCTTGAATACCAAGTGAAAGGACACCACACAAGTGTTATGAAAATAAACCGTTATTTATTTAAAGGTCACAACAGCCCTGTACTCTTTATGAGGACAGGGTACTAAGCACAAACCAAAACTCTTATAAAAATACTTAAGTTAGCACAGTATATACAAATGCCCGAGGGGCACGGAAAACCATATACTCTGAAAGTGGAATGCGAAATTCCTAGCAGGTAAGTACAGTACTAATAGCTTTTGGAATCGCTAGGACTTGACTAGGGAATCGTTAGATTATGTCTAGGAGGCCTAGGGGACTCGGGTGCAGTGTGTGCACTCTCACGCGAGATGCGGGACAAAAGTCTATGGTAGCTAGGAATTAGAAAGTTAGTGTTCTCGGGCGAACCCGACCTGGTAGGGAGAAAACGAAAGTAGATTCTGACCCTTGGATAGTGAGGCTATGCTGGGGCACCGAAATGCCGAAGTTACCTAGCCCAGGGGCTGCAGCTGCATAGGTCTGAAAAGACGTCGGGAATCCTCGTAGACGGACCAGGAGCCGGAAGAAAAGATGCTGGCCGGTGACCAGTGAAGAAAGTTCAGTCGGATCCAAGCCTGGATCTTGAAGATAGATGACACCTGAAAGCAGAGGGGACCAAGTTCGAGACTACTAGCCAGTAGTCAGTGGGCACCAGGAGGGCACCGGATGGTAGCCACCTCGACTAGGTGAGTGGGTGACGCTTGACTCGAAGATCTCACGGACCAGGAGGCGTTGTCGGCGACCAGGATGGAGGATCGAGCTGTCCCACGAAGATAGAAGCTGTCGGCGTCGCTGGACCCAGGATTGGGCAACAAAGCCTTGGCAAATTCAAGCCCACGCGGTGGACCTAAAATGGCGTCTGGAGTGGACCAGGAGGGTCCGGGGTGCCTCTCTTGAAGAAGGAAGCAAAGGCCAGCCTGGAGCAACCAGACCAGCAGTCGTGAAGTCGTTGGGCGTCGTTCAGAGGGCCACAAGCCAGCCGGCTAGTAGCCAAACAACGCGGTGCACAGCAAACAGCAGAAGGGCCCCACGCAGATCGTGGAGATGCAGGGGGGCTGATCTTGGGTGCTGGAGCTGCGCAGGGTCGGGGCTTCTCGGACCCCAAAGCACTCACCAGTGGAGGACACGGTGGGCTTGCAGTAAAGATGTCGTGCAGTCTTGGCGATCGTCGGTCCCTTGAGGTCTCGTCGCACTCACGGTTCTCAGCTGGGCTGTAGAGGTGAGTAGAGGTCAGAGGGGCCAGGGAAGCCGGGTCTCGTCGAGCTGGGTCGTCGGATTCGTGATGAAGGACTTGCAGCAGACCGCAGTGTTCTTTAGGATGGTGCCTGCGGATGCAGGGTGACTACTCCTTAGCCACAAGGGAGAATCTTGAAGAAGAAATCGTGAAGTCCTTTCGAAGAAAGTGGTATCTTGATTCCAAAGATGATCTAATTTTAACAGGGGGCCCGCTCCCATCTTTATACTAAAAAAGGGGGCTGACCCGGTGACTAGGTCCTGCCTATGGGTGGGACTAGGTGGGGGGTGGTTACACCCCTCTGCCATGCCGGACTTCCCCAGGCCAGGGGCTGGTGTGCCCCTGGAACTGGTTCAGACCGGCCTATGCGTAGTGAGCACCGGGGTGCCACTCAGCAGTCACCTTCCTGTAAAGCCCTGCCTACCCAGGATACACAAAACCATGTCTGGGACGGTGCTAGCACCGCCCCTGACAGGAAACCCTTTGTCCAGGCTCCCCTCACTGGGAGGACTCCCAGCTGCAAGGGGTCAGACTCGTGTCTGTGGTGGCAGCATCCATTTTGTGGAGCTGAGGCTTCAGTTAACTTTAACCGGGGTTCACAGTTACATACATGTCGTGTCCCTCTAGAAGGGTGGAATGCTAACCCCGTCGCCAGAATTGGCGAGGGGTTAGTATTCCAATTCGTATGACACCTTACTCGACATGTTTTGATAAAGCAATACCAAAGTTAGCATTTAACCGCGAGGATTATAATGCACTTAAGAGTATATGGTATGCGTTATCATGGAACAGCTATTAGGACTTGATTCCGCAAGCTGCAGACAGGCTCAGCTCATGCCAGAGCACCATCTCACACGATTCCAAGCACTCTGCCTTCAGGATTGTCAAGGCCTGCCATAGGAGTGACTGATAGGAATCTGTGTGTCCATTTTAGGGTTAGGTATAGGTATACTACACCTACAGCAAAGGGTGATTACACGACTTTGCCCCAGCTGTCATGCAGCCAGTTGTGTCAAATTTAAGAGGCCAGCCAGGG
Organism: Lissotriton vulgaris; assembly: GCF_964263255.1. Classification (NCBI taxonomy): domain Eukaryota; kingdom Metazoa; phylum Chordata; class Amphibia; order Caudata; family Salamandridae; genus Lissotriton; species Lissotriton vulgaris. The sequence goes on along the minus strand of NC_141687.1, from coordinate 1,287,452,602 downwards.
GTGGCATAATACATGCTGCAGCCCCTGGCAGCCCTGGGTACACCCATGCCCTGAGTTACAGGGTCTGATAGGGTGGCCCAGTACCAATTGGAAATGTACCTAGGGTACATGGAATCCATTTTAAAGAGAGAGCAGTAGGCCTGGGGTCCTGATTGGCAGGGCCCCAGGTCGACTATGTCAAAAACCAGCTAAAACACAGGGCAAAAAGTTGGGGGCAACCATAGTCAGGATGTACCTTCCTACACAACCCCCCCCCAAACGAAAGGAGATAAGGCTATCCTTGTCCAGGTAAGCCTCTATTACCTAAGTGGCCATATAAGGAAGGACCAGCTCTGGCTTGGTTTCCCCCTGTGTCATGGTCCACTAGGCAACCCCTCACCCTAAGGGTATCTGAGGGTCTCCACCATAGGGAATCTCTGTCTCTGGTGTGTCTTGGGAAAGTAAAAGGCTGATGCTGGGATGGAGTACTGAAGTGAGGCTCCTCTACCTTTGGGCTCAACTTCCTCCAATCACCATCCATCATATGTGCCTTTCTTTCTTTAGCTGAGATGCACTGAGCTCTCAGGGTCAGCCTCTGGCTACCTAAAGCTGGAGGCTGAGTCCCTCTGTTTGGCTTACTGGAGGGACAGGTCAGGTCTGGGGTTTTTAGGCCCCATGTTTGGCTGTGCCCAACAGTGTCCAGCTGTGGGAGTTCCCTAACTACTTTTAAGGGGGATCCCTCAGGGGTCTGTTCTATTTTCACTTGGCTAGGTTTACCAGCTTCAGTGATCCTAATCTGCTGATTAAGGGGTTCTTTTGGACAGGGGGCCCTTTGGGGTCCACCACTGGCCTCCCTGGTCTCTTCAGCCCTGGGCTGACTGAGGCAGGGTAGAGAGGTGCAGGTTACCTGCTCCAGACTGGGTCCCACCTGTGAAGGGTCCACTGCCATCAGGGGCTCTGCCAGGCTAGGCCTGACTACCTCTGGGGCAGTTCCTTCAACAGAGGTAGAGTCAGTTCCCTGAGGAGGCTGGCTCTCACCTAGTGTCTGGGAGGGGGAAGACTCTCCTTCCTCCTCAATGCTCTCTGTTTGAGTGGAGTGATCCATTGTTTCAGGCTTCACAACCTCACTATCTGTCTGAGTAGAGGCTGAGACCATTTCAACCTTGCCAACCTTTTCAGGAGGGCACTCAGTTTGTGTTTGGGCTGTGACTGTCACAGCCCTCCTATCCTGTTCTGGAAAGTCTGTCTGAGCCTGGGCAGTGGCTACCACTGCCCTTCCAACCTTTTCAGGGAGGAATGGTGCTTGGACTGGGGCTGTAGCTATTACTGCCCCACTAACCTGTCTGGATAGGCCTATCATTCTGGAATGAGTTTCTTGTTCCACCTCAGCCCATGCTGAGAGTTCCAGGTCATTCCCCAGTAAGCAATCTACAGGTAGGTTATCTGTCACTGCCACTCTCATGGGCCCTGTGACATTACCCCAACTGAGCTTGACTACTGCCATGGGATGCCTTCTCTTCACTCCATGAATGTCTGTCACCTGATAAGTAAAACCAGGGGTCAGTTGAGCAGAGGGGACCAGATGGTCACTCACCATGGTGAGGCTGGCCCCTGTGTCTCTGAATGCCTCAACTTTCCGACCATTCACTAAAACTTCTTGTCTATACTTTCCCAAAATGTGGGGTCCAGTAGTGAAGTTGGCAAACCCCATGCCAGTCTCACAGACAAGAGTGTGGTCAGGGAACCTGGCTAGGCCATAGTCCTCCTGATTGCCCAAAGTAATGCCCACCACATTCTTGGGGGCACTCCCACCACCTGGGGGATTACCACTAGTGGTAACAGGAGGTTTAGGAGTATTACCTGGGGGTATGTTTCCCTTATTACCATTTTTAGGGCAACTGACATCACTTTTGTAATGACCCACCTGTTTACAGGTATGGCAATAAGGTTTCTTTTGTTCTGAAGGAGTGTTCTGGGACCCACCACCCTTGTTGGAGTTTTGGGGCCCTTGGGAAGTCTTCTCTGAGGATTTATCCCCACCCTTCTCTTGAGGCTTGGTTGATTCCTTTTTCTGGTCACCACCCTGGTTTTTAGGCCTAACCCTGGTTCTGACCCATTTGTCTGCCCTCTTACCCAATTCCTGTGGAGAGGTCAGATCAGAGTCTACCAGGTGCTGATGTAATAACTGGTTCTGACAATTATTTAAGATTTGCTCCCTCATAATTAGATTATACAATCCTTTAAAATCAGTAACCTTACTACCCAGTAGCCAGCCTTCAAAAGCCTTAGTGGCACAATCAACAAAGTCAGTCCAATCTTGAGACTGAGTTTTCTGGGTGTCTCTGAACAGCATCCTGTATTGTTCAGTGGTTAAACCAAACCCATCAACCAGTACATTTTTCAAGACTTGGTAATTGTTAGCATCCTCCACCCTTGTGGTGAGGAGCTTATCTCTACCTTTACCATCAAAGGAGAGCCACAAGATAGCTGCCCACTTACTTTGGGGAACACCCTGCACAGTGCAGGCTCTCTCCAAAGCAGTAATCCATTTGTGGATGTCATCCCCTTCTTTAAAGGGGGGCACTATCTTATTCAGGTGCTTTGTATCAAAACTCCTTTCCCTATTGCTAGGTTTATTGCTGCCACCAGTGGGAACTAGCCCACATAATTCTTGCTCTCTAGCAAGGGCAAGTCTCTCTTTGGCCAGGGCAAGTTCTTCCCTTTCAATCCTCAGTTTGACTGCCCTTTCTTCAGCTTCATACACTCTCCTCTTAGGGGAAGACATTCCTCTGTGAGAAGAGTTGAGAGAGCCATTGGTTCGAAAGGATCTGCTAGAGCCTCTTGATAGAGACCTAACTCGTCCATTCCCAATGTTAAGCTGACCTGAGAGTGGGCCCAGGAGTCCCCCAGTACCAAGCTCATGTCTGCTTAAGTTGGACCTGCTTAGTCTACTGACTTCTAGCTGTCCCTTATCTGCCTCATCCCCAGACAACTCATCCTCCTCCTCAGCATCATCTGCCTCATGGAGGGGATGGATATCAAAGGGACCCTGTAAGGAGGGCATACTTCCTTCTGGATTAGAAGGGTCTGGGTTACCAGCCCTACTGGCATCATAGGCCTCTAAGAGACCAATCAGAAAGGAAGTGGTGGGGTTAGACCCCTGTTTTAGTTTCCTGAGAGTACACACTTGTCTCATCTCATGGAAGCTAAGAGCAGTATATTTTGAAGGGATGACCTGTGGAGGGTCAACTGACACAAGGGGAGACTCAGTGTTTCCTCCTGTGACCGACATACTGCTTCTAGTGTGGTGTAAGTGATGCACCTACCTACACTATGTGTTACCTACTGGTCCCTTGCTAGAGTTGCAGCCAAGGTGTGCTAAGCCTTGAGGAGCTACAACAGCTGGTTCAGTAGAACTCAGAGTATTCTAAGCTTTAGTTATATGTACTAACAGTACTTATGTGATCTTTCAACAAGATATTCTTAGGATACGTGTGGTAAAACAACAGCAAGCTCAAATCCCAACCGCTGCTCACCAATGTGAGAAGGTGGCCTGATATGCAGTGCTCACTATTCTAGTGAACACTATGTATCAGTCCAGCAACCCTTATTGATGATTGGTTGTAAGTCAACCTTATAGACCAGCTATCCTAGTAGCGTGGATACGAGCAGTCTAAGGCTAAAGACTCGAGAGGGCGCGTTAAGCCAGCTGTTTACCACACATATACCCCTTGAATACCAAGTGAAAGGACACCACACAAGTGTTATGAAAATAAACCGTTATTTATTTAAAGGTCACAACAGCCCTGTACTCTTTATGAGGACAGGGTACTAAGCACAAACCAAAACTCTTATAAAAATACTTAAGTTAGCACAGTATATACAAATGCCCGAGGGGCACGGAAAACCATATACTCTGAAAGTGGAATGCGAAATTCCTAGCAGGTAAGTACAGTACTAATAGCTTTTGGAATCGCTAGGACTTGACTAGGGAATCGTTAGATTATGTCTAGGAGGCCTAGGGGACTCGGGTGCAGTGTGTGCACTCTCACGCGAGATGCGGGACAAAAGTCTATGGTAGCTAGGAATTAGAAAGTTAGTGTTCTCGGGCGAACCCGACCTGGTAGGGAGAAAACGAAAGTAGATTCTGACCCTTGGATAGTGAGGCTATGCTGGGGCACCGAAATGCCGAAGTTACCTAGCCCAGGGGCTGCAGCTGCATAGGTCTGAAAAGACGTCGGGAATCCTCGTAGACGGACCAGGAGCCGGAAGAAAAGATGCTGGCCGGTGACCAGTGAAGAAAGTTCAGTCGGATCCAAGCCTGGATCTTGAAGATAGATGACACCTGAAAGCAGAGGGGACCAAGTTCGAGACTACTAGCCAGTAGTCAGTGGGCACCAGGAGGGCACCGGATGGTAGCCACCTCGACTAGGTGAGTGGGTGACGCTTGACTCGAAGATCTCACGGACCAGGAGGCGTTGTCGGCGACCAGGATGGAGGATCGAGCTGTCCCACGAAGATAGAAGCTGTCGGCGTCGCTGGACCCAGGATTGGGCAACAAAGCCTTGGCAAATTCAAGCCCACGCGGTGGACCTAAAATGGCGTCTGGAGTGGACCAGGAGGGTCCGGGGTGCCTCTCTTGAAGAAGGAAGCAAAGGCCAGCCTGGAGCAACCAGACCAGCAGTCGTGAAGTCGTTGGGCGTCGTTCAGAGGGCCACAAGCCAGCCGGCTAGTAGCCAAACAACGCGGTGCACAGCAAACAGCAGAAGGGCCCCACGCAGATCGTGGAGATGCAGGGGGGCTGATCTTGGGTGCTGGAGCTGCGCAGGGTCGGGGCTTCTCGGACCCCAAAGCACTCACCAGTGGAGGACACGGTGGGCTTGCAGTAAAGATGTCGTGCAGTCTTGGCGATCGTCGGTCCCTTGAGGTCTCGTCGCACTCACGGTTCTCAGCTGGGCTGTAGAGGTGAGTAGAGGTCAGAGGGGCCAGGGAAGCCGGGTCTCGTCGAGCTGGGTCGTCGGATTCGTGATGAAGGACTTGCAGCAGACCGCAGTGTTCTTTAGGATGGTGCCTGCGGATGCAGGGTGACTACTCCTTAGCCACAAGGGAGAATCTTGAAGAAGAAATCGTGAAGTCCTTTCGAAGAAAGTGGTATCTTGATTCCAAAGATGATCTAATTTTAACAGGGGGCCCGCTCCCATCTTTATACTAAAAAAGGGGGCTGACCCGGTGACTAGGTCCTGCCTATGGGTGGGACTAGGTGGGGGGTGGTTACACCCCTCTGCCATGCCGGACTTCCCCAGGCCAGGGGCTGGTGTGCCCCTGGAACTGGTTCAGACCGGCCTATGCGTAGTGAGCACCGGGGTGCCACTCAGCAGTCACCTTCCTGTAAAGCCCTGCCTACCCAGGATACACAAAACCATGTCTGGGACGGTGCTAGCACCGCCCCTGACAGGAAACCCTTTGTCCAGGCTCCCCTCACTGGGAGGACTCCCAGCTGCAAGGGGTCAGACTCGTGTCTGTGGTGGCAGCATCCATTTTGTGGAGCTGAGGCTTCAGTTAACTTTAACCGGGGTTCACAGTTACATACATGTCGTGTCCCTCTAGAAGGGTGGAATGCTAACCCCGTCGCCAGAATTGGCGAGGGGTTAGTATTCCAATTCGTATGACACCTTACTCGACATGTTTTGATAAAGCAATACCAAAGTTAGCATTTAACCGCGAGGATTATAATGCACTTAAGAGTATATGGTATGCGTTATCATGGAACAGCTATTAGGACTTGATTCCGCAAGCTGCAGACAGGCTCAGCTCATGCCAGAGCACCATCTCACACGATTCCAAGCACTCTGCCTTCAGGATTGTCAAGGCCTGCCATAGGAGTGACTGATAGGAATCTGTGTGTCCATTTTAGGGTTAGGTATAGGTATACTACACCTACAGCAAAGGGTGATTACACGACTTTGCCCCAGCTGTCATGCAGCCAGTTGTGTCAAATTTAAGAGGCCAGCCAGGGGTGGCATAATACATGCTGCAGCCCCTGGCAGCCCTGGGTACACCCATGCCCTGAGTTACAGGGTCTGATAGGGTGGCCCAGTACCAATTGGAAATGTACCTAGGGTACATGGAATCCATTTTAAAGAGAGAGCAGTAGGCCTGGGGTCCTGATTGGCAGGGCCCCAGGTCGACTATGTCAAAAACCAGCTAAAACACAGGGCAAAAAGTTGGGGGCAACCATAGTCAGGATGTACCTTCCTACAGTGTGTTTCTGAGACTGTTTTCAATTTCAAAAAGAATTTGTAAAGGTGAGTTATCGTTTATATATTTTAGTTAAAGAGTAGTATGCTTTTTTGCGTAAATAAGAAAGTCAGCTGTGTATTTAAAATGATGTTTTGCGTCAAGTGTTTGCATTCTGCTTTCAAAGGCGATTTTGTATTCTTCATTTACAGAATCGGAAAAATTATTGGTTCGGTAAAATACCGAATCAGTAATTTTACCGATTCTGTAAATTTGCTATGTAGGGGGGACTCTTCTGAGTCTCAAATGACTTAACGAATCGGTATTTTAGCATGAAATCAAACTTCATGGTAAAATACCGATTCCGGTGTGCATGCACATGTGTGCATGCACACGTATGTCATGTGAAAGGCAGACCTGCCCTTACATGAATGTAGGTGTATTATTGTTTTACATAACAGGTTTTAAAACTTTGTTTGAAATCAAATGCATGCACACTTAGGGCCCGATGTAGGTGGCCGTTTAGGCCATTTACCGACCGGTTACGGCCGATTTCGGTCGTTTCCGACCTGTAAATGGCGAAAAGGTATGTAGGCGCCTAAATCCAGGGCCACATGTAGGTAAATCTACATTTACAGAATCGGTGAAATTGTTTTTGATGGTAAAATGATGTGACTCCTGCAATGCGTCGCTTTTGCGGAACAGATATATGATGTAATTGTGTTGTTAATGTTACGGTGTACATGTAAAAAATGATGCATAAGTGTTGCACGGGCATTGTAGATACTCTCCTATGTGTGCTTAGCAATTTCAAGTCACTTCCCCCGGGTTCAAGGGCCTTGTAAATATGTCTCCATGTGTGTCTGGTCATTTGAAGTCACTTTCCTCGTAGTGCAAGGCCCTTGTAAATACGCCCCCATGTGTGCCTGGCAAATTTTCATTTTGATTGTTTGAGTTACATAGCCATGTTAAAAGTTATTGAAAAAAAGGTGCAAGTTCCTTAAAAAAACGTTTTCATGTGTATTAGGGCATTTTAAGTCTGTTCCCCACGAATGTAGGTGTATTATTGTTTTACATAAAAGGTTTAAAAACTTTTTTTGAAATCAAATGCATGCCCGTAGGTGGTTGTTCCATGTCATTTACCGACCAGTTATGGCCGATTTCATCCGCTTCCGACCGGTAAATGGCCAATCGGTATGTAGGGGCCTAAATCCAAGGCCATATGTAGGTAAATCTACATTTACAGAATCGGAAAAATTATTGGTTCGGTAAAATACCGAATCGGTAATTTTACCGATTCTGTAAATTTGCTATGTAGGGGGGACTCTTCTGAGTCCCAAAGGCCTTAACGAATCGGTATTTTAGCATGAAATCAAACTTCATGGTAAAATATCGATTCCGGTGTGCATGCACTTGTGTGCTTGCACACTTATGTCATGTGAAAGGCAGACCTGCCCTTAGGGCTGGTTTGTCTGCCACATGGCACCTGTGCCTGTTTTGAGGGTGCCAGAGGGTGTCAAAGTGATACCCCCTGCACCCTTGTGAATTTTTTTATTTTATTCATTTTGATAGCATTGTTGAATCTAATTCTTACTGTTATTGATTTACTGTTTGGTAATAGTGGTTAATAACATTTTTTATTATATTTCACCACAGATTCAACTGCAGATTATTTGGAAATTAGAGAATGCCGTCTAAGGGTAGAATTCGAAAGGCTATGAAACATCAAAGACAGCAATTGACTAACATTTTGCAGCAGTCCTCTACATTAAAATTACCTCAACGGACTAAGAGAACACCGGGTAAGAGAACGAAATCATTCCTTAGAAACATTTGTAGAAACAAAAGTATAACTACAGAACAAGTTTTAGTCCAGAAAAAGAGAGCCAATTTAAATGGAAAGGAAAGGCCCGTCAAAAAAGTTTGTGCTAGAGCAGGAGATAACTCTGTGCATGGCAGTAGAAGGGCAAATATATTCAGGGACATTCGTAAGCGAATGTTCCGCAACAGGGTAATTGTCAATTTGCTAAAACAATTTAAAAAAGGTCAACAGAAAGTGTCATTTTATAAGAAAAAGAAAAATGTAGAGAAAATTATTGATCAGGCTTTCGAAATTAAGCGAAAGTTATTTATTTTGGTAATTAATAGAATTAGGAAACTAAACAAGGTAATCTATGTTTTCAAATCTAATAGTAGATGGAAGAGAGAAGTTAATCGAAGTAATTTTTGTGAAGTTTTCTTAGGAGAATGGATGCATAGTTCAAATAGTGAGGCATTTTTTAATGAGGAGAGTTATTTTCAGGACAATGTTTTGGTGCATGCAGTTGACAGCAGTGGTCGAGCATATGAGGTAAAAGATAGTCATCCGGTTGAAAAAGAAATACTTGTGTCTGCAGATGCAGAAGAGGCGCTAAGTGATGAGGTTTTAGGGAGACGTCCTAAGGGACCAGTGTACACCTGGAAGTGTAGTTCTATTTGCAGTGTGCGACAGGATTCCATCAATTTGCTTTGTGATTTTATACGGACATTTCATAAGAAAAGTGTAAAGCAAAAAATAAAGTTGTTGCAAGAATTAGATCCTTGCAGAGTGAGACAAGTGACGGATTTGCGTGGTCATTCACTGGCTTGTCTTTCTAGGAGAGTATGCCAGAGTGTATTTCATCATTTCAGGATGCTAGCAGTGCATCATAATAAAGTGAGGAAATTAGTTAGAATGTTGTATTATGCTAAGAGTCCAGCAATTATGCTTAAAAAGTTAAGCAGAGCTCTTTTGCATGGTTCTGAAGTAGATGTGAAGAATATTTGTCAAGAAATTGAGTTCTGTTACTTTGCTGGTAAAGAGAACAATGTTGATATTGAACCACTAGAAGAAGGTAATGTGGAAGACAGTCAACAGATTTTCAGTACAGATAAGTTTCACAAGGAAATTTCCTCGTTTATGGTGAAATCAAGTGAGAGGCCTAATTTCACTTGTGTGTGTTGTCGACGGACTTATTATAAGAATCAGACTAAGTTAATGGATATATATGCAAAGAGTGATATGGAAAACAATAGTGAATGGAAGGATTTTGCCACATACTTGATGGTAGAAAATTGTTTTGATTTGGGAGCGGACCAACGTATGTGTACTTATTGCTATAACAAATAAACCAAAACCAGATGCCTGCTAGAGCTGTTTATAATAATCTGGAATTAGATGACATTCCTTATGAATTGAAGGATTTAAATACTTATGAATCTATTTTGATTCAAAGTGTCCATCCCTTCCAGGCTATTGTACGAATGGAGCCAAAGACAGGGAAGTTGCCTCCATCAGATTTACAGAGAGGAATAAAGGGAAGGGTTGTTTATTTGCCTTTGGATTTGAAGAAAAACATTAATACAATTGGAGTAGAGAAAGTGGAAGAGGAACCTCTGGTTATCATAGTTAATGGTGTTCCGACAAAGAGTAAGAAAATCTGGCAAGATTTAGTGGATGTTAGGAAAGTCAAAAAGGCAACATTGTATTTGATAAAAAATAATAAGTACTACAAGAATGTATGTGTTGCAGAAGAGGAAGTAAGTGAAGAAGAGGACAGCGATTTGTGTCCTGGTCAAATTGAGAAAGTAGAAGCCTCTAAAAAGGAAGAAATATATGAACATTATAGTGTTCATCCTTTGCATTCCAAGGAAGTCATGGGGAATGCTATTGAGTTGTTTCAAATGAAACAAGCCAAAGGGAGTCCCATTAGTGTTTGGGAGGAAAGTGTGGAAGCTCGGTGTTTCCCACAGTTATTTCCCACAGGTCGAGGAGGATGATATGATGAGCGACCTGTTCAAATTCCTGCTTCAGAATACCGGACTTTACGATTGTATACAGAAGATCCTAGGTTTCGACAATGCATTCCCTATTTATTTCATCTATTGTTTGAAAGTGATCTCTCTGGATTGTCTTATGCAGTGAACCACATCTTGAAAAGTGGTGTACAACTGCGAAATATCTCGGCAAGGGACTTTATGGATAAAGTCAATGTGCAATATAGTATTTTGGATTCTCACCTGATTAATCTCATGGCTTGCCAGTGTGGTACTAATGTGTATTGGTACCGCTGTCATGGTGACTTAAAATGTATGCTGAGGAACTTAGGAACTCCAACATGGTTCCTCACTCTCAGCTGTGCTGAGTATGGCTGGGAGGACTTACTTGAATTTCTACGAGAGGTAAATGGAAACATTGAAAATATTGAATTTAAGACACCCGGAGAACTGTGCTCTTTGGATCCTGTGAATGTATGCAGGTATTTCAATCATAGATTTGAAGCTATGATGTCTTTCATCACGAACAAGAAAAATCCACCTCTTGGAGAGGTATTGGATTTCTTCTGGAGAAAGGAGTATCAAGCAAGAGGTGCTCCTCATATCCATATGCTGCTATTGATCAAAGATGCACCCAAATTTGGAACAGATCCGGATGACTTAGTGATGAGTTTCATAGAACAGTATGCTACATGTGCTGTTCCAAAGACAAACAAAGACAAAAGTCTAAGAGAACAAGTTGTACGTTTCAAAGCCATCGTTGTGGAAAGTACTGCCGTCGTAAGTTCAGAAACAAGGACAAATACTACACCAAATGTCGTTTTGCATTTCCACGGTCGGTGTTATCAAAAGGAAGAGTTAACAATTTGGTGTCTTCGCTGTGACATAATGTGACGAGGAAATCACCCAAAAACACATACAATTTGAAAAGAAACGAAGAGTCCAAGTACATCAACGACTACAACCCAGTGATTTTGTCCATGTGGAATGCTAACATGGATATACAGTTTGTGGCTGACAACTGTATGGCTGTGGCTCGGTATGTGACGTCTTACATCACCAAAAAAGAAAAGACAGAACTAAAGGATATGTGGGAGGATATTTCCCATGAAAAGAGCCTCAGTAAGAAGTTGTACAGTTTCAGTCTGAAGATGTTGTCGCATCGAGAAATCGGAGCTTACGAATGTTCTGACCGGTTATCTTCAGCAAGTCTCTATGCCAAATCTAGGAGTATCATTTGGGCGAGTCTTGGTCTTGCTGCAACGCGTAATCGAGTTCTGAAACATGTACGGGAAATTGAGTATTTGGCGGAGAAGGAGCCAAACAGTACAGATATTTTGAAGAGCAACATGTTGGATACATATTATCCAAATAGAAGCAGTCACCTGGAGAATGCTTGTCTGTATGATGTTCTTCAAAATTACGTTTTCAAGAGGAACATCAAAGAAGATATTGATAAAGGAGTGTATGCTGTAATTGGAAGTGAGGGATGTCTGGTCAAGCAAAAAAAATGTCAATTGATAAATCATCGAAAATTGGATTGCGAATCTCCCGAAAGAAAAGAGTTTTTCTATTTAGCTCTTTTGCAACTTTTCAAGCCTTGGCGTGCAGAAGAGGAACTGCTTGGGGATTTCCTCTGTTACGAAGACTCTTTCAATGCAGCCAAGGAGTCCATAGAATGTCCTGTTTTTCCAAAATATCTAGAAATGTTGAATGCAGAAATCGAGCAGGAAGCAACAATTTCAGCCGAGATTGCTAGAGACAGTTCTCAGGACAGTCAGATTTCTGTTTCATTGAGTCAGGATCCACTAGGAGAACCAGTTATTGAAAATGAAGCTGCCACTGCCATGATTGAAGTGGAAAGAGCCATGGCACATGCTCAGGAGGATGCGGTTAACTTAGAAGATTTGGAAAGACAACTCAACGTTGAGCAGAGGAAAATATATGACGAAGTTACCAACCAAATTGAGCATGGATTAAGTCATGAGAAGAAAGAGTGCTCATGTACGTCGTTTAAGCCTGTCCGACTATACGTGAGTGGAGAAGCAGGAACTGGAAAAAGTTTCCTCATTAAAGCAATTTCATGTTACCTGCAGAAAAGGACTGAGTCATCGCTGTCTTGTGTTGTGACCGCTCCAACTGGACTGGCAGCTCATAACATTAAAGGGATTACTTTGCATCGGTTACTGATGCTGCCAGTGGAGCATGATAACAAATTACAATACCACAAGTTATCTGGAGATGCTTGTTGTGAAGTATCTAGAGTTTTGAAGAAGATGAAACTTCTTATCATTGACGAAGTAAGCATGGTTTCCAATGTCATGCTTGCTTTTGTGCATTTAAGAATGCAGGAAGTTCTTAAAATAGAGTATGATGTGTTATTCGGTGGCAAACACATCATTGTTTTTGGTGATCTTCTGCAGCTGACACCAGTGAAAGGACAACCAGTGTTTAAACTGCTTACACATGAAGATTCCAAGAAGTGCCTAGGGAGCATTGGCAACGTTACCATATGGTTAAACTTCAGTTATGCTGAGCTGCGTGAAAATATGAATCAGGCGAAGGACGAAGATTGCAAGAATATTCTACAAGATATTAGAATCGGGAAAGTGACTGAGCGTGGTAAAGAAGCTTTACATGCACGCTTACTGTCAAATTTATATCCAGAAGAAGACGTTTTGCCAGAGGATATTTTTCAGAAAATTACTGTGAAGAAATCTGGAATATGTTTGATGCCAACTCTTGCAGAATGTTCCATCTTCAACAACAAAATGTTGAATTTAGAAAAACAAGAGATTGTGAAACTGGAAGCTATTGACAAAATAGAGCATATGGGAGCAACAATTATTTTGTCAGAGAATTTGAAATCTAAATTGGATTCATTAGAGAAGACTATATCTAAAACTGCGGGTTTTGAAAAGACTTTGAATGTGTGCTTAAATTGCCGAATCATTTTGAGAAGGAATTTACATGTTGAAAGAGGTCTGGTAAATGGATCAATGGGTAATGTTGTTGATTTTGAGAAATACAGAAATAGAGATGGAATTGAATTTTTAAAAATTAAATTTGATGGCATTGAGGAAGTACAGCTAATTGATCGTGCTCTGCTAGGTTTTTGCTTGTAAAAGACTTATATGTTCGCCGTAAGCAGTTTCCTGTTTGGTTGGCATATGCGGTGACAATTCATAAATCGCAAGGTTTAAGTGTAGACACTGCTTTAGTGAATATTGGCAGTTCTGTATTCAAAGAGGGTATGGCTTATGTAGCATTGTCACGAGTCAGAACTTTATCGGGTTTGTACTTGATTGACTGTGATGTCACAAACATTTGTGCGGATCTAGATTGTGTTAAGGAATACAATAGGTTAAGAAGAGAGTATGCACCACATTTGCCTCAATATCCTTTGATTGAGAAACGTGTGGTAGGCCGGAAACGAAGAAATATCAGTAATAGTAGGGATGTTGTAGCAAAAAGACCAAAAGTCGATGAACCTAAAATTGTAAGCAGGAATAAAATGAATTCTGTTGAAAATGTTGTTGGTTTTAAATTTGAAAATAGTTCTGGTGTCAACTGCTATGCTAATGTAGTTGTTAATGTTCTCTTTTCACTAGAGACTTTCAAAGAACAGATTGTGATCAATTCGGAACAAAGTTTATGCTGTTTATTGAATTCTGTGTTAGAGAAATGTAGTGCTGATAGAACGAGAGTAGAAAGTGTGTCTGAAATTCGTTTTCTGTTAGACGAATGTTCAGGTCAAACAGCATTCTCTGAAAATATTCAGCAGGATTGTCAGGAGTTTTTAATGTATATGCTTGATGTATTGCAAGATGAGGGTGTAGATGTAGATTATCTATTTGGCCTTTCTTATCAATGGCAGCATGACTGCGAGAACTGTAGGCTATCAAGTACTACTAGTGTAGACTCAGAAAGATTTATATATTTAACTTTGCCTGACAGTAAATCAGTATCCTTCAATAAGCTAGTAAAGGCAGCCGATCAAAATATGGAGTGCAGCCAATGTAAGTCCGGAATGCTGTCCACGTTAATTTTACGAAGTTATGGCCAGTATGTCATTTTAATGTTCCAACGTTGTAGGCCTGATGGAACTAAATTGACAACTTTAATTAATAATTTTGTGGCTTCACAGTTGTCAATATCAGGAAGGACTTTTATAACTACTGCAATTATATATCATAACGTTCCTTCAACTAATTCAGGACATTATACAGCTTATTTGAAATCTGTTAACGGTTGGTCATTCTGCAATGATTCTGTTTTAACTTTCAAAAAAAGATTGCCTTTCCACCTTCAAAATTCTTACCTGGTGTTCTTACAACCAACATTTTAGGAAAGGAAGCTTGGGATTTGTTTAGAGGAATTTACAGAGGTTCTAATGGCTCCTACTATATATGGCCTTGTGGATAATTGTAGTACAGAGCAAAAACTGTTTGTTTTTATAAGCAAAGTCAAGCAGCAGATCAAAATAAGGAGTAGAGGAAATGTAAGTCTGCAATGCTGTCCACATTATTTTTAAAAACTTATGGATGAAATGTCATTTTACAATTTCAACTACATAAACTGGAAGAAAATAAGTTGTCCAGTCTAATTAAAAATGTTTTGGTTACACAGTCATCGATTTCAGGAAGAACATTTGCAACTGCAGCTATTATATAATATGCTGGTCCTTTGACAACATCTGGATATTACACAGCTTATTTGAAATTTAAAAAATGGCTAGTCTTTCAGCAAACATTACTAATTGAGTATGAAGCAATGCTGCCTTTTGACTTGATTTTTGAAGTCAGAATTTAGGGTAGGTAATTGGACTATAATGATTCTAGGTGTTGCTGTAACTTAGTGTGCTGTTTCAAATTGCTTTGTATGTCTCAGTTTTCTTAAAACAATTGAGTTTATCTTTCAGAAAGTGGCGGGCAGAAAATAGTAACAGCACAACAGAGTATAAGCTGTTCATAGGATATCCTTTGACGTCATAGAAAGTAAGTTACTTTGGAGAAGTTCCTATTTCTGCTTATTTATATTATTTGGGTTTTTTAAACACAATCATTTTGATTGTGTTTTTTTCCCCTGCTGTTATATGATGAATACCTTCAACTCACTGTTTTCAGTGAAATTTGATATTTTCTGATAACAGCAAAAATAAACCATTAAATATGTTTAATTAATTTTCTACTTTGAATTGTGATTTCTAATATGTATATGGATTGGTGTGGCTCACTGGTTAGAGGCGGCAGACCCAGAAGCAGAGGTCGGCCCGGGACCAGGGTTCGATTCCTGACACGGCAGGATCTTGGGCCTTGGTCAGCGGACTCGATAATTCTCGCCTCGGTGCCTACTCCAACCATGGGTGCCACTCAGCAACTTTGGGCAATAGCTTGCTTAATCTCTAGTAACGGCCCCATCAGCGCCGGGGATGCCTGGCTTCACCTTGGGGATGCCCAGGAGGAACTATCTCACAGGGAAAGCCAGGATGGGTTCCCCAGCGGTATACAGCGCCGGGACGCCTCTTTGCTGGGGCAGCTGTGCACTTTACTAGTATACCACATTTAACATTCATTTTGTCTCATGCTCACTCTTTTTTTACCATCTTGTATTAATTTAAATTTTTTTGTTCTTTCTTACACAGATTAAAAGTATGAAAATGATAATACAGTACGGTAATGACAATTATAAGGTAAGCATTTAGTACTCTTTACGTTACATGTCTATCAGATTTAACTTTTATTAGTTCCTCTGCTTCTTTTTTTTAACCCTTAGTTTCCTGTCTTAGCTACTTCCTTCATTTCTTTTTCTATTACTTATTTATACTACTCTTTTCACTTCTTTTATCCGTCCCTCTTTCAACAGTAACTGTGTGTTACTCCCTCTATTTGTCTTTCTTTTCACATTACTCTCTGTTTATTAACTCGTCTTTTTTTAAAAAATATTTTTTTTTGTTCGCTCCCAGTTCGCGTACCCGAACGCTAACCGGGAAGCGTATCAAAAGAAATAGAGGATGCTAGAGTGCTAAACATTCTAGCGATTTTTTTAAAAAGGGAAGGTAGTTCTGAAAATAACTTTTTTTTATTATTTTTGATGTTTTATATTTTTTTTGTGTTTTTTTGAGGAAGGGGAAACAAAAATGATTTACTTCAAAGGGCTCAACAGGAGCAACAAAAAAAAAATTACTTTCTAGGACGTTTTGGACATTGATGATTTTCATATGATCTATTTATTAAAGTAATACTCATCTCTCCGTGTGAAATTAATTTTCCACATGCTACACAAGTCAATCTCATCTGTCCAAAGTTCTTTTGCAGATTTGGGACCGTTTCCCTTGCCTCTGACTCACTTATTGCTAAGTCATTGGTGGATGTTTTTGCCGGTCGGGGGTTATCCACCAAATCTCGAAGTTGTGCTTTGGAATAATTAAGAGGGTGCCAACTCTCCATGTGCCGATGCATGGTATGATTACCAAAGCTATATTATTTTTCGGTCCCTCTCGAGAGTGTTTTTTTGCAGATGAGGCAGGTAACGAACCTGGCATTAACTTTCTTTTCATGAGAAGGAAAAGAAAAAAATTGCCAGATAAAATTCACTTTCACATGGGACGTTCTTGGCATTTCTTTCAGAAAGCCACTTGTCCCTTGCTCCTGTTCCTCGTCTTCCTCTTCTTCTTCTTCTTGGTCGAAGATGACCTGGCTAGTCGGTCCTCTCTTCTTTGGTGGTGGTGGAGGTGGTGGAGATCCACCAGCTGCAGCTAATACAAATGCCATGTCTTAGCAAACAAAAACAGGTCTTTCTCTCATAAAAATGAAAGTCTCGAGTGAGGAAAAAAGGTGGGACTTTCATCATTTGAGAAAAGAAAATGTTCTAAACCAATGAAAAGTGTTTGTTTTACGTCATATGATCAAGCGTTCCATCATTAGGAAACTAAAAGTAAAATCAACCAATGAAAAGTTTTAAGAACTAGTCACATGACCTGTTATGCTTACGTTCCACGTTCCGCGCCGCGCCTCGGATCGATTCCGGGGCTTTACGTTTTGCGCCTTGGTTCGCGTTCCAGAGCGCTTCCGGGTGCGCTAACGCAGCACGTCATAAGGGGCATTACGTAGTAACGCGATATGTTGCGTTTACGGGACGCGTCACGATGTGCCTTTCTAACCCGGTATTTGCACTAACGGAACGTTTACCGGTTCGCGGATCGGCAGCGAAACAAGAAAAAATAATTTAAACTATAATATAAATTGAATAAAAAAATATAATACAAACATATATAAAATATATTTGTGAATTAGAATAAAAATATATGTTACAGCTATAGATATCAGCTTTTAAAAAAACAATGAAATTCACTGAAAAAACCATAGGTTATAGACCATATATAGTTAGGGATTAGCATTTACAAAACCAAGAAAATTCACTGAAAAAACCATTGGTTATAGACCATATATAGTTAGGGATTAGCATTTACAAAACCATAATTTACTCGCACAAAACCATAGAAATTCGCATGTATAGTTAGTTGCAATAACTATATATCGCGCACCCGCAATCCACTGCTGATGATGTCACATATTACATCATTCATGACATGGTCAGTGACATCACTGATGACTTCACTGATGACATCTCAAATGACATCACTGATGACATCACTGATGACAACTCAAATGACATCACTGATGACAACCCAAATGACATCACTGATGACATCACTGTTGACATCACTGATGACATCACTGATGTCATCTCAAATGACATCACTGATGACAACTCAAATGACATCACTAATAACATCACTGATGACATCTCAAATGACATCATTGATGACATCACTGATAACATCTCATTTGACATTAGTGATCACATCATTGATGATATCATTCATGTGATAAAACGATGAATCTCTTCAGACTCTAATATAACCTTAGATACAATCAGTGTAAACAGACACTCACAGACTGTCACTCATCCATGGAGTTACTCACACACCTAGTCAGTCATGCAAAGAATCAATCACACCTCCTTTCCCTCAACTATACAGTTATACATACCTTACTTATTAAAACATATACTAACACATATTTACTCTCTTATACAATCCCTGATACAAGTTCACAATGATCCATACAGCCACTCACACATTCACTGGCTCTTATGCACAGTTATTTATATATGTCAACTCTCACATGGACTGTGTTTTACATATGTACTTACTTTGACATGTAGCACTGAGATATCCATTCATTCACCAATACACTCATGCACACAGTCAACCGCCCATACAGCTGTTTCCACATGCACTTTTGAACCCATACATCTAGTGAATCAACAGCTCACACATCTATGCACAGAGTCATACACCTCCCAGCCACCCACACACATAGTCAGTCTCCCATACAAATACCTGGGCAACCAATCAATAACCCATATAGTTACTCATATAGCTACTGATCAACACATGCAGCAGTTTACATAACAACAGACATAATGATGCACAAATTAAGACAGTTTAGTCACTAACCCATGCACTCAGTGAGACACATTTAATCATTCTCTCATACAGTCAGTCATGCACCTACTAAATCCTTCATCCAGACTCTTATACATCCACTCATTCTTCAATATGTAAGACATAATTTTTCTTTACAGAAACATACAGTCACTGGATGATGTCATCAGTGATGTCATCAGTGATGTCATTTGAGATGTCATCAGTGAAGTCATCAGTGATGTCACTGACCATGTCATGAATGATGTATTATGTGACATCATCAGCAGTGGATTGCGGGTGCGCGATATATAGTTATTGCAACTAACTATATATGCGAATTTCTATGGTTTTGTGTGAGTAACTTATGGTTTTGTAAATGCTAATCCCTAACTATGTATGGTCTATAACCAATGGTTTTTTCAGTGAATTTTCTTGGTTTTGTAAATGCTAATCCCTAACTATATATGGTCTATAACCTATGGTTTTTTCACTGAATATATATATATAATGTTAACAACTTAAATCTACAATTCACGTCATGTATACATGTGGTGCCTGTTAGTTTTCTAGACATGGAAATCTATGTCAAAGATAATCGCATTCATACTAAATTATTCAGAAAGCCCACTGCGGGCAATACCATCCTGCATGCAGCAAGCCACCATCCCCGCCACCTGATACGGAGCATTCCATATGGGAGATGTTGCGTATCAGGCGGATCTGCAGCAGTGATGAGGAATGCGAGATTGCGCAGGAGGCGAGTAAATGTAGATTCCTTGCTAGAGGATATTCCAAGGCCAGGATTGAGGCTGCCCAGAAAAGAACGCAGCTCATATCCCGTGACACTGCACTTATCCCTAAGAATAAGGATGTGACACAACCCCGGCTGGGGATGTAATTAAACCTCGCATGATTGTAGCATACAGCAGGCAACACTCAGCCATCAGAAAAATATTTAACCACAATTGGAACCTCATATTGGGGGATCCTGTTATTGGCAATAAAGTTTTGGACAAACCACTCCTCACATTCAGAAAATCGATATCAATGGCCAAATCATTGGTCAAAAATACCTTGGAACCACAAATCTTGACCACTTGGAAGGCCCTAGGCAGAGGCTTTAGGAAATGTACACAATGTAAGGCGTGTAAACACGGGGTCAACAAGACCAAATACGTTGTCCCATTCTCACAAACATCTAGAGAAATTACTAAACGCCTGAATTGTAAAACGGACTATGTGGTCTATGTGCTGGAGTGCACTTGTGGACTCAGGTATGTGGGTAGTACCCACCTGCCGGTCCACAAGCGTGTGCTCCAGCACATCAGAGCCATAAACAACAAAGACCAAGCCTACCCTGTGGCAAGGCACTTTGAAAGTGAGCATAGTTATAATCCCATACATCTGTCTTATTTTGTAATTGACTCAATTTGGCCAATGAAGAGGGGTGGGGATCGAGATGCGAGGCTTCGACTTCTCGAAACCAGGTACATCTCGGAGCTAGACAGCAAACAACCTTATGGGCTGAATGCGACGGAGGATCTGTATACTTGTTTGTGAATCGTTTGTTGATTTATTACATTTCAGAGCCCATCCACATTACATCTTATTAGGGTGTTCCTGCAGGTTCCACAGTAATGTAAGATATATTAATCAACTTGGTAAACCTTAGTCAGGAATGTCTTGAATCAAAATTCACAACAGCTCATGCTATTCAATAGTTGTTTCTGGACTCAGGAAATTGGAAATATCTATAGCTTGTTTGCACTATCAGTAATGTAATTGTTTGTAGTTGATGAATTCTTTACCTAGTATATAGGTGCCGGTTTTACCTCACATATTGATTAATTGAGCTTTATATTAAAGAGGGCAACCCCGGAGGTGTATCTGGGGGTACTACCATCAGCTCTATATTTGAAAAACAGTTTTTTTTTATTTCAGTTAGCACTTGCACTAGCACTTTTGTATGATTAAATCTTACACTTCTTTACTTGCCGGTAACAAAAAAACTAAAAAATAAGAGCAATTTTCTAATGGTCTTAGCCCACTGGGGCCCTATTTTTTCCATTGTTCACTGCACATTCGTGGACGAGAGGTTATTTGTGAGACCAAAAAATTGTATGAATTAAGTTGGTGATAGATTTTATCACCCTTACTCATTGTCTTACCTGTATTCATACAGAGATGTGTATCAGAATTTTTAAAATATTTAAATACTTATTTATATATTTTATATTTTGGTCGTTTGTGCATTTAACATTGTATTTGTAAACACACATTTCAATGTACTACATGTGAACAAAATATTTTTTCCATGTTGTTTGTACCAATTTAAAAATTGCCCGCGCATTTGCACTTTAAATATCGGCATTGGCTCTTAGCAACTCGCCATGTGATCAAGCTTTGTGGAAAGCGAAATGCGTAATGGCAGCGGCAGGCTTGCTGGAGAAAATAAAACACCTTGATTAAGCACTTAATAATGGGTCTGTTCCTTCGTCATTGAAAATCCTGAGCTGGGGCGGCTGTTTCAGTTCGAGTGGCAAATTTACTTGCATATATATATATATATATTCAATGAAAAAACCATTGGTTTTAGGCCATATATAGTTAGGGATTTGCATTTACAAAACCTTATTTTACTCGCATAAAACCATTGAAATTCCATATATAGTTATAAGCGCTAACTATATATCGCGCACCCGCAATCCACTGCTGATGATGTCACATATTACATCATTCATGACATGGTTAGTGACATCACTGATGACATCACTGATGACATCTCAAATGACATCACTGATGACATCACTGATGACAACACCCAGTGACTGTATGTTTCTGTAAAGTTAAAATATGTCTTACATATTGAAGAATGAGTGGATGTATAAGTGTCTGGATGAAGGATTTAGTAGCTGCATGACTGACTGTATGAGTGAGTGATTAAATGTGTCTCACTGAGTGCATGGGTTAGTGACTAAACTGTCTGAATGTGTGCATTATTATGTCTGTTGTTCTGTAAACTGTTGCATGTGTTAATAAGTAGCTATATGAGTAACTATATGGATTATTGATTGGTTGCCCAAGTATTTGTATGGGAGACTGGGTGTGTGTGTGGGTGGCTGGGAGGTGTATGACTCTGTGCATAGATGTGTGAGCAGTTGATTCACTAGATCTATGGGTTTAAAACTGCATGTGGAAACAGCTGTATGGGCGGTTGACTGTGTGCATAAGTGTATTGGTGAGTGAATGGATATCTCAGTGCTACATGTCAAAGTAAGTACATATGTAAAACACAGTACATGTGAGAGTTGACATATATAAATAACTGTGCATAAGAGCCAGTGAATGTGTGAGTGGCTGTATGGATCATTGTGAACTTGTATCAGGGATTGTATAAGAGAGTAAATATGTGTTAGTATATGTTTGAATAAGTAAAGTTTGTATAACTGTATATTTGAGGAAATGGAGGTGTGATTGATTCTCTGCATGACTGACTAGGTGTGTGAGTAACTCCATGGATGAGTGACAGTCTGTGAGTGTCTGTTTACACTGATTGTATCTAAGGTTATATTAGAGTCTGAAGAGGTTCATCGTATTATCACATGAATGATATCATCAGTGATGTTATCAGTCATGTCAAATGAGATGTTTTCAGTGATGTCATCAGTGATGTCATTTGAGATGTCATCAGTGATGTCATCAGTGATGTCACTAACCATGTCATGAATGATGTAATATGTGACATCATCAGCAGTGGATTGCGGGTGCGCGATATATAGTTAGCGCTTATAACTATATATGGAATTTCAATGGTTTTATGCGAGTAAAATAAGGTTTTGTAAATGCAAATCCCTAACTATATATGGCCTAAAACCAATGGTTTTTTCATTGAATTTTCAAGGTTTTGTAAATGCAAATTCCTAACTATATATCCACTATAACCTATGGTTTTTTCTGTGAATTTCATTGGTTTTTTAATAGCAAATATGAAAAGCTTTAAAATGTCAAGTACGTGATAGATAAAAACATTTTCGTATTTATGCACGCTGATGTGCTTTGAACGCTGCACCCCCCCCTCCCCTCTTTTGTCTTAGTAGTACTCTCTCTTTGCAGATACTGAAGGGTAGTTATCGCAGGCCTTTACCCCCGTTGTAATCCGTCGTGCCTGCTTGTCTCTCCATTTGATTGATTGTTGTCCAAGCATTTACTGTTTTAGAATTGGTTCTCTTTGGATCATTCTCTATTTACAAACAAGCACAAAGTCGCAATACTCTGTTTAGTCTTTGCAGATAGTGAAAAATCGTGTAAAAAAATAAAAGTAATCGAGCAAAATCAGTAGGCCACTAATTGGATCTCTTTTTGACCTCGCTAAAATAGAAATATTAGGAACAACCCTTCATGAGAAATACGAAAATAGTGAGATGAACTGAGCTCCACACCATGAGGGCTGCAAGACAGCTCGGCTCCATCACCCATCCCGCACAAAATAACGACAAACCCTATGCAAATATTAAAAATATAGACAACACACCAGCAAAGAAACAGGGTAAAACATTTTATTAAAAAACTATTTACATAACGTTGGTTTATAAGATGATGCCAGTAGTGGACCGATGTGTGAATAGGTCGAAAGCAGCACAAGGCTCCAAGATCCGGATGGCAAGCTCCTGGATGTTGGGTGCCATAGTTCAGAGTTCTGAGTTTGAGTCTTTTTCAATGCCTGTGCTTTGTTGAATCAAAATGGCGGCTTGACACAAAGCTGACTCAAGCGTTGCTACTGATGCTATGCAGACCAAAACTGGTTTTCAGTTTGTACATTTTTCTAGATTTTTCAATCCAAGTTTGGTTGACTTTGTAGAACAATGGCTTCAAATTTTCAACATACGGTGTGGTGGCGCTGACTGGGAGGGGGCACTTCGCTCCTGCCCCCTCCCCAAGTAAGATTTTCATACGTGAAAGTACGTTAATGGTTTTGGTCCCTGACTTGCTTCGATGTCACTGCCATTCTCAAATGGCATAAGTTCTGGATGTTGGGTGCCATAGTTAAGAGTTCTGAGCAGCGCTTGTAACACTGTCTGAAGCTTATTTCCACCTACTGCAGCTTCACTATTCTCAAAGTAAGTGAGTGTCGTTTGTGGACCTGACTGCATTAGAAAACAATGTGATATGTTACCTTCCTAAACAGCTTGACGGAGGCCCCTGAGGGGCGGTGTGATGGCCATGGACTCGGAGAAGACACTTGGCTCCGACACCCTCCCCAAGTCTTATAGCACTGGTGTAGCCTGAGATCGCCCCCGACATAGGCGGCCGGCTCCCGGGGTCCGGCGGAACTTTTTGCCTTTTGATGACTCTTCAATTCTGAACCTTGTCCCATCCAGCTGAGTTGCGCCCACTCTTGCGGCTACAGCGTCTTGCCCACCATCCAGCTGAATTGCGCCCACTCTTGCGGTGCAGCGATAGGCGGCTGCCACAGGACTCTCAAAATGGCGGCCGGCTCTTCGGTTTTGGGCCTGGTCCACTAAAATGGCCCTGGGACACCTTGGAACTCGGACGCTTGCCTGCTAGGGCTTGGGCTCCATTCTCGAAAAGCGTCCCCTCAGCCGTGAAGATTCTACAAAAATCTTGGGGGCCTCCGACTCCCGCAGGCTTCTGGTGGGGAGCGGCTGCCATGATTGCTCGTGGAATGGCCACGACGGAGCTACGAGATGGTAGTGGTCTCATGCTGACGCCAGCTTTAGTCTGAAACATCCAGAAACACTGTAGACTACCAATTCGATCAGTTCCGGTAGCGCCCCAACATGACCCGGAAGAGAAGAACTTGCCCTCCCCTCTTTGACTGATGGTTCTTGTTGCCTGTCCCCTCTGTTGTCATTTAACAGAACTTTTTGGACTGCTGAAAGGGGTTGTGTTCCGAACGCTGGTTGGTGGAGACATTTTGACTATATTCTTGACCTACGTTGTCGCGTAATGCGTTATATGACACGCCGCGTTACCGCACCCGGAAGTGATCCGAGGCGCGGCGCGCAGCGCGTAACGTAAGCATAACAGGTCATGTGACTTGTTAATAAAACTTTTCATTGGTTCATTTTACTTTTGTTAATTTAATGATGAAAAGCTTGGTCATATGACCTAAAAATTACGCTTTTTATTGTTTTCGAACAATATTTTTTTTTCAAACATATGTTATAATATTCCAGGCTAATGTACTTTCCCGGAAAATTTACAACTGTCCTGCAAGTAAAATATATTCCTTTTTCGAGAAAAAGGGCGTTTCTTCCTTCCATGACGGAGCCGTTGAGTAAAAGAGACTCGGCCTGCTGTCTTAGTCGCCGATACGCCTGATTATCAGATTCTTATCGATCACTTTATGTTGCAGGAGTGGAAAACACAACTGCCCTTGACCATTTATCTTTACTGCGTTCCTACGTATTATACCTTTTATCCGTCATGTAATTGGACTGCTATATTTCACTTGCCTTTTACTGATTCGAAAACAGTGACTAAAAGTAAAAACTTTACCAATGTAAATACTACTACCATGTTTTCTTTTAAAAACCTTTATTGTGAAAATGTCAGTATACAAATACGGGCCTATAACCACGTGGGCCGGCCACGGAGCAAACTGAAATCGTATATGATGAGGAGACATTTACATTATAGAGGAACGTAACGAGCGGGCCATTAGGTTGCAAGAACTAAGGTGTCTAACAGTTGCGGAATCGGTGGACGTACATTTTGTAATTAAAATACGACAGGGCCACTTACAATAACATTTTCTAGATATACATTTGCAGGCAAGGAGTTACGAGTCCCATTTATACCGGCGCCATTTTGGGCGAGGCCGGGCAGGTCCAACATATAGTCAAAATGTCTCCACCAAACATCGGCCAGACCAGAACCCCTTTCGGCCCTTTATGCTACAAGATGGTGTCTTCCATTCAGAAAATATTGTTGGCAGCATTTTGAAAGGAAACAGAAACAGCCGTTCTCCTAGTGAGTTTCACATTGTTACATTTAGGAAGAATGTTGAAGAGTAGTATGTGGAAAATCTGAAGCCATTTTTCTACAAACTCTCAATCAGACTTGGATGGAAAAAAAAAACCTGAAGAATGTACAAACTGAAAACCAATTTTTGTCTGTATAGCATCAACAGTAACGCTTGAGTCAGCTTTGTGTCAAGCCGCCATTTTCATTCAATCAATAGCGTCCCCCTGCACACATTCAGGGACCTGGTCGTGTCTTCAGATGAAACGGATTGTAGGAAAAGAAGCAGAAAGGAAAAGGAAAAAAGTTCCGCCGGACCTCGGGAGCCGACCGCCTATGTCATGTGCGACCTTTGGCCACACCAGGGCAATAGTGAAGCTGCAGCAGGTGCAAATAAGCTTCAGACAGTCTTACAAGCACTGCTCAGAACTCTCAACTGAGGCACTCAACATCCAGGACTTGCCATTCGGATCTTGGCGCCTTGTGCTGGTTCCGACCTATTCACACATCGGTCCACTACTGACATCACCTCATAAGCCAACGGGGCACCCCACGCCGACTTTCGGCGCAGCATTATAGGATGGCCACACAAGTGCGGCAACTTGCTGGACACAAAATCGGGGCCATCCAGATCTCGGCGCGTTCGACTCACTGTACCGCAAGAGTGACCGCAACTCAGCTGGACACGCCATCTTTCGGCGCAGCATTGTAGGATGGCCACACCAGTGCGGCAATTTGCTGGACACCACCTCGGTGCCATCCGGATCTCGGCGCGTTCGAGTCACTGTACCGCAACAGTGACCGCAACTCAGCTGGACACGCCGTCTTTCGGCGCAGCATTGTAGGATGGCCACACCAGTGCGGCAATTTGCTGGACACCACCTCGGTGCCATCCGGATCTCGGCGCGTTCGAGTCACTGTACCGCAAGAGCGGGAGAAACTCAGCTGGACACGCCGTCTTTCGGCGCAGCATTGTAGGATGGCCACACCAGTGCGGCAATTTGCTGGACACCACCTCGGTGCCATCCGAATCTCGGCGCGTTGTGCTGCCTTCGGCCTATTCGCACATCGGTCCGCTACTGACGCCGCCTCACGTGCCAACGGATTTTCTACGCTTTTTGTAGCCCTATGCCGCATAACAGGTCATGTGACTTGTTTATAAAACTTTTCATTGGTTCATTTTACTTTTGGTTTCCTAAAGATGGAAGGCTTGGTCATATGACCTAAAAATAACACTTTTCATTGGTTTAGAACATTTTTTTTTCCCAAACGATGAAAGCCCCACCTTGTTTCTGGATCATTCAGACTGAAGCTGGCGTCAGCATGAGAGCACCACCATCTCGTGGCTCCGTCGTGGTCATTCCGCGAGCAATCATGGCAGCCGCTCCCCACCGGAAGCCTGCGGGAGTCGGGGGCCCCCAAGACTTTTGTAGAATCTTCACGGCTGAGGGGACGCTTTTCGAGAATGGAGCCCAAGCCCTAGCAGGCAAGCGTCCGAGTTCCAAGGTGTCCCAGGGCCATTTCAGTGGACCAGGCCCAAAACCGAGGAGCCGTCCGCCATTTTAAGAGCCATGTGGCAGCCGCCTATCGCTGCACTGCAAGAGTGGGAGCAACTGAACAACATGGTGAGCGAGACGCTGTAGCCGCAAGAGCGGGCGCAACTCAGCTAGATGGCCGCCACCTGGGGAGGCCCGTTCACGCCGCCTCCCCCACGCCCCCCCCCCCCCCCGGGGCGCCGCACGCCAATTTTCGGAGCAGCATTGTAGGATACCAAAACCAGTGCGGCAGTTTACTGGACATCACCTGGGTGCCTGTCGTACATGTTGTGTCAGCCATGGGACACTGGACACAGTCCCATCAACATCTCAACGCGTTCTGCTGCCTTGGGACTATTCGCACAACAGACCGCTACTGACGAGGCCTCCCCCCGCACCACCCGGGACGCCCCACGCTGTTTTTCTGTGCTGCATTGTAGGATCCCAAAACCAGTGCGGCACCCAGGCGACATCACCTGGGTGCCGTCCAGAACTCTGCACGTTGTGCTGCCTTGGGACTATTCGCACAAAAGACAGCTTCTAACCATTGTTGCTTTTTGAGTTGAAAAATGTTTAAATGTTTTTAGTTTTTGTTCCGTTCATTATAGTTAAAAGTTAATAAAGTTTTATAATCTTACTTTGTCGGAGTGTTATCTATTTTTTTAAAAACGGGTGAATAGGGCCTTGAATCGGGTTATTGTCATGTGTGGGCTTTGGAAGTGTGCTGCTGCAGGATCGGACATTTCAAACTCAAATGCACGTTCTTTTTCTTACCTTTCCGAAGCATGGAGCGCAATAGCAGGCAGAGAAAGGGTGATGCACGTGTTGAACACTACCTGACCTGGCAAGTTGCTGGCAGTGCCCCCCCGCCCGCTCCTGAAAGAGGGCACACACACACCGCCACCCCGAGTACTTCACAAATCTTTAAAAGACCATGCGCTTGTTCATGAGGCTTAAATGGTTTATCACCTCTTCTAGAACCCCTGCATCGACCCTCTGACGTTTCCTGGAAAAATTACCATGTAACACAATACCAAGCCCTGTCAGCTGAAACCCCCAAGGAATCGTGGGGCATATTATCAAGGGGGTTTATCTCCGCTTTTTTGGCTTTAAAAGCCATGAAAGCGGAGATAAAATTATCTCCCTATTACCAAGCTGTCGCTAACACCAGTTAGTGACAGCTAAAAGGAGATAGCGACCATCTTGGGCCCCGCTTTGCATGTCAGTGATACTTATCACTAATGACATGCAAAGTGGCGTGCCAAGATGTTAGCGACTGGAAACAGTCCCTAACATCGCTATCTCCTATTACCAACTTTTGGAGATATTCGCGCTAAGCGCGAATATCTCCAAAATCTAACACCTGCCCTGAGCAGTTCTTAGCCATGTTATCCAATGGGAGGTGGATAACATGGCTAAGAGCATTTGCTCGATAATACATGAATATCGCTGACTTTTCTGCGATAATAGCAAGGTTTATCTGCGATAAAAATCGCCGATGTGCGGCGATAATTTTTGTCTCTAAACAAGTTAGAGACAAAAATTATCGCTAGTTGTTCGTAATATGCCCCCGGGTTTTTGCTTGCAGAAATCGGGAGGCGGGAGACTAGCACTTAAATCAGTAGTCACACGCCTGAATCGGGAGGGTTGGCATGTCTGAATTCTCTACAGCTGGGGCCATAAACTACATCCGCAGGGGTAGGTGATAGCCTGGGACCAGCCTGGCATCTAAAATGGCTGCCGTGCACGACAAAATTGTGGCATTGGAAAAAAGGCAAGATGGCGCAGCCGCTGGAAGAGATGTATCAACATATATCAGCCTCCTCAGCCACCCTCAGGAAACATAGGGGATTAGGATACGTCTCCCGCACCCCCTTATACCTAGTAATTTAATTAACGAAGCACAAAATGGCGAATTCCCGTTTCGCTACCAGTTTGCGGCCCAGTTCGCGGCCCGTGAAGCGCTTCTACCGTGAAAAATCTTTTTTTTTTTTTTTCCCCACGGGACCCTTTAATAACCCCAACAACATTCCTAGGGGGTCAAGAGGGTGATACCTTGCCCCCTTTCATTAAATTCCCCCTTCGTTTTTCACCTCTTCTTCTCTCTCGATCCTACCGAGAGACAAGATGGCGGCCGCTCCGGACTGTCACGCAGCAAAAAAAAAAAAAAGCTCACGCACAGCCGCTGGAAGAGACGTATCAACATATATCAGCCTCCTCAGCCACCCTCAGGAAACATAGGGGATTAGGATACGTCTCCCGCACCCCCTTATACCTAGTAATTTAATTAACGAAGCACAAAATGGCGAATTCCCGTTTCGCTACCAGTTTGCGGCCCAGTTCGCGGCCCGTGAAGCGCTTCTACCGTGAAAAATCATTTTTTTTTTCTTTTCCCCACGGGACCCTTTAATAACCCCAACAACATTCCTAGGGGGTCAAGAGGGGGATACCTTGCCCCCTTTCATTAAATTCCCCCTTCGTTTTTCACCTCTTCTTCTCTCTCGATCCTTCCGAGAGACAAGATGGCGGCCGCTCCGGACTGTTTAGAATGTTGACAGACACCGGAGAGCCAATCAGCTTTCTGCGCGCAAAGTTCCGAAACGCGAAAAGTAAGCGGACCGGATCGCTGCCCGGAGCGCTGTTACAGATATATATCTTGATTTAAACGTTAATTTCTCAAAATCCACTGAAGCACATATATTGAGACCTAGCAAAGGCACATCGGGCTAACAGTCCCTACAATTTTGCCAAGTTTCGTGCAAATCCATTCAGCCGTTCGAGCTAAAAGTGAGTCCAACCGCCCTATGGAAAAATGAATGGGAAAAACGCGTTTTGGGACCCCCCTTTTTTCTCGGCCCCCCCCTGACGAAACCCCACCAAATTTTCAGGGGCTGCTCAGAAACAAAATGTGCCATTTTCCTGAAAATTTCAGCCGATTCCGTCCACAAACGCCAAAGTTATTAGACATAGAATTTTCAGAAATCCCATAGGGAATTAATCCTAACTATATATACCTACTGGCGATAGCCAGTAGGTAATATATATATATATATATATATACATTTTTTTTTCAAATGTTCTCTGGTGTCTAGTGGGCTTTTCTCCTGCCCTGGGGGCAGAAAGACTGTTGCCTCATTTACTAGTGGTGGGATATGGCATGCCCATGCTCAAATGTTCCCACCCCATTCATTAACATTTTTTTTAAAATCCCTGATGTCTAGTTGCTTTCTGCTTCCAGGGGTGCAGGTCGGTGGTAACCAGCATGTGCAGAAAGTCTGAAATATAATAATTGCCTCAATGGACCACAAGCGCTTGCCCAGGGGCAAGCCCTCCCTATCCATGGTAGCTAGTCGGGGGATCCCTGTTTGGCGAGATCTCTCGCCTGTGGCTATCTCCAAGCAGGGATTCACTGGACAGACGAACAAGGGAAAGGAGAGATTCTCCCCTTTCCCACGATACATCTCGCACAGGATTCAGTGCTCAGGCGCTGAGATATGCACCAAGCACAGATTCACTGAAAGTAAAACTAGCCCAAAGGCTCGTTTTACTTTCACTTTTACTGCAATTACGTCAGAGTGCCCTGCGTGCTGATTGTCACTGTAGTAAATAAAACAAGCATTGGCATAGCCAAAAAGTCGCGCCTTTGGGACCTTATAAGTGTTTAGCCATGCAACAGTTGATGTTGTTGCAATAGGATATTGTGCTGGATAACAAAACACTTATAAGGTCCCAAAGGCGAGGCCTATTGACTATGCCAATGCTTATTTGCATTGTTCAAAATAAGATTTCCAAAGGAATTCAATGGACAGTACCAGTAAGCAAAACCGGGTCAATGAAGCAATTTGTAAAAAAAATATTTTTTTCCCTCGCAAATTAGAAGATTTCCAAAAACCTAGCAAATAGGTCTGCTAGAATTTTGAGGGAAATAGTTAAACTTACATCATCGTACATAGCATTGCTTAAGATGCATGGTTAGGGCGTCTCTCAGCAATTCATAGGATTCTAACAGAGCAAACTAAACTGTTGGTATATTCTGTATTATTATTTATTTGGCATTCGCGATGTTTAGACAAGAAAGTTGTGGATTAAAGAAAAATAATTATTTGTAATAAAAAAATTGCCACTAGAGGGGACCAAAGTAAAAGAATTGTGAATTGCAAACTAGACATAAATTCTGTTTCTCAGAGCAGTAGTGATCGGGGTTTAATTTTGAAATGTGCAATTTACGTCAAATGATGTGTGTTCTCATATATTTAAAACAGTGTTTTTAATTGTAGAACAAACCTCCAGTTCCTTGAAAGTAGGTGAGTCTATAAAAGTACATCATCAATCCACAATTAACAGCAACAAAACAAGCATTTGCAATGCAATAGGTCTCGCATTAGGAACGTTTGAGCTATTGGTATTGTAAATGACAAATGTTTTATTTATGTTTTTTTTTAAATAGTGAAATTAATAGCTTTGTCATTTACAATGCCAATAGTTATAACTTTTGCAAATGTGACACTTATAGCATTTGTAATGCAATATGTGTTGTATTTATGTGACTTACATGTTTTGATATTACAAATAACAATGGCTTTTAATTTTTTAAAATAATTAATACTTAAATAAAAGTTATTGCAATTTATAATGGCAATAGCTTAAACTTTTGTAAATAACTTTTGTGAAGATTATGTTCAGTGTATTTTATTGTGACGAAAATCCAAGAACAGAAGTGAAGTAAAAACATCTTTTTGTTACATTTGCAATAAAGCTTGAAACATTGAGAGAACATATTTGAACCAGTTGTTGTTGAATGGTTGCACAGATTGATGCTGTGGTGGCGCTGAGTGATGTTGTGATGGCGAACGAGTGATGCTGTGGCGTTTAGTGATGCTGCAGTAGTGCATAGTGATGTTATGGTGCCCCTGAGTGATGCTGTGGTGGTGGTGAGTGATGCTGTATGCTATGCTATATTTTGTTTTGCTATCCTATGTTTTGTTTTGCTATGCTATGTTTTGCTATCCTATGCTTTGATTTGTTATGCTATGCT
The DNA here is from genome assembly GCF_964263255.1 of Lissotriton vulgaris. NCBI lineage: Eukaryota > Metazoa > Chordata > Amphibia > Caudata > Salamandridae > Lissotriton > Lissotriton vulgaris. The sequence goes on along the minus strand of NC_141687.1, from coordinate 1,287,420,543 downwards.
GTGTTTTGTTATGCTATGTTATGTTTTGCTATGCTATGCTATGTTTTGTTATGATATGCTATGTTTTGTTGTGTTTTATTATGCTATGCTTTGTTTTGCTATGCTATGTTTTGTTATGCTATGTTATGTTTTGTTGTATTTGGTATGCTATGCTATGTTTTGCTATGCTATTATATGTCTTGTTTTGCTATGCTGTTGTGTTGTGTTTTGTTAAGCTATGCTATGTTTTGTTGTGTTTTGCTATGTTTTGTTATGCTATGTGTTGTGTTTTGTTATGCTATGTTTTGTTATGTTATGCTATGTTTTGTTATGCTATGTTTTGTTTTGCTATTCTATGCTTTGTTTTGTTATGCTATGCTATGTTTAGTTTTGCTGTCCTATGCTTTGTTTTGTTATGCTATGCTATGTTTTGTTGTATTTTGTTATGCTATGCTATGTTTTGTTGTGTTTTGCTATACTATGCTTTGTTATGCTATCCCATGTTTTGTTATGCTATGCTATGTTTTGTTGTGTTTTATTATGCTATGCTTTGTTTTGTTTTGCTATGTTTTGTTATGCTATGTTTTGTTATGCTATGCTATGCTTTGTTATGCTATGTTTTGTTATGCTATGCTATGCTAAGCTTTGTTTTGTTGTGCTATGCTATGTTGTGTTTTGTTATGCTATGCTATGTTTTGTTGTGTTTTGTTATGCTATGCTATCTTTAACTATGCTTTGCTATGCTGTTTTGTTATGTATGCTATGTTTTGTTGTGTTTTGTTATGCTATGCTATGTTTTGTTGTGTTTTGCTATGTTTTGTTATGCTATGCTTTGTTTTGTTATGTTATGCTATGCTTTGTTATCTTATGCTATGTTTTGTTCTGCTATGTTTTGTTGTGTTTTGTTATGCTATGCTATGTTTTGTAATACTATGCCATGTTTTGTTTTGCTATGCTTTGTTATGTTATGCTATGCTTTGTTTTGTTATGCTATGCTATGTTTTGTTGTCTTTTGTTATGCTATGCTATGCTTTGTTGTGTTTTGCTATGCCATGTTTTGTCTTGTTATGCTATGTTTTGTTTTGCTATCCTATAATTTGTTTTGTTATGCTATGCTATGTTTTGCTATCTTATGCTTTGTTTTGTTATGCTATGCTATGTTTTGCTATCCTATGCTTTTTTTGTTATGCTATGCTATGCTGTGTTTTGTTATGCTATGTTTATTTATGCTATGCTGGTGAGGGTGTGTGAGGGTGTGTGAGGGTGAGCGAGGGTGAGTGAGGGTGAGGGTGTGTGACGGTGAGGGTGTGTGAGGGTGAGAGGGTTGTGAGGGTGAGGGTGTGAGGGTGAGTGAGGGTGTGTGAGGGTGTGTGAGGGTGAGGGTGAGGGGTGTGAGGGTGAGGGTGTTTGGGTGAGGGGGTGTGAGGGTGAGGGGGTGTGAAAGTGTGGGGGTGAGGGGGGTGAGGGTGTGTGAGGGTGAGGGGGTGTGAGGGTGGGTGAGGGGGTGTGAGGGTGAGTGAGGGTGTGTGAGTGTCACGATTACCGCCGTGTGGAGCCGCTGTCCACATTTTGCGGGACAAATGGCAACCACACAAGTCCAACTACATTTCCCAGAATGCCGGGGGGAGACAACGTCACGCAGCGACACAAGTCACGCAAATGCCCGGAAATAAGACTCAGCCTGTACTCACCAGCGGTGCCGATAATTCTTGACAAAGACTCCGGACTGGTCGTAGCGGTAAGCCTTTTGCTTGGAGATTCGTTGTTCATCTACGATCCTTTCACCCCGTTCAGGGTCGGGTGAATAGAAGTAGCGGATCCGTTGTGCACACGGCTGTGTGCATGTGCATGGTTCACAGAGAACCCCTGTGATTACTAACAGGGGCTCTCTCTCTCTTTTTTCCCTGTTGGATGACACAGTATTTCCGCGTTCTCAATTGCGGGGAGAAGCTTGTTGACGGTCTGTCTAAGACGGAACAGTGTGCATGGTTCAACAAGCATTTGTGTATTTATTCGAAACTGTAAGGAGAGCAGGAGTAGATAGGACTGCCAGGGTTTGTTGAACTAAGTCTCTCGAGTTCGGACACGGGAAGTGTCACAAGGAACCAATCATTACCATATCGTATAAACTTCACCAATGAGCAGGAAACCGTTTTAGAAGGGTGCTGTAACCTTGCCTGCCGTTTTGTGTTTCCTTTTGCACAACATTTTCTTTACTACGCTTTGTATTTGAACATACAGGGGAGACGATTCAGGGGTACGAGAACAATGGGATTGGTCTAACCTAAAGAGGAACACCAGACTTGTGTGGTATGTAGTAGTGCTATTGGTGATTCTCCTATCCTCTTATGAAACCATAAGCTCATCGTGTTTCTATGTATTTGTCATTACAGTTGGTTGCCATCCTTGATCTCAGCTCCCATCTTTCCTCCCCAAATTACAAAGCCTTTGCATTTTCCTTTCCAGGTAGGGGTTTAGGTCAATATTGTGATGAGTATGGAAGTACTGTAGACTAAGTCCATTGTGGGGTTTTGGGGGGTGTTTTCTAAATCTCTGTCCTTGTCGTTTCAGATCTCCCTCCCCTCTGTCCCCTTCCTTTCCCGCGCTCACTGGACTGTCTTGGTAGTCTGTGTTACATACTTCAGACTCTAGGAAAGTCGTGTGGGGGAGGTTATTGGATATTCAGCACAGCCCCGAAGAGAACCGACGCAGAGCCTGACAGTGATGGTGAGAGGGTTGTGAGGGTGAGGGGGTGTGAGGGTGAGGGTGTGAGGGTGAGTGAGGGTGAGTGAGGGTGAGTGAGGGTGAGGGTGTGTGAGAGGGTTGTGAGCGTGAGTGAGGGTGAGTGAGGGTGTGTGAGTGTGAGTGAGGGTGAGTGAGGGTGAGGGTGTGTGAGGGTGAGAGGGTTGTGAGGGTGAGGGGGTGTGAGGGTGAATGAGGGTTAGGGGGTGTGAGGGTGAAGGGGTGTGAGGGGGTGTGAGGGTGAGTGAGGGGTTGCGAGAGTGAGGGTGAGGGGGTGAGGATGAGGTGGTGTGATAGTGGGTGAGGGTGTGAGGGTGTGTGACTGTTAGAGGGTGTGTGGGTGAGGGGGCGTGAGGGTGTGTGAGGGTGTGTGAGGGTGAGGGTGAGGGGGGGTGGGAAGAGTAAAGAGACATGGAGAGGTGGTGGTGGGAAGCATGAGAACAGTAGTGGCATGTGTATCATATTAGTACATATTTGATCAGGTCAATTTAGATATGAAACGGTAGGTACAGGAGAGTGCAAACGTTATCGGATGGAATATTGGGTGTGAAGATAGAGTGACATAGGCATTCAACCATGTAGAAGTTATATAGACAACATCAGAAGGAGGTATATGGACAGCAACAAAGTACATGACGGAAAAACCATATTGACATTACATTAAGGTTATACATTCATAGGATGCATTTTGATAATATATATCCTGAGATTTGTGTTGCGAGTGGTCGCAAAGAAATTATTTAGGAGTGCGGCAGATTTCATTTAAGGTTCAAGAGGTTTTCCAAGCGCTTGGGGTGGTAGGGGTGCGATAAAACATTTGTGCTCGAGCATGAGGAAAAAAGAGAGGGAAGCAATATGCGGCAGTAATCAAATTCAACAGTTGGTTACAATGAATCAATGAAAATGTTGGTGACAAGAGATAGAAGTGTTGCAGAGAAAGAGCATGTCAGAAAAGATGCCGCATGTGGCATAACAAGCAGAAATTTAAACAGAGGTAACCATATATTTATAGTTTGTTGTTTTCCCGATGTAGGATCCAAACGTGGGCGGGGTGGGCATCTAGATCGGAGAAGGGGAAGAAGAGCGAGACTGATTTAGACAGGGATACGTGAACACTATGCTGTATACAAAGGAGGAAAGTGAGCACTAATCAAGCGTCCACGGTGCACTTGCAGGCAGAGAGATAGTGTTAATAAACTATCTCAAAGGTTTATAACAACACATAAGTGCAGGAGTCATGCATGAGCCAGGATACGTAAACAATATGCCATTTAAGAAGAAAGAAAGGGAGCACTACTTAAGCATCCATGGTGCACTTGCGGGCAGAGAGATAGTGTAATAAAACTATCACAAACGTTTAAAACACATAAGTGCAGGAGTCATGCACGAGCCATCGTCAAAGCTGAGTGGTAGATTGTTTGGGTAAGTGTTATGGGTACATTTTTATGAGCGACGGTTGTTATGCGGTATCTTAAAGAAGAATTCCAAAAGGGTGCTGGTATAATAGGGTCGTGAGAGGGCAAGTCAAATATTGGGCTGGTAGGATTTTGTGCCATGATGGTAGGCGCATTTGTGCAAGAATAATGGCTAGGTATGGGCATTGTATAATCAGTTTACTAAAAGGGATCGTGTGGAAGGTGAGGTTATTCTAAGAGGGAGTAATAGTTTAGTGCGGGCAGGGAGAGGGTTCCGGCTAGGTGCGGGCAGTAATCGTGCAAACGGTGAGTTTGGTAATCTGAGCAATTACAAACAAGCTTTTGGCATTGTTGTGGGGGGACGGGGGAGCGGGAGCGCATTCCTTTCAAGTCTGATGCGGGTGCGGGGGAGCGGCAGCCTTTGAAGTCTGATTGGGGTAGCGGCAGCCTTTGAAGTCTGATGCCGAGGGACAGACAAATGGTGGTGTGTGACGTGGCTGGCCTCGTGCACGCGCCTGTCTCACATGAACTCTGTCTAATCCGCCGCTTTGTCATACTTTTTGGACCACTTACTAGAATCTCACCGGAGCAATGCGAGACCTAAAAAGCGACCATTGACCAACTGTCAACTAATGTTTTCAAGATAACATTTTCCATTCCTTATGCTCATTCTCAAACCGAGCCTGTATTTAAGTAAATTGCTGCAAGCACTCAAACATGATTTGTACTGCTACTTTTGTTACCTCCCTGTGGGCAGGAGCGCAGTTTAGTCAGTGAGAATCAGAGGGATACATCTCAAATTCCCTAACTGAACAAGCATTGGCCGCGCGCCCACCTCGCGCTCAAAGTAAAAAATAAAAAAGCTACGAGAAGTGCTCTGAGGTGGGGGAGGGGAAGCGGCATTGAAGTGAGGCATGCGCGCTTGGCCAAGCGAGAGGAAAGCCATATGGCGCCTCTGCTTGTGCCTGTGCGCGTAACCGCATGCAGAATGCCACGCAAAGAGCTGTGGTAGGACTTTTAAAAGCCCTAACTAAATGTCTCGCAGAGCAGCGCATGCGCTGGCTCAGGCGAGACCTAAAAAACAATCAGGCTGCTCAGGAAGCTATTCCTGAGGAGACTGATGAAAAAATAAATAAAAGTCTTCCTCTGATGCAGAGCACCAGAGGGGTCTTTACAACCCTCCCCAGTGATGGCCAATGACCGTCAGATGCACTTGGGAGGTAGTGCGGCCGTAAGTCGTTTGTCGATGGCTGCACTTAAGACGTTAAAAGGTACAAGGAACAACATCATTCATCCTCTAAAAACTTGACTATACTAATGGACTATAGCACAGAACTCCCCTCTGAACTTTCAGAAAGCTACAAAGAATCCAAAACTCAGTGGCAAGTACTACTTCAAATGTAAATATACAAACCCACATTTCTCAGGCTCTACACTGGCTCCCAAGAGGAAGAATATTCTAATTTAGACTACTTTTGCATTACTCACAGAGCTATTAATGGCAAAGGACTAAAATTAATTCAAGGAAAAATCGCTATTTGTGATGCAGAAACTTATGTTCCAGACTGGCACTGTGCTCAATTTCTACTTATAGGAAGAACATCATTTGTGGCACTATTTTCTTTGTGCCAGTGGCAAAACATTGGAATTCCCTATGCACTAAGATTAGAGTCACTTAGAAAAACACTTAGGCTCAGCGCCGGCTCCAGTTTACCAAACCCCAGCATTGACCGCCGGCTGAATTATGAGTTGTAAAAGTACAACTTATAATATGGTCAGCGGTCCTTTGGCCTTTCCTATGGCAGTGCCTTGAAAACAGGCATCCCAATGGGAACTGCCAAAAAGTTCCAGCACAGCATGGACAGTGACGCCCATGTCATGCTGGAACTGGTGGAAATGCAGACAGAGGGGCACATGTTGTGCCCCCCGAACGTATCCCCATGGTGGGGGGACATGAGGGACCTATAGGGCCTAGTTTCTTCCTGCACTGCCAGCCTTTTCATTCGGTGCTCCCCATGAAAAGGCTGGCAGTACAGGAACTCAAAATATGCCCCAGTCCCTGCTCAGCATAAAGTGTTGTGGCACTCCTGCGCCACCGCCAGAAAACGACTGTTTCCTGTTGCAGCTTAAGTTCCAACACTGATGTGATTTGCAAAGTCGTCATGGACAAAATGGTGGACCGCCACTCCTACGCCACCGCAAGTCTGGTGGTTGCAAGACCTTCAGACTCATAATGAGGGCCATAGAGTTCAGAAGGTTAATTCCCAATGTTATCCAACATTCAATCCATATATTCTCATTCACTGCATACCGGCAGATATCCTCCAGGACTCTATGAGATCAAGGGAGTGCAATATCAAAAGAATCCCTTAACAAACAACCCCTAATGTCAGGGTGAACCACATCTGCCTTGAACCTCAACAGCTAGGCCACTTTCTCAAAAAAACACATAACAGTATGGTCAATGCAAACACCATTGATTATTTACTCCTCAAAATCTCAGCAGACATTACTAACAAACCACTATCTAGACTTACCAAATAACTCAGTATCCTAAATGAAAAAACAAGTCAAAGTCAAAGAACTTCAATAATATTCACTATCTATGTAAAAAGTGTCAGCACCATTAACAACCAAACTGAAAAACCTAAGATGGAACAACCTATATGACCTGCCCACAGGTAATCAACTTTCAACCTTTCTGACATCTCTTTAGACTGATTGCAGATTGCATCATACCTGAGTATTTCAAACCCTGCATGAAAATAATCTGATTTTTAGCTATTGATTCTAACCTCTCCTGTATTTATATTTAAAGGATTCTCTCTTTACATTCCATACTTTGCCAGCCTTAGTCCCTCTCAGTTTACCCTTACCGCTCACACAAGCGGGACCCGGCCCATAGAATAGGTTATGGCGGTATGCTTGGAGACAAACGATCCCCATACAACAAAATCCCCTGTGCTACCGGGTCTAAGGATCCTGAAATACGAAAATTGAAAATGCTTTTCACGCCGGATCTGTAAGTAACCTGATCCACTACACTCACAGCGCACTTTAGGGTGTGCGCTGATATATACACTACAGTGACCCGCAAACCTTTTTGGTCACTGACACCATCAATGGTCCTGAAGAAAGCCTCACAATTAACGTAGAAGACTGAAACTAGTCGACCAACACATTTAATAGGGATATTGAGGTATATTTTTACCTCGTACATATCCCGCCAATGTTTTTACTCATGCCATAGGACCCTTCTATTAAAACTTTTACAAGGGCATCTCCTGTAGGCATTTTTAGCATTAACTCACACTTCACATAGCACTCCACTTCACACAAAATCCCGCTCCGCTGTAAACAGGCGTAGAAGCACAGCTGGATTGCCGAATGATGATGAAGCATGCCACCTACCAGGCAGGTGGGTGAGAGGTTTCATAAAACAACGACAGCATTCCTCTACTTGGTAACAGGAGAACAATCCTGATCAAAACCTGCAAAGGGACTTGTCCACGTTGTTTTCTATACCCGTACCGTTTCACATGTTTGTCGCCTTACTCTCTACTAAAAGTCAGTATACTAATGAAACCCCTGCATAAAAATCATAAACTCTCCTTCTGATTAATCATTCCTGCAAGACCAAACCTTTCTAACCCATTGACACATCTTCTATCATAAATCAGAATGTCTCATCTCCTTGCTATATCACTATAATCAACGTCCTCGACCCTATATCCTCACCTCTCCGTCTACTTACATTAACTCACTATAATAATTACACCCAACTCCTATTAACGTAATACAACACCACTTGAACAAGGAGGAAATTCTTTAGTTTCCTTAGAGCACAAGAATACCCCATTAACTAATACATCTTCAACACTACTTAATAACCACCCTATTAACCACTAACTTTAGGCTACAGAGGCATACAATACTTCAATGCCTCATCATGAGTACTATCAGCTATATAAATGCAATTACAATAGAATTAAATACATTACCAAGGGGCGTATGTAGGTAAGCGTTCGCGAATCGCAAACAGCCTTTTGGTATGTAGGTGCCACATATCAAAATAAGGAATTGCAAAAATTGTGATTCCTTATGTTGCTCAAGCATCTAAGGAATCACAATTTTGCAATTCCTTAAATGCTATGTAGGAGTGCCTTTGACATTGCGAATATGTCTTGAGGAATCGCAAAATACCACCTACTCCAAGTAGATGGTATTTTGCGATTTGGTTTTCAAAATGGATTTTTTTTTAATTCAAAGTGTCATTTGGCGCACAGGCATGCCCTTAGGGTACTTACAGGAACATTCCAGGGGTGCAACAGGTGTCCTTTGGACACCCTGGCACCATTGGAATTGCAATTCTCAAATTGAGATTTTCTCATAGAAAATCGCAATTTCAGAATGTATCCCCATTCATTCTTATGGGCCTCTTGGCCCATAGGAATGAATGGGACACTCATTCCTTAATTGCGATTCGCAACTTGCTAATCGCAATTAAGGAATTTTTGAGATTCGCAAAAAAATTGCGATTTTTTACCTACATTTCATTTTGCAATTCTCAAATAGCGATTCCTTAAAAATTGCTATTTGAGAATCGCAAAATGTGAATGACCTACATATGCCCCTATAATCTTTAAAGTACTGCAGGTTGGTATACAAGATGTAATTGGCACATTGGTTCCAAACATCTAATGGTGGCTCATATACTTCTATTGACAATTAAAATTACTCATGGATGGAAATAAAGACTGTAGAGAGAAAAACATGCACACATTGAAACTTTAAAGGCAGCATGGCCTTCAGCCTGGGGTGCCCATCATAGGGTGAAAGCTTTTCCGCAACCACCCCTTTTTTCAATGGGAGTCTGTGTTCTCATTCGGGACACAGGCTCTCATTGAAGTCGATGCGAGTCCGACCGAACGATGTTGGTAAGCATCGTAATCGGTTGGTTGGACTCGCGGAATCCAAGTCGGTCGGAAGCGATTCCGAAACCGATTCAGTCAAAAGAGTTTCCGAACGACATCGTAATCAACCACTATGTGTTGTGTCTGTAAAGTCCATGTTTACTGACAACAAATAATGTCAAAGACATTTATAAGGTGTAGCCAGTCAGGATTGTCCAATTTAGAGCTTGTGCCTGTATGTTCCAGGATGCAAATTTAAATACGCTATCACAGCGCAAACTCCCAGTGCCCCCGTTGCTGGTGAGACCCACGGCATCAGGTCCTGACATCAGTCCAGCGGCATCAGATACCAAAAGCGTTGAGCCAATAAGAAGCAAGGAAATCCATGAGGTATCAATCCTCTGAGGTATATCCCCTGCAATTATGCTGTTGTTTAAATAAGAAGCGATAGTCAATATAAACAGTTAATGACAGGCTTCACAATGGGCTAATGCTGCAAATCTGTTTTCCACTGGAACAACAAAATGAGACCCCGCTGGCTGCCGTTGGAGCAGAATTGAATAGCGCCCTGTGCTGCAAGAAACAAGGGTGTCTTTTATGCACAAAGATCTCCCCATATCTTAGCAGCAGAGTCTCCCAGGATATGTTGTTCAGGCCCCTGCTGGCCCGCATTGGACCAGAATAGAATCGCTTCCCCCACACATGCATAAAGTTGGTCTCAGTGGCGTTTGATCTTGGACATGGATCCAAAACTTTAGGATAGAACTTGTGTAGTTTATGTGGCATGAAGTGTGCAAGATACAAATCATAACTGAAGGGATGTGCCTGACAGAGCTTATTTGAGATATTTTGTCCCTTCTGTAGCAAGTCTCCAAGCCACCCAGAAACCACTGTAATTACAATGATAAGTAGTAAAGTTCATGATCTTGGGCTTTGAGTCCACCATCAGTTGTCGGAGGTTGTAGCTTCCACGTCGCAGGCCTGTGCCAGGTTCCTGCCCATATCAAGTTTAACAATTTTGGGGTTAGGGATTTAAATGTAGGAACGTAGGTTCTGACTACGTGGTTACCCCCATTTTTTTCCTGGTGTTTTTCTGGTTTTTGACTAGTCTGACTGGGATCCTGCTATTCAGAACCCCAGTTTATCTGCTTTCTCCCTTTAATTACAATGCATGTACTTTAGGTACACTCCAGATTGGATTCTGGGGTACCCTTATCAGTCCCTAGTATATGGTACACCATGTACCCAGGGCATAGGCACCCCAGACGCCTCCCATGGGCTGCAGCATGTATTATGCAACCCCTGAGAGGCCATCCAAATTGACAAGACAGGCCTGCTACTGCAGACTATGTAAGATGGGGCTGGCAGCACTTACTGAGTTATAGGTTCACTATATCTCTCTAAATCACTACACTTAAACACCTATCAGTCACCCCTATGGCAGGCCTTAATAATCCTGAATGAGAAAGAATTGCCTATGCCTCACAGCTTAGTTCAAGTACACACAAGTTTAGATACAAGTAAACCACAATTTATTAGTTTACTCTAAACAATTAATGTTTTTCAATAACATTTACTTCGCAAACACAAAGGAGAAGTTCAAGATAAGCAGAGCCAAGATCGCTATCAACTTTACGTCTTAGCCATATGTATTTCACAAACATTTAGAGAAAAACAAACAGTAAACCAAACATATATTCAACATTTAACATTTGACAAAAAAATTGTAACTTTTTAACAACACAACAAATTCGAGCAAATGGACTTAAATAGCCTTATACATTTATGAATGAAGGAGCACTTTTTGCAACCAATTGCTGAAACAAGGGGAGAACACAGAACAATCAAATTGTTACCAACATTAAATCAACTCCCAGAACCTGAACAAGATATAATCAACAAAATATCAGGAATAGAGCCCATTTCTGCGTCACTAATGATGGCCCACTGGCCAGGAAAGAAGGGGGGTGCCGACGCGTTTCGAATCCTGATTAAGGATTTTCAGGATTCTCTTCAGGGCAGTGTTAGTCTAGTCCATGGGAACTGTTTAAAAATGAAGAACAAAGCAAAAGGGGGGGTCCTCTAGCCACAACTCTTAAGCCGACTCGAGTGCCAGAATAAAGCATACCTTATGTTTATCCTGCCCACGGTCAGTCTTGTTTAGAAAGAAATGTCGTCTGTGCTTTGTGGTCTGCAATGTGACAGAGTAATAGCTATATTGAGTCCTATGCGTAAACACAAGGCGTACTGCCAGAAGCATGATTGACAATTTGCTATCTGTTTACCTTTGATCGCTTTAAGGATATGCGCGATTTCTTAGTCCACTGGAGGAATTATTTTCATTTTCTGCAACAAGTAGACAGTGCGCGTGTAAGTCAGTTGCACACACTGAGCGCGTGTAGAGCAGTAATGCGTTAAGGAGTTAAAACCAGCGTGACTGCGTTCACTTACTTGAACATCGGTCCGCGAAGACCGCAGATGGGGTTCTAGTTCTGCTAATTTTTTGTCCACAATAGTGACCCGTTTGGTGGATCTGTGGGGTTAAAAACAAGGGGACATGTGGGTTTATTAGGGCGCTATCTTCCCATGCTCGAGGGCGGCAGAGATAACAATTTTTGGTTTCCTTGCTTACCGCAATTACTCCAATCCTTCGCTGAGCGTACTCGCTACAGAACAGCAGAGAGATCTGAATGTCCCTGGCTAAGCCGGTTTGGGGATCCTAGAACATGTGGTTCTTGACGGACCAATCACACCAACTGCTCGTCATGAGGTGCTTTGTGGGACTTGTAGTTAAAGACTACCTGCTCCAGTTTTTCGACCGACTTAAAACTGCATTCTGGGGCTTGTAGTCTCTGAACAGAAAAAAGGGGGTTTATGCCCTATTAATTTCGCTGAGACTATTGAGGCCTTTAGTCACACTGTCGAATTTAAGGATTAAATACGCTTCCTTACGCAGCAACATAGCGTCCACGTCTTGGAAGCGTTTGTGATCAATCCATGCTAGTGTGGTCCATTTAAAGTCGTTCTCAGTGTGGCCATTGCTGATGAAATGTTCCACCATGGGAGCAGTCAGAACTTTTCTCTTTAGGCGGGATCGATGCTGGGTAATCCGCGCATTGATGGGCTGATTAGTTTTGCCTATATAAACTCTATTACACGGGCAGACCACCGCATAAACGACATTCCGAGTTTTGCAATTTGTGAAGCACTCATGCTTCCATCTGATACCATTGTTAATAAATGTGTCGCCTTCTAGCGTATTAGAACATGACACACAGTTGCCACATTTGTGGTGCCCACAAATAGGTTTGAGCTTCCACTGCGCAACCAGGTCGCTTTTGGGTACATTGATGTGACTGTCTGCTTTGATTAAGTGTTGGCCTATGCTTCTATTTTTGCGCATAGCAAAGATGGGTTTAGAGAGAGGATGGTCCAAAGACTCCAATAAGTGCCAATTGTTCCGGATTATATTCTTGAATTGGTTTGTATGTTGCCCAAATGTTGTAACACAAACCAATTGTTCCAAGTCTTTCTTTTCTTTTTTCTCAAACAATGTTTCTCTAGGGGTGAATTTGGCTCTGTTTTTGGAATGTTTCAACAGCTTTTTCGGGTATCCTCTCTCTACCATCTCACTACAGAATCTTGTAGCATGGCAGTCAAAGTCACATAGATTGGTGCAATTTCGCCTGATCCTCAATAATTGCCCGTAGGGCAAGTTGTTTTTTAATGATTGAGGATGAGAACTGGTATAATGCAAAATTGTATTACGGTCAGTTGCCTTTTTGTGCAGGGAGGTGATTAACTTAGCCTCACTGATGCCTACGGTAACGTCCAGGAATGTCATTTCTTTGGGGCTGGAATTTAAAGTGAATTGAATATCTGGGTGCCTAGAGTTCAACCACAGATGAAAGTGCTCCAAGTCCGTCCGGCTCCCCTGCCACAGGAGCCAGACGTCATCGATATATCTCAGCCATTGAATTATATGGCCTGAGAACGGGTTGTCATTCAAGACAAATCTCTCCTCATATTGTGCCATGTATAGCACAGCCAACTCCGGTGCATAGGGACAACCCATGGCTGTCCCTTTGATTTGAACAAAAAAATCACTCTCAAACTTGAAATAATTGTTGCGGAGAGTGATCTCCGCTAGTGCCACAATGAAGTTGGTCGGCACACGGTGGGGTCTGACTCTTTGCTCTAGATATAGTTAAATGACCTCCAAGGCCTCATCCTGCGGTATCTGAGTGTATAGTGAGGCGACATCCAGTGTCACCATCAACTCAGTCTGTTCATTGAATGCATGCCCTTCAATTAGTTTAATGAATGCTGTTGTGTCGCTGAGATGTGAACGTACCTGTGCGATGCAAGGTTTTAAAAAGAAATCGATGTATTTCGATATCGGTTCGAGCACTGAATCGCATCCCGACACAATCGGTCTACCAGGGGGTGCATTTTCATTCTTATGAATCTTCGGTAAGAAGTACAGGATGGGAGTGCGTGGCATTTTTTTGTTCAAAAATTCATGTTCTTTCGGCCCCAGAAAGCCTTCATCCAGGCCTACCTTGGTGATCCTAGTTATTTTGTCCTGGATAGCGTGAATGGGATCCTCTTTTGAGGGTCTGTACCAGTCCCTATTGTTCACATGTATTTGGCCTTCAGCAAGGTACATAGGCCGTGGCCATAGGACCACTGCCCCGCCCTTGTCAGCTTGTTTTATGATTATCGAGGTGTCAGATTTAAGATCACTGATGGCTTTTTGTGCACCTTTACTGATGTTATGTTTCAAAAAACTGGTTTTCTTTTCAAGTTTGGTGAGGGAAGACAGTACAGCTTGCTCAAAGGCGATGACCTGTTTTGGGATATTCAAGGTTGGAGTGAACCGTGACTTCACTCTGAGTCCAGTTGTTTCCTGCATTGACGTTACCTCGGCATCAGCAAAGAAAGTTTTTAACCTCACCTTGCGACAAAAATCAAGTGCTTCCAATTTAAGTTTCGTGAAATCCGTTCTCGTCGTTGGAACGAATTTGAGGCCCAGGCTAAGGAGCATTTCTTCTTCCTTAGATAGTTCCTTATTAGAAAGGTTAATAATGGTGGACAGGTTTAGTTGTTGTTGTAGTTTTTGTTGCGGGTTCTCATTTGCCATGGTTGTTTGAAACGTGGTCGCGTTTGGCCGCCCCTGGATAAAAAAGGAGCCGACCCTCTGGATGCGCCTCGTTTATTGAAATTAGACTGCCTTGAGTCAGTAGAAGAATCAGAGGAAGTAGTGTCTGAAAAGGTCAGGAATCTAGTTTTTGATCTACCTTGGAATGTGTTGAGGGCCCCTCGTGACTCACCAGAGGTGTAGAAATCCTCTTTTAGGAAGGGATATACCCGATCAAGTTGAAAAGATTTAGAGTCTTTCTCAAACTGTGCCGCTTTAGTGTTCAAAGTGTAATCTTTAAAAGTGGCAATTTCCTTTTCAATTTTGTCAAGGAGTGCCTTGGCTTCAGTTGTAGTCTGGTTGTCATTAATGGTTTTAATCAAATCTTCTATCTCCTTTTCTTCCTGACTGCAAATGCGTTGGGCAGTTTCGATGGTATGTACCATTAAATCTCTACTGCATTTAGTATTGATTTGACTGAACCCTTTCTTGTATTCAGTGTCCTCTACGAATATCACTGGGATGTTCTTAACCTGAAGGCCCCAAGGAATGGTGCCTCCTTTAAGATGTCTGAGTAGGAAGTGGCCGTGAAGTTCCGTTCTAATATGCTTCTTTTGAAGCCTTATCAATTTATCCGCCTCGTTTTGTTGCTTGGCTGAGGCGCTCAAAGTTATGGAAGAGAAAGGCGAGGACGCAATAAGTTGATCAATATGGCTTTCCGTAAAGGACAGCGTGTCTTTATCTGCCATACTCAGCAAGAGTAAACACTCTTGCCAGCAATTAATGCGCACCGTAATCAAGACACTTAGTTTTGTGTCGTTCCCAAGCCACTCGGGCAGATGCCCGCACAAATAATCAAAAGAAACAGGGGTGGCTGGGCCCAATGGGAAGAAGGGTAGGCAGGGCCACACTATTGTGAATGAGAAAGAATTGCCTATGCCTCACAGCTTAGTTCAAGTACACACAAGTTTAGATACAAGTAAACCACAATTTATTAGTTTACTCTAAACAATTAATGTTTTTCAATAACATTTACTTCGCAAACACAAAGGAGAAGTTCAAGATAAGCAGAGCCAAGATCGCTATCAACTTTACGTCTTAGCCATATGTATTTCACAAACATTTAGAGAAAAACAAACAGTAAACCAAACATATATTCAACATTTAACATTTGACAAAAAAATTGTAACTTTTTAACAACACAACAAATTCGAGCAAATGGACTTAAATAGCCTTATACATTTATGAATGAAGGAGCACTTTTTGCAACCAATTGCTGAAACAAGGGGAGAACACAGAACAATCAAATTGTTACCAACATTAAATCAACTCCCAGAACCTGAACAAGATATAATCAACAAAATATCAGGAATAGAGCCCATTTCTGCGTCACTAATGATGGCCCACTGGCCAGGAAAGAAGGGGGGTGCCGACGCGTTTCGAATCCTGATTAAGGATTTTCAGGATTCTCTTCAGGGCAGTGTTAGTCTAGTCCATGGGAACTGTTTAAAAATGAAGAACAAAGCAAAAAAGTTTGTTACAAGGGGGGGTCCTCTAGCCACAACTCTTAAGCCGACTCGAGTGCCAGAATAAAGCATACCTTATGTTTATCCTGCCCACGGTCAGTCTTGTTTAGAAAGAAATGTCGTCTGTGCTTTGTGGTCTGCAATGTGACAGAGTAATAGCTATATTGAGTCCTATGCGTAAACACAAGGCGTACTGCCAGAAGCATGATTGACAATTTGCTATCTGTTTACCTTTGATCGCTTTAAGGATATGCGCGATTTCTTAGTCCACTGGAGGAATTATTTTCATTTTCTGCAACAAGTAGACAGTGCGCGTGTAAGTCAGTTGCACACACTGAGCGCGTGTAGAGCAGTAATGCGTTAAGGAGTTAAAACCAGCGTGACTGCGTTCACTTACTTGAACATCGGTCCGCACTGTCTACTTGTTGCAGAAAATGAAAATAATTCCTCCAGTGGACTAAGAAATCGCGCATATCCTTAAAGCGATCAAAGGTAAACAGATAGCAAATTGTCAATCATGCTTCTGGCAGTACGCCTTGTGTTTACGCACAGGACTCAATATAGCTATTACTCTGTCACATTGCAGACCACAAAGCACAGACGACATTTCTTTCTAAACAAGACTGACCGTGGGCAGGATAAACATAAGGTATGCTTTATTCTGGCACTCGAGTCGGCTTAAGAGTTGTGGCTAGAGGACCCCCCCTTGTAACAAACTTTTTTGCTTTGTTCTTCATTTTTAAACAGTTCCCATGGACTAGACTAACACTGCCCTGAAGAGAATCCTGAAAATCCTTAATCAGGATTCGAAACGCGTCGGCACCCCCCTTCTTTCCTGGCCAGTGGGCCATCATTAGTGACGCAGAAATGGGCTCTATTCCTGATATTTTGTTGATTATATCTTGTTCAGGTTCTGGGAGTTGATTTAATGTTGGTAACAATTTGATTGTTCTGTGTTCTCCCCTTGTTTCAGCAATTGGTTGCAAAAAGTGCTCCTTCATTCATAAATGTATAAGGCTATTTAAGTCCATTTGCTCGAATTTGTTGTGTTGTTAAAAAGTTACAATTTTTTTGTCAAATGTTAAATGTTGAATATATGTTTGGTTTACTGTTTGTTTTTCTCTAAATGTTTGTGAAATACATATGGCTAAGACGTAAAGTTGATAGCGATCTTGGCTCTGCTTATCTTGAACTTCTCCTTTGTGTTTGCGAAGTAAATGTTATTGAAAAACATTAATTGTTTAGAGTAAACTAATAAATTGTGGTTTACTTGTATCTAAACTTGTGTGTACTTGAACTAAGCTGTGAGGCATAGGCAATTCTTTCTCATTCACAATAGTGTGGCCCTGCCTACCCTCCTTCCCATTGGGCCCAGCCACCCCTGTTTCTTTTGATTATTTGTGCGGGCATCTGCCCGAGTGGCTTGGGAACGACACAAAACTAAGTGTCTTGATTACGGTGCGCATTAATTGCTGGCAAGAGTGTTTACTCTTGCTGAGTATGGCAGATAAAGACACGCTGTCCTTTACGGAAAGCCATATTGATCAACTTATTGCGTCCTCGCCTTTCTCTTCCATAACTTTGAGCGCCTCAGCCAAGCAACAAAACGAGGCGGATAAATTGATAAGGCTTCAAAAGAAGCATATTAGAACGGAACTTCACGGCCACTTCCTACTCAGACATCTTAAAGGAGGCACCATTTCTTGGGGCCTTCAGGTTAAGAACATCCCAGTGATATTCGTAGAGGACACTGAATACAAGAAAGGGTTCAGTCAAATCAATACTAAATGCAGTAGAGATTTAATGGTACATACCATCGAAACTGCCCAACGCATTTGCAGTCAGGAAGAAAAGGAGATAGAAGATTTGATTAAAACCATTAATGACAACCAGACTACAACTGAAGCCAAGGCACTCCTTGACAAAATTGAAAAGGAAATTGCCACTTTTAAAGATTACACTTTGAACACTAAAGCGGCACAGTTTGAGAAAGACTCTAAATCTTTTCAACTTGATCGGGTATATCCCTTCCTAAAAGAGGATTTCTACACCTCTGGTGAGTCACGAGGGGCCCTCAACACATTCCAAGGTAGATCAAAAACTAGATTCCTGACCTTTTCAGACACTACTTCCTCTGATTCTTCTACTGACTCAAGGCAGTCTAATTTCAATAAACGAGGCGCATCCAGAGGGTCGGCTCCTTTTTTATCCAGGGGCGGCCAAACGCGACCACGTTTCAAACAACCATGGCAAATGAGAACCCGCAACAAAAACTACAACAACAACTAAACCTGTCCACCATTATTAACCTTTCTAATAAGGAACTATCTAAGGAAGAAGAAATGCTCCTTAGCCTGGGCCTCAAATTCGTTCCAACGACGAGAACGGATTTCACGAAACTTAAATTGGAAGCACTTGATTTTTGTCGCAAGGTGAGGTTAAAAACTTTCTTTGCTGATGCCGAGGTAACGTCAATGCAGGAAACAACTGGACTCAGAGTGAAGTCACGGTTCACTCCAACCTTGAATATCCCAAAACAGGTCATCGCCTTTGAGCAAGCTGTACTGTCTTCCCTCACCAAACTTGAAAAGAAAACCAGTTTTTTGAAACATAACATCAGTAAAGGTGCACAAAAAGCCATCAGTGATCTTAAATCTGACACCTCGATAATCATAAAACAAGCTGACAAGGGCGGGGCAGTGGTCCTATGGCCACGGCCTATGTACCTTGCTGAAGGCCAAATACATGTGAACAATAGGGACTGGTACAGACCCTCAAAAGAGGATCCCATTCACGCTATCCAGGACAAAATAACTAGGATCACCAAGGTAGGCCTGGATGAAGGCTTTCTGGGGCCGAAAGAACATGAATTTTTGAACAAAAAAATGCCACGCACTCCCATCCTGTACTTCTTACCGAAGATTCATAAGAATGAAAATGCACCCCCTGGTAGACCGATTGTGTCGGGATGCGATTCAGTGCTCGAACCGATATCGAAATACATCGATTTCTTTTTAAAACCTTGCATCGCACAGGTACGTTCACATCTCAGCGACACAACAGCATTCATTAAACTAATTGAAGGGCATGCATTCAATGAACAGACTGAGTTGATGGTGACACTGGATGTCGCCTCACTATACACTCAGATACCGCAGGATGAGGCCTTGGAGGTCATTGAACTATATCTAGAGCAAAGAGTCAGACCCCACCGTGTGCCGACCAACTTCATTGTGGCACTAGCGGAGATCACTCTCCGCAACAATTATTTCAAGTTTGAGAGTGATTTTTTTGTTCAAATCAAAGGGACAGCCATGGGTTGTCCCTATGCACCGGAGTTGGCTGTGCTATACATGGCACAATATGAGGAGAGATTTGTCTTGAATGACAACCCGTTCTCAGGCCATATAATTCAATGGCTGAGATATATCGATGACGTCTGGCTCCTGTGGCAGGGGAGCCGGACGGACTTGGAGCACTTTCATCTGTGGTTGAACTCTAGGCACCCAGATATTCAATTCACTTTAAATTCCAGCCCCAAAGAAATGACATTCCTGGACGTTACCGTAGGCATCAGTGAGGCTAAGTTAATCACCTCCCTGCACAAAAAGGCAACTGACCGTAATACAATTTTGCATTATACCAGTTCTCATCCTCAATCATTAAAAAACAACTTGCCCTACGGGCAATTATTGAGGATCAGGCGAAATTGCACCAATCTATGTGACTTTGACTGCCATGCTACAAGATTCTGTAGTGAGATGGTAGAGAGAGGATACCCGAAAAAGCTGTTGAAACATTCCAAAAACAGAGCCAAATTCACCCCTAGAGAAACATTGTTTGAGAAAAAAGAAAAGAAAGACTTGGAACAATTGGTTTGTGTTACAACATTTGGGCAACATACAAACCAATTCAAGAATATAATCCGGAACAATTGGCACTTATTGGAGTCTTTGGACCATCCTCTCTCTAAACCCATCTTTGCTATGCGCAAAAATAGAAGCATAGGCCAACACTTAATCAAAGCAGACAGTCACATCAATGTACCCAAAAGCGACCTGGTTGCGCAGTGGAAGCTCAAACCTATTTGTGGGCACCACAAATGTGGCAACTGTGTGTCATGTTCTAATACGCTAGAAGGCGACACATTTATTAACAATGGTATCAGATGGAAGCATGAGTGCTTCACAAATTGCAAAACTCGGAATGTCGTTTATGCGGTGGTCTGCCCGTGTAATAGAGTTTATATAGGCAAAACTAATCAGCCCATCAATGCGCGGATTACCCAGCATCGATCCCGCCTAAAGAGAAAAGTTCTGACTGCTCCCATGGTGGAACATTTCATCAGCAATGGCCACACTGAGAACGACTTTAAATGGACCACACTAGCATGGATTGATCACAAACGCTTCCAAGACGTGGACGCTATGTTGCTGCGTAAGGAAGCGTATTTAATCCTTAAATTCGACAGTGTGACTAAAGGCCTCAATAGTCTCAGCGAAATTAATAGGGCATAAACCCCCTTTTTTCTGTTCAGAGACTACAAGCCCCAGAATGCAGTTTTAAGTCGGTCGAAAAACTGGAGCAGGTAGTCTTTAACTACAAGTCCCACAAAGCACCTCATGACGAGCAGTTGGTGTGATTGGTCCGTCAAGAACCACATGTTCTAGGATCCCCAAACCGGCTTAGCCAGGGACATTCAGATCTCTCTGCTGTTCTGTAGCGAGTACGCTCAGCGAAGGATTGGAGTAATTGCGGTAAGCAAGGAAACCAAAAATTGTTATCTCTGCCGCCCTCGAGCATGGGAAGATAGCGCCCTAATAAACCCACATGTCCCCTTGTTTTTAACCCCACAGATCCACCAAACGGGTCACTATTGTGGACAAAAAATTAGCAGAACTAGAACCCCATCTGCGGTCTTCGCGGACCGATGTTCAAGTAAGTGAACGCAGTCACGCTGGTTTTAACTCCTTAACGCATTACTGCTCTACACGCGCTCAGTGTGTGCAACTGACTTACACGCGCACTGTCTACTTGTTGCAGAAAATGAAAATAATTCCTCCAGTGGACTAAGAAATCGCGCATATCCTTAAAGCGATCAAAGGTAAACAGATAGCAAATTGTCAATCATGCTTCTGGCAGTACGCCTTGTGTTTACGCATAGGACTCAATATAGCTATTACTCTGTTACATTGCAGACCACAAAGCACAGACGACATTTCTTTCTAAACAAGACTGACCGTGGGCAGGATAAACATAAGGTATGCTTTATTCTGGCACTCGAGTCGGCTTAAGAGTTGTGGCTAGAGGACCCCCCCTTGTAACAAACTTTTTTGCTTTGTTCTTCATTTTTAAACAGTTCCCATGGACTAGACTAACACTGCCCTGAAGAGAATCCTGAAAATCCTTAATCAGGATTCGAAACGCGTCGGCACCCCCCTTCTTTCCTGGCCAGTGGGCCATCATTAGTGACGCAGAAATGGGCTCTATTCCTGATATTTTGTTGATTATATCTTGTTCAGGTTCTGGGAGTTGATTTAATGTTGGTAACAATTTGATTGTTCTGTGTTCTCCCCTTGTTTCAGCAATTGGTTGCAAAAAGTGCTCCTTCATTCATAAATGTATAAGGCTATTTAAGTCCATTTGCTCGAATTTGTTGTGTTGTTAAAAAGTTACAATTTTTTTGTCAAATGTTAAATGTTGAATATATGTTTGGTTTACTGTTTGTTTTTCTCTAAATGTTTGTGAAATACATATGGCTAAGACGTAAAGTTGATAGCGATCTTGGCTCTGCTTATCTTGAACTTCTCCTTTGTGTTTGCGAAGTAAATGTTATTGAAAAACATTAATTGTTTAGAGTAAACTAATAAATTGTGGTTTACTTGTATCTAAACTTGTGTGTACTTGAACTAAGCTGTGAGGCATAGGCAATTCTTTCTCATTCACAATAGTGTGGCCCTGCCTACCCTCCTTCCCATTGGGCCCAGCCACCCCTGTTTCTTTTAATAATCCTGAAGGCAGGGTCCTGGGTTTTACGTGAGAGGGTGCCCTTGCATGAGCAGAGCCCCTCTGCAGCCTTCGGAGACCATTCTCCGGGGTTGTATGTGATGGAGCCAGATATATATGTTTAAGTGCATTATAACCTTGCTGTAAATGCTTACTTTAAAACGGCTGCTTAGAAACATGTTGTGTTTGGTGTCAAACACCTTGGAATCATACCTCCACACCAGTAACAGGTGTGTGAGGTATGATTCCACCGTTCTAGAGGGACATATGTGGGTCACTGATCTACCCGGTACCAGCTCTCTCGATCTGGGCAGCACAAAATGGATGCTGCCAGCCACAGACATGGGTCTGCCCTCCTGCTGCTTAGCCAAGCTCGCAGGGAGGAAGACATGACAATAGGCATCCTGTTGCAGGGCGGTGTAACCACCTCGCTGACAGGATTTAGTGTATTGGGCTGGGTGGGTGCACTCTCAGAGTGCAAGAAAGTCTGCTCTGGGGGCACATTTGGTGTCCCTGTGCACAGTCCAGCTTAAAGCAGTTCCAGGAGCCATTTGCTCTTGCTCTGGCACGAAACTGGACAAAAGAAATGGGTGTAGCCACCCCTCTGTCATGCCCATCCCCTAGGAGGGGCCACAGAATCTATCCAAACCCTTCCCTTGGGTATAAAGTGGGTTACTTGATCACAGGACTTTAGATTTTTCCTGGACAAGCTTCTGATAAGAAGAAACCAAGTACTTTGACTGCCTGCACGACGCTGGACAACTGAAGAATCTCCCTTGGAGTAAAGGAATTACTCCCCTGCAAAAGCAGGTACCTAAATGCAACTACCCAGTTTGTTTCTCCCAAGTTCCTGAGGAATCCGAAGATTTCAGCAACACAAGAGGTGAGTTCCCAAAGATCCCTGAGGTTGATCTGCCTTCTCAGCGATTCTGAGACCAGTATCCCTTGTGGGGACCGTGCAAACCGAACCCATGTGTACCGTGTACTTTTGCAAGTGCACATGCTTAGTGCTGATTCCTGAGCCTGTGCTGTGGACTCTGTATAGTCCCGACCCCAAGCAATATTTGCACCAAAGATTTCTGGCCTCCACTCTCCGAGTGTCCTGTGGGTTGGTCCTTTGAATACTTGCTTGAGGTCTCCTCGCGATCCCTGGTCCGTTGGCCTGCGGGTCCTATCGAGGGTCACCTTGTGAATTCTTGGGCTTACCTGGTTGCTCCAGACGTGCCCTGACTCTCCATTGCTTGGAGAGTCTCCTGGACCTTGCTGATCCACAATGTAACCTGTTTCCTCTCACTGTGTGGGTTACAGTTGCCAAGGTTTGTTGGTGCTCCAGCCGGTCATCAACCCCTCAGCTCTTGACATCCTTTCAATAAAAGTTATCTTTGACCTCATACATCATAAGGGTCGTGTGGACTGGTGCAAGGTGCCCACTTTAATTAGTGGACAGCATATACCAACCCACCTTCTCACATTAAGTATTTGCTTCAGCAGTATTCCAGGGATATTTGTGTTTTAATATACACAACCGGGTAGGGCCATTATCTTACAGAGTGCTGCTCTGCCTAGTGCAGGCAAAGGCAGGAAAAGGACATTTCTTCCACAAAAAGACACAATATTTTGTTGCTGTCAATGCCTTTATTATAATCCCATATATAACCGTAGACAAATTATGGTATATTTGAATACCTAAACATTTAATAGAGGAGGTCTCCAATGAAACAGGAAGCATCTGGGTGTCTCTGGAGTTTAGGGGGGCTGTGACTGAAGTGAGAACTGGCAGGACTTGCTTGTGTTTACCAGTAACATGGATAATAAAACGAAATAATCAAATGTTGATATTACTTGAGTTTGCATAGATGATGCATCTTTAGGGTGAATCAGCGTGTCACTTTCATATAGTAAGAGAGCATGTATGTGTCCTGCAACATATATGCCTAGAGAGTTCCTTTTCATGAAAACATACAGTTAGAGGTTCCATCTCTAAAGTGAGCAGGTGTGGTGATGAAGGGCATCCTTGTCAGGTATGACTGTACTATCCAGGAATCAGAGCTATTATGTTCACTTCTAACACGCAGTGGAGAAAGAACAGAGGAGTCTATTGCTTTGTGGTTTTTGTTCACCAAATCCCATTTGCTCAGCACCGGAAATAAGTAATCACAGTGTAAGGTGCTTTCTCTATGTTAATGGAAGGCACAGCTGGAGAGGTTACTTACCTCTGTGAGGTATTAGGTAAATTAAATAATCCTCTATTATTTGGTATTGTGCTTCTACATGGGAAACATTCCAACTGATATGAAGTTTTCCAGATAATCTGTTGACCAGCAATTTACTGAGCATTTCCTAATCTGGGTTGAGCATGAATAGATGGTGGTATGAAAAAACGGAGATATCAGATATGCCTTTCTTAATCTTACAGAAACAATTGAAATTCCAGAGTTCAGACACCACAGGACTTGCCAAGCTCAGTGGCATAGCTAGAGCGTTTCCTGCGGGGTGCGATCCCTGAGCTGGTGCAGGTAAGATGGGGGGAGTCTTGGGGGGAGGCGACAGGCAAAAACGAAAGAGAATAAAATGAAAAAAATAAAACTACGTTTGTGCTTGCTCCCGCCCCCTAAAAAGTGCCACCTGGGGTGGACTGCCATTCACTGCTGGCCCCTAGCTATGTCACTGGCTAATCTTTTGAGGAAAGGAGACCCCCTTTGTGAAAGAGAAAACCTCACACACATAATAGTGCCATGCTTCATCATCTGCATCCTGTTACTAGCGTCTTTGTTTTTAGATATACCTTGGGTCCTCACCAATAAAGGTTAAACACTTAGGAACCCCAAGGTATTTTAGTGTCACTAGATCACACCTTGCCCAGTAGTTTTTATCTAAGAAAGCTCTCCTTCCTTGAAGTCTTCAAAGAGGTTGAGTCGGCTCTGGTGGCACTGACCTACCAGGATGGGAAGAGGATGCCAATGATAAAGCATGACACTATTATGTGTGTGAGGTTTCCTCTTCCATAAAGGATGACTTTCCACAAAAGCTTGGCAAAAGTCCTGTGACGTCCAAACGCTGGACTTTCGATTGTTTGTGTAAGATTAAGAAACAGTCTATCTTCTATCTCTGTTTTTTCGTTGCTTGCGCTGCTATACTCATTTTTGTGATTACATTGATACTTCAGGCAGAGGTACGGTGGCCTACCTTCCACCTCTCTGCTTATGTATTAAAGGGTAGAGGGTGGTAGGCCCTCACACCCAATGGGTCTTTCTTACGTTTGTTGGAGTGCAACCACAATAGCTAATTTTATGGTAAAAGAAAGACAATTTAGCTATCAAGTGGATCTATACATATCGAGCACACAGGGTTCTAATAATCTTGAATTCAGATGATAAAAAATCACTTCCTCGTGTTCTACCACTAGCCACTGACTTGATTAAAGTCTAAAGTTTGTGTAGGACAAGCAGTGCTTCACCTTTTTAGGTCTCGGCTAGAAGCGAGCGAAGCTCACTCTCGCCAGAGACCTATAGTTATCGGCTCAGCTTCCGAGGAGGACAGCACCTGGCCGCGCGCATTTCTGCCATGGAGGCGATTTGCGCCGGCGCGTGCAGTGGCCAGGTGCTGTCCTCCTGGAAAGCAGCCTCCCACAACTCAGAACGCTGCTCGTGCTCACGCCTGCTCCCAGGGCACGCACTCTCTCATCTGTGCGACTTGGTAGAGCAGCTTGTAGTGTTCCTCCCTCTTCTCAAAAGTACACAGGTCGCAGTCTTCTCTTTATGCAGGATGGGCGGATCGCCCGACAAACGCTGGTTCTTTTATTTCACCCACGCTCGCCTGCCTCCTGTTGATATTAAAGCATTTCTGGTGCATCGAAGCATCGAGGGAGGAAAAGTGCTTAAGCTTATTTTCTCTTCCTACAAGTACACCACATGTGATAAGCATGGGTCATTGTAGCATCACCCAAACATAGATAGTAAATGGGGGGTGATTTGAAAGGTACCTGTTTCTGCACGGCCGGGCTCCGCTCCGCCGCAACACCGCAGCACCAGCTGTAAAGGGCAGGGCCTTGCTCTGCCTGCTTCCTGGCCGGGCTTGGGTCCACCGGGCCCCTCCCACCACCAGTGACACCTCAACAGCACCAGGAGGTGCATAAAGGCAGCGCCAGGACCGAGCTCCGTGGGGGTGATCTGAAAGGTATCTGTTTCTGCAAGGCCGGGCTCCGCTCCGCCGCAACGCCGCAGCACCAGCTGTAAAGGGCCGGGCCTTGCTCTGCCTGCTTCCTGGCCGGGCTTTGCTCCGCCGGGCCCCTCCCACCACCAGTGATGCCTCAACAGCACCAGGAGGCGCATAAAGGCAGCGCCAGGACCGAGCTCCGTGGGGGTGATTTGAAAGGTACCTGTTTCTGCACGGCCGGGCTCCGCTCCGCCGCAACGCCGCAGCACCAGCTGTAAAGGACCGGACCTTGCTCCGCCTGCTTCCCGGCCGGGCTTGGCTCCGCCGGGCCCCTCCCACCACCAGTGACGCCTCAACAGCGCCAGGAGGCGCATAAAGGCAGCGCCAGGACCGAGCTCCGTGGGGGTGATTTGAAAGGTACCTGTTTCTGCACAGCCGGGCTCCGCTCCGCCACAACGCCGAAGCACCAGCTGTAAAGGGCCGGGCCTTGCCCCGCCTGCTTCCCGGCCGGGCTTGGCTCCGCTGGGCCCCTCCCACCACCAGTGACGCCTCAACAGCGCCAGGAGGCGCATAAAGGCAATGCCAGTCCCTCGTCCCGTGGGACACGCGCGGGTCGCGCCGGGCGAAGCCTGTGCAAAGGGCGGGCCCTCTGTGGCCCTCAGAGGCCAGAAGAGGCCGGGCTGGGCCACCCCCCTAAACTTCGGTTTTAGGTGAGTCTGATTGAGTAAACTTCATAATGGGGAAAAGGAACACTGTTAATGTGGTACCAGCTACTGAAGGATCCTATGTGACTCAAAGTTCCCTAGAAAGCATGCTGGAGAATGCCTTCAACATGGTATCTAATGAAATTGCTAACACTGAGAGGAGGATGTCAATGGGCTTAGCTAGTACACTCTCTGAAACATCTCTGCAAAATGCAAATGATGCCCCCCCCCCCACTTTCTCCCACGATCACGATCTCGAAACAACCACTACCAGCTAGTACTCTGGAACCATTGTCAGGTGGGAGCACTTCTACTGCTACAACGGAACCCCTACTAGACTCAACCGTCCCCATGACCCCGAGTAATAAACTGGGAGGTGAAAAAAGAAAAAGAGGGGTCTCCAAACCAACGGGAAATAAGGGGAAGCAACCCCCTTGCAATAAGAGCCAGCCAACACCTCAGAGTATGTGATCTAAAGGGAACAAAGAATCATTGAGGGGTGGCACCGACACAAGCGAGTCTACACCGCTTGATGATGTGATTCTAGTTGTACCTCCAACAACCCTGGGAAATGATGATCATACCTCTGCTGCACGCAGACGGAGTCACTACTAGATAGCATCAGTCAACCAAAAACTAATGGGAACTTGATTGAAACTATTGTAGATACTATTTTTAAACAAATGGAAAGTCAAATGATCAAGCAATTTAATACTATTTTTAAACGTTTAGATAGGCTGGAAAACCTTGTAAAGAAAGGCGATGTAAAAGGGAAGGGACAGATTAGTCTGGATCAACTGAGGGGAGATCGTCTATTGAAAGACATAGAGTCTATCTGTAAGGTCAATTTGGGTAAAGGGCCAAATACTGCCAGCAGTAGCACACTTACACCATCATCTGCACCCACTGCCACATTAAAAAACAGTTTCACTGGTAAAACCCCAACTATTAGGAAACCACAGCAAACCACAGTCATGACAGCTGTACCCCCCAGTTCCACCAGCGCTACTAGTGTGGCTAGCGGACCCCCGAAGGATATTCCCATCCCTGTAGTCCCTAAACCAGGGGCTATTACCACTACTGCCCCTGATAAAGGGCCCGCTGCCACACCAAGGCTTGTGAAGACCACGGGACCAACCCTGCATTTACCACCAGATGCATGCCCATACATCTTAGTCCTAGCCGGCGTCCCACCACTCAAAGAAGGGCTAGGCGAGTCTTGGGTCCAGCTAAACAATAAATTTGTAGACTGGTTGCGTAAACACAAAGGGGTGAGCCATGACATTTCAAATGAAATCTTGTCAGCTCGCCGGGTAAGTTGGGCTGGTCCCTTATTTAAGAACATCAATGGCGACTGTATTGTGATCATTTTTCACCACCCTGGGACAGCAAAATATATCCTGAATAACAATAATACTTACCCAGGCCATCAACTGTTATAACCCTACTCCCATTAGGCTATTTTTATAGGCCCTCCCCAGAGATCATTTAATCAAGCACCATCACCTTACCCCTTGTTCAACAGATTTAGTGTCCTATCGGATATGAGCAGTTTTGAATGACCACCATCTACGGGCCCCTTGGATACATCACAAATCGACCAACCACTCGCAATTGTCTCCACAGCTGAAATACCATGTTGTACCAAAAGAATGGCACCCAATGAAGCAGGAACATCGGCCCCACTGATCACACCCTTAACATCTTCCCAGGGCACGCACACTCCCATTACCCACTGACAACCTGAACATTCTGAGTTGGAACATCGCTGGCCTCCACGCCAAAACACAAATCAAAGAGTGGACAGAGTGGGTCACTAATTTTGATGTCTTGATGTTCCAAGAGACGTGGTGCACCAGCCCCTTATTCCTGGAAGGGTACAGTTGTCACAATCAGAATGCACTCCCTTCAGCCATGGGCCGACCAAGCGGGGGACTTACCATCTGGGCTAAAATCACAGCAGGAGTTAAAACTGAATTATTACCTGTTAATGATAAGAGCTTTCAGGTGTTGGCATACACTAGTAAGATAAAGTTATGTATAATCAATTTTTATAACAATGATTTTGTAACCTATCCTAATCCGAATTTCATAAGATTATTTGATTTTATTGATGAAATTGTGGAAGGTTTTAAATATGGCAACTTTGATGGCATTTGTATAGGGGTGATTTTAATGCCCACATCTATTCAAGAACCTCTAGCTGTAAAAGAGGCATGGAACTATTTGATCATATAACCTCTCGTGATCTAGTTAACGCTATGGATGAGGTAAAAAGTAAAGGGACTGAAGAACCACAGGCCACCTATGTAGGGCGAGGGTGCTCAACCACTATAGATTATGTATTTCTATCCTCGATCTTAGGAGATCTTCTACTAAAGCCCAAGGTGGTTGATGTCCCATATAGCGATCATTACCCCATACTAATTAGTTAAAAATCTATCAAAACACAGGGGATCATGAGAGAAATTGGCGCACAAAATTTAGTAGCATGGGGACGAGTGGGTAAAACATTTTTCGAAAATATATGAGGCCCCACTAAACACCACGTCCCTCCCCTAATCCCTATTAACATCACTCTAATGGAGGTAGAAGATGAGATCTCAGCTATCGCAGGGAACAAAGCTCCTGGCCCTGACGGTCTATCCATCGACCAAATTAACTCGGAACCAGAATTCTGGCTGCCACTACTCTGTAACATTTTCAATCATCTATCCCACACTCCGCCGCCAGTAACTTGGTCAAATAGCACCATCGTGCCTATCTTCAAAAAAGGCAATAGATTGGATCCTGCCTGTTATCGACCAATATCCTTGATCGATAACACTTTGAAGATCTTATGCAGGGTCCTTTTTAACAGGATTAGAATTTGGGCAGAAGAAAATTCCATCTTACATCCATGCCAGCTAGGCTTTAGAAGCCACGTGGGCACTGTGGAACAATGCCTAAATTTAAATTTAGTAATGGCAAAGTACACAATTTCAAAAAAATCCCCCCTTTACTTAGGCTTTACGGATTTAAGTTCTGCCTTTGATTTTGTTAACCGTTCCCGTTTATGGACAGTTTTGTTGAATTATGGTTTAGATGAATCTTTAGTTCACTTCCTGGCCCATCTGCATAGTGACTTAAGAGCCCGCGTCCGTTTGAACACTCTAGGCGAGGTATCCAGCGATATTTCTATTGGCAGGGGGGTCAGACAGGGGTGTGTCTTGGCCCCCCCCTGCTTTTTATCCTGTATATAAATGAATTAAGCAACTGTGTGTGTAAATTGACATCTGATGTTCCGCAAGTGAATGGCAGACCACTTTCTGCTCTCCTCTACGCGGATGACGCAGTACTTATGGCCCGCACACCCAATGCACTACGAATTTTAATTTCAGGATTTGTTGCCTACATGGCAGATCTGGGGCTTTGTACAAACTTTAACAAATCATTCATAATGTGTTGTGGTCCAAAAAAGCGTAAGATCAATTGTATTTTAATAGGGGATAATGTTTTAAAATGCACTAGCACTTTTCCTTACCTAGGCCTGTTGTTTGCTGACTCCGGTTCATGGCAACCGCATGTAGCACAAGGTAGAAATAAACTGAGCAAAGCCATAAACTCTGTTACCTCCCTTCGCCAAAGACAAAGCGCGAGGTCATCGCTTCAATGTTACATATTTACAAGACCCAATGCTTACCCACAGGAACTTATGGCGCTGAGGTATTGGGTTATACAAATTGCACTAACATACAAATAGTGGAGAATCGGTTTTGCAGGAAGATCTTGGGGGGGGGGGGTCATTTCTGCCCCAACTTATTTTGCCATCAAGAACTGCGCATTAAGTATACAGAGGACTTTATAAGATCCAGACCTGCTCTGTTTTGGCTGAAAATATGGAGGAATCAAGCCGCGTCCTTGACCGGCGACATCATTAAGGACTGTTTGAAATGTGACCGGGCCACCCACATACCATGGCTTGCGGCGGTGGAAAAAAGCC
Organism: Lissotriton vulgaris; assembly: GCF_964263255.1. NCBI lineage: Eukaryota > Metazoa > Chordata > Amphibia > Caudata > Salamandridae > Lissotriton > Lissotriton vulgaris. Next base: position 1,287,389,981 of record NC_141687.1, on the reverse strand, counting down.
TAGTGAGTGTGGAGCAGGGACATTTATTTACATCTCCCCACATAATAGACTGCTCACATAAGAACTTAGTGAGAGGGGTGAGAGGACATTTATTTTATCAACCGGGCTAAAAGGCTGCCCGATCAGTTGCCCTCACTGAGCTGTCTCACTATGTTTTGTGATAGTCAAATAGTTTGTCAGTCTATTTTCTCTGAGTTTGAATCAAGTGAACGTGATAGTTCCTTCATACCGTCTCACTGTCTTGTGGCCCCTTCCATATATTAACAAGTGTTTTCCAAATCGGTAATCTCCCTGTTTAGAGCTATTTTAACACAATAGGTTGAGCTACACATTCTCCTCACAGCCACCAGAAACACCTCAGATTCTATGAATGCGCTCTTACATGCATAACACCTTGTATCTATTTTAAGAAGAAAACCACAAGCAATTTATGTTGTAATATTATAGAACTGTACCTTGGATTACACTAAATCTTCATATGACGTATGATGTAGTAAATATGTTCCAATGTGCTCCAATAAAATAATATTATCCAACATACTTTTAGATTGTATATGTGGTAGTATCGAACTTAAAAAAATCTTCTACAATTTTTTGGAACATAATATCAAATAGAGGATATTTCAATTATGAATTATTAACTCTCCATCTGCCAGAATCAACGTTGATAAAGACCCTATAGAATGGTATTTTAAGTATTCATGTAACATTCAAGTAGCACCATAGTTAGTAGGTATATATTTGCCAAAATACTTGTAGGCCCTTTAAAAGTAAACATATCTCAGGAAATATGATAACCACCACACACAAATCAAGGAATGAATGGATCACATTAAGAAGATATGAACCCCATTACCTGTTCACATGTATTTTTCAAATTCATCACGTTGAAACAATAAACGAGATGTGGGATAATGTTAAGTTATTGTTACAGTTTTGTAGAATTCTTCCAACTTAGTGCTACTTATACGCTTCGAAAAGACTAGAGATTGTCACGATTAGAAATGTAGAATTCACATGTACTTGTTATTTTCACTTATTGGGAACCATATTTATCTCTTGTACAATTGAACTCGTATATCACTCAAAGGAAAAACATTTTAAAGCAACAAGAATCTACTTTGGTTAGCACGTTTAAATCATAAAATATGGAGGCGTGGCCAAGATGGCGGCATGGTAGGACGCTTTTGTCTCGGCTCCTGCTCGCCGCCGGCCCAGATCGGCATAGCCTGGCCCTGTATGGGGTACAAACAGCTTGAGGAGATCCCGGGTCTTGGCCCGGACAGGGCCAGGCCCGATTTAAGGTTGAAATCCTGGTGGAGGAGGTGGAAACGGGTGCCTCGCCGGGTCAGCGGAGAGTTAGGCCCGGCCTCCGGGGAGGCTCCGACAATGTGGTGGCCCACGTCTGGGCCATCAAGGCCAGACATTCTGCTCCCGGTCTCCCCGGCACCAGAGATTTACCAGGTGTCCCTCCCCCTGCACTGGGACTGCCTCCCGGTGAGTGGCGCCGTGGCGGGGCAGCGGCCGGGGCTGTAAGCAGGGCCCGCTTTGCTCCCAGCATTTCGGAAGACAGGGTCCGCCTACCTGAGGGACCCTGGCGTCCCTGATGATCTCATCGGGAATGGAGGAGGCTGCGCCGCCAGACTCGGGTTGAGTGCTGCTGTGGCCCGTTGACTTTGCTGGTGTGCGGGGCTTTGTAGCTCCCCTGACTGGAGTGAGAGGCATGCCCGACACAGAAGCCTGCAGCGCGGCTGCGGCCCAGGCGAGGTCGCGGCCTTAAGGGTGGGGCCCTGCAACTAGCACCTGACCCCATGTACCTGATCGGGGGCAGCGACCCACGTGGAGCAGGGCCTTGCGGGCCGAGATTAGTAGGCGGAGGTGCCACAGCAGAGGTAGGTCCTCGGAGGGGCCGGCGGAGAAGTCAGCCCTGGAGCCTGGCAGAAACCCTATCGCACACAGTGAGAGTTCCATGCGCCTTGCCCCGGGGCCGGTGTGGTAGCATTTGACTGATCTGCGGGACTTGGTGGGACCACCGGGGGGGGAACGGTGGCTGTGCCCCACCGCTCCTCAGCTTATGACTGATAGTGCATTGTATGGGACTCGAGGCGCATTGCAGTGTCAGGAAGACCCGTGAACCACACCTGCACCACCCCTCCCCGATCCACAGCCTGGGGTTGTGGAACTCCCGTCCCCCCCCCCCCCCTCCCCGGGGCTTTGAACAATTGCGCCGCGCTGACCACTGGGGCCTCCACGGAAGCGATGACCCAGGAGGTACCACTCCTGGCCGCAGCAATCTCCACCTAGCAGGTCCACAGGGAGACCACGCGCAAGTCTATACAGTTGAGGCATGGCCATTGCGGTGGGAGAGCCGGCTGCTCTGGCGGACTGGCGTTGCACGTGCTCAACGTTGCAGGGGTAGACAGTGGTGAGACCACACTTACTTGGCTGAACTCGACGCCCTCACCGATAGACCTCAATTGGCGGACATCCACGGCCACTGGGGCAGCCCATTAACTTCCTGACACCATTTCGGTGGATGCCAGATGGGTGAGGAAGAGCATGTCCAAGTCCAGAAATACCAAGTTGCAACCCCTGAAAGACATCTTCGGTCGCTCACAGTCAATCCCCAACATGGCTTCCACGGCGAACGAGGCTGAGGCCTCGAGACCCCCTATCAGTGCTGGAGATGAACCCATCACAAAGGCTTTCCTAGAGTCGCTGTTCCTCACGCTTAGGGAAGACATCCAATCATTAACACATCTGGAGGACCTTGAAAACCGGTCCTGAAGGCACAACATACGGATCTGAGGTGAAAAAACCTCAGATGACACACTGGACCTGTTCACCTTCACTAATAACCTCTTTAAGCACATACTTGGGGACTCTTACGAGGCGGACATTGTTCTGGACTGAGCACACAGAGCGGGCCGCCCGAGGCCCCAACGCTCCACCGGCTGACATCCTGGTGTACGAAAGTAAGAGCTCTCCACCCCATTTCATTTCAGGGACACTCCCCAGTTCTTTACCAGGTCCTGGCCCTGATCATGTTACAGTGGCGGCGGCAGTTTCGTCCTGTTACCGAACATCTCCGGCAGCAAGGGATATCGTACTCATGGGGTCATCCATTTTGCCTCATCTTTTGCTACAATGGCAAACTTCACCAACTCCACTCTTTAGTGGATACTTGCTGACTGCTGGGCCTGGGGATCCCAAGTGACGGAGACGACAACGCTAGCATTGCCTCGAGTCCTCCCCATCAGGATGGCAGCGACAGGGCAAAAGGGGATACCAGCGGAGACCGCCCGAATCGGAAATAGCTAAAATTTAACAGGCAGCACTAGCCGCGCCACGGAGGCCCTCGCCGGAGAGCGCACCACCACCAAGTGAACAACCCGGGAGATTCTTCTTTTCCTGGTCCCTCTCAATGCATCCCTGCTGTTTCTGGGTGGGCAGTGAGGGAGGGGATGCCCCTCTCTTGGCCCCACTATGGACCCCAACTGTTTGACTGACCAGTTGTCCAGGGACAACGGACTATTGTTATTGACTATGTCTGTTCGAATTGTTCTTGGGTTAGGGAGGGATGGGAATTTTCTTTTTCAGCGGTTTTGGGGTTGTTTTGGGGTTGGTCCCTCTCGTCCACCTCCCTCTCCTTTTCAGACCGTTGGCTTCACGGGTAGCAAGTTGAGACCCTCTTACCTCAGTTCTGCGCATCAGGGTGGCCACTGCTGGACAGGCTACAGCCGATCTAAACACGCTAGATGCCACACAAGCCGCTTAAGATCCTAACACTCAGTGTACGAGGCCTTAATAACCCGATCAAATGCAGGGCGGTTCTCCACTATCTGGAACAGTCTGGCGCTGACATATGCCTCCTACAGGAGACACATCTTATTCCCAAAGACGACCATAGGATGAAGTCATGTGCCTTCCCCGCGTAAATGTTCTCCTCTAACTCTACTAAGTCAGCCAGGGTTGCCATCCTAGTCTCCTGCTCCTTTCAGGGCAGAGTACTTCAAAAGGAGGTTGAGATTAGGTTCCCACACGTCCAACAACCATCGCGACACTGGCGCTTGCACGACCCACTACTACATCGGGCCTCCACAGTTGACCAAATCAAAGCGGCCATTTCAGACTATCTTGCCCTCAACGCTGACTCAGACACATCCCTAGCGACGCAGTAGACTGCCCTCAAAGCCGTCCTACGGGGATAATTCATCGCCATCTCGTCAGCCAGTAACATGAACGCAGCCGCAAATGAGATGAGCTCACCAAAAGGGTTGCAGAATTGGAACAGATGAACCAGCGCATTGGGGCGGCCAGAGCCTGGCCCCAACTGTTCACGGAGTGGAAGCAGCTCGCAGCACTAGGTCAAGACAAGGCCGAATATGCGGCTCTCCATCTGCGTCATTCCTACTACACTGGGGGCAATAGATATTGCCGTCTTTTAGCCCACAAACTGCGGGAAGCACAGCAGTGTCAAGGGGTACAGACTATTTGATGTTTGGGGATGAGCTTACTTTGGATGATGCAAATATCGCAGAAGCTTTCCAAGACTTCTACGCGGGTGTATACTCACGTGACCCCCTAGAAACTCTTCACTGCTCCAACTACTTAGACGAAGCACAGATACCCGCCCTTAACCATGCGCAAGTGGACCATCTTGATAGGGACATAGGGACCAAAGAAGTTATTGCGGTGATCTCCCGCCTCCGGCTCGGTAAATCACCTGGACCAAATGGCTATTCGGCAGACTTTTATAAAACTTTTTGTGCCCAAGTGGCCCCCCTACTGCGGGACCAATTTAACACCTTTGCACAAACGGGAGCCATCCCGAGGAAATGCTGGAAGCGTCTGTGGTAGTCATCCCAAAACCTCAGAAAGACACAACACTCTGCAGCGCATATCGGCCAAGTTCTCTTCTAAAATGTAGATATTAAGCTCTACACGAGCATACTTGCAACCCAATTAGCGCCCTACATGCCTCAATTGGTTGAACTGGACCAGGCGGGTTTCATACCACAAAGGCAGACGTGTGATAATAGAAATGGGGTCCTTCACCTCATTGAAAAGGCTTCTCGCACACAGGGGAATATATGTTATTGGCCATTGACACAGAGAAGGCCTTTGATAGGGTACACTGGCCCTATTTAAAACAGGTCCTGTTGAGATTTGGCTTTGGTGAGAAACTGCGTGCGCGGATATTGAACTGCTATCGGTTGAGAAGGCCACAGTCTGGGTGAATGGTCAGACATCCTCCCGGTTCCCCATAAGTAGAGCTACGAGGCAGGGGTGCCCTCTTTCTCCCCTCCTCTTTGCACTTTATATGGAACCGCTTGCGCTACAGGTCAGACACCACCCTCTAATAACCGGAATCAAGTTTGGTGGGAATGCCCCTACCATTAACCTATATGCAGACGGCATCCTGCTCTCCCTTACTGACCCGATCCAGTCGCTGAGGGCGCTCTTCATCGAATTACACGGTTTTGCGCAAGCCTCAGGGTTTAAGATTAACATGGACAAATCACGCACTCTTAACATTTCTCTCACCCCACACATGTTGGCCCGTATCCAAGAAGAACATCCCATACAGTGGTCTGCCTGCACGATTCCACACCTGGGGGTGCAATTGGGCCCCACTATTCAAGCTACTGTCACCGCTAACTACGATAGGCTTCGCACTCACATCCGCAAAGAATTGGGCCAATGGAAACATCACACCCTTTCCTGGCTGGGCAGAATTGAGGCCACTAAGATGACTGTACTACCCGAGATTCTATACCTCTTCCAGACACTCCCTCTCCGTCCTCCTGCTGGCTGGATACAGCAAACTCAGTCTGACTTAGCACGCTTAATATGGCAGGGACGCAAACCCAGGTTTAAGCATGCGATAGCGATTTTGCTGCCGGAACGGGGCGGGGTAGGGACCTCTGATTTGCAGCTTTATTTTTACACCTCGCAGCTCCGCTACTTAGTAGAGTTGAGCCGCCTCGAGTCCGAGAAACACTGGCTGTTCCAAGACCAGGCGGTTGCAGGTACACCCCTGCAGGGTATCCCTTTCCTCCATATGATGCATAGGCCACCTAATCTCTATGCATCCTACATCACAAGCACCACTATGGAGGCCTGGGACTGCACTGCCACCACCCACGAGCTGACATCATTTCCCTCCCCCCTAACCCCGCTATTTAACAATCCAGAATTTCATCCCGGTCTGGATGTTAAGGCATTTGCACTCTGGTGCCCTACTCCTTGCAGATCTCTGGATCACCTGTTTGATCTGGAGGGAATCCTTCCATTCCCACAACTCCGAACAGACTATGGGATCCCAGAAACGGAAAGACTACCCTACCTACAGCTTAGACATTGAGCTCTGAAGCCACAAGTTAAGCCTGGTGCCCGATGACTCCTAACCATATACGAGAAATGGCTTGTCGCCTGAACTTCTGACAAGAAGCTCATTTCTGACCTTTACAACACCTTTTAGCCACTAATACACTCACATATAATGCAGGGTGGGCACGATGGGAACGGGAGCTAGGGCAATCACTCAGCCATAAGGAATGGGACAATATCTATTATAGGGCTCGACACTCAGCGTATCAGACAGGCCTTACTGAGAGACTGACCAAGGTGGTTACCTACTGGTACAACACGCCGGAGCGCCTGCATCACTTTGATCCTCGTCAGAGCGCTCTGTGTTGGAGAAACTGTGGGGAAGTGGGTACCCTAGAACACCTTTGTGGAGATGTGACCGCATTCAGCCATACTGGTCCCAAATCCTCGACATAATAGATTTCTACCTTGACACACAACTCCCTCGCTTCCCAGCTTACATCCTCTTGGGCCTGCCCAACCCGTTGATGTATCCTCTGAAATCCCGAAGGGGCCGACTGATTGCAATCGCCCTAGGGGCAGCCACTCACAACATACTGGCACACTGGCACTCCAAACAGCCCCACCTCACTCTGGATGGCTGTAGAGACTCTGGCTAGTACTGGGATGGAGAAGCTAACTCTCACTTTGGCGGGTAGGGTCCTGAGTTCCCGGAGCTGTAGCGTCCCTTCCTCACGCTGCTCATAACTGACTTTAGGGAGCAGACTTGCCCCCGCTACCTCAGACTTTTACGCCTTGCTGACACACAAATCCCACAGGCGAGCTCCTCACATAAAGTTATCAGGCTGTAATAACTCTCAACATGGTTCATGATCCTTTTCTTTCTCTTTCCTGTTTTGTTTAGTTTGGTGGACGAGAGGGGGGAGGGGAGTGGAAGGTGGTAATGTTGGGCTTTTTTGTTGTGCTATTTTCTTTTGTTCCTTTTATATATTTTCCTTGCGGACCCGCACTGTGCTGATTACCTTGGTAAAGCCATTTATCACGACACTTGGGGCCCCATTAGGTTGGCGGGTGGAAAACCACCGCCACGGACATGGGAAACAACCACCTGCCGGGACCGTGGATAAACCGGTGGTCAAATTCGGATCACCGGCGGTCAAATTAGGATCACCCACCAAAAAACACCGACCGCAGCGGTAGCAGGTGAATAAAAACCGCCCGATGCGGGCGGTGGCGATCAAAAACCGAAAAAGCAACAACCCGTCGCAAGCATAGTGGAGACACCGCACAGGAAATTAGGAAATCCCTTCGGTACAATCCGCTGTTTCCGACCACCGCGGTCGCACACTGGAGTGAATGGGAGAGCCAGCGGAAGAGCTGCAGCATGGCCACCACAGGGGACGATCCTCACAAAACATGGCGGACGATGCAAAAACACCACAACAAAGGCAGACATTGCACACAAAAAATTAGGTATACAACCTTTACAACGAAACTTTTACAACGACCTACCATTACAACGCAACTTTTACCACGCAAACTATTACAACGCATTGCTCTGGGGGGCGCTCTAGGATAGGGAATAGGTTAATTTACTATCCAATAACCTTCCCTACTATCCACGGGGACTGGAGTTGGAATAGTAAATTAAACTATTCACTATCCAGCGCCTAAAAGCATTATGCGTTGTAATGGTATGCGTGGTAAAAACCGCGTTGTAAAGGTAGGCGTTGTAAAAGTATGCGTTGTAACGTCATACATCCAAAAAATTAGCCATGCCCCCTAATAAACCAAACACATCCCAATGAAACAAATAAATGCCAAACAGGAACATACAATTTCCAGGACAACTGCCACAACACACCTGACAGCAAAACACCATTGGGACACACCCACATAGCTGAGTATAAAACCAGCCCCTTCACTGACCACAATCCTTTGCAACACTCCAGAAGAGAAGGGCATACACCACACCTGACAGGAGAGGCAAGAGAACACAGCACACACACCACCACCACCATCACACCGGCACCAACAATCCCCCTGCACATAACACACCTCACACACAAACACCACACCTACCACCCACACCCTTGCACTCACAAACACTTTGCACACTACACACCACGGCATCACAGAAAATGCCCAAATTCACAGAGAGTGAGTTGACAGTCATGGTAAATGAGATAGTCAGAGTGGAACCACAACTGTTTGGTAGCATAGTCCAATAGACACCATTAGCCACAAGGACACAAATGTGGCAAAGGATAGTCCAAAGGGTCAATGCAGTAGGGAACACCCTGCGATCCAAGAAGGAGATCATGAAGCGGAGGCATGATCTCAAGAGGGCTGTCAAAGAGAGGAGAAGCAAGAACCGGGAGCTGGCTGACAGGAATGGCGGTGGCTCTCCCATTCCACCAAAACCATTCCACCATGGGAGGAGAAGGTGCTTGCCATACTGCATCCTAATAGTCTCGCAGGAATATCCGGGGGAGTGGAGTCTGGTAAGTACAAACAAATGGTAACCAACACACTGATATGTACTTTCTTGCACAACCCAAACACCATTGCATTCTTCACCTTCACCTAACAGGTAGGTAGCCATCTTGCCTGGGAGGTCTGTGTGGGAGGGAGGCCTGTACCACTACTCCCACCATGCCCCCTGCCCCACCCCTAAGCAGGATGTAGCACACTGCACCAACCCAGAAGCACTTGGTAGCCATTGTATTGTTCATCTTCACCTAACAGGTAGGTAGCCATCTTGTCTTGGAGGTCTGTGTGGGGGAGGGAGGCCTGTACCACTACTACCACAATGCCCCCTGTCCCACCCCTAAGCAGGATGTAGCACACCACACCAACCCAGAAGCACTTGGAAGTCATTGCATAGTTTACATTCACCTAACAGGTAGGTAGCCATCTTGCCTGGGAGGTCAGTGTGGGGGAGGGAGGCCTGTACCACTACTCCCACCATGCTCTCTGTCCCACGCCCCAGCAGGATGGATCACTCCCTCACCCAGAAGCACTTGTAAGCCATTACAGTGCACCAAACAAACTTACAGGTATGTAGCCATCTTCACAGGCAGGGTGTTTGTGGGTGGGAGGCCTGCACTACTAATCCTACCATGCTCCCTGTCCCACACCCCTGCAGGATGGAACTCTCCCTCACACAGAGGCACTTGGAAGTCATTGCATTGTTCATCTTCACCTAACAGGTAGGTAGCCATCTTGCCTGGGAGGCCAGTTTGGGAGAGGGTGGCCTGTACCACTACTCCCATCATGCCCCCTGTCCCATTCCTAAGCAGGATGTAGCACACCACACCAACCCAGAAGCAGTTTGCAGCCATTATATTGTTCACTTTCACCTCACAAGTAGGTAGTCATCTTGCCTGGGAGGTCTGTGTGGGGGAGAGAGGCCTTTACCACTATTCCCACCATGTCCCCTGTCACACCCCTAAGCAGGATGTAGCACACCACACCAAACCAGGAGCAGTTTGCAGCCATTGTATTGTTCACCTTCACCTCACAGGTAGGTAGCCATCTTGCCTGGGAGGTCTGTGTGGGGGAGGGAGGCCTGTACCACTACTCCCACCATGCCCCCTGTCCCACACCCCAGCAGGATGGATCACTCCCTCACCCAGAAGCACTTGAAAGCCATTGCAGTACACCAAACAAACTTACAGGTATGTATCTATCTTCACAGGCAGGGTGTTTGTGGGTGGGAGGCCTGCACTACTACTCCCACCATGCCCCCTGTCCCACGCCCCAGCAGGCTGGATCACTCCCTTACCCAGAAGCACTTGGGAGCCATTGCAGTACACCAAGCAAACTTACAGGTATGTAGCCATCTTCTAAGGCAGGGTGTTTGTGGGTGGGAGGCCTGCACTACTACTCCCACCATGCCCCCTGTCCCACGCCCCAGCAGGATAGATCACTCCCTCCCACCCACAAGTAGGTGGTAGTCATTGCATTGTTCTGCTTCACCTAACAGGTAGGTAGCATGTACGTGCAGCCACACATCTGTCTCCAATGAAATGGTCAAGGAAAATGTGGAAAGTTGCACAGCTATGTTTGGTTTGAAAGATTGATATATGTAAGTTAACTGTTCAACAGTTCGTGAGGTTTGCTGCCCGGGAGGCGTCTCTTGTCAAGGACATCCAGTAAACATCAAAATAGTGCTTCCAATGAATATTGGAAGCATCCCCTGGCGCTCGCTCTGTGATAATTCAGATTAATTCAAAAGAAAATTCATGCGAGATTTTGTTTGGGAGGATGACATTTCACCATTCTCTTCTGTGGCCACGGAGAGTGGTAAGTCCTCAGACGCCGCTGGTACTACAGCAGGGCCCACCCCAGCGAAACAACCAAGGGGTTGTCCAAAGAAGAGCCTGGGAGTCTCTGGAGGCAAAGCACCAGCCAAACGCTAGTCACAGAGCCAGCCCTGATGGCAACCCTCTTCCCCCCTGCTTTGTCTGTTTGGACTGTCCTTCTCCACAGTGCCTTGGGAATGGCACCTGTCTGTTGGACTGGGTCACCACCTCGATTCATCTCATTTACCATGACTGTCACCTCACTGCTCCATCACCACCTTCATGTTTATCTGCCTGCCCCCTCACATGTCAACTTTGTAAATAAAATACCTCTCACACCTTCATTGTGTCAGCTTTGTCTTTAGTGCAAGATGTACAGTCTACAAGATGTCCATAATGTATCAGAAAGATGTACTGTATGTAGGAATGGATACATTTGAGGCACCTAGGGAAACACAACAGAATAACATTCACTGGTGTGAGTGTGGCATCACAGACATTACACTACAGAATCCATCTACATAACGCAACTTGCAGAAGACACAATGGGCAACAAGTGTCAACAAACATGTCCCGTATACGTTCACAGATTACATGTCACTGTCACACATCCACACAGAGGCGACTTTACATCTGACTGTCTGTACCATTTGCAAATAGGCCTTCACAACAACAGCAATCACACCCAGACAATGTACATGTTGTACTTTGTCACCCACCTTCAAGTGAAGTAGCTGGTGATGAGCTGTTGACGCATGTCACCTCCTTCCTCCTCTCCACTGTCCTCATCACTGGACTCAGGTTCTTGTGCAGGCGGGGGCTTTGGGTCCTCATCGTCATCCAGGAGCAGGGGACCCTGCTTGAGAATGGCCAGGTTGTGGAGCATGCAGCATACCACTACAATCTTACACACCTTCCCACGCGAGTATGAAAGTGCACCTCCAGTTTTGTCAAGGCAGGGGAAACGTTTCTTGAGAAGGCCAAACGTACGCTCAACCACACGACGTGTCCTGCCATGGGCCTCATTGTATCTGATATCAGCCGGGGTCCTGGGATTACGAAGTGGGCTCAGCAGCCATGGATGGCTGCGATATGCAGAGTCACCTAGGAATGACAGACACACAGTGCAATGTTGCACAGGCAGAGGGCAGCAAGTCACACACCCATCATGCCATACGACTAGGCATACTCACCCACAATCCAAGCACGCTCTGGAAGCAGCTTAGCAATCAGCCTGGGCACAAAGCTGTTCCTCAGGATGTAGGAGTCATGGGCTGAGCCGGGTAATCTGGCACACACATGCGAAATGGTCATATCGGCCAGGCACACCACCTGCACCTTGATCGAGTGATAATGTATTCTATTACAGAAAATGTGCTCACTCGCCTGTGGTGGTACAAGACTGACATGTGTGCAATCAATGGCCACAACAACATGGGGGATGTGCCCAAAGGGATAGAAGTCTCCCTTCACACCTGCCAATTCTGCTCCCCCGGGGAAATGTATGTATCTGTCCTTGTAGATCATCATGACTGCAAGAACATCCCGCAGCACCATGCTGAACATGGGTTGAGACATCCCAATAGTGCTGGCCACCGTCTCCTGGAAGGATCCAGTGGCAAAAAAATGGAGGGCTACCATCACCTTGTAAGTTGGTGTGAAAGCTGTTGGGTAGTGGGGACGAGGCTGCAGGTGGGGCTCCAACAGATCACAAAGGGTCTTCAGGGTGGCTCTGTCGAGACGGAACTTGCGAATGATCGCTATAACCTCCATGTCCTCCAGCAGTGTCAAGTGACTTATCACTTTCAGCCTCCTCCTAGTTGAGATGAAATTGGACACATGTCAATGACATCCATCATGAGATGGCCATAGCATATCATGTTCAGGATGAAACAGAATGAACAAACACTGACTTGAGCGATGTGTGACACACCATGTTACATGTGTGTACATTTGAGCCACACAGAGAGCACACCTCTCCATTTACAATACACCAGTGTTTAAAACACCACATAGGTCAATGTGAATGCACATATTTTCAAGGCTACATTCCACATGTGCACGCTTGGGAGCTAGTCATACAGCCATTGTGCAACAAATCAACACAACTGTCTCATACTCATCTGCTGTACCTGTCAGACCTCAATGCATCATTCAAACTTGGCACACATCCACAACACAATGATCACAGTTGGCGGTGAATTAACAATTGCGTGTATGAGCACACAGATAAGCACAAGTAAGTAACAACATCATACGCTGAGACAAGCCTTGCCGAGGTCATCACTGCCCCACAACATATTCATATTACATATTGTAGAGTGCTCTACAACACTGTCCTACCTCACCAACCATCTAATGCATTTGTGACATGTTAGGGACTACAGACCAATGTACGTCACACATACACAACCATGGGCCATGTAGGCACCTGCGGAGTCAATGGAACATTGACATTGTGTGCAAGATGATGTCCACTTCTCCATGTGGCCACTGTGCACTGTTGAAGTGTACCTGATGGACATTGACATTGTATGTGCCACAAATTGCAGTTGCTACCGCCTGGCCCCGGCGGTGTGTCACCAGCACCCCCATTCACACAAGTGCAGTAGTCATTGGCATGGAGACATGGGAAGATGGCAGTGGGTATGCTCTGCCACCCTACTTGCGGTAGCTACCGCCTGGCCCCGGCGGTGTGTCACCAGCACCACCCCTTACACAAGTGCGGTAGTCATTGGCCTGGAGACATGCCCAAATGGCGGTGGGCATGCTCCGCCACCCTACTTGCGGTAGCTACCGCCTGGCCCTGGTGGTGTGTCACCGCCATGGGGCATTGCCTACAGCCAATGGGAGCAATGATTGCTGTGGCATGATGCAATTTTGAAGATCACGGTAGGCGTTCTCCGCCACTGCGGAGGCAGACATTGGATGCTTTTGAAAGATGCACCATCGCTGTAGGGCACCCGGGGCCCCTGCGGTGCATCACCACCATGGAGCATTGCCTACAGCCAATGGGAACGATTATTGCGGTGGCTTGATGCAATTTTGAAGATCGCGGTAGGTGTGCTACGCCATTGCAGAGGTGGTCATTGGATGCTTTTGTAAGAGGCAGACCTGGACAACCAATTGTTGCAGCTTGGCACCTTAGAAACGACCCCACGGGGCTATAAATGTGTGGGAGTGAGCCTCACATTTCCACTGCTCACAGAGCCTGCTGCCTGGGACCCTCACCTGCTGCTGCCTCCAAAGCCTGCTGCCAGAGACCCTCATCTGCTGCTGCCTCCAGAGCCTGCTGCCTGGGACCCTCATCTGCTGCTGCCTCCAGAGCCTACTGCCTGGAACCCTCATCTGCTGTTGCCTCCAGAGCCTGCTGCCAGAGACTCTCATCTGCTGCTGCCTCTAGAGCCTGCTGCCAGAGACCCTCATCTGCTGCTGCCTCCAGAGCCTGCTGCCTGGGACCCTCACCTGCTGCTGCCTCCAAAGCTTGCTGCCGGAGACCCTCATCTGCTGCTGCCTCCAGAGCCTGCTGCCTGGTACCCTCATCTGCTGCTGCCTGGGACCCTCATCTGCTGCTGCCTCTAGAGCCTGCTGCCTGGGACCCTCATCTGCTACTGCCTCCAGAGCCTGCTGCCTGGTACCCTCATCTGCTGCTGCCTGGGACCCTCATCTGCTGCTGCCTCCAGAGCCTGCTGCCTGGGACCCTCATCTGCTGCTGCCTCCAGAGCCTGCTGCCAGAGACCCTCATCTGCTACTGCCTCCAGAGCCTGCTGCCTGGGACCCTCTTCTGCTGCTGCCTCCAGAGCCTGCTGCCTGGGACCCTCATCTGCTGCTGCCTCAAGAGCCTGCTGTCTGGGTCCCTCATCTGATGCTTCCTCCAGAGCCTGTTGCCTGGGAACCCTCACCACCCAATTCCACCTCAGGTGTTCCATGTCCACAGGGATGGCAAGGACAGAGACGATCTGTGCCAGTCCATTCACAAGCAAGGAGCTGGAGGTTCTGGTTGACGAGGTGCTTGCACAGTACCCAAGGCTACATGGTGCCCCAAATGTCATGGTAAGTCATCGTAAAGGGAGGTGTAGGGCAGGGGGGGGGGCAAACATGTAGTTGGACTGCTGCAGTATATGCCAGAGGGTGTGGGGTTGTGTTGTACACTGACAAACATGCTATCTCCAGCGGGAAGGAGTGTGTGTTCCAATGTCACGGTTTTCCCTGCCTGCAGTTGTATGTCTGAGTGGAATGTGTTACATTGTCAGGTGCCAGGACAGTAATTTTTTTGCTGATTGTCTCTGTGGGCCCCTGTTGTCCGACTCAGTGTGAACCCAGATGCTCTGCAGAGTGCCCGCCAACCAAGACGAGATGACATCACTGCACTTACTGTGTCCTTACTCTTGTTCATTCACACTGAAATGCAAATATGCATAATTTCAGCCCTGTATAATTACAAACACCCACACTTGTGTTGATGCATATTTTGTTGGTGAGTTCATGTACCCTGATGCCACACACATGACATACAGATATGTTCACAGGACATGCTCATTGAATGCTGCCCAGTCATGCACACAGTCAGTCTACACACAGACACAAGTGGATATGTGATGTATGTAGTGGCCAGACATACATAAGACTGGAGATGTGTGCAAGCCACAGAGGGGGTTCAGTGCAGTCATCCTGCATGTGTGTGAGATTATCAGTGACCCTGTACGCCCTCATAAATGCATGCAATCACATCCACTTGACCCATGCAGAGTGCCCATGTGAGGTGTACCCCAGGGTGGTATGAACAGAGATTACATTTGGTAATGAGTCTGTGTCTTGCTAGTGTACTGATAGGTGTTGGTACATGACACTGTGCCACTGATCATTTCCCCCTCTTTTCTCCCATGCCTGCAGCTCAAAGTACACCAGCGTAAGGCCGTGTGGAGGGCCATTGCAGAAAAGGTGCGAGCCCTGGGGGTATCTAAACGATGACACACTCACTGACACAAGAGGTGGGATAACATCAGCCAGCTGGCAAAGAACGTGGCAGAGATGACCTTGGGGCTGCTACCACGCACTAGGGGTTTGGCATGGCGCAGCATGATACCACTGATGGGCTGCATCTTGGCAGTGACTCATACTGAGCTGGATGCACCTCTGAAGGAGCATCAGCAGCAAGGCAGGGGTGAGTCTTTGGGGAGGGTGACTTTGGCAGGGAGCGGATGCATGTGTACAGGGCCTATGGCAGCGGTGGCCTATGTGATGTTCGTGGGGTGGTGCTGTGCTGTGTCATGTGAGTGGCTGCTGGTATGGGTGCCAGTGTCATGCATTGGCCCAAACTGGCCTTACACCTCTGAAGGAGCATCAGCAGCAAGGCAGGGGTGAGTATTTGGGGAGGGTGACTTTGGCAGGGAGCGGATGCATGTGTACAGGGCCTGTGGCAGCGGTGGCCTATGTGATGTTCGTGGGGTGGTGCTGTGCTGTGTCATGTGAGTGGCTGCTGGTATGGGTGCCAGTGTCATGCATTGGCCCAAACTGGCCTTACAAAGGTGATCCTCCCTGCATTGCATTCCCATAGCCAGATGTGTTAGGATCTACATGGTCATTCAGTATTGGGATGGTGTGGGGAATCTATTTAGGGGTGAACAGCAGTGTCCACTATCTGAGTGTGACTTCATGTATGCAAACTTTGCAAGCCTCTTGATCGTTGAGTGACACACATCTGACAACAATGTGCCACAGAGTACAACATGGTGTTTGGCATAGGCTACTTGCCATTGTGCACTGTCATGTCCCAATAGGTGTCTGTGTTGTCCCGTCCTGTTCGCTCAAGGTCTGTCATTGGCAATAAGTGGTGTGCTCACATCATTTCCCTAGGTGTGGGCAGAGCAAGATGTGTGTCTGGTAGACTTCATCCACGGGCAGGGTGTTTTGCTGTGTGGCCTTAACATGGCTCAGTCATGGCAGATATTCAGGGTTACAGGCACTGTTGGGGTCTATGTAGTGAGTTGCTGCACAGTGGTTTCAGAGTGTGGTGGTCAACATGTAGACTTGGTCATCTTCTGTACTGCATTGATTGAATAGCTTTGTCATGTTGATGACACTAACCCAACCCTGCATCTCTCTCTCATGCAGATTCGCCAGTGGACAGGAAGGGACAGGAGCCAAAAACCAGTGGTGGTGAGAGTAGCACTACAGCTACACAGTAGACCAGTGACACAAAGGTCACCAGCGCATCAGAGGGGGACCGTAGTATGCAGGAGGAATCCCTGCCTGAGACACAAAGTACAACATCATCTGATTCCAGCTGGGATGGATCCATGTTGGCAGGCACAGGGAATGGGGACTATGCATCCTCTTCTACCACACAGCAGCCAGTGCCCACTCTCTCATCCACTTCCTCTTGGTGCTGCCCGTGTCCGTAAGAGGGAATGAGTTACACTCACACCTGGCACCGCCGAGCCAGCACCTGGCACCCCTGCTTCCCTCAGTGCTGAGTCTGTTGAGCTCCTGCATCAGCTTTGTGTGGGCCAGACAGCCCTGCTCAATGCCTTCAGTGACCATGACAAAAAATGAGGCCACGTGGTTGCCTACATGGAGGGCATACACTCTGACGTGGGTGGGATACACCGTACTGTCCAGGCTTTTCCGTCCACAGTGACGTCTGCCCTTCAACAGGCACATACTCCCATTCTTGCTCTAGTGCCTTTGTCCACCCCCAGTCAGTGGCCACATCGGATGATAGTGACCACGGTTCCCATGCATCACAGTCACGATACAGCACAAGAAGCAACCAGCAGAAACAACCCAAGCGGGCCGCCCGCAGACACCATCCCACAGAAGAGCAGCGCCACCCCAGAATGCAAAGACAAGAGCCCGTCAGGGAAGAGCAAGACTGAAAAAGCAATGAAGCAGACATCAGGCTCACATGCCTCAGAGGCATCACCAGCCAAGGACTTTCCTGTCCCTAAAACTTCACGCAGAGCTAGGCGTGCAGTGTCTATGCCCACTGAGGAGGTGTTGTATGGCAAGGGTACACCTAGGAAGGGCTCAGGGCCACATTCCCCCGCCACATCAACTCCAATTCCACGCCCAGTGAAGCAGGTGAAGGAGGGCACTGTAGGGGCTATCCCTGGCAAACAGGCAAAGGAGGGCACTATAGGGGGGACACCTGGCAAACAGGGAAGGAGGCCACTGTAGCGGGGACACCTGGCAAACAGGGGAAGGTGGTCCAAAGGCGTAGCCAGACAAAGCGTTCCGCAGGATCCAGCACGTCATCAGAGGGAGTGCCATTGTCTGCATCTGATGTGGGTCTGTTGATGTGTGTGCCTGTTGTGTCATCACCAGTTCCCATTGACCTCAGTACAAGAAAGGTATTTCAAATTCCCAAGAAGTAGAAAGGCACCCCTGAAACCTCTCCCACCCACACTGTGTCACAGGTCTGCATGACTCTACCTCACCACACCACCTGGTCCAAACAGCCCTCCAGCTTGCCAAGCCACTGATAGCCCTACATCACCTGGGCCTCTCTCTCCCCAGTCAAGTGGTCCTGCTGTCCCCGACACACAGCCAGCTCCAAGTCTGCCTGACTGCCAAGAGTGAGTGGTAGTCCACCTCACACATCTGTCTCTCATACAGTTGTGCTAGCCCTGCCCATTGTTTACCACCTGGGTGTGTTGCTGGCCATGGAAGGGTACAGTCAAACACACTCACTGTGCAGCTTCTCATGTCCTGACTCTGCACTTTGCCATGCCCACAGGCCTTGTCATTCACTGCTGTTCTGCCCTTGCCTGTGCAGCTTCTCATGTCCTGATTGCACTTTGCCATGCCCACTGGCCTTGTCATTCACTGCTGTTCTGCCCTTGCCTGTGCAGCTTCTCATGTCCTGACTCTGCACTTTGCCATGCCCACTGGCCTTGTCATTCACTGCTGCTCTGCCCTTGCCTGTGTAGCCTCTCATGTACTTGCTGTGCCCCCTGCCATGGACACTGGCCCTGTTTCTCTGCTGTGTTGGAGTCTCTCCTGTGCAGCCTCTCATGTACTTGCTGTGCCACCTGCCACTGACACTGGCCCTGTTGCTCTGCTGTGTTGAAGTCTCCCCTGTGCAGCCTCTCATGTACTTGCTGTGTCACCTGCCATGGACATTGGCCCTGTTGCTCTGCTGTGTTGGAGTCTCCCCTGTGCAGCCTCTCATGTACATGCTGTGCCCCCTGCCATGGACACTGGACCTGTTGCTCTGCTGTGTTGGACTCTCCCCTGTGCCATGGAACTGGCCCTGTTCCTCTGCTGTGTTGTAGTCTCCCCTGTGCAGCCTCTCATGTACATGCTGTGCCACCTGCCATTGACACTGGCCCTGTTGCTCTGCTGTGTTGGAGTCTCCCCTGTGCAGCCTCTCATGTACTTGCTGTGCCACCTGCCATGGACATTGGCCCTGTTGCTCTGCTGTGTTGGAGTCTCCCCTGTGCAGCCTCTCATGTACTTGCTGTGCCACCTGCCATGGACACTGGCCCTGTTGCTCTGCTGTGTTGTACTTTCCCCTGTGCAGCCTCTCATGGACTTGCTCTGCCCCCTGCCATGGACACTGGCCCTGTTGCTCTACTGTGTTGAAGTCTCCCCTGTGCAGCCTCTCATGTACTTGCTGTGCCCCCTGCCATGGATACTGACCCTGTTGCTCTGCTGTCTTGGAGTCTCCCCTGTGCAGCCTCTCATGTACTTGCTGTGGCACCTGTCATAGACACTGGCCCTGTTGCTCTGCTTTGTTAGAGTCTCCCCTGTGCAGCCTCTCATGTACTTGCTGTGCCACCTGCCATGGACACTGGCCTTCCTGTTTGGAGTTTGCCAGTGCAGATTATCTTGCATATGCTCAGCATTTGGTGCCTTGCTCTTGTCTACTATTGTTCTACTGTCACATCTGTGCAATATGTGAATAAAGACAGTTACTCCTGTTGTCTGTTTTGTGATGTCTATTTTACTTGTCATGCAGTTCTCTTTTTCGTGGTTTGCTATTGTTGCCTACATTGTTCAGATGTCAGGTTGGGGTACACTGCCAGCACAGGGTGTGATGCTATGCACATGTTTGCATGCAGGCTGGGAAATGTCATCATGTATGTGTATTGTTCCTTTATGTGTGCC
The DNA here is from genome assembly GCF_964263255.1 of Lissotriton vulgaris. Classification (NCBI taxonomy): domain Eukaryota; kingdom Metazoa; phylum Chordata; class Amphibia; order Caudata; family Salamandridae; genus Lissotriton; species Lissotriton vulgaris. Next base: position 1,287,370,230 of record NC_141687.1, on the reverse strand, counting down.
CAGCTGTGTATGTGTATGGTCATCTTGTGTTGGCCCTTAATCCTGGTCCCATGGCCTACATGAGATGTGTGCTCTTGGGTAGTCAAGTGGTGCGCAGTGTGAAGGGTTTGACTTTGAAGGGGGTGTGGATGTGTGTGTGCCCCTGGATTGTGAAAGACACACATGTGTTACCCAGGAGTTGTGTGCCTGTTGTTTGGATAGTTCTGCCCTGTGGATGTGGTTGTATGCATATGTGTGAGTTGTCTGTTGTGCACTGTTCATTATGTTGGTGTGTCCGTACTGTTCTGTCTGACTCCTACTTGTTGTTTTTGTCACTTATGAGTGTGCAGAGTGTGTGACTTGCACATCAGTGTTGTGTTTGTTTGATCATCCATGTGTCTTGATAGTGTTTGTGTAGACTGTGCAGCCCTGCGGCTCCACACTTCCATTGTGGTTGTGTTTCTCATGCATTGCAGGCACATGGTGCCTTTTATCCACCTGTAGAACATGGTGTGTGTGGTGTAATAATAAGGAGGCAGTGGAAACCACTGTCTGCGTGATGCACTGCTGTGGACACCAAGTGTCCACAGCAGTGCATCACCTAGACAGTGGTTTCCACTGCCTCCTTATTGCTGTATAGCTTTTTGGTTTAGAGCTAGAACCCCTCACACGTGGTAGCACGCACATGCAGATTCAGTCAACCTAAAACACTTTATAATTGAATCAGAGATACATTTGGAGTGCAGGCCCACCACTTGCATTTGTGTGTGGTGTAATGCCATCCCCTATGTGTGCCACTTATGCCTGCCCATTGTGAATCTGCTTTCCCTCTATTTGAGTATGGTACACCCCTTACATGTCGACTACTGACAAGCAAGACAGTTCACTTTGATGTCAGCTGTCCCCTTGGTTTACATGTGTGTGTGCCTCCCCGTCACTTCATTTGTGACACTGTGCTTTATGGTGCAGTTCTTGGGCCAAGTATGATGTTCCAGTATGGACATTGCCCCAATGGTTTATGTGTGATGTTCTTGTGCTAGTAATCAGTGAGGATTGCTCATGTGCACTTCAGCTGTGTGTGCTGCCCAGTGCTCTGGTCAAGATGGTTCTGCTCTTGTATCCCAGAGTGCTGCATCTATTGTTGTTGTGTTGGATGTTTGTGGAGAAGTGTGGCTCTGATGCAGAGGTCTGGCCCGGGACCAAGGTTCAATTCCCGCCTCGGTGGCTCTTGGGCTCAATTTCCCCAGACCTGATAATTCTCGCCTCGGTGTCTATTCTAATCATGGGTCCCACTCTGCAACTCTGGGCAATAGCTTGCTTAATCTCCACAACGGCCCCAACAACGCTAGGATGCCTGGCTTCACCTTGGGGGTGCCCAGGAGTGGGCACTTAACAGGGAAAGGCCAGGAAGGGTTCCTCAGCGGTATTCGTACAAGCGCCGAGATGCCTCATGGTGATTCGTGTGCTATACAAGTACCATTACATTATGTGTGTTGGCTGTGGTATTCCTTCAATTTCTGGGTGTGCTGTTGTGTTTGTGCTGTGCTGATTTGTGGTGTGTGTGTTGATGTGTCAGTTATGTCTGTGTGTGACTGTTCTGCTTGGTGTGCACACACTGCTTGTTGTGCATACAGTGCTGTGTGTACGTGGCCTTGGCATTGCCTGATGTGCATCCCCGATGTACTGTAGTGTTTGTTCATTTTTTATTTCATGTGCATCTGTAGTTGGTTTCATGTGGCAGTGTAGTTCTGTGATGGTGCACTTCTTGTGTGATTTGTGGTATGTTGTGTATGTTTTGGTCCTGAGTGATGAGGGTGTGCACTCCTGTTGTGTATGTGCTCCCATTGCCTTTCACTAGTTTTGCTGACAGGGTGTGACTGTTTCTGATGGGGTTTTGTGTGTGTTTCTGTAGTGTTTTGTGTTTGTGTATGGGTTTTGGGCAGACATCTGTTCAGGCATCCCTGTGTGTGTGTTATGTTTGTGGCTACACCCAGGGTGTGTGTTTGTTTGTGTGTGTATGTACTGGCAGGTATTGGCAGCCTTCAGTGTGTGTGGCACTGGTGTTGTGTGTTCCTGTGCAGCCACTCCTGCAGTGGCTGTCTCCCTGGTTGTTTGTTGTGTGGTGCAGGGTGTGGATTGAGCTTGCTTGTTGCTGTGCATGGGGGTGCACAGGATGGGCACCTGGCCTGTGCCTTCATGGGGTGTGTTAATGTGTGATGGGGAGAGGTGTGTCCCAGGGGTGGTTGTGCCCTGCCCATGCCTTGGACTGGCCCTGCCTTCTGCATTGTGCGCATATATTGACCGTTGCGGTGACGTGACCATGACGTTGCTGCAAGTTTGCGGTTGATGTGTGGCCAGGATGCAGTGGGGTGACTTGCTGGCAGGTGAGTCATGTGTGGTTGCCCTTGTGAAAGTGTTGATACCCCCAGCAGTGTGTCTGTTATGGATTTGGACCCTGTGTCAGCCCGTGTGTTGTGTGTTGTATTTATGTACTTGTGGACCTGCGGCGGTGTCTGCGGCGGCCCATGAGAGGATATCGCTGTAGCAGGTACAGCACCGGGAACACATGTAGGTCAGGATCCATGGCGGTTGGGACCGGGTGGAGAGGACTGGGACTGTGGTATCGCTCTCCACTGTCGAGTTTTCGCCGTCTCGGTTGGGCGGTGTCTACACTGCAGTGTGTCTGCTTGTTTGGGCCATCCTAATTTGTGGAGTGGGGCGGACGTCATTCTGCACGGCGGTGAGTCTCCATTGGCTCCCACCACCGCGGTGGCCGGCGTACTTTGATGGCAGTGTGCGTCGCTCAGCGGCGGACGGGAATTGACCTATGTTTTGCAATACTAATATTGTGGAGGTGTTTCCTGCTGCCCGCGGGCGGACAAAGTCGTATTTCTGCCCGCAAGCACCGCGGTGGTGCCATAGCCCGACATCCTAATGGGCCCCTTGGTATCTGTATTACATTGTTCCTTGGAGCTGGGGGTCTTGTTCTCTCTCCCTTTACCTGTTTTGAAAATCAATAAAAAGATTTAAACCATAAATCATAAAGTATTCACTGGCGATAATAAAGGACGTGTTGGTTGTACTTTTAGAGGCAATGATTTGGTGATAACATAAGAACGGCCATGAACCACATGTATGCGTTTGGCTTATAGACTTTAGGACTGCTCATCACCCATTAATAACCTTTATGTTCCTTTCTTTCTGAAAAAGGCATTTTGTCAAAAGTGCCCTAAAGATTCAACTAAAGAAATCGATGTCATGATGTTTTATAGTGCGCCTTAGTTTGTTGCTGTGTGGGTGTGTCATGTTATGGAACCATCTGAGTGCACGAAGCCCCAGGAGCATCCAGCAGAACAGGTGTTGTTAAAGGACAAACAATTAGGGGCCGATTAAGATGACGGTCGGACTTTAGTCCCGCACCTGCAATTAGGATGCCACTGCCACCATGGCAGTGGCATCCTCCATTCCCAGCATTGTGGTGGGCGGTGCTCACAGCAATACTGGGAATGCACTGTGTGCAATGTCATGCACAAGGTGACAGGCACCGCGAGGTGGCTGCCACCATGTCTATGACAATGCAGGGGGGTACCATAGGTACCCCCATGTGCACCCCCCACCCCCCTAATACCCTGGGGGCCCACAACAGGCCCCCAAAAGCAGACTCCACATGGCTTTCCATGGCGGGGTCTCCGCAATGGAAAGCCATGCTCCACTGCTCATGCTAATATGGATGGCGCTTTCTAGCAGACACCGCCACCATAGATAGCCCCTTTTCCGCCTGGTCGACTAGTTGACTGGCAGAAAGCCAGTGGACAGTCTTTCCGTCCGCCGGGGTCCCCCCGCCATACTAATATGGCAGGGGAAATGGGTGGTGGGAGGGGAAGGATGGAGGGCGGATCGCCACCGTCATGCAGGCTGTGGCGATCCGCCCTACATCCTAATCGACCCCTTAGTGTGGAGACATTTTTATGCACCTGTCATTTGGGCATTTACGTACCACCTGCCAGACGAGTGGGGCCTCTGAAGGCTGAGATATCACAAGGCCTGGTCTGCAGCAGAAAGACATAAAGCTAAAACCAGCTCCGTTCATCCGCCTGCAGTGTGGCACGGAAGTTTTTCCTTACCTATGCTAATGTATCCAGTGGTGTACCATTAATTCAGTGGGCTGTAGTACAAGCAAGGAATGCATAGGAGTGAGTGGGTGGAACATAAGGGACATTGCTGATCGTTTGCGGTACAAATGAATGGTTGACGAAAAAAAGGCAAAAACAAAATTTCACTTTTCAATTACTTTTTTTTAAATTTAGGTATTACTTGTGAGAAGGGACAAGGTAACAAAAACTACCACTAACTCAGTAATTTATTACCGACCAAAGAGGCAATGCAAGGGAGAATTTTCTCGAATGCTTTCAGAGTGATTGTGATAAATGTAGGAAATTATGGTGTTCTTCAAATTAACCTAAAACGTTATCTCCTTATTCCACTTATGGAGATCATCTTTGTGTTTCAGGTTACCTGCATTTATAAGTAAATCCCAATTATTTTATGATTTAATGCAGGTATGTGCTCTCGATCCCTCTGTGTTACAGCAGGATGTGGTTTGAGTGGCATTGCTGGTCCACATACCAGTTATTAAAGAGAACGGATGAGCCACAAGACAATGTGAAATACACAGAATACTCGGATCTTAAGGACACACAGCAACCATTTTAACTTGCATGTATAGAGACCCCAGAATGGTTTCAAAATACTGAAGCACATCTACCCTACAGACAGTGGAGAGTAGTGGCGTCCTGTCTTCTTGCATATTAGGGGCCTCATTTACGATACACTAGTGGCACTTTTGCGATGCCAGGGATTAAGCATGGGCGAATTTTGCGAATTCACGATTTGCAAATTTGCGTATTCACAAATTCGCAATCCGCAAAATCCACAAACTTTCGCGAATTTGCAGATTTTTTTTTTGTGTTCGCAAGGGTTTCTGCCAGTTCGCGAGGGTTTTTTACCAGTTCGCAAACGCAAACTTACTTGTCGGGTCGCAACTGTCGCGACCATGTTGTTTCTACATCTGGTTCATCATAGCACCCTCTGTTTCACCACTGCCACCCTCTGTCTCACCCATGCCACCCTCTGGTACATCACTGCCACCCTCTAGTTCATCACTGTAGATTATGGGGGGAAAAGCACACCTGCCCTGCGTTTTTCTGCAATTTCGCGGGATTTGCGGTGGCGCGAATTTGCGCGAGATCGAATTTGGAATCCGCAAATTTGTGCGAATATGCTATTTGTTTTTTTGCGGCGTGTTAGTTCACGTTTTTTTTTGCGTTTTCGCAAGCCGCTGGTAGCGCAACAAGAGTAAGTTACCCTAGTGGTCGTACATGGGCGCGGCCATCTTGTTTGCGTGACGTATTTCCGTTTCCAGGCGCTATGTGTAATCTCGCAAAGTGTGCGGCTTGCAGAGTACAAGTTCGCGTGTGATCGCGGGGGAAATCTCGCGCGAACTTACCCACGCGGTCGTGAACGGGCGCGGGCATCTTGTTTTTCATTCATTGCTATAGTTCTGGGCATGCTTTCTGTATCCTCTCTCAATCTCTGCCATCCTTTGCTTGTTTGAAGTTATTTTTGATCTATTTTACTTATTATCTATCCCTCTATTATTCTAGCTATTTATTTTTGTGTTTTCTGCTACTTTTGGTTAATTTTAAACTACTTTTTTAAACTCATTTCTTTTCTTCTTCCCTATTCTATTTCTTATTTATTATTTACCTTCCTTTCTGCCCAGACCATGGTAAAGGGAGCCAGGAAGCAGCCCGAGAAGGGGAAGGGTCCCGCACCCCGTGCCCAACTCCCGTGCGGACGTTTGAGGGGGGAGCTAGTGATGCCACGGGAGATCTTTAGCGCGGAGGAGGTGGCTGAACTAGTGTTCTATGTACAGCGCCTCCTCCCCAGGACCATCATGGCAGGCGGCAGGATCGCAAGCGGCGACGAGCTCCGGGAGCGCCGGAAGCGGTGGGAGAAGGTGTGCCGGGCCATGTATTCTCACTCTCGGGTCCGGCGCACCTACAACCAGGCCACCCACTGTTGGACGGATCTCCTGGACCGGGAGCGCGACCTGCTCGACCTGCTCGGCATCGAGATCCCCGGGCTTGGTGAGTAGTAGTAGCTATTTCATTACTACCCTGTTTTCTCCTGCTCTGTGTGTTATTATATTGCAAATTTTTGTTTTTTACCAAGAGCAATAATGCTGCCGATTACATTGTAGGTAAATTATATTTCAAAATCTTCTGTGCATTTCAGGTGCACTGCTCTCCTTCTCAGTAGCGTTGCTACTATGCTTATTTGTTTTCGATTTTGTGTTCATTTCATTGGCATGAGAAATTATGTATGAGTGTAGTTTACAGAACTGCGTAATGCTAGACACTAAGGGGAAGATTTGCAATTACCGGCGCATCCCTGCAAAGTAGCAGGGATGCGCCAGTAATTGTGCGCCACGCCACCACCACCCATGGTGCGCCGTATTTACAATGCGGCGCACCATGGGCCCAAAACGTCACCGAAGCGTTGCGCATCTGTGCCGTAAAGGCGGCGCATTGCTGGAGTTGCGTCGCAACAATGGCGCAGCTCCAGCAATGCTCTGGGGTGCCCTATCTACCCAATGCTGCGTCAAGCCGTACGTCTGCTTCAAGCAGGCGCAGGGTTTGAGTGACGCATCATTGTCCTAAAAGTGACTGATTGAATTCTTGTAGATTTCCCTCAGCCACTTTTAGGATGTGTTCCTGCGCAGGAACGCCCTCCCTTGCGCCGGAACGCCCCTTGATGGCGCAGGGCTTTGGCGCAGGGCTTTACAACGTGATGCATCTCCCATATGCGTCACGTTGTTAATATACGCCGCACCATGGCGCCTCTTTTGTTCTGCCGCTGCATCACAAAAGTCAAGCAACAACAGAACAAAAGAGCCGCAAGGGGCTTGTATATCTGCCCCTACAGACTCAAGTCCAGTCCTTCCTTTGTACACCTGGCAATAAGAAGAAATAGTGGTGGTGGATTGATAGTTTGAGTATTTTAATGACTGGTTAATGTAGTAGGAAACTTTTTAGTGTTGTCACTGATCTGCAATCACGATGGAGTTTGTCTGTCACTTCGCGTGCTGCGGACTGCTGCCTGCCAGTCCTAGTCGAAACCTTTTAGTAGTTTGTTTAGTGAGTTACATAACTTTCCAAGTCGACGGCCCGCAAATCAAGCAATACTAATATCGTTGTAGACCACATGAGATAGGTCAATATATCCAGTGAAATAGTTGTCTATTTGCTATTTCGCCAAAATATTTTGTTATTGTTCTTTTGAAATGTTTCATTTGGTTGACAACAATCATCCATGTTTTCGGGTCTTTCTTTCTTTCATGTTGCACATCAGCTCCCCCCAGGGGCAAGAGGACAGAGGAGGAGGGGGTATCGGCTGCTGCTGCTGTACAAGGCCAGGATCGGTCAGGCGAGGGCTCCTTTGCTGGCCCCGGTAAGTTTTAATTTTAATATAGAGTACCTATTTTTTCCTAGCGTTCCTCATTCGATTTTTTTCTAAATTGTATTTGATCTTCTTGTAGACTGTATCTAAATTCTTATCCTGCCTCTACTATGACTCCCTGTGGTATTACTAGATTATTCTTATTAGTCTGTCTGTGTAGCTAACTAAGATTGCACATTTGGCAAAAGGTGTTAAATGAAACTCCCATTCTAGTCAGCAATAGCTCTATGCACTGAGTGCAGTCCTCTGGGATTGTCCATAATGTATTTTCAAGTCTTCTAAATGTTTATGCTTTGACAATTACCAACAATAAAATGTGAATGACCACCAAGAAAGAATAAGATACTACTTTACTTTTGGTTTGGATAGGAGGACAATCCATACTACTACTGTTGCAGGGACAAATCTGCACAAACAGAACTATGGACACTAAATAGTGCATTGTTTATCAATTATAATTTGCGCAGGTAGAATTTCCACATACCTCAGTCATATCAGACTAGATAGTGTGGCAGAGTCATTTAGCTCCCGAATTCATCGATTATTGATCCCCAATGATGATTATCCAACGCAGGACAAGAGTACGGAGTCAGAGTCCAGAAGTGTCAGAGGCACGGACTCATGCTTGCAAATTGCAAAACCTTTTGCTCAGTCACTCTTGACCAAAAACCACAGTCTATTTAAGTTTTAAAACTTTATTAAAAGTAAAAACATTTATTAAAATCAAGCTTGTCATAAAACATAAACAGTTGATTAAAAATAGAAAAGTGCTTAGTGATTTATTTCACACATTTATTGTGGGCGAGACGAGCCCTCACCTAGTTTGAACTTTAATTTTTCTTTTTGGTGCGGAATCGTTGGTCACTCCGTCCTAGTGATGATGATCTGATCTTGCTCTTGTTCTTAGAAGGGAAGCTTCTGTCTGTTATGAGAAAAATAGTGTGTGTTAAAAAGCAAGCATTCATCAGTTGTGCTAAAAAGTGCAGCAAGACAACACCCTTCCCTGGAAAAAGGGACACTTTTACTTTAGAGGAGACAGTCACAAATGTTAGATTGGTTTCAGTATTCACATTTCTTCATTCCTAGACAAAATACTAGTGAGTGGTGTATGTTTATGACATCTAACATTCTTAAATGTACTTTGTAGGTGGAACATCTGGTGCCGGTTCCAGCGCGGAGGTGGAGGAGGACACTTCTGGGGAGGAGGTGGTGCGAGTGCCGGAGGAAACTGCTGTGCGGGTTGCCACAGTAGTGGCGGGCAGTGGTAAGCTCTTATATTCCTTACTTATTGAGATTGCAGACTGCAGAGTGTGCTCTCTGCACGGGAGTAGTATATATGTTCAACAGTTAAGTTACTATACTGTTAAGAAGACTTTCAAATTTAGAACAAAGTTTTTATCAACCAGGTAGTAGCCCCCTCTAAATTTACTTCAACTCAGCGGTGAATTTTATTTCGAGAATCCAAATCAGATCTGAGATGAACTTGATGGATGGGATGAACAAAAAGCGAAAGAAGGGTGTAAGTAAGTGTGGAAGGACGAGCAAGTTAAAAGTAATGATGAATGACAAAGAAGAATGATACGTGTTTGATTGGTGCCCGAGGTGGCTGGGAAGAAATATGATGCATGTCTGGGTGAAGGATGAAGCAAGGATGGGTGGAAGGAGAACAGCCTGGGTGGGTGAAACAGAAACTGTATGTGTGCGCAATATATCCTTTGGTTGAAATTCAAATGCAAGTCAAGCACGGATGTATGGCTTGCGGTTTCCCAAATAAAATGAAAAGGTTGTTTTCCCGTGAGAAAACGTAAGGTTTGTCCAAATGAGAGACATGAAAAAGAAAGATTGACATATAGTTTGAATGGATGGATGCCTGGATCATGGTACTTTATGACTCTTAGATAGCATATGTGTATCTAGGGAGAGTAGACGGTCACTGGATGAACTAAGTGTTACTTTGAAGAGCATGTAACACCGCACCCGCACGTCCGTCCCAGTGTAGGAAAGACAAGGAAAAGAAGTTTTAAATTAATTTTGTCAGAATACTACCATGAATAGTAGCAGTAGTCTGTATTGCAAGCACAGCATATATCCGGCTATTACGATGGCCACTCACTACCTCTGTTAATAAGTTTAGTAGAACTCGGTCATTCATGTGTGGATGTATCACTGTTCACTCAATAAAAAGCAAAGCACCTAAAGACATCCCATATGTAAGAAAATACATACCATGTGCAGTGATAGATAATCAGATTATTTATCTTTTTCATTTTCCTTTTCTAGTATTCATTGGCACTGTAGGGTGAAAGTTAAATTGATTAAGCAGTAGCCCTTGTAACAGAGTATTCTCAGTGCCACCTGTAATAGAAAAGTAAGAGCATCACCACCTGCATGTACTTGACTGGTACAGTAACGCACGTCTGTCTCACTCATCATGGCGGGCGTCTATTTTTCTCGGGTGCAAGTTGACTGCACTGGCATTATGCCGGCTTGCAGAAGTTAACGTACCAATTTTGCTAAACAAGAGAGAAGAAGAATAATAAGACTGGTGTACTGTCATAGTCGACTCTAATGGAGTGAGTCCATAGTGCTCGTAGAATTGATTCCTTAAACTCCCACTAATGTTAGAGCAAGGATGAAGAAGTGGGAGGTTAGATAGATACTGGCCACAATAGTTATGTACTGCGCTTGCAAGTTGCTAGTACTACTGTGACACAACTTTCTGCTGAATCATTTTGTGTTAATCTTAAAGAGCATTGGTTACAGACAATGTCTTTCTTTCTTCATATAGATGCTCCTTCCAAACCAACATGGAAGGAGCTGGCTAAAAGGGCCCGGCACCGGAGGCTGGAGGAGACTGTCACTGAATATCGGCGGCTGGTGGCCCAGGAGGAGGAGGACACGCAGAGTACGTCGACAACATCCACGGCGACACCTGCATCCTCCTCCGCGCTCCCTGGGTCAGCCAGTCAGCGCAGCAGGTCTCCAGCGGTACGGAGCCGGGGTACCGCAGCCACCCGCCACCGCTGAGCAGCAAAAAAATCAGCTGCCCCCCACAGCAGTACCAAAAAAAGGTTGCACCGCCTTTCACTCAGGGTGTCCTACCTCGAGCAGGAGCTGCCCAACACCAAAACCCTGCTCGAGACCCTCTACAAGGAGCATGCCGACCTGGCCTGAAAAGTCAACAGCAGCCAGCAGTAGGAGGAGACTGTCCCTTGCCCCTTTTTTAAAGACTTCTGGGGGTGGGAATTCGGAGTTGGGTTTTTTTGACTTTTCACAGACATTCGTTGGGGTTAGGGAGTGGGGGTGGGTTGGGTCTTGCGGGAGATTATTTATGTTAGGGATATAAATATATTTTAAACTTTATCTTAGCATATGTGTTTTTTTACTGCTTTTGAGGCTGGAGGGTGGGGGTTTAACAGTAAGTTTGTTTTCCTGAAACTTAAGTGGCATCTTGATTCAAGTTGTGTAAGTAATTGCCCAAATGTTTTCAAATCTAAGTGCCTCTCACAGAGTAAGTGAATTAAATAGTCCTAGGACTTTACTAGTACTACCGTCAGTCTCTCGTTTCTCCTAATACTCCATTATATTACCTCCCCCCAAATGCTTATCTTACATGTAATTTGTGTTTGGAAATAAAGCTAGGCACGGGGCTGGCTGCACGGGAAATGGCGATTCAGGTTGGCAATCCTGGACGGATGAAATTTCATCATTGCGGTGGAACTAGTGGTGTTACACAGTGGCAGTTGCAGCATCTGAAAAAAAAGAAAATTAAACCTTGTTTGTCCTTACCGTAGCATTAGAACGGTATGATAGAGAATTAACAGGTGACAGTACACTGGAACAGTGCCACAATGTAGCCTAACAAATGGTAAAGTATTGAAAGTATAACTAGTACTTGCGTTGAATTTCTTTGACATTGGTTACTACTACAAGAAATAGTACTGAAGGTGAAGGACACAGCAGCGTAATAATTTGCCACGTCTAGGAGGAGGAGGTTCTTGATGACCTTTCATTTGCCAATAGTGACTCTGTGTCAAGCTGAGTAAGAATATATCCTCGATTCCTTCACCAGCCTGTTGCTATGACCTTATCCTCCCCAGCAAGTGTGTGGAATTATTGCTGTCATTTAGTCACACATCAATCAAAACCACACAGCCCGGGGGAAGAGGGTTAGGGTTTGGAAAATGCATAGGAATGGGGTTTTTTGGGAAAGTTTTGTTGAGAGAAGGAAAAAAAAAGCACAACATGGACAAACAATAATTGAAGATAAACAAATCTTTGGGTACAAAGCTATCCATAAATCTTTTAAGTGACATAAAGGAAGTGCATGCACTACTGCATGCATGGTTACTGAGAAGTAAGTAGTACTTTCGACAACCGTGAATGAAAGAAAGCGACAGTACAGGGCTGCAGTAATAATCATGCGTTTTCACTTGCCTATCTCTGCACTCAGAGAAACACTTCTTACATTAAATTTGGTTTAAAAAATAGCAGAAGTAAAACCTATACAATGGCTGTAGGGATGAATTTAGAAGCAGTCACACTCATAGAAGTTCACAGCAATAACATGCACTTTCTTTATGTTTATTTTTCTCCCAATTTTCTTTAAAAGGTTGACAGTAGTCGATGATGAGAAGTGAGGAATCAGGCGAGTACCAGTCTGATATAATCCTCTCCTTGGTGTTGCTTCCGTGAGACACTGTCAACCTCCCCTCCCCTTTTTTCACGCTTGGATGGGAGGACATACATGTAGTAAGGTGGTGACACTGACATACACACACACATGCTGGCAACATTGCCAGATTGAACATCACAACGTTGTGTAAAACTGTGGATAGAAGCCAAATAATCTCTCTACCACAAGAATAAACCTTTTTTCCACTTGTTTAGCCTTTGAGCTCTAGCATTCGCAACAATGGGATAGCTTTTCCCAAATTACAGTCCTCCCTGCTGACTGCACGCGTGGAGACCTCAAAAGGATGAAGCATGTCTGTCAGGATTTTAACTAGCTGCCATTTCTCCACCTGTATCCTCAGGTCAATCATAGGTGTACCCAGTGTAAAGAAATACTGATCGACTACCGCATACTGCTCATACAGACGCTCAAGCATGTAGAAGGTTGAGTTCCAACGTGTTACCACCTCCTGGATGAGTGCTTTCACTGGCAGTTTACGTTCATGTTGCAGGCACCTCAGCTGCTTCCGGGCCTTAAAAGAATGGTTGAAATGGGTGCACATTCTTCGGCAGGTGGTCAGTAACTCGCACACTGGACTTTCTTCACTCACTAATTTTTTAACAACCAGGTTTATACAGTGCGCCAAACACAGCACTCTAAAATAGTTACCCTTATCCATGGCCTTAACTACATTGGCGTCATTATCCGTGTAAACATAACCATGAATTTTCTTGGGGACAGCCATTGAAAGACCTTTGTGTCAAACTCATGCAAAATGTTTCTCCTGTATGACTTTTCTCCATGGCAAACATGGCTAGTGTTGCATGTTTCCGAGCAACTATAAAAACTTTGTCCGGGTCAACACCTGCGTTTAGCTTTGCTTTAACCCCTGAAAAAGAGACCCAGTGTGCAGTGATGCACATGTAATCAACGGCTTGGCAACTGGTCCACATGTCTGTTGTCAGATGTATAGTGCGAACAGCACTCTTCTGCAAAGTTGCCCCAATCACCGCCAGCACATCTTCACGTAGTGCTGGAACCGCAACTCTGGCAAAATAGAACTGGCTAGGAACCTTCCATTTAGGGCAGAGCGTTGCCACTAATTCAAGAAAACCCACCCCTTCCACAAAAGAAAAAGGGAGAAGGTCAAGCGCTAGCATTTTAGCCAGCTTAGTGTTATACAGACGCGCCGTTGGGTGGTTGCGTTCAAATGGCGCATCTGAAAACAACATGCTTCTAATGGTGGGCTGGACCATTTTACGGGATGATGATGATGACTTCTTCGACCCAGTTACGCTCAGTGATGATGAACTTTTTCCCATTGGTGTCTCACTCTCTCCCACACTCTTAGTGTGGCTCATATATCTTGCAGGGGGTGTGCTGCTGACAGGGGTACTGGGTGTAAGTGAAGAAATGTTTGACGCTTCTTCCTCCTCGTCATCATCAGATGAAACATCAACGGATACAATTTGTTGACTTGCAATTTGGGCTGCCTTGATCTCTTTTAGGTGCGCATGCCATTTGACAGTTTGCTGTCTCTCAAGATGACCTCTCTGGCCTCCGGTACCAAGTTGGTACCAAGCTTACCACGACTAACTCGAAGCTTACAAATGGTACAAATGGCTATATTTTCCCTTGTTGGGCTAACACTAAAGAAGTCCCAAACTGCGGTCTTCAAATGTCTGTGGGGGGCGGAGGAGGCGATACTGGGAATGCTAATGCCAGATGAAGTGGAGGATGTGTGTTGCCGAAATTTACTACGTTGTGCACTTACAGCACCACTAATTGAGGAAATGGAGGTCGAGGTGGATGGAGGTCCCTTCTGGCGAGAAAATATGGAAGCGGTAGGTGGTGGTGTACTAGTTAACTGCATTGGTGGTGGTCCCATTGCCACGTCGCCAACATCCCGCTCAGCAGCATTTCGGGATAGGGTACAAATGTCTGTTAGCTGCATGCCCGCTGAGGCTGGAGTGACATGTATGATGACTGCGTCGTCGTCGTGAGAGTCTTCATCAGCAGGAGTATACGCCACTTCTTGTTCAGCGTCATCATCACACTCCATAACTATGAGACTTTCGGGGACCTTCCTTTTACGCTTAGCTACCTTTGTCAGATCATGGTGTGCCTCACTCTCAGACGGCCGTGGTGGTTCCAAATTTTCATCCATATCATCAGAAGGAAGGAGGCTTGAAGAAGATGTAGACACCATCCTTGATCTTTTTCTTGCTAGGGATCTGGAAGACAATGAATGATCAGGAGGAGTGGCTTCCTCAAATGATACCTCGGCTTGAATGACGATTTCCTGATGTGCCCCTACTTCGGGAGGAACAACTATTGTGGGCACTTGTGCCGCTCCATGCATCTCTGCTTGCGCATCTCCTTGCGCCGCCTCTCCTTCCACGTGTACTTGGGCTTGTACTTGAACATGTGGTTGTTGTTGCGGCTGTGGTTGTTGAACACTCGTCAGATGAGTTACAACAACCTGTGTTGATTGAGGGATGCTGCTACTTTCTTGCGATGAGCCAACATCACTGGTCGATGGTGATTGAACAACTATACTGGCTGCCTCTGCAGCACTCAAGGGCTTGGACTTAAGTTGGCGGGTGGTGGTGGCACTGAGCCCAATGGAGCGGAGGTGCTGCTCCCAGCTTGGTCCCCAGCAGACCCCGCTGCTGCTGCAGGCGTACTTTTTTTCCCAGCACACCTGTCTCCTTGGTAAGTGGCGCCACTTGCTTCTTCTGCTCCTTATTAGCAACTTTCTTGCTAGAGGAGCTACGGGCAACTTTTTTGGGGGCCATCTTCTTCAGATGTCAGAACAGCAGGCCGCAGTTGCACAAGTTGCAGAGTTGTCTGTAACCACACGTGACGTTGTGCTGCACACACCGCAGCAGGACTTGTTCCTAGCACTGATGAGGAACGATGAGGCTGATGATTCGTCTTTCTGCACCTAAAATCAAACGAAGCCAGAGGAACATCAGTTAAATAAATGTTGCATATGTAGCGCTTCAATTAAGAGTTTGCAAGTAAGCATTTTTATTATACCCACCCCCCAAAATGGAAAGACCAATAAAATGCACCACTGACAGAGTACCCCTGGGCATAATGGATGAAAGCATGGCAGACTGGGTGCAGGCCTATGGCACAACAAAGCACACTGCCTGGCTTCAAAATGGCCCCTAGACCCCCAGCCAAATGGGCAGGCCCTGCCTGTACCAGTCCTCAAAATGGCCCCCACCCACATGGCCATGCTCCACCAACACCTCAAAAAATCGAAAAACACACAAAAATCACCACAATCCAATGGCATCCATGCCCACAATCAGGTTCAAATTCAAGACATCCCACAGAAAGACTACGCCCATGCATCACTGAGTAACCTTGGGCATAATGGATAAAAGCAAGGCACATTGGATGCAGGCCTATGGCACAAAGCACTCTGCCTGGCTTCAAAATGGCCCCTAGACACCCACCACATGGCCAGGCCCTGCCTGTACCAGTCCTCAAAATGGCCCCCACCCACATGGACAGGCCCCATCAACACCCCAAAAAATTGAAAAACACACAAAAATCACCACAATCCAATGCCATCCATGCCCACAATCAGGTTCAAATTCAAGAAACCCCACAGAAAGACTCAGTCCATGCACCACTGAGTACCCCTGGGCAAAAGGCCCCAACAACAGCCCAAAAATCGAAAAACACACAAACATCACCAAAATCCAATGCCATCCATGCCCTCCATGATGTTGAAATTCAACAAAACAGTTGTATCATGCACCCATAACTAACCCTGGTCCTACTGGATACTGTGGCTACCCACAATATATTTTATTTAATGTTCTGAAAAAGTTCCAAAATTGTAGTTGCAGCAACTGTAATGCCCCAAACAAACTTACTTGTGAAATTTCTAATCCAAAAGAGATCCAAAGAAAGTCAAAAAGGTCTCAAATCCAAATATCCAGCAGAATCCACAAAAAGTAATCCTTCCAGGTCAAGATCCAAATCAAAGTGACCAGGACATGAACAAAGCACTGGGAGGAGCCTGCTGGACAGGTAGAGGAAGTTGGAGACTGTTGGGCACTTCCTTCCTCCCACCCCCCCAAAATGGACTCCTTGCAAAAGAAAGTGCAGGCAAATGTCAACCTGAGGAGTTATTCTGATAAAAAATCATCATTTTCAGAAGGTTTATGCTGCCTGCTGGTGGATTTCTTGTGCAGAATTGCAAATTTTGCAATTTCGCGAGTGCGAGATTGTTGCTGCCTGCCGCATCTACGTGTTCGCAATTGTTTACTCCCGCGATGCGTGATCACAGGCCTTTATGACATACTCGCGTTGACAAACTCTCTCTGTGCAAGGTGGCAAGCCGCAATGACGTAATCGCGGTCGACAAACTCCCGCGGGATCCCGCAGCAAGATCCAAAATGGCGCAGCACACGCAAAACATGGAGAAAAACAACTCTGCAAACGCTGAATGACGGTAAGTGAACGCCATGCACCAAATATTGTATCACCAAGCAAAAAAATCCGCTGCGTGCGAATTTGCTAATTGTCGGGAAATTCGCGAGAATTCACGGATTGCGAATTTGCCGAAAATCCGCAAATTCCGCGAGCAGAGCGGATTTTACACCCATAATTACCAGGGATGCACTATTTTGACACTCTGGTGGCGCAATGTGCCGCAGCACATTTACAAGGCCACATAAAGCCATTCTATGTGGATTTTCATGGCCTTGTAAATATGTGCCCCTTTCACGCAGAACACTGCGTGAAAGGGGCGTTCCATGGGCCTCCAACATGGAGACTGCCTCAAGGACCAAGTATTCTACAATAAACAAGAATGCAGTATCCGGAATTACTTTGCAGAGAACACCCACTCTGCCTCCTCTAGGCTGCTGGAATAGGATGCCTTCAAAGTGGTCATTCGAGGGGCATGCATTAGGCAGATAGTGGAAGTCTACAAGACGTTAGAATTGAAACTATTAACCACAGAAATAAAGTTGGCTAACTTGATTAAGGAGACGGACGCAGACCGCATACGCGAATGTCTGACATAATATAGACGTAGAAAATATTGACGTCAAAAATATCGGAGGCGGAATACAACGTCAAGGATATCGAAGTCCTATCTACATTAAGGTAAGTACAAAAATGTCAGGGAAAATATATTGGAAAAAATGTCGGAAAAAATATTAATTTTTTAATGTTTAAAAACAATATAAAATTAAATAAATAATACATATAATTAAAATAAACATAGTTAAAAATATGTTTAAATTATAAGTAATACATATAATGTAAAAATTAAACATTTACATATAAAATATAATAAGTATATATACTTACTTAATAATATTTACAATTATTTACTCTAATAACTTAAAATTATAAATGCATACATACACATACAACAATATCAAAAGTATATATAACAAATGAAAAAGAAATATTTTTTAATAAATTATACACTACATTAACTAAAACAGTAAATATTGGATAGCGTAGGGGTAAAAATTACTGTTCCAACTCCAGAGAGTGCAACAGTAGGGACAGTGTTAGATAGCTTAGGGGTTAAAATTACTATTCCAACTCCAGAGGGTGCAACAGTAGGGAAAGTGTTGGATAGCGTAGGGGAAAAAATTACTATTCCAACTCCAGAGGGTCAACAGTAGGGAAAGTGTTGGATAGCGTAGGGGTAAAAATTACTTTTCCAACTCCAGAGGGTGCACCAGTAGGGAAAGTGTTGGATAGCGTTGGGATTAAAATTACTATTCCAACTCCAGAGGGTTCAACAGTAGGGAAAGTGTTGGATAGCATAGGGTTTAAAAATCACTATTCCAACTCCAGAGGGTGCAACAGTAGGGAAAGTGTTGGATAGCGTAGGGGTTAAAATTACTATTCCAACTCCAGAGGGTGCAACAGTAGGGTAAGTGTTGGATAGCGTAGGGGTTAAAATTACTATTCCAACTCCAGAGGGTGCAACAGTAGGGAAAGTGTTGGATAGCGTAGGGGTTAAAATTACTATTTCAACTCCAGAGGGTGCAACAATAGGGAAAGTGTTGGATAGCGTAGGGATTAAAATTACTAATCCAACTCCAGAGGGTGCAACAGTAGGGAAATTGTTGGATAGCGTAGGGGTTAAAATTACAATTCCAACTCCAGAGGGTGCAACAGTAGGGAAAGTGTTGGATAGCATAGGGGTCAAAATAACTTACTAATAATCAAAATAATGTTGTTGTTAAAAATAATAATTTAATTATTAAATTACAACAAATTAATTAACAATACCAATAAATAATTATTTACTGTTTTTACCAATTAATAATTAATTAACAATTAAAATAAATACAATTAAATAATAATTATTAAAAATGTAATACCAAATAATAATAAAATAAGAGAAAATTACTTTTCTATACCAAAAAACAATAATTATTAAAACACATTTAGCAATTAAAAATTAATTAACTCTAAATTATTGATAAATACCAATACATTATAAAAACAAATTTAATTGCTAATTAATAATTAATGAACAATACATATTTTAAAAAATATTAATTGATAAAAATGTATTGCCAATTAATAATTGATTAACAACAATTTAATTATCAATACTAAACACTAAAATAAATAATTACTTAATTACAAAAAAATATTTCCCACCCTATTACCCTATAAACTCACAACACACTTCAATAATAAATTAATATACTTAATATGATTACCAAGTAATCAATTCATAAAAATGAATTACCAATTATAAAAAATTAATTACCAATTAATAATTAATTAACATAAAAATATCTATCAATACCAATAAATAAAAATTAAATATGTTCTTAATTACAATTAAATTACTCCCAACCCTATTCCCCTGTAAACCCACAACCCGCTACAGAACTAAAACACAAAATGTATTTAAAAATATTTAATAAATCCTAAAAAATATTTCATTAATTTACTATGAATAAATTACTTCCCACCCTATTCCCCTATAAACATACAACCCGCTAAGGTACTAAAATGCATAATTTACTTTAAAAATGTTTTACTAACTTCTAAAAATGTAATACATATATTTTAAAACTAGTACAATAATGAATAAAAATTATAAAAACAAACATATAAAACACATAATAAAATACATAACACTAATACTAATATCGATATTAGTAACATCAATATTTTTGCTATCGATATTACTAACTTCGATATTAACAAAAACAATATTTCTTCCTTCAGGTCGATATTCTAGTCTTCGATAGTCTTCTTTTTGATATTCTGTCCCTCCGAAATTTTGAACTCGATATTATTGTATGTCGTAAAAAAAAGTTGATATTTAGACTGTTTAACCACATACGCGCAGGCGGTAGCAGATCTGCTTGAATATAATTTTAAAGCTTATGCAGCCAGGGCCCACCGGGAGGAGGATTGCTCTGGAGCACTATGAGCCTGGCTTATACGACAGGACACAGTTACGCGCCCCATCACGGAAATAGCCGACCCTACAGGAACCATGGTCCACGCACATGCAGATATCCTGCAAGTCTTTCACACTTATTACACCAAGGTATACACAGCCCCTGAATAGGAAAATTCGGAAACAGTGGAGATATTCTTGGCCCCACTAAATATGCAACGGATCCGCCCGAGGGATCAAACCACTCTAGATGCACAAATTACAGAATCAGATGTGAGACAAGCAATCCAAGCTCTGGAATGAAACAAGGCCCTGGGTCACGACAGCCTGCCAGTAGAATACTATGCTACATTTGCCATGCAACTAGCACCTAGACTCAAAGAGATGTACAGAGCGGCGTTGGACGAGGGAGAGCTCCCTGGTTCACTTCGAGAATCTATCATGGTGTCATTCCTGCAGCCGGATCTGGACCCTACCCAGCTGTCTTCCTACCGACCAATCACACTATTTTTGGCAGATTGCAAGATTCTGGGAAAGGTTCTGACAGACCAGTATACCCATATTGTCCCAATGTTGGTAGATCCAGATCAGTGTGGGTATATGCCGGGAAGAACCACATGCCACAACCTCAGGGGCTGCTCCACATCCAGGACTGGGCCAAGGGTGAATATCACTGCGTGGCCTGCCTGGTTCTGGACCTGGAAAAAGTCTTCAACACACTGTCCATGCCCTACTTATTCGAGGTGCTGCAGCGGGTGGGCTTGGGCCCCAAACTTTTAGTGTACACAAGACTATTGTACACAAATTTGTTGACCCGAGTATGCCTCGGCCGCCTCATTTCTGAACCCTTCCCGTGGTGAGAGGCATATGTCAAGGATGCCCCCTTTCCCCACTCCTCTTTGCGTAGCAATGAAGCCATTGGCCAACCGTCTTATGGAGGGGGGCAAGGAATGGGTCTTCCCCGTAGCAGGAACCATTCATAGTGTATCACTGTATGCTGATGATCTGCTCTTGTATGTGCATGATGTTGCAATAGACCTCGCTCCCATCTGGAAAATACTGGCAGACTTTGCAACAGCGGCTGGACTGAGGGTAAGTTAGGCAAATTCCACAATATACCCTCTGAACCCCTCCCCACTGGAGATAAATGTGGGTGACACCAGACTAACGTGCTATGGCCAAGTCCCTGATATCTTATTATTCGGCTATATCACTCTCTTCGTGACCTATACGAGGTCAACCTTTGTAGAACACTGGTTGGGTTATGCTCACAAGTCGGCTTCTAGAAGACCCTGTCCCTAGCCCAATGGGTAGAATGGCCCTGGCGAAAATGGTCATGGTGCCAAGCCTACTCTACCATTTCGCCAATCTGCAGATCATTCCACCACTGTCTCTCTTCAGGGAACTAGACTCTTTGCTAATCTCGCTAATATGGGGCGCAGGGTCCCCCATAGTGGCCCTAAGCAGAGATGCAGTTACCGATAACACAGGGTGGACTAGGAGCCCTGATATTCAAAGCTTATTACCTGGCAGGACAGCTGCAGTGGATGTCCCGTTGGACAGCTGAACGGGGCCTGGGTTAGACGTCTCGTAGATGGGCCCCATGACGGTCCCAGCACTATGTTGCCTGCTACTGCCATCACCAAATTAGGTCCAAAGAACCCAATACAGGTCACAGTAGCCACATCCGGCTTGAGGTGAGCCCACCGCGTGTTCCGTGAGATGCTGCCATTAGCAGGTCTACCCCGGGGAAATAGACACTATACAGACAAAATTATTATAGGTACAGACAACGGTGGGGGTACTAGACCAGCACAAACACAAACTAAATTTCCCAAAGTATACAACAATCTTTCCTAGTCAGCTCAGCACCTCATCTGGATCCACCGGTGAAATCCAGCCAATACAATAAAGAAAATACAATAAATTGAGGGAGCGACTGGTTCATTCAAAGTCAAATAGCTCACAAAAGTGAATTCCGAAAATGTTCATTCATTAGATGATTTTCCACAGAGATGATGTTGTTCAAAGCAGTAGCAATTCTTCAATATTTCAAAATCGTAACAAAAACAGCCGACGTGTTTCGTCCAAAGATGGACATCATCAGGGCTGTAAACATCAAAACATAAAAGAGTATCACATTAATGAATTAATATATTTTTTACATATGTCAAATTAACAGGTTTCAATAAACAAAATACAACAGAGAAAGCTAATGCGACACCTGCCTATATAACAATCTATTCAAGAATAAATGGACAAAGCAATAATAACAGGTTTCTCTTACACCACCAGAACTATTAAAAAAGGAAATAGACGTTCTAAGTAAAAAATAGTCCTCCCTACCTCCTGTAAGTGTATATCTTATTTCATGACGAGATCCTGTCCTTATACTTGATTGGTCCTACTGTGATACACCTATTTGAAAAGATTTGAGGATAAAATATGACATAAACACAATGTTTACATTCCATACAAATTGTAATACAACAGATTTTAAGACATTAATATATACAGTTATTCTCGTCTAGTAAATCCTATAGAATAGAACAACATATATCCAAATGTGATGTTTCTTCACATATGTGAGCAGTTCTTAGCTATGTTATCCAATGGTAGGTGGATAACATGACTTTTCAGCGATATTCATGCATTTCGGCCGATTTTTATCGCTTAGGAGATAAACCTTGATAATAGTAAGGTTCCTAAGCGATAAAAATCGCCGCAGCTCGGCGATAAAAATATTGCCGCTAAGCCAACATAGTAATAATTATCGCTAGTTGTTGGTAATATGCCCCATAGTTTGGTGTTAAATACGACTCCCAGATATTTTGCCATTTGGACTGAGGAGGGAGAAGAACCAAGATTGGATGGCCACCATGACGAGTTCCAGAATGTGGAGTTGTTCTCAAAGAGTAGTACCTCAGTTTTTTCTGAGTTAAATTTCAGACATTTTCTTTGCATGCAGCTCACAATGTGAGCGATGCAGTTGCAAACATTTTGAGCCACCCCTTTATCTTCATTTGATATAGACACCACAATTTGTGTGTCGTCTGCTGTAGCACAGAGGGTTAGTATGTCTGCTGAAAAGAACGCTTGTGGTAACAAAAGGATCTTTGGATTACTGCTTTTGTCACAGAGATCCTTTTGTTACCACAGTTCATAAGATACAACCCTAATATAGAACACTGACTATTACGAACCGTCATCAAAGAGCTGCAGGCAAACTGCATAAAATACTAGGTTAAGACCAGGGCTTTAAGTGGGGGGGGCTGTGGGAGGCTGAGCCCCCCAGTTTTTTTGAGGGGCCTCGAAAGGGGGCTCTACGGGGCTCTATTTTCGGGCCTCAAAGGTCAAAGGTAGAGTGAGCAGACGTCCCGGTTTTTGTTTGATGTTACTAGTGTGGGTAATATATCTGGATAGTGATATACTGCCAATTTCCTTTTTCACTACTGAAAGGCTATGTGACATGTTTACCTACAGTTGCTGTGATTGCTGAGGGAGGGACTGTCTGCTGTGTGCTGAGTCCCCCTAACTTGGACGTCGATTACGATGGCGGACGGAAACTGGTCCGACCGCCATGGTCGCGGTAAATATACTCCCGACCACACCGCGGAAAAACCGCTGGTGCGATTAGGATATTTCTGTCATCAAACACCGACCTCGGCGGACGGATCACATCAAAGACCGCCGCACTTGGACGGAACCACAGAAACACCGTCAGCCGTGGACGCAATGACCGAGGAAACAGTCCCAACCGCCACCAGACCTGTGGAGGGTCCGGGGGCATGATTAGGATAACCCCGCCATCCCAACGAACTCACCATCGTCCTCGACCGCCGCGGAAAAAAAGCATTGACAAACGGAGCATGACTGCGGAAGGACCAAACAAACTTCACCCCTGCCGTCAAACCGAAACAAAAATGGCGGATGGAAGTAAATAGAAAACCCAAAAACAGGACACACACCCACCTGGAACACCCACCCCCAACAACTACATGACCCTATAACACCCCCCCAGCACAAACAAGAGCACCTAAGTCTCCACACCCACAGAACACCTGACTGCTAAAAACCATTGGGACACAACCACTATACAGAGTATAAAAGGCTGTTTGTTTGTTCGTTCTTGACACCGGGGCTCACCTGTTTCCAGATCCACGGCCGGGCTTGGCTCCGCCCCCAACCTCCTCGGACGACTGACCGGGCTTGGCTCTGCCGGTCGGTTAAAACTACACCACCCAGGATTCTTGAGGCTGACGCCACCACCGAGCGCGCCGGAAGGCGCTTAAAGCTGCGCCAGGGGCAGAGTCCCCTGCTGTTTGTTTGTTCGTTCTTGACACCGGGGCTCACCTGTTTCCAGATCCACGGCCGGGCTTGGCTCCGCCCCCAACCTCCTCGGACGACTGGTCGGTTAAAACTACACTACCCAGGATTCTTGAGGCTGACGCCACCACCGAGCGCGCCAGGAGGCGCTTAAAACTGCACCAGGGCCCTCGTCCCACGAGGACCCGTGCGGGACGCGCCGGACGAAGCCCGGACAAAGGGCGGACAGTCTGTGACAGTCCGCGACTGACTGTAACTGGCCCTGGCGAGAACCCATGCTTGCTTTTACTGAGGTTATATTTGTCACTTATTACGTAAGATTTATCTTTGACAACATACCCTGTAATACGCTGTAGATTCTTCTAATTTGCTAGCGTTTATTTTTGGTCTGGGGGTGTAATTTTTTACTTAATTTTCTAACCATCGCTTCTCAAAATGTCTAAACAAAGGTCTTCATCTGTACCTAATACTATAGATAATTATCTAGTACAGGTTGTGAGCAAAATTAATAGCACAAGGCGTATATCGTTGGGATTGAGCTCACCACCGGTCACTTCCACGCAAAGTTTACTCCCAGATCCTATTGTTTTAGAAGTCCCGGCACAAGTACATAGTGGTGATGCTTCACTTTCTGAGTTATGTGTTAACGTGGATCCTGATCTTGACTTGATCACACCTTCGACCACCATGGCAACTAAAACCACTATGTGGGACAGGATATTGACCAGAGTCAATGCTTCAGGGACCGTGCCATGCACCAAACACGACATCCAGAGGCGGTGGCACGACCTCAAGGCAAAGGTGAAAGGCATCAGGTCCAAGAACCACCTGCGGGCACACAACACGGGCGGTGGCGGTCCCGTTGAGCAAATACCATACGCCGAATGGGAGGAGAAGGTGCGACCTCTGACCCTGCCCTCAGGCTAGATCGCCCCCCCGCCGCTGCTGCCTGCTGCTGCCCACTGCCTGCCTCAGCGCTGATCCAGCGCTCCCTCTCTCCCCCTGCCGCTCCTCCCGCCCTCCCGCACTTTCCCACTGCTGCCTCCCTGTGGCCCGCCCCCTCCAAGCCCATTCACCGCCCCGCTCCCACCACCCAGCTGCTCCTCCCTCCCGGTTTCCCTCTGAAGAAGATCGCGCGCCGACGCAGGGAGCGACCTCTGACCCTGCCCTCAAGCTAGATCGCCCCCACGCCGCTGCTGCCTGCTGCTGCCCACTGCCTGCCTCAGCGCTGATCCGTATATATAAAAAAAATATATAAAAAACAATATCCAAACTGGTATAATTTGTAGACAATTAATAAAGATATGCATGTAGCATTATCAAGCGAGAAACAAGGAGACTCTATATATTTGTCGTATGTGCTCAAGGTATCATTTACTTCAAATTTATCTCAAAGGATCGAGCAGGTACAATTACAGTTAATATCAACACTGCAATTTACAATTCAAAAAGAACAACCCAAAGTTGTACAAGGTGCACAAGTGAAGAGGTGAGTAACAGTACGGCGACACATGTGACAGAGAGATCAGCGTGAGCGGCGCAAGGTGTTTGTGCATAAATATATACAGTGAATAAAAACAGTGTGGTTTCGAAATAATTTGAATTAGTCAATTTACTTTTGTCAATCTTTACGAAAACCACTATGTAAGGGGCGCCTAAAGTGTTGCTGATAAGTCGACGGCGTTTCGATCCGTAGAAATTAGGATCATCTTAAGGACAGGGTGGGTTGATGGCAGTGCATATATCGCGTTTGGTAGGTCATGTGAGGGAGGCCGGTACGTGGGAGTATTCCTCTTTTACTGGGGAAGATGCAGGATTCCTCCAATGTTGAAGGCAGTAGAGTCACGCGGGACTCTAATGGTCTTTGGTGTGTAGTGGATCCAGCGAAGCGTGGTGAAGGTACGTGGCAAGAAAACGGGACGAATCCCGGTGCGGCATGGTCCGCAGGTATTAAGCGCTGTAATTCAGGCGTGGTCCGCAGAGTACGGAGAGTCAATCTTTCCTAAAAGAAAAGGCCCCGCGAATGAATCGCTTTCCCGGCGTTGCTAGCGTATAGGCCCTAGCGATGTCGAACTCTGGAACCTCCTCGACACAACATCACCAGAGGTCGCCTTCCTCACAGAAACCTGGATGAATGCCTCCCCAGACCCTGACATCGCCATACCCATCCCGGATGGCTACAAGATCACCCGGAGGGACCGCGTCAACCAAACCGGAGGAGGCATCGCCATCGTCCACAGAAACACCATCCGCATCACGACCAACTCCGACGACACCCTCACCGCCGCCGAGCACCTTCACTTCCAGATACACACCGACCCTAAGACCACCCTCAGAGGCACTCTCATCTACAGACCCCAGGCCCATGCACACAATTCAGCGAAGCCATCGCAGACTTCGTCAGCCTGCACGCCCTCACCTCCCCTGACTACATCCTCCTCGGGGACCTCAACTTCCACCTGGAGAACAACAATGACAGCAATACCACCGCCCTGCTGGACAACCTCGCCAACCTCGGACTCAAGCAACTGGTGAACACCCCCATCCACTACGCCGGCCACACGCTCCAGCAAGCACTTCTCCTTCAGGCACTCAACCGGACTACACTGGACAGATCACAGCTGCGTCCACTTCAACTTCAGGAGAACCACGACCCTCCACCACTCGCAACAGGTTCCCCGCAGAAGCTGGAGCAAGATCACTGCGGACCAGCTCACCACCTCCCTCAGCCAGAACCCTCCCACCAACACGACAGACCCCACCAAAGCAGCCCACAACCTCACACAGTGGCTCACCAACTGCGCCAATGACCTTGCACCACTGAAGAACCCTCCCAGCAGACCTGGCAGCTAGAAAACTTTGTGGTTCACCAACGACCTCAAAAACTCCAAGAAAACCTGCCGCACCCTCGAGAAAGCCTGGTGCCGCGACCAGACATCAGAAAACATGACAGCCCTCAAGTACGCCACCTACTAACACCACCACCACCACCAAAAGGACAACATTCAAAGAACGACTGGACAACAACACCCACAACAGCAAGGAACTCTTCCGCATCGTTAAAGAGCTCTCCAACCCCAGCGCCTGCAACAACGACATCACACCCTCGCAAGACCTCTGCGACTCACTCGCCTCGTTCTTTCACCGCAAGATCGCCAACATACACAACAGCTTCGGCAAACAGACCACGCACCCTACCACCGAACCAGCGCCCCCCACCATCACCCTCTGCACCTGGACCCCGGTCAGCACCGAAGACACCACCCGCATGATGAACACCAGCCACTCCGGCTCTCCAACCGACCCCTGTCCATACCACATCTTCAACAAAGCCGAGTCCATCATCCCACCCCAACTCCGGGACATCATCAACACCTCCTTCGCATCGGCCACCTTCCCGGAGAGCTGGAAACATGCCGAGCTCAGCGCCCTCCTGAAGAAACCCACTGCGGACCCCACGGACCCCAAGAACTTCCGCCCCATCTCGCTCCTCCCTTTTCCTGCCATAGTCATCGAGAAGACTGTCAACAAACAACTCTCCGCCTTCCTCGAGACTAACGGATCCCTCGACCCCTCGCAGTCCGGCTTCCGAGCAAACCAAAGCACCAAAACTGCCCTCATCGCAGCTACCGACGACATCAGGTCCCTGCTCCACAAAAGGGATATAGCTCCCTCATCCTCCTGGACCTCTCAGCAGCCTTCAACACCGTGTGCCACCGCACCCTGATACGGCACCTCAGCAACACCGGAATCCAAGGAACGGCCTTGGAATGGATCATCTCGTTCCTCGCCGGAAGAACCCAGAGAGTCCGCCTCCCCCACTACCGATCCACGGCCACCGAAGTCATCTGCGGCGTTCCTCAAGGATCCTCGCTCAGCCCCACCCTCTTCAACGTCTACATGAGCCCTCTTGCAGCCATCGCACGCCAACACAACCTTAACATTATCTCCTACGCTGACGACACCCAGCTGATCCTCTCCCTCACCAACGACCCCCCCACCGCCAGAGCCATTCTCCAGGAAGGGATGAAAGACGTCGCGGAATGGATGAAGCTCAGCCGTCTGAAACTGAACTCAGACAAGACGGAAGTCCTCAACCTGAGACCATCCTCCTCTGCCTGGAATGACTCCTGGTGGCCCTCTGCGCTGGGCACCTCCCCCAAGTCCACTGACCATGCATGCAACCTGGGCTTCATCCTGGACTCTTCCCTCACGATGACCAAGCAAGTCACGCCGTCTCGTCATCCTGTTTCAACACCGTGCGCATGCTCCGAAAGATCTTCCGGTGGATCCCCACCGACACCAGGAAGACTGTCACCCAGGCTCTCGTCACCAGCCGACTGGACAACGGGAACACCCTCTATGCTGGAACCACAGCCAAACTCCAGAAAAGACTCCAGTGCATACAGAACTCCTTTGCACGACTCATCCTGGACATCCCCCGTCACAGCCACATCTCTGCCCATCTGAAAGACCTGAACTGACTCCCCGTCAGCAAGAGGATCACGTTCAGACACCTCACCCATGCACACAAGGCTCTCCACGACATGGGCCCCAAATACCTCAACAGCCGCCTCACATTCTACACACCCACCCGCCAGCTCCGATCCGCCAGCCTCGCTCTCGCCGCCATCCCACGAATTCACAAAGCCACCGCCGGAGGAAGATCCTTCTCCTACCTGGCGGCCAAGACATCCAAATCCCTCCCCACCCCCCTACGGCTTACCCAGGACCATCTCTCCTTCAGGAAACAACTCAAGACCTGGCTGTTGAAGCAGTAGCGACTCCCCTCCCTCCCAGCGCCTTGAGACCCTAACGGGTGAGTAGCACGTTCTACAAATTACTTGCAAATTCGCCGCTTTGTTTGTAACTACACCCGCTGACCCTGTGCTGTATTTTACAAGGCTATTACCTGGCTGTCGAGACCCTCAGCTCCTCCCACCTGCCTCCCGCCGCCCAGCCGCTCTCTCAAGATCCAGCAAACACAACAGGTGATGGACCGAATGTGGATCAATGTCACACACTCACCCCAGTCCAAAGATCTGGGCCCAAATCCATCGTTTTTTTGCACTCCACACCACCCTGGGTTAGACAATGGCGATATGCAAATCAGCTCTGACCCTGTGCCCCATGGGAACAGTCCAGTCCGAACTACAAAAGCCATGTCCTTCCCAGAACGGAATCAAGCATCCGAGGACCGGACCGGTTTCGAGGTAACACCTCTCATCAGCCCGGCTAGCTTGACTCCAGTGGTGTGGAGTGCCTGGGACCCACGTCTGGGCATCCCCAGCGCACTTAGGGCGGAATATGCAAACACAACAGGTGATGGACCGAATGTGGATCAATGTCACACACTCAACCCAGTCCAAAGATCTGGGCCCAAATCCATCGTTTTTTTGCACTCCACACCACCCTGGGTTAGACAATGGCGATATGCAAATCAGCTCTGACCCTGTGCCCCATGGGAACAGTCCAGTCCGAACTACAAAAGCCATGTCCTTCCCAGAACGGAATCAAGCATCCGAGGACCGGACCGGTTTCGAGGTAACACCTCTCATCAGCCCGGCTAGCTTGACTCCAGTGGTGTGGAGTGCCTGGGACCCGCGTCTGGGCATCCCCAGCGCACTTAGGGCGGAATATGCAAACACAACAGGTGATGGACCGAATGTGGATCAATGTCACACACTCACCCCAGTCCAAAGATCTGGGCCCAAATCCATCATTTTTTTGCACTCCACACCACCCTGGGTTAGACAGTGGCGATATGCAAATCAGCTCTGACCCTGTGCCCCATGGGAACAGTCCAGTCCGAACTACAAAAGCCATGTCCTTCCCAGAACGGAATCAAGCATCCGAGGACCAGACCGGTTTCGAGGTAACAGCTCTCATCAGCCCGGCTAGCTTGACTCCAGCGGTGTGGAGTGCCTGGGACCCACGTCTGGGCATCCCCAGCGCACTTAGGGCGGAATATGCAAACACAACAGGTGATGGACCGAATGTGGATCAATGTCACACACTCACCCCAGTCCAAAGATCTGGGCCCAAATCCATCGTTTTTTTGCACTCCACACCACCCTGGGTTAGACAATGGCGATATGCAAATCAGCTCTGACCCTGTGCCCCATGGGAACAGTCCAGTCCGAACTACAAAAGCCATGTCCTTCCCAGAACGGAATCAAGCATCCGAGGACCGGACCGGTTTCGAGGTAACACCTCACATCAGCCCGGCTAGCTTGACTCCAGTGGTGTGGAGTGCCTGGCACCCACGTCTGGGCATCCCCAGCGCACTTAGGGCGGAATATGCAAACACAACAGGTGATGGACCGAATGTGGATCAATGTCACACACTCACCCCAGTCCAAAGATCTGGGCTCAAATCCACCGTTTTTTTGCACTCCACACCACCCTGGGTTAGACAATGGCGATATGCAAATCAGCTCTGACCCTGTGCCCCATGGGAACAGTCCAGTCCGAACTACAAAAGCCATGTCCTTCCCAGAACGGAATCAAGCATCCGAGGACCGGACCGGTTTCGAGGTAACACCTCTCATCAGCCCGGCTAGCTTGACTCCAGTGGTGTGGAGTGCCTGGGACCCACGTCTGGGCATCCCCAGCGCACTTAGGGTGGAATATGCAAACACAACAGGTGATGGACCGAATGTGGATCAATGTCACACACTCACCCCAGTCCAAAGATCTGGGCCCAAATCCATCGTTTTTTTGCACTCCACACCACCCTGGGTTAGACAATGGCGATATGCAAATCAGCTCTGACCCTGTGCCCCATGGGAACAGTCCAGTCCGAACTACAAAAGCCATGTCCTTCCCAGAACGGAATCAAGCATCCGAGGACCGGACCGGTTTCGAGGTAACACCTCTCATCAGCCCGGCTAGCTTGACTCCAGTGGTGTGGAGTGCCTGGGACCCACGTCTGGGCATCCCCAGCGCACTTAGGGCGGAATATGCAAACACAACAGGTGATGGACCGAATGTGGATCAATGTCAGCGTCACTACCCAGCGCCAGGAGGCGCATAAAAGTGACACTAGTTTCGGAGAGCGGGGCTTCGCCGCTTTGTTTGTAACTACACCCGCTGACCCTGTGCTGTATTTTACAAGGCTATTACCTGGCTGTCGAGACCCTCAGCTCCTCCCACCTGCCTCCCGCCGCCCAGCCGCTCTCTCAAGATCCAGAGCGGGACCGCCAAGTGGAGTGTGGCGAGGGGCTGCCTATAAGAGCAGGGCTTCGCCCCTTTGTTTGTAACTACACCCGCTGACCCTGCGCTGTATTTCACAAGGCTATTACCTGGCTGTCGAGACCCTCAGCTCCTCCCGCCTGCCTCCCGCCGCCCAGCCGCTCTCTCAAGATCCAGAGCGGGGCCACCGAGTGGAGTGTGGCGAGGGGCTGCCTATAACTCCCGGCAGCCCTTGAGGTCTCCAGCGTCACTACCCAGCGCCAGGAGGCGCATAAAAGTGACACTAGTTTCGGAGAGCGGGGCTTCGCCGCTTTGTTTGTAACTACGCCCGCTGACCCTGTGCTGTATTTTACAAGGCTATTACCTGGCTGTCGAGACCCTCAGCTCCTCCCGCCTGCCTCCCGCCGCCCAGCCGCTCTCTCAAGATCCAGAGCGGGGCCGCCGAGTGGAGTGTGGCGAGGGGCTGCCTATAACTCCCGGCAGCCCTTGAGGTCTCCAGCGTCACTACCCAGCACCAGGAGGCGCATAAAAGTGACACTAGCTCCGTCTCGCGGGACGCCGGGCGAAGCCCGGGCCAAGGGCGGGCCCGTTGTTGCCCGTTAGTGACCGGTAAGGACCGGACCGAGCCACCCCCCTTTAGTTCGTCATAAGGATTCAATGGAATATTGTCTGATCCTCAGATTAGGCCAACATGACCTGAGGCAGCAGGAGTAAAACCAAATCTGCATTAAGTGTCACCCAGCTCACAGGTCCGATTGACCAATTTATTTCACGAACTAACGAGGTTATCGACCAGAGTATTTCCCTGTTGGAGCGCATGGTATCCCTAGACCTTGTGAATGCTAAACGCTCTTCTATGGGCCTTTTGGCCACACCGGTTTCTCCTATCCAGCAAGGCCCCTATACCCCTTCGTTGTTACCATCCACAACCATAGCAGAAATCCACACAGTCCCATGTTCGGTGGATCTCTCAGCAACCCAATCTCTGTTGGACTCCCTCTTGTCAGTGGACCTTGAAATCACCCCTGACTTAGAGCTATGCCAAACACAGGAGATATCTCCAGACAAGCAGTCTCGTGGGGTTAGGGAGGGCGCCGTTCCAAAACGGGGGAACGGAAGGATAAACGGTAATCTAGCAAGATCTGATGCCCCCATGGAGTCGGGGGGGGCAGCCTGTTTCTCTTAGCTTAAATGTATCAAAGACTAATAATCCTCCAGCAATTAATTTAGATAATTTACCTGATAATCTCTCCACCACGGGCCAGCCGGGGGGTCCTTGTAGGACTTGTAACACCACCCCGTTTTTATTAACTAGCATTAGGAAGCTCCTTATGCACTACTTAAAACCTCTGGAATCTAGTTTGAGGCACCTCGAAAAACAGATAGCATTGCTACCCGTTACACCACCTACCCAGTCCAGTTTAGATCAAACAAAACAGGGGAAGGTGAAATCCAAACATCCAATAAAAGCTCCTCAAATGGCCCAACCAGGTCCTTGTAGTAAGCCGATTACAGCTGCTAAGGCTTCCACCACGCAACCTAAGCCCATTGCACCATCAGCCCCTCCGCACGTAAATTCTGATGCAGGCGCGGGCATGACCAGAACGGCCACTGTTCCATCCCAGATCCTCCCAGGATCTGTGAAAGGTTCTAACCAAGCTGCCAACAAAAATCAGACACCTTTACCACCTAAAACTCCGGGATTAAAATCCTCGGAGGTAGAAAAAAGGAGAGTGCGGCTAAGGCGCCCCATACATCTTCCACCCGAGGCATCCCCCATACGGTCATTCTTACCGGTGTTCCTGAACTACCTGATGGCACTGATGAACCTTCTTGGTCTTTTAAAAACAAGGTTTTGCAGTGGCTCAGTCTAAATAGGCCATTACAGCCCCGTCATTCAAGTAGAATCTCTACAGTCCGTAGAGTAACTTGGATAGGGGATGAACGTAAATCAATACAAGGTGACTGCATCATAGTAAACTCTGATGATCCAACCACAGTTGACTATATTTGCTCCTGGCCAACACTGGAAAAACAAGGGGGAATTGATTCCCAACATCTCTCCTTTTTTTACCCTCCAGTGAATACCTTTCAATACCTCCCTACTCCAAACTGGCAACAACCACCCGAAGGGCACTGGAATCATGTGGGTCACAGATACAGAAATAGGAGCAGAGATTGGCAGACACAGTTCTGGTATCCAGGCAGGACCCACTTCTCCATGGAGGGATGGCAAGGTTTTCCAACCAGAAATCGTTATGACTGCTTGGAAATGGTAGACTGACCGTTAGCGAACGCAACTAGTGCGAATCAGGCCCCTAGAGCTTCTGGTGTTCCATTTAGCCCCGGAACACAATTAAGTTTGCCTGAACGTCATACCTTCTTACAATTAACTCCGTCCATCTCAAATGTTAATGAGGTCAGAACTACGATAGAACCTCCTCATGTCTTCCCTAATGTAATGATGGATAGACCCCCGGAGGTTCCTACCGGAACAAACGTCCCAAATTTCCACCAGATTAAAGACTCTGATAATAATAAGCTAGGGATCGTGGCCCCATCGGTGCGTCCGCTTACGCGTGCTCCCGACCTTTTGTTACCTGAAACCCTACCACTGCAGCCAAATGACTATCTTCATATCATAAATCTGATCTTTTCAATCTTGTATTGGAATGTTGCAGGTTTACGTGCTAAAAAGTCTCTACAACCGTGGCTGGACACGGTAACTGAACATCAGATAGTCTGTCTTCAAGAAACATGGTCAACTATCCCATATCATTTAGTGGGTTACAAAACATTTCACATCCCAGCCAGTCAGGGTCTCTTGGGTAGACCAAAGGGAGGACTGGCAGTTTACGTCGCCAATACTTTGTCTCCCATAACGATACGCAGGTCCAAAGAAGACCCGAGTTATCAAATTCTGCAATTAAATTTTAACAAAAATAGTACTT
This sequence comes from Lissotriton vulgaris, assembly GCF_964263255.1. Lineage (NCBI taxonomy): Eukaryota > Metazoa > Chordata > Amphibia > Caudata > Salamandridae > Lissotriton > Lissotriton vulgaris. The sequence goes on along the minus strand of NC_141687.1, from coordinate 1,287,336,164 downwards.
ATTTTCTGGTTAATTTTTATAATAATCTTGGAACAATGGATTGTATAAAAATCCTTAATGAAATTACCACTTTCTTAGTAACCTTGTGTAATGAGCTTCAGACAACCCCAGCATATGTGGTCTGGGGTGGTGATTTTAATCTTCCATTATGCACTAATTACAAAAACGGAAACTGCGGCCTACTGGATGAACACAGTAGTCCATTGTCCCATTTTGCACACTCTATCTGCGGAAAAAAATTAAATGAGTCCCTTTTTTTATTAAAGCTTGATTTCGTAAATGATCTAGTAGAACCTCCAAATGACTTTTTACCAACCGTCCACGGCAGGGGGTCCTCCACTACTATTGATTACATCATGTCCTCCCAGAGCTTGAAGGGTTCAAGTGGCAAATTTTCATACTGGGACTGACGTTAGTAGTGACCATTTTCCCATCAGCGTTACAGTAGTACCCAAAAATGTTTCTCTACACTCTAACATCACCAGCCATTTAACACAAAGCTCACTAACTATGAACAAGGTGAATGGTTACACAGTTAAATGGGCAAAGGTGGATCCAGCCGTAATCACTGAGAGGGTTCTTGTAAAAGCCAGACCCTGGGTTCTTGACTGCTTAACCACAGATTCCTCTCCCCAAACAATCATGGCCAGTTTCCAGAAAATCTTGGTGGTAATCAGAGAGGAGTTCACAGGCAAGCATAAAAACAAAAAGTGTACCACCGAGAGATGGTTCAATACAAAGTGTCGAAAGGCTCTTTCAAATCTAAAGGCAGCCCTCCGTAGAACCACGAGGGATATTTCGGAAATTTCCAGTTTAAGGAAACTTTACAACATAGCCAGAGTAGAACGCAGGAGAGAAATTAAGAAAAATCTCTGGGCACAGTTACACGACAGCTGCCATAACAAAGACAGCGCTCTCTTTTGGCAAGTTATTAGATCTCCCTTCCTGGCTGACTCATCGACGGGACAGCACTTAGATGTTGCAGTGACAGCAGATGAATGGGTCACCCATTTCTCTAAAATCTTTGGGAACTTTCAACGAGATCCTCCTGGGGAAGATCAGAGCGTAGGCAGCAAGTCGGGGAGTAATAGCTACCCGATTGACATCCATTTCAACCACGCAGAGGTTGCTAAAGCTCTTAAAGCGTCTAAACCCGGCAAAGCACCTGGGCCTGATGGAGTCCCGCTGGACTTTTTTCTTCACAACTTCGAACTCTGGTCCCCACTTCTTACCCAGGTCTTGGCCGCAGCAACAACAATTGGGTTGATAGATTCATGGTCGACATCTATCCTGCTCCCTATTTTTAAAAAAGGCAACCGTAACGATCCCGCCTGCTACAGGCCTATCTCCCTTCTGGACTCCATGGGCAAAGTTGCGGGTCGGGTGGTATTGGATCGACTTCAAATCTGGGCCCAACCCAATAACATCATGACCAACCTGCAATACGGTTTCCAGAAGGGCCTTGGGACTGTGGAGCAGGCCCTGAATCTTGCCCTCTTGATCGGGAAGTACGTGGGAGCCAAAGGAGGTGACATCTTTCTCGTGTACGTTGACCTCAGTGCAGCGTTTGACTGCGTCCTGCACTCTAAACTCTGGGCTATTCTTAGGGACCTTGGGGTGGACCTAGCCCTCATTGTTTTCCTCCGAGAACTTTACTCCGACGCAACGGCGTGTGTCAGATTTGGAGTCAAAGGCGATCTTTCTCCATCTTTTTCCATCGGAAAAGGGGTAAGGCAGGGATGCGTACTGGCTCCCTTCTTGTTTAATCTCTATACCAATGGACTTGAGCTGGCCATGCTAGAAGGGAACAAACACACAAAAGAGCAGACAAGGTCTACAGATGGTGTGTGACTGCAATAGCGACCGTGAGGCACTAGTGGCGAGTGTGTGAGACAAAGCGTTGTTGAAATTGGAGACTATTAGTCACACAAAGGCTAAAGTGATTCCCATCAGACCACCCATGTGGTGGAGTTTACGTCATATGGGAGTCACTGATCATCCTATCCCAAATCCGACCATATAGTGTCGATACGGGAAGGGTTGTCAAGAAATAGTCTTGTTGTGACACTGTGTGGTGTTGTGAATAGACAAAGTGCAGTGCTCAAAAAAATGTTGAAAGTAAAATTGACTACCAGGACGTCGAAGAACGTTTATGGTAGAAGTCCAGGTGTCAAAGATTAAAAACACGCCAAGTAGTAAGACTACTCAATGGCGCTATGCAGTATGGTCATGCTAGAAGGGAGCCAGGATTTACCTCAGATTAACCCTCGCCCAATACCAACACTGCTATATGCAGATGACTCAGTCATCATCGCCAGAACATTGAACCAATTACAAAAGCAACTTAATAAACATTGCTCTTTTATGGGCTCTCTAGGCCTTAAAGTCAATATAAAAAAGACTTTTACTATGCACATTGGCCCCAAGGTCAAGAATCCTAAACCAATTTTTGTCAAAAAAACAAGGCTAGAAAAAACATCTGCCTATCCGTACTTAGGCATACTGGTGGACGACTCCTTAAGCTGGCGACAGGCCACGGCTAGCAGAAAACTTCTTTTCCAGCGAGCAACAACGGCCCTGGTCTCCTTTTCCAGGAAACTTGGCAAACCTGCACCCACTGAACTGCTCAAGATTTACTACGCAAAATGCCATTGCGTGGCCACCTATGGCACAGGAGTCTGGGGTTATGGCCCAATAGATCCAATCCAGACAATAGAGAATGGGTTCGTTAAATATCTGTTGGCTCTTCCACAAAGCGCCCTGACCTATGCTTCCCACAATGAGCTAGGCATGGACTACATCATTGATACCATACAATCCCAACCAATCCTTTTATGGCATCGCATATGGACAAAAACTGAGTGCCATTTAACACGTTCTTTGATCAAGGGCTGCATGGAACTAACAAATTGGCGAAGGATTCCACGGCTAGTTTACGTGGGGAATTTCTTTAGAGACCTTGGTCGTAGCTCCTTCTTCGATGACCCACCCAGTGTGGAAGACATTTCGAGAAAGGAGTTAAAAAGGATCTGTTTGGGTCACCTAAGAGAACTTTCTCAGCTCAACCGAGATCTTAAAACCTTCTAACTCTCAAATTTGTGCAGTTCAGACTGATAAAGGTATGCAACCATATTTATCGTATTATCTGTCCAATTATGAGAAATATCTCCTGACAAGATTCCGCTTCAATTCTTTTTTCCGTTTAGTTTCCTTTCCCCAAACACAGAACTGGTCAAATGCCATCACGAACTGTCCGTGTGACGGTGTATCTACCCAGTCAACAATCCATATTATTTTCTTTTGTAAATTCTATAAACTACCTCGAAAATCCTGGATTCTACCACTCCTTCGCTCAATTGGCCAAAGGTCATGCTATCCAGCATTTACCTCTTTACAGCTTCTGGACTCAGTACATTTCGCAAAGTGCATAGCTACCTTTTTAAAAGCCAGCATTAAGATACGTCATGCTCTTGATTGATTAACTCTTTTCGATGACTACGTATCTTATTTTTATGTAAGAAATTGTATCTATTATTTTTTAAGTTTTAAATTTGCTTTTGTAGTACATATATTATTTTACCAATTTAAACTTGTATCTTTCCGTTTTTGATTCTTTTTCAGTAATATTGTTTCTGCCCTTTTCCATATTGGGTAGATTTACTTTTTACTTTTTGCTTTATATTTTGCTGCAATTTACTGTTTTATCTTTGTACTTTTTATGGTTGCAAATAAGTGGTAACCGAATAAAAGATTATGAATGAATGAATGAATTACTTGATTGATTGATAGGCATACTGCACGCTGAGAGTCTGGAAGGAATAGAAGAGGGAGTTGAGGCTGGTAAGTACAAACCAATGACCACTATCACACTGTCATGTTCTGCCTTGCACAACTGCTAAGACACATCTCCCAGGCTAAAATCCATGCAAGTGGACCACAAAGTCAACCAAATGTGAAGGCCAGGGCTCAAATGCACCCACCATGATCACCTGCAAATGTAGCCTCAAAACGTTCCCAGGCTTGCATGTGGTCAAGCAGCTAACACCACAACTCCCAACAGGCCCCCATGTCTACAGGGAGGGTGGGGGTGGGTCCAGCACTACAACTCCCAACCGGCCCTCATGTCTACAGGGAGGGTGGGTGTGGGTGGGTCCAGCATTACAACTCCCAACAGGCCCCCATGTCTACACGGAGGGTGGGTGTGGGTCCAGCACTACAACTCCCAACAGGCCCCCGTGTCTACAGGGAGGGTGGGTGTGGGGGTGGGTCCAGTACTACAACTCCCAACAGACCCCCATGGCTACAGGGAGGGTGGGTGTGGGGATGGGTCCAGCACTACAACTCCCATCAGGCCCCCATGGCTACAGGGAGGGTGAGTGTGGGGGTGGGTCCAGTACTACAACTCCCAACAGGCCCCCATGGCTACAGGGAGGTTGGGTGTGGGGGTGGGTCCAGCACTACAACTCCCAACAGGCCCCCATGGCTACAGGGAGGGTGAGTGGGGGGGTGGGTCCAGCACTACAACTCCCAACAGGCCCCCATGTCTACAGGGAGGGTGAGTGTGGGTCTAGCACTACAACTCCCAACAGGCCCCCATGTCTACAGGGAGGTTGGGGGTGGGTCCAGCACTACAACTCCAACAGGCCCCCATATCTACAGGGAGGGTGGGGGGGGGGGTCCAGCCCTACAACTGCCAACAGGCCCCCATGTCTACAGGGAGGGTGGGTGTGGGTGTGGGTCCAGCACTACAACTTCCAACAGGCCCCCATGTCTACCGGGAGGGTGGGTGTAGGTCTAGCACTACAACTCCCAACAGGCCCCCATGTCTACAGGGAGGGTGGGGGTGGGTCCAGCACTACAACTCCCAACAGGCTCCCATGGCTACAGGGAGGGTGGGTGTGGGGGTGGGTCCAGCACTACAACTCCCAATAAGCCCCCATGGCTACAGGGAGGGTGGGTGTGGGGGTCGGTCCAGCACTACAACTCCCAACAGGCCCCAATGTCTACAGGGTGGGTGGGGGTGGGTCCAGCACTACAACTCCCAACAGGCACCATCCCAGAGCAAGATGGAGTCCGCCTACCATGTGTGACCAATGCATCTCCCTCTTCAAACTTACATGTAGGTAGCCATCTTCACAGGGGCAACATCCAATAGCAGGCCAGGACCACACATATCCAAGTATTGTCTCCCCACCTCCACACCACCATAATGCCCAGTAATGTGTACCACACCAATTTGATGTCACCAACAACCATGTCCTGATTCCCTAGAAAATTGAAATGTAACAACAACAAACATGTCATGTCCACAGCATTGATTCTTAAATTCTTGTCCCTCAGGTGACCGAGACTTGACAGGAGAAACCAGCAACCGCCAGCACAAGTCGCCCCCCTCACAGCCTGGACTCTTTGGTGATGATCCCCTGGACACCTTGGGTGCGGAGGACGATGCCGGTCCAACTACACTCCCACGGCCATCAGGCTCCAAGGACATCCCTGCCTCCACCACCTTGGACAGTGGAACAACAGCAACTACTGCCATTGTGACCTGTGCAGCTAGCACCACCACTTCTGCCAGTGACATCCTGCCTGACCCATCTGACGATGATGAGCCATCAACATCACAGGCTAGCAGGGAGAGTGGATGGGGGAGGACACAGGTGAGGCCACATCTCACAAACACGAGGGCAGGTGCAAGGCAAGGTCGGGGACAAGACCCACACAATCCTGGGACCGAGACCCTGGATGCCATTGCAAAAGTGCAACCGTCGTACGAGCAGTCGCAGGCACAGGCGGATCCTGCGCGACAAGTCTCACTTACACCTGACAGCTGTTTCGGTCCATGGACAACCGTATGGGACAAATGGTGGACCTCATGGGGCAGCAAACAACTCTTTGGAGGGAGTGGTTATCCCGCGCCACACCACCTCCCCCTCCACCAAGTGGCCAGCGGGACAGGACACCACCACCACCTCCAACATCACCTGAGGCCACTGACAGGGAGGTGTCCCCTGAACAACCTGCCCCCACAGATGGGTCCACTCAGGCTCCAAGACTGAGGGGCCGTCTGAGGCTGGATCCAGGACAGAGCAGTGGAAAAGCACCAGCCACCCGCACGAAGAGGGGCCGGCACTGACTACACCCTTCCTTGAGCCTGGCATGCACTCTGTGAACTATCTTGCTCCACATTGCCAAGCATTGTAACACGCCTGTTGTACTAGGTGTACATCACACAATGTGGTGTCCCCACGATGGTTTCATCTGACATGACCTTCAACTCACACTTCCCCTCCACCACCTATTTGTTAATATGTACTAACACTAATCCACACCCTGTAAATAAAAATCACGGAAACACTCAAGGCTGTGTGATCTCCATGTTTAAACACAGGTTTGTCTCAGTTGTTGTCATCAGCAGGTGCAGGGATCAATGTTGTTTGGAATCATGGCTCTGTGTGAGTGACCTAGGGACAATCAGAGAACAACAAGCAGAGGTCAGGAAACTGAATCACACCCATCACACAACAACGTACTGCAACATCCCACAAACCACAATCATCACAAAGTAAGCGGATCACAGGACACACATCAGGGAGCATTGCTCGTACACCATGTCCCACACCCATGTGCAAACTGAACATAACAGAACAGGCAGCATTCACACACCACATCCACCCATCACCAGCAGACATACATCATGCATTGAACAGCAGCACAAGAGGTAGTTACTCACATTCAAAGAAAGTAGCGATAAATGAGCTGACGCCTCTGGTCCACACCTTCTTCCTCCCCACTATCCTCATCACTAGACATGGGTGGGATGGGAGGCGGAGCAACCTGTTGGTCTGCAGGGTCCATGATCAGTTCATATCCTTGCGCAAGGCCAGGTTGTGGAGCATGCAGCAGGCAACCACGATTTTGCATACTTTGCCGGGTGAGTATGGCAGGGCCCCTCCGGTTTTATCCAGGCAGCAAAACCTACACTTCAGCAGTCAAAATGTACGTACCACCACCCGACGTGTCTTCCCATGGACCTCATTATAGCGCATTTCACCTGGGGTAGTAGGATTCCGTAGGGGGCTTAGTAGCCACGGGCGGTTTGGGTACGCAGAGTCACCAAGGTGGGGGCATGACAGACACATACATCATTACCAGGACTGGTGGGAACAGCATGGCACACATACAACACAGTAGTCATCACAGCACACTCACCTACTAGCCACGCACGTTCTTGACGCAGATTAGCCATCAGTTGGGGGACAATGCTGCTCCGTAGGATGTGTGAGTCATGTGCGGACCCAGGAAATCTGGCACACACATGGGAAATGATGTTGTCAGCCAGGCACACCACTTGCACATTGATTGAATGGTAGTGCTTCCGATTGCGATAGATGGGTTCACGTGCCTGGGGTGGAACCAGACCAATATGTGTGCCACCGATGGAACCCATTACGTGTGGAATCTGGCCCAGGGCATAGAAGTCCCCTTTCACTGCAGCCAGCTCTGCTGGAAAAGGGAAATGGATGTAATCATCCTTGTAATGCATCATGGCTTCCAGAACATCCCGCAGTACCATGCTGAACATGGATTGGGACATCCCCCCGGCATGACCAACTGTGTTTTGGAATGTGCCTGTCGTGAAGAAGTGAAGTGCCGCCATCACCTTTGCTGTGGGTGTAATTGCTCCAGGATATGGCCTGGTTGGCTGCAGATGAGGTGCCAATTTGTGCTAGAAGGTCCTCCAATGCCGGTCGATCAAGCCGAAATTTGGGGATCACCTCCTCTTCAACCATGTCCTCCAGCACAGTGTATGGTCGATACACATTTGGAGCCCTCCTGTGTGGGAGTAGATGGTAGCAGATGTAAATTGTCCAACACCGCACAGCTGTGCCACACTATCACGTCTTGACCAACACAATAAAAATAATACATGTTGCAGACACTGATTGTATGGGTGACGTGACAGAAATATAAGGCACTACAGATAACTACACACACACTGTTCACCCACAAACAACATCCTGTGTGCAAACAAGTCCAATGGTACGTGCACATATGTTGAAAGAACAGCCAACATCACATGACTGAGGGCCCATGTGTGGACAAGCAACCCCACAGGCACACATAGATGTGCACTCACAAAATGAACATGGAACACACCTTCCTTGTCTTCATGCACCCATGACCCCACCAACAATGCTATGCATCCTCACATGACAGGCACTGACATACAATAGATGACACACAGACACATTCACAGAAAGCATGTATACCCCCATCATTGCTACTTGCCCACACAAAACACACACTCACGACTGATTCAAAATGTTGGTACACAGCCTTAATGGACTGTGTAGATGTGTACAATTACAAACGTGTGACCTCAAAACCAATATGTCACCACATTGCCATGCACATCTGATGGAACTTGGGCTCACATCACTGTGCATTGTAAAGCACTGGCAAGGAAATTAGTATGATCACACATGCAACAAATGGACATTAATGTGACACGTGGACAGGGGCCATTTACATGACATAACGAGTATTGTTGTTTTCCGGACATGGCCTGACACACATGTACACCTACAAGCATTACATGTGTGCGGAGACATGCAGTGTGTATACACATGGCATCCGGGTACGCCTTCCTCCATCACAGAACATGATCCTTGATACTGCAATTCTGCGTACCATTGGCTGCATGGTCAAGGTCCATCACGGTCACACACAGCCAACCGCATGTTTGCGCTACCACGATGGTGCATCATTTGAAATTCATCACTCACTGCCATCGCAATGGCGGAGCACGCATTCCGTGGGAGCGGGGCAGGCTAACACATACATTTGAATGTGCAAGTGGAAATGGCAGTTGGTACCCCCCTTTCAGTCACATTGCAGGACCCACGCAGACCGCCAGGTGTGGGCAGTGACCCACCGCCTGGTGTGGCCGTTCACCCACTGCCGGGTGCTGGCGGTGGGTGACTGCTCAGTGTATTGGTGTTACCCTGGCATGGATGGCCATGGCCGGTCACCCACTGCTGGGTGTGGCCGGTCACCCACCGCCAGGTGCTGGCGGTGGGTGGCCGCCCTGCGCATTGGTGTTACCCTGGCATGGATGGCCATGGACGGTCACCCACTGCCGGGTGCGGCCGGTCACCCTCCGCCCGCACCCGGCGGTGGGTGACCGGCCATGGCCATCCATGCCAGGGTAACATCAATACACAGGGCGGTCACCCACCACCAGCACCCACCGGTGGGTGACCGGCCGCACCCGGCGGTGGGTGACCAGCCGTGGCTATCTATGCCAGGGTAACATCAATACACAGGGTGGCCACCCACCACCCGCACCTGGTGGTGGGTGACTGTCCGCACCCGGCAGTGGGTGACCGGCCACACCCGGCAGTGGGTGACTGGCCATGGCCATCCATGCCAAGGTAACATCAATACACAGGGCGGTCACCCACCGCCAGCACCCGGTGGTGAGTGACCGGCTGCACCTGGCGGTGGGTGACCGGCCATGGCCATCCATGCCAGGATAACAACAATACACAGGGCGGTCACCCACCACCCGCACCCGGTGGTGGGTGACCGGTCATGACCATCCATGCCAGGGTAACATCAATACACAGGGCAGTCACCCACCACCAGCACCCGGCGGTGGGTGACCGGCCATGGCCATCCATGCCAGGGTAACATCAATACACAGGACGGTCACCCACCGCCAGCACCCGGCGGTGGGTGACCACCCGCACCTGGCGGTGGGTGACCGGTCATGGCCATCCATGCCAGGGTAACATCAATACACAGGGCGGTCACCCACCACCAGCACCCGGCGGTGGGTGACTGGCCACACCAGGTGGTGGCTGACTGACCGCACCCGGCAGTCTACGGTGGGTGCTGCAATGTGACTGAAAGAGGGGGTACCAACTGCCATTTCCACTTGCACATTCAAACGTATGTGTTAGCCTGCCCCGGCCCCGCGGAATACGTGCTCCGCCATTGCGATGCCAGTGAGTGATAAATTTCAAATGATGCACCATCGCGGTAGCGCACACATGCGGTTGGCAGTGTGTGACCGTGATGGTCCTTGCACATGTAGCCAATGGAAACAGGTAACGCAGGACGCGTAAGCGATTTCAAAAATAGCGGAAGCCGTGCACCGCCACAGCAGGGCCTGTCATTGGTTTATTTTGAATGAGGCAGCCTGGGAACACCAATTGCTGCAGACGTCTGCCACTGATATCAGCTCAGGGCCCTATAAAGTTGTGAATTTGAGCAGCACACTTCCACTGCTTCCAGCCACTGCTGCCTGCACACATCACCTCTACCTGATGCTGCTGAGCACTCCACCAACTGCTGCTGTTGTGCCACAGTCCTGGACCTGTCTGCACACATCACCTCTACCTGATGCTGCTGAGCACTCCACCAACTGCTGCTGTTGTGCCACAGTCCTGGACCTTGCCATGCCGAGAGTTCGAGAGATCCGGTCTCGTCCCTTCCTTGTGGACGGTGTGCTCTGCCACTATGAATGGCTCTACGGTGCCCCAGGACAGGTGGTAAGTGTAGTGGGGGACATGGTGGTGTGCATGAGGTGGTCACTGACTCCTGGCCTCTGCAATCTTGGCGGTGTGCTGTGGGACCTACACATATGATGTACTGCGCATGGCTGCTGAAAGATACCTGTACCTCCTATCTGTGTGAATGGACAACTGTTCACTGACTTGCCCCCTCTTGTCTCCCATCATGGTAGGTCAAGCTGCACCTTCGCAAGGCCGTGTGGAGGACCATAGCACGTGATGTACGGGCAGTGGGGGTGTGCAATAGGCGACACACACACTGCCCCAAGTGGTGGGATTACATCTCCAGGCTCAGCAAGAATGTGGCAGAGATGACACTGGGGATGATTCCAAGATCAGGCCGGCTTGCACGACGTACCATGACCACTCTAATGCTCCGTATCATAGCTGTGACACATCCTGACCTGTCCGCCCGGTTGAGAGGGGAGCAGCATCAAACTAGCGGTAAGCACCCTGAATGGGTTTGTGACTTGTGAGTGCATGCATGTATTGCTGCTCGGACAAAGTAGTGACATCCATGGTGTATCTGTTGTGCTGCAATTGCATGTTGGTGCCATTAGCGGAGTGAGCATTGGCATCCATGTCAGCCAGGTGGACATCCCAGTTACATTGTAGTGCAGGGTCCCAGGACATGCCATTGAGGTCTGTGGTTCCATGGCATCACATGTGTGGCGGTCTGCATGCACTTGCCCTGTTTGTTTGATGTACATGTTTCACGGGCACCCCTGGTTCTTTCACATGAGGATGTCTGCTAGGGGTGGTTCATGTGCAGGATGAGTGCTACATCTTGGTCAGCAGTCAAGGAAGTTTGGATTTTGTAATTTGCAGTACGTGAGTGTGGCACTTAGGTATACCTCTTTTCTCTCTTTTTCAGCTTTGAACGAGGGCACTGACCCACAAACGACGGAGCTTAGTGGTGCCAATGCATCCGGATCAGAGATCACACTCACGCAGACTGAGACTGATGAGAGCAGCCCCGGAGAGGGCGACAGAACTGTCCTTGAGGACGCACTTGTGGAGAGCCCATCGTCCCCATCTTCAGACAGTGGTGGTGAGTCTGCACTGTTGGTGGAGACAGGGAGTGTACAATCTACACCTTCAGTTGGTACACAGCACACTGGGCCCACACTGCTACCAACTGCAACAAGTACTGCTCGTGCTCGCCAGAGTAGGGGGAGCAGAGTGGCCTTCGGTGCAGGCACCACTGCTCCTGCCCCTGTGACACAAACTGCCCTTAGTGCTGAGGCAGTTGATCTGCTGCGACAGCTGTGTGTACGGCAGACAAACATGATTAATGCATTCCTGGACCACGATAGGAAGTTGGGTCAGGTGGTAGCATTCATGAAGGGGATGCATGGGGATGTTGCTGGTCTCCACAGAACTGTCCAGTCATTATCCAACACAGTGTCTGCAGCCATTCAACAGTCGCATAGACTAGGTTCTTCTTCAGTTCCCCCATCCACACCACTTAATGTCTCAGGGGAGAGTGACATTTCAGAACATGCCTCATTTTCGGGGTATTGCACTAGAAGCAGCCACAGGCAGCAATTCAGGGCACGGAGGCCACAGACACCATTCCCTGGGACAGGGAAATCTTTCACAGAACACGACACCAGCTACCCTGAAGTTGACACACAGGATCCTCAAGGGGTGTTGGGGGACAGGGATTCACATGACACACAGGCATCCCCCTCAAAAAGTACTCCCAAGGCAAGGGCACCTCCCAAGGACAGGGACACTCCCAAGGACAGGGACACTACAAAGGACAGGGCACCTCCCAAGGACAGGGACACTACAAAGGACAGGGCACCTCCCAAGGACAGGGCACCTCCCAAGGACAGGGACACTAAAAAGGACAGGGACACTACAAAGGACAGGGCACCTCCCAAGGACAGGGACACTCCCAAGGACAGGGCACCTCCCAAGGACAGGGACACTCCCAAGGACAGGGCACCTCCCAAGGACAGGGCACCTCCCAAGGACAGGGACACTACAAAGGTCAGGGACACTACAAAGGACAGGGCACCTCCCAAGGACAGGGCACCTCCCAAGGACAGGGACAATCCCAAGGACAGGATCACTACAAAGGACAAGCCAAATCCCAGGGACAGAGAACCGCCCATGGATAAGGCACATTCCAAAGACAGGACACCTCCTAAGGCCAAGGCATCTCCCACGGCCAAGGCACCTCCTAGGGAGCAGGCACCTCCCAGGGCCAAGGGTTCTCCCATGGACACGACATCCACCAAGGACAGGCATACATCACCCCTGCGTCCCCTGAAGCTGGTGTTGTTGAAGGAACGTAAACCACATGTGTCAGAGGTGGAGTCCCCCCATACCTCTACTCCCATCCACACCCCGGTGAAGCAGAGGAAGGAGTACACTGTTGTTGCATCCCCCATTACACATGATGCAGAGGGCAGAAGGCAGGGCCACTGCAAATGTCAAGCAGGGTCCAGCACGTCCCCAGAGAGCGGACCCCCACCAGCACATGATCCACCTTTCATGGGTGATGTTTCTGATGAGGCCGCACCACTTACTAGTCCAGTCATGTCCAGGGTGCCCTTACATATCCCAAAGAAACGGAAACACGCACCAGTGACACCTGACCACCCCAATGTCGCTCCAGTACAGCTGTCCCCAGCTCCCAGAGCCATCCTGCCTCCTGGCGCATGACACACGTCCTTGTGCTGCCCCAGATGTACCTGTTCTGTACCATGGCCTGTTGATGCACTTAGCCCCTCTCATGTGCTGCCTCAGATGTACCTGCTCTGTTCTGTGCCATGACCTGTTGATGCTCGTTGCCCCTCTCATGTGCTGCCTCAGATGTACCTGCTCTGTTGTATCCAGTGGCCATGCTCCTGGCAACTCTAGGATTCAACCTCTATTATGTGCAATAAAGCAAGTTACTCCTGTGTAGTGGTTTCTCTGTGTCATTCCTGGTTGTCTCCTTGCATTGTTGATATATTGGTGCTATCGTAAAAGCTGTGTCTGCCACTTTCACATTACCATTGCCCAGTACTGTTTCCTTTCGTTTGGCTGGGGGGATAGTCATTACAATGTGGCTGTGGACTGTGTAAGGGTGGAGGAGGCACTCTGAAGCTTATTTTGGGACAACAGTGGCTTCCCATGCAATGCAGGTTATGTGGATTTTTTTTCATTTGGTGCATGTGTCACACTCATGATTTGTGGGTGCACAGTAGGTTGTTCAGTGTCGACTTTGTCAGTGTACATGTCAGGGCTCATCATGTGTGTGTTGGTTGTTTATGTGTGTGCAGCAGTGTTGTTTTTTGTGGTGTGTGGTGTATGGGCCCCTGTCTGTTAGTGGGGTAGGTGTGGAGTTGGCCTGAGGGTGGGCCAGCATGTCTCCTTATGTGTGGTATGCCTTGTGTGTTGGTGTGTGTATGTGGGCCTGTGAGCTGTGTGGCCTAGCCATTCCTGCCTGCCTAGTTGATTGTGGGCATGGTTTCCGTCGTCTGCTCTGCTCCGTCGCGTTGTCCGTGGTGTTGCTGTTTGTTGGTGGTGCGTGTGTGTTCTGGGTGAGTGGGGTCAGAAACGTTCGATTTATTTATATGTTGACTTACCTGCATACATTATTGACCCCCAACATGCCCCTCCCCCTCCCCACATCACAGCCCCGGCAGGTACTCCCCTTCTGACAGCGGTTGTTGTGTTTGCGTACCTGCGTCGTCGTCCGTGACGGTCCATGACTTGCTGGTGGTGGAGAACGTGTAGAGCTGGGTCCATGACGGCAGTCTGCCTGTGGTGGGTATCTCTGCAATGTTTTGCCTCTCCGCTGTGGTGAATCTGCTGTGCTCAGGCTGGTGGTTTCTCCGCAGCGATTTGCTGTGTCATTTCCACCATCGTGATTTGGAGGACGGTCGGAGACGTCATTCCGTACGGCGGTGTCTCTGGATTGGTTACGTCCGCCGCGGGGTCGGGTGTATTTATGCGGCGGTGCATGTTCTTCCGTGGCATACGGAAATTTGACAGTGCTTCCCAATGGCGGACGGACTAGCCGCGGCTGGCAGACTGTAAAAGGCATTTTCCGCATACTCCATGCCGGCGGTCGTCCTTCCATCCGTCATCGTAATCGACCCCTTGAAGAGGAGCTGTGCTTTGTGATTTGCCCCTCCGAAGCCTGCCTGTCTCCAATGGCGTAAGAAGACCTGGGAAGTCAGGGATACAAAAGTTCTCCAGCACCCACCCTTCCAGCTGCTGCAGTGTGGGTCTCTGCGCTATGCCTACGTGAAGCTGCCCCCCTATGAAATCTGTCTCAGTGTGCTCATCGGCACACAGCTGGGGCGTGACATCATGAGGCCTGCTCTGCCTCAAACGTGATCTGCCCCATGATCGAGTCCCTCGCGCTCTGTGTGTGCGGATTAACGCACCGCTGAGGAACTTTGTAGCGCCTGCTTTGCCCCTGAGCGCTGTGTGTGCATTGACTCCACCGCCGCCCCTCGAGCTGTGTTGTGTGCCCGAGGCCGGGGTTGCGGTTCTGAGAAGGAGCCCTGAAAACACCCAGCCAGTATTCACCACCACCGGCCCGGGATTGTCATTTCCAAGCCGCACTCGGATTGGTCCCAGCAATGAGGATTTCCCCCAGCAACGCGGAGGTTCGTCAGGCCGAGTTACGTTGCATCTGGAGAGGCGCGAGGCATCCCCTAGCAACCGGGTTCCCTCTCGCTCATCATCGAGGAAAGGAGCTGCCTGAACCTGAGGCCGAAGCGCGTCCCATCGGCAAAAGCAGCTTCACCAGAGATCAGCGCGGACCGCAGAGCCCCCTTCACATCCTAAGGTAACCGGTAACCGGAGTTTGCACAGGGGGAGATTATGAGATCACACACGCTACCGGCCGGCCTGCCTTCTCTTTACAGGTCGCCCTGTTGCTACTTCGGTGTCAGTGGTGTAACGAAACTTGAGGGGGCCCCCCCTCCAAAGTACCTGGAGGGGGCCCCCTCTGACCACACAGGAGCTTGGGGAGCCCTGCATCGTGGGGCTGCGGGGGGTCTTTGTTACACCACTGAAAAGAGATTCATATTCAAGACTTCTGAACTTTAGCCCAATAGCTAACATCTGGTTGGCAGCCCTCGCAGTTGCTCATTGTCGCCCTCTCTATTTCTTGGGTTACCGTAGGCACCTCTCCTGCCATGCCCCTTTGTAGTGCTGCTTCTTGCCTACTTTGGTGGGTCTTACAAGTGTGTTTGCAGCAGTGCGCCGGGTAATTCAGTCAGATTCCTGGCACGCCCCCGGGTCACTGTTGTACCAGTCACTGCTGAAACCAGTACAGCTTGTTTCATAAGGAATCTATTACTTGTTATATTCCCAGTATTATCTGTACAGCACATGCCCTCAGTCCTACAGCCAGTCAGCTTTCCTCCCCTTGTAACACCAAGACAGTGGATGATGTCTCTTGAAACAGAGCTGTGCAAAGGAGGTGGGCTCCAGTTTGCCATTGCTCTTCTGCTCCCATTCCCTGGTTCTCTAAAGACAGAGGGATTCTTTCTCACCTAATTTCTGAGCCTGTTGCCACTTTCCATCCTGTGCATTAGTGCAGAGATTGAGGGTTGGCATGGGCTTTCAGTGGATTCATGATCCGAAACCTGACAGCAATTCATGTTAGAATTATTCCCATCACCTTGGTGGTTGTTGCTGCTGACTCCGTAAATGCAGCGGCTACGCCCAGTTGTGGGTACCACGCTCAATTGTCATAGGAACCAAGCTATACCTCACTGATGAGACCTAAGTACGTTCTGCTGACCCTATCTCTAGTTACACATTAGTTGCCCCAACTAATCCATTGTAGTGTAATAAGAAGGTGTTTTACAGTTGTGATATATGGGAAAATGCTACTTTGGGTAATTCTGTGACTGGATGCGACTTCAGCATCCATTTAATCACAAAAGTCACATCTGCCGAAGCACAAGGAAATGGACGTCTGTGTGTGTTGGGGCTATTGTGGACTCTTTGCCCACAACGCAATAGATCCTAGATCTTCTTCATTGAGGAAAGGTCATCAAAAGGTTCTTGACTTAGGACAGTGCAACCTATAGTGCACCAGCCTAACTCACATCCTACATTTTTTCCTGACAAGACAGTTTCCGACCCTCAACGCCTGCTAGAAAGAGAAAGAAAAAAGAGGTTTGGTTTGTAAAGGGAAAGTGCTGCGAGAGCATTAAACTTAACTAAGGCTTCTCAAAGAGATTCTAAGCACCATGTAAGTGGATCCATCAGACTCTTTACTGCATACTTTGTTCTGTAAAATCGAAGTGCTGGTTCAAGATTCCCTTAGGCCTAGCCTTAAATCCCTTGACTTAAACAAAGGCGCTCTATCACTAAAAAGGTAGCGAGATATCTGACGATGAGTCAGGGCAGATGGTGGTATGGAGGGAGGGTCAGGAAAAGGCTGTTGGTCAGTGATATTCTACTGAGCCAGAAGTCACCAGCGGGCACAGGATGCAAACAATAGCAGTCAATGAGAGAGAGAAGACCCCACTTGTTCCAGGGAACAGGGTACTAAAGACAAATAAAGCCAGAAAGGAAATCCCTGGAAGCCTCAATGTATCCTTCTTCACACCATTCTTTCATCAGTCTATCATATAGCTTTGGGTTAAAATATATAATGGCCAACTAAAATGTAACGTGTACAATATTGTTTTATTAAAAAAGAAGATTTTGATTTTGTTTTTTGTAACAGTTTAAAATTTCATAAATGTTCCTGAAAGCATATACATCAACAGTACATTATATGACGTAGTACATAGCATAAATAAAATTTGACCATAAAAGTCCCATCACAGGACACATACGGGACAAGACATTTTCAAAGAAATAAAAACATAACATAATAATCACAATTAATCATAGTTACCCCTTTAACAAAAAGCAATTCTAAAGCTCTTATTTGATCTATTCTGAGATCCAAAAGCCTTTTATCTTTAGTGTGGAGTCTACAGTACCAGACTTTCTGTATATCTGTGGTCTCTTAATAATAATCCACCCCTATCCAAATTGTCGGACTGGGTTGGCTTATCACAGTGACTCAAGGGCACTTTGCTTCTGGATATAGAGGTTCTTGTCAACCTACCATTGGGGCCACCCCTTATGTTGTTGTTTTGGGTAACATTTCTGCATTATCGGATGACTGCAGTGAAAATTTTGAGCACTTCAAGAACAAAGTGACTTAGTGGATGGGGAGGCATGTGGTTGATGGCACAACATTTTCCCTGTGTATCAATATGGTAAGAAGGGTCAGTTGGATCAGGAAGGATAAGAAATGTTTCAAAGGTAATTGTGTTATTATGAATTTTAACATGGTTGGGGTGGCAGGTCATTTGCTGGCTCAGCTTCTTAAATTTGGCCCTGCCTCTTCTATACTGGCGCTGCCTTTAGAGTTTTTGTATAGGCCACAAATGGTACGGTCCAATATTAGGGAACACGCCCGTCTTTTGAATATGCAGGACAGTCAGGTTCCTGATAGTTTTGCAGTTACGGCCTCCAACAGATTTGAGCCCCTGAACTCCTTGGAGATTTGTGATTGACTTGATGAGGATTTTACCAGAGGTTTATTAGATCATGATGAAGGACCTGTTTTTGTTGCTTCTGCTCCCAGGGCAGCTTCAGTTTTTAGACTCATAGGGGCCCATTAGGATGTCTGGCGGATCGCCACCGCCATGCGGGCGGTGGCGAACTGCCAGACATCCTTGCCCGCCCACCACCCATTTCCCCCACCATATTACTATGGCGGGTGGGACCGCAGCGGACGGAAACACCGTCCGCGGCTTTTTCCGCCCCGGTCGTCTTGCGACCGGGCGGAAAAGGTTTAATATGGTGGCGGTGTCTATCAGACACCGCCATCCATATTAGTATGGGCTTTGTGAGATGCCTTTCCGTGGCGGTAATGCTGCCACGGAAAGGCAGGCGGTCTTTACTTTGGGGGCCCCCAGCGGGCCCCCAAGGTGAAGGCGAGGTGGGGGGTGCACATGGGGGGTATCTGTGATACCCCCCTGCATTTGCATACACAATGAGGCAGGCACCACGCGGTGCCTGCCACTTTGTGTATGCAAATGCATTACATGCATTTTTAGCATTGTGGTGGGCGGTGCTGAGAGCACCGCCTGCCACAATGTTTAAAATGCAGGATGCGCCTGTGGCGGGCGCATCCTAATACCCCCCTTGGGACCCCCGCCCTTATGGCTGGCGGTCCTGTAATCCGATAGGATGGCGGGCGGACTAAGTCCGCCCGTCATCCTAATGACCCCCATAGTTTGGAATGTGGCTGTGGTTGTCTATTAAAGTTAAAGATGAGACATGGACTAGTCATGTTAAAGGTTTTCATTTAAGTTGTCAGCAAGAAATTTGGAACACTTCCAATTATTTTTTTAAGATGGTTACCAGTCGTTTTTTGTACCTGATATTACCTATAACTTTGGTTGTGCTAAGTGCGGGGTGTGGTCTTGGCGATATTAACTTCTATTATGTCGAAATGTAAGTTCACAATGGTAACTGTCTCTCCCAATCTTCAAGCCTTAATGATTACTTTCCCAAATCACCTTACGTTTTCTTGTTGAATTTTTACAATGCTAATCCTTCACTGCTCAATATGAAAAATGTATACTTTTTGAGATCTTACTTAGAAGGGATTGATGAAAATCCTGCCTCCCACATTAGTGTGTTACTGTCGAGAGAGTACAATATTCATTTGTTCCCAAGACTTCAGGCATGTTCTAGATCTTCCTCCCATTGTATAATGAATTCGGTCCTGCACATGGAGTACACCAGACCGGGACATTTTTCAAACACTTTTCCAAGTGAATTCAATCTTGTCTTTTTCCTTGACAAATTTGCTTCTTCTTCTACTTTCTCCTCTATTCTTTTCAGCTTTACTGGTCAAGCGTGGTTCTTTGTAATTGGTTTTATTTTCGTAGCTGCTTCTCCTAGAGATCATCTTGAGAATATCACAATCCCTTTGAGCAGTTCCAGTGACCACAACCCAAAATGTTTTTCCTTGTGTCCATATGAGAATCAAATCTTAAAGATTGGCTATCTGAACAAAAATATGGTCCCTTCTGACCAAGGAAGAAGATAAGGATGATCACAGATAGTCTGAAAATCATAATAAGAAGTTATTTTCTGGTAGTGCCACAGACTTCACAATTTGTTTAAATAGATATTCATCACACATCGAGCTTGTTAGAGCGTTTAATAACATTGCTTGCAAAGTCAGTGATCTTTTGTCCATTCAATCTCAACAGAAATCGAGCACACCACACCGGACTGTCCCATTGGCCATAGGAATTTAAAGTTGCCCTGAAGACCAAACCTAGGGACAAGACTCTGAATATGCCTGCCAGAATAGCTATAAGACTTCAGTTAAAACAAGGAAAAACGTCTTAAAGGAGTCTTGGGGGTCACCTTTTCCAATTATGTTGTTTGAAGAATAGGTCTGCATTTTGGAAGATCGTTAATTCCCTCCTCTTTGCTCCTAATGATAATGGCTTCCTCTGTAACCACATCACATCAGAGAGGTGGGTGTTGCATTGTTTGTGGGATGTACAGCAGTCAGGCTACAGACTTAACCCCAGACAAGGTGTGGCATGTTTATGAGGTTTCCACCAAATGTTTTACTCTCAACAAAGTCAAGGAGGGAAGTTTGAGACTTGCTAGAAGTAAGGCACTGGTCCTGATAGGATCTCGTTGAGCTCTATATTAAAGAACTGGAGCTATGGGCCCACCTGCTCAGCAGGTCTTGAATGCCACTATTAAAGGAGGTCATCTATATTCATGGCCCACTTCAATTATTGTTCCGTTGTTTAGGAAGGGAGACAAAGCCAACCTCCAATGTTACAGTCCCAAATCTCACATTGATTTGGTCATGAATATGATTGGGCTTGTAACACTTGATCGACTGTTAGTGTGAACTGGCGACAATCACATTTTATACAATTTGCAATATGGTTTTAGGTCTGGGAGTTCAACAAATGCCTGAACCTATATTTAATTGTTACCACCTATACAGTGGCCAGGTGGGGTTCGATTCATATGGCTTGTATGGACCTTACCTAGGCGTTTGAGCAATGCAATCACTCAAAACTGTGGAGAGTTCTCTCTACAATAGGGGTGGACCTAAACAGTGTGCCTTTTTTTGAGGAGCCTTCATACCAACTCTTCTGCCACAGTGCATTATGTTAGCGGCTATTCATTATAAATAGAGGGGTTTGCCAAGGATGTATCCTTGATCTATTTTTATATATAGTGTTCTAGAGAACACGTTTTTAGCATCAGAAGCAGATTGCTCCCTCGTAGGGAAAAGACCCATATCAGCTCCTCTCTACGCAGATTAAGATGTCCTCTAACTCAACCCACCATGGGCCTTCAAACTGTCCTCGACTTGTTTGTGTCTTAAACCAGGCTTCTCCAACAATGAGCTCATAAGCTACTGGTAGCTCTCCAGCTACTTAGAGTAGCTCTCCTACTTACTACATTTGAAACATTTGTTTGGTTGAAATATTATATGTATGCCAAAATTATAAAGCATGTATTCAAGACGGAAATGTTTTTTATTTTCAGAACTCATAAACTAATGCTTGGAGAACAATTGCTGAATTTACACAATATACACTTAAAGCTGATATTTGAATGATAAATCATGCGCATTGGAGAGACCTATTACTAATAATATTATTTTGGTGCCAAGACATTTTACTGCTGGCTGGCCTCTAATGTATTCTTGTGGGTATTACACCATTGTGAATCCAAAATATTGTGACAGATTTATCAAGAACCAAAATACTGAGAAGGTAAAGATATATGGGTAATCATAAGTTTACTCTGCTTAACACCAAGGGGCCCATTAGGATGGCGGGCGGATCGTCCCCGCCAGGCTGGCGGTAGCCACCGCCGGCCTGGCGGGGGCGATCCGCCCACCATCCTTGCTGCAATGACTCCCCACCATATTCAGATGGCTGGGGTTCCGCGGCGGATGGATAGACCGTACGCCGCTTTTCTGCCCCGGTCGCCTTGCGACGGGGGTGGAAATGGTTTTAAATGGTGGCGGTGTCTATCATACACCACCAGCCATATTAGTATGGGCATTTGTCAATGCCTTATTGCCGCCACCGAAAGGCATGCGGAGACTCCCTGCGGGGGCCCGTTCCGGCCCCCAGGGACTCCGGAGTGGGTGGGGGTGCACATGGGGGGTACCTTTGGTACCCCCAGCATTTCAAAGAACAACGTGGCAGGCACCCCGCGGTGCCTGTCACGTTGTGCTTTGAAATGCACAACATGTATCTTTACCATTGCGGCGGGTGGTGCTTTCAGCACCGCCCACCGCAATGGTAAAGATACAGGATGCACCCCCCACTGTGGCGGGCGCATCCTAATCCCATGCACTGGACCCCCGCCCTTATGGCAGGTGGTCCCTAGTACCGTGAGGATGGCGGACGGGCAAGTCCGCCCGCCATCCTAATGGGGGTCCAAGTGTATATATTTTAACATATATTTTAACAATATATGTATTGTCAAGGTACATATGTGGAGTTAGGAATAGTAAATTAATATTTACCTAAATGCACCCACCTTCTCGATATTTCGGTTCTCAGTATGTTTTCCAAAATATTTTGGCCCTATAATTGTATAGTCTTTGATATTTTGATTTTCAGCCAATCATGTTTGCACAATTAAAACACTAATAATATTTGTGGCTCAGGGTGATTTTCATTAACCTAAGTAGCTCTTATTACAGAAAAGGTAGGAGATCCCGAGGTAATGTATACATTCTTCTGACCAATGTTTGTTAGGCTAAGTTATAACACCAACCTACCCATGTATGCTGTTTCTCCAATGTGTGTTAGATTTTAGTTAGAAAAGTAAATCTGACCACCTCCCATCGTATGCATTTTCCACAAGGATTGGTAAACTGACATTAGAGTAGTAAATCTGACCTCCTCCTCATGTAGTAACTTTCCACAATGTTTGTTAAAATTAAGTTAGAAAAGTTAATATTACACCCCTCCAACGTATGTTAGATTGTAGTTAGAAGAGTAAATCTGACCACCTCCCAACATATGCACTTCCCACAATGATTGGTAAACTGCTTTAGAATAGTAAATCTATTAGGAACTTTCCACAATGTTTGTTAAAATTAAGTTACATATTCTGCAATGTTTGTTAGAATGGGGTTAGAATATTAAATCTGTTCCTAGCAATCATTCAAATAAAAAAATAATGAATATTAATACAAATAATATTGGGCCTGATGGCTGGTTGACGAAAGTAACATACCATTACGTTTCCAATCACAGGAATATATAGTAATAGTTAGTATAGTAGATTTACAAATGGAGGCTGAGACCTTTCTCACCGCACCTATCACTAATGTAGTGTCAACAAGTGGTGCTCTGATCTGGAGGGCCAGTCTCCTAATCCCCTATATGAGGATATAAATCACCTAGTTACTCTACTCAGGTTGACCTTTTGTCATATGTTGTCCATCGAATGTGCCAAACTTTTATGCCTCTTCATAGAGACTTCTTTCCAATATTATCACCCCCTTACTTAGGGGCTCATTATGACTTAAGTCCGTCCGCGACCATCGAGGAGGAGGGAACCTCCGGATGGCCTGCGGAGTTCCCTCCTGTCCAATTAGGATGTAACCACCACCCTGGCGGTCACATCCTCTATTTTTAACATTGCGGCTGGTGCGGCTTCAAGCTGCACCCGCCGCAATGTTAAAAATGCGCACATTGCATTTGTATGCAGAAAGCGGCAGGCACTGCGGTGCCTGCCGATTACTGCATACAAATGCAGGGGGGTACCATAGGTACCCCCCATGTGCACCCCCGACCCCCCCTTCACCCAGGGGGCCCGCAACGGTGCAATGGGCAATGGGCATCCTAATATGGCTGGCGGTGTCTGAGAGACACCGCCACCATTATAGCGCTTTTCCGCCGCGGTTGTAAGCCAAAAGCTGCGGACGGAAACCAGGACCCACCAGCCATCCTAATGTGGCGGGGGGTCTTTGGTGGGTCCGCTGCGGTTTTTCAGTATCCTCCGGGCCGGCGGTGGCTTCTGCCGGACCGGAGGATGCGGAAGAAACGCTATCCTAATCTGCCCCTAAGTGTTTATAGATCCATTTTTATCGTACCGGGGATGTACTTGTTTAGTACAGTTGTGATCTTAGTATGTATACTTGGTGTTCCAATTATTTGTGCAATAACATCTATCCTCCATATGCCCATTTCGTGCCCATGTTGGCAATGGAATCTCAGTCACTGTTCTTTGTCTTTTGAGCGGTATGTCCGGGATCAGTTTTAAAGCTTTGAATAATTGGCTACATTCGATGGATAACATATGACAAAAGAACAATATGAATAAAGGACTAAGAAGAAAGATGTATTTTTTTCTAAACAAATTTGAATGGATTGCAATATTTGATTTATGTTCCTTGGATTGTACAATCATTTTTTGTAATCGAACAGGTACTGGGTACTGATCATTTTGTTAAAAATAGGTATAGAGCTTGTTGGTTGTTAAAAAACATGCAGTGCCCATACCCAGCAACTGAACTGCAACTTATAATGATTATTCATTGTGTACCGACCATACAACAATTAATATAGTAAAAACTAACAAATGAAACAAGGAGTCTGAAGGAACTCTATGCGTTTTTTAAATGAGGCCAATATATGGAGTTTAGGAATAGTAATAATTTATACAGCTCTGAATTTGCAGCTGCCAATACTAATATGTAATTCCGAGGGTGTGTTGCAAAGTGTTTTCTTCTTACACGCTGGTTTATATTTGGAAGCCAAAAATTAATAGAGATATCCAACAGATAGAAGCAAATGTTCTACTATCCTCTATTCTCAACAGGCGCAGCCTGTCCTTAAGAGAGGATGGGTTCTGTGCACCCACCTTTATGAAAACATGAAGAATCTCTGTCAGGCTGAGCAAAGGTCAGCTTGAAAGACACTCTTCATGTTCGGGTCAGACAGTCAGACGCTATAATTGCGCTAAATGCACAGGTGCCTGGCTGTCTGAGCTAAACTTTGCTGTGCTGAGGGGTTTACAACCCTGTGGGCATGACCTCTTCAGCCTGTAAAAATGATTCGATGTCCTTCCCCTCATGATTGGAAGGTGCGTCACTGATAGTCTTCGAGCTGGGTGCTTCAGTTTTAAATCCTGAAGTGTCCAGGGCAGAGTGTCCATCAGTCATCACAGAGAGGGGAAGTGCAAAAGTCTCACTGACCCCATTCCACTCTGTGACGAGTTAGCGACAGCTGCCTCATCTCATTGGATGATCAAGGGTCAGCCAATGAGACAAGGCAGGTCCCAATCCTCTAGGAACCTTGGAAGCTTCCTGCCACCAAAGATCACAGCTATGACCTTGTAATGTTTTCTTTTTTTGCAGCTTGGTGCCTGTCTGTGTGTGTGTGTGTGCATGTATGAATGTATGTGTATTAGTGCGTGTGTGCTGTGAATGGGTTTGTGCATGTGTTTGTCCTTGTGAATGGTGGGTTATGTGTGCGTACCTGTGAATTTATAGGTGTGAGAGAGTGTGTATGCAGATGAGTGAGTGTGAGTATGTATGTGTGTGCGTGTATTGCCCACCTGCGCCCCAGCCTGCCCAAATTACCAGCTCCCACTTGTTTCCAGTCTAGCAATGTTGGAGCTGCAGAATTTTGGTCCGGGCAACCTCCCAAACCTGACAAAACTAGAATCTCAGGGAAATTGAGGGTGGTTTGACTTGTGTAGACCCCACTACTTTTTCATACCAAGAATGCTGTGCTAACATACAAATTTGGCTAAAATCATTATACATGGGGAGGATGATCTAGAACATGCCTGTAGTCTTGGGCATAAATAAATATTGAAGTCTCCAGACAGTTCCACACTAATTGGGGAAGGCAGGATTTGCCTCGATCCCTTCTAAGTAAGGTATCAAAAAATATCAATGTTTCATATTGCACAACAAAGGATTAGCTATGTAAAAATGCTACGGGAAATTAGGTCATGAAGGACATTGCAGCATTGTAGCTACTAAAGGAGCCCTAAGAGACTGAATGTCGTTCCTGCGCCTAGATGGACGAGTGGAGAGGGAACTAAAGGAATGTCATCTTCGCAACAGTATGTCTCCCAAAGTGATGCAGCAACCTTTAACAATGTCTGACCTTCCTTCACATGTGTGGGAAAGAATTGCAGTTGATTTATTTGGACCTTTGGACAACGGACATCATTTCATGATAGTCATTGATGAGTATTCACGTTTTCCTTTGGTAGAGGAGCTATTGTCAACTACTTATGAAAAGGTCATTGAGCTGCTGGATAACATCTTTGCAGAGTGGGGTATCCCTCCATTCTCAAATCTGACAATGGTCTGCCATTCACTAGCAAAGAATTCAAGGAGTGTCTAGTCAGACTTAATGTTGAGCTTCAAAAGAGCAGACCTCTGCAGCCCCAAGCTAATGGTGTTGTGGAACGATTCATGATTAACCTCAAACAAGACATTCAATGAGCATCGATGAAGGGAATCAAGTTAAACCAGTGTCAAGCCCTCCATGCCTATCATTCAACTCCCCACTCAACAACAGGTGAGAGTCCTGCCACCTTGCAATTGGGGACAGTGGACAGTGGGCTGATCCTTGAATAATGATAAGGTTTGTGTCACAGACACTTCTCAGAAGTGCCAGAGGAAAGTCTATGCTGAACAACTTCGATAAGCTCAGGAAACAGCCTTCGATGAAGGTGACTGTGTCCTGGTCAATCAGAAATGAAAGCGGAAAACACACACTCAATTTGATATTGATCCTTTGAGGGTTTGAAGTGCAAATGACATATGGCAATGGCGCATCATTTCAGAAAGTCCATCATACGGGACTAATTGCCCTTTAGCAGCTACCTCAAAGGTCGTCATCTCCTGCAGTCATGAAAGAGGTGACTGAACCTGACAGTCCAGGTCAAGCACCAGAATCTGTTCCATCAGTGCAAAATCAGAGTACATTTTAACCATGCAAAAAACAACTAAAGAGTGACTTGTCGGTGCTGTGGTCAGGGAAATAAAGCAAAAAACACCAAGAAAACAACCTCACACCAATAGTGACAAGAGAAAAGAGTGAAACACATACAAAAGGGCAAAAACAACAACTCATATTTTGTTAAGAAGAACCCTCACTCACCCTAGTGGTGACATGCTTCATCATGGGGTTCTCACTGGAGGAACCGGATGTCCCTCCAGTGTGCTTCAACGCCTGATTTGCAGCGGAGCAGGTTATTGTGAAAAAAGTTTTTTGTGTTTGTAGGTATGTGTTATGTGCAAGTGATAGTGAGGTTTAAAAAGTATCAGTTGTACCAAAAACGACTTTATTTAGTGGTCTGCTAATATTGTTAAAAACAGTGTGTTGGGTATTAGTAGTGGTAATATTCTTGACCACTTATATCCTTTAAGAGTTAGGTCGACATGTTTCAGCTATCTGGGATTATTAATGCAGCTTTCTTCAGGACCAAAAAAGTGAATATCCCTGGTGGTCCTCGCTCGCTAAATCGTGTCCAAACCGGTGGATATATAGTAGTATGTGAAAAAATATTTTATTAAAAGATACCGTAATTTTTCAGTTTCTGCAACCCTAGCATTTCTAGGGGCCGAAAATCTGTAATTATAAAGCACAACATTAATTAGACACGTTCGTGCGTTTCAAAGTCTTTCTGTCAATCATGTAGAATATGTCTTCTCATGCATATATCCCACTCAGTTCCAGCATTTATAGTCACTCCTTAGTGAACTGATACTTGAGAACCCAAATTTGGGGTAAGTAAAAGGAAGAACTCAAGATTATTACTTCCCAATTTTCAAATATGCTGTTTTTTTGTTTCAAAAAAACGCATTCGCAATATTTTTTATAATGGATTAGGTCTCATCTAAATAAATAGCCATAAGTGATGTATTCTCAATACACCTGGCTAAGATGAGTTTCCAAAGACAGTCTGTTGAAAATACCTTAGTGCAAAAGTGACCCGACTCACTAGAAAACATTGAAAATGAGTCCTTGTACTCCTCACGCTAGAAACGTGTGCAAAGAATAAAAACGGGACTCAATAAGATATATATAGAAAAATCCTGGTTTGTTTTACTGACAGCACGATCCTATGGTGCTGTCGTCATAGGCTTAGCTGGGGAGGCTTTCTTCACGCTACGGCCACTGTGTAAAATAATTAATTAATAGCGTCAAGCTGAGTTTGAAGATAGAAATCCCCAAATTTCCGTGACTCTAGGTCTTGAAAGGCTACTAATTAGTCGCGCAGCACTTACTTCGCTCGTAACGGCTTGCCGCCATGAACCTACTCGATCCACTGCTGCTGCCCGAAAAGTGAAACTCCCAGCGCGGCGCGTCAGTAAAAAGAGAAGTCAGGGGTGGGTCACGTGCTCAACGTGAGCTATGCGCGTCCTAAACCTTAAAGGTGCACAATCAGGAGATTGTAGTTTGGTAAACGCTAAAAGTCTTAACGTTAAGAAAAAACAATGACGAATTACAAAACCCTGACATTGTCATTCACACGATTCATTGAGGCCCTGAAGAAACCTACTTAAAGCACTTAAGGGCATATCATGGTAATTCTCAAATCCCTGTACAAGCTTTATTTCTTACAAGAGAAAAAACTTTATTGACAAAACCACTCTATCATGCTATGAGCCCGTTTTTCTTAAAAATTATTTATACGGGTAATTCATTGCAAAGCATACTGTTAGGTTCGGATTAATCAAATCATAGTGTCTAAACCCTTGATTGTGCCATGTTCGCAGTTTTGTGATTGGCAATTTAAACTAGTGTCCTTAAATTAAAGCTGATATCCTTGGATTACCCGTGGTGTGACACGAAAGTAATTTTATTATAATAACTCATAGGAAAAGGCATAGATGCCTATTTTGTTTATTCTTAAGGAAACACTGATGGTTGATATCTATATCACATAAAGCCACAGGGGACAAGGTTTTTGCCGTTATCATGTATTCGGTGTCATAGGTCTTTGCTAGGTCATTGCTAACAATAAGAAGCCTCCTTAGTTTTTATGAACCCTAAGTAGAGTCCAAAGAAGTCGCTAAAAAAAGGGGCTGTAACAAGATCTAGAAGGACCTGAACTGGGGAATTCGGCAGGGGATAATGTTACAGATTTATGGAAATACTTTCATCTCTTCATTACTGTCCCCCAGGGAATGTCATCGTTAAGGCCCGTTTGGTGGCACGAAAGGCGATATTTCCACCTCTGCTCTTTTTCAAACAAACTGGCCTCAGAGCCCTGGGCCAGTTGTTCGATAACAGTCCATCTAAGTTCATCCGGTGTATGATTCTGCTGTAAATAATGAGATGTTAATTTCGTGTTGCTTTTATGACACCGGATATTACTCCGGTGTTCACCGATCCGTAATTTCACTTGTCTTGTTGTCATTCCGATGTATTTTAACCCGCAGGGGCAGGTGATTAGATAAATGACGTGGCACAAGTTACAATTAGTGTGATTTCTTTGTTGCCACATCTTTCCCTCTTCCAGATTCAGAATCTTTGTGGCACTTGTCAGAGGGCACACAGTACATCCTCCACACTGGTAATGTCCAGTTATCGGAGGCAAACCCCATGCATTTAAAACCCCATCAGTGTTGGTGATGTCTTGCTTTCTGGGGCGGGTGTGGACAAGAGCATCCTTCAGGCTTCTTGCTCGTTTGAACGAAAAAAGTGGCTTCTCCCAGTCATGATTAGTTCTAGTGAGTACTCGCCAATGTTTGTTTATGCACCGAGTGACTGCATTGGATAATGGGTTGAATGTAGTGACGCATGTGAGAGGGACTTCAGAAGGAGCTTCTTTAGGATGGTTCTCCAATAGGGCATCCCTATGTTGGTTACGGGCCCGTTTACAACTTTTCTCCAAGAGACGATTCGGATAACCCCGGCGTTGTAATATGCCTGTCGGGTCCTGGGCTTGCTGTTTGAAATCGCTCAAGTCACTACAATTGCGTCGTATTTGCAAATACTGCCCGAAAGGAAGGTTTTCCCTCAGTGTTTGTGGATGGAAACTAGAATAGTGCAGTAGGTTATTCTTTGACGTTGGTTTGTAGTAAGTTGTAGTTCGTAATTCATTGCCTGTCCGAAAGATTGTCACATCTAGGAACACAATCTTATCCTCAGCATAGTCGTTTGTGAACTTAAGATGATGATTCAGACCGTTTAACCAATCAGAAAACGACCTAAGGAGGTACTATCACCTCTCCAGATCAACAGAACGTCATCTATGTACCGTTGCCATAGTAACATATTTGACGAAAAAGGGTTTGATTGGTCCAGTATGTGCTCACACTTAAAATGGTACACATATAACCCTGCCATGCTGGGCGCAAACGTGCTTCCCATTGAAGTCCCCGTTGCTTGTAAAAACAACTTCCTATTGTATTCAAAGAAGTTACGTTTTAGGGCCAAAGTCGCACATTCCACGACAAACGATCTTGTGGTGTTATATTCCCAAGTTGTCTGTTGTAGCATCTCTGCCAATACCTCAATTGTCGCATCCTGCATTTTAACCATCTCATATCACTCGATCTGGCTGTCTAGTATGAGCGTCTCGATGACTTATTGAAGAAATATGATATGACTATTGTTTATACTTTTTATTAAACAATGGGGGATATGTAGTGTCGTGAGACTATGTGCGCTAGGACCCTTGTGGATCTGGACAGACTCAACACGGAACGATGTAATTTGCAGGGAGATGTTAAAGTGTGGTTATTAACGGTTATGATGTAATGAGATGGCAGTGTGTGATTGTATGTTAATGAATAAAGACATACAATCCAGAGCTCCGTGTGTAGCATGTTCTTTTGCATGGTCACAGGAGTCAGGAGGACGCTACACTAAGCATGGGCGGAAAATCCGTTTCGCTCGCGGATTTAGCAGATTTTCGGTAAATTCGCAATCCGCAAGATTCGCGAATCTCCCGCAAAATCCGCAAATCCGCGAGCAGCGGATTTTGCTCGCACTGCTCGCACTGTTCGCGTGAGTTCGCGGCTTCCCAGTACAAATTCGCGCCCCGCGAATAAGTGCAAAATTGCAGAAATACGATCTTAGCAAAACTGAAACTACTTACCAGGTTCAAAAGTTCAGGCTCATTATGTGACCCTGCTCTGAACCTCGGAATAGTTACACATATGCCACAAAGGTCCTGAATTACAGCTAAGGGAGACAAGCAGGAGCCAGGCTGGAAGTTCAAATCCATTAATCAGCCCCTAATTCATTATTGTCAGTTGGGGCAGGGCAGGTGTTGTAACTAATTTTGCAACAATGAAAGCACTTAGCAAGTGCAAAAGATCACTAATCAGGAAGCACTAAGGAAGCAGGTGCCAGCTAAAAAAATATTCTGTGACACATTAATCAGCCCCAAATTAATTCAGGTCACTTGAGGCAGGGAAGGTGTGCTTGCGTTGCCACAATAATGTACACTGCCTGGACAACCAGAGGGTGCTGTGATGAAACAGAGGGTGGCATGGGTGGGCCAGAGAGTGGCATGAGTAGTCAGAGAGTGGCAGTGGTGACAGAGAGTGGCAGTGATGAAGAAGAGTGTCCCAAACAGGCTGGACACGTAGAAACAACAAGTTCGCGAAACTTGCGACCCGACAGGTAAGTTCGCAATTTGCGAAATTGTACAAAACCCTCGCGAACTGGCAGAAACCCGCGCAAACACAAAAAAAAATCCGCAAATTCGCGAGAATTCGCGGATTTTGCGGATTGCGAGTTCGCAAATCCGCAAAATTCGCGAACGCGAGATTCGCAAAATTCGCCCATGCTTACGCTACACCAACCCCATTGCTTCCTGAGAAATGTGATTTCAAAAAAGGGGTGGTGATGAACAGAGTGTCTGAGTTAAACAGACCACTCTTACCCAGTCCAAAGATCAGGGCTTGATCCATCACCGTTATTTATCTCACTGCCCCATCCCAGCTCAGAACCTGGCTATATGCAAATCAGTCTGTCCCTGGCCCAGTGCATCATGGGAACAGGGTAGACTAAACTACCAAGCCAATTCTTCACCAGAAAGGAGACAAGCTACCGGGGACCGGTTTCTGGCATTTCAGCCTTCTTCGGCCCGGCTTGCTTGAATCCTGATGGAGCAGTGAGAAAGGGACTCATGTCTGAGTATACCCTGCCACACCTATAGTGGCCAAAAACGATTTCAAAAAAGGGGTGGTGATGAACAGAGTGTCTGAGTTAAACAGACCACTCTTACCCAGTCCAAAGATCAGGGCTTGATCCATCACCGTTATTTATCTCACTGCCCCATCCCAGCTCAGAACCTGGCTATATGCAAATCAGTCTGTCCCTGGCCCAGTGCATCATGGGAACAGGGCAGACTAAACTACCAAGCCAATTCTTCACCAGAAAGGAGACAAGCTACCGGGGACCGGTTTCTGGCATTTCAGCCTTCTTCGGCCCGGCTTGCTTGAATCCTGATGGAGCAGTGAGAAAGGGACTCATGTCTGAGTATACCCTGCCACACCTATAGTGGCCAAAAACGATTTCAAAAAAGGGGTGGTGATGAACAGAGTGTCTGAGTTAAACAGACCACTCTTACCCAGTCCAAAGATCAGGGCTTGATCCATCACCGTTATTTATCTCACTGCCCCATCCCAGCTCAGAACCTGGCTATATGCAAATCAGTCTGTCCCTGGCCCAGTGCATCATGGGAACAGGGCAGACTAAACTACCAAGCCAATTCTTCACCAGAAAGGAGACAAGCTACCGGGGACCGGTTTCTGGCATTTCAGCCTTCTTCGGCCCGGCTTGCTTGAATCCTGATGGAGCAGTGAGAAAGGGACTCATGTCTGAGTATACCCTGCCACACCTATAGTGGCCAAAAACGATTTCAAAAAAGGGGTGGTGATGAACAGAGTGTCTGAGTTAAACAGACCACTCTTACCCAGTCCAAAGATCAGGGCTTGATCCATCACCGTTATTTATCTCACTGCCCCATCCCAGCTCAGAACCTGGCTATATGCAAATCAGTCTGTCCCTGGCCCAGTGCATCATGGGAACAGGGCAGACTAAACTACCAAGCCAATTCTTCACCAGAAAGGAGACAAGCTACCGGGGACCGGTTTCTGGCATTTCAGCCTTCTTCGGCCCGGCTTGCTTGAATCCTGATGGAGCAGTGAGAAAGGGACTCATGTCTGAGTATACCCTGCCACACCTATAGTGGCCAAAAACGATTTCAAAAAAGGGGTGGTGATGAACAGAGTGTCTGAGTTAAACAGACCACTCTTACCCAGTCCAAAGATCAGGGCTTGATCCATCACCGTTATTTATCTCACTGCCCCATCCCAGCTCAGAACCTGGCTATATGCAAATCAGTCTGTCCCTGGCCCAGTGCATCATGGGAACAGGGCAGACTAAACTACCAAGCCAATTCTTCACCAGAAAGGAGACAAGCTACCGGGGACCGGTTTCTGGCATTTCAGCCTTCTTCGGCCCGGCTTGCTTGAATCCTGATGGAGCAGTGAGAAAAGGACTCATGTCTGAGTATACCCTGCCACACCTATAGTGGCCAAAAACGATTTCAAAAAAGGGGTGGTGATGAACAGAGTGTCTGAGTTAAACAGACCACTCTTACCCAGTCCAAAGATCAGGGCTTGATCCATCACCGTTATTTATCTCACTGCCCCATCCCAGCTCAGAACCTGGCTATATGCAAATCAGTCTGTCCCTGGCCCAGTGCATCATGGGAACAGGGCAGACTAAACTACCAAGCCAATTCTTCACCAGAAAGGAGACAAGCTACCGGGGACCGGTTTCTGGCATTTCAGCCTTCTTCGGCCCGGCTTGCTTGAATCCTGATGGAGCAGTGAGAAAGGGACTCATGTCTGAGTATACCCTGCCACACCTATAGTGGCCAAAAACGATTTAAAAAAAGGGGTGGTGATGAACAGAGTGTCTGAGTTAAACAGACCACTCTTACCCAGTCCAAAGATCAGGGCTTGATCCATCACCGTTATTTATCTCACTGCCCCATCCCAGCTCAGAACCTGGCTATATGCAAATCAGTCTGTCCCTGGCCCAGTGCATCATGGGAACAGGGCAGACTAAACTACCAAGCCAATTCTTCACCAGAAAGGAGACAAGCTACCGGGGACCGGTTTCTGGCATTTAAGCCTTCTTCGGCCCGGCTTGCTTGAATCCTGATGGAGCAGTGAGAAAGGGACTCATGTCTGAGTATACCCTGCCACACCTATAGTGGCCAAAAACGATTTCAAAAAAGGGGTGGTGATGAACAGAGTGTCTGAGTTAAACAGACCACTCTTACCCAGTCCAAAGATCAGGGCTTGATCCATCACCGTTATTTATCTCACTGCCCCATCCCAGCTCAGAACCTGGCTATATGCAAATCAGTCTGTCCCTGGCCCAGTGCATCATGGGAACAGGGCAGACTAAACTACCAAGCCAATTCTTCACCAGAAAGGAGACAAGCTACCGGGGACCGGTTTCTGTCATTTCAGCCTTCTTCGGCCCGGCTTGCTTGAATCCTGATGGAGCAGTGAGAAAGGGACTCATGTCTGAGTATACCCTGCCACACCTATAGTGGCCAAAAACGATTTCAAAAAAGGGGTGGTGATGAACAGAGTGTCTGAGTTAAACAGACCACTCTTACCCAGTCCAAAGATCAGGGCTTGATCCATCACCGTTATTTATCTCACTGCCCCATCCCAGCTCAGAACCTGGCTATATGCAAATCAGTCTGTCCCTGGCCCAGTGCATCATGGGAACAGGGCAGACTAAACTACCAAGCCAATTCTTCACCAGAAAGGAGACAAGCTACCGGGGACCGGTTT
The DNA here is from genome assembly GCF_964263255.1 of Lissotriton vulgaris. Taxonomy (NCBI): domain Eukaryota; kingdom Metazoa; phylum Chordata; class Amphibia; order Caudata; family Salamandridae; genus Lissotriton; species Lissotriton vulgaris. The sequence continues at coordinate 1,287,301,724 of NC_141687.1, read as the reverse complement.
CTGGCATTTCAGCCTTCTTCGGCCCGGCTTGCTTGAATCCTGATGGAGCAGTGAGAAAGGGACTCATGTCTGAGTATACCCTGCCACACCTATAGTGGCCAAAAACGATTTAAAAAAAGGGGTGGTGATGAACAGAGTGTCTGAGTTAAACAGACCACTCTTACCCAGTCCAAAGATCAGGGCTTGATCCATCACCGTTATTTATCTCACTGCCCCATCCCAGCTCAGAACCTGGCTATATGCAAATCAGTCTGTCCCTGGCCCAGTGCATCATGGGAACAGGGCAGACTAAACTACCAAGCCAATTCTTCACCAGAAAGGAGACAAGCTACCGGGGACCGGTTTCTGGCATTTCAGCCTTCTTCGGCCCGGCTTGCTTGAATCCTGATGGAGCAGTGAGAAAGGGACTCATGTCTGAGTATACCCTGCCACACCTATAGTGGCCAAAAACGATTTCAAAAAAGGGGTGGTGATGAACAGAGTGTCTGAGTTAAACAGACTACTCTTACCCAGTCCAAAGATCAGGGCTTGATCCATCACCGTTATTTATCTCACTGCCCCATCCCAGCTCAGAACCTGGCTATATGCAAATCAGTCTGTCCCTGGCCCAGTGCATCATGGGAACAGGGCAGACTAAACTACCAAGCAAATTCTTCACCAGAAAGGAGACAAGCTACCGGGGACCGGTTTCTGGCATTTCAGCCTTCTTCGGCCCGGCTTGCTTGAATCCTGATGGAGCAGTGAGAAAGGGACTCATGTCTGAGTATACCCTGCCACACCTATAGTGGCCAAAAACGATTTCAAAAAAGGGGTGGTGATGAACAGAGTGTCTGAGTTAAACAGACCACTCTTACCCAGTCCAAAGATCAGGGCTTGATCCATCACCGTTATTTATCTCACTGCCCCATCCCAGCTCAGAACCTGGCTATATGCAAATCAGTCTGTCCCTGGCCCAGTGCATCATGGGAACAGGGCAGACTAAACTACCAAGCCAATTCTTCACCAGAAAGGAGACAAGCTACCGGGGACCGGTTTCTGGCATTTCAGCCTTCTTCGGCCCGGCTTGCTTGAATCCTGATGGAGCAGTGAGAAAGGGACTCATGTCTGAGTATACCCTGCCACACCTATAGTGGCCAAAAACGATTTAAAAAAAGGGGTGGTGATGAACAGAGTGTCTGAGTTAAACAGACCACTCTTACCCAGTCCAAAGATCAGGGCTTGATCCATCACCGTTATTTATCTCACTGCCCCATCCCAGCTCAGAACCTGGCTATATGCAAATCAGTCTGTCCCTGGCCCAGTGCATCATGGGAACAGGGCAGACTAAACTACCAAGCCAATTCTTCACCAGAAAGGAGACAAGCTACCGGGGACCGGTTTCTGGCATTTCAGCCTTCTTCGGCCCGGCTTGCTTGAATCCTGATGGAGCAGTGAGAAAGGGACTCATGTCTGAGTATACCCTGCCACACCTATAGTGGCCAAAAACGATTTCAAAAAAGGGGTGGTGATGAACAGAGTGTCTGAGTTAAACAGACCACTCTTACCCAGTCCAAAGATCAGGGCTTGATCCATCACCGTTATTTATCTCACTGCCCCATCCCAGCTCAGAACCTGGCTATATGCAAATCAGTCTGTCCCTGGCCCAGTGCATCATGGGAACAGGGCAGACTAAACTACCAAGCCAATTCTTCACCAGAAAGGAGACAAGCTACCGGGGACCGGTTTCTGGCATTTCAGCCTTCTTCGGCCCGGCTTGCTTGAATCTTGATGGAGCAGTGAGAAAGGGACTCATGTCTGAGTATACCCTGCCACACCTATAGTGGCCAAAAACGATTTCAAAAAAGGGGTGGTGATGAACAGAGTGTCTGAGTTAAACAGACCACTCTTACCCAGTCCAAAGATCAGGGCTTGATCCATCACCGTTATTTATCTCACTGCCCCATCCCAGCTCAGAACCTGGCTATATGCAAATCAGTCTGTCCCTGGCCCAGTGCATCATGGGAACAGGGCAGACTAAACTACCAAGCCAATTCTTCACCAGAAAGGAGACAAGCTACCGGGGACCGGTTTCTGGCATTTCAGCCTTCTTCGGCCCGGCTTGCTTGAATCCTGATGGAGCAGTGAGAAAGGGACTCATGTCTGAGTATACCCTGCCACACCTATAGTGGCCAAAAACGATTTCAAAAAAGGGGTGGTGATGAACAGAGTATCTGAGTTAAACAGACCACTCTTACCCAGTCCAAAGATCAGGGCTTGATCCATCACCGTTATTTATCTCACTGCCCCATCCCAGCTCAGAACCTGGCTATATGCAAATCAGTCTGTCCCTGGCCCAGTGCATCATGGGAACAGGGCAGACTAAACTACCAAGCCAATTCTTCACCAGAAAGGAGACAAGCTACCGGGGACCGGTTTCTGGCATTTCAGCCTTCTTCGGCCCGGCTTGCTTGAATCCTGATGGAGCAGTGAGAAAGGGACTCATGTCTGAGTATACCCTGCCACACCTATAGTGGCCAAAAACGATTTCAAAAAAGGGGTGGTGATGAACAGAGTGTCTGAGTTAAACAGACCACTCTTACCCAGTCCAAAGATCAGGGCTTGATCCATCACCGTTATTTATCTCACTGCCCCATCCCAGCTCAGAACCTGGCTATATGCAAATCAGTCTGTCCCTGGCCCAGTGCATCATGGGAACAGGGCAGACTAAACTACCAAGCCAATTCTTCACCAGAAAGGAGACAAGCTACCGGGGACCTGTTTCTGGCATTTCAGCCTTCTTCGGCCCGGCTTGCTTGAATCCTGATGGAGCAGTGAGAAAGGGACTCATGTCTGAGTATACCCTGCCACACCTATAGTGGCCAAAAACGATTTAAAAAAAGGGGTGGTGATGAACAGAGTGTCTGAGTTAAACAGACCACTCTTACCCAGTCCAAAGATCAGGGCTTGATCCATCACCGTTATTTATCTCACTGCCCCATCCCAGCTCAGAACCTGGCTATATGCAAATCAGTCTGTCCCTGGCCCAGTGCATCATGGGAACAGGGCAGACTAAACTACCAAGCCAATTCTTCACCAGAAAGGAGACAAGCTACCGGGGACCGGTTTCTGGCATTTCAGCCTTCTTCGGCCCGGCTTGCTTGAATCCTGATGGAGCAGTGAGAAAGGGACTCATGTCTGAGTATACCCTGCCACACCTATAGTGGCCAAAAACGATTTAAAAAAAGGGGTGGTGATGAACAGAGTGTCTGAGTTAAACAGACCACTCTTACCCAGTCCAAAGATCAGGGCTTGATCCATCACCGTTATTTATCTCACTGCCCCATCCCAGCTCAGAACCTGGCTATATGCAAATCAGTCTGTCCCTGGCCCAGTGCATCATGGGAACAGGGCAGACTAAACTACCAAGCCAATTCTTCACCAGAAAGGAGACAAGCTACCGGGGACCGGTTTCTGGCATTTCAGCCTTCTTCGGCCCGGCTTGCTTGAATCCTGATGGAGCAGTGAGAAAGGGACTCATGTCTGAGTATACCCTGCCACACCTATAGTGGCCAAAAACGATTTAAAAAAAGGGGTGGTGATGAACAGAGTGTCTGAGTTAAACAGACGGCTGTAATGCCAGAAACCGGTCCCCGGGAGCTTGTTTCCTTCCCAGTGTAAGAATTGGCTTTTGTAGTTTGGTTTGCCCTGTTCCTATCATGCACTGGGACAGGAACAGACTAATTTGCATACAGCCAGGTTCTGAAACTGGGATGGTGCAGTGAGCTAAAAAACGGTGTTGGATCTAGCCCTGATCTCTTGACTGGGTGAGAGCTTTCTGCTTAATTCAGAGACTCTGTCCCTCACCACCCCTTGTTGTAAATATTTTTGGCCACCCTAAGCGTGGAAGGGTATTCTCAGATGTGAGACCCTTGCTCATTGCACCATCAGGATTCAAGCAAACCGGGCCGAAGACGGCTGTAATGCCAGAAACCGGTCCCCGGGAGCTTGTTTCCTTCCCAGTGTAAGAATTGGCTTTTGTAGTTTGGTTTGCCCTGTTCCTATCATGCACTGGGACAGGAACAGACTAATTTGCATACAGCCAGGTTCTGAAACTGGGATGGTGCAGTGAGCTAAAAAACGGTGTTGGATCTAGCCCTGATCTCTTGACTGGGTGAGAGCTTTCTGCTTAATTCAGAGACTCTGTCCCTCACCACCCCTTGTTGTAAATATTTTTGGCCACCCTAAGCGTGGAAGGGTATTCTCAGATGTGAGACCCTTGCTCATTGCACCATCAGGATTCAAGCAAACCGGGCCGAAGACGGCTGTAATGCCAGAAACCGGTCCCCGGGAGCTTGTTTCCTTCCCAGTGTAAGAATTGGCTTTTGTAGTTTGGTTTGCCCTGTTCCTATCATGCACTGGGACAGGAACAGACTAATTTGCATACAGCCAGGTTCTGAAACTGGGATGGTGCAGTGAGCTAAAAAACGGTGTTGGATCTAGCCCTGATCTCTTGACTGGGTGAGAGCTTTCTGCTTAATTCAGAGACTCTGTTCCTCACCACCCCTTGTTGTAAATATTTTTGGCCACCCTAAGCGTGGAAGGGTATTCTCAGATGTGAGACCCTTGCTCATTGCACCATCAGGACTCAAGCAAACCGGGCCGAAGACGGCTGTAATGCCAGAAACCGGTCCCCGGGAGCTTGTTTCCTTCCCAGTGTAAGAATTGGCTTTTGTAGTTTGGTTTGCCCTGTTCCTATCATGCACTGGGACAGGAACAGACTAATTTGCATATAGCCAGGTTCTGAAACTGGGATGGTGCAGTGAGCTAAAAAACGGTGTTGGATCTAGCCCTGATCTCTTGACTGGGTGAGAGCTTTCTGCTTAATTCAGAGACTCTGTCCCTCACCACCCCTTGTTGTAAATATTTTTGGCCACCCTAAGCGTGGAAGGGTATTCTCAGATGTGAGACCCTTGCTCATTGCACCATCAGGATTCAAGCAAACCGGGCCGAAGACGGCTGTAATGCCAGAAACCGGTCCCCGGGAGCTTGTTTCCTTCCCAGTGTAAGAATTGGCTTTTGTAGTTTGGTTTGCCCTGTTCCTATCATGCACTGGGACAGGAACAGACTAATTTGCATACAGCCAGGTTCTGAAACTGGGATGGTGCAGTGAGCTAAAAAACGGTGTTGGATCTAGCCCTGATCTCTTGACTGGGTGAGAGCTTTCTGCTTAATTCAGAGACTCTGTCCCTCACCACCCCTTGTTGTAAATATTTTTGGCCACCCTAAGCGTGGAAGGGTATTCCCAGATGTGAGACCCTTGCTCATTGCACCATCAGGATTCAAGCAAACCGGGCCGAAGACGGCTGTAATGCCAGAAACCGGTCCCCGGGAGCTTGTTTCCTTCCCAGTGTAAGAATTGGCTTTTGTAGTTTGGTTTGCCCTGTTCCTATCATGCACTGGGACAGGAACAGACTAATTTGCATACAGCCAGGTTCTGAAACTGGGATGGTGCAGTGAGCTAAAAAACGGTGTTGGATCTAGCCCTGATCTCTTGACTGGGTGAGAGCTTTCTGCTTAATTCAGAGACTCTGTCCCTCACCACCCCTTGTTGTAAATATTTTTGGCCACCCTAAGCGTGGAAGGTATTCTCAGATGTGAGACCCTTGCTCATTGCACCATCAGGATTCAAGCAAACCGGGCCGAAGACGGCTGTAATGCCAGAAACCGGTCCCCGGGAGCTTGTTTCCTTCCCAGTGTAAGAATTGGCTTTTGTAGTTTGGTTTGCCCTGTTCCTATCATGCACTGGGACAGGAACAGACTAATTTGCATACAGCCAGGTTCTGAAACTGGGATGGTGCAGTGAGCTAAAAAACGGTGTTGGATCTAGCCCTGATCTCTTGACTGGGTGAGAGCTTTCTGCTTAATTCAGAGACTCTGTCCCTCACCACCCCTTGTTGTAAATATTTTTGGCCACCCTAAGCGTGGAAGGTATTCTCAGATGTGAGACCCTTGCTCATTGCACCATCAGGATTCAAGCAAACCGGGCCGAAGACGGCTGTAATGCCAGAAACCGGTCCCCGGGAGCTTGTTTCCTTCCCAGTGTAAGAATTGGCTTTTGTAGTTTGGTTTGCCCTGTTCCTATCATGCACTGGGACAGGAACAGACTAATTTGCATACAGCCAGGTTCTGAAACTGGGATGGTGCAGTGAGCTAAAAAACGGTGTTGGATCTAGCCCTGATCTCTTGACTGGGTGGGAGCTTTCTGCTTAATTCAGAGACTCTGTCCCTCACCACCCCTTGTTGTAAATATCCTGAGAAATGTGGGCATGCATGTCCATAGGAATGTACCTCTACCATTGAGGACGTCTTCGGTGGCATCAGGACTTGGGTGATGATGGAGATGGCAGTAAGTCAGTCGGCTGGCAACATCAGAACTGTACATACATTCTTAGTAACTTTGGAACTTATTTTGGTGTGTGTGAAACTTTTGGGGGGATAGCCTATGTTTTATAATTTATATGGTTTTAGGCATATTTGTTTAATATGGGCGTTTGTGTATTATTTTCTGGATATGGGTATATGTTTGTTCTTCTTTAAAATTGCTATTTGTGCGATCTGCATTACAGAAGTGGTCATGCAAGCATATGCGGCCCTTCTTGTAAAACCATAGTGCCCCATGGGCACAGGAAGTGGACACACACATCCAAAGTGCCCCTGTTCACTTATCATAACACAGCCCTTGGGCTGCTACAAGGTAGCAAATTGTCATCTGGGTGTGAATGAAGCAAGTCAATGTTAAAGATTCAAACACTCACAATGCATCTGCTTGTCTCATGTAAATCCGAGAGAGGAATCACCATCTATGGGCACACGTTGTCAAGTTGCATGCTAAAATATTCATAATAGAAAAATATAGACTTCCACGGGTGACATACAACACTGTGGTAAATCAAGGAATTAATGTATCATAATGCATTCTTCATTTTATAAGGCATAGGTCTTCAAACTGCGGGGCGCGCCCCCCTGGGGGGCGCAGCATCCCCTCAGGGGGGGCACGCACTCCACCCCACCACTTCTCTTCCATTGTTGCTTTCAGCGCGAAACGCCACGTAAGGCTAAAAGTGCTTAACCTCCGCCTTTGTGTGTCTCAGCTGCTGCAGCTCGAGTTGCTGGGGGTTCAGCTGGGCAGTGTCTGCAGTCTTATCTTCAACATGCCTAGGCTGTGCCTGCCTGGCTGGATTTCCGCAGCCCTCCCAATAAAGAGTGTGTGGAAGTACACGTTTTCCAGGGTGGAAACATTCCTAGCAGGAAACTGTACAGGAAGTCGACCAAAGGCAGGATTCAGACAAGTGTGGCTGGAATCTTGCAAACTATTCAAGAACTGTTAGTCTTTCCTTCTTAACGTGTTAATATCCGCATCATTTGATTCTGTAAAAGGGAAAATCTTATAAGGTGACAGCAATAATTTCACTGGGTTCCCCTCGATCTGGGAACTAGCACAATCCGGTACTCTAGAGGAAACACTGTCAGTTTGTAGGGAATTATGATAGGTATCCAGCTGCATGTGGCATTTAGCACACAACACACATTTACTTGAGTTGACACTTTTATTTACCTACATAATCTATAATTTAGAGATCCTGCTCTATGACCTCTATCTTTTTATCTCTGGATTCTGAGCACACCTATCTGGCAGAGTTTTTTTCACCACTGTTATAAAACAATTAATTACAGGTCCCCAGCGGAGTAAACATATCACTACTCATTCTAATGACAGTTTAGTGTATTGTTTAGCCTACTAGACAGCACATCCATAGTAGTGCATTAGATGCATTGTTTTAAGCACATGGTAGGGACACTTTGGTTTAGCTAGGTGCCATCTTGGAAATAAGGCTTTCCTCTCTAAGAGCAACATGTTTTTCATTATGAGCAAATATTAAATATGTAAATGCTCAATATTATTGGGCATGTGGTGTGGAAAAGGCACACATAAAAAAACATAAGACACATTATCTAGAGTTCACACGCTTCTTGATCAGCTGTGTCATTATTTCTTAGGCTCCCACTTAATTCCTTAAATTGAATTGTGTGACTTTGTTTCATTGTCAGCATGCCCCTAACAAAGACTATAAGTGGCATTATAGTACTTCTTCTATGTCCCTGACAGTATGTGCCATTGTGGTCTTTCCTCAATGTTGCTGGTTGAACGTGCCACTGCTGTCCATCTATATCACTTGTGCTATCCCCCTTTATTCTACTTCTTTTATGTTGCTGTGTCTGTGCAACACTCTGGCCCTTCTTAAAAGTTGCTGTTTGTATGTGCCACTGTAGACTTTCTTCTATGTTTCTGATTGTTGTACTTCTTAAATATATTACTTTCTTAGAAACAGTAAATCCAGTCTTGCTAATATAAGTACTGCCACATTTATTATTCTTGGTATATACATCACAGTTACTTTACAGTTACCATAGGTGTTGACTTTGGTTCTGGGGACCTGGGTCTGAGTCCTGGCATTGGCTCAACATCATGTGATCCTGGACAAAATCACTTAATTTACCAGTGACTTATGAAAAATGATTTTGACCTCGATTAAAGTCTCTAGTGCTTGTTTATCAAGTTCCAATCCCTAGAGCTGAGTCCACAAGCCTAATATAACAAATATTGTGTAGTATGCCTTCAATCTGTCCTCACTTCCTTCATTAGACCAAATTTAAATGCTTTCTTGTGCAGGTATTTCTGAAGCTTTGGAAGGCGATCTTCTTTATAAGCCAACTATGCTAACAAATTGACTCTTGATGCTGCTGGAAACTAAAGCTGTATATATCCTCTTGAATCACTTATATCACATGTGTATGTAAATGTCTCCTAGGCCTACTTGCTAGACTGTGGCTGGCCTCCTACTGGCATGGCAACACCTGGCCATACTGGCGTTAAACAGGGACCCCCTGAATGAAATCAGATTCCTGGATCAGAGCTAAACAATGGATAGAAAAATATCCAGGCAAAACCAATGTAGACAGCTGGCAACAAAATAGTGTACCCAATATGAACACAAGTAAAAGAAAGAATTTTTAAACACAATACATGTAAATATACATAAACTTTAATCACATTGATAAAAAATTGATAGACATGTGCAATCAGATACAGAAATATGTAAAAACAATGCAGAAAAACATCAACTGTGGGAATCATCATAATTTTTAACTTTTCCCTTTGACATTAGAGACTACTATAATTGAATTCTGTACTCTCTTTTATTGTTTTTACATATTTCTGTATCTGATTGCACATGTCTATCAATTTTATATCAATGTGATTACATTTTATGTATATTTACATGTATTGTGTTTAAAAATTCTTTCTTTTACTTGTGTTATTGGGTACACTATTTTGTTGCCAGCTGTCTACATTGGTTTTGCCTGGATATTTTTCTATCCATTGTTTAACACCTGGCCATACTCCACATGATCTGAAAGCATGTTTTGTGGATCCCCTTTTTCTGATATCTTGTCTAGGGGCAAGGATGTGGCGCAACAGCCAGAGCCAATGACCGAGGTGCTGGGGAACCAATTCTTGGTGTTTGCTCAACATCATGTGGTTCTGGGCAAATCACTTAATCTCCCTGTGCTTACAAAAAATGAATGTGTGTCTGTGTAATGTAAAAGATGCTCCTGTAAAGCGCTCCAATACCTTTGGGTCATGTTCGCTCTATATAAAACTGAAGAAAATATATTACAAAATTTTGTGAGCACTCCAGTTTCCAGGTACTGCTCAAGACTGGAAGTGGAGCACAACCAGAGGATGGCAAAAGCAAGAATCAATCCACACATTGTCTGTCTCTGTGTAGAAAAACAGGCACACCGCTCACCTGTGTTTTGGGAGTGTTTTTGCTAATCCATTCTAAATTTTGTGTTTTATGTGAAAAATAAAGCACCAATGTAATTTTTTGTTCTAATTTTTCTTGGCGACTTTTCGTTTGAACTTTATATTAAGCACAAGCTCTACAAAAACTTTAGCTTACTAACTCTTACTTTATTTAATATTATTTGCCCTATATGACCTGGGCTCTGCAGGAGGGAATGGCCATCAATGATGCAGAGTACCAGCTTCCAGAACATTTTTGTCAGAAAGTAGTGGTGGGGGGGGCTCGATGTGTAAAAAGGGTTAGATTGGGGGGCTCAGCCGACAAAAGTTTGAAGACCTCTGCTATAAGGTATCGAAGACACCAAGTTTCAGTCCCAGACTTTCCTTGGTTTCATGTGTGTTATGGTGAAATGACGCAGAACTACAAATCCCAGAAAGCATTAAGATATTAAAGGGAAGCATAACACTGGGATATTGTATTTTCACTGACATGGAGTAATCTAGTTTCACTGAATTATTTGACATGCTGCATCTGGAAATATTTCTTTAATAAGTGAAAAATGGTAGGTACAGTTGTTTGTTTGTGCTTGCCTAAGTGTGGTTTATTTTCTTTTTGGATTGCTGTATGTGTGTTGATGTTGATTTTGTGGTGCGGGCACTTACATTTAGTTGTTGGTAACACTAGCCCAAAAGTCAGCTTGCTGCCTCCAACGGAGTACAATTGCTGGTAGCAAGAAGGTCATGTTCACTGTCTTTCTTGAATTGTTGTTGTAACCCCTCGTTTCCTACTAATAGCTTCCTACCTCCATACCTGGTGTGTTGGACTTTCAGCCATGATTATGCTGGTGCCCGCTGCAGTCTACATAGGCAGCTAATGATTGTGATCTTTGATAGTAAACAGAGCAGGCGTTGCATGCCAAGCTCACTGTCATGCAGCCGAATTTAAAATAATACTGGCATTCTTCAGACCTGGAGGATCAGAATTCAGCTGATTTTTGGCCAATGTTCTGCTTCCTCCAAACAGGTAGCTCGTTTATACCACAGGTTACTAATCTGGGCTCTGCGATTTTCAGTTGGTGGCACTAGTGTATCATAAAAAAATAAAATTCACTAATTGCAGGAACAAAATCAATGTAAATGTCAGCCAAGTGGCTAATAGATAAAGAGTTATTTTGGGCCACCTAATTGGTTACCAGGTGTCACAGACATTAATGTACGAGGCAAACTCAAGTTTGTCGGGCTGAATTTATTGAAATTGACAAAAAGGGTGTACTCCTGGGACGATGGAAAACTGCAGCAGTCACATCTCTCTATGAGTACTCACGCGCCAGATCATTTGAAGATACTGGTACACAGTTATGAATGTGCAAATGCTTTAGTAGATGTGACGTTGCACATGCTAACTTTAGTCTGCGGAGGAAAATAGTTTTCTCGCGGAGAAACACATTCCAGTACACGCTCACCAATTTTGGGGATGTTGATGTCCTGACCCCATTGTGAACATAGCTTTACCTTTCTTTAACAGGTGCATTTTTCCAGTCGCACCTAGGATGGGAATGTAAATTCCTTAGATTTGAAGTACTCAGAGGCTGGTTAGCGTTCACCTATTTTGCAAGGTAAAGGAAGTGCTATTAGGTCAAATTTCAGGCAGATTGCATCTACGGGTGTGTGATATTCCAATACTTTGCGTTTGCATAAATGCACAAAATTTCAGGAAAAATACGTGAAATGACGTGTAGGTATGCAAAATGCAAATCTATCATATAGCACTGTATATTAGCGTAAAATGCTTCCCGTGTCGGTTTTTGATGAGAGGGTACATATTGCGCCCAAAAAAACTCATGATTAACAAAAGTTTCACAAACAACAGCCACTCACATTTTGGAAATTCTGGTTGTTTCCGCACTCCACGCTATACTTGTGCCATGAACGGCAGCATAATTACACGGTGTGGCATAGTGGCATGGGAATTTCATGTAACAAGCGTAACAGAAATTCCCGAAATTACGCGAATTACACCAGAGTGATTTCATTTTCGCAAGGGCTAAGGGTGATATGATGTTTCAGAGAGGTATCATTTCGCCCATGCTTTTTAAATGTAGGGATGCTACCCCATATAATATAATCACAGGTATTTAGGGGCAGATTTACAAGCCCCTTGCGCCACTTTTGCGTCACTTTTTCCCATGTTAAAAATGACGCAAAAGTGGCGAAAGGGGCTTGTAAATATGCCCCTTAGCATTTTATATAGGCGCTCAAGGTTGCATTTTTAAAAAGCGATTGAGACCAGATTTTCATAAAAGGCACGCAAAGCAGCGCAACCCCCAAGAGGCACGCTGCATGACAGGGAGTGAGCAGAGATATGACCCTCGCTTCCCCTTTCCCTTGCGCCGGCACTGATTTCAGCTGTCATGCTCTAGGCACCCACCTTAGTGCATTAGCGCTAAGGTGCGTGCCTGAGTCTAGCATAGGTTTTGTACAGGAAGGGTGCCCTTCCTGTACAAGTTACTATGCCTAGACAAGTTCAAACACTTTTCCCACTTTGTATGTGTGCTGCACAGTGCAGCATGCAAGCTAAGTAGGAAAAGAAAGGAGATTTTTTTTTTCTCTTAACGCCTCCTTTAAGATGGTGGTAACTTTTGGTGCTAAACCCGGTCTACAATTGTTTGTAAATAGGGTTTTGCGTCAAAAGGCCTGGGTGTTTGCATGGGAAAGCCCATGTTACACCCCCTTTGTGCTAAGTAACGCAAAGCAATGCTTTGCGTTACTTGTAGGTTACTTTCCAATGCAAAGCAAGTTTTGCACTGGAAAGTAAATTGGTAAAAAAACATTTTGTGCTGGCTAGCGTCACTTTTGTGATGCTAACCCAGCGCAAAATGTTTGAATATCGACCCCTAGGAATTTAAGCAGACAGAAGGGAAGTCATTTTAGCCACTGTTCAAGACATGGGGTAATGCCATGCCTAAGGACAAAAGTGCCACACTACCTCCAATTTAACATCGTTCAATTTCCAACAAAACATGTTCTTCTTAGTTTAACTTCCAAATACCATCACCTTAGTCTTAGAAATTTTAATCTCTAACCAATGGCTTTACCAATTTTGTACATGGCACTTAATTCTTCATAGCTTGGGAAAAATTTCCATTACACTGGCATAATCTTGTGTAATTTTGGAAATTTAGCATAATGCTTTGTGAAATTCGCAAAATTAAGCTATTCTGCCACATTACATAATTACACATTGATCCAGCCCTCCTACTAAAATTCTGCATAAATGATGTCACTATCTACCACCATACTTACCAATCAATACCAGGCCCATAGAAATAACAGAGCAGCTGAATCATGAGGCGAATGGATCTAATATGTTTGTTTTGAAACTTACTATAATAAACAAGACCAGCTTGTCATTTTAAAAGTTTATTCAAACATATTCAGGAAAACTTAGGTTTTGGAACTTTATTAAGCAAAATTAGAAAAAGTCATAAGAAAGTATTATTCAGCATTTATAAAGAGAGCTTAATTCAAGAAAATATTATTCATTAGCAGAAATAAGTGAAAAAGAGCATTTCCAAATCCTAACTAACTCTCTGTCTCTACCCTCATCGCCTGAAAACTAAGTCTTTAAAAGTTACCTTTCCTAACGTGTATTCATCGGACAGCAGAACACGTCCCTCTGGAATCAAGAAGCGAAAGCAAAAAAAATCTGCTGCTAGAGCCTATTCTTATACCCTAAAACTATGGTTAAACTAACTATTTTCACATTCCAACAGCTGAATTCTGGCTCCCCATTGGCTGAACCACCTCACGCCACAGTAAACTGTGACATCTTCCACCTCAAGTCCAGGTTTTTACACAAAGCCATTGTTCATGCACAGAGTCCTGGCAGGACTTCCTTAGGCTGCTACATTTTGTAGCAAAAGATCGTTCGTGTAGTGCACAAAAATGCCGCGACTCACATCCTGGCCTTGAGCCTGTCCGTTCTGAACTTCTCATGGCACATTAGCAAACCTCTCCACAGAGTGCCTTTTGCAGTTCTTTTCAAACCTTTTCACAATAAAAGTTCATAGGCTTTTCATCCTTTTCAAAATAAGTTTTTCTCATGTGGCTTTCAACAACAGCAGGCCTCTTTTCAGAAAGCATCAATTTTCTGCGCCACTTTTAGCTCACGTCACTTTCCAGAAAACTATTATTTAAACAAACACAAAACAATAATTAATTCAGGTAATGAAAGTCATCCTGTTTCCAACCTACATAGCTAATGTTAACCCATTAATATAAGTCACCTAGCAGAAGCACACAAATAGAGCAGACAGCACATTTAATATCTACCATTCTTCATCGTGTCCAGCTTTAAGTTTCTGAAAGAGTAAAAAGATGATTAAATAATACACAGACAGACAATCACAACATAGGACAAACATGTAAGCACATATAATAAAGCACATGCCATGAATAATCAGCCGCATATTAATAGTGACAAAGACAATAGGACAAACATGACAAACAAAACAATATTAATCACGTGTTACAAAACAGACTTGCAAATGCAACATAAAGCACTTTAGTCCTGTATAATGATGTGGAATCTTACTCTAAATTGGTTTAATTATAACAAATCATGCAAACACTCATTAATATATTATTTCAAGTTATGAGAGTATGACATCACGAGCCAGAATAAAATTATTTCTAAAGCTCGCTCCATCAACACCATTCAAGGCAACAATTTAATGTGACGGCACTGAAACAATTTTAACGACCATTACATGAGCAGCATCTGTTTGAGGTGTTTAAGATTCGTGCTCTATTTTTTAGTGTGAAATGTGTCCTTGCATCCAAAACGGTCTTGGCGGTCAAGTGCTGGTTTTGCATTTTACTTAATTACATAGCATTTATGTAATTTTCCCAAAATGTTTAATAATGAAACAAAGCAAATTATACAAATTCTTTGACCAGAGTATTATGCGGTCCATTCAATCCAATGCAGAAGAGAAATCTACAAAGGCAGTATACAACCTCTCTCCTTTACGAATTATGAACCATATTTACTAACGCTTTACATCTAAATGAGAAAAAACATCTCAGACCCTTCAGAAAATAGAGTTCTACCATGGGTCTATGTACGAAATCATTCTCATGAAGGATGTGTGATTTGATTAAAGTGATACCTTGTCTTATACTTACAGGTGATTGCTGCTTCTTTAGTCATATATAGACAGTGGTGGGTATATACCTTTTGAGCAGGATTGCGGGCTATCTCTTGATGATCCAATTGATTGTGTAGGGTAATTACTGTCCCCTGATTATTGTAGGTTGCTACCTCATTTTGTCCTGATGTGACCCTGCTCAAGAATTACAGTTTAGTGTTCGAAACGTTGATTTAAATATGTGTTAACTGTCTTATCAGAATGTACAGCTTTTCAATCCTAAACTCTAATGTGAGTGTGTGTATTGTGAATGTTAACCACTCTGCAGCCAACTGTTGTCTTTTTACAGCCACAGCACACTTCCTGATGCTCTTGTCACTAATCCCTATCACTGCTCCGTCTTTTGGAGCACCTATTATATGCATAGTTTTGGATAACATTGTTGTAACCGTTGATAAATTACTATTGTTTCCAATGTATATGTTTCTACTTTACTTACACATTAAAGTAAAGTACCAAAATATTTATGCAGAGGGATCCATTGTTCTTTCCTTATATTACTTACCCAAGTTCACAGGTGTACCAGGTTGCCCTGTTTTAATTCCTCTTATTTGTGTGTGTGGCATTGGTGCTACATGCATAGAGTGTGTGAATGAGCCAGAGTAATGGCGGCCTGTGGAATCCATTTCAATAACACATGCTTGGCCTTGCATACAAGATGTCACTGTGGGCAACCACAGTGCTGACAATGACTCAGTGCAACAGAGATTTTCTGCTGGATTTTGTTTTAGACAGGTCGGCCTCAAACTTTCTGCTTTCTTCCCTCCTGTGCTGCTGAATTCGTTTTTGTTAGCCTTAGTACACTGTGATCTTTTCACTGCTAACCATTGCCAAAGTGGTTATGCTCACTCCCCAAAAGATGGTAAAATTGGCCTATACACGATCTGCTTATTTAATTTACTGAGAAATCCCTTGGAAAGTGTAATACCATATACCGAGGGCTGGTAAATTTAATGCTGCCAGTGGGCCTGCATCACTTAATTTTCCAACCACTTAGGTAGCCCCTTAAAAAAATGCCCAAGGCCTGCCATTGCAGGCTCCAGGCAGTGTTAAACTGCCAATTCAGCTTGGCAAAATAAAACCCTTGCCAGGTCTAAAACTCCCTGTTTATTACATAAAAGTGACCACTAAGCTATGTACTAAACAGCCCCCCTATGGCTGGGTGTATTGTATTTTAAAAGGTCAGATATGTACTTTTAAGTTTTGCATGTCCTGATGGTGAAAAACTCACAAGTTTATTTTTCACTATTATGAGGCCCACCTCTCCCATAGGTGGACATTGAATTGCCTTATTATGTTTGATAAGTGGTAACGTTCGTTTGGGAAAAGTGAGATATGTCATGTTTGGTGTCTAAGGAAGTGTAATTTAAAATCCTCTTTAATGCTAATGTTGGATTTTAAGTCACAATTCTGAAAATGCCATTTGACCTAACCATTTAGTGCTTACAGCCTGTATCCTCGGTCACATGACTAGGTGTAGTTGGCAGTTGGCCCTTGTATATTCCTCCCAGACAGCAACACATTAGTGGGGCTGGGTGTTGGTAGGATGGGCCATCCAAGCAGGATGGGGGCACAGCTGTGCACACACCCACTTGCGCTTCAAATTTCCTGTCACAGGTCATACACAAAGTTCTTCACGCTAGCCTTTTGTGCCACCAGACAGACTGGGGCCAGGGAAGTGAGGCAGGACATTCCAGATACATCTGCATCTGTGGGGGGAACTCCAGAGGTTCTTCCACTTCAACCCTGGAACTAGGTATAAATATGGGACCCTGAGACCCAATGTTCAGTTCACTACTGTTCCTGCAAAATTACTCTCAGAGGACTACCCTGCTACCTGTGGTCTGCTGTGTACTTCAGAGGACTGCCCTGCTGCCTGAAGCCTGCCCTGTGTACTAAGGAGACTGTCCTGCTTTCCTGCCTGAACCCTACACCTACAGAGTGACTCCAAGGGCTAGTTGACTTGCTCCTGATCATAGCCTCAGGGACAGAAAAGGCTCCAAACATCCCGAACCCGCAATTGGACTCAACCTGAGTGAGTCATAACCCTCCAAGTGGTGCCCTTCCAGTCCTGGATCAATTGGAAGTGGTGCTAAATGTGCTCAGATAGTCCGAATACAAAACTTGAGAATTGGATATTTTTTTGCCAAAAAGTGTTCTGAGAACTGAGATGAGACTGCAACCTACTTGTTCACCGATCCGCTCCAGCTGTATGGCTGCCCGGCCTGACTTTAAGGCATCTCCCACTACATTCTTCTCTACAGCAGTAAGTCTTGCCTCCTCTTCGGATCCCGCTGGCTGCCTTGTCCTGCTGAACTTTACCTTCTTAAACATTATTCTTAAAATAACATTCTAAGTCTGAAAGTAAGCAGAGACCTTGCCCAAACCACATCTTGTATTTAAACTGCGCTCCATCGCAATCAGCCATGACTTTCTACTTTGCACCGGCCTGCTGTGGCTAGATGTTTACGGTTGGCGCTTTGATCCTATAGGTGCTATTTTTCATGTAAAACTTTCAAAATTAGTAACTCCAGTTCTACAGATTGAATGTTTGTCATTTTGATGTCACATAATTTATTTAAATGTACTCAATGTTTCTTAATTGGCATGTGGTGTTTCTTGTGTTATGTTTTTAATGTATTACTGTTTAAGTGCTGCATAAATACTTTACACATTGCCTCTAAGTTAAGTCGGACTGCTTTTGTGCCAAACTACCAGCGAGTTAAGCACAGGTTAATTTAGTGACTTTTTGTGGTTCTCCACTCTGAAATGGATTGTGGTTGCTGCATAAGTAGAGCCACCTCAACCAATAACCCAATTTCTCACAGTCTGGCTCATGATCTTCCCTTGAGCGGACATCAGGGAGAGGCCAGTATCTTTGACAGGCTGGTGAACCATTTTAACATGCATGGGATTTCTGTTCCTCTTGTTTGTCTTGCAAAGTCAGTGACAAGTAAAGAGGACAGATTAAGACAACTTGCAATCCACTTGCAGTGGTAGGAATTGATTTTCATTGGGTACAAGTTTACTCTAGCAGGCACTCAATCCTTAGGCAGCCTAAGATAATAAGTGCATCCTGGGTGTAGGGGATCGTATCACCCTTTATATCTCTGAGAATTGTTAATAATCCATGCTGGCAAGGGTCCTGCTGTGTATCTTTTCCTGAGGGGCATTACCAAATAAGGTTGTATCTGACAGGGGAAAAAGCTTTATGTCTGCATGCATGAAGTCCATGTGAGATGAGCATGAAGGGACTTACCATTTTTCAATTCCAATGTCCAAATGAATGGATTAGTTAAGAGGTTTAGCAAGGCACTGAAGAACATGATTAAGGGACTGGAAAAGCCCTTTAGTCAAAAGTGGAATATAGTGCTATTGCACCTTGCTTAGAGGGACATTCCATAGAAGGATGTGGCTTTGTCCTTGTTAAGTTTCTGTTCTGGTCCACTGTCAGAGGCCGTTTGAGTCTCTTAAGAAGTTGGTGGTGTAAACCTTTTTCTCAAAAGCCCCCCAGGATGTAGTGGGGTGTGTGCTAGGGCTAAGATCCCAAATAGTACAGGACATGAAGAAGGTCAACATAATCTGGAGGTGGGTCAAGAACTGATCAAACAGTGGCATGATTAGAAGATGGCTCTGGAGGAAATCCAGCATGGCTAGAATGTGTGGGTGATGGAGTATGTAGAATATCTGGCACTGCAGCACAGATAGGCATGACCTTACTTTGATTGTTAAAAGAAAAGCAAGGTGAAAGACATTGTGAATCTGTGAACACAGAAAACCCATAAGGCCTTATTTGCCGATCGAATAAAATTGTGCTTTGACAGGGCTGATAGGGTGATACTAACAGTGACCAATGGTTGGGAGGAAACGACGGAGCCCCGCCAGATCTCCCATTGAACAATATTAAAGGGACGGCTTACTGGAGGGAGCAGTACTCCCTGAAAGAGTAACAGCTGAGAGACTAGTTGCCGTTTTCTAGTCATTTCATTGGCTTGTTATCATTTGCCCAAGGGCTCATTACATGACATTAACATAAGTGTCTGTACCCCTTATGATGAACTAACTATTTAGGCTGTCGAGCAGGGTGAAGCCCAGTATTCAGGAGGTCTTCAGGATGTTTGAGCGGTGATTAATAAATCATTGACGTGTCTTTGGTCTAATCTGGTGGTTCTGGTTCATAGTACCAATCTGAAAGGTGGACTACAGAGCAGAGGTTCTATATGGAATACAGAGGCCTTAACTTACTCATGTAAGACTCACACCCACCAAACACCTAAAGATGATGAGCTCCTTGACCGGTAAGGGGCTTGCAAATTTCTTTATATCTTCGATTTGACTTTGGACTACTGACAGATTGCCCTTACCCAGGGTGCAAAGGAAAGGTGGGCATTCTCTAGAGCAGAAAGTCACTTTTGATTTACGGTGATACTTTTTGGGTTTAAGGTTATTCTGCCACCTTTCAAAGGGTTGCCAGCAGGGTCCTTGTCAGGTTAAAAAGGCTTTAATGCTCCCTACCTAGATGCCATTGTGGTCTATAGTTCCAGAAGAGGTGACCACTTAACCTAGCTCAGGGAAATTCTTCAAGTTTGGCAGAAGGCAGGCCTAACTATCATGGTAAGTAAGGGCAAGTTATGGTATTTTCTGTATTGTTGCTTGGCCACCACGTTGGCGGGAGGTTCATACAGCCTCTCCAGGGAAAGATCTAAAACATCAAGACCAGGGAGCCTCCCCAGACAAGGGGAAACCCTTTTAGATCCTCACTATACTGCAGGGGATTCAAGATGGGGCACAGGGGTATTAATTGGTGCATGCTTTAGAGCTGACTTCCATTAAGCAGCACAAGAACATAAACACTACAGTAGAGTATAGTTTGATATAAAGGAATGGCTGAGTGCAATACACCCAAGCTAGAGAGACCTTACTTCAGAAAAGAGCTTGTGGCACAGGAGGGTATTTTGGGGCATAAGGACCAGCTGGTATCATTCTTCACCAGAAGGCTACTACCTCTGGAACCTCAGTGGAGTGATGTTGAAAGAGAGGCCTTTATGGGAGAACACTGACTTGTGACTCGGCATTCAAGCACTTACAATCTTTCCATAATGTTCTGATGTGTTGACAACTACCAAGAAAACAGATTTTCTGTCTTCAACTGGAGGGGTTATGTGTATGGAATGACATCATTGTGTATATTTCTTTTCTGTTGGTTATGCTGTTATGATGACTTTGACACTGTAAAACTGCCATTTGGTACTGCAGTGTGTGTGCTCTGTACTTGAACATGTACGTCAAAACTGGTCACACCTAAACGGGTTATTTAACTTTTCAGTAAATGGAGTAGAAGCTACATAACATATGTGGGCTACATTGAATATTTACACTATCTACCTAAATGACTAAAGTATATGGCTCCAGAAAACACCATTGAGTTAAGGTTTGTTTGCAATTAAAATCACTGCAACAGAATGAGACCTTTAAACGTGATTTGCCATGTAGAAAACCTAATTGTATTCATTCGGTAACTTACCCTCAAGTTTTCCCTGTAAGTTGACAGTATTACAGGGCACTTCATTTTGTTTGTGATGTTTGCTGCCAATAATCTTTATACGTGGACAAACTTCTATTTACATGTCTTAGTAAAATAATGTTTGAGTGTATTATTAAGGTCAAGACAACAATCTTAACAAAAATATTAAAATGTTGTTTCAGCCCAATTTTACATATTCAAGGTTTCACATAGCTGTTTTAGCTAAATCACACAAAATGTAGCAATATTTGTTCTAGTAAAGGTATCATCCATGAGAAGTTCCATATTGTAGAATAATGAGAGACTTTCTTAATGTATTTTCTTGTAACTGTTTCACTCTAGTTAATTCTGATTGTGTGGAAACCGTGTGCATCTGTATTGAATGTATGAAATCCATTGCTCAAAACCCTGGGGGAGGGAGGTAACCTCTTTTTGGATGTGTTGTTCTCACTGATTTTAAAGGCCAATCCCTGCTGGATTGCTCTTCCATTGTATACTATGTATTGATGACCTGAACTGTACCGCGGTACAGTTACGCTAAGGTACCCCCCGTTTCTTTGAGGCCTAAGAAGAGGGGGAAAGGAAATAAATACAAATAGAACAACCTCTTATCAGGCCTGTCTAATTTGTCAATTGGTAATAACTCTAATCACAGTATTTACTATACAGCCTAGATACACCGAAGAAAATTACTTTTCGTTTGAGTTGTGTTTATTTATCGAAAATATTTTTGTATATTTCGTTTTTTATATTTTCACACTTTTTTATATATAAAAAAATTCTATTGATAAGCACATTACATAAAACATATTCACATTATTATTTCAAATGGGTGAGAGACATTCCTTAGCTTTTCTAAGCATGAATTTATATTTTGGTAACCCCCAAAAGAAAAAGGAAAATGTTATCATTTCATCATTCCTCCCTTCTCACCTTTCATTCCTCTCATACATACCAACTATCACACTACACGGACAAATTCACAGAAAGACCACATCTGAGCAAGAGTTCTACTACACTGATTCTGTTTGTCTTATATCAGTGAATTCAATAGTTTATACACAAACCTAAGTCCATCACTTTGATTTTGAATTATAGTTTTCTTGGCATGATTCTTAGGTGGAGCTCACAGATGTGTGTCGCTGGCCTACACACCTTACAAAGCAACCCGCATATCACCATTAAACCTTGAGATAAAGCAGGAGGTATTGTTGTATTGGACACAGCTAAATATACAGATAAAATTAACACCATGCTTCAAAAGCCTGAACATTACAAGCAATCCAATACCCCTGCTGGATTGCTCTTCCATTGTATACTATGTATTGATGACCTGAACTGTACCGCGGTACAGTTACGCTAAGGTACCCCCCGTTTCTTTGAGGCCTAAGAAGAGGGGGAAAGGAAATAAATACAAATAGAACAACCTCTTATCAGGCCTGTCTAATTCGTCAATTGGTAATAACTCTAATCACAGTATTTACTATACAGCCTAGATACACCGAAGAAAATTACTTTTCGTTTGAGTTGTGTTTATTTATCGAAAATATTTTTGTATATTTCGTTTTTTATATTTTCACACTTTTTTATATATAAAAAAATTCTATTGATAAGCACATTACATAAAACATATTCACATTATTATTTCAAAAGGGAGAGAGACATTCCTTAGCTTTTCTAAGCATGAATTTATATTTTGGTAACCCCCAAAAGAAAAAGGAAAATGTTATCATTTCATCATTCCTCCCTTCTCACCTTTCATTCCTCTCATACATACCAACTATCACACTACACGGACAAATTCACAGAAAGACCACATCTGAGCAAGAGTTCTACTACACTGATTCTGTTTGTCTTATATCAGTGAATTCAATAGTTTATACACAAACCTAAGTCCATCACTTTGATTTTGAATTATAGTTTTCTTGGCATGATTCTTAGGTGGAGCTCACAGATGTGTGTCGCTGGCCTACACACCTTACAAAGCAACCCGCATATCACCATTAAACCTTGAGATAAAGCAGGAGGTATTGTTGTATTGGACACAGCTAAATATACAGATAAAATTAACACCATGCTTCAAAAGCCTGAACATTACAAGCAATCCAATACGAGAGCTCTTGCACAACTGATAACTATTATAGAAGCTACTGTTCAAAAAGCTTTTGCTGATGGCTATATCTGTCAGAAAGAAATGGATTTTCTTGTCAAATCCAACACAGTGACACCAGCGTTCTATGGTGTACCGAAAACCCTTAAGGATATCTCTGACCCACCACTGAGACCAATAGTTTCCTTTATAAATTCCTGTACAGAGCCATTGTCACAGTATGTGACACCTTTTTATGCCCACTCACCACCCAATATGCATCTTTCATCAAAGGCACGGGGCACATGATAGCCACATTAGAGCATGCACATTTTAATCATGAAACACAGCTTCTTTTTACCATTGACATTGAATCGCTTTACACCAACATTCCCCGGGACCTAGCCATTGAGTCGGTGGCAGCACTCTTGGCCAGGGTACCTGGGTCTCTCCCTTCTGAAATAATAATGTGAATATGGTTTATGTAATGTGCTTATCAATAGGATTTTTTATATATAAAAAAGTGTGAAAATATAAAAAACGAAATATACAAAAATAATTTTGATAAATAAAGTACATTTTTTCCGTGTATCTATGCTGTATAGTAAATACTGTGATTAGAGTTATTACCAATTGACAAATTAGACAAGCCTGATAAGAGATTGTTCTATTTGAACTGAACTGTACTGCGTTCTTTGGTTAATTCTGTATTCCAACCGAGATTTGCACTCTAGTGACTTGATTAATTGATTTTGACAATATTGCTTGATTTCTCCAAGACTTGCAATCAGAAAATAAACCTTAAAGGTTTAAATATCACCTACCCATCAAAATTGCCGGCCCACATATGTTCCACATGTCTAAATTGAACTTGCAATTAAACGTGCTTAAATGAGAGATGGGTCAGTAGGGAGAACCAAAATCTAATCAGGGATTTACACCACTCCCTGTCTATCAGTCCATCAGTCACGCAGAAGGAAGTGATTGAGCGCAACATCAGAGGCCAAACTAGTTTCTACACACGAAAAGGGGGTGTTCCCTAATTTCCGTAGGGGTTAATGGAAGAGAGAATACCAAGCTCTTACATTGGGCCTTAGAGGATGAGAAACTCTAAGAATGTCTGCAGTACTTGAGAGATGGATTGCTGAAGAAGGAAGTTGTTTTTAACAGGAAAGCTGCCGGGATTGTGCGCAGGGAGTCCTCCAGTTGCAGGCTAGTGCACAGGATAGGAATTGCATCTTACCATCTCCTTAGAGTGTGCCTGTACCTAGAATTTGATTTTACCCATTTTTCATATTTTTGCACACCCCCTTGCAGGATAAATTGATAAAGCCCTGACGAGAACCCACCAAGTAAAATAGCGAGTTCGAAACGCGTCGGCCAAAATGGAGACAAGCATCTGATGGGAACTAGCAACAAGTTCTTTTTTGTATGACTGAGTGTGAGATTGTTTTCCCCAAGTCTTTATAGAATTGCTTTAAGTATTTATAACTCTCTCCATTTGATCTCTTCTTTATTAGAGTGTTATTGTACCTCTTTTTTTGAAGACAGTGCAAACAATGAATATTGATGGTGTTGTACAAAGATTTGTGTAAATGTATATATGATATGTCCAATTCATGTTTTGTTATATTTAATGGTGTTTTGTATATAATTTTTTGATTAATTGTATGTATATGGTATGTTCTTTGTCGGACAATTGAATATTTGAATTCTATAAAAAAACAAGAAATGGGTATAAAATAAATAATACCAGACACATTTTGATATTTTCTCTATTTGTCACTCCAAATAAGGAGAACAAATTCTCTGTACGGTCAGCAAACTCCCCCCCTTTTTTGAAAATATTGCATATGGTCCAGCTGACCCTACGTCCCCGGACCTAACTCCCTGTTTCAGAAAACCTGGAAGAATGGCATTCCCGCCTGCCTGCAGGTGAAAGAAGACTGATTGACTCTTCATCTCTACTGACACTCAAAGACTGGAACTCTTCTCCAAGGGGCAATTGGCAACCATCTGGTTCACAGCTAGAGGGACATAAAAGGCAGAAATAATCCATGCTGTGAAGAGAATCCAACTGGTCAGTTGTAAGTGGACTGCAGTGGACCTTGAGAATCCCTGGCTGTAGAGAACTCTGCTGGCCCTTATTTATGAGGCCTTGCGGCAGTTTTGCGCCACCGGTGCGTCACTTTTTGTGACGCACCAGCGGCGTAAAAAAATGCGCCTTGTTGCGCCATATTTAAAAAGTGACGCATCTAGGTAGATGCGTCACTTTTTAAACCCCTGCGCCACATTATACCTGCGTCAGGTATAATGTATGCAGAGGGGGCGTTCCCCCGCAAAAAGCCTCGTAATAGTGACGCAGTGAAATCTATGAGATTTCACTGCGTCACTTTTAGGATGCTGTTGCGTAAAAATCTTGCGCCTGCCTCACAGCAGGCGTAAGACTGACGCAAGCCCTTTCACATGGGGCTTTCCCCATGTGAAAGGACGCATTGCTGGAGTTGCGTCACTTTTGTGACACACTCCAGCAATGCGTCACTTTTGCGCTTACAGATACGTCAGAAATACTGACGTATCTGTAACTCCTTGCGACATGATGCGTCATACATTAAATATGACGCATCATTGGTGTCGCAAGGAGTGCGCAGTGAAAAGTGACGCATCGCTGTTTTCACGCAGCGATGCGTCACTTTTCATAAATAAGGCCCTGCTGTTTTTACGTGTACATGACCAAGAGTGATTTTCGGCGCATCATGAAACTTTTGGAACATAGTCAAAACCACCGGAGGATTGGGATAAAGTTTGCTAAAGTTACCCATTAGAGGGTGCAAGCAGGTTTTTCCAACTCTGAGCTTTTGGCAGATAAATGTAAAGCTTCAGCGGGAACTTGATGAAGATATGTTGCTTCTAGTGGATTTCCCCATCTTCATAATACTGCCTTGCTATTCTGAAGGACCTTTGAAGGATTTGAAAAACATAAAAGTCTGTAGATAAAAACTTTAACCAGTTTGACATGCTAGGCTTATCTGACCCAGCAACATCATGCTAAGCCAAATTTATGCCGAGATCTTGCTGTCCTAGGAACACTGACACGGGTTGGCTGTTTGTTTTTTGACACGTTTTACTTAAGTATTATAACACCTGTACCTCTTGACCCCATAATCCGATTTAACCTTTTTTGTGACTTTTTCTTTACTGAAATGTTCCTGATTTTTCTAAATAGGTTGGAAATTTTATTTAGCTGTGTTTTAAACTTTTTTTGGTATGGCTTAAACAAGCTCCTGTGCTACAGCGGCCATGTTGAGTGGGGTCTTTTATTTTTAAAGCCTGCCCAACTAGAGAGCCAACGCTTGCCTCTGAAACAGCAGCCTTCAGACTCTGTTCCCACCACTCTTCCAAAAGAAGAGTCTGAAGCAAATTGGTGATAGGCAATGAGATATTAAAATGCAAGAAGACTTTGGTGACACTGACAACAACTAGGCGCCATGACAAGACATTATACCAACAACATATCTTTTCAGGACATATTATCTATGTCTCGATTCTGGGATGGCTTACCTAATGAGCTTTGTGCAAGGCAAGAACCATTGAACTAACGAATACCAAAACACATCTATGCATAGATCGAGTGTACTGTGATCATCTGTGCACTGCGATGGACATATGAAGTATCTTAGTAAGGCTTGTGAGGAAACATAAAATAGTGCACAGGTAACTTTTGTGAAGGAACATGAACTAGGCAGAAGCAGATGTTGAAAAGGAACACTAAGGGATTGCCATAGAACAGACAGCAGTACTTATGAGGTAAGATTCATTTGAAACAATAAGGAAGACATTGAAATCACACGGGGTTGCTCGTTTAAGCTCGTTGCTGTCATTATCTTATAGGAAGTTCCCAATGGAAGGGCAGTGAAACACTTCTCTAATAAGACAGACATCTGCTGAGGCTGGATGAGCAGTGAGAGAAGACTGACAAGGTTGGTGTTAAGGAAACGCCTTAGGTAGGCTGGCCGGCGCAGATAGCAGCGGGCGGGGTGTGGGGGAGAAGTCGATAGACGACGGGATAGGTCAAATTAAATTTAAAAATGAATTAAATCACTTCCCTTGTGCTCGCTGCATCGCCGAGCCGGCAATGCAGCGAGCGCAAGGTAAGTGTTTTA
Source organism: Lissotriton vulgaris (assembly GCF_964263255.1). Taxonomy (NCBI): domain Eukaryota; kingdom Metazoa; phylum Chordata; class Amphibia; order Caudata; family Salamandridae; genus Lissotriton; species Lissotriton vulgaris. The sequence goes on along the minus strand of NC_141687.1, from coordinate 1,287,274,891 downwards.
TTTCTTTTTTTATTTAATTTTACTTATCCCGCCGAGGCGTGTCCGGAACAGGTAAGAGTGGTGAGGCAGGGTATGGGGGCAAAGTCGACAGACGGCAGGATAGGTAACTTTTGAAAAATTAAGAAATAAAACCGAGTTGGTGATGCGGTGAGCGCAAGGTAAGTGGTTTTATTTTTTTATTTATTTAATTCTACCTATCCCTTCATCTGTCAACTTTGCTTCCCACACCCTGCCGCACCACCCGCCTGACCCACCGCCACACCACTATTACATGTGATGACCGCACCTGGGCAGGATAAGTAAAATTAAATAAAAAAATTAATAAAACCACTTACCTTGCGCTCGCCGCATCGCCAACTCTGCGATGCAGCAAGCACAAGGTAAGTGATTTTATTAATTTTTTACATTTAATTTGACCTATCCCATCGTCTGTCAACTTCCCCCATAGCGCCCCGCCGCCCACCACTCTGACCTGTGCAGGGAGCGCCTGGTTTTAGGTCCTCATTCAAAGTCACCAGAGTGGAATTACTGTGTGGAATTCCGCTCCACCCAATCACAAGTTGGCCAATATTCAGGCATCCTGTTTTCCCTGGTGTGAGAACATCTGACCCAGCTTTACCAGCCAGAAAAGAACGGCTTTGGAAACAACAGTAGCCGAGCATCTGTTCCCATTGCTCTAAGTTGTTTTTTTTTGCAACTCGGGGGCCTACATGCTCCCATGTGTTAGCCTTTTTTTCCATTTTTGCCTACCTAGGACCGATCCCGGCTCATATTTATCACCTCCTCAGCGCAGGTGTTAAATCTGAATGTTAAACCAGCTGGGAATAGGCAACTCTGTGCAGTATTAAGCGTGGTAAAGCCAAATCTTCATAGTTGTTCCCCATGCAATGGGGAATACCTCGTAATTGCAGGGTACTGGGGGTTACTGCACAGTACAGTTAATTATGGATATGGAGTCTGCACCTCTCCCCGTACCATGCAATTAGTAATGATGGTTTGGAAGGGGTGTATTTTGAAACATTTGTTGATGGGTGTTCTTATGGGCTTCTTTTCCTTTTTTGAGCCAGAAGTGTTACTCTTCCCTATTCCTGTTTCCCTTTAGGTGCTTATGGTTTCATGTTGCATCGTGGGCCGTTGTGTACATTCTGGGAGAGTGATGTGAACGGCTTCTCAATCTATGGGTCTCCCCGCTGTCGTATGCCCCAACCACATTGTCATAATTACATTAATGAGGGTTCCCCTCTCCCAAATGAATTTCCTTTTTATATCTTTCAGAGGAACAATTCCATTCCTCAGGGGGGCCCTTTTAGCCTCAGGACTATGAATATCTGTGACATATTGAAGTCTCAGGGGCCCCTAACACATTCTGCATCCCCCTCCCCCCCATAATTTTGCATTATACTACCTCTCAGGTTCCCTTGGTTATATCTAGACTAACCCTGGGCAAAGCACTACTCTACGCTCGCGTATTTTGCAAAGTTTGCGCAACGTCACACTACGCGAACTGCACGAAGCACAGAGCAAATATGCGTAGCGTAGTGCAGCGGTCATTTTTTGCTTGCTCGCGGTCCTCAACGTCAAGTTGGCGACCGCGAGCAAGCAAAATGACATCCTCGCGAGACTTTTTCCTTGTTCGCGATCAGCAACATCAAGTTGCCAATCGTGAGCACGGAAAATAAACCTCCTGGCAAGATTTTCAAACATGGGAGGTCAGGTTTCTCATTGCAAGCGGTCGCGCATGCTCGCGACTGCTCACGATGAGAAACTACCAGTTTGCTTTGAGAAAGCTGCAGCTCGAGTAAAAATCTACTTGAGCAGCAGAAAAGTACAGCAGCTTGCACTGTGCCGGATGCTTGTCTGCACTGTGCAATCATTGAAAACGTCATCTTGCACAGTGCGAACATGCTACTATGCAGTTCGCGTAGTGCTACGCGTCGCTCGCGTAGTGCGAATTGCACTTTGCGTAGCTACGCATAGCGCTACTTCACGAACTACCCCCAGCCCTAATTTAGACCAGTACGTTTTAGGCCATTCAGTCCAGAACAGCAAGACTGACTTCCAATCACACCTTCAGCACATTGGGAGATCTACATTGGTTGCTTGGGGAAGCTTCTTTTAGATTCAGCTCATTATGCATCATCAGTAGAGGTCTTTTTATTACAGTGATCTTGTGCACTAAAAATCCAGGATCATCAAACTCGTACTGAGCAGACTTCTGAGATTCCATTTGGGAAATGTTTCCCTTTGGAAATCATCAGGGTAGTCCTGAGGGGGCAGGCAGTCATCCATAGTATCGCGGTCTGCTCTCTGCGATGTCTCCTTTTTTTTTTTTTATGGCAGCTCCAGTCCAGTTGATGGACACAGGTTGCCTTTCAAAACAATGCTTCTGTTTGGGAAAGCAAATGCAGGACGAAGATCTGCTGTCCCTTGCGGGCTTCCATCAATGCATTTGCAGCCAATCTCAGAGGGTGGCAAACTGCAACATCTCCAATTAGTATTCATTTGGCAGGTCATTTTGAAATCCCTTGCAAAGCTACAATTTGCTATAAGACCTATTAGTACATAAGTTACATCACAAATTGAACCAGTCCGTCTGTAAATTGCACGTCTCTGATTTGTGAGTGGGAATAGTACATTAGGCCCATTATATCCTTTGCTGTATGTTAAAAGGATATTTAAAGACATGGCCATATAAAGGGATCCATCTATGGCCATATAAAGGGATCCATCTGTCTGCATTGTTCATCTGTATGGTCAGGGAGCTCCTTGGTGACTTGCATTATCCTTATAATACAAGGTAAAGTAATTTTATCACATATACAAAGTTGCTAATAAAGAACTCTTCTCCAGGAGCTATACATCAAACAATTAGAAACATCACATATTTGCATTCTTCATGCATTGTAGGCAGTTTGGCAAACAGAGTCTAGAAATTACTTCATTACATACACCCTATACATATTTGTATTCAATTATGGATAACTAGAATTGTCACTAGAAAGTTTGATGAGGGAGAGTATATTTATTAACATAACATGTAATATTGTCCCTGCTTAAAGTGACTTGAGGTGTGTTGTGACTCTTCATGATACATGGGGCTCTGGACCTGCACTAAGATTCATGCAGTTGCTATGGTGGTAAACATCACTACATTGGTGAACACGCATTGTAACAGCACCCTTGACCCATAATGGTGATCCCACCCACATACAATAATATATTGATTGGAAGTGCCCATGTGAATACCATAAGTTATTTTATGCTGTGGTTAATATGGCAATGTTGTTATATCAAGTGCTTCTAATAACAAATGCTAACTTTAACCAAGATAATGGCACTCTGTTAATTCAACTCAGAAACATAAATGTCTAAACCGGCCCAGCTTTGAACAGAACTTGCAACATGCTATCACAGTGGATATTAATAGCAACTGCTTACATTACTGAACTCTTTAGATTGGAGCACCCCGGAGCTGCTGCACCAGTCCTTTCCAAAAACAATGCGCAGAATGCTCTGTTAACCATACAAAGACACTCCGGTACATTCTCCACACCTTTGTTTTATTCCGGAGTTTTATATAGCGCAAACTTGACCTGAGGCTATCGGGTATCAGAGCGCTTTACATAGCACCAGTTGCGTTACATGAGGACACAATCATTTTTGTTAGGCACGGGGAGACTAGGTGATTTGCCCAGAATCACCGGATGATCAGCGTTGTTGCTGAGACTCAAACCCAGTTCCCCAGATTCCAGGTTGCCTGCCCTAGCAGTTAGGCCAACTCCTCAATAACCTTATTGTTCAAATCTCTAGGGACCTCCACCTATCCAGATAATAAATACATGATATAGACTTGTTGACCGTATCCCTTGATACTGCCACCTAGATAAATAACTCTACCTAGGATTTAGCTGGCTTAAAATTTTTCTCATATTTTAATTGTGAGAGTCTGGACCCTGAAGTCTCCATCCATTACTTAGACATACCTGATGGCTTCCTGATGAAGGCAACATGCCGAAACGCACATAGAATATCATAGCCCTTCAGAATTATGACTTATGGCCACAATATGTATATCAATTGACATAATGAATCTCTTTTATTGTGTCCAATATTGTATTATCATATATCAAAATATATTTTTTATATTTTCGTGTTATATTGTTTTTGAGAATGACTAGAAGTGCATGTATGTACATATGAGTGACAGTATGTTTGATGAATGTATCTTTTTGTAGTTTGAATATCATTCTATATAATTATTCATTGATTAAACATATTTTTCTAGTTATTCTGCAATAATAGCAAACAGTAGTGTTGTGTTCCTTTGTGCCCCCAATTTGACTGTATATTTACGTGCCTTGGATTGATTGTGAACATTACTGAGATATTATCTATGTTGGACCAAATGCCTTCGCGTCTCAAGGATATCATTTTCAGTTCGGTACAGTGGGAATCCATCTTTTGCTGTGTTTGCTTCATACATTTTCTCATATTGGAACTGTGGAATCCTGGTATACTCTGGCATACTCTGAGGCCTAGTGATCTGCTCCCAGCTGCATGTGCTCTTCCGACAACAAATGGAATATATTTTGTGTTTTAACTGCAATGTTTGAAACTTTAGTCGCTGGTAATATGTGTAGAAAAGGTGCTACAGATTCTCAAATGTAACATCTCAGCCCTAAGCTTTCAAGACATATTTTCCCACTTAATTGCAAACCAAAGGGTCACGTGCACCTAAGTAGACTAGGTTGATAGCATAGGCTGTTGCTATTTACTCGAAAGAAAAATAAAAATGCGTTGGTGATTAAAATGCCATTTTTCTCAAGTTGCTATGGGAACTTTAAATGTGAATACACATTTTACACATCTGCAGTGTTCAAATCTGAAAACATCTTAAAAGGAGGTGTTTTTCCCACTTCCATGTCATAGGGTACAGTGCCCTTGTGAATGTTTGTTTTATGCTGAAAGTCCCGAAGCTTTTGTATTAGAAGTGTGACATTTTTTGCTCAACTTTATCTTTCTAACTCATTTTGAAAATGTTACTCATTTCAAAAGCTTAGCGTGTAGATAAGGTATAGATAAGTCTGCAGAACAAAGCCATTGGAAACATTGGATCTGGATTATTATCTACTGGCAATTGTGTAATTTGTTGGGTTTCTCCTGTTGTACCAGTTCGCACCGGTTCCCCATGCACATGTACTTTTTGTTGTTGTTCCCTTTCTGTTCCCTTTAGTATATACCTGCACTGCAGTAACCTGGCCCTACCAATCCTGCTCGAAGGTACCTGGCATGTTCTCCTCTCTATCTCCTTTGAGTTTGCCTCAGGAGTGACACCTCATCTGCAACCTACAGTAGTAAATATATCAGATAGCACAACATATTAAGTAGCGCTCCTGAAATCTATATATCTAGGGCCTCATTTATGAGGCTGTGCGTCACTTTTACGCCGCCGGTGCAGCAATTTTTGTGACGCACCAGTGGCGTAAAAAATGCGCCTTGTTGCGCCATATTTACAAAGTGACGCATCTAGGTAGATGCGTCACTTTGTAAACCCCTGCGACACATTATACCTGCACCAGGTATAATGTATGCAAGGGGGGCGTATTGACGCAAGGATGGGTCGTAGAAGTGACGCAGTGAAATCTATGAGATTTCACTGCGTCACTTTTAGGACGCCGTTGCGTCAAAATCTTGCGCCTTCCTCACAGCAGGCGTAGGCCCTTTCACATGGGGCTTGCCCCATGTGAAAGGACGGATTGCTGGAGTTGCGTCACTTTTGTGACACACCCCAGCAATGCGTCACTTTTGCGCTTACAGATACGTCAGAAATACTGACGTATCTGTAACTCCTTGCGACATGATGCGTCATACATTAAATATGACGCATCAGGAATGTCGCAAGGAGTGCGCACTGAGAATTTATTTATTTTATTTATTTAAAACATTTATATAGCGCAGCTATCACCTTACAGGTATCCTGGCGCTGAAGATAACTCCTAAAATAGACGCATCTCTGCTTTCACGCAGCGATGCGCCATTTCTCATAAATGAGGCCCCGGATATCTACTGTGCCTCGCCATAGGTGGAGGACGAGTACAGAAAAATGTGGCGTAACAACCAGAACTGGCCCATTTGGCGCTGGTTAACCAGGTTTGAGTCTCAGCGTCGGTTCAAACTCCTGTGATTCTGGGCACATCACTTAATCCGCCCTTGCCTACCAAAAATGAAGGTGTTCTTGTTTAATGTAAGCAGTGCTCATGTAAATCACTCTGATACCTTCGTGTCGAGTTCGCGCTATATAAAACTGCACACAAAAAAAGAGTGATGTGTCCTGCAGAGCGGTATTAGTGTTTTTCCCCGTTTTCCTTGAGATCTTTTGCGCAGAGCTTGTTTACAATTAAGTATTTGCTCTCAGGCTCAAGGGGATGCAGGGCGCTGGCGTCAGTGGCGGAATGAAACCTAAAGGGACTCCCTGGGAGCCCCCACGTGATGACTTTTCGGACCGTCACTATATATCACATTTATTTAAAAATTGCAAAACCATTTACTTTTAATAATGTAGCGTATTTTTTCCTTGCTCATTTCATGGACACATTTGTCATTTCTAATCCTTCAGAGTGCTCCTCATGACTCTATGTTGAAAAGACACGACTTGCAAGAAAAGAAAGTGGCGACTTGCAAAAAAAGAAAGTGGCGCCGCCCTCCTGTTGAACGTCAATGGTGACTTAGACCAGAAGAGGATGAAGAAAAAAAGGAAATTTACAGTCTGTTGGTTTACAGCCTGAGGGACAACACCCTTATTCTCCCAGATTTGGCCCCTGATTTTGCAGAAGAAGCTTGTAAGGCAGTAGAGGCCAGATGTATCAAAGGCTTTTACCTATTTTGTGTCTATGGGAAAATGTGTTCATACATATGACCCTAGGTCTTTTAAAATATATCCTCAGGGGAATGCCCCAGAAGAGACCACTGAGGAGGACCTACAAGATTCACTTAGAATTGAACAGGGACAACGGGGTGGCTGTGGAGGGAAGATACAGAAATTGTTGTTGACAACTCCAGCAGATGCTTTTCAGTCTGAGTAAATGCAGGAGTTATTTTTACCTGAATTCTAATATTTACGTTTATGATAAAATGTAATAAAACGTTAGACACACAGCATGGGTATCACATGAGCAGCAGCAATGAGAGCTTCCGTCACAGAAGGAACAGAGTCAAGTCAAGTCAAGTCAGAGAATTTATATAGCGCACTACATACCCAGAGGGTCTCAAGGCGCTTGAGGAGGGGTGGGGAATTACTTGTCAAATATCCACGTTTTAAGTTGCTTTCTGAATGCTAGGTGGTTCTGGGTAAGGCGAAGGTAAGTGGGAAGTGAGTTCCAGGTTTTAGCTTCCAGGTAGGAGAAGGATCTACCTCCCATGGTGGTTTTGTTGATGCGAGGTACAGTGGCAAGGGCTTGGTTGGATGATCGTAGTTGGGGGGAGGGGGTGTAGAAGGACAGTCGTGTGTTGAGGCATTCTGGTCCGATTTCGTAGAGTGCTTTGTGTGCGTGGGTTAGGAGCCGGAAAGTGATCCTCTTATTGACGGGAAGCCAGTGGAGGTTTTTCAGGTGACTAGAGATATGTTCTTTACGCGGGATGTCTAATATGAGCAACAAACTCATCAGCCCTTGAGTGGAGAGACCTCTTAGTGATGATGATGATGCAAATGTGAAGTAAACCCTTGTGCTGTGCTCGGAGCTGGGTTGGAGTCAGTGATTAATTTGTAAAAGAATAAATGGTGGGGACCAGAGGTTTGTTCAGATGTCTATTACTGGCACTGCTGAATGGTAGGTATGTCTAATACAAAGGCTGTGCAGCTTTGATTCTATCTCTTGCCTCTTTCATCCAACATCAGACATTATCTGCACCTTCCTCTCACTTTTGCAGGATTCTTTTAATCCCTGCTTTCTCTCTTTGTTACTCTTCCATCTTTTTCCTTTATTTCCCCTTTTTGTGTCTTTGCCTCTTGTTTTGGGCCAAAGTCTGATGAAGAAAAATAAGTGCTGGCCTTCCAAAACGAGTGCTGGTGGGCCCCACCTATAAGCACCCGCTCAAAATAAGTTTCGTTGTGGTGAGAGGACAGCAAGATAACGGCAAAGGGGAGACACAATGGGTGGGAGTAGATGTACTGGGGCAATGTTGAGGCAGGGGTCACAAGGCCATGGTGGCAAGGTAGCAAAAAGGGGAGCATTGTAAGGAAAGTAAAGCAGGGTGAAGGGCAACCCGACCTGGATGGACGTGGCCATCGAAGCACTGGGTTCCTGGAACTCGAGGAGGTGCGGAACACATTCAGGGAGGCACCTGTCGTGCCCACATTATGTTTATGATAATGGGCTGCTTCAGATTGTTTAGGTTCAGCAGGAAGGCACACAGCAATTTCCTAAACAAAATTCATAACACAGCTCTCACTTGCTTTTCTCTTGCAATCTATAACACTATCTCCATGTGACAAGCAGGTAGAGGCACCCTAATTGCAGCATGGGGCCTTCTTACATTGCTGGCATAGTCCGCCTCGAAGGGCCAGGTGCTTAATTTGTGAAAATAAAAAAATAAGTGCAGGTGACCAAAATATTTCTTAGGTTCCACCTCTCACTTTTCCCCCAACACAGCCCATTTTCACCACTGCCGCAAATTGCTGCTTTAATGGACAATGCTCAACAACAGCTACCTTCAAGAGAGTCGCTGGCGGGTCTGGACCTGGCCGAATGGTTAGGCATTGCAGCCCAAACCCCCTGAACTGACGCACACACAGTAAGTGCAGGTATCAGCATTTGCCACAAGTGACCGCTTGCCTATTTATTTATAGCCTCGGACCAGGCCTGGCCCTCAATGTGCAATAGTGGATACTTTCTATTGTAGACGTCAGTTGGCACTCTACATCCCTTCCTTACTTATAAATGTCTTTGCAGTAAAATACAAATTAGGCTACTTGAGCTGAACAAATTCTCTTAGTCTCTGGCTAGGGGCTGGGTTTGGCCCAGAAGATGCTATCAGTCCCTTACCCCTCTCCCCTGTCATCCACTGAACCCACAGCCGGGGCACTTTCTGTTGGCAGTTGCTCATGAGTTGTCAAAACTGGGATGTCACTTGTAGAGGCCCTTCTCGATGCTTGTGTAGTTTCGCCCATTGGAGGAGAGGTGGGAACCATGGAGTACTCTTTATCCTCAGGCGTATTCTCAGCTGCCATTCTTTTTGAAAGATCCATTGCAGCAGGCACCACTTTGAACCAGGAGCCATTTCCGATCACCTGTCACTTGCCTCGTTGCACCGTGACCATTGTCCCCTCAACCTTGACTCCCTCCCAGATTTCAGTCTCACACGGTGCCCGAAACTTCCACCTGGGGTGTCTATCCTTGATGATGACAGGTCCTCCAACTCACAGAGTGGGCTCCTGAGCCCAACGACGCTGGCTGGCTTTGTCATTGGTGGTTCTTCTCCGCAGCTGAGTGGCTTCAACATTCATGCCAGCGGAACTCCATTTAGTATCAGCCTCAATACTATCCTGTGTTGGCCTCCGAAATAGTAGGTTTGCTTGAGTACAATTAGTAGTGCTGTGAGGGGTTTGCCTGTAGGCCCGCAGGAACTTATGTAAACAGCATTCGGCATTGTCTCCAAGGTCAATGCCAATCCTCAAGGCTCGGTTGAGTGTTCGCATAAACCTTTTGATCAATCAATCAGGGGAATTGAAAGCGCGCTACTCACCCGTGAGGGTCTCAAGGCCACCTCCCCATTAGCCTTGTGCCATTGGGGAGTGATCTTCTGATGACGAATGGGCAGTCTCCAAGTGTTCCTGGAATTGACGCCCTTAGAATGGTGATCTGTTGTCTACCCTCACCTCATAAAGAAAGGCCCACCATCGCAAACATCTTCTCTAGGACGGGGTTGCCGTGGGAGAATGCTGCAGAAAGCTACCTATTCTATTCATGGATAGCATTCCCAGAATCAAATCCAGTAACAAAAATGTTTCACGTCTACAAAGGAGATGAACCACCTGAGGAATATATTCCTTTAGAGGATGTTGAAATTCCACTCACATACCAGGAGCATAATCTCTGGTTAAAGGCGCCCTAAAACATTTCAATCACATTACCAGGCTCAGTCCACTAGGTAGACCAGGAGCAACATGGCCGGTTTTAGCCGGCTACACACCTCATCCTGACATTGAAGCAATGTCAGATGAGGAATTACTTAATCAAATACAAGAATTAATAGAATTACACAGTTAAACCACAACTGTCTGAAGGTCCTGAAAAGGACTCTTTTAAACACAATCCTCCATCTTCTAAAAAGAAGCGGGAAAATATCAAACAACATTTAAAAGAGAAACGTTCTCAATCCCGAGGAAGGTCTCTTCAAAAGTAGTCCTCAGGGATAGGGATAATTTGGGAAAACCTGATAGGTATCAAGATATTGATACACGTTCCTCTCATACCTTTCAGATATCGTCACAGACATCCGAACGAAGAGGACGGTCAGATCAAAAAGAAGAACGCGTGAAGTCCAAAGACGATCAACACGTTCGGAAAAACAAACCAAAACCTCAATTCTCTAAAAAGAAGGTAGCAGGTCTGAAGATCAGACACGCTGAGAATTCTGAGAACACAACTCAAGAACGGAGAATGGGCTCAGACAATGCTGGGCAGTGCAGCAGAAGTAACAATAGCTTGACAGAACCTGAAGGAACTTCTGGAGACAGTGGACTTAAATGAGTACATACAAGTAGAGACTGTAGACACTAGGGTAAGTTCTCCACAAAAGTTATATGAAATAACACTACGGATGGAGGGAGACATACAAAGAAAAGTGAAAGCACTCTTTTAGGAGTAACTTTCAGAGGGTTATGATATACTTCTATCAGAACATGGCTGGCCACCAGAGTCTGTCAAGGAGTGCCCACATGGTGAAGACATCATTAAGCCAGCCTTCTCCAACCATGTTCCAGTACATTTAAAATATACTTATGCCAGGAAATGAACAGTTGCCCAGGCCCCAGCATTACATAAAAATCATGTAGGATGGGATGAGGACTCACCTCACCACAAGATCCATTTAAAAAATCAACCAACTGCACAAAGGCAGTACCCAATTAAGCAAGAAGCTAGAAAACAGGTCAGGGAGATCTTAGATCAACTTGAATACCAAGGGGTGATTGAAACATGCACCTCATCAATGAACAATCCTTTGTTTCCTGTTTCCAAACCAGACAATACATATTGTCTAGTTTTGAATTATAGACACCTGAACTCTTGTTCAAAGACATTTGCAGTGCAAAATACACACAGTACTGCATTAAATAATAACATTGTGCGTAGAAAATATAAAACCACATTATACATTTCTAATGGTTTCTTTTGTCAAAACATAGCACCTAAAAGTAGGGATTTGACAGCTTTCTCAACAATGGGGACCCAGCTGCACTTTTGTCGACTACCTCAAGGGTTCAAGAACAGCCCAGGGTTATTCTCAGCAAGAGTAACAGAGTTACTATAAATTTATGATGACGAGGTATTGTCATATGTCGATGACATCTATCTGACAGACGATGAACTGGATAGGCACTTGAACAGGGAGAATACCATTATACTTGGTTTCGCCTCTGAGGGCTACAAATTCATTTTCAAGAAATCAAAAATTGCCCATCTCAATGTCCTTTTCCTAGGATATGAGCTTTCAAGTGAAGGCAAAAGCCTGGCAGCCAACTTCTTAGAAAGGTGTGCGCTGCTCCAACCTCCAAAAACGCTGAAAAACTTACAGGCGAGTCTACGTTTCGTGAATTTTGGATGAACTTACATTCTAAATTATGCAGAAAGGGTTAAAAGTCTCTACTAATTAATCAAATCTGATTTTAAAATCATAAATTGGACACAGGAACACACAGATATCCTGCGTTCACTTCAAGCTGATATTTTAGCAACCAGTCACTTACAAACACGTGTAAACGTACACAATTTAGTGATCCAAATCATTCTGGGTCAATGCGGATTCACCTTCTTAACTTTTAATGAGGGTGAAAAAGTACCAATTGCATACAAATCACATTTGTATACACAAGCGGAAATGTGCTTCACTTCAACAGAAAGAATTCTGCCAGCAGTTGAAACTGCTGTAGCAAAAGAAAGAGCCCTAGCTCAGGGGAAACGCATTATTGTTGTGACTCCAGTACCAGCCTTAGAGGCAGTTATAAAAGCGAGCATTCCAAATGCATAAGCTTTATATCCGAGATGGATACAATGGGTTAATTCTCTTGCTGCAACAGATGTTGAATATGTTTTTGATCCTTATTTAAAAACACAAGCATTTCTGCAATATGAACACAAGTGTCCTCTGCCTATTGAGATTCACCCTCTTGACTAGTACGAATTTATAATTTATACTGACGGATCTGCACAAGCTAAACAAGCTTATAGTGCAGCATGCTCGATCGTTAAAGGTCGCATGCTGGATGGTAAATTCTGACCAATGGTCATAAAAACACAATCTCTAGGAGATTGTACAGCTCAGCGAGCTGAACTGCAAGCATTCAAATTGACACTTGAGAATACGGATCGCTAATTCCCCACACTCATAGTGTGCAATTCTTTTACTGTGTTCAATCATATAATGAATATTTACAGAATTGGCTTCAAAATGGTTTCAAAGATGCAAAAGGTGGCACAATCAAGCATAAAACGCGTTGGGAACAAGTAGTTCAGTTGTGAAACGGACAACAAAACTCTCACGTGATACACACGCTGAGTCATCAACGTGTAGGTGTTCACGTTGCAGGGAATTCATTGGCTGACGAAGCCGTGAAGGGGACTGTGCAAACGGCTTCCGTAGCTGCGATCTCTCGTTCAAAAACGAGAATAGACAGTGAGATATTATTGGCTGTCAATGCCTTAAGCAAAGGCAGCAGTGCAGGGTTATCTAAAACGTTTCCACTCAAATACTCGTATATAATTGATGCGAACAACGTTCCGTTTGCTCGAATCCCTGGAGTGGGGGATAGGGTAATTCCAAACATGGAACGTAGTGCAGCTTTGATTTATGAAGCACATCTGGGAGAGGGTCTGAAACATCAGGGGATTTCTAAAACAATATTAACATTAAAAGAGATGTACTGGTGGCCAGGGATGAATACACTGATTCACATCTTCATCAATAACTGCATAGACTGCAATAGAGATGGCAGTACAGAACGCCACCAGAAATGAAATGATATGATATGATATGAGCTTTCAAGTGAAGGCAAAAGCCAGTAGCCAGCCCAGTACAGACACCATTGTTAGACAGCATTAGACTATCTACGTGCAGGCGTCCTTTTGGAGAAATGCAGTCCACAAACACTAAGTCAAGGTTCCTAGGAATGTGGCCTCAGCGCTCGGCTGACGCTTGAACTGTTATAAAAGATTTGCGAGTCTTTATCGGCACATACACAATAGGTACACTACAGTCTGACCAGGGCCCTGCGTTTAGCTCTCGAGCTTACAAAGAAGCCATGGCCAGTTTGGGAGTAGCATTGCAGTACTCCTCGCAATTCCATCCTGAGGGGAATTCTGTTGTGGAAAGGATAAACAGGAACATTAAGTGTTCTATAGGTAACACACTTTATTTAGATATATAAAAACATATCTTTAAAAGATTCTTGCAACACATTAATACAATCTTACAGCAAAAAGAAGAAAATAAAAACAGAATAAAATGTGGCCTTCTTATCAGAGCTTACTGCAGCGTGTCAATTTAGAAATTAGCACTCCCGGACAATGCAGATGGAGTTAAGTACATATTATTCTGCACAGTGGTCCAATTTTTCTAAAAGACTATAAACATGCTGAACGAATTTGGCCAATTTTATATTTAAAAGAGTGTTCTCTGAGGACAGAGCAGCAATAATGGCGTGTCTGCAAGTCCAAACTCCCAGCCTGTTCCATTCCGGCCTGAGTAGGCGTCTGCGTTGGAGAATAAAGAAAGGGCATATACAAAGCATGTGCAAAAAAGTTTCGTTTGCTGACCCGCACCCTCTGCACGTTTGATCAACCCTTTTTTGACGCCATACAGGGAGATTTTGAAGGAAGTGCCAGTCTCCCAGTCTTAGGGCGATCAGGCATCGCTTTAGATGATAGGAGAATGTTATCGAAAGGTAATTTGCCGGGGATAGTCGTTTATAGGAGTTGGCTACTGCCCAAGCATAGCTACGTTTCACAAGGAGAGCTTTGACCATGATCAGGGATTTCAGTCTTATAACTTTTTTAATTGTGTTTTTGAAGGCAGTCTGGCTTGGGTTAAGGGCCCAGAGATCCGCAGCAGACGTTTGTTGGATGTAGTCATTTAGGAGGCGGCCGAATGTTCCCCCCGGATTGCTCACACTGATTTCGTTCCAGACCAGGAGTTCCAGGGTACCAGCTTCTGCCTGTCTTAGTTTGTGGATCAGGTTAAGATATGAGCCAACATTAGAGGATTCATAGTTAGTTAAGCCCAACTCTAGTCTGACCTGTGCTGGCGAGGAGGAACTCGGCAGGTGAAGCAATTTCTTATAGAGTTTAGTTGTCAGTTTATTTAAGGAATTGTTCATTTTTCCCTTAAAGATCTCTATGCCACACGAAAGTGTGGGCCCGATCTTTGCTCTAAGCACTTCCAGTAAGGGCAAAACCGTGGGGCCTGAGAGTCTCCTCGATAGCTTAGCCAAGGATACCATTAACGCTGTGGCCTTGGCTGCAATCACAGTGCTCTGTTTAGTGAAACTGCCCCTGGAGTCCAAATGGACCCCTAAGTATTTGTACGATTGGCCGATTGAGATGCTTTCTTTGTTTATTGTCCAGCCTCCACCGATGTAGCGTTTTTTGCCAAACAGAACAACCATAGTTTTTTTCATGTTAATTTCTAACTGGTTGTTGACCGTGTATTGCATTAAGGCGTCCAGGAGTCTCTGTAGCCCCACTCTGGTGAGACTGAACAGTGCCAAGTCGTCGGCATATAAGAGATTGCATAATGCAGTGCCTCCTACTTTTGGTGGATGGCTAATTACTTTCTCTAGAGAGCTTGATAGGTCCGCAATGAATAGATTGAAGAGAAGGGGAGCCAGCACGCATCCCTGTTTGACACCACGAAAGGTCCAGATTTTCCGGGAGAGATGCGTGCCAGACCCTCGCTTCACTCGAACCCACGTGTTGGAATACAGCAGGATGATGGGATTCAGGATATTATCTGGGATTCCCCACTGCTTCAGTTTTTGCCACAGAGCAGCCCTAGGCACCCTGTCAAATGCTGCTTTGAAGTCGACAAAGCAGCAAAAAATCGATCTGGAATTTGTAAGGGCTTTGTCAATGATGATGGAGATTGCCAATAAGTTTGTCATTGTTCCTGATTTGGCAACGAACCCTGTCTGATTCAAAGGAATCAGATTTTTGTCCTTTGCCCATTGTCTGAGATCCTCCAAAATGAAGCCTGCAAAGTGCTTTGCCTCTATATCCAACAAGGCAATTAATCTGTAGTTGTTCGGGTTGCCTCGTGCTCATGCCACAACAACTTGAGGTAACCAAAAGCTATTTCATGATGGTTGTTTCTCCTTTGCTCTTGCATCACTAGCTTTGCCTGCTTCTGGACTTCATTGAGTTCTTGAACTTCACTTACTAAAACTACACCAACAAAAAATAGAACATCTTAAAATTGTGAAGCAATTGATGAAAATTCTTACTATTGCATCCAAGTCCTATACATATCTTTCAATTCTAGGATTTCTGTAGAAGCTCTAGGCTGCTGTAGACCTAGTACTTTCCATGGAGGACTAAGCAAATATACTCAGTTTAGGAGTTCCACTCTAATTACCCCAAAGTCTTTCAACAATTTGACAACTAATAGTCAGGCAGTAGCTACAACTACGCCCAGGAGACTGTATGCCTCCTGCCTTTCAGTCACTTTATTGTATTATATTGTAATTGCATTTATATAGCGCTTACTACCCCTGATGAGGCATAAAAGCGCTTTTTCGACAAATAGCACACTACTTCGGAACCCATAAACCCATAACGATTAGTGGTGAATTAGTATAGTGGAAAATGAAAGTAATTTGAGTGGTGGATATATGAGTCAGTTTTTTGGATTGAGAAGGATAGTGGAGGGATAGAAGAGGGAAAAAGGTTTGCATCTATATAGCGCTTGCCACCCCTGATGGAGTGAGGGGGTGAGAGGGTGAAAGGAAAATGTGAATGACCTATAATAGTAAAATCAAAAGGTCTTGGCTGACGGCAGACATAAGCACACACTATCAAACATTGGTTCATCCAATGCAATTGATGGCTTTCTTAAATCTGCATGAAAGAGGTCTTGGCTGACGCCAGTCATAAACATACACTATCCACAATTGGTTCATCCAATGCAATTGATGGCTTTCTTAAATCTGCATGAAAGAGTGCTCAGACAGAGAACATGCTCTGAGGTCATAGAAATGGGGGCTGGCGCTATACACACAAACAGCACATGTATTTTTTTAGTGATTGAGTCTCTTCTCTCAGTCTCTAACATGTCTCGACCTCTCTGAGATGCAGGCTGTAGAGGTGGCAGCACTGTCCATTTTATCTTCAGTCAGTAACCCAGCCTCTGCACCCCACCATTCCCCTTGCTTGTCCCAAGCTATGGCAGCCATTTTATGTTTACACCTCAAGTGAAACCACTGGGATAAAGTTCTAGTGTACATTCCTATAGAGAAGGGAAAACCGGACTTGAAGACGGTGCCCCTCGACTGAACTTGGTTAATAGGGCCGAGCGGTTTATCTATGAATACCTACGAGAAGCTTCAGGAGGCTGCTGCAGGCGCTTACATTAATCACAGAAGATAAAGCTTGTCTCAAAATGGACATCCCGGCTGAAATATTAGCCCAACAAGATATAATGCTTCACTTGAATCTTCTTCTCCATACAAGAAACACACATATGGAATTTTCTCCCTGCAAAGTCAAGAAAATACAAGATCACCTAGAATTCAGAAAGATGGTAAAAACCTGGATCTTTTTTAACAGATAATTTAAGACTATATCACCCTAGGAAACTGAACCAAACTCCCACGCATTGGTGCTTGTCATCTGCACATGCTCAGCTATCTTTTACTTCACTTCACCAATACCTAAGTAATGCTACACGATCACAGTGACACAATAAAAGCAGCCCAAAGACCATCAAACTGACACCAGAACACTTCCAAAATAGGCCAAACTTGGGACCTACACCTCTCCAACCTGTCACCATACTCACAGAACTGGAGGCTATTGACCTCCGCCAATTGGTAACCAGCCCTAAGCACGAAGCTGGTCACTCGCTCGACGGGCTTTGCACAAACAATACGCATCTATCACTCACAAAAACCATACCCCTGACATGGACCAACCACTGGGCAGTCATTTTCAACATTCAGGCAAATAAAATTCCCCCCTCACACACACCCATACGGCCTACTCAATTCAGAGCTTGGAGCCGCGTAGATCAGCAGCTCCTCAAAACTCATCTGTCGTCCTTCAACTATGAGCCCACACCAGACCCTACTCTAGCCTCCTCCAACTACTCAGGATGGCTCTACAAAACCTTTAACACATTAGTACCTCTGAAAAATCTCTCTAAAAACAGAACCACTCCGTCAGCCCCTTGGTTTTCTGACTCCCTCAGAATTGAAAAACAACGATGTAGGAACCTTGAGAGACGCTGGCGCAGAGACTATAATATCACCAACAAAGCTCGCTATAAGGATGCCATCTCCCAATTTAAACATCTCATCATTTCAGAGAAAAGCAAATATTACACCAATCAAATAGAATCTGCTCAAGACTCCACTAAACTACTCCTCCAGGTAGTCACCAAACTATCAGGATCCACAGTAAATAGCAAATTCCCCACCAGCACCCACCCAGGACCTGTGCAATGCTCTAGCCAGCGCCTTTCAAGACAAAGTCAGCAAAATATATGACAACTTCGCCAAGCAACCTAAAACTGACTACCCGACCCCCGTTGACAATAACGATAATTTTCCTTCCTTCTCGAATTTAGTCTCACCCAAACAGATCAATGACCCCATCCAACCAATTCAGGTTCCCCAACGGACTCATGCCCAGCCTCCGTCTCAAAGCTCATTCCTGATCTACTAGCCCCAAATCTTACAGACATCTGCAATGCCATGTTCAACACCGGTATCTACCCTGCCATTTTGAAAAAGTCAACAATTAAACTTCTGCTGAAGAAGCAGCATCTTGATCCGCTAGGCACTAAAATCTATAGACGTATCACGAGCCTCCCCTTCCCAGCAAAAAAATTTGAAAAAGTAATGAATATACAACTAGCTCATTACATCGAAGAAAACAATCTCCTGAATGAGACACAATTTGGTTTTAGGAAAGGCCATGGTACAGAAACTGCCCTCATCAAAGCAGCAGGCGAAATCAGAGCCATTTTAGACCAAGGTGGAGCCGCAGTTTTAATACTGCTGGATCTATCAGCAGCTTTTGACACAGTTGACCACGCCACTCTGATCGATCGTGTCTCACACATGGGCAATAAACTAAAGGCCAAAGAACTATTGGCCTTGTTTCTGTCCAACCACACTCAGCTAGTGAGTCTCGGCGAATACAAGTCCTCTCCATTTACCCTCCCATGCGGTGTGCCACAAGGATCATCCTTGAGTCCAACACTGTTTAATATCCATGTGTCGGACCTGGCCAAGGTCATCAAGGTCCATGGGATTGTCTGACATCATGCGCCGATGACACACAGCTTGTGCTCACAATTAACAACGATGGAGGAGCAATTGCGGCCAGTTTCCAAAATGAAATGCTCACCATCAGCTCCTAGATGGCTAATAATTGCTCAGAGTTAAATTCTGACAAAACTGAGGGACTGATTTTTGGTAAACCACACCCAGCATGGTCGCCTACTTGGTCGCCTACCACCCTGGGACCACCGCCAACCCCAATATCGAAAGTAAGAAATCTAGGCGTCATGTTCGAGGACAAACAGGCTTTCACAGCTCACGCCAACGCCATTGCCTCGTCGTCCTTTTACACTCTCAGAATGATTAAAAAACTATTACCCTTTCTCTCATCAAGTGCAGGAAAAACCCTGGTTAGCACCCTAGTAATGTCTAAAGTTGACTACTGCAACGGCCTGCTCATTAACGCCCAGAAAAAGATCACCAACAAACTACAGATGGTGCAGAATGCTGCAGCTAGATTAATAACAGGTACCCCCAAGTATAAATCAATTTCTCTGGTGGTTCGGAATTTGCACTGGCTACCTATAATAAGCTGCATCAAATTCAAAGCCCTCTGTATTGCCTTCAAGGCCATTCACAATACTGGACCGACTTTCTGAAGAAAGCCTTCTGTGTTCATGTGGCAAATAGAACCTTACGTTCCTCAACTGCCAACCTCCAGACGGTCCCCTGCACAAAGAAGGTTTCCTGGGGTGACTAAAGATTCACTGTCCCCATTGCCAAACTATGGAACACCCTCCCTCAGCAAATCAAATCCTGCCCAACACTACATGCTTTCAGTAAACTTATAAAAACCTGGCTTTTCAACCAATGAGCTCCATACTATCTAACTACTTCCTCTTTCAGTCCTCAGCGCTGAGACGCCCACGGGTATTTGCCCGCTCTACAAATTGCTTAAATAAAATAAACCATACATGATGATCTATATCTGCATAAATAATCGTCTATCACACTCCTCTTCTTTCCGCTCCACAAAATGTGCAGCTTTACATGATAAGAGTGGCGCTCTATCCATACCAAAACTCTTGCCACACCCCTCCAACAAAGCAGAATGTACAAAACAGCTGGCTACTTGTTGACCTAAAGCAGTTCAGTGCCTCGTCATGAGTATTAAGCACTCTGTAAATGGATTTGCAATGCTGTATGCATTTTCATAGGGAATAAAAATATTTTGGACCCTTCTCAAATATGACGTATAATACTAAAGTTGAGACAAGATCAGTTTGAAACATGATGCATTACTATAAGTAAACACAATTGCGAAATCACTTTACTCTTTTTTTAGTTATGCATGAGCGAGGATTTCTTCACAAAACACAGTGTTACACGCATTAAAGCATTAACAATTAATACACTTGTTATATATGTTCAACAATTTTTCAGCAAACCATTTCCTCCATTTGCACTCTGTTGCGAAAGTCTTTCTGTAATACGAGGTAGGGCACAATATTTCCTATATTCACTACCATTACAGAAACAGCATATCAATGCTAAATTGATTTGCCTGTTTTTTTTCTGGTATGAGGTAATTGTAGATAATTTCGATGCACAAATACTACATGGTCTATTTAGGAAATTCCTCATGGAATTAGCTCCTATGGGTTGTAGCTCTTATTTCCATTTGAGAATCCTTACAGTGACGTTAAAGAAGTGCAGTAAGTTCAAAATCATGATTGACCAGTATGGGAAGCCGCTCATGTCAATATTACAGATCCCCATATAAGACACCTCCTGAAATGCATGGAGTGCTCCAAAATAAATTTGACACACACCAGAATGAATGTAACATGTGTCTAAACAAATATGAAACATGGCAGAGTGAATATACTACTCAGTTGACAATGGGAATAATACACACTCTGAAATGGATAAAAGGTACACCAAGATGTATAGCAACTATGTTGAAATTAATATGAGTGCTGCTGTAAAGAATACAACAAGATATCAAGTGAATATAAACCTTAATGAAACTAAATAGGCTGGTGATGAAATTAATATAACCCACATCAGAACGAATACGGCACATATTAAATTGACGTTGACACTCTTTAAAATGACTGTGACACACATGAAATGAATGTCAGACAATCAGCAATGAATACAAGCCATGTTCAAATGAACATGACACATGTTCAAATGAATACACGATAAGGTGAAATAATTATGACTAGTGTCAGAATGAATATGACTAACACTGAACTGAATATGACACGTTAATATAAATATGATTCCAGTTGAAATACATTTGGTGTGCAATTTAAATGAATATAGCCGACACTGAAATGAATATGAGAAGATTTAAGCTGAATTCAACATGCATTAGAATCAATGAAACATGGCAGAATAAACATATTATCTATTGGACAATATAAATAATACACATTGAATTGGATACAAGATAAACCGAGACGTATAACAACTACGCTGAAAGGAATATGACTGTAGGTGAAAAGAATACAACAAACACTAAAGTGAATATACATGTTATTGAAATGATGTACACAGGTGCTGAAATGAATTTGACCCACACTGGAGAAATATGGCACATATTAAATTGAATTTGACACTCTTTAAAATGACTATGACAGACATGAAGTGAATGTCAGACATTCCCCAATGAATACAAGCCATATTCAAATGAATATGACACATGTTCAAATGAATAAAAGATCATTTGAAATAAATATGACTAGTGTCAAAATGAATATCACTAACACTGAACTGAATATGACACATGCTAATATAAATATGATTGCAGTTGAAATGAATTTGATGTGCATTAAAATGAATATGGCCCACACTGATATGAATTTGAGAAGCTTTAAACCGAATCCAACATCCATTGGAATCGATATGGCACATATTACATTGAATGTGACACTTTTTCCAATGACTGTTATAATACTAATATGACCTAGGCTTGGATGAATATGGCCTGGTTTAAGATTAAATAGAAAGCATTGAAATAAATATGACCTAATTGGAAATGGGTTTGACACATTTTTTAAATTATTATGACCTACATTAAAATCAGCTTGACACATCTTAGAATTAGTATATCACACTCCACAAAAATATTAAAGTCAAATGAAGTAAATACAATCTGGACTGACATGATTATAGCATGGACTGAAATTAATGTGTAGTTCACTTAATCGACTATGACGTCCTATGATAAATATGATATGCACATAAAATAAAAGGGACTGCTACAGTTAACCAACAACTGCCTAGATAAATAAATATTACTGAGGTGGTTGATTCAGTAGCACTGGAAGGCACATGACATTGTGGCCCAATCAAAATCCAGGACAAGTCAAACAGGAAAAACAACTTCTGCAAATGCTCAGTCCTTGAGTTTTTGCACTTAGTGAGCATGGCTTTAACAAATGCCTCTACATTTAGTTTTGTGCTCATTTTGCTTGTTTGTTTCCTAAATGAGGCATTATCAGATGATCTTGTGGACTAACTCACCTCTTTAAAATCATGCTTTGTTGTTTTAGATAGAGCTTTGTTGTGTGTTGATATTAACTGTTTGGAACACCTGCAGAAAAAACTGGAGAGCCATTTGGAATTTTTAATTGCCATATTAACGGCCTACAATCTCTCTGGAAGTTGAGGTAATAGAAATTTTCAGGTAGCTAATGTGTCCCCCACTCGCACCCTATCCATGCACCCATGTTCCTTGTATGTCGTATAACTTCTGTTCCGTACATGCTAGCAAGACGCAAATACATTTGCGTCCATCCTTAACATGTTGGCTATCCAGTCATGCAAAGAAATCCAGTTAATTAGGCTTCTAGGCATATGGTGCCAACGTCTTTACATGGTGCACTTCTGAATCTCGCACACGTTTTCTCCATGTTTTCTGGCCCAGTCGAGCTAGGCCCTTAAACGAGGCCCCGAGCCTCATCTCTCTTGTCTCCGAAAGCTGTATGCATCCCTGACCCCTGCCTTACTTCCTGCCAGCGAAGCGGTGCCCGGCTCGGCCTGGACTGCCTGCCAAAATCATATTTTGCCTACAGTTATCTGCTCAGCCTCCTCGAAAACACATTCCAGTCTAGTGAAATAGGTAAACATATTCCCGGCTGCAGAGCAAAGGGCCCGGCCTTCCTGTCCTCCTTGCAAGTGATTTACTGAACCCGTTACCATGGTAGGCCCATGGCTCCGCACGTTGCACCAAGACACGTATGCACGCACTAGCATTCAGTATTGAACGGCCTCTGCCCAAGAGACCTTTTACTTCAGACACTACATCTTCCAAACATAAGATACCAGATATGTTATAGGTACAGGTTGCCCTGACATCCCAGACACCAGTGTCCTCCACTAGTGCTAAAGTCAAAGCCCCCAATTCTCCCCAGTTCCACGTCATGCTTAGTTGCGCGCGCATTCAGGTCATAGGTTTCTGCTGATCCTGCAACTTTCTCTATGCATCCACCCACGTGTGACGTTTCTTGTGACATTTCTCTGACATGTCCAGTACACGCCCATGTGTACGCCTTTTTACACGCCTCCTGTTACGCACATGTGTTCTTATCTCTCTCTCTTTTCACCTGTTACGCCTACTGTATTGGTTTCAATTGTACCATTTTACTATATATAATGTGTAATGCTAATAAAACGTTGAATGTCCCTTCCTGAACCTTAGAGGTGATGGAACATGATATCCAATCCTCGAGGATTTTCCATTAAGGCCCGTATGACTCAGATCCCACGGACTCTGCCTCTCATTTGAATGAGCTGTCTTTTATTGATAATTATATGGAAAAATGATACGGTAAAATTAATTTACCACATAATTTGGCGCCCGAACAGGTACCCCCCCTTCCCCACTCGCCGGCGATGTTACGCAGGCTTTGACCCCTTCTACAGCCGCGACGGAAACCGTGCACGTTTGCGGGTTTTCCTGCTATCTTCCCTCGGGCCCACGGGGGAGACGGAGACTGCGGTCCGGCGTCCAGACGAGTCGGTGAGGAATGCGGAGGATCCCGACCAGAGCCCTAGTCGAGAGAGCAAGGTCCGAGGTGTCTGGAGGCCCACCTGTTCCGAAGCGCATGCGTGGTAGCGTGATGCGTGGCAGTCAGATGTCGTAGCAGTCCAGTCCAGTCCAGTCCAGTTTCCGAGGCCTTCAGTTTCTTGCTTCCCGGTGAGTACCGTTGTTGGGAACGCATCCAGACGGGTTCATTAATTTGTGCCCGGTCAAGACAGGTTTGGGTACACAGACCTGGTCCAGACGTGTTCACTTAGGTGAATACGGTCCGACGTGTCTCTTTATGGGACCGGTATTGTCTGTACTGTTTTAGCAGTGCATCTAGTTATTCAGTATTATCTCGAGATTTTCAGAATATGTGTTTTCTATGTACCAGGTTTCAGTCTGAAATGTTTTAATGTGTTTTTAATGTCGTGGGGTGAATGATTGTTTGCTGTTCATTACTGTGTTTATTGTGTTCACGTCCGAATCACTCCAATCATGCCACTGTTCTCGAAATTACGTCAGATAGGAACTAGGAAAGGGATACTCGAAGAAGCAGTTCCCGTCCCACCTAGGGACACTCCAGGATATTTTATGTACCACAGCATGGCTTAGATGCCGTGCTGTATTTGGATTTATGGGTGGACTACACCAAGGATCTGGAAGAGAAGTATAGATGGCCTGTCTCAGGGACATGGGATGCTGAGTGCATCATGAGAGTAGAAGAAGCATTGTGGAAAAAGAAAGCCAGACAATCTCAGAAAGATGCCATAGAATTGTGGCGTAAAGAATCGCATAGAAGAACAGAGAAAGAATTCAGAAAAGCAGAGAAAAGTAGAGAAGAATCCGAAAAAGCCAGAGAAAAAGAGTTACTAGAAGAAGGAGAACAAGTCAGATTAGAACAATTAGACCGCCAAAGAAATGCACTCATTACAGGCATGTATCCAGTTCTTGCCGAGGGCCTGCCCAAGGCGACCCCGGAAGTACCCCGTAACTTGCCACCACCATTGGTTCCGACTAAACTCCGTCACAAACAGACCGCAGCAGACATTTTCCTTTCTTCCTATTTAGATGGCGTAGCTCCAGCATATACCAATGTACCCGTACCACCCGTTAATAATGTACCGCAGCCTGCTCCTTCTGTTCAAGCCACGACCCCTCCACGTCTCCAAGTCTCGCTTCCTGCGCCTGTTGTCACTTCCCCTACTGCTGTTGCTACTGCTACTGGCCCCCCTACTACTTTTCCCCCTACTATTGGTCCTCTCAATCCTTTTGCGACAGCTGCAACCCAGAGTCCACCCCCATTACATATGCCTCTTATACCCGCCATGACCTCAACAGCTACAACCCAGTCAGTTCATGCCCTCGCTTCCGCCTCAGGAGGTGCCGTAGGAGGTCACCTTCGCACCCCGCCACAAATTAAACGAATGACAGTCAGAGAACTAGCATTGCAACGTACGCCGAAAGCGGTCACATATGAAAACCTTAGACAGTATATTACAGATTGTAGATATGACCCAGTACCTGGCAAGGAGGGAGACATGATGTTAGTCTCGTTACGTCTACGACGCGTTACAGATTATTTGATGCTATTACCAGAAATGACAAACCATCTAGACAATATATATCATTTTATTAGAACAGGGGAGAGACCAGAATGTATTTGCGAGGCCATGGCATATCAGAAGGCTGAGACACAAGGTTTAATATTACGATTCTTGATAAATTGTCTGATAAGGGAACGAGATCGGCCAGGTGTTGTAAAAGAAGAGATGGATGCACTGATGAAATGGAGTAATAATATTGCAGATTGTAAACATGATAAACAAAATTGCATAGATGCCATGTACAGAAAGATCCGTAAAGAAATAGTAACGATGCATGACAAACAGAAGACTGAAAGGGAAGCCGAGTCAGACAAGAATGAATCCTCAGAGGAGGAAGAAATAGATAATCCAGTAGAAAATCAAGGCACAATAGCGTACGTAGGTAGAGTGAAACTTCCTAAACAGTATTCTTTTGACAGACCTTTTGACAGACCCATTCGTCTAGAAAACAAGAAACGTTTCCTTTCCCCGATACCAGAGCAATGTTCTCTTGAACATGTATTTCAAGGCACTGATAAAATACTGAAAGAAAGAATAGGTTACCATGAACTTAATACGATGCATGATCAGGAACTAGCCCGGTCAGCAGTCCAATGGGCTGGGAATGATAGTATATATAAAGACGATTCAGTAGCGCAAACGTTTTTGAGCCTTTCTTCAGACGAACAGCGACTAGCTGGTATGTACATGATCCAACATCTCATTACACTATATGAAAGCCAGCATTCTGATCCGGGACCCCTATATAATATATTGGACGACTTACTCCTGAAAAGATGGAGAGGCCTAGGTACCGATTTAATTAATATCATTCTAGAACAACGTCACAAATACAGAACTTTCCTGACTCCACATTTTGTTTCTGTTCCACCCCCAGTAAGACAGCCATATCACCTAGACAGACAGAATCCCTTACGAGAAGTTCATCCCGTCCAGATTCCAGGGGGTGCGCTTCAACGCGTATTCGTATACACTCCTTTGACCAAAATGGAATTATTAGAAATGAAGAAAATAGTGCCTTGTCACGATAAAGATCCTGCAGGGTTCCACCGTGAATTAAAAGACATGTTACTGATGGGAGATTACACGTATTCCGACATTCTTAAAATGTTAAAAGTATTGTTGCCAGCAGGGATTTACGAAAAACTGAAAGAGAAAGAATGGGAGGTGGGAGATAAAAAGATTATCTGGACTGAATTAGAGGACGAGGAAAAGACACGTACCCCAGGTTTAGGTCTTGGGGACAAAACTAAAGCATTACCAGGATTATTAGTACAAGTTTTGCCTAGATTATTGACAGTTAAAAAGGAAGACTGGGATGCAATCTCAGCCTGCAAACAGAAACAAGACGAAGACACTAGTGATTTTTATTCCAGATTCGAGAAATGTTTCATTATTAATAGTGGCCTGAAAACAAGTAGCGAATCATATCCACATCTTTTTGTGACCAAATTAGTCGAGAATTCCTTACCCCAGGTTAAAAACAGAGTATTGAAAATCGAAAGCACATGGCAAGCAAATACGCCTTCCCAAATGTTACAGATGTTACAGTACCACCAGAACAGAATCAGAGAGGAACACGATCATGAACAGAGACGTATGAAAGACACGAAAATGAAAGTACTAGTTGCCCAGTCCGTCCCAGCAGATGGTCAGAAGAGGGGTAACACGCAGAACACACAGACTAGTCATTCTGCAGCTCCTGTTAAAGGGAATTGCAATTATTGTAAACAGCCAGGTCACTTCATAAATGAATGTACCGTTCTCAGACACAATATTGCTACAGGCAAAATGAAAGAAAGACCACGTCCGCCTAGACCAGAACACGTTCCACAGAATATTCCACAGAACACGCAACCTCCACAGAATGCACAGCAACAGACAGTAGCTATACCTCAACCCCAACCCATTGCCGCAACACAACACGTCACACAGCAAATGTACCAGTATGCACAGTCCGATTACCCCGATTATCAGCAGTGCACATGAAACAGCCTAGAGAGGGAGGTTGGCTTGCCCCTTATCGAGGTTCATGTAGATCAAGAGGGTCCCTATGTACATAGTCAGGTATTAGGGAAAGACAGAATGTTTTTGATTGACACAGGGGCGAGCAGAACTACCATTAGTCATGACGAGGTTCCAGGGGCACCCCTCTCAGGCTCACAGAATGTTTCCCTTGGATTTTCAGGAAAGCCTATTGTTAACGAAGTATCAAAGCCAGTTCCCCTTGCAGTTGGTCCATTATCCCGTACTACAGATCTGTTACTTACGAAATCATGTCCCGAAAACTTGCTTGGTATTAAAACGTTGAAAGCTCTAGGAGCTGCTATATGTTGTTCTCCGGAAGGAGTGAGATTATTTTTACGTGACTTTAAGGGTCATTATGTGTTGAGAGATTTTGATGCAAGATTGAAAAATGTTCCACAGCATTTATGGGCACAAGGTCCAACTGATGTAGGTTGTATGCATATTACTCCCTATCGTGTCACACTCAAGCAAGGTGTTGTACTGCCCCGAATCCGACAATACAAATTGCCCCCCGAGGCTGTATCAGCCCTGCTGAAAATTATTGACGAGCTCATTGCTCAAGGAGTAGTTGTAGAAACTGACTCCAATGTATGTAATTCTCCTATCATTCCGATTCTTAAACGAACTGACCCAAATGCACCTCCAGTCTACCGACTGGTGATCGATCTTCGAGAACTCAATAAATGCATAGTACCACAGTACCCAGTGGTCCCAGATATTTCATCACTATTGACTGCCATTGATTCCGAAGCTGCGTTCTTTACTGTAATCGATCTTAAGAACGCCTTCTTTAGTGTCCCCATTCATCCCAAATGCCAATACCTTTTCGGGTTCTGTTTAAATGGCCGAAGCTTCAAATTTGCACGTGCACCTCAAGGGTTCACGGAAAGTCCTAGTATTTACAGCCAAGCACTGAAACGACAACTAGACAGTATTCATATGCCTACTGACACTGCTCTACTGCAATATGTTGATGATCTGTTGATCACAGCACGGACCGAACGTGATTGCGAGCGCGCGTCACTGACAGTCTTGTATTTTCTGCCCGAAAAGGGGCATAAAGTGTCCCCTTCGAAGCTTCAATTCTGTGCCCAGCAAGTGGTATACCTTGGACACTTGCTGTCCAAGAGGGGTAGACAGTTGACACCAGACCGTATCCAGTTAATTGCACATCTGCCACAACCCAAGACAGAAAAGGAAGTACGGGCCTTCATTGGCCTCACTTCGTACTGCAGACAATGGATTCCCCAGTATGCATTTCTTGCCAAGCCACTCATACAGTTGACAACACAGGAGGCAGCGACTTCGACTGTCCTCCCTTGGACTCAGGAACATACACAAGCTTTTATTGACTTGAAGAAAGCTTTATGTCAAGCACCAGTTTTAGCGACACCATGTTACAGCAAACCTTTTACACTTTTTGTCACAGAACGCGATGGCACAGCATTATCTGTTCTCACACAAGATCAAGCAGGACACCATAAGCCTTGTGCTTATTTTTCTAGTACATTGGATCCAGTAGCCCAGGCTCTGCCTGCGTGCTTGAAATCAGTTGCAGCAACAGCTCTAGCTATCAGACAAAGCGATTCAATAGTGTTAGGACATCCTTTGACAGTACAGGTTCCACATTCCGTGGAAGTTCTTCTGAACCGTACCCAGACTCAACACTTGACCATAGCACGACTGACAGGTTATGAACTGACACTTTTCCAGCCACACATAGAAATCAGACGCTGCAACATACTCAACCCTGCCACATTGTTACCCTCGAGTACAATTGATCCAGCACCACATGACTGTGTAGAAGTCATTAATACAGTGACAAAGCCCCGACAAGACTTGACAGACATTGCATTGACCGACCCAGACCTGACACTTTACGTGGATGGTTCATGTATGAGAACAAGCACAGGAGAGTTAGTGGCCGCATATGCAGTGACCACTGAAACTGAAGTCATAGAAACACACCGTATTGACACACTATCTGCTCAAGCTGCAGAGCTTATTGCTCTGACCCAAGCCTGTATACTAGCCAAGAACAAGAAAGTAAACAAATACACAGATTCACAGTATGCATTCGGAGTCGTACACGACTTCGGTGCTCTTTGGGAAGAGAGAGGTTTTTTAACTTCTCACGGTACCAAGATCCAGCATGGTCCCCTCATTCAAGCCCTGTTAGAAGCAATACACTTGCCTACAGCCATAGCCATTATGAAGTGCTAAGCACATACTAAAGTTACTGACAATATTTCCCAGGGTAACGACCTAGCAGATCGAACAGCCAAACTCACAGCTCAGACAGACATACCGACTGACATGACAAAGACTGAAGTACCTACACTGACACATTGCCTGACAGTTAAGGATCCCACTCTTGATGTACTCGACATACAGACACATGCAACACCAGACGAAATCAAGAAATGGACTGAACAAGGAGGGATCCAAACAGATCAGGGATGGCTGACGAAGGGAAGAGCCACATGGTTCCTCCCCGACTCTATGGTTCAAATCATCATTAATACAGCACATAGTCCAGCACACTTAGGAGAGAAAGCCATGTTAGACAGTTTACAGAATCTCTGGTTCAACAAACATTTACGAGCAGCAGCAAAACAGAAAGTGCGTACTTGCATGATCTGTTGTCAGTTCAATCCAGGAAAAAGTGTTCCCGTGGAACAAGGTGGATTTCATCCTCCTGACCATTCTTTTGAAGTCCTCCAGATGGATTATATCCAGATGGACAGATGTCGAGGATTCAAGTATGTCCTCGTAGTTGTATGTGCTCTTTCCCGATGGACAGAAGCATATCCAGTCCCCGATTACACTGCTGCAACCACTGCCAAACAGCTGGTACGTGAGTTTTTCCCACGATATGGTTTGCCCCGTGTCGTGTACTCTGATAATGGACAGCCATTCTCGTCCGAGCTTATGAAACAGGTATCACTCCTGTTAGGTTACCAGTGGAAGTTCCACTGCGTCTGACATCCCGAAGCCGCAGGCCTCGTAGAGAGACATAATCAAACCCTGAAAACACGCCTAGCAAAAATCTGTGCAGAAAAAGGTGTAGATTGGATAGTTGCCCTGCCAGTTGCACTCTTTTACACGCGAATGGTAGCCCATTCTAGAACAGGATTGTCTCCGTACGAAATTGTTTTTGGTCGTCCCCCGAACATGTGGGGTACGCCTATGCCAAGACGCATAACTGATGTTGAAAGTAAGCATGGGCGGAAAATCCGTTTCGCTCGCGGATTTTGCGGATTTTCGGTAAATTCGCAATCCGCGAGATTCGCGAATCTCCCGCAAAATCCGCAAATCCGCGAGCAGCGGATTTTATGGCTTGCTCGCACTGTTCGCGTGAGTTCGCGGCTTCCCAGTACAACTTCGCGCCCCGCGAATAAGCGCTAAATTGCAGAAATACGATCTTAGCAAAACTGAAACTACTTACCAGGTTCAAAAGTTCAGGCTCATCATTAGTAGTCATTTCCTGTAGTGCTTCCTGAGGGGCCCCTCCAGAGTTCAGTTGCCAGTTGCAACTATTATGTGACCCTGCTCTGAACCTCAGAATAGTTACACATATGCCACAAAGGTCCTGAATTACAGCTAAGGGAGACAAGCAAGAGCCAGGCTGGAAGTTCAAATCCATTAATCAGCCCCTAATTCATTATTGTCAGTTGGGGCAGGGCAGGTGTTGTAACTAATTTTGCAACAATGAAAGCACTTAGCAAGTGCAAAAGATCACTAATCAGGAAGCACTAAGGAAGCAGGTGCCAGCTAAAAAAATATTCTGTGACACATTAATCAGCCCCAAATTAATTCAGGTCACTTGAGGCAGGGAAGGTGTGCTTTGCCACAATAATGTACAC
The DNA here is from genome assembly GCF_964263255.1 of Lissotriton vulgaris. Taxonomy (NCBI): domain Eukaryota; kingdom Metazoa; phylum Chordata; class Amphibia; order Caudata; family Salamandridae; genus Lissotriton; species Lissotriton vulgaris. The sequence goes on along the minus strand of NC_141687.1, from coordinate 1,287,243,646 downwards.
TGACTGGACAACCAGAGGGTGCTGTGATGAAACAGAGGGTGGCATGGGTGGGCCAGAGGGTGGCATGAGTAGTCAGAGAGTGGCAGTGGTGACAGAGAGTGGCAGTGATGAAGAAGAGTGTCCCAAACAGGCTGGACACGTAGAAACAACAAGTTCGCAAAACTTGCGACCCGACAGGTAAGTTCGCGTTTGCGAAATTGTACAAAACCCTCGCAAACTGGCAGAAACCCGCGCGAACACAAAAAAAATAAAAATCCGCAAATTCGCGAGAATTCGCGGATTTTGCGGATTGCGAGTTCGCAAATCCGCAAAATTCGCAAACGAGAGATTCGCAAAATTCGCCCATGCTTAGTTGAAAGTACTATGCTGACAGATTACTTGGCCTCCTTGATGTCTGCACTACAATCTTGTCGTTCACAGGTCGCGGCTGCCTTTCCAGACAACACCCAAGTAAAACCGCATGAAGTCATCCCTGGCGATTATGTCTACGTGAGGAATTTTGACAGGAAAAGTCCGCTGGAACCCAGATGGAAGCAGCCAAAGCTGGTGTTGATGTCAACGAGAACTGCAGTCAAGCTGGAAGGTCGCAAGGGGTGGCTGCACTCAAGCCACGTTAAAAAATTTCACGGACTGTGTCCAGAAATCCCGATTAAGGACTGCCCACTTTCAGAGACTGACTCTAAACTCCCCCCGCTTGAGAAAACTCCCCAAGAGGAGTATCGTTCCAAGTTGAGGTCTAGTAAGTCAGACAGCGTTTAATTGTTTTAAGTCCCCCTTGGGTGAAGCGGTTAGACAGGTTTCTGACATGAATAAGATAGACCCAAGTAGTCAGAGAGATAGGCGTAGCGAAAAGAGAAAACAGTACTGTAAAGTTTTGCACAGCAGATGCATTATCGCATTAATTTCTATGTTTCTTCTGAGTCTTACGATTATATGCATAAGTTTAATGCTACATGTTTTCTTTCCTCTTGATTCACATGTACATGTTTCCTCTAATGACTCTATAGAGCACACTTTTAGTGACCTGCCTCCCCATGAATTATCCTATCGTTTAGCAATGCGCAACAATACATTCATCCGTATGTTACACCATTCTCACCAGACCAGCAATGCCACAAATTGCTGGGTATGTGGCCGACTCCCTCCCTATCAGAAATACAAGGGAGCTCTGCCCCTCTTTCCTTATCCGTTCACACATAATGGTTCGTGTGGTGCATGGTTTACTTTAATGTCCTCCCTAGATAGTAAGTCCAAAGTTTCCCAAGGCAATTGGATATGGGGGAACCTGAATACAGTCATGAATAAAATATGTTTCCCAGATCAAGAAGGTCTTCCCCAAAGGACAGGGACCGATCTAGAAAATGAAGTGTATGGATTAGGTAATTTTACACTTAACCTCATGATCCTGAATGTGCAGTCTGAGACTAATTCGGACTTGCCGTTTATTACAGTTTTACCAGTGAAAGGTGAATTATGCGTCAGAAAAAATGGTTCCGTACATCTAGGACACAGTGATTGTAATACTGTTGTCGAATTTAGTGATAAAGGAAAGTCTACTTTCAAAGCTTCCCGCCATTCTTATTTTATATGTGGTCAGACAGCCTATGTACGTTTCCCATTGGATTGGGATGGGACGTGCTATATTGCGTTCCTATTGCCACCTGTTTTCCTAGCCCCGCCTGATTATCATAGAAATCCACATCTTGTGCATGTAAGACATAGAAGGGAGATCAAGACCCCGATTGTCGACCAGACTGAAACAACATGGGAGCAATATACAGATTTCAATAAAGGATTCTTTTTCTTTGTAGGTCCTGTCCAGAATAGTAAATTGATACGCAAATTAACTAGAACTTTAGAAGCAGTAGTGAATGAGACTACTTCTGCTTTAGGTAACCTGACCGAGGAACAGTCTGCTATGAGACTTGTTGTTCTTCAAAATCGCCTTGTCCTTGACGTCATCCTGGCAGATAGGGGCGGGGCTTGTAGAGTCATCGGATCCAGTTGTTGCGTGTTTATTCCTAATAACGCGCCATCCGTGTATAAGGCCATAACTCGGCTTCATGAAATTGCTCACCTGATACACCAGAATCCAGGCTCCTGGACTTGGTCCGGTTGGCTCTGGAGTGTAATATCCGCCTGGGGATGGAAATTATTATCATTCCTAGGAATAATATTGGTCATAGTATTCAGTTGTTGTCTCTGTCTGCAATGTGGGCCAGCGATTTGCGGCTTGTGCGCCACAGCTTGTATTCCCCGTCCAAGTACACGTTCCCGTTCCCGAATAAAGAAAGATGAACAAATGATGCTTTACGAACAGATAGATGGTCTCATGAATATAGATATATCCTAAAGGGTGTAGTAGAGTCCAAGGAGGGAATGAGGTAATAGAAATTTTCAGGTAGCTAATGTGTCCCCCACTCGCACCCTATCCATGCACCCATGTTCCTTGTATGTCGTGTAACTTCTGTTCCGTACATGCTAGCAAGACGCAAATACATTTGCGTCCATCCTTAACATGTTGGCTATCCAGTCATGCAAAGAAATCCCGTTAATTAGGCTTCTAGGCATATGGTGCCAACGTCTTTACATGGTGCACTTCTGAATCTCGCACACGTTTTCTCCATGTTTTCTGGCCCAGTCGAGCTAGGCCCTTAAACGAGGCCCCGAGCCTCATCTCTCTTGTCTCCGAAAGCTGTATGCATCCCTGACCCCTGCCTTACTTCCTGCCAGCGAAGCGGTGCCCGGCTCGGCCTGGACTGCCTGCCAAAATCATATTTTGCCTACAGTTATCTGCTCAGCCTCCTCGAAAACACATTCCAGTCTAGTGAAATAGGTAAACATATTCCCGGCTGCAGAGCAAAGGGCCCGGCCTTCCTGTCCTCCTTGCAAGTGATTTACTGAACCCGTTACCATGGTAGGCCCATGGCTCCGCACGTTGCACCAAGACACGTATGCACGCACTAGCATTCAGTATTGAACGGCCTCTGCCCGAGAGACCTTTTACTTCAGACACTACATCTTCCAAACATAAGATACCAGATATGTTATAGGTACAGGTTGCCCTGACATCCCAGACACCAGTCTCCTCCACTAGTGCTAAAGTCAAAGCCCCCAGTTCTCCCCAGTTCCACGTCATGCTTAGTTGCGCGCGCATTCAGGTCATAGGTTTTTGCTGATCCTGCAACTTTCTCTATGCATCCACCCACGTGTGACGTTTCTTGTGACGTTTCTCTGACATGTCCAGTACACGCCCCATGTGTACGCCTTTTTACACGCCTCCTGTTACGCACATGTGTTCTTATCTCTCTCTCTTTTCACCTGTTACGCCTACTGTATTGGTTTCAATTGTACCATTTTACTATATATAATGTGTAATGCTAATAAAACGTTGAATGTCCCTTCCTGAACCTTAGAGGTGATGGAACATGATATCCAATCCTCGAGGATTTTCCATTAAAGCCCGTATGACTCAGATCCCACTGACTCTGCCTCTCATTTGAATGAGCTGTCTTTTATTGATAATTATATGGAAAAATGATACGGTAAAATTAATTTACCACAAAGTGGGACCATCACTGTGAGCTTCATTTTGGAAGAGTTGTATAGGCTCACTTCTGTTTCCATTACAGAATTGAAAACAAGATCACCAGTTTATCAACTGTTTCTGCAAGTACTTTCCATACACCTGCAGCAAATCAAGGTGTAGTAAGGCCAATCTAAGTAGCATTTTATTATTTCAGTCACACTGTTTTGCAACTGGCTTTTTGCTGTCTATTTTAATTCTGTTTCTGCAGGTTTCTTGTACCAAAAGAAAATATGGAGTACCTATGGGAGATTGGATTTTCATGGGCATTGATTGCATCATGTTTGAGCATAAGTTCCTCAACTTTTTACAGACGAAGAGTTGAAATGGGTTTGTGCACATCTTGTCAAAATAGATTTACCAATATAAGTGATGCAGAGCTTGATCAACAAATCATAAACATTCTAAGTTTAATGCCTGATTCGGGAGAACGTTATGTATGTGGAAGCTTCAGAGGTAGAGGACTAAGAATTCAAAGATTGAGAGTAAGAAATAGACTTCATCTTCTTGACCCTGTTGGTAGAGCAATTAGACAACATACAGCTATTCGACGAAGGGTGTACCATGTGCAAGGTCCAAATCATTTATGGTAAAGCATTCCAATCAATCTATCTATCAATCAATCAATCGATCAATATCATCTTTATTCGGATACAGATACATATCCATAAAAGTACAGACAGACAACAACATATTCAATGAAAATTCCAGCGACAAAGGGGCAGTTAAAATATTCTAATAAAACTGGTCCTCCAGTAATACAATGCACAAGATCATAATAAGAAAGCAAAATTCATTAGAATATTTATATGCCAACAATTATGTATAGCTTAAAGATTAAAAGGAGCTGGATAAAATGATATGCTTCAGCAGGGGCACATAGACTTAGGAGTGCACACCGCCGCTTTCAGAAAAGAACCAACTCGAAAGGTTAGCTCATCGTCTTTCAAAGCAATGACCTTCCCATATGCTGCCTTGTAGAAAATCCCAAGTAAAGCCTTAAAATATGGAATCAAAAACCTTTTTTTAAGTGTTGAATAGTAACTACAGAAAAATAAAAAGTGCAACACAGATTGTTTGTGTTGGCTATTGCATGGACTTGGCAAATGATCGAGGTTGAAAATATACCCCGCAGGGAATGAAACCATGAATTTCATAGTGTCAGTTCTCAACCGGAAAAGTAGACCCCTTTCTCAATGACCAATGGGTTTTAATAAATAGCTAGAGGTGCGCACAAGATGTTCTCAATACGCATATATTTAGTGATAGACGTTTTCTTACACTCTTTATCAAATCTAACATTCCTCTAAGATGCGTAAAGGGCCGTCTGAAGGGATTTCTTACTAATAGTGCTAAGGTCTGAAGGGTTTGAAAATAAACATTCATGATTCACACTAACTATACTTTTGTATACAGCAACCAGCCAAGGTATTTCCATCCCCTTATCACATTTTAAACAATCTGATATAATTTCCCTAGTAAGTTGGGCCGCAGGGTTTCTCCAAGCTCTCAGCCAAAATAATGCTGGGCGAGCCTTGATGAAATCTTCAATATATGGCAAGTTGAGGTCGCAGAGACTGGCATATTTAGAAGAGGAAATGGGTGCGCCCTGGATTTTACGGAAAAATCTATTCTATTCATCCTGGATGCTGCAGCTATTAGTATGGCCCCAAACATCTGCACCGTAAGTGACAATTGTTATTCATTGGAGTTTAACATTTTTAACAGTGGCAGATTCAACCTCTGTGTTCCTTGGCTTAGGCAAACTGAGTATCATATTAGTAGAGTTTGTAAACTTTCTCCTACAGTGAGCCACATGGTCAGCCCACAATCAATTTGAAGCAAATGCCAGCCCAAGATATTGGAGAGTGCGAGTGCTTTGTGAACTGTTTGAATTTAAAACAATTGATGTGTTGAAATACTTCTTCGTCCCACACGCCATTAAAAAAGATCTTTTTTAATTTGTGCATAGGGGACGTGGCCAAGATGGCGGTGTGAGCGGACGTGTCTTCCCGAGCTCCCGCTGTCGGCCTTTATTAGCACTGGCTCTAACACTCTTGAGCCCTCCGTTAGCCTTATCCGTGGTCTGCCTGATGCCCCCAGTGGTCCCTGGCATTCTTGGGGGCCGGTGACGAGTGGTGCGGGCTGTCCAGCTGCGGTGGTCGACGCGGCCTGCTGGGTGGATTGGCGTGGTGAAGCAGTGAGAGGGCGGGGCCGGAGTCGGGCCCAGGACCTGCCGAGTCTGATCACGGACGCCCCGGGGGAGCATTACGCAAGACACGGTGCGGCAGAGGTGGGTCCGGCCCGCGTGTGAGTACTGCGTGAGGTGCTGGGAGCAGAGTTGACCGGAGGCTACTGCGGGCCCACCGGCAGCTGTGCGGCCTGATCAGCGCGAGCCCCTGCTGAAAGCCTTGCGGCGGCGGGGACAGGAGCGGCCGTGGGTCGGCCGAGGCCTTTTCGGATTCCCACTGGTGGCAGCTACGGGGTGTGGAGCTGGGACGGAAGGGCTCCAGCGGCAACGTGGAGAGTGGCATCTGGCGTCTACAGCTCCGGTAGTTGGGGCGTTGGTGAGGCCCGGCGTGGCGGCCTGGGGGGCGGACAGTGGCAGTTTGGCCTGAAGCACATGGGGCGCTGGACTGATCCCGGCTGGCTGCGGGAGAGAGAGCTGCCGGGCCCACCTAGCTTCGGAAATAGCAGACTGTAGGGCTGATGGAGATAATTGGGAGCAGGAAGGGGGCTGGCCTGTGCTCCCTTGGCCCCTAAACTGAGTGCGCGAGGGCTCCATACCGTCGGGGAAACCGGAGCCAGAATTGAGCCTGTGAGGTGCGTGGACCCCGCGGGCGGCGGGCCTGGACTGGCGGGGGCTTGCAGTTGGGCGGCCTGGTGAGCCTGGCGATTGAGGAGCCGAGAGCGGTGACTGGCCCTGGGCCGGTGGTTGTAGGAGCGCACGACTGGCGGTGTGCTCGGGCCTTCGGTACAGAGGAGACCGGGTGAGTGTGGAGGTATCCATCTTGCGGCAAGAGGTTGGGCCCTGGAGATCGCGGGCGCGCACTGGAGGGTGCCCCCTGGTTGAGGGGGGGGGGGCTTGGTAAAGGTCGGCTGGAGGCGAGGGAGCTTGGATCGGCCTGGTTGGAAGCATCAATATCGGATATGGCCTTTCAAGAGATCACCGTGCCAGGGCAGACGGGTACAGAGCGAGGTTCGGCAGGCACGCTCCTGGACTTGCCGGGGAGCTCTATGGACCACGTGCTGACCGGTACATTGTGAGTAGGGGGCTGTCTCGCTCAATTGGCGTGGAGTGCCCCTTCAGACGGGGTTAGGTGGACGGGCCTTGCGCGTGAACTACTGCCTCTTTGGTGTAGGGGGGGATCCCTTATGCTACCAGGGGCCCAGAGGCGGGGCTACAACAGGCTATGTCCTCAACTAGGGGCCGTAAGGACAAGACTATAGAGGACCTGTTTTCTAGGGCACCGACAGATAAGCAGTTGGAATCAATGGCAATGGCGGCTGGGCCGACTGCCCGGGCCAGTCGGGCGGCTCGGAACCTATCACCAAGTCTTTTCTCGAATCCCTATTCAATATCCTGCGGGATGACATCCCCACTTCAAAGCGAGAGCTCAAGTAGGATATTAAAGAGGTCAGGAGGGACACAGACACCATAGGGGAATGTGTGGCAGATTTGGAGGGCAAGGTCGAGGGGCGGGATGCAGAAATGGAGGCGCTACAGCAAGAAATCATTTGTATTCATGATCAGCAGGTGGATCTCCAGTCCCATGTAGAGGATCTTGAAAACCGTTCTCGACGCCATAACTTCAGAATTAGGGGCGTGAAGTTGGCCGAGGACAATAAGGATCTCTTTTCATTTGCGCAGAAACTGTTCAACCACATATTGGGCCGCCCTACTGAGGCAGATTTGCACATAGATAGGGCACACCGAGTGGGACCGCCGCGCTCGGCTTCCGCCCCACCTGCTGATATCTTGGTCTGTGTTCAGGACTTTCGTACAAAGGAGGAGATTCTTCAAAAGGCGTGCCAGCTGAACACCCTTGTGTTCGGAGACCACACACCGATCCTAGTCCAGCACCTATCTGCTCTCACTCTGCAGAAGCACAGGTCCTTCAAGCCAGTCACGTCGCTGCTGCAACAACGTAATATCCCATATAGCTGGGGTCCCCCGTTCCGACTGGTGTTCAGATGGGACAATAAGGTTTACCAGCTGAGGTCTCTGTCAGAGGCCTTTCGGCTCTTAGGCATCAAGGAACCGGCGGAAGACAACGAGCCTCCTACCTGGGCGAATGCCGGAGATGACTCAAAGCTGCAGTGGCGCCAGCAGCGGACGAGGCAACGTGCGAGACGACCTCCGGCGGCAGTGATTGAGGAGGGCCAGAGAGCGGCAGTAGAAACAGCGCCGATGGAGCTGGCCACGACTAATTGTGACTGAACTACTGTAGACATGGCCTTTGATGTTTGAATTCCTTTTTCTGGCACTTGCCGGTGGCGGGGGGTGTGGTGGGAGTGTTTTAATTACCCTTACTGTTGTATTACCACGCATCTACGGATGATGGACACACTGGTTGGACATAATGTTTTTCCTTCACTTTTTTTGGAGTGGTTGGTGGGTTGGGGTGGGAGGGAGGGGGTCTATTGGTCCTTAGTTCACTGGGAATATAGGCAGGTTATTGATTGCCCAACCGTGCAGCAAGGAGAGCCTGATTTGGGGGGGGGGGTAGCAGCCTTGCGGTGGCCCGTAAGTTTCACTAGCTACACCACACATAGAGATTAGATGCCAGTAACGGAAGTGAAAATACTCTCTCTTAATGTCAGAGGGTTAAATAATCCAGTCAAGCGTAGGGCGGTGTTGTTGTTCCTAGAGCAGACCAACGCTGACATTTGCCTCCTACAGGAGACGCATCTCTTACAGCTGGACTGTCATCGCTTGCGATCTAATAGGTTCCCTCTACAGTTCTTCTCCTCTAGTCCCACTAAGACAGCAGGGGTAGCCATCCTTGTGTCGCAGAGGTTCAAGGAGCGAGTTGTGATTAAACTTGCAGATATTAAGGGGCGCCTACTCCTCTACCGATTTTTCCTTAGGCTCCACACTTTTTTCTATTTGCTCGGTTTAAGCATCCAATGAGGGACAGGAAGGATTTTTTCATAGGGTTCTTACAGATGTCACTTCTACTTCGGATCGCCACATTCTGTTGGGGGGGCCTCAACCTGGTTTTTGATAATGTCCTAGATAAGTCCTCCACACAAGCAGGGTCGTTGTCGGATGAAGGTCTAGCCAGGTTGCAGGAATTAGGCTTTAGGGACCTCTAGCACTGTTTTCATCCGGGGGAATGTGAGTACTCATATTTCTCACATGCACACAAAACATATGCTAGATTGGATTACCTACTCGCTACAGGACCCACACATGCCTTAGTCACGAAGGTGGAGATTGGGGTTGCCTCTTTGTCGGATCATACCCCTGTGAGTGTCAGCCTTGCTCTATCCCCAGTTCAACGCGCACAGCGGACGTGGCGTCTTAGGGAGTCACTCTTGCATAGGAAGGACTTGATTTCCCGGATACAGCGCGCTTTATCAGATTATCTCTCACATAACAGCAACAGAGATACCAAGCTGGCGACTCAGTGGACAGCTCTGAAGGCGGTCCTAAGAGGGGAGTTCATAGCTATCTCGGTTGCGGACAATGTAGAGAGACAGCAAACGCGGGATGACCTCACACAGCAAACCAGGGAGGTCGAACAGATGCAACAGAGGACGGGGCCCCCAGGATTTGGTGGCAGTTGAAGGCAGTTCAGCAGCAGTTAGCAGCCCTAGACCAGGACAGAGCAGAGTTTGCTGCCCTCCAACTGCGTCATGCCTTCTATACGGGTGGGGATAGATGTGAAAGATTGCTGGCCCATAAGCTGAGGGAGACGACACAACGGCAGATGGTGTGAGAGATTGTGGGGAGGGATGGAAGGCTTCTTACAGAGTATAGTGAAATAGCCAAAGAATTTAGGGATTTTTACGCCAACCTATATGCGGGTGAGTCCTCGGAGGAAATGGGGGAGGATGACATTTTAGATTCTGTCTCCCTTCCCACGCTATCGAGAGAGCAAGCGGAGCTTCTGGACAGTGCCATCAGACCGGAAGAGATTATAGCGGCCATATCTCACCTAAAAAGTATCAAAGGCGCCAGGGCCGGATGGGTTTCCAGCTACTTTTTACAAGGCATTCTGCGCACAGTTAGTTCCCCTTTTGGCGCCTCTTTTTAATTCCTTCGCGGAGACGGGTGCGATTCCGAGTGACCTCCTGGAGGCCTCGATAGCAGTCATCCCGAAACCGGGGAAGGACAGTAAGTAAGTAAATCTTTATTACTCAGTTAATTAAAACCATTGCACATTTTAGCATATAATACATTAGTTAAATAACGTTATTATAAAAAAATATAAAATGAGAATTACTTCGTATAAAATAGATATATTAGTTATTACAGAAATGTATGCTTCTTTCAGGCTGAGCATAGTATAAAAATAGAGTAAGTCACTTGTTTTGCCGGGACTGGCTATGTCAAAAAATTTGCATCTGGGTTTAGACCGAACTGTAATATATGATTTGAACGTAAAAAGCGTGTTTTCACCAGAGTCTTAATCCCCTAATGTTTTATTATGTAATGATTAGAGTTCTGGAGTCTGTTCATTGCCCGTATTGAATGGTTGATTTCTGGTCGTAGTCCCTTTCAGTTTTGCCTCTTGGGTTAGAACCATCCAGTATCTGCCCTCTGTCGTTCTTGTTTCTTTTCTGCTTCCTCCAGGAATTTGACAACATGGCAAGCTAGTTGAATATTTTTTCCATCAAAGCAAGCCTTAAACGCCTGCTGGCAAGTTCTTATGCCCAGCCGGTTGAGGGGCAATTTTAGGAGTGATCTGCTCTCTTTGTCCAGACCTTTACAAGTGCATATTAGGTGCTGGATATCTTCTTTTGCGTTCCTACATATTCGGCAATTGGTTGTTATTTGGGCCTTTTCCATGGGGGAAGATGGTTTTGTGCTGGAATTTGGCCCAGCCGTAAGCGTAGGAACTTCTCCTTTGTGCGCCTGATGAACCCGACTCCTAAATAGCTTTGGCAGAGACTGCTTGTGTAGCTTTGATGACAAACCAGCCATGAGCCCGGTTAACTAGGCTTGCTTTATCCCCAATTTGCGAGATAGATCTTACTGATTTGTTGACTAGCTGTTTAAAGGTGTTGTGAGACCAGCTGAGCTACCAGGCATCTTGTACGCACATGGAGTTTATTGAGTGCTTAAGATATTTTACGGCCGCACTATTGCTTTTACTTTCTATCTTATCTCTATTTCATTCCATAGGGCACGATGTGAGGCGTACCGTCCCATTTCCCTCTTTAACATCAATCTAAAGCTGTACACAGGGATACTGGCGGCGCGTCCCAAGGCACACACTGGAGGCCTGATCGATCCGGATCAGGCTGGCTTTATCCCTGACCGCCAGACCTCCGATAACACGAAGAGTGCGCTCCATCTCATTGAAAAGGCAGCTAGGACATCGGGGGAATACATGATGTTGGCTATCGATGCAGAGAAGGCGTTTGATAGGGTCCATTGGCCTTACCTGGCGAAGGTCCTGGAGATAGTTGGTTTGGGCCGAAAGTTTCGAACCCATGTATTGAATTGCTACAAATACCCGACAGCGACAGTCCGAGTTAATGGCTTCACCTCCCCGCGGTTGGCCATAGAGCGAGGAGCGAGGCAGGGATGCCTATTATCGCCCCTCCTCTTTGCTCTGTATATGAAGCACAGAAATTACGTTGCAACCAAGAGGTCAAAGGGATTAAATTCGGGGGCTACGTGCATACGGTAACCTTGTATGCTGACAATGTCCTGATATCGCTGTCGCAGCCCGTGACCTCTTTACCGGCCTGTATAGCTGATCTGGATGCATTCGGCCGAATCTCCGGTTTTAAGGTCAACCTGGGCAAATCGGTAGAGCTCGACTTGTCTCTGAAGAAGGGCACCAAGGAGCTACTGGCTAGGGAGTCTCCCATTCAATGGGCGACTGAGGCGGTTCCTTACTTAGGAATCAAGTTGGCCCCCTCTTTGGAAGACATAGTAGACATCAATTATGCTCTGCTACGAGCCAAAATTCAGAGGGAACTGGAACAATGGAAGCACTATCCTTTGTCATGGCTGGGTAGGGTTGCTGCAATAAAAATGACAGTTTTGCCACAGGTTTTATATTTATTCCGCACTATCCCCCTGCGCCTCCCCCCCCAAAGACTGGATAAAGCAGACACAATCCGAACTGGCACAATTCATTTGGAACGGGAAGAAGCCGCGCCTTAAACTTCGAATATCGATGCTTCAGCCGGAGGCAGGAGGGATTGGCATCCTAGACTTGTCATTATATTTCCAGGCGGCGCAGCTCCGTCTCTTGGTGGAATGAGCAGGTGGGAGTCAGAAAAGCACTGGCTATTCCAAGACCAGGCAGTGGCAGGCACCCCTCTGCAGGGAGGCCCCTTTATCCCTAAGCATCACAGACCCCCCAATTTGTACGCCTCCTATATTACTAGGGTCCCGTTGGAAATATGGGACAGAACAAGCATCTCCCATGAGTTTACCACCTTCCCGTCCCCTCTTACGTGATCTTAGATAACCCGGACTTCACGCCAGGGTTGGATGACGTGGCCTCCAGGAGATGGCAAGAGGCGGGTTGCCGCTTCCTCTATCATCTTTATACACCAGACGGGGTGATTTCCTTCGCTCAACTTCGTCAGCATTATGGACTGGCGGAGGGAGAACGATTGCGGTACATGCAGGCACGTCATTTGGCCCTTAGAGAACAAGTCTGTTCAGGAGCGGGTAGACGGCTTACGGCCTACGAATACTGGTTAATCACCCGTAAGACTGACAAGAACTTAAGTTCCGATTTGTCTGAGATGCTTTTGAATAAATTCAAGAATGTCTACAATGCTGGCAGGGCGCCCTGGGAGAAGGACCTGGACAGGAACTTTACCCGCAACAAATAGGAAGGCATTTATTATAGGGCGCGCCATTCCACTTATCATATGGGACTGACATATACGCTTACCAAAATTGTAACGTATTGGTATTACACCCCTGAGAGGCTTCACAAAATAGATCGCACCAAGGATCCAATTTGCTGGCGGGGTTGTGGACAGGTGGGGACTCTGGTGCATTTGCTCTGGGACTGCCCCCATCTTAGGGGTTATTGGACACAGGTGTTGGATGAGGTGGATTCACATTTTCGACACGGAGATTCCCCGCCTCCCATCGTATGTCCTGCTGGGGCTTCCAAACCCTTTGATGTATAAACTGAGCTCCCGTAGAGGTCGCCTGATTGCGATTGCGCTGGGCTCCGAGCTGCAGAACATTGTGGCTCATTGGCGGACAGTGACTGTACCATCGTTGCTTGGCTGGCTCCACCGCTTGTGGATGGTGCTCGGCATGGAGAAACTTTCTTTGATGACGGCGGGGGAGGGAGCGAAGTATGCGGAGTTGTGGCAGCACTTTCTGTCCCTGTTGTCTTCAGATTTTCACGAGGTTACCTGTCCTCGGTATCTTAGACTGTTGCGTCTCTCTGACATGGGGGATGAGAAATAGGATAGTATGTACTGGATGGACTTGGACCATTGGGAGGGGTTGGTTAAGGGAGGGCGGCAGGGGGGATAGGTTGAGGTTGGGGTTAGGGTGGGCATGCTTTCTTTCTCCCCTTTGTTTTAAGTCTTTACCCTTTACCTCTGTAGGGGTTGGCGGAGGAGCTACACGCCTATACCCATTCCATTGCTTTGACCTGTGATTGCCGCTTGGGTATGATTTAGTCAGTGTATTAGGCCTTGACCGAGCCACTTTCAGTAATGTCACTGATACCTTTTTTGTGTATGCCTTCCTGTACAGTTTTTTCAATAAAAATGATTTAATACTAAAATTGGTGCATAAATCCAGGGCAACCATAAAATCTATGAAGCCCGCACCAAAATGCGGAGAGCTTTTGGGGTGCGGCCCATCAGCACCGCATCGTTGGCGTTTAATAGGGCAGGAAGTTTATTACAGTTGATGCAGGGAACATCATGGGCAAGTGTTACTAAAGACTTATTCAGATCATTGATTTACAGAATAAATATTAGAGGGGCCAGGACACAGCAATGCCTGACCCCTCTACCAACTTCAATGACTTTGTAAACCTCACCATCCCTGTTAATATGCATGTAGGTCTTGTTCTAATGAGCTAAGAGCTATACGAGAGACTCGTCCAGACCATAGTGTAAAAGAAGAGTCCACAGCCGTGATCTGTTAACAAAGTCGAAGGCTGAGGTGAGATTAATAAATGCTAGATATATAGGTGTTTTCTTAGCAACATTACATTTACCGATAATCAAGTTGAGGTTGAAGCACTGTTCAACAGCGCCAATATTGCTCATGAACCCTAACCTACAAGGGTGTAGAATCTGAGCTTCCTCAGCTCATGACCTGATCTTATTATACAGGACCCGTCTCAAAATTTTCAGCATATTATCAATCAGAGAGATTGACCCTTAACAACTTGGGTTGGAACGGTCCCCCTTTTTAAAAAGTATTGGGTGTGGTGGAATTTGTTAAATTATTAAAAACATTCAACAGTAGGGGCGCCCAAAAATCTGGGTTACTTTTAATAAGGTCGATGGGCAAACCATCAGGGCAGGGGACTTGGCATCCCGGGGCTCTGATCGGTAGCCTCCTCATGCCTTTAACGGCTAACCAAAAATCCTTGCCATTTTTTAGTGAGGTATGCCGAGCAAGATTGTCCCAGTGTCTCTTGTAATTTCCTCCTTTCTAGTTGCTATAGCTAGTTTATAGCGTAGTCTGAGTGATTTAATAGGGTAGGTGTCTCTAGGTTTATTAACGAGCGCCATTCGGAGAGCGCTATTAGCTCCAGAACAGTCAGCGTTTAACCAACCTGGGTTCGGATGAATTTTCTTAATAGGCCTAGACAACATTTTGACGCCCGCACAGAGCTGCATGAAAGCGTCAACTGCCTCGGAGTAAAGTTCCTTCAACGACAAACAGGTGTCAATTAAGTTGGAGTGAGTTCTTACCATCCTACCAAATATGGCTTTGCGGTCTATACCACGCCAGACCAATCTAATGTTGTCGGTAGAGGGGAACAAATCCCTTGCGCCACACTCTTTATCGTAGATACGAGACTCAGAGTTAGGTTAATAGGGTTGTGATCCCCATGTAGTGTAGAGACTACCTCGGCTTTTAGCAAACAATTCTCTAAAGGGGTAGTGATAAAAATATAATCGATGGTAGAGGATGAGCCCCTGCTGCTATAGGTAGGTTCTATGTGGCAGGCTCTTGTCGGGACTGCGGCGAGCTCCATCACATCTGAGAAGTTGTTAGTACTTAAAAGGTCGAATAATTGGGCCCCCCTATTACATAATGGTTCCATTTTTGTGGAATGGATGGCAGAATTAATACCCCTCTGTAGCTTAACATTAAAATCACCCCCTAAACAGATTCCCAGAGGTTTAAGAACACAGTTGGTTGTCTGTAACTTACAAATGAAATTAAACAAATCGATAAAGTTCATATTAGGGACCTTCTTAAAATCATTGTTATAAAAATTAATTAAATAAAACGAGATCCCCTGTTTGTAGGTTATGGCCTGAAATGTATCTTTATTGGTGGCGAGTGCCCTAGCATGACCCCCTGCTGTGATATTAATCCAGATTGAAAGGCCTCCTGCCGGCGGTCCGGAGTATGGAGTAGAAGCTACGATGTTAAAACATTCAATCGCCTCCAAAAATAGCTCCCGGGTGGCCCAAGTCTCCTGAAACATTACAATGTCCTGTTTATGAACTAACTCCAACCAGTCTGGTACATTCATTTTAGACGGGAGACCTGCAACATTCCAACTCAGTATTTTAAGGGTGGGTTCTACATTGAGTGCGGTTGGGATGTCAGGTTCGCAAGATGGGGATACGATTAAAAGAGGGGCTAGCTCTGCTGATACTGGTGTTAAAAGGGGAGGAGACAGTCAATCCTGACTATCCAGACCCGATAGGGGCAAAAATCTGTTGTGTAGAGAGAGGGGGCCAGCAGTGATGGGCGTGTCAGGGAATGATGCCCCCAGGGAAGGTTTGTAAAAATACCCCAATGGCAAAGCCCAGATGCTGGTAGTTAAGTTAAACTGGGCCTCCTGTGACAATAGTATTGATTTAGCCACTGACCGTCTGCGAAAGTTAATAACTATGCAGTCCCCCTTGATGCATATTAAGGACTGCCCCAACCAACTCTCCATACCATAATGATGTTGTCAATAAATGACGCCCTAAACCCTTTGTGTTTAGATAGCCAATCTGAACTCTTGTGGTGTAATTGCTCCCATGATTCAGTCTGATTTGGCCTGATTTGGCACACCTGCCAAGACCACAACATAAGGGCAAGCTGCCGGTGCTAAATTTAACACCTCCCTGCAACCGATAAGGTTTGACAAGCATGAAATATCAGTGCCACCCTCCCGTGATATGCTGCCTGCAGCATGAGTATTAGTTCGAGCCTCAGTAGAGATACTAGCAGTGGTCGAAAGTTACGACACGTTCTTAGCAAGTGGGCGATTTACATTTACACTATCAGGGATACTGTTTTCTGCACCATTACCCTCAGATACAAAACACATCTTAATTTTGTTACACATGTCACATGAATTAGTCACTGAGTTCGAATTGGGCGCAACGGTCAGAGCATTTGAGGTGTTGGTTGACACATTGTTAGGTGGTGAGGGTGTATGTGACCTTCCAGATGCAGTAGGCACGGTGGGGCTAACTTGAGCGGAGGAAATCGTATTAAGAGACTCAAGCTGAGGCATGGGCAGATGTTCCCTCAGGGTGGCGAAGTGACTGTCAAGTGCGCCTTTAACACGCTCAAAGACGGTATCCACAATGTAACTAGTGATGGCTTCACTATAGCCATGACTCTCAAAAGGAAACAAACCAGTCTGAGTCTGAGATCCGATAGAACGGCAAGGATCAATAGCTGGGGTATGAACATGGGCAACAACTGTCATGGGATTTGGAGAGGCACGTATCCATGAGCTCAGGGCTGAGTGAGATGAGCAAGGGCGAATAGGCTGCTTCCTCTTGGCACTTGTAACTTTAGCAGGCTTCCTTTTGCATTTCGCCACGGTAATTGCCTCGGAGCTCCTCAGAATATCCAAAGAGATAACATCTGGTGTGGGAGCGTGAGATATAATACCATCATTGAAAAACGCACAGTTGGTGGTAGAACCATCTAGTGCACTAGCATTCAAGTTGGCGCCCACCACAGTGGGAGGTGGAAGAAGAGAAGGTACCCCCAGGCCGAGAGAGAGAGACGCCTCTCGGTCAATTCTATCTCGTTAGTCACAATACTGACAGCTCTTTCCAACATGCTGTCAATACTTGTCGTGGCAGGCCTGAGTGCCGACTGGCCCACTTGCTTACCCATTATCACGCTATTCAGGTTTAGGTGAGGGATATAGCAGGATTAGATAGGCTCATCTCAATGAATTCAGCAGAACTCTGGTGAAAGGGGGGTGGCCCAGCCGAGTCTCCTCCGGTCTTTGATGGCCGCGGCGGGTGGAGAGGCAGCGCTATAAGCGAATCACTGACAAAATATAAACCTAGAAAAGATCGACCTACAGGAATATCGATGCAGAAATATCGAAGGCAAGAATATCGACATCCTATCTACAACATGGTAAGTACAAAAATATCGAAAAAATATATAGATGTTAAAAATATCGATGTTAAAAATATCGTTTTTTTCTGTAAGGATATAAATGTAAAATAAAGTAAATAACACTAATAAATAAAATAAACATAATTAAAAATATCATTAATTAAACATATACAGAAAATATATAATATATACATACTTAACAATAAGTTGTAATAATTATTTTAATAATTTATAAATTGATAAAAAAATATTATAAATTACAAATACATTTACAAACATAAAACAAAAATAAATGAAAATTAAGGAATTACGTTTAATAAATTAAAAAAATTAAATATACCTTTAATATTTTTTACATTAATTATATACTACATTATCTAAATTTATACAAAAAAAATTAAATAGCTAAATAAATAAAAATACTATTCAAAATCCATAAGTAAAAAAAATACAGTAATAAAAATGTTGGATAGTGTAGAACTTAAAATTACCATTCCCACTCCAGAGAACGCAACAGTAGAGAAACCGTTGTATAGTGTAGAGGTAAAAATTACTATTCCAACTCCAAAGAGTGCAACGGTAGGGAAAACATTGGATAGCGTAGGGGTAAAAATTACTATTCCAACTCCAAAAAGTGCAACAGTAGGGAAAGCGTTGGATAGCGTAGGGGTGAAAATTGCTATTCCAACTCCAGAGAGTGCAACAGTAGGGAAAACGTTGGATAGCGTAGGGGTAAAAATTACTATTCCAACTCCAGAGAGTGCAACAGTAGGGAAAGTGTTGGATAGCGTAGGGGTAAAAATTACTTTTCCAACTCCAGAGAGTGCAACAGTAGGGAAAGAATTGGATAGCGTAGGGGTAAAAATTACTATTCCCACTCCAGAGAGCGCAACAGTAGGGAAAGCGTTGGATAGCGTAGGGGTAACAATTACTATTCCAACTCCAGAGAGTGAAACAGTAGGGAAAACGTTGGATAGCGTAGTGGTAAAAATTAGTATTCCAACTCCAAAAAGTGCAACAGTAGGGAAAGCGTTGGATAGCGTAGGGGTAAAAATTACTATTCCAACTCCAAAAAAGTGCAACAGTACGGACAGCGTTGGATAGCGTAGGGGTAAAAATGACTATTCCAACTCCAGAGAGTGAAACAGTAGGGAAAACGTTGGATAGCGTTGTGGTAAAAATTACTATTCCAACTCCAAAAAGTGCAAGAGTAGGGGAAGCGTTGGATAGCGTAGGGGTAAAAATTACTATTCCAACTCCAAAAAGTGCAACAGTAGGGAAAACGTTGGATAGCGTAGGAGTAAAAATTACTATTCTATCTCCAGAGAAGGAAACAGTAGAGAAAGTGTTGGATAGCGTGGGGGATAAAAATTACTATTCCAACTCCAGAGAGTGCAACAGTAGGGAAAACATTGGATAGTGTAGGGGTAAAAATTACTATTCCAACTCCAGAGAGTGCAACAGTAGGGAAAGTGTTAGATAGCGTAGGGGTCAAAATTACTATTCCCACTCCTGAGAGTGCAACAGTAGGGAAAGCATTGCATAGTGTAGGGGTAAAAATTACTATTCCCACTCCAGAGAGTGCAACAGTAGGGAAAGCGTTTGATAGCGTAGGGGTAAAAATTACTATTCCAACTCCAAAAAGTGAAACAGTAGGGAAAGCACTGGATAGCGTAGGGGTAAAAATTACTATTCCCACTCCAGAGAGTGCAACAGTAGGGAAAGTATTGGATAGCGTAGAAGTTAAATATAACATACTTATAAATAATTGTTGTAAATAAAATAATTAAAAATTTAATTTTTAAATAACTCTACATCATTTGCACATACCCATTAATAATTACTAAAACATAATTAAAATTGAATAAATATTTAACAATAAATTAACAATAAATACCAATAAATATGAATTAATAAATATAAATTACCAAATAATAAATATTGAACACTAAAATATTTTTCAAAACAAAAACATATAGATAATTAAAAATTGATTAACAATTAAAAAATGGTAAACAATAAATTTATTTTTAAATAAAAAAATAGTTCATATAAATAATTAATTAGCAATTAATACAATTAATTTCCAAATAATAAAAAGTAATTAACAATTAAAAATATCAATTAACAACTGTCAAAAATTAATTACCAATTAAAAAAATTAATTGCCAATTAAAAAATGTAATTTTCAATCAAAAACCTTAATAACCAATTACAAAAATGAATTACCAATTACAAAAAAACGTAATTACAATTACAAACCTTAAATACCAATTAAAAAATAAATTAACAATTAAAATATTTAATTACCAATTAATAATTAATTAGTAATAAAAAATTATCAATACCAACAAAAAATAAATAATTACTTAATTACAATTAAATTACTTCCCACCCAATTCCCCTATAAACCCACAACCCGCTACAGAACTTAAACGCAAAAATTAATTAAAATTAAATTACAACTACTAAAAATTAATAATTAATTTACTATAATTAAATTACTTCCCACCCTATTCCCCTATAAACCCACAACCCGCGCCAGTACTAAAACATAAAATTAAATTAAAAATAACATTTTTAATATACAAAAAATAGTACACATATAATTTAAAACAAATAAAATACTTTAAAAAAACATATAACACATACATATAAAATACATAATAAAATACATAACAACAAACAAATATCGATATTAGTAACATCGAAATTAGTAACATCGCTATAATTGATATCAATATTACTAATTTCGATATTACTTACATCGATATAAAAAAAATCGATATTACTTACCTTAGGGTCGATATTCTGTCCAACGATATTCTTGACCTCGATATTCTTCACCTTCGATATTTTAAACTCGATATAATGTATATCGATAATTAGGAATCGATATTTTGACTGTGCACCACTATAAGCGAGATGGCCACGCCTCTCCCTCACTTGTGGCAGCTGCGCTGTGTAGAGGTACACTCTTGGGGTTGCAGTCCTCTTGAAGTAAAGATGGAGGTGCCGCAGTGCGTGCAATGCGGCAGCTTGGCGTGTCCCATGGGACCCTCGTCCCACCAGAGGAGCTGTCAAGAGAAAATTACAGCGTACAGGCAACAATCAAGCAGGTAATGTCTCCCGCGCTGCGAGGGGAGAAGCAACCCTATAAGCACGATGGCCAGGCCTCTCCCTCACTCACGGCAGCTGTGCTGTGTAGAGGTGCACTCTGGGGGTTGCAGTCCTCTCCAGAGTGAAATAAAGATGGAGGTGCTGCAATGCTGGCAATGTGGCAAGTCGGCGTGTCCCCTGAGACCCTCGTCCCACCAGAGGAGCTGTCAAGAGGAAATGACGGCGTTTAGGCAACAATCAAGCAGCTAATGTCTCATCTATCTATCTATCATGTATAGGTTACTTCTCTCTCTACGAGTGTCAGTGATTCACTTTGACAATGTTTGATAAGTGATTTATTTAGGCCAAAACTAGAAAATGCTATCCAAACTCTTTGCCCTTCAGCAACAACTTTGAGCTTCAGACCATGCTCTGTTTCTAGAGATTTTGCACTAAGACCATGTGCCCCTAGTAATTTCTAAAATCCTCCAAACCTGTTGCACATGGCTGTGTTGAGTGTTGTTTAACAGTATTGAATCTTGTAGTATTAATGTTTTCTGTTGTGCTTGTGTAGTTTTGTTCGGTGTAGTGTTGCTGTGTTGTTATGTTTGCTGTTTTGCTTTTATTTTGTGTTTTTGTTCCCTCTAGAGCATTTGTTGTTTTCTGTGGTGTTGCTGGTTTTTGCTGTGTTCTTGTGTGGTTCAATTGTATTTATATTTTGAGACTATCCAAATGTATGGGTCTGGTCAAAGCCATCACTCCTGCAAGCCATAATGAAGTTGTTCAAAGTTGAAGGCAATTTCCAGTAGGCACTCAGGCTTTGAGGACTGGCTGTACACTGGGGACCAGATTTATTTTTCTTTCATACAACGCTGACACAAAGACAATTTTCTGCACTGCGTTGTGCGAAAGGGAGAAAACAA
This sequence comes from Lissotriton vulgaris, assembly GCF_964263255.1. Lineage (NCBI taxonomy): Eukaryota > Metazoa > Chordata > Amphibia > Caudata > Salamandridae > Lissotriton > Lissotriton vulgaris. The sequence goes on along the minus strand of NC_141687.1, from coordinate 1,287,222,315 downwards.
AAATGCCCCGTATTTACAAAAGATATGGACCATAAGCCCTTGAGTTTCCAGCCCTGCATGCAACCTATGCACCCCAACTTCCTTTATTCCACAAAACACTCCATTCACTGATGGTGCAAAAGGCCATAGTTTTATTTACATTTTGTCATATACAAACGTCATGACACTTCAATCAATAATGCAATTCCTGCCTCCTTGCTTCAATTTTGACAGCACAGGAGGAGGAGCTACGCGAGCGTCCAAGATGGCCGCGTGAGCACAGAGCTCCCGAGACCCTTGCCACTCTTTGCAATTTATCCTGACGTTATCCTGAATTTTCAGATGGGCTCTTGAAGATGAACCTCTGCTGATCGCTTTGCTCTTTTAAAATTCTGATTTGGACTTTGGGAACCGAAGTTATGCTTATCCGACCTTTCGAGGCCCACCTCTCGGTAAGGCGGGGACTTGGCAAGTTGGCACTCCGGGACGGAGTTGAACAACAATGGCTGAGGGGTCTTCCCTCAGTAGCCCTGCATCGACTTTCGGTTTCACCTTTGGGTTCTGGCATTGTCTGACGGCGCGACAGTTCCGTTCTGTTGGAGATTCAACCAGGCTCTGTTGTATCAGAGTGTGCCTTCTCTCCTCTACGCAACCGTGTTGAACTACATCTTCGCCTCGGCCGCACGAGCCTGCTGTTGTAGACTTTTGGTGTCTTGGCCATTTTCGCCAGGTCGCACGGGCCCCTCCGGGGCTTATCTCCCAGTATGGCGGCGAGGGGCGACTTTGAGAAACGGAAAACTAAGGCACCCATTCGCGGGGGGTCGGTCCAAACCAATGTCATGGATCGGTATACACAACCTAAAGGATCCCCTGGTGGCACCAGCCGTACCCCGGAGGACGCCAAGGACGATTCCACCGTGCCTACTGATCCGTCTCTTCACGACATCATGAGCGCCATCGCTGGCATGAAGGAGACCATCGGCCAGCAGTATGAGGCTCTAGCTCACAAAATCGACAAGGTTACTATCGATGTCACCTTGATTAGAGCCGATTTGTCTAAAACCAATGAGAAGGTGAAATCGTTGGATTTGAAGACCTCTAGCCTCACGGCCGATGTGTCCGAACTTCAAACTGAGATTGACAACCTGAAGTCAACCAATGATCTCATGTCTCATCGACTGGAGGATTTCGAGAATAGGGCAAGACGCAACAACATCCGCGTCATAGGCGTCCCGGAAAACCCTGAGCACCATTCGATGGACCTCCTGGTGGAAGACCTTGTTTTGAACCATCTTGCCCCTACGGGACTGAGCAAGTTCTTTGCAGTGGAGCGTGCCCATCGCGTTCCGGGTGGAAAGCCGAAACCGGGCGCCCCTCCAAGGTCTATCATTGCCAAGCTTTTTCACTTTAGAGACCGGGATGTTATCCTGCAGGCTTCGAGGGTGAGCGGCCCTGTAAAATTTGAACTCTACAGTCAATTTCTACCCAGATTTCACTCAACTTGTCCAGAGGCAAAGGATGGGTTTTCAGGGTGTGAAGCGACGTCTCCGTGACTTGGGTCTGAAATACGCTATGCTGTTTCCTACCAGGCTTCGTGTGGAATACGAGGGCCGGACATTTTTCTTTGACCGACCAGAGAATGTGAGTGACTTGCTGGATTCTCTGCCTGCCCGGAACGACAGAACTGAGCACCCTGGTGGTGCCGAGGGTGGTGAGCCGGAGCAGAAACGACAACTCGGCCCCTGATCTCCGAACATTTGACTTTGTGCAGCTGGGTTCTATAACCTCCTTATTTTTGTAGTTCATTGTTGTATGCCCGAGGGTGGCGGGGGTGGTCGGTCTCTTTCCTCCTCCAGGGTCTTTTTGTAGATTGGGTAATGGTAGGGCGACAGGCACACTGCAAGTTGGGGTGGCTTTCTAGTCTATTGCAGGGGTGCAGGGAGGGGGGAGTTGTAACGGGATTCGGTTGGGGGTGGGGAGGGTTGTTTGTAAGTTTGTTTTTCTTCTTCAAGGCACCGTATTGTTTTTCTCTATGACTCGAATGTTGTGCTTTTTGTGGGGTGAGTTCTGCATCACTTGTTGGGGTGGGGGGTAGTGGGTTGAAGTTAATATCTTGGAATGTTAATGGGTTGGGTGACATGATAAAACGGGGTGTGGTGCTACAATTTTTGCGTCGCCTATCCCCCAATGTGGTTCTTTTACAGGAGAAGCATCTGGTGGGCAACACGTGTCACGCCATGAATAGGTGGGGTTATCGCCTTGCTGCACATTCTGGTTTCACCACTGGCTCTAGGGGGGTGGGCATTCTTGTTCGGTCCTCTCTCCCCCTGGAGATATGAGGTAATATGAATTTTATGGTCAATTGTGTCCCCTATCGTAGACCCCAACGGCTCCATGTACGTGCTTCAAGTACATGTATGTTCCCTCCACAACCAGCTATGAAGACGCAAATACATTTGCGTCCAACGTTAACATGTCCTCTTTCAGATCCACCATGAATGGGTTGGATATTCGGTTCCTAAGTGTGCCTTGCCAACGTCTTTACATGGTGCACTTTCATGTTTTACTAGCTCTGGTGAGTTAGGCCCTGATTCCTGCCATCGAGCCCTTTCTGCCTTCTGTTTCTGAAAACTACAGTCTGCTGCTTCCTGACCTCTGCCTTACTCCCTGTGCGGCGAGCGGTGCGGTGCGTTGCAGGCCCGGTCCCCTGCCACAGCCGGACGGACAACTACGCGTACCCGCAGGATTTCCTGTATCTCCCTCAGGCCAACGGAGGTGACTGAGGCTGCGATCGACACCCAGACGAGGCGGTGAGGAGTGCGGAGGATCCCGACCAGAGCCTAGCTGAGAGAGCAAAGTCCGAGGTATTCAGAGGCCCACCAGTTCCGAAGTTCCGAAGTACCTACGTCACGAGTCGAGTCCAGTCCAGTCCGGTCCAGTCCAGTGTCGAGTTTCCGAGGCCTTCCGTTCCGTGCTTCCCGGTGAGTACCGTTGCTGGGGACGCATCTAGACGGGTGCATTAGTTTGTGCCCGGTCAAGACGGGTTTGGGTACACAGACCCGGTCTGCACTGTTTAGCGGTGTATCTGTACTGTTTAGCAGTATATCGAGTATGCAGGTAGCTAGTTTTATTCTAGTTATTGTTGTTCGTTTTCAAAATGTTTAAATGTGTTTTAATGTCGTGGTATGAGTGATTGTTCGATCTACATTATCGTGTTTATTGTATTAGTTGTGTCCAAGTCCGAGTAAGTATCAAGTACCAAGTAGTACGGCTGAAACATGCCGCTGTTCTCTACACTAAGACAGATAGGAACTAGAAAAGGGATACTCAAGGAAGCTGTTCCCATCCCACCCAGGGACACTCCAGGGTATTTTATGTACCACAAACACGGCTTAGATGCTGTATTATATCTCGACTTATGGGTGGATTACACCAAAGATCTAGCAGAGAATCAGAGATGGCCCGCTACTGGGACATGGGATGCCGAGTGCATCATGAGAGTTGAAGAAGCATTATGGAAAAAGAAAGCCAGACAGTCACAGAAAGATGCCATTGAATTATGGCGTAAAGAATCACACAGACGTACAGAGAAAGCACTCAGAAAAGCAGAAAAACATAGAGAGGATTCAGACAAAGCCCGAGAAAACTTATTAGTTGAAGAGGGGATACGAGTAAAAACAGAACAAGTAGACCGACAACGAAACACTCTTATGAATGGTATGTATCCTCTTCTGGCCGAGGATTTACCTAAGGCCACTCCGGAAATACCGAAGGATCTGCCCCCTCCATTGGTTCCGACTAAAGTACGTCACAAGACCACAAAAGACCTTTTCCTTTCTTCCTATCTAGACGATGTAGCTCCCTCATATACTTCTGCACCTGCTCATGTACCCGTACCACCTGCTCCTGCTGACATCTCCCTACCCCTACAGCTTCAGCTCCCAGGTCCGCAACTGCAGATCCCTCCAGGTCCGTTGCCCGCACCTGCTCCTGTTGTTCCCCCCGGTATTCAACAACTGCATCCATCAAATCCTTTTGGGACTGGCACGGCCCAGGACCCAACCCAGCTACTGCAAGTACAGTCAGGTTATGCTCAAGCCTCCGGTTCAGGAGGTGCTACGGGAGGTTATCAAACACCCCCACAGATACACCGAATTACGATGAGAGATTTAGCAAAGGCACGGACACCGAAAGGCGTTCCGGCCGAACTACTTAGAAGAGAGCTCACAGATTGCAGATATGACCCAGTGCCTGGTACGTCAGGCCCCATGTTACTAGCGTCCCTACGTTTGAGACGCGTTACAGACTATTTAATGTTACTACCAGGAATGCCAGAACATCTAGACAAATTGTACGATTTTATTAGAACAGGAGAAGGGCCGGATTCTGTTGCTGAAGCCATGTCACGTCAGAAAGTTGAGACTAAAGGTTTGTTAATGCGATTTTTGGTTAATTGATTAATAAGAGAACACGATCAGGCAGGTTTTCCGCAAAGTGAGATGGATAGACTGATTAGATGGAGCCAGAATATGTCGGAGGGTAAACATGATAAGGAAAACCAAGTACACCATATGGTTAGAAAAGTCCGTAAAGAAATAATAGAAATACATTCCCAGCGAGCACCCGACGAAGATCTTGAATTAGACGATCCAACTTCCTCGCAAGAGGAGGAGGAAACAGACGATCTAGCAGAACTTTCGCAACAGTCAGACAAAGGGACAATAGCATATGTAGGTAAGGGAAAATACCTTAAGAAAAGAATACGTCCAGAAAGCAAAAGACTTTTTCTCTCTGCTATATCAAATCCGAAATCTCCTGAACATCTGTTTCAGGCTACCGATAAAATACTTCAAGAACGAATGGGGTACCATGTACTCGATTCCATGGATGAACAAGAATTGGCCAGGTCAGCAGTACAATGGGCTGACAATTCTGATAAATATAGTGATGACGCCTTAGCGCAGACCTTTTTGAACCTTTCCCCTGATGAACAGAAATTAGCTGGAATATACATGATTCAGCATCTCCTTACGTTGTTCAAAGGCCAACATTCTGATCCAGGTCCCCTACCTGATATTTTAATAGAGCTACTCTCGAATAGATGGAGAGGTCTAGGTACCGACTTAATTAAAGTAATTCTAGAACATTGACACAGGTATAGTGCTTTTTTGAATACACAGTTTGTTCCAGCTCCACCCGTAGAAAGAAAAATGTATTACATAGACAGACAGAATCCCTTGCGAGAAGTGCATCCAGTCAGGAATGATGATAATACCTTTAGACGTGTGTTTGTGTACACGCCCATAACAAAAATGGAACTATTAGAAATGAAGAAACTAGTGCCTAGTCACGATAAAGACCCTGCAGGTTTCCACCGTGAAATAAAAGACATGTTACTCATGGGTGATTATACCTATCCCGACATCATGAAAATATTGAAAGTATTATTGCCTGCCGGTATTTACGAGAAACTCAAAGAAAAAGAATGGGAGGTGGGAGAGCAAAAGATTGATTGGGCTGCATTAGAGAACGAAGAAAATACTAGAACCCCAGGCCTAGGGCTTGGGGACAAAACTAAAGCATTACCAGGATTGTTAGTACAGGTTTTGCCACGTTTGTTAGCAACGAAAAAGGAGGACTGGGATGCAATCTCAGCCTGCAAACAGAAACCCGATGAAGACACTAGTGATTTTTATTCCCGATTTGAGAAATGTTTTGTTATTAATAGTGGCCTGAAAGCAAGTAGTGAGTCATATTCACATCTTTTTGTATCCAAATTGGTCGAAAATTCTCTGCCCCAAGTTAAGAATCGTGTTCTGAAAGTCGAGAGCACATGGCAAGCAAACACGCCTTCACAAATGTTACAAATGTTACAATACCACCAGAATAGAATTAGAGAAGAACATGATCACGAACAAAGACGTATGAAAGACACGAAAATGAAAATGTTAGTTGCTCAGTCAGTTCCAGCTGACGGTCAGAAAAAGGGCATGACACAGTCCAATAATTCAGCAGCTCCTGTTAAAGGGATATGCAACTATTGTAAACAACCAGGTCACTATATAAACGATTGTGCAGTTTTGAAACACAATATAGCTACAGGTAAAACTAAAGAAAGACCGCGTCCTCCTAGACAGGACCAGGCCCAACAACAAGTATCACAGAATATCCAGCCTATGCAAGCTTCACAACAGACAGTACAGACCGTAGCAGTACCACAGCCACAACCCATTGCCGCAACACAACATGCAACGCAACAGATGTACCAGTATGCACAAACAGATTATCCCGATTATCAGCGATACACATGAAACAGCCTGGAGAGGGAAGTTGGCTTGCCTCTTATTGAGGTTCCTGTAGATCAAGAGGGTCCTTATGTACATAGCCAAGTATTAGGGAAAGATAGAAAGTTTTTGATTGATACAGGGGCAAGCAGAACAACGATAAGTCATGACGAGGTTCCAGGGGCACCCCTCTCAGGCTCCCAGAATGTTTCCCTTGGATTTTCAGGCAAACCTATTGTTAATGAAGTATCGAAACCAGTACCTCTTTTAGTTGGTCCGTTGTCTCGTACTACAGATTTGTTATTAACGAAATCATGTCCAGAAAACTTGTTAGGTATCAAGACACTGAAAGCTCTAGGAGCTGTGATTTGCTGTTCTCCGGAAGGAGTAAGATTGCTCTTACGTGACTTTAAGGGTCACTTTGTGTTGAGAGATATTGATCCCAGATTACAGAATGTTCCTGCACATTTATGGGCACAAGGCCCCACTGATGTAGGTTGTATGCACATTACACCATATCGAGTCACACTCAGGCCAGGAGTAGTCTTACCACGAATCCGACAATACAAGTTACCTCCAGATGCTGTAGCGGCTTTACTGAAAATCATTGACGAGCTCATTGCACAAGGAGTGGTTGTAGAAACCGACTCGAATCTATGTAACTCCCCCATCATTCCAATTCTTAAACGTACTGATCCAAATGCACCCCCAGTTTATCGATTAGTTATCGATTTGCGCGAATTGAATAAATGCATCGTACCACAGTACCCCGTGGTCCCAGACATCTCGTCTTTATTGACTGCCATTGATTCCGAAGCAACGTTCTTTACTGTAATTGATCTGAAGAACGCCTTCTTTAGTGTCCCAATTGATCCAGATAGCCTATACCTTTTCGGATTCTGTTTAAATGGTCGAAGCTTCAAATTTGCACGCGCACCTCAAGGATTCACAGAAAGCCCCAGCATCTATAGCCAAGCACTGAAAAGACAACTAGACAGTATACACATGCCTGACAACACTGCCCTGTTACAGTATGTCGATGATCTACTGATCACCGCCCGCAGCGAACCTGAATGTGAGCAAGCGTCACTGACGGTTTTGCATTTCCTGGCTGACAAGGGACACAAGGTGTCCCCTTCGAAGCTACAATTCTGTGTTCAGCAAGTGGTGTACCTTGGGCACTTGCTGTCCAAAGGGGGGAGACAGCTAACACCTGACCGCATTCAGTTAATTGTAAACATGTCACAGCCCAAGACACAAAAGGAGGTACGAGCCTTTATAGGCCTCACTTCTTACTGTAGACAATGGATCCCTCAGTATGCATTTCTAGCGAAACCACTCATACAGTTGACAACCCAGGAGGCAGCGACATCGACTGCCCTCCCTTGGACTCAGGAACATACACAAGCTTTTGACGACTTAAAGAAAGCCTTATGTCAAGCACCAGTTTTAGCGACACCATGTTACAGCAAGCCTTTTACACTTTTTGTCACAGAACGTGAAGGTACCGCATTGTCAGTACTCACTCAGGATCAAGCAGGTTCACACAAACCGTGTGCTTATTTTTCTAGTACATTGGATCCAGTAGCCCAGGCTCTGCCTGCGTGCTTGAAATCTGTAGCAGCAACAGCTCTAGCAATCAGACAAAGTGATTCCATAGTGTTAGGACACCAATTGACAGTACAAGTTCCACACTCTGTGGAAGTTCTTTTAAACCGAACACAGACCCAGCACTTGACTATAGCAAGACTGACAGGTTATGAATTGACATTGTTTCAGCCACACATAGAAATCAGACGTTGCAACACATTGAACCCTGCTACACTTTTGCCATTAAGTGAGACAGACCCATTGGCACATGATTGTATTGAAGTCATTACCATTACGACGAAACCCAGACAAGACTTGACAGACACCGCATTACCAGATCCAGACCTGACACTTTATGTGGATGGTTCATGCATGAGAACAAGTACAGGAGACTTAGTGGCCGCCTACGCAGTCACGACAGAAACTGAAGTCATAGAAACAAATTGTATAGACACCCTGTCAGCTCAAGCAGCAGAGCTCATTGCTCTGACTCAAGCCTGTATTCAAGCAAAGAACAAGAGAGTTAACATATACACAGATTCACGTTATGCATTCGGAGTCGTACACGACTTCGGTGTACTGTGGCGAGAGAGAGGTTTTTTGACCTCTCACGGAGCCAAAATTCAGCACGGTCCCCTCATTCAAACTCTGTTAGATGCAATACATCTGCCTACAGCGATATCCATCATGAAGTGCAAGGCACATACAAAAGTCACAGATACAATTTCCCAGGGTAACGACCTGGCAGACCGAACAGCAAAGCATACAGCCCAGACTCAGACTCACGCAACTGATCTGACAAAGACAATAGTCCAGACACCGACACATTGCATGACAGTTAAGGATCCCGCCCTAGATGTAATTGATATACAGACACATGCTACACCAGACGAAATCAAGAAATGGATTGAACTAGGAGGGGTCCAGACAGAACAGGGATGGATGACGAAGGGAAAATCTACATGGTTTCTCCCTGACTCTATGGTCCAAGTAATCATTAATACAGTACACAGTCCTGCACATTTAGGAGAAAAAGCCATGTTAGACAGTATTCAAAACCTTTGGTTCAATAAACATTTACGAGCAGCAGCCAAACAGAAAGTGCGTACTTGCATGATCTGTTGTCAGTTCAACCCAGGTAAAAGCATTCCCGTAGAGCAAGGTGGATTTCATCCTCCCGATCACCCTTTTGAAGTCCTCCAGATGGATTATATCCAGATGGAACGTTGTTGAGGATTCAAGTATGTCCTCGTAGTTGTATGTGCACTCTCCCGTTGGACAGAAGCATATCCAGTCCCAGATTACACTGCTCCGACCACTGCCAAGCAGCTGGTTCGTGAATTCTTCCCCAGATATGGTTTGCCCCGCATCGTATACTCCGATAACGGTCAGCCATTCTCGTCCGAGCTTATGAAGCAGGTATCTCTCCTGCTCGGCTATCAATGGAAGTTCCACTGTGTCCGAAATCCCGAGGCAGCAGGTCTCGTAGAGAGACATAATCAGACTCTGAAAATTCGTCTTGCCAAGATCTGTAGAGAGAAAGGTGTCGACTGGATAGTAGCTTTGCCAGTTGCACTCTTTTACATGAGAATGGTCGCACACTCTAGAACAGGGCTATCCCCGTACGAGGTGGTCTTTGGTAGGCCACCGAATATGTGGGGGACGCCTCTGCCTCGCAAAATCACTGATGTTGACTGTAACATGCTGACAGATTACCTTGCTTCTTTGATGTCTGCACTACAATCATGTCGTTCACAGGTTGCTGCAGCTTTTCCCGACAACACCGAGGTGAAGCCGCATGAAGTTGTTCCGGGGGGCCTCGTCTTCGTAAGGAACTTTGACAGGAGAAGTCCGCTGGAGCCCCGTTGGCAAGCACCGAAGCTAGTACTTTTAACCACAAGGACAGCGATTAAAGTCGAGGGCCGCAAGGGCTGGCTTCACTTGAGTCATATCAAAAAATACCATGGACTACCGCCAGATCTAAACTCCCATCCCTGCCCTCCTCCACAGACTGACTCAAAACTCCCCCTGGTCGAGAAAACTTCTTCTCAAGAATATAAATTAAAATTGAGGTCTAGCAAGTCAGACAGTTTAATTGTTTAAGTCCTCCCCTAGGTGAATCGGTTAGACGAGTTTCTGACATGTATCCCCTAGACCCCAACAGAGAGAGAGATAGACAGAAACAGCTCAAGAAACGTGAATATTGTAAATCACTGCGCAGTCACTGTATTGTGACACTATTGATTATGTTTTTTCTGAGTCTTATGATTATTGCTGCAAGTGTACTGTTACATATATATTACCCTATTTTCAAGCGTGCACATTCTTCCTTCAATGTCACTGCCGAGCACTCATTCAGTGAACTGCCCCCACATGAGTTATCTTACCGACTTGCGCTGCGAAACAACACATTCATTAGTATGTTACATCATTCCCATCAGACCAGCAATGCTACCAATTGTTGGATATGTGGCCGACTCCCTCCCTATCAGAAATACAAGGGAGTTCTGCCCCTCTTCCCGTACCCGTTCACACACAATGGTTCCTGTGGTGCATGGTTTAGTTTAATTAATTCCTTAGATTCTGATTCCGTAGTTTACCAGGGCAATTGGGTATGGGGAAATCTGAACACAGTTCTGCATAAAGTATGTTTCCCTGACAAGGAGGGTCTTCCCAAAAGGACAGGGACTGATCTAGAAAATGAAGTATATGGATTAGGTAACTTTACACTTAACCTCATGATTCTGAATGTTGAATCCGAAACCGAACCAGTCTTGCCCGCTATGTCCGTACTACCAGTCAAAGGTGAATTATGTGTCAGAAAGAATGGTTCAGTACACCTGGGTCATAGTAAATGTACTACTGTGATCGAATTCAGTGATAAGGGCAAGTCTACGTTTAAAGCTTCCCGTCATTCCTACTTCATTTGTGGTCATACCGCATATATACGCTTACCTCTAGATTGGGATGGCACCAGTTACATTGCATTCCTTCTGCCACCCGTTTTCCTAGCCCCTCCTGATTATCATAGGGACACCCATCTAGTACACAATAGACCACAGAGAGATCTCCCGATTGTCGACTACACTGAAACGGCATGGGAACAATACACAGACTTCAATAAAGGTTTCTTTCCCTACTTAGGTGCTGTCTTTAATAGTAAACTGATACGAAAATTAACCAGAACCCTCAAAGCAGTAGTGAATGAAACTACTTCCGCCCTAGGTAACTTAACAGAGGAGCAGTCTGCTATGCGGATTGTTGTTCTTCAAAATCGTCTCGTCCTTGACGTCATCCTGGCCGATAGGGGCGGAGCTTGTAGAGTCATCGGATCGAGCTGCTGTGTTTTCATTCCAGAAAACGCGCCATCAGTATATAGAGCCATAACTCGTCTTCACAAGATTGCAAGTCAGATACACCAGAATCCAGGCACCTGGACTTGGTCCGGTTGGTTCTGGAGCGTGTTGTCAGCCTGGGGATGGAAGGTCCTATCCTTCCTAGGTATTGCCCTTCTCATAGTATTCAGTTGTTGCCTATGTCTGCAATGTGGGCCAGCGATTTGCGGCTTGTGCGCCACATCCTGTATTCCTCATTCAAGTCCCCATTCAAAACACCGTAAGAAGAAAGAAGAGCAAATGATGTTACATGAACAGATTGATAGATTAATGAGGATTGATATATCATGAAGGGTCCGTAGGGGACAAGGAGGGAATGAGGTAATATGAATTTTATGGTCAATTGTGTCCCCTATCGTAGACCCCAACGGCTCCATGTACGTGCTTCAAGTACATGTATGTTCCCTCCACAACCAGCTATGAAGACGCAAATACATTTGCGTCCAACGTTAACATGTCCTCTTTCAGATCCACCATGAATGGGTCGGATATTCGGTTCCTAAGTGTGCCTTGCCAACGTCTTTACATGGTGCACTTTCATGTTTTACTAGCTCTGGTGAGTTAGGCCCTGATTCCTGCCATCGAGCCCTTTCTGCCTTCTGTTTCTGAAAACTACAGTCTGCTGCTTCCTGACCTCTGCCTTACTCCCTGTGCGGCGAGCGGTGCCTGGCTCGGCCTGCCTGCCTGCCAAGACTGTATTCAGCCTTCAAGTTATCTGCTCCGCTCCTCGAAAATACATTCCTGTCTAGTAGTTTAGGAAAACATCCTTCCCAGCTGCAGAGCAAAGGGCCCGGCCTTTCTGTTTCCATGCAAGTAATTCATAGCTCCTGTTACCATGGTAGGCCCATGGCCCCCTTGCTTTACACGTAGACACGTAGTCGCATATGCACGCACTAGCAGTCAGTATAGAATAGCCTCTGCCCGAGAGACCTTTCCTTCTAGATAGTACAGTTCCTTAAACACAAGATATTAGATATGATTTGGGATTAGGTTGTTCTGACACCCCAGACTTCTGTCTCCTCATGTAGGGCTAAATGTCAAGTCCCCTTCATCCTCCAGTTCCACGTCAAACACACGTCATGCTGCTGCGCGCGCATCTCTGCCATGTATTTCTGCTGACACTGCAGGGTTCGTCTATGGATCCACCCACCTGTGACACGTTTCAAGTGACGTTGTCTAGCACACACCTCCGTGCACGCCCTCATGCACGCCTTCTGTTACATACATGTGTTCTTATCTCGTTTCTCTCAGCTGTTACGCCTTCTGCATCAATCTCTACTGTAATGCATTGACTATATATATGATGTTCTGTTAATAAATCATTGTACATGTCCATGTCCATTCCCTTCCTGAACCCTTGTGGTGATGGAACATGATACCTGGTTCGAACCAATTCCTTTTTAAGGAATAAAACCTTCATAAAACTCAGATGCCACGGACTCTGCCTCTTATTTTTGACTGAGTTATTCTTATTGAACTTTACCGCATAAATTAAGTATAGGTAATTTAAATTTACCACAGATAGACAATGAAATTCTTGATGACAGGGGGTGCTACGCCGCCCTCACTGTCAGATGGTAGGGTAGGACTATTTCGTTGCTCACCATATATGTTCCCCCGGGCCTCCAGACCTCCACTTTTTCAGATATTGGGCGAGTTGTGCTGGGACTTCCTGAGGGTATTTTGGTTATGGGCGGGGATTTTAACTCTGTTGTTTCTGGTACCGTAGATCGTCATCCCCCAGGGATCTTCTCAAATCCCAGTCATGGCTTAGTGGATTTTTGGACACTTTTGGTCTGGTAGACGGCTGGAGGTTGATACATCCAACGCAGAGTCAGTACACTTTTCACTCTGGGGCTCATGGAAGTCTCTCTAGACTCGATGACATCCTTATGCCTGCTGCCCAGTCCCCTTCAATTAGAGAGATTCAACACCTTGCCCGGGGCATTTCAGACCATTCCCCAGTGTGGCTTCGTATGGATGCTGGAGTGAGTAGCGCGGGGCGAGTCGCTCCCATAAACCCCTGGTACTTGCGTAATCCCAAAACCCGCGCCAGTTTGATAAAGTCCCTAGATCCATACTTCCTTGAAAACGAGGGTTCTGTGTCCTCATCTGTGTCACTATGGGAAGCCTTCAAGACTGTCATTCGTGGGCAGGCCTTATCCTTGATTTCTGAAGCTAAGAAAACTAAGAATCAAGAGGTTGTGCGTCTTGAGGCCGAAATAGTCAAACTGGAGAATGACTTAGAATCAGGTGTTACCCATGATAGACTCCATGCCCTTGGTCTAAAGCAGCTGGATTATAAGTCCCTTGTCACGGATGCCGCCAAAACAATGCACAGGGAACAACAGGGCAGGTTGTATGATGTCAGGGACAAGGCGGGTAAATTGATTGCATGGCTGGATAAGAAACAAAGGGCGAATCGTGTGGTTCCCGTGATTCGGAATTTAAATGACGAGTGTGTGACTGAACCGAGCGAGATTGTGGAGTGTTTTGCGGACTATTTTCGTACTCTGTATTCCCCAGTGTCTGATAGGGATGAGGAAGACTCCCATTTGTTGCTACGTGATATTACGTTGCCGTGCCTATCGGAGGTGGACCGTGACTTGATGGAAGCTCCTTTGTCTGCGGATGAGATTGCGATTGCTATTCGTTCTGTTCGCTCCGGCAAGGCAATGGGCCCGAACGGTTTGCCCATCGACTTATAAAAATTGCTCCCTGATAAAGTTGCACCATATCTCCGAGAAATGTTCATGGAATCACAAGACCTTGGCGCTCTCCCTTGTGATCAGCGATTGGCTACAATTGTGGTAATTCTCAAGGAGGGCAAGCCTCGGGATCATTGCTCCTTGTACAGGCCCATCTCTTTGTTGAACGCTGAACCTAAATTTTTAGCTAAAGTTCTGGCTAACCGGTTGATTACGGTGATTGCTGACCTGATCCATCCGTAACACCGCACTCAACTTGCGGCGCTTGCATGGTGTTCTCGCGAGGGCAGGGTCACTTCAAGAGTCGGCCATCTTGGCTTCCTTGGACGCCACGATGGCCTTTGATACTATCGAATGGCCTTATCTCTGGGCCGCCCTCGCGAAATTTGGTTTCGGTTCGGAGTTTATCGGGTGGGTGAAACTGCTATACAAGGAACCCCTGGCTCAGGTGGTCGTCAACGGCCGGGTGTCCAATTCCTTCACTCTTGGGAGGGGCACGAGACAGGGGTGCCCGCTGTCTCCCTTGCTTTTTGCGCTAGCCTTGGAGCCCCTCAAGGCTTGGCTCCGCTGGGAGCCTTCGATAAAAGGTATTCAGTGGACTCCCGATTTTGAAGACCGGATCTCGCTTTATGCGGATGACATCCTTTTATACCTCACTTCCCCCCGAAAATCGCTTAATGTATTGTTCGATGTTCTTACCTCGTTTGGCAAGAATTCAGGTCTAGTGATCAACTGGACCAAATCCTGTGTTTATGGGATTTTGGGTTGTCTTCCCCCCTTGCCGCGTAGATTTCCCATTCAGGTTTCACACACGGGATTCAAATATCTGGGCATCTTTATATCATTGGACCCTGTTGGTCGTTATGAGCGTAATTTGCTCCCCCCTCTCCAGAGGCTGAAGCTTGACGTGGTTCGTTGGCGTGATAGAATTCACTTTTCGATGCCTCACCCATCCCTATTTTCATATGTGAGTTAGCATCATGTGACTAACTGATGAAGTGCGTATATATACACGTGTTTGCATTACTCTTGCTTGTTACATGATTATTCAATTATATGTGTGATGATATTAGTTCCTTAGCTTAGCCCGTGTGCCTCCATTTTGTATATCTCCCTGAGCCTGCGAGTCGCACTCGCTCATCTGCCCCTCCCGTAGGAATAGAGAATTTCACTAAGACAGCAGTTTCCGTTTCTCAGCTAACTGTGGCCGAAACTAACAAGTCTCTTTATCAGTAATGTTCTCATGCCCCAGAGACGCTGAAGCCTAGCTCCGCGGCCTTGAGCAAAGATAGCGATGTATCCCTTGCAGGTGCAGATGCCTACTGTATGAGGACATTGTTCCTCTGTCTGGGTTTCAGTAATTTTCCAGAAGGGGCGTACCCTAATGTACTGTGTTGCATTATAATGTACTGCTGTGATGAAGAGAGTCAGTCCTCTCGACGCACTCTTTGGGGTGAGGTCGGACAGGGCCCTCTCATATGGGAGTTTGTGGCCTAATAAAATATCTTGCTTATTCTTCTCCACTGTCCGGCTGACTTCTTACAGAGTTACTATAGGTGAGTGCGGTAAGTCACTCAGGTGGATTTGAGCCACGCTTATCAGATGGCGCCCGAACAGTAACCCCGAGATAAAGATCTTTCTCACCCGTAGGTGGGTAGCAGAAGACCGGGGACCCGCTGGTCGGCACGGTGGGCCCGGGTACCCATCTGATGCCGAGCTTGGTTCTCGCAGCGCTGCCCCACCCTGCTGATCGGGAGAGGTCCCGGTTCGGATCTTATGCCGGGGTCCAGAAGGCGGAACTCGGAGCTGACCGTGTTGGTCCTGGCAGCCGGAGGTGGAGAACGGTAGAGGTCGGTACCGCCTACGGAAGGTGAGTGGTCCACCTGTGATTGTTTAAGGAGCTGGAGTGTTCCGGGAGACTAGGGTGTCTCCAGTGGTTTGAGGAGCCGGTGTGCTCCTGGGGCTAGTGTGCTCCGGGGAACTCAGAGTGCGAGCAGGCGCTCTGACAGGCTTGACGAGGTTGGGAGAATATTTGGATATATTGTTTGTAGTAATCCGACCGGGTGGTACTGTGGTGAAGGCGTGGCTCATTACGGGTGGACTCCGGAACTTACCCTGAACTCCTAGAGTGGTGGTTCAGTGGAGGTGAGTCCTGGGTCTCCTGTGGTAAAGTGCGCAGTGATCCGTAGTGCCGCACGGGGAGCGGATGTGTTCTCCATCCTCAGAACAGTTAGTATACTGTTCGGTCTGCGGTAGGGTCCAGGTTCCCCAGGACTTGGTCGACGGGCCTTGTCCCAGTTGGTAACACGTGTTTGGAAGGATTTATATGTGTAGGATGTGTATGTGTGTGTGTGGTTCCCCAATGTATATTATATGTGTGTGAACGAGCTCGAGCTAGCGATTCAAGGTAACGAATTTTGTGGAGAAGTGTTTTATTTTACACCAAAGTAGAGATGCCGTGTTTCAGTAAGTTACGATGTTTTGGGTGTTGTTGTCGTGGATCAGACTCCAGGCTGAGAGCCAACCTGCACCCCTTGAGGGCACTCCAAACTTTGATATGTATATCAAGCATGGATTGCCCCCGATCTTGTTTGGCACTTTATGGCACCGATATACCGCTGACAATGTGGATTTACAATGGCCCTTGACAGGTTCATTCGAGGCAGCTAAATTGGACTATTTGCAAGATAAATTGTTTGCTAAGCGTAGCCGCCAAAGCATGTTCGATTCTTTAAGAGTATGGCAGAAGGAAGTCAGGGAACGTAAGTTGAGAGAAGAGAAAGCGGCTCTTAAAAGGTCCGCGCAGACAATGGCGCAGAAAGCAAGAGAACACACAAAGAATGAGAATGAGCAACGTTTGGAGCGCGCAGATAGGCTTTGCAGGTTGAAAGAAAATAAAAGTTACGTAGTACGAGAGGACGAACAGGATGAGATGGAAGACATTTTGAGTACTCGACCCCCTCCTCCTTATGCCCCGCAGTCATTGTATCCCTCTCTACCAGCTCCCGCCTCTACTAGTGGGGTTCCGGGTCCACTGGCAAGTGCCCCGCACCAACATGGCGCAGCGATTTCTGCCTCCCCACCCTCCTCCTCGACGCCCCTCGTTTCCTTACTCCCGGCCAGTTCACCTGCCCCCTCCCAATTTTCTCTGGCACTCCCTACTGTTTCGGCTAGCACCACCCCTAGTAAGGAGATGTCAACGCTGAGTCGAGGCGCAGGTAGCGGACTGCTCTCACAGGTACGGAAGTTGCTTACGCGTTCTACGATTGGTTTGGATGAGAAGAGTATAGTGGCCAACCAGGCATGTCAGTGGGCTAGGAATAACATCTATTCGTTTGAAGATATTTGGTCTACAATGAAAGATTTTGAGCCTTTGATGCAACAGCACGCTTTATGGCACATGTCAAATGTACTAATATCGCTATGGGAGCAGGGGTATGGAGGTGTGGCTCCGGCGACTTCATGAGATATACAGAGTGGAGCCTATAGAACGAATACTGGGGTGAAGGAGGTGATGCGCAGTCTACGCGCTTTATTACAGTATAGAAATGAATTGCCCTCTGCAGGTGTGCCCCATTTTCCAGGTATACATCCAATGCGTGAGGTGCACCCTATCTTTCATCCCGAGATACCCGAGATGGTAGACCCAGTCACGAATACTGTCACCAGGAACAGGGTAGATGCACATTTCCAGGAGCAATGGGTGTATACACCATGGAAGAGAAGTGAGGTACTGGCCTTAAAGGCCCAGTTGCCGGATTCTAGAAAGAACCCGACTGCATATTATAAAGAGCTGACGGAAGCCGCGTCTTCCACAGTAATGACTTTAGCTGATGTTGAACTGTTTTTTGGGCTTCTGGTCCCAGTCGATGTATGGCGGCAGGTGAAAGGCACAGATCATTCGGAAGAATTGGGTGGTACGTGGCAGGAGTTGCAGGATTGGGACAAGGAACGTAAGCCAGGGGAAAAGCCAAAAGCTGAGATTCTGGTATTACCGGGGCGAATAATAAAGTACATGCACACTCTCATTCCCCCGAAGAAGGTAGATTGGGACAATTTGACAGCTTGTAAGCAGAAAAAGGATGAGGCAGTCTCGGACTTCTTTACGAGGTTTGAAGAGACGTTTATGGACTTTAGTGGGCAGGATGTGTCACAGGATGGAGGGTTGCGACTCTTTGTTAATAGGTTTGTCATGAACTTATTGCCTGAGATCTCAGCAAGGTTGCAAGCGTCGGAGAGTACGTGGACGACGTCCTCTCCCTCCGGCATTCTCAGTATGGCTCAGTATTATGAACACAGAGAAAATGAAAGTAAGGACAAGCAGGAAAAGAAGGCTAAGGATTTGAAGACGAGGGTTTTGTTACAGCAAGTGTCTAGGGGTCGAGGGAGAGGTGCTGCTTCGGGACGAGGAGGTGGAGGCTATAGCAGAGGCGATAGTAGAGAAAGACTGGGACCGAATCAGTGCGCGAAATGTAAGCAAGAGGGGCATTGGTGGAGGGATTGCCCTCTGTTTCAATCGAGTGCCGGTTCAGGGCGTGGACGAGGAAGAGGTAGTGGTGACTCTGGGAGACAGAATGTACGGTCAGATGGGGGCAGGAGGCCAGGAGGAAATTACTTTGACAATGGGGCAGATAGGCAACAGCTACAAAGGGGCGGTGGTCAGTATTACAATGATGACTACTCTGTGGACGATTTGACAGGGTTCTCCCATAACTAGGACAGCGTAGGACAGAGCGAGGGACCAGTGCCTGTGGAAGTTGATCAGAGGGGACCCTATGTCGAGGCGGACTTATTGGGGTCTCAGCAGAAATTTCTAGTGGATACGGGTGCAATGAAAAGTTCAGTGGCTCATTCTCGGGTCCCCGGGGCGGCTCTGTCTGGCAAGAACAATATCTCTGTGGGTTTTTCAGGTACCCCGGTGATTAGCCCCATTTCCAAACCCCTTACACTTACGATTGGCCCTTTCACTGTTGATTCACCATTTTTATTGACATCGAACTGTGGAGAAAATTTACTGGGTTTAGACTTATTGAAGAGGTTGCACGCCACTATTTATTGTTCTCCGGACGGCGTGTACCTCACGCTAGGCCCGACTGTTGCTCGCCCACTGCAATGTTTCTCTAAAGACGATCCACTACCACCAGAATTCAAAGTAATACCCGACAGTTTGTGGGCTATCAATGATACAGATGTGGGTAAGATGGATATTGCCCCAGTAACAATAAAAGTTAAGGTGGGAGCGAAATTACCCAGGGTACCACAGTATAAAATTCCTAGGGAGGGAGAGAAAGCCCTGTTACAAATAATACAAGATTTGATTCAGTCAGGAGTGGTGGAAGAGACAGACTCGAACGTATGTAACAGCCCCATACTGCCGATCCTTAAAAGACGGTCGCCTGATGCTGCAGATAATACTCCTGATGTCTATAGGTTTGTGATTGATTTGCGCCACGTGAATAAAGTAGTGGAGCCACAATATCCGGTGGTGTCGGACATCACTACGATATTGACAATGATTCCCTCATCTGCTAAGTATTTTTCTGTTTTGGATCTGAAGAATGCTTTCTTCAGTATCCCAGTACATGAAGACAGCCGTTATCTCTTCGGATTCTCATTGGCTGGCAGAAGCTTTAGGTTTAAGAGAATTCCCCAAGGTTACACAGAAAGTCCGAGCATATATAGTCAAGCACTGAAGGCACAATTGGACGAATTGGAACTTCCACCTGGCAACGTTATGTTGCAGTACGTGGATGATATCCTGATAGCATCAGATGAAGAGGAAGGTTGTCGGGATGCTACGATAAAATTACTGCATCATTTGGCCAAAAGGGGGCATAAGGTGTCCCTTCCAAAATTCCAATATTGTCGAACGGAGGTTACCTACCTAGGTCACCTCCTTTCGAAAGTGGGGAGGAGATTGACGCCAGAGCGCATAAAAGCGATAACTAACATGAAGGTACCTAACACGCAGCGAGAGGTGCGCGCATTCTTAGGCATAACATCGTATTGTCGCCAGTGGATACCTAACTATGCATTACTAACAAAACCCCTATTATATCTGACTACCAAAGACCCTACCCTGGACCCCTGCATGCCAGGAAGCGTTCGAGTCACTAAAAACTGCTTTATGTTCTGCACCCGTTCTGGGAACACCTGATTACCAGAAGCCTTTTGTGCTTTATGTACACGAGGCGGAAGGTTGCGCGTTGTCTGTCTTAACACAATGTTTCGGAGGGAAGCAGAGACCCTGTGCTTACTTTTCTGCGATGCTTGACAATGTGGCAAGAGCGCTGCCGAGTTGTCTGAGAGCCACGGCGGCTGCTGCGGTCTCTATAAGACAATCGGCAGGGCTTGTATTGGGTTCAGACCTCACAGTATTGGTACCGCATGCTGTGGACATTTTGCTAAACAGAACACAGACGCAGCATTTAACTAGTGCTCGTCTTACCGGCTATGAGATGACCCTCTTTGCACCCCATGTGATGATAAAAAGGTGTGCTACACTGAACCCTGCCACATTGCTACCTATTCCAACAGATGCAAAGGACGATGACATGCATGACTGTTTGTTTCGGACAGAGGAAGAGACAAAAGGGAGGGTGGATCTGACGGACAAGCCCTTAGATGAGCCGGATGGGGAACTGTATGTAGACGGGTCTTGTTTCAAACTTGCAGATGGTACATCGACAGCAGCATATGCAATAACGACATTACAGACGGTAGTGGAGACCTCTAGAATACCTTACAATTCGGCCCAGGCTGCAGAAATTATAGCTTTACTGAGAGCATGTGAACTGAGTGAGGGACTGGACGTGAACATTTATACTGACAGCCAATACGCCTTTGGCGTGGCTCATAATTATGGGCGACTGTTGGCAGAACGGGGATTTCTGACTTCACATGGACAACGCATACAGCATGGTCCGCTGATATTACGATTGTTAACAGCATTGACGTTACCCAAGCGACTGGCTGTGATAAAGTGCAGCGCGCACAAGACAATAGTGGATGATGTGGGACGAGGCAATGCCTTTGCAGATCAAACGGCAAAAGAGACTGCTCGGACAAAACTACCACGGATGTTTGTGGCAGGCCCAGCTAGATGGGTACCAGACGTTAACATGTTTGCATTGGGTTCAGACCTCACAGTAATGGTACCGCATGCTATGGACATTTTGCTAAACAGAACACAGATGCAGCATTTAACTAGTGCTCGTCTTACCGGCTATGAGATGACCCTCTTTGCACCCCATGTGACGATAAAAAGGTGTGCTACACTGAACCCTGCCACATTGCTACCTATTCCAACAGATGCAAAGGACGATGACATGCATGACTGTTTGTTTCGGACAGAGGAAGAGACAAAAGGGATGGTGGATCTGACGGACAAGCCCTTAGATGAGCCGGATGGAGAACTGTATGTAGACGGGTCTTGTTTCAAACTTGCAGATGGTACATCGACAGCAGCATATGCAATAACGACATTACAGACGGTAGTGGAGACCTATAGAATACCTTACAATTCGGCCCAGGCTGCAGAAATTATAGCTTTACTGAGAGCATGTGAACTGAGTGAGGGACTGGACGTGAACATTTATACTGACAGCCAATACGCCTTTGGCGTGGCTCATAATTATGGGCGACTGTGGGCAGAACGGGGATTTCTGACTTCACATGGACAACGCATACAGCATGGTCCGCTGATATTACGATTGTTAACAGCATTGACGTTACCCAAGCGACTGGCTGTGATAAAGTGCAGCGCGCACAAGACAATAGTGGATGATGTGGGACGAGGCAATGCCTTTGCAGATCAAACGGCAAAAGAGACTGCTCGGACAAAACTACCACGGATGTTTGTGGCAGGCCCAGCTAGATGGGTACCAGACGTTAACATGTTTGCAGATACTGTACAGAGTGTAAAGAATATACAGGAGAAAGCGACTGAGGATGAATTGAGGATGTGGAAAGATGGTGGGGGGCGATTGGACGCTGATGAATGTTGGACAGATGTGACCGATAAGAGACGATGGTTACTTCCGAACGCATATGTCCTCCCAGTGGTGACGATGGCTCATGGGCCGGCACATATTAGTGCCAAAGGTATATGTAAGCTGCTGGACCCAGTGTGGAGCAATAAAAATATCCCTAAAGTGGCGACTCACTTGGTCCAACAGTGTATGGTATGTTTGAGGCACAATCCAGGAAAGGGAACGCCTGTCCCAGTGGGAAATTTTGCACCCCCCTCTTTCCCTTTTGAGGTGATTCAGATGGATTATATTGAAATGGAAAGGGTTAATAATCTCAAATACGTCCTGGTGGTTGTATGTTCTTTCAGCAGATGGGTGGAGGCATTTCCAACAAAAGATTGTACAGCCATTTCTACTGCTAAAATGTTGATTAAAGAGTATTTTTCCCGCTTTGGATTGCCTAGGGTGATCTGGAGTGATAATGGCAGGTCCTTCAATGCTGAATTGATGAAACAGATATGTAAGGGCTTACAGATTTCCCAAAAGTTCCACGCGGCCCAACACCCTCAGGCCGCGGGACTTGTGGAAAGATTTAATGGAACATTGAAATTAAAAATGGCCAAAATACAGGAGAGTACGAGACTCCGTTGACCAGATGCCCTTCCTTTAGCCTTGCTTTCTACCAGAGTGACAGTTAATTCCAAAACGGGTGTCTCCCCTTACGAGGTAATATTTGGCCGCCCGGCCAACGTTTGGGGAGTACCCAGACCCAAATGTTTTTCAGAAATAGAGTATCCTCTGTTGATAGACTACTTGTATGCTTTGACTAAAGATCTTCATTCTATTCATCAGCAGGTAGCAGACACCCTGAAGCCGTTGCCGGAGGGGCCTGGACACTCCATCCTACCTGGCGATTGGGTACTCGTAAAAAGATATCAGCGGAAATCCTGTCTGGAGCCCAGATGGTCGGAGCCAAGACAGGTACTACTGACCACACGTACCGCACTTCGAGTTGAGGGCAGAAAAGCGTGGACGCACGCATCGCATGTAAAGAAGGTCCCGCTACCGCTACCCTACGACAAATGGGTAAGAGAAGGCATTGCTGATGAGGAACATGAGCAATTACCCAGATACGTCCCCTTCTCGGATGCTTCACTGAGGGGAGAGGAGCAAGGTGAAAAGACGAACGCAAAGTCTCATGCAGAACAAAGTGCTCCAACAAGCTCCGTTACTCCCGTTGCTACTAGTGAAAAGGCGTTAAAGGGCCCAGTTCATGCTATAGATACACCTGTTTTTTTCACTGACCCTGAAGTGCGAGGGAGCACTCGCTATAATCTGCGGCCCCGAAAAAAGTGAAAGTGTACTGGACTAAACACTGGAAGAAGGGCTTAGCGGAGATTCTGATATAAAAGAAGATTTAGTGGTAGGGATGGACTTGTAAGAGCCTTGGTGTTTAGCCGAAGATTCTGTTCTATGAGACTATAGAGTGGTGTGGGGCCCAGATTAAGTGCTCCTCTGTTCCAATTGCTGTGTGTCAAGCGACGTGGGATTAAGGTATGGACGGTAAAAGCCTGCCTGTGAGGCTTTGAAGGACACAGGGAGAAGATCCCTTTTCAGGGTTGAAGAACCCCTCTGGCCGGTTTTAAGGACTGTCTGGGACTATTTTTTAGAGTATCTTTTTCTCATTTTTGATACATTTTTGCAATTTTAATATGCACCCTTTTGGCCGCCCCATTCCTGATGAGGAGCAGCCCTTTGCGGCTCCTCGAAGACCCTTGCCTGCTTCCCCCTGGTTGGCCCTTTCCCGGAAGGGAAGAATGTACTCCTTATTATAGTGCTCATTGCTTTTCTAGTGGCTCTTGGTATATTGTTTTTCTTGGATAAAGCCTATCCCGTACATGTGTTTTCACCCACACCTACTGCTGTTCCTGAACATAACATTATTACTGTGGATTATGGTGAACAAATACTTAGACGAGGTTACAAAGAAAATGTTTTTATAAAGACTTTGCACCATGCTCATGCAACAACGAACATGACTGACTGTTGGGTCTGTGGGCTTTTGCCTTCTGCTGCTTACAAAAAGGATAGATGTTTAGCGCTCCCCTTGACACCTGTGAATAGCTGTGTGGGATGGTATACTCTAATAGGTCTTGTGAAATATTTTCAGCAGCCAGATTTTCTGACTCCTCGACTGCAAAATAGGGGATCGACAATGACAATGCGAGTTCGCCCTATGCCTCCCTCTTCCCTTGGACGGCTATATACTGACGGACGTTTTGATCAGACATTTATAGAGACGTGTGAGAAAAAGGTGGGCCGGTTTTTGACTCCAAATGATACTGACAAAGTTAGAGAAAGTTTTTTACAGCTGAATTCCTCCCTGTCCTACAGACACCCACCAAAAGAAAATGGCAGTGTTAAGTCTTTAATACCCTTGGCTGTAGTGGGTCCGTCACCGTTCTTTTGTATAGAGGGTAGGGGCCCCATTAAAGTCGGCAATAGTTCTTGTAACGTGACAGCATCAATACGTTTGCCACTTAGTCCATCCTTGGTTACTCCCCCCAGCATTTATTTTGTGTGCGGAGATAACGGATACTTATGGTTGCCTGAAGGTTGGGGTTTTTAGGAGAGTTCAGATAGGTAGGGCGCTCTGCCTTAGTTTTTACGTTACAGTGTGTGGTGTGAGTAAGTCAGAGGTAGTGCGTAAAGAGCAGACGGAAAACACCCTTAACCGTCCAATGAAGTCAAAGACTTAGCAATAATTATACAGCTGTGCTCTCGCAACTACTTTAGGGTATCAACACTTAGTACAATGACAATTGAAATACAATAAATAGAAGCAGATCCTTTGGTGTGTTTCTTGTCCCAGCAAGATGACGATTTAATATATCCAGACTTGAAGCACAGTCACAGTAAGCCGACACGTGTTTCGTTGTGTACAGGTGAGTCAACACGACTCTTCAGGGCTGGTGATACAAAAATGACGTATGCATATTCAGTTGCGCGTCTTGTTGTTTAAACATACTGCATCTGGTGACAAGAGTGCATCACACATGCAGTTGTGACGAGCAGTTATAGTCACACATTTGTGGGTGTGATTAGTGATGGCGTTACACATATTTGGGGTGTACCACTCTAAGGATGTGAGTGGTTACCCTTGAGTGGCAGTGCACTAGAAGTGATTTGAGGGTGATTTGTTCAAAAGTACTTGTGCCCAGTGTTTCGCAAGCACACGGTGATCCTGCTTTGCGTCGAAAGTGATAAGTGGTGACATACCATGCCAGTATGGGCGGTCTATGGTGAGGCTAAAGTGGGAGAGTGAAAGTGACAAGTTCACAGAAGCGGGAGGTCATGTGAAGGAAGTGCTTAGTTATAAAATAATCGGTAGTGCTCGCATTACGTAAATGAAAAACTTCTCTCTCTAAAAGGTAGAGTTTTTACCTTTAGACTCAACTCTGAGCAAGTGAGTTGAGGATAGTCTGGAGCTTGAGTTGACAGTCTGTATAGGAAGATTTGGAGAGAGAGAGAAAAGATAAATCATAGGGAAGGCATAAAAGGGGGAAATGTCCAAGGATACC
This sequence comes from Lissotriton vulgaris, assembly GCF_964263255.1. Lineage (NCBI taxonomy): Eukaryota > Metazoa > Chordata > Amphibia > Caudata > Salamandridae > Lissotriton > Lissotriton vulgaris. Next base: position 1,287,196,808 of record NC_141687.1, on the reverse strand, counting down.
TATGTGACCCAGTAGGTATAAGAGGTTGCGGATAGATTAGTGGAAAATATTCTCACCACTAATTATGTCTGTCCTTGTATATACTTCGGTAGTACAGTATATCCAATTAGTAAGGTACACGAGAACGATCTTGCTACTATGTTTTGCCCAGTGGGGTTGGTCGAGTTATCCCAAGAGTAACACTGTAAGTAGGAGAAAGCATAGAGTACAAATGCCCTTTGGTTAAACATAAAGTGTTATGCGGCATTTCAATTGTATTTTACTTAAAGGTTCATGAAAGTTCAAAAGGTAAGTTTGAGAGCGACCAGTACCTTAATACGGGTACGTAAAAAGCAGTGCCGGGAGGGGATCTGTCTGATGAGGCACAGAAGAAAACGGGTACGTTTTCTCAAACGCGATGCGCTGGAAAGGAAAAAAGTGGAAATGTGCGCACGCGTTAGTATCATGAGTTAACAGTTAATCTAATCAAAATGCGGTTTTAGCCCCTATCGAGTGGGCTATTCAAAAAGGCTTCGAGGCGGATTCGGTTGATTTAGGGCGCGAGTGAATCAACTTACCGGTTGCGCGGTATCCCTCCTCCGAAGTTTCCCGGTCGCCGTCTTCCGTGAACGGACACGTGACCGGGAGGGAGGTGGCTATTTGATATAGTTTCCGCCCAGGAAAACGTCAAAGACGTGCTTTCTAATACGGGCGCCATCTTGTAGAAGGGAGCCGAAAGCGTGAGACATTTAGTACATGTCAATTTGTATACACGTGTGATAGAAAATGGTGTGTATCGATATCATGCTTGAGGAAAGCAGATTATAATGAGTACCGTAACATATTTAGGAAAAATATCTCCGCCTAAATCGTGGTCAATAGATGTATGGCGAAATGAGCCATAGTCATTGAGTTTGCTTGTAGTTAGCCCGAGTGTCATTAAGGGAGAATTTAAAAGAAAATACAAACGATCAGTCAGTGAGGAGTCGTTGTGTTTGTCCACGGATGGTGTGACCCGGTGCCCCTTGGTGAAGTGAGGGTGGTAGAAGACAATGATTTTGAAGTCTATGTTAAGGAAGAGAGTACCTTATCACCCAACACATTCGTGACTTTGATCGATCAATCTGGTGACAATACTTTGAATCTATATTCTCTAGCACATTGATTAGGTTATCATGTGTAGTAGACCTTTTGCACAAGTGACATATGGAGAAAAAAAATTATACAGTATATCATTAAATTTGCATATGACTATATATACTATTTAGGCTAAATCTTAATTCCACAGGCATATTTAACAGTAAACCAGTTCGTATACATATATGGCTGTGTTACAAAATAGGTAATTGTTATTCAAGTTACAAAGTGTATGTCTCAATTTGGTGGATCCCCTGGGGTGACAACTAATCACCCAGGAAGTATTGAAGCTCAGGGTCGTAGTTTAGCCCATGTTCCACGCTCTGTAAGCGCATGATCCATGTGGCCTCCCTACGTCTGAGTGTCAGTTCTCGGTTGCCCCCTCTAATGTTGAGGGGGATCATGTCAATCCCAAAGACACGCACTTTGATGTCATCCCCCAGTGGTTGACATTCGGCTATGTGTAGGGCTACTGGGTATCTGGGATCTCTCCTTTGGATAGCTCTCATGTGTTCTGCAATTCTTTCTTTAAGTGCCCTGATTGTGCTGCCCACATATATCTTGCCACATTAGCATTCGATTATATAGACTACAAATTTCGTAAGGCAAGTAATGTTGTGTTTGATTCTGTATGTAGTACCTTCCGGACCCTTGAATGTTTTGGTGCCGTGTTTGCCCCAAATACACATGGAACAAAAACCACATTTGTGGAAACCCAGACCTCGTGTGGTTAACCAATCTTGAGCTGTAGTGTTTGGGGGAACTGTGGGGCTCAGTTTGTTTCTCAGAGTAAAGCCCTTTCTGTAAGTGATGGACGGTCTATCCGGAAGACATTCTTTAAGAACCGGATCTGCTGTTAGGAGTTTCCAGTGTTTATTAAAACTCTTTTTGGTGATGTGGTTCAGTGCGTTGAACTCTGTTATAAGTCTAATGCACTGTACGGAGGATTCTGGCTCCGTGCGTGTCTTCAAACAATCTGGTCTCGGGATGATTCTGGTTTTTAATTCTGCTTTCTTAAGGGATGCATTAGAGTATCCTCTCTTTTGAAATCTATCTTTCATGTTAGAGATGCAGTTATCAAATTCAGTGGGTTCGCTACAGTTACGTTTAGCCCTGAGAAATTCTCCATATGGAATGGATCGTATCTGGTGCTCAGGGTGGAAACTAGATGCGTGAAGTATGGAGTTACAGGAGGTGGGTTTCCTGAACAATTTGGAGTGCAGATAGTTGTTCTTCACATAAAATTCAAGATCTAGAAATTCCATATTAGTGAGGCTATGTCGCATGGTAAAGCTAATTTCCCATGTGTTGTTGTTCAAATGTTCAAAGAATGAAAAAAGTAATTCCTCAGAACCTGACCATAAAAGAAAACAATCGTCAATATATCGTCCCCAAAAAACTATGGAGTCGACGTATTTTGTCCCTTTGTCGCTCCAAATCATGTCTGCTTCCAAAGCCCCCATAAAGAGATTAGCGAAGGAGGGTGAGAATTTCGAGCCCATGGCTACTCCCTTTTTCTGTCGATACCACTTCCGGTCAAAAATGAAGAAATTGTTTTCTAGAATGATAGTCATCATATGTAGTAACATGTTGGTATGTGCCCAGAGTGAGGCTGGTCTGTTAGATAATAGTTTAGTGATGGCCGATATACCCAGTTCCGGATTAATACTGGTGTATAAAGAAACCACATCCATGGAATGTGCATACATCATTTTTGTATCACCAGCCCTGAAGAGTCGTGTTGACTCACCTGTACACGACGAAACACGTGTCGGCTTACTGTGACTGTGCTTCAAGTCTGGATATATTAAATCGTCATCTTGCTGTGACAAGAAACACACCAAAGGATCTGCTTCTATTTATTGTATTTCAATTGTCATTGTACTAGGGGTATGTTACCTAGCTTATATGATTCCGCCCGTATATGTGGCACCTTCCGACTATCACAAGACTCATCGTAGGTTTCCCAGTCCACCGGAACAGCGTAAAAGGAGGGAACTTCAGGTAGATGACGTCGATCAGACAGACACTTCTCTACAACAATGGACTGATTTCTCTAAGGGTCTTCTGCCTTTCTGGGGTCCGGTATTTAATAGTAGGGCCGTTCGACGACTGTCCAGGGTGATGGAGAAGGTAGTCCTTACTGAAGCAGACATTGCGACTAACATGTCTGTTGAGATTCAGGCTATGAGATTATTTACGATTCAGAATAGGATGGTGCTTGACGTCATCTTGGCAGATAGGGGCGGGGCTTGTCGCGTCATCGGGACGTCTTGTTGTGTATATATTCCCGACTCAGCCCAGACTCAGCCCCGACTGTTAACTTAGCAGTACAGAAACTCCATAGATTAGCGACTGAACTTCATCAGGATAACGGGACTTGGTCCTTACAAGGGTGGCTCTGGGGTGTTTTCTCCTCCTGGGGTTGGAAAATATTGATGGGTTTAGTTGGTGTGGTGAGCATACTACTGACGTGTTGCCTCTGTGTATACTGCCTCCCCCCATGTTGCTCAATGAGTGCTACAAATTTGCGACAACAAAAGAAGGTGTCTGGTCAATATACTGCCTCTATCATTACTGAACTTCCTGATACACATTGGATGATGTTTATTGAAGATGATGTTTTTGAATAAATATGATGCCCTGCCCTTAGAATGGTTGTGAAGGCGCTACCTTTTGGCAAATAAATGCGTGGCTGCAGTTAGCCAATGATGCTAAAAGGAGGGTCTGATAGAATTCACTTTTCGATGCCTCACCCATCCCTATTTTCATATGTGAGTTAGCATCATGTGACTAACTGATGAAGTGCGTATATATACACATGTTTGCATTACTCTTGCTTGTTACATGATTATTCAATTATATGTGTGATGATATTAGTTCCTTAGCTTAGCCCGTGTGCCTCCATTTTGTATATCTCCCTGAGCCTGCGAGTCGCACTCGCTCATCTGCCCCTCCCGTAGGAATAGAGAATTTCACTAAGACAGCAGTTTTCGTTTCTCAGCTAACTGTGGCCGAAACTAACAAGTCTCTTTATCAGTAATGTTCTCATGCCCCAGAGACGCTGAAGCCTAGCTCCGCGGCCTTGAGCAAAGATAGCGATGTATCCCTTGCAGGTGCAGATGCCTACTGTATGAGGACATTGTTCCTCTGTCTGGGTTTCAGTAATTTTCCAGAAGGGGCGTACCCTAATGTACTGTGTTGCATTATAATGTACTGCTGTGATGAAGAGAGTCAGTCCTCTCGACGCACTCTTTGGGGTGAGGTCGGACAGGGCCCTCTCATATGGGAGTTTGTGGCCTAATAAAATATCTTGCTTATTCTTCTCCACTGTCCGGCTGACTTCTTACAGAGTTACTATAGGTGAGTGCGGTAAGTCACTCAGGTGGATTTGAGCCACGCTTATCAGGCGTAAATTGCCATTGTCGCTGCTCGGTCGTGCCGCGCTCTTTATAATGATGTCCCTGCCACGGTTTTTGTATGCACTTCAGAACTCACTCCGGTGAGTTACTTCCGGGAGGTGAAAAGCTTACAGAGGCGGCTTATCAGGGATGGGCGCGCAAGAATTGCTCTCGCTAAGCTAACCCTCCCCTGTTATGATGGGGGCATGGCACTCCCGGATATCAGGCGGTATTATTGGGCCTCCCAGTTGAGCGCGATGATCACACGACGTATGCACCCAGCCCAAACCCGGCATTTAAGATGGATAAGTATCAGTTGCCGGGTGGGAATTACAACAGGGCGCTCTATTCTAAGGGAGCAGGGAGAAATTTAACAGGACCCACTAAGATTGCTTTGCGAGTCTGCTGTGACGCAACTGCTGCCTTGGGTTGAAAGGATCGATTTACACGTGCGACTCCATTGTATGCGTCGGAGAGATTGGGATGCCCCTGGACAACGAAAGGTTTTGAGAAATGGGACATGATTGGAATAAGTAGAGTGGGTGACCTTTGGACTAAGGGTGCTGTCAAGACTTTTGAGACATTAAAGAATGAATATGAACTGAGTGACAGGGAGTTTTTTAGGTATGCGCAGATTTGTCATGCCTTGACCGCGGTCTTCGCCTCCGATCCCAACATTCCTGAGTCCTCCCCACTGGAAGATTGTATACTCGATGGTCATCTGCCTGATAGTATGATTTCACTAATATATAAAAAATTGATTAACAATCGGGCGGATCTCCTCGTGCGCCTCAGGGAGGACTGGACTAGAGACGGGCTGGAACTGGATGATGAAGACTGGCAGTCCACACTATCTTCCCCTAAGGAGGTGGCCATTCCCGCCCGTCTCCGCCTCGTCCAGCTTAAGATCCTTCATCGTGTGTATGTCACTGGTCCTCGGTTGGTCTCCATGGGTTTTTCTGCGGACTGGTTATGCAAGCGTGGCTGTGGATTGAGTGCTACTTTCCTCCATATCATTTGGGAATGCCGGGAGGTGGCTGCATTTTGGAATCGAGTGCATGCTGTGATGTAGTGTGTCACCGGGATTTCTTTGTTGCCTAAGGCCCGGAGATGTTTGTTGAATGTGTGGGAGCCGAATGATTACAACGTCGCCCAGACTCGGTGGGCGGTCCTTGGGAACATGATCGCAAAGAGAGATATTGCGCAGCTGTGGGGTTCCCGGCGGCCGCCCACCATGCCAGTATGGAAGGAAAATATGGATTGGTGTATGTTCAGAGAGAAGACTGTGTATTTGGCTAGGGGCAAGCCTAGGGCGTGGACTGCAATTTGGAGTCAGTGTAACACCTATCGAGGGAACATATGTACACCCCCGTTCGAAGATACTCTGGACACCTCCTTCTCCCCCTGATCCGGCATTCCTTGTTTAATTCTTATTTGGTATTGCTTTTTGATCCCCCCAATGAACCCCCACCAGACCAACTCCACCGTTTACAAATTTGTTCATCTTGCAATTGAGGCTCCCCCCCGTACAAGCGCAACTTCATGTTCAATGTCTTTGGCCTTGAGACTTGTTTAGTTTCTTTTCTTTGTTCTTCTTTTATAAAAATCAAAATACTATTGTATCCTGGCTCCATCCTGAGTTGCTACGAACATTATTCTGCACTACTGCCGTACCTCTAGGATGCCGGCGATGGAATTGTGGTAAATGTTGATTGCTATTGCTTTGTCTAGCGGCCGGCACCTGTGGTTGTGGGCCCGTAAGTGTAACCATATTTACATGCACAATAAAGTTATTTTTTTAAATAAATACATTTTGACAGCACAACTCTTTTTTGACAGTGCCCTGAGCGAATGCCCCCTTTGTCTAGCCCTTTTTATGTGGCCTCTAGACAACACCTTGCTGCTGCTAAGTGTTGAAGGGTGGCCCTCCGGCCTGCCTTGGGCTGCAAATCCTGGTACTTTAAAACAAGGGCAAGGGGCCTCTCCCACTCTTTTTGGAACTAATCTCACGCTACCTGACGGAGTACCATAGGTTGATTGACATCGAAACAGGAGTTCCTTTGCTCTCCCACATTTCCCCATTAGTTTGATGGTTAGTAAAACAGGACTACACTGGTACCCCTCACTTAATGGAATAAACACAACTGTTTGGAAGACCCCGACTAAGGAGGCGGCCATCTTTGACTGCCTTCGCCACAGTGTCATAGCCCTGATTTACCTTAGCCCCTGCTGGCTACCGACATCCGTCATCACAGTGTTATAGCCCTGATTTACCTTAGCCTCAGCTGGCTACCGACAACTCCTCTCCCTCACCTCACGGTCAGACTTCACTACAAATGTCCCACAGGTTACCACACTGCCCACCCAATAAGCTGACTTAGGGAACTACCTTCACGATATCCTTAGTCGTGTTGACCACGACGACTCCTCTTCCTCACCTCACGCCAGTCCTTCATTACAATAGTCCCTCTATTTATCCCACTGCCCACCATCACCATCTATAATAACGGTATTATACTCATTCAATCCACGGTCCGTAGCTTAAATCTACTGGATAACATATTCCCCATTATTAAAGCACAAGTGTCTAATCCCCATACTACTACACAATTCAATTCCACCCTCAATGCACAAGATGTCAAAGCTCGGAACCCTCTGTCTCCCTCTTCCCCCCTATTCCCCGGTCACCAAGGATATCGGATCCATATGCCTCCTCCACCCTGACCACCCCCCCACCAACACACCTCTCATCACCTCACCTAACCCTCACACGCCACCCCTACCTAACACGACCGAGACAACATACGCACCCTCAACAGAAACTGATCCCTCACCTGCTACGATCATAGCCCCCCTCCTCTAACATCTCCCTCTCCATAACCATCTCTCCCCCCACCCCTGCCTTGCTTCACAATGTCACTCCCAACATGTACTCCCCCCATTCTAGCACTGAAACGATACACGCACCTACAATCGAAGCTGAACCCCTTCCGGATGCAATAATTGCAGCTGAACCCCTTCCGGGTACAATAATTGCTCCCCCACCCTCTAACACCGCCCCATCCTTAATCATCTCTCCCCCTACCTCATCCCTGCTTCACACCCACACTCCTAAAACGTGCTCCCCTCAGTACAATACTGATACGATTCATTCTCCTACAAAAGAAGCTGGACGCCCTCCGGATACAACTATTGCCCCCCCAGCCTCTAACATCATCCCCTCCTTAATCATCTGTCCCCCTACCGCATCCCTGCCTCACAACAACATACATAACACGGTCTCCCCCAGACCAGCCAACACTCCACAGGCCATTTGCTGGCACATAATAGGACATCCCACCTCCTGACCGCAACACCGCCTCCAATACTACCCCGACCTGTACCAGATCCCACACCTAACCAGGCCAATGCTCAGACATCCGCACCCTTTTCACAGACACCTACCCCAGTCATAACAGCTCCAGACTGGATGAGATTGTGTCAGCACTTCTTCAAATCAAAGAGGAACTTCACGCTTTTAAAGAAATCATATTGAGACAACCATGGCACACCAGAGCCTCAAGAACTCCTACATCAAGCAAGCTCCCCACTCACCCACCATACACCCACAATAATACTCTACCCTTCTATAAATCAATCCCCTCCCGTAGTTTTTCTACTCGCCCAATACGAAGCATCAACCCTTTTTCGGAGAATGACCTACGTTCTCTTCTACACTCCTACGCAACCCCTCTCACAACAACCATATCTCCTGCATACATGCACTTCCCTCCAATCCCCCCCAACCCTCACAGGCCCTCCACACACAATAATAGAGGACTCATCAACAATAGTCTTAGAAGAGTCACACTCATTCAGTATCTCCCTTCTTCCCTCAACACACCCCATCTTAAATGCACACTCCTGAATTGTAGATCGGCCTCTAGACACGCAGCGGACATAGCTGACGTCATTATAGCACATGACTTGGACCTGATAATCTTAACCGAAACCTGGTTCACAGAATCCTCCTCTCCACTCCTCGACATACTAGTCCCCCCAAATTACGACATCATTAGATTGGACAGGACTGGTAAGACAGGGGGAGGTATCACATGTAAACACCTTAGCAACATCACAGTAAACAGAGCCATTTCCCCTCTATTCCCCTTGTGTGAATACATATACCTCGACATTTCTAGCAACAGCAAACCTTTATGATCTTTACACATTATCTATCATCCACCAGCTCATCACCAAACACCTCATGGACATGATCACAACGAACACTGGACAACGAAACACACAAATTTTTCTTGGTGACTTAATCTCCATTGGAACGATCACAACGACTCAGTGGTCAATAGTCTCAAAAACTTCCTGGGAGCCCAGGACCTCACCCAAATTTGCAACAGCCCTACACAAAATAAAGGTTCAATTTTGGATTTAATAATCTCCAAAAGTGACTCCATTCAGCTGGAATCGATCCAACCCTGTGATTGGTCAGATCATCATATCATCACCTTCTTTATTAATGAATCATTGAAACTTAACTCGGCTCAATCCACAAAACCAAAGGTCTGGAAAAGAGACTTGAAAAAACTCAACCCTCTCACACTACCTTCCTCCAGTTACAATCTACTTCTGCCCCATGCCGGCTCATCCAGCGTACATGATCTCACCAACCATTACCCCAACGCCATGACCTTGATTATCAATGAGGCTGCTCCTCTTCAACTAAAGAGAGTTTTCACGAAAGACTCTAAACCCTGGTACAATGGTCTACTTAATGAAGATAGACGTTATCTTAGAACTGCGGAACGCAACTGGAGATCGGTCCCATCCGCTAAACACCTCAAAATTCTAAGAAAAAAGAGAAACGCATACTGTAGAAAGATCAAGCGCACGAAAGCAGATTTCTTCAGTCACCAATTAGATCAAGAAAGAAACCATCCAAAAAACTGTTTGAATTAATCAAAACACAATCTAAGGATGAACCTCAACGACCACAAGACATAGCCCGTCCACAACCCACTTGTGAAGAATTCTCTACCTTCCTTAATCTAAAGGCTGACAACATCAAGAAATACCTCCTCAATGACTTAAACTTACACTCGAGTTTCCACATCAAAACACCTCCTCCTCTCCCAAGTTTGTCACACCAAACCCCTGCAAAGTTTGACCTAAAACAAAACTTCCTTTGACACCTACACTGAAGAAGCGATAGACAAGATTCTCAGTACCCTGAAGCCTGCCAAGCATCTCACTGATTCTCTTCCCTCTAACGCTGTTAAAGACTGCACCCCACTGCTTCTGCCTCTCTGGACCAAAATCATTAACAGTTCATTGCAGCAAGGTTGCATCCCGGACACCCTCAAAGTGGGACAGGTTTCACCCATCCTAAAGAAACTCAAAGCTCACCCCACAGACCTAAACAACTATTGCCCTATTTAAAACATTCAGTCAAAGTCAAAATAACCTTTATTCGGATATTACATTATCCATAAAAGTGTACACATAATTACATACATGGTCAAATACAAAGATCACCGTTGAACCAGCAACAATATATACACAGGACGTATATCCAAGAACATATGTCAAACACGTACTTTCTAAAAGGCATAGGGCGTACATCCTGGTTTTTAAACTGTCTGGGTAAAGAGCACAATGTAATAGCAGCCAAGGATCAGACGGTGAATTAAGATCTATGACTCCATATTTTACTACGATACTGTCACGAGAAGAGTAGTACACATATTTACAAATAACAGCATAGGTTTTAAAGTGCTGATGTGCAAAAAATGTAAAGATCTTAAAGTGCCAATGTGCAACGGTACAAAGAAACCTCCTTCCAATCTTATTAAAATAACATGGTAATATATGCATAGAACATATCTAGCAGCATTGTGTTGATCACCAATTTTCTAAAGTGCATAGGGAAAAGCCAGTTTGTGTGAAATGTGTTTCTTTAGAATTACATTGTGAATCCTCCCCTGTTACAATAATTGGAACAGTGATATCACTGCATCCATTGCCAGTTGGAGCTTGATCCGTGGAGGGTTCAAGATTGATGGTAGGATCGGTGGTAGTGGAATTGCCCTTAAACTATCTATTTAAAGTTGCTCGTTGGGGTTTCAAACGGGGTGGCTGTATTCTTTTTGGGTTAGGGCAGGGTTGTTTGGATGCCTTCCTCTTCTTTTTAATACCACATATTTCCGGGTCAGGCGTGATGGGTACATTCACCATAAGTGAATTGTCAATTTGGCTAGAGTCAGCTTCAACATTGACAACGGCCTAATCAATTCTGGGCCTACCAATTCCAGAGAGGTGTCTCCTGTTACAATTTGAGGAGAATGTACAGTTGCCAAATGCGACGAGGATCGAGCTGTTCTATTATCTAGGGTATCAAGAAGGTTTGTGCCTGGTGGTTTGATGGAGCCCACAGACAGTCTTTTTTTTGCCATCTGTATTTTGTTACTCACCAGGGTCATAGCATGCTCCAATGCGGTCTCAATAGCATTTAAGTTAGTCCCAGTAGCTATGGCACCGTTCTTTCCCATTTTATATTACAAGTCAGGACCAGGAGATAATGTAAATGTGAAGGCGTTCACCAGCCGTGTGTTTATAAGAAAATGTAAGGTATATGGCCCTGCCCTGCCTCCTCCTGCCCCGGATGGCCACAGACGGCCCGCCCTCTGCCCGGGCTCAGCCCGGCTGGTCCCGCGCGCATACCGCGACACGGGAGAAATGCCTCGCCTATGAGCGCCTCCGGGCGCGGAAGTGGGCGGGGTGGAGTGAGCAGGGAGACCTGGGGGCTGTAGTCCCCCCCTCGGCGGCCGTGTGTTGTTTGTAGCGGCGGCGGGGGGAGGCTTGCAGCTGGTTTCCAAGCCCCCGGGTCAAGCAACAAGGTAAGGTAGCCTCCAACAGCAGGTCGATTTAGTTTTCAAGAACATTCATACCCTGGCCAAACTGTTGGAAAATGTGTACACCACCAATTGACAAATCACATTGATCACTTCGGCCTGCTTAACGAACACCAATCAGGCTTCTGAGCAGGCCATAGCACGGAATCAGCTATGACACACATAATTGATGATGCGCTACAAATACTCGATCAGAACGGTACATGCCTACTCATCCTACTAGACCTCTCTTCAGTTTCTGATACGGTCAAACATGAGAACTTGATAGATCTGCTAAATCACAGAATGGGGCTATCAGGGTCAGCGCTTAATTGGTTTACCTCCTTTCTTCAAAACAGGCCTCTAAAATTCAAGGTAAACAACACCCTGTCCAAACCAGTTCCAGTAACGTTGGGAGTCCCGCAAGGGTCCTCGCTATCCCCGACACTGTTTAATGTATTCATGGAACCACTCACCGAATTGTTGCAAGCGTCTAACGTGCAATTTCACATGTACGCAGATATACCCAACTATACCTCAAGATACACACCCCTGAAGACGTTAAATTGCTTAAGACAACGCTTGGGAACACTCAGACATGGTTGGGAGAGAACCATCTCAAATTGAACGCTCTAGAAACCGAATTTCTCCTAATAGCCCCTCCCGCCAAAGTCCCCATCATGCAAAATTGGCTCAAACATCTTATTGAACTCAACGTTCAACCAACCTTGGTGGACTCAGCGAAATCATAAGGTATAACCCTTGACTGCAACCTCAATATGCAGAAACACATTGGCAGTGCAACAAAGGGAGCAAACTTCCAGATAAATACACTGAGGAAGCTGAAACCCTTCCTGCCCCCCAATGACTACAAGATGGCAGTTCATGCTTTAGTTATCCAGCTGGTTGATTATGGAAATGTCTCTCTCTGTGTTCTTCCTAAATTGCGTGCATGACGCATAAGGCCTTACATCACAATGCATCCAAATATCTCACCCAGAAACTCACAATTTCTTGTGGTATAAGATCCACAAGAAGTGCAGAAAACCAACTCCTGGAGCCACAAAGATTCAACAAGAAAAAACATACACACAATCCTTCTAAGGGATGGCACCTAGGATTTGGAATGCACTACCGCCAGAAACCAGACTTAACTCCTCCACAGCTGCTTTCAAAAAGGAAGTAAAATCGCATGAACATAGACTTAAGAAACTCTGATGATGATCATGCGTACCTTCACCAGTATTCCTGTGACAAGGGCCCACTAGACAACCTAGGCATTTTAGTTGCCCTGGCCTTGACTCAACAGGACTTTACTCTCTGGCACCTCCTTTGCTCTTGTTGCACAAGGTGTTATGTATACCAGATTGATCTGCTTTATGTATTGTATAAGTATCCTCCTTGTTGTATAAATAACCTCAATGTTTTTAAAGCGCTCTGATATCCGCAAGGGTCTTGTTCGCGCTCTATAAAACTTTCAAAATAAAAAATAAATAAAATAAATGCCATGTCCGCCCTCTGCTGCTCAATGCTGACCTGTCGCCTGCTCCCTGTGCCCCTGCCGCAAGGCATCCCAAGGACACGGGTTTGAGCAGCTCCTCTTTGGCTGTTCAGCTCTGACTGCTGTCCCTCTGTGCTGTCTCTGCCCTGCCAGAGCCCTACCCCTGCCTGTGGCTATGACGCCCGCATTTCAGGTGTGGGTGGATGGGTCAACGGCGAATTCACATGTTCTCGGTGGGGACCCCGCCGCTCTTAAGACCTGGTACGTACCCAGGGGGCTCCCTCAATGTACCTTGCAGGGGGCCCCCTCAACTTTTCTAACACCACTGCCTCCGGCTGTCTAACATAGCTGAATCTAGATAATTATTTGCAAACCCTCTGAGAGAGGAGCACCTCACATACCTATCCTGTTAGATATCATTTTGAAACTAGGATTTTGAGTTTATTTTTAAGGCATTAAAAGATGTAATAATTCCCATAGAGGGACATTAAGTTTCATATTCTAGCACCACTCTTTGAGAAAGCCTGGGTAAGACTTCTGGTTTTCTTGAAGGCTAGAGTTTACAGTAGGAGAGAGTCTGCACTCTGTAGTATACTTGATCACCAGAGATTACCAAATTGTCGGCTAGATAGCTGGGGGGAGGTGTTGAGGTGTTGAGTACAGACTTATGGATAATGAGGGCTATTTTGAAAATACTTCTATTTTCTATGTAAATCTGTTTGAGTGATGTGGTATGATCAGACATCAACCAATCTTCAGTGTTGACGGCTGCTTTTAATAGAGCAAGGTGAATTATCAAAATATAGAAAGCAAGGAAAGATTATAAGGAACTTTCGAGAGGACAAAGGTTTGTATCACAGATCTGATGGTATTTTGTAAAATGATGGATTTAATGCCTCCTACGAGTCTGTTTTGATGGTGAGCATTTTGAGCTTGGGCCTCAATGTGATCCTGTAAGTGCCTTTATTTCAAGGTTCAAGCAATCATTGCAATTGTTTGCTGTCCTGCATGTTTAGTTTCATCTAACCATGTTTTCACTGGAGTGGTGCATGTCAATGTAGAGAAGAAGAGGAGCTAAATGCTAGTAGGGGTTTACCTTTATGTGGTGGTGATACAATTACTTAAGGAATTTTAGGATCTCACCCACTTAGTGGGGAGACTCTTAGACAGAGCTGCAGTTGTTCACATACAAGCAGCAGGAGATGTTTGAATGATTCAGAAGTGAGAAGAGGTGTTCTGTGTATGCACTAAAGAGTGTCAGTAAAAAAATTGACTATTAGAGTACTCCTTGGTAGAAAGGCTTAGAGCCTGATTATGAGTTTGGCAGTCCAGCCACCGTTGGACCGTGTCTGTGAATGACAGTACACTGCTGTGCTGGAGCTCTTCCGCCTGCCGTATTATGAGTTACTTGGGCGGCCAGTGGAGTGACTGCAGTGGTGGGTAGTATATCCCCATACATATTGATGAATATGTGTTTATTTCGACTGCATATGTGTTGAATGCATACGTATGCAAGATATATATATGGTAAAATACCATCTACCCATTGCCAGGCTCCGAGCCATATGTGGGCAGTCCCGGCAATGGGTATATGTTAGGATATGCACTTACCTATATTTTGGTATCCATTTCCTCAGGTTGAAGATCCACCTCAAAATCTCTAATAAAAAACAGGACAGGTGTAAGTATGCACCCCAAACCTTTCCTTTCTGCCTTCCAAACCGCGATAGTGAGCTGGCAGAAGAGCAAACTTGCAATACGGTCAGCGGTCTTGCACCGCTTGACCGCCCAATGGAGGCTGCCTTTCCTGGACCGCCGTGCCGGCAGTTGACCTAGTGCTGGCAGTGTAGAATGTTCAACTAAGGTACCAGCCCAGGCAACACTGCCAACTCGTAATGCAGCAGATGGACCGCCGACCTCGGACTGCCACCACCAGCCCAGCAGTCTACGGACCGCAAACTCGTAATCAAGCCATACGTTTTTTGACAGGAAGCTTGCTAGTTTTATTTTCAGTGATCAGTTTTTCTTAGGGTTGGGGCACAGACTCCCAACCACTGTTCAAATGTTTTCAAAAGGATGGCATAATTCACTATATTAAATGACTCTGACTATGATAAACTGGCAAGAATGAGTAAACATCATTAGAATAGGATTTTGACAGCATCATCTACTATTTTTACCACAGCAGTTGTTGAGTTGCAGCTAGCACGGAGTGTTGAATGAAGATCATAGAGGAGCTGGTTTGTGTTTCATTGCTAAAAAGCATTGATTATTTCATGATGTAGATTTCCTAAACTAGTCTAGGAAAGGTATTTTGAAAAATGGTCAGAAATTATCTTGGTTTTCTTAATCGGCTCACTGTTTTCTGAACACAAGAATGATTTAGCTGATTTTAAAATTGTCCTGGCCTGTTTTGTATGGAATGGATGATATGCTTTATTCGCTTCACTGGCATGTAGTGGCAGAAGTGACAGGAGGGTCTTAGATTAGCAACAGTCTTTGTCACTACTGCCTGTTTTTTCTTATAAAACATAGATCATATCTGTGCAGACTCACAGACTAGTAGGAATGAGAGTATCTCAGGAGTGTCAAGTATGAGAGTTCTACTTCTTGGGTTAATTTTTTACAATATAGATCCCTTAATAATAAAGAAGGTGTTGGTCTCCAATATGTGATTGCACTATACCTTTCATTTTGATCTTAAATTTTCCTGTTTAAAGTGGAAGTGTATCACCTTCATATTCTGTCAGTTGTGCTAAGAAATTTCCTTTTTCTCATATAATTATTTGCAAATTTGTACAAAGAAGAGGGATTGTTTTAAGTGAAACAATGTGATCTGCCATGTTAATCATTTATTCATTATAATGTGCTGTTAAACAGGTAATGTTGGGTTCATTTATGTTGTTGGCTAGTTTTGAAATGATCTTCTATTCAAGATAGAGCAGTGTGTGTCCCTGTAGTTTTTTGTTAAACCTCTGTTTGTTTAATTGACCCATGACATATGTTTTGGTATATAAAAAGATGACAGATATTGGGAGGTGGAGAAATCAGTCAACCGCAATTGGGTTTTCGCTCTTGATGCTGCTTTTTTTGACTATTGGGAAGTTGATTGTCAAATGTTCACATGAGTTGGTGCTGAGCAAAAAGGAATGAGTTGTACGTTATGTTACCATGTATTTATAATGCGCACCTACACCAAAAAGGTTTCATGGCACTGGGGCAAAAGAGGCAAGGGACTCGGAGCTTATCCATAACCCTGTCTAAAGAACCATGTTTTTAGCGAGGTCCTAATACTTCTATGGGAAGTTGTGACTCTAATGAGTCAGGGAAGAGAATTCCACATGTGTGGAGCAGTCACTGCAAACTTTAGGCAGTCAAGGCCAGATGTAGGTAATCCAGATTTACCGATTCTAAAATACCGAATTTTACCGATTCGGTATTTTAGAATCGGAAAATTGGATGTAGGTAAAAATTCGTAAATTTTTACCGAATCGGTAAAATTCGGTATCAGTCATTCGACATTTACCGATTCGGTATTTACCGAATCGGTAATTCCCATTCATTCCTATGGGCCTCCAGGCCCATAGGAATGAAGCGGGATTACCGATTCGGTAAATACCGTTTCGGTAAATACCGAATCGGTAATTACCGAATCGGCTATTAAGAAAAAGAAAAACTAAGGAGACAGCCAATCAGGTGCAACCACCCCCCTCCAAACCAGGAAGTGGCTACACCCAGGCAGGTGGAAGCAATTAGAAGCTTCTGGAGAGGATGTGAGAGCAGAGCTGAGTCCCTGAGCCACAGGTAAACTTTTTTGCATTTGAAAGAGAAAAATGGCAAACACCAGTGAAAAGGAAGTTCCAGAGAGGAAGAGAATAATAAAATTCAGCCCCATGGAGCTGCAGGTCCTCGTGGAGGAGGTGGTGAAAGAACACCAAAAATTGTTTGGAAAGCAGTCCCTGACGGTGGCAGAATCTGCCAAAAGAAAGATTTGGCTGGAAATACAGTCTAAGGTGAATGCTGTAGGAGTGACTCCACAGGAGATAGATGATCTTAAAAAGAGGTGGTACGACCTCAGGAGCTTAACTAAGAAAAAAAGTGCAGAGCTCCACAAAGAGGCAAACCGTACTGGAGGAGGGAGGAACCGTGCAACTACCCTGCTGAGCTGGAGGAGCTGGTGGAGTCCACCATAGAACCAGAGAGTGTCTGTGGACTGGGAGATGCAGACATCTCAGCCAGAGCTGCCACCAGAAAAGGTAAGAAGCATGCACAGCAATCACCCCATCCCATCACCTTCCCTTTCCCCTATGTGGCAGTATTAACCCCATTCCAGTAGAGGTAGCTACATACACCAGCAATGCATTATGGGAGATGTAGTCATTGAAACACCTACCATGTCATACAGCACACCAAGCAACAAGTTATGCAACACACATCAGTGATAAGCAAGCCGAGGCACTAGCTACAGTGTTTCAGTGATAAGAATGTAATTGTCTAAGCAGTGCTGCAGGAGCACAGAGCTAATGTATGCTTTTATGTCCACAGGCTAGACATCTCGCAGGCGTACCAGGGAGAAGGAAGGCAGTGCACCACAGAGGGATGACACCCAGGAGGCAGGCACAAGTGCAGGGAATGACACAGAGGACACTGGTGCACCAACAATACAGCCAGCCTCCCAAGACCTTGAAATGTCTCCACAGCTGCAGGCCTCCCCAGAGCGTTCTGGATCTCCTCTGCTACTGTCCTCACCTGAACTGCATGCGTCACTGCCTGAAACAACACATGCAGCTCAAAAGAGCAAGAGGCATGTAGTTGCCCCACTAGTCCAAATGGAGACATCAGCAGGTGACATGGAGGGGGATGAGACATCAACCTTGGCTGGAGAAGGAAGCACTGTCATACAGCAGTCCAGCGCAGAGCGTGCCCGCACAGGTACCAGACGCTGCAGACCCCGAGACAGCAGTGCTGCACAACATGTGGAGCGCCCCAGTGTCTTCCGTGGGCTGGAGGGTAGCATGGTAAAGATACAACGTATGCAGGGGAAGGCCATCCAGTCGGTGAAACGCCAGATGAGGCACCAGAATGCAAACATGGAAAACATAGGGAAGGACATCAGTGCATTGGTGGATGGGAACAAAGAGATGCCATCAGGTATGAGGGAGATGGCTGCAGGGATGCGGGACATGTCTCAATCCGTGCTTCTCTTGTGCACAAAACTGGATCAGGACAGAACAACAAGGAGGAAGGACAGGCAGGAAGCACAGCGACACACTAAGGCTGTTAACTGCCTGACCACAGCAACTTCCCTTCTTTGCAGGCGATGCGTCAACATGCAAGAAGGACTAGCACACAGCAGCAATGAGGTGTCCAGGGGCCTTGCAAGGGTGACGAGTGCTGTAGAGGTGTTGCTTAATGCTCAGTCAGCACATACTGCTGCTCTGGATGTACCTGAGAGCGAGGAAAGCACCAGTAGGAGCAGCAAGACAAGCCCCCCTGTTGCTGAGGCACGGAGGAGCAGCAGGCTCCATGGTGCAACATCTGCCCACACACCTAGTGAGGACAGCCAGCCAATTTCATCAGGCACAGGTAGGCGTGGCCAAAAATGATTAATGTTGCCCACACTCCATGGCCTTTAATGGGTGAAGTGAGCTAGGACTCTCATTATTAATGGATACCATTTGTGTTTCGCATTTGTGCCTTTGAGTACCTGAGTAGTGACAATAATTACACTAGGTTGGGTACATACTCCACCTGTCTGTGTCTCTTTACTTACTCAAAAATAGTTGTGCGTGATCTCTTCCCGTCTCTGTATGCCATCTGTTGCTGGCGCTACTCCTGCTGTGTTGGGGTCAGGCAGTGCATGTTCATCATCATGGTCCTGATAATCGCACAATTCCTCCTCTGAGCCCTTCTTTGTAACAAGGTTGTGCAACATTGCGCATGTTGCAATGATCTTACAGCAGATGAGTGGTGAGTACTGCCTTGTGCCTCCGCTTTTGTGGAGGCAGCGGAACCTGCTTTTTAACAGCCCAAAGGTGCGGTCCACAATGTTCCTAGTGGATTTGTGTGCCACGTTGTATCGTCTCTGGCTTGGCATTGATGGGTTCAAGTAGGGTGTCAGGATGAATGAGCGGACTGCATATGTGCTGTCACCTGTTTGAAAATGATAGAGCCATTGATCACATGCGCAGCAACACATATATCTGCAATATCTATCAGGGTGTGTCACAGTGCTTTACCTTTTACAAAAACAATGGTCTCAGACTATTCTTTATTGAATTGATTCAATCAATTGACTATTCAAAGTTCAACTCATTAGGTGGGCACATATATTATATTACCCACGGTTCAATCAATGTATAAGTTTATCAACAAACACAACAAACAAATAGCAACAGCAATAACTCAAAAGTCGAACATTTCACCGCCTTCGGACATGACTGTGATAGCCTCCGATGGTGGGTGATTGAAAAAGTGGCCAGGAATGTTCGGGGTGGGGGATTTGGAAATGAACTCAACATAAGAGAATGCAAGTGGATATATTCACTCAACACGGTGAATCAAGGGCTGAACGAACAGGAGGAGATTAATAGACAGGTGTCTCTTTTTGAGGGTGTAACACGAGATGTAAGCTGTGAATATCGCTTTTAGATGCATGAGACATACATTGCCATATATTTACATGTGATGCCATTGTTTTGAAAGTGCTTTGGGTAGTTGATCATTTATTTGGTGTTACAGGAATAATGCATTTGTAATGTTAAATGAGAGGTTGTATTAGTGTATTGTTATCACTATGTTTAAACTGTTTTTCACTCGTGATGCTAATATGCCTTTCAATTTTGCTTTTTAATTTTGCTTTTTAAATTCAGCTATGCAGATGTTAGTAGCTTCATAAATTCGCATCGTACTTTTGGCAGCTCAAACATTGAATGGCTTTATGATCTCTATGTACCGACCCAGTGATCAGATGTTCCAATACTGCACTGTGGTTATGCCCCCAATCCAAAATGGCCGACACGCTTTTCACTAACAGGACTCAGCCGTCATTTGTTTTCATTGATGGCTTTTGAGTAGTGTCCGTGCCGGCAGTCCTTTTTCGCTATTGTTTGCGGTGTGGGACCGAGCGAAAGGACGCCGAGTATACCGAACGAGTAAACCTAGGGGGGATTGAGACTGACCAGCGTGGTAAGCGCACACTCAGGACACCCACTCCTCTTTCGGACAGCATTTTGCATACACGCGGATTTTTAATGCTCTTTTCCGCTTACCCAGGAGTGAAACCACGTGTAGCCTGACACGAAGTGGGCGCCCACCACAACCATTGAATTGGTGAGTGCTACTGTAGTTTCTTCATACCCTGAGTTGGCTTGAGTATATATTCGATGGTATTTACTGGGGTATTACTGTTTTAAATTATAGGAAGTACTATACCCTCGAATACATCCTGATTGAAACCTACTGTGCAGACATCAATTTCCTACACAGTACTGGTAAGATTCATTCTAGATATGGTGTACTATGCAGAGAAATGTTGCATCTATCTTCATCATTGCATCTCCAACGATTTTGCCTTACTTTACCCGTTTTTTAACAGGGTCTTTTGTAACTTGGAATTCAAGTCTCACCCTTGGAGGACCCTGAACTCCAATTTCGCCTTTCACTCTAAGGTAATGATACATAAAGGCTGGGTTGACATTATAAGTTTTTGACGGATATAGATTAGGTCTAATGACCTCTCCGTTATGTTTTTAGGTAATCATTTTACCACCAGAGTTAAGAGCCACACCTAATCAAAGGTCTAATCACCATTGGGTAAGTCTAATTATTACCATAGGCATATGCGACTCATACATGATCGCATTTGGAATAATAGTAACAGCATGACATATATATTTATTATATTTTAGGGCAGGTGCTGCTCCCTTGGTTGCCCTTAATTGCAGTCCTGATGAAGACTCGCATGGCCACGGTCTAAAATTACCTTGAAGGCCTGAAGACGAGTCTAAACGTCGACGCTCTAGTTTGTCCTGGATGTTGGCTTACACATTTCAGTGCAAACAACAGTGTGGAAGCAGTGTCTCCATTTATGATGAACTGTGTTCAGTTTTTGCATTACACACCAGGACCCTGAGGAATTTATTTTTGTCCAAATGTATACCTTGTATATATAATTTTGTAAAATATAGTAAATATTGTATCACTCTATGTTCTTTTCTTAACTTTTCTCTCAATCACATCATATCTCTATTTCTTTGCACACCCCTTTCTTGGGCAACTAAAAAATGCTTTAAAAATGAGACAGCTAGAAATTTAATGAATTAAAATTGCCCTATAACTTTTGAGTTATTGCTGTTGCTATTTGTTTGTTGTGTTTGTTGATAAACGTATACATTGATTGAACCGTGGGTAATATAATATATGTGCCCACCTAATGAGTTGAACTTTGAATAGTCAATTGACTGAATCAATTCAAAAAAGAATAGTCTGAGACCATTGTTTTTGTACAATGAATATTACCCAGGTCTGCCGACTTTAGGGTCCACCCCATTTTTTGATGGTTACAGTGCTTTACCTAGCAGGTATCCTCCGAATTCCCCTACTGTCAGGCGTGTGTAGATCCCACTGTTCTGAAAGATATAGGAGTCATAGGTGCTTCCCCGGAATTTGGCCACAATGTCTGTGATGATGTTGTTGGCATCACAGATTACCTGCACATTGATAGAGTGGGTTGACTTCCTGTTTCTGTAAATGTACTCTGTGGCAGCAGGTGGGCAGATTGGGATGTGGGTGCCATCAATACAGCTGATGACGTGTGGGAACTGTGCCAGTTGATAGAAGTCAGTCTTGGTCTTTAGCAGTTTTGCATGTGTGTCAGGGAAGCTGATGTAATGATGCATTCTCTACATCATGGCCTCTAGGAACTTCTGGAAGAAACGGGATAGGTAGCTCTGGGACACCCCACCTACGCTGCAATCACCCCCTGGTAACTCCCAGATGCAAGCAGGTGTAGGCTACAGAGCACCGGCACATGGGGTGGGATGGCGTGCGCCCTTGGTGTTGGGTGCTCCAGGAGTGGGTGCTGGTCCCTGATGGTTTGGGGGTGTAGCCTGTACCGTTGCAAGATCTCTGCCTCAGTGAGTTGGAAGAGCGTTATCCGCTGTCTGTAGACTTGCTCCTCCCGTCTCCAGACCCTCCCTCCTGCTGCCTGTAGTCGTAGCCGCCTTGCTATCACGTAGAATGCCGCCATTCTGGTCACGCTGTTGCATTTTGGGGCCTTTTTTATAGCCTGCTCCTGGTTACCACCTGCTTTTAATCCATGGTAAATACTGACTCTTAAATACCGAATTTCATGAAATTCGGTATTTTAGAAGTTACCTACATCTCGATTGTCATTTTTTGCCATTTCTTATTTACCGAATCGGTAAATTCCGATTCGGTAAATTCCGAATCAGTAAATACCGAATCAGTAAATTACCTATTCGTATTTACCGATTCTGTCTTTTTTGGTGTCCTACATCTCAATTGAAATTCAGTATTTTCCGCCGTTACCGACCGGTTTTGGGCTACCTACATCTGGCCCTCAGTCTCTTTTTGTTGTACTTGGGAACCCCAAGCAGATTTTGAAGAGCTGATCTAAGGTTACTTTTGGGTGTAGAGTCCTGGATTCTGGAGTTCACAAAGGTAGGATATTTGCCATTACGAGATTTAAAAATAATGCACCCAGTTTTTCATAAGGACCTTTGGGCGAATGGAAGCCAGTGCAATTTTGTCATCAGAGGTTTAGTGTGGAGCCATACGAGCCTGATTTGGAACCAGCTGCAGCTTCTGTCTCAGTCCCTTAGGAAGTCCCAGATAGAGTGAGTTTGAATATTTGATGGGGACATGACCAAGGCGATTATAATCTGAGTAATAGCGTCAAGTGAAATATTTCCAGATTTTTTTTAATTTTCTAGAGCTCAAAAAATCCAGATAAAGTTACTGTACTTATCTGAGGCTTCATAGATAGATTTTCATCTATCATGACCGGATTGGTGTCATTACAACGCATACATTTACAACGACATACCATTACAACAGAACTTTTACAACGCAAAAACTTTTACAACGCATGTATTTACAACGCATGTATTTACAACGCAGGTACCTTTACAACGCATACCATTACAACGTAAGTATTGGTAAATATATATTAATTTTATAATCGTAAATTAATTGAAAAAATATATAATTTAATGTAATTTCATTAAATTAATTTTCATTTAATTAATTTAATTTAAATTTAATTTTAATTTATTTTTACCCTGTACCCCTGTACCCCAAAAACCCAAAACTAACCCTGAACCCCAAAAATACCACTTTACCCAAAAACTAAAAACTGACCCTGAACCCCAAAAATACCCCTTTACCCAAAAACTAAAAACTGACCCTGAACCCCAAAAATACCCCTTTACCCAAAAACTGAAAACTGACCCTGAACCCCAAAAATACCCCTTTACCCAAAAACTAAAAACTGACCCTGAACCCCAAAAATACCCCTTTACCCAAAAACTAAAAACTGACCCTGAACCCTAAAAATACCCCTTTACCCAAAAACTAAAAACTGACCCTGAACCCTAAAAATACCCCTTTACCCAAAAACTAAAAACTGACCCTGAACGCCAAAAATACCCCTTTGCCCAAAAACTAAAAACTGACCCTGAACCCCAAAAATACCCCTTTACCCAAAAACCCAAAACTGACCCTGAACCCTAAAAATACCCCTTTACCCCAAACATATAACATTTAAAATATAATTATATACTTACCAATACTTACGTTGTAATGGTATGCGTTGTAAAGGTACCTGCGTTGTAAAAAAATGCGTTGTAAATACATGCGTTGTAAAAGTTTTTGCGTTGTAAAAGTTCCGTTGTAATGGTATGTCGTTGTAAAATTTGCGTTGTAAGTGATGTTTCCCATCATGACCCCAAGGCTCTTGGCCGCTTTTTTGGGGGAAAGGAGGTTCACCCATCTTCACTGGCCAAAAGGAAGGGTTCCAGCTTTCACAATTTCAGTCTTATCTGAATTCAACTTTAACTCATGACAACTCATTCAGTCCCAGATGTATAACATGGTGCTTCAGAAACATTCTGCAGAAACTGTTGTGTCATCGATGTTGAAAAGCAACTGCATATCATCGGCGTACTTGTATATGTTCACCATCTGTCTCTGTAGAGTGCGGACTGGGGGCGGATACTGAGGTTGAAAAGATGGGGGACAAAGAGGACCCCTGTGATACTCCTCAGTTAAGTTCTACCTTTGACAAGGAAAAAGGAGTGAGATTTACTGATTTTGAACATCCAGAATGGAAGGACTTTATCCAGTTTAATGCCGACTCCTGCACACTCTCAACCCTGACATATTCGATTAAGATGTCATGCGCTCTACTGTGTCAAAGGCTGCAGATAAGTCTAACAGGACCAGTGCCTGGGTCACTCCTGTGTCTGTTTCTTCTTTCACATCGCTAATTATGGAGAGAATAACTGTGTCTCTGGGGTGGGTAGGGCTAAACCCTGCCTGGTGATGATTGAGAAAAGAGAAGTCCTCTAAGAATGTGCTTAAAGGTTGGGTAATGTGTGCCTTTAGTAACTTAGCTAAGTAAGGGAGGAGTGAAATGGGCTGTAGTTTTTCAATATGGAGGGATTGTCCTTTCTTTTAAAGTGGGGTGACTACCGCCTCCTTTAAGGTATGGGTGACAATGCTTTGACTTAGGGATATGTTGAACAGAGAGAACACAGGATCAGGAAAATGTGAGATTTCTTTTAGGATCCATGGGGGACAGGTGTCTTTTGGAGAGCCAGATGTGACCTTAGTCATCAATTTCCACTTATCATCTTTAGTGATGGCCGGTAAAACTGAGAGTGCTATAAAATTCACATCTTCCAAGCCAGTATTGCTAGTTAGGAGGCTGGGAGGAATACTGTCTTTGATCAACCGTATTTTGTCAATGAAAAAGAAGCCCAAGTAGTCATACTTTAGCGATCAGGTTTAGAAAGTTTGCTGACAGTATCAAGTATTTCTTTAGTTTTGTTGCCAGAATGTAGGATTTTATTTGATAAGTAGACATATTTAAACCCCCAAATTGATTTCTTGTAGGCTTTTAGTTGCACCATGAAAATGTCCTTATTCTCCAGTGTAGATGTTTTCTGCCATTTTCGCTATAACTGGCATTGTTCAAATTCAGCTTTTTTTAGTTCCTCTATGTACGATTTTGATGGTTCATGTCGGTGAATTGGTTTGGTTTTCTGTTTCAGGGCGTAGGCGTTACTGGCTTCCTTGAGCCAGGAGGATATGGCTGAATCTAGTTTAATGGTAATGTTCTCTAGCGCAAGTGGAAACTGTTTTAAGCTTTAACGTGTTGGTGCTAGTTGCAATTGTGTGTTTTAATGACCTCTAAACATGCAGTAACTTTAAATATGTTCTGAAAGCAAAATCAGTTTCAGAATATTGTCAGCAGAGGATGTAATTTAAGCATATGCCTTTTATGATAAAATGAGTGATGACACATTCTACCCTTGCAGAAGTAAAGTTAAATAGAATAAAATGAGTGCTACATAAATCAATACAACTACGAGGATAATGTTCAGATACTGTACGTTAAAATAAAATACACAACATTCAAATATCATAGTGAACATTAATAGCTTAATGTATTGGCTTAAAAGGACAGGACTTGAAATAGGTATACCGGGGAGCATATGGAAAAAAAGCAAATTCTTGGTGAAAGATTAGAGGCACATACAGGATATATGAGCCCATAGACCGTTGGAATTATTTCTCTTTTCCTCGTGGTTGATTTTAGAAACTGGTGTTTGAAGGCATTATTGCAGAGATTATGTTGGTTGGATACATAGCCATACTTCCAAATTGTCAGCAGTGGAGCATAGATTCAGAGCTTTTACTTTTGTAAGGTTATCCGTATTACACTATACTGAAAGAATTTTTTTCTGATTGTTTACTTGTTAATTGTTGTCAGAAATGCCCCTCTTAAGTATACCCCAAAACACGTGTCCAAGGATGGCGAAGACAGCGAAGATAGCAGAAGATCGAAAGATGATGCAACGCGGAACACTTCACTACACTAACCAGAGTCCTTAGGGGCGATACCGCCGGTGTGTGAGTAGTGTGCGACCCCACCCCCCTTTTGTAACTTTAAGCTCCCTTGAGCCGCCGGCTGACGAGCCTGGGATCCCGCACCTACGCGCCTGAGTGGTAGTAAACCTGGCAGATATTTGGCAGCCATCGGCAACCCCAGAACACGGCCTATCCCTGCTGACGAGGGGTGATACCCCGAAACACATGTCCAGGGATGGCGAAGACAGCAATGATAGCAGAAGATCGAAAGATGATGCATCGCGGAACACTCAACTACACTAACCAGAGTCCTTAGGGGCGATACCGCCGGTGTGTGAGTAGCGTGCGACCCCACCCCCCTTTTGTAACTTTAAGCTCCCTTGAGCCGCCGGCTGACGAGCCTGGGATCCCGCACCTACACGCCTGAGTGGTACTAAACCTGGCAGATATTTGGCAGCCATCGGCAACCCCAGAACACGGCCTATCCCTGCTGACGAGGGGTGATACCCCAAAACATGTGTCCAGGGATGGCGAAGACAGCGAAGATAGCAGAAGATCGAAAGATGATGCATCGCGGAACACTTAACTACACTAACCAGAGTCCTTAGGGGCGATACCGCCGGTGTGTGAGTAGTGTACGTCCCCACCCCCGTTTTGTAATTTAACAAGCTGTTGCCGTTGCTCGTGCCTGCACTGACTGGTGTCGTGCGCAAGTAAAATATCCAGTCCAGGTGGGCGGGCCTAAGGGAGACAGGGCGTTTACCAACCCCACTTCCAAAAGAAGAGCAACAACAATAGATCTCGCAAGCCCCTACTTCCAAAAGAAAGGCGACGACAATAGATCTCGCAAGCGAGCAGCACATGCGCTGCAACGCTAGGCGAAACCTAAAAAGTGGGCCACTTTCCCCGGTCGTCTCTTTCATGGATCACCATCTTGTTAGTCTCATTAGACTAATTATTTTGAGAAATGTTTGGTAAAATAAATATTTTAAAGCTTCTACAGCCAGTGACATTGGCATAACTAGAAGCACTGCATGCAGGTGAATAGAAATAAAATAGTCTACGGCCACAACACTTGATCTGGCTATGGTTGCCACCTAGACGGTACCAAATGGAATAAAATCACACAAAGCTGGTATTTTTGCATCAACAGGTATATACTTTAAGTAGTCAATGTAAGGCGAAAGCACTTTAAAATTTGTTCTAAAGCTGCTTTAATGTGACTGATAGTAAAACAAAAAATAAAAAAAGCTGAAAAATATGTTAAAATAAATTAGGGACTTTTTTTAATATAAAGAGTTCTCTTTAATTATTATTGTCCAGCCTTTGTAGAATCTGTCTGATTATTTCTTGTTTATAGAGAGAGGTTTTTTTTTTTAAGTTTCAGTTGCGGCTCTGGGCTTGAAAATGTACGAAAATTAATTAATAGTGTTAAATCTCGAACAGTGGAAAACAGTCCACTCACAACTTTCTCTAAGGTTTCCCCGGAGGTATAAGCGCTATAACTGAGTTCTGCTGGGGCACTCATGTTTCTGGTTAAGCAACATCCCTGGACCACTCAAAGCTGTGGAGACCAGAATCTGAAAATGTGCTGGGTAAATCCCCCCACAGTGTCCCGATGTCTTCTTTATAAATAACGACTCTTGAGGCAGGGATGTAGGAGTAGTGAGAGAAACTGGAGGAAATCTTGGGACCCTAACGACCGTGAGGCCCACAAGTCTGCACTGCAGGAATATAAACGGAGAGTGGTGACAGAGAAGCAGGAATACTTCTCCAACCTCACAAGCTCCCTCTCCTCTTCTAGGGATCTCTTTAAAATCGCTGACACCCTATGCTCCCTGCAACTACCAGATCCCGTAGTCAGTTCGCAAGAACTTTGTAATAACATCTCCGACTTCTTTCACAATAAAATCCTTGATATACATACCTCTCTGGAAGCCCAGTGCCAAGCGCTGGACCAAATCGTTCTACCTGTCATTTCCAGCCTTGACTCCCTAGGTACAGATCCTCCGCACTCCCTTGTAGAATTTCCTTCTTTATCCTTGGAGGGACTGAACCTGTTGCTGGATAAGACTAAATCTGCTTCCCCCCTGGATCCTCTACCTCTGAAAAAACTCAAAGAGTGTAGAAATTGCCTTCTTTCCCCTATGCTTGAGATAATGAATAAGGCTATTATCCAGGGCTCTTTTCCATCAGTATGGAAGAAGGCTATTGTGAAGCCTCTTCTCAAGAAGCCGTCCCTCGATCCGGCCCTTTTGAAAAACTTTAGGCCGATTTCCCTTTTTCCTGCCCCCGCCAAGATGCTTGAGGCGCATCTTAACTTTCATCTGCCTTCTTTCCTTGGGTCATCCGAATACCTTGACAACACGCAACATGGTTTTAGAAAACACCACAGCACCGAGTCCGCCCTCACCTATGTAGTCGATAATATCCGACGCAAAGTGGACTCTGGTCTTACCACGGTTTTGGTGTTGTTGGACCTCACGGCCGCGTTTGACACCCTATCCCCGGCCATTCTTACATCTCGGCTTAAGGAAGCTGGTGTCACGGGGTCGGCCTTGAGTCTCCTCAACTCCTTCCTGTTGGAAAGAGAGCAGAGAGTGATGCTTGGGAACCACCTCTCCCCTGCCAAGTCTTTGCAGTGTGGGGTGCCACAAGGGTCGGCCCTAAGTCCGACCCTGTTTAACATCTATGTGGCTCCCCTGGCAAGACTAGTAAGATCGCAGGGGATGGAGGTGGTGTCCTATGCAGACGACACCCAGATAATGGTGTCACTGGCTCACTCCTCCGTCAGGTCATCGGCTGCCAGTTTCAGGGTATGCATGCAGTATGCGGCAGACTGGATGACTATAAACTCCCTGAAACTGAACGGCGAAAAGACGGAGGTGTTGACTTTTGGGAAGGACCAAGATGCCTGGTCTGATGAGTAGTGGCCACCTTTTCTTGGCATTTGCCCCACTCCCTCCCAATCTGCCACAAATCTGGGCGTAATATTCGATACCTCGCTCTCTATGACCCTTCAAGCCAACAGGACCGTGGCCACCTGCTGGGGTGTGATTAGGATACTCAATAAAATTCGTGGGTACCTTTCCCCCCAGGCTCGTAAACAGGTTGCAGTTGCCTTGGTAGGATCAAGGTTAGATTATTGTAACTCTCTTTACATGGAAGCCAATAAAAGTCTTGTTCACCGACTGCAGATTGTGCAGAATGCTGCAGCTCGGTTTGTCCTGGCCCTCCCTAAATCCTCCTCCGCTACTGCAGCCAGGAAGGAACTTTATTGGCTCCCTGTCCACCACAGAATTTCTTTCAAAATTCTGTGCTTGGTTTACAGAGCTTTGGCAGAAGGCCCCTCGAGCGCCATTGGCTCCCTTCTCACGCGCTATGTCCCCACACGAGACCTTCGCTCTTCGGGACTCTGCCAACTGGTTGTTCCTCGTGTTAAATTAGCCAGATGGGGAGCCAGAGCTTTTTCCGTGGTTGCCCCGAAGCTCTGGAATTCTATCCCTATCCAAATAAAAACCCTTCCCTCAATTGAGACATTTAAAAAGGCTCTTAAAACCTGCCTTTTCAAGAGGGCTTACCAATGAGAGAAGGCTGTAGAATGGGGGGATTCTGCTGATATATTTGACTTAGGCGCCTTGACGCCCATGGGGCTAAGTTTGCGCATGATAAGATTCGGTTCATTCATTCATTCAAATGCAAAGGGCTGATGTGTTGTCTTCGTTTTTTACAGTGCCACCCCTTGCCCTTCTCAGTGCCTCGATGTAGCCAAAAATGTGCATTTTGACAAACAAATGAGAAATCTGGATACACAATAAACATTCCCAGTTACCATTCTCTAAAGTTATCTATGCTTGCATGTTCTTGAGACCCAGCCAATTGCACAGACCTTGTGCAGGCAACTCTCACAAAGTAAGGAACACCCCTCCTTTGTGTGCATCAAATATCTTCTAAAAACACACTGGATCAGGAACCCTTTTCTGTAGCTGCATAACATCCTTTCCGTCTGTCAGCATAGGTGCCTCTAATTAGATCTACGAAGCTTGTCTTACAGGAGCTCACGATTTACAGGTGATGCTCAGTTCGTGTTATAATAGTTGAATTCTGCTTTAGTCAGTTACTCATATCATCAGGGACCTATCTGGTTTCACCACGTGTGCACTTGCTTTACGTCTCGCTTACATCTTCCTGTACTGCAGTGTTCATTTAACTATTGTTGTAAAAAATGTTAGTTTACAGCACTGACACTGTTCCACTAGGTGCTTTGTGTACTTTTCTAGGCACAAGTTTTGTGCAGCGATTCAGGATTAATCTTAATGTCATATCCAGTCATTTAAGCCATGCACCCAGCAATAAGGCCTAAAAGACGTTGGGGCTGAGGTGACAACACCTGGCCTCTTGGGAGGGCGCTTCTCTTCCCTCCTGCCAGCCCACCATAGACCGAGGTGAGAATGGACAATGGCCATAAAATCACCTCTCCTTTAAGCCTCCCCATGTAGGCCCCTGACTATTCACACCCTCCCCATTAACCCAATAACATGAAGGTGATGGCCCAGCAGGGGATGACACTGGTACTGGCCAGGCATGCCCCAAAAGCTGGGGATCGAGGCCAGAATGCCAAAAAGGCCAGAGCAACACCGAGCTCCCAGCCTCAAATTACAGAGGGTTAGGGGAGAGCCTGTGCTGCTGGCGCCTCATTACAGTGGCCTGGCGAAGACAGTAGGGCTATTGTACCAGTTTACAGAGGCTATAAAAAATGGCCCACGAGTGCCCCTGAAGCAGCGGCCCATTGCCCCGCCCCGATGCCCGACTGCTCACCTTTCCAATCCGACCCTGACACCCCCCCCCCACATGAGGCTCTCACCAGCCCTACTGCTCTCTCTGTTGTGGCTGGCTAGGGGTGATGAATATGTGCTCCTATCAGCTCTGGTGAAACAGAGCTGCAATATATCGGAGGGAGGAACACCCTTGTCCTACAGCCCAGGGTTGGATTGGGATTAAAAAGTGGCCCACATTTGCCTATTGCCTTTCCGCAAAACACTGTTCGGCGAAGTATTATAAAAAGAAGGAAGGGGGAGGTCTCTGACAGAGGCATGTTGTTTTCTTAACTTTACTTAGATTTTTTTTTTAATGCACGGATTAATTCACGCTGGTGAAACACACCTGAAAACAAGTGAGGCCACTTCGGCTCAGGCCCTCTGCCCAAGCTCAATATGCATACATTATTGGTCCGGCCCAGCGAGAGAAAAGGAGTGACACCTCTGCCCGTTGATAAAAGAGAGGTAATCAGGGTTGGAATGGGATTAAAAATCGTCCCGGGCAAGCTAAAAAAAATGAGGCCTACATTTGCATACTGCCTTTCCTCAAAACACTGCTTTGGTGAAAATTTATAGAAAAGGGGGTTGGGGGAGAGGGGTGTAAAAAAATGCACCGATTAGTTTACACAGGTGAAACACACCTGAAAATAAGTGAGGCCACTTTTGCTCTGGCCCCCTGACCCTGCTCAATATGCATAAATTAATGGGACAACCCAGCGAGACAAAGAGAGTGACATCTCCACCGTTGGTAAATGGGGTGAATGGATGCGCATCTACTTCCAGAAAGGTCACTCAGGCACCCACTGGGCCGCTGAGGCATCGAACAATGCAGACACCGCCCAAATCGGCCCCCAGGCTGCCCAAAAAAGCAGCCCACCGTTGGAACTCGGATACCGGCCCCTCAGCCATTGCCCGAGTATCCTCATTACCAATCCGACCCTGCTCCAGCCCTACTTGAACTTTGGTAGCCTCTGCCCAAGGGCGTAACAAGAGGCAAATACATTTCGGGGGTGGGGCTTCTAATACTTCAAGCAATGTAGAGCCAGATTTCGGGGAGGGGGGGCGATTTGCTAATACTTCCAGCAATGTGTCCTTGTATAATGTAACTGATGCTCATGGAAAGTGCCTCTGTACCTTGGGGTGGAGTTCGAGCTGTATAAAACTGCAAAAAAACAAAGCCTAAGGTTACTGTTCAAGAAATGCATTCTCACATTGTGGCAGCAAAAGGATTTTGCATCTTTAAGGAATAGACAGAGTAGAGATGCACGGTCTCTGGGAACGGGTGAAAAAACAGCAAAGCCTCCTTATGATGTAAATGATCTTCTAAAGACCTGTGAAATACTGGGTGCAGCTGTGATAATACGCCAGACCAGCCGGCACAAAGCAGCTCAAGAGCCGCCTGTGTGTCTGGGAAGCTGTCGCAGCCCCGGCTGACACAGCGGGGGTGGAGGGCTGAAGCCCTTTGACCCCTATGGGCCTTGGGCGCCTGATTCTGCCGCTGCCTAATTAATAATTGACCTCCATGACCTCCTAAACAGTGCTCGTCTCCCTTGTTCGTTGGGATTCTTTGGTGGCTATACCAGTCATGGTGAGACTGAGAGCAGGAGCTGTGCGTCTAAACACTGGGCACAGCTCTGAAAGCGCGTCTCGCCATGACCTCTAACCCTCACTACAATGGACAGCTGCAGATGGGCAATTCTTTTCTTGCCTCCAGCACATCAATCACAACACTTTCAGGTAGATCAGTGGTCTGCAGTGAGTGGCCCCACTGACTCGCTACGGGGACCAGGCTGGGCAGCAATAATTATGTACCCAGCGCTCACTGACTCTGTAGGTAAGTGAAAGATAACTTGGTGATTAATCATGTCCCTATTGCAGAGATATCAGAGCTGTCTCGTGCAAATTTTGATTCACCAGCAGCACAAAAAGAGGGTTTATTTTATTTTATTTTTTTATTTATAAGGTTTTGTATAGCGCGAACATAATCCAGGAGGGTATCAGAGCGCTTCACAGTTGGGGAAGTAGGATACAAAAAGTGGGACAAGAGCAATCGTTACAATTAGGTTCAAGACAAGAGCATGATATTGGTGCGATTCAGAGCATTTAAAAACAAGACTGGATGGATCCAGTAATAGAGAAGAACGGGCAATGTACACAGTAGCAGTAAGATCATAGCCTGCCAATACTATTAATGACCAGATTACACAAATATAAAAGACAACGATCAAGTAATGGGAGAAAAAAAATCCATAAATAACATACAAAGATGTGCCGTGGCCTGCTCACACTGTTAATCCCAGGAGAGCAACCATTTAAAGGACAGTCTTGGCTAAACCAAGGACTTTAGAGCAGTGGTTTACATGCCCGCTGCAAAGAACGTGTATTCTGCATATCACAGAACAGTATTTTATGTGGGTAGCTCAGGGGGTTACTGCTTTTGTCACAGATATTGTTTTGTAGCTTGCAATTCCTAAATTTAAATCCTAATCTACACAGTGACCCTAAAAATGTTAACATAGACTTCAGCTGCATGTAAAGTGCAGAGTATGACTGGAGTCCACCTGGCTGAGTGATGCTCGCTGTGTCACACACTAGTGCCAAAATAATTATATCCAAATTGTATTTTATTTAGTCAAGTTTCATACAGCTCTGCTCACACTCCTATACGGACTGTGCTCAGCAGTCTAGAACTTTGTCTGTTGGTTTGTTGGGTTCCAGGGTCTGCAGCTGTGGTGCACTTCTTCACAAGCACTTTTACTTCAATAAACCGGTTAAATCTTACCGGCAATTGGCATTCAAAATTCATTACGAGGCCCTCCTATTAGGGTGACCAACCGTCCTTAAATTTCACGGACCGTCCGTCATTTTAGTATGATGTCTGTAAGGCGTCCATAATTTGGGGATCTCAAATTACGGACGCCTTACAAGCATCATACTAAAATCGAAATAGGAAATTTCAGTAAGGAAGGCCGTTTCCCATGCGAGAGGCCCTGTGAGTTTAAAAGATTTCACTGGGGCCTCTCGCTCTTATCTTTTTAATCTGTAGAGGCTGCCTGCAGCCGCCCCTCCCGGACCTCCCTCCCGGACTGTGGGGGGCCCATTGTCATTCCGAGACTGCAGCTGATTAGCACTTTAGAATGACAATGGGCCCAAATGTAGTGACAGCATGTGGTGTGCATTCTCCTGCATGGGACTAGGGCAATGCATTCTGCTTTTGTCTTGGCGCCATGCTGGAGAAAATACAAATAAAATAACTAACCACTGTACACTTAAAAGACAGATTTCAACATACAAATACAAAATACTATTTATTAATGTTTATTGTTACTAGCACAAATCTTGATTGGCGAAAGGGCCTGATGTCGCTTTGCAAAGCTGCACGCATACTGAAAAACTGTGAAGTGCACGATTGGCGCAACCTTATATAAACTTATTTTGACTTGTATTTATTTTGATTGTCTATTTACTTATATATATATATATGATTGTGCCACCTCCTCTGATATGTCTGTAAAACTTATGTTTTGTCCCAAATTTTTGTCCCAAATTTTTGACCTTATGTCCTGAATTTTTGTCCTGAATTTTGACCCTTTGTCCTGAATTTTTACGCTGACCGTCCTGAATTTGCACCCATGCCAGTTGGTTACCCTACCTCCTATGCAGTTAGTGCCCTCCATTTCTGGTGCTTGCATTCGTTTTAGGATCTTCATATTCTTTCTCGTTGCTCAAATGGGTGTTAGTTCTGATATTTATAGGTTTCCCTCATCTTCATAGCTGGATTTTGCTTGGGAGAAAGTGTCACTCACAGTCGTCGTTGAATGTCACTCCTAAGCACACGGAAATGAGGAAAATGTCACAATAAGCAAACTGACACCTCGGCAGCTATGATAATGTGCTGCCAACCAACGGTGGTTTTGGGACAGTTGCTGAGTTCATCTGGTCTAATTACTGAAGTCGAGTACATGTAATGTGTGAGGACACACAAATAACCGTTTTAGTGCCAGGGATATGTTTGCACTTGCATGAATAAACATCAACCACGCCCCTTTGCTCATCCCTCGCCGCCCTGGAGTTGTGCAGCCGCTTTCGTTCTCAGGCACTTTTATTTTGAAAGATATACTGGAAACCCGGCTCCCGGCAGCCTAACTGCACCATCCTTACTTAGAATTAACAGCCTGCTCTGAGTTTCATCGCCGCGCGCTGCCAGTTTGTCGTGCACCGTGCAAGATGTTTTTACAAATCTTTCTGGCCACCCTCGATATCTTTGCATGCATAACGATGGATTTTATATCATCCTTGATGCAGAATATACCAGGTAAGGAATATGACCTTCCTTTTGCATTATTTACGGTACACCTAGCGCGCAGACTGTTATTAAATTACGTTCGTTCGTATAAAAAATCCGTTTACATATACGGAAATATTGTATTTGGTTAATCTGAACGGGGTGGCGTGTGTTGTCGCGGTTTATAAACGGGTAGTTTTGTATTACGTAATGTCACAAATATACGCAGAGCGCACCTCAATTTAAAGTTTTGGTACTAGAAGGAATGAAATAAATTAAAGGAGATCTGTGCATGGGCATCCGCAGAAATGTTTCTGAGGTGGGGATGTGGGCACATTTTTAACTTCATCACCATCTTCCGCCTTGATTGAGCATGAGTATTAAATTAAATACATTTTTTAACAAGCTCTGGCGTTGCCAATAGGTCTCGCAGTAGGAAAGTTGGAGCTATTAGTTTTGTAAATTACATTTTATATTTATATATCGTTTTTGGCATTGTCAATAACAATATATAAATATAAAATGTCATTTACAAAACCAATAGCTCCAACTTTCCAAATGCGAAACCTATTGGCAACGCCAGTGCTTGTTTTTAAATTTCACGTTGGTTGTGGTAAAGGGGTTGCCCAGTTGAAGGCGGTAGCCAAAACGCGTAGGCGTCCTGTGTGGGGTGTTGCGGCACATGGATTAATGTTTTCCCTATGTTTTCAGCTTGATCGGACAGGGCCCAAGCCCGGTAGAAGCACGCGGCACTTAGAAGCAAACAATGCTCAGTTCCTCCCTACTAGAACAAGTAGATAATAATGACAGCATAGGATGTGCCCCGCAGAAACAAAAATAAATGAATGTAAGGCAACATAGCCTATTGTAATGTGGGACAATGCACTTAAAAATGCAGCAACAACAGTCAGAATGCCCATTTTCTTCCTTGCACTAGGACTAATAGAACCATTACCTAATGAAAAGGCGAGACCTAAAAAATGGCCAAACTTTTGAGTGGCTTCTGGCTGCCACCTTCGTTGTACCCTGTTGCATGCACTGCGTTGAAATCAAATCATTAACATTCGAGGTAAAAATGAGAGACAAATAGATAATCATTTAGGGCCAGATGTAGGTAAATCCCATTTACCGATTTTGAAATACCGAATTTTACCGATTCGGTATTTCAAAATCGGTAAATGGGATGTAGGTCCCAACATCTGGATATGTTACCGAATCCTTACAAATTCGGTATTTACCGATTCGGTACATACCGAATCGGTATTTGCTATAGAATCCTATGGGCCTTGAAGCCCATAGGATTCAATTCAAATACCGATTCGGTATTTACCGAATCGGTAAATACCGAATTTGTCAAGGGTGCCGGGGGGGGTCACTTTGACACCCTCTAGCACCCCCAAAACGGGCATGTGTGCAATGTGGCACACAGACATGCCCTAAGGGCACGTCTGTCTGTCACATGGCACATGTGTACATGCACAGATGTGCATGTACACAGGAATCGGTATTTTACCATGGATTTGTATTCCATGGTAAAATACCGATTCTGTAAGCCATGTGCCAATGGAAAATTGGCTACCCACATAGCATTTTCGGTAATTTTACCGAATCGGTAAATATTTCCGAATCGGTAAATATTACCGATTCGGTAATTATTACCGAATCGGTATTTATTACCGAATCGGTAATAATAACGATTCGGTAAAATTACCGAATATGTGCCCCTACATCTCCATAGCCCTTTACCGATCGGAAACGGCCGAAAATCGGTATTTTCGGCCGATTTCGATCGTTAAAGGGCTACCTACATCTGGCCCTAAGTGGCTGCTTTGAACAATGATGAAACCAGAAAGCATGGGATTAATCCCGGCATCCCTTTTTCAGCCAACTGAGTGATCGTAGGCAAATATTTTGTCACCAAATCCTTTTTTTCTTCATTATCACCCAATAAATCTATAATGTGCCTTACTAATGGCAAAGCTACAGCATGTTAAAGAAATGATCCCGACGCATAAATATTTGGGTTTTCTGTCTTCAGTTAAAGTTGCGGTTGTACATTTTTATTTAAAATTTTACTCAGAAGGATTCTGTCTTTAATTTCCCTGGGCCCTCCTCCTCCCACACTGGAGTTACTATGGCTGACACTGTAGGGAAAATCTCTGGAATGCTAATTCTGGCATATTCTTTTAACACTACTTTATATTGGGTTGAGTGAGTAGCTTTGTAAAAATACCCGGTCACTTAACACTAATCTTCATTCATTGCGTCCTGCCTTCTCGCTATAAAACAAGTATGGTTGCGAAATTTCGGAATTCGGCGCAATGACGGATGGAAACTGGGGGCATGTAATTTGGAGCTCTTCCATGTCGAGGGCAACAAGTTTGACTTACAAGCCTCGCAAGAATCTGTGTGAAATTAATCACACAGCAAAGGAGCAGCGTCGTCAGGGGTTAAGTTAAGGGCTGTAGCATTTACAGCCACGACCAACTCCATCCATCCCGGAAGTACCGTAAGGGGAGAAAAAAAACCTGGCACTGATCGGAGTCTGCTGGAGTCCCACCCATTTGGCCGACACTGACCGTGCTGTGGCCTCTGGCTCTGACATCACGGCTTTGCGTCAGCGAGGGACGTCTCCAAGCCACTTTATATGTGTTTTCATGGTTTATTATATTCTCGGTGTGGAGTGAGTCTCTGCTGATAGTTTTTTTTCTAAACTGTTACGATCTAATGTGAAACTGCGTCACCAAATTAGAACAGCATGTCACGTGACTATGCCAGCAGACCTCGTCGAGGAAACTGGAACAATGTGACAGAACAGCTCTCCTGGTGCCCCCTACCCTTAAACAACTCATAGCGCCTAAATAATGGACCAGAGACTGGTTTCTGTGCATGATTAAACATTTTGAATTTGAAAGGGAGAACACCCAAGACCAGGCTGACAGGAAAATGAAGCTGTCTGCTTATATTATTTTTTTTGTCAAACTTACTAATACTGTGTAGTTTCCAGAAGTTTATTAATATGATATCCATTCCTAAAGCTCATACACGAGTGACATAAGTGCTGGCTGTGATTTGATTTTTAAGTCTTATCATCAAATGTACCTATATGTATAATGCTAAAAACAATTATGGGACACGTTTGTCTTATTCTTGATGCACTCGAACTATATTGCAGTGCAATCACAAAACATATGCCATGTATATAGGTCTTTGCAATTTAAGAGAATAAGTTGAATGAACCATGCATCCATAAAATGAGATATCATAAAACTTTTTTTTAAAAGTATGATGTACATGAATGTTTCACCTTGCCCTTCTCAGTATACATTCTGCCCCAGTGTGGCAGTGTGACAATCACAACACTACTTAAATACATTCTGTATGAAGGGTTTGTACTCACAGTAATAGAAGCAATGTGTGTTTTGCAGCAAAAGAAACTCCAATGGTATAATTTCAATTACGAAAATCAAAACGGCTTTCAACACCAGCCAAATTTACAATGCTCCAAATTTATAACAAGACGGAGGGAAGGCAGAGAAGGGGAGGGGGGAGGAGAAATGCGACACGGCGGGGAAGCAATGTGTGTTTTGCAGCAAAAGAAACTCCACTGCCTGGACGAGCCCAGAAGTGCTGGGGCTGAGGGCAGACGGGGTCAACACTGGAGGATTTAAACAAAATACGGGGCGACGGGGTGCTCAGCTAAAGGCCAGACATTTCGTCTTATTCAGCAGAAACGTGGAAATGTAAGTGTGCGGGTGCTGGAGTTTTTTTTTCTCCCTGGCTCAGCTGCTGGCTCACGGCCGGAGTTCAGTACGCCATGTCCTTTATCTTGCCCTGTGAAACACTCCAAGGAATTACTCACTACACGAAGTGCTGAGGTCGGAGGCAGAAAATGTTTTCGAATTGCAAGGAATTACTCAGAGGGTGTAATACCGACTGGCAGACTGAAGCGATGTGACCTTTTCACGAGTAGAGCTGAAAACAGAAAAAAGCCTGCATTTCTTTAGCTCATTACATTAAGTGACGTAGATCAATATTTGCTTGATGAGAACCAGCCGAAAGCGGGGTTACTGTGGCATAAAACCAATGAAGTGAAAGTCGTAGCTAGTCATTCGTTATTCACCTCAAAAAAGAACTTCAAGAGCGGCAGGGAAACTGAAAGTACGGCCGGCCTGCGGCCAGCCATGAATAATTAGGGGAGGAGAAGCCGCACAGCACACGCTGGGATAAGCCCTTTGATGTGCTGTGCAGCCGTGAAAAAATGCAATTAGGAGGGAGGGAGGGAGGCTGATGCGCGTGCTTGTTTGGTCACGTGATTCACGTGAACTTAAAGAAGACCGCAGCAAGAAGCCCTTGGTTTGACGAGGATTTTGAGGACTTGAATTCTCGCTCCGCTCAATGCGCTTGCGCGCATTGATAGGTCGCAAGACCTAAAAATCTAATAAGACAAAGAGCTTAAATAAACAAAGAAACCCATAGGAGGAAGAGAAAAATCTTGTGAGGCGCCACAGCAGACGACCTGGCAACTAGAACAAACTGAGGGAAAAACTAAAAATGGCCGTAAAAAAAACAACAAGCACTGGCGTTGCCAATTTGTCTCGCAGTAGGAAAGTTTGAGCTATTGGTTTTCTAAATGACATTTTATTTTTTTGTTTTGTGATTTACAATGCCCATACTTTTAACTTTTCGCATTAGGAAAGTTTGAGCGATTGGTATTGTAAATGACACTTTTTTAATTTATGTGTTGGTTTTGAAAATAGCAAAATTAATAGCTTTGTCAGTTACAATGTCAATAGTTTTAACTTTCGCAAATGTGACACCTATAGCATTTGTAATGCAATGTGTGTTGTATTTACGTGACTTAGATGTATTGATATTACAAATAACAATGGCTTTTAATTTTGTAAATAATTAATACTTAAATAAAAGTTATTGTAATTTATAATGGCAATAGCTTAAACGTTTGTAAATACATTTTGTGAAGATTATGTTCAGTGTATTTTGTTGTGACGAAAATCTAAGAACATTGCATTTGCACCTACACACACATATGTGTTGTAGCACTGAGTGGTGTGAGGGTGTGAGAGTGAAGGGGTGTGAGGGTGAGGGTGAGTGGGTGTGTGAGTGTGTGAGGGTGAGTGAAGGGGTGTGAGGGTGAGGGTGTGAGGCTGAGTGAGTGTGAGAGGGTTGTGAGGGGGGGTGAGGATGAGGGGGTGAGTGAGGGTGTGAGGGTGAGGGGGTGTGAGAGTGGGTGAGGGTGGGTGAGAGTGTGACGGTGGGTGAGGGTGAGGGCTTGTGAGGGTGAGAGAATGTGAGGGTGTGTGATGAATAAAAAAAAAAAAAAAATACATTTGTATGCGCTTGCAGAAGGGGTGCCGCTGCAATAGGTCTCGCATTTGCGAGAGTTTAAGCTATTGGCATTGTAAATTATAATGCCTTGTATTTATGTTTTAAAAACAAACACATAAATGAAAGGCATTGTCATTTACAATGCCAAGAGCTCAAACTGTTGCAAATACGAGATCTATTGCATTGCAAATGGTTGTTTATTTTATCTGCTTGCAATCACTTGAAAATGGGATGAATTATAAACATTTCAGAACTTTACTGGTGCTGTGGGCAAAGGAGTCTGGTTTCATTCATTTGAGGTGTTTGCTGGAAGCAGTGATTCCGGAATCTGCTCCAAGCAATATTTTCCCGCTTGGGTGACTCATCCTTTAAAAGGGAAGGTACTTTCTTGTACTTAGTACCTGCACTTCTTTAATTTGGAAGGGAGCGTACCTGCGCTTCAGTAATACATTTGATGGGAGAGTACCAGCAATTCTCAGGAGCAAACAGGTACTCTAAAGAGTACCTCCACTTCTATATTTTCATTTAGAGCACTGGGATGAACTCGCTCACATATAGTGAGCACTGACATACTGTTTTTTTGTGTTTGCATTAAGTGCAGCATGCCTTTTTCAGGGGCCGTTTAGCAGGGAGTAGGAGTTGGAAGAGATTT
Organism: Lissotriton vulgaris; assembly: GCF_964263255.1. Taxonomy (NCBI): domain Eukaryota; kingdom Metazoa; phylum Chordata; class Amphibia; order Caudata; family Salamandridae; genus Lissotriton; species Lissotriton vulgaris. The sequence continues at coordinate 1,287,155,687 of NC_141687.1, read as the reverse complement.
TGATTTAATTAATTTTGAAACTCATCTGACTCGAGTATCTGCTCAAAATTGGCCAATATGGAAAATGAGTCTGACCTGAATTCTAGTCGACCCTGATGGCTTTAAGAGACTGCGTCCCTGGAACATCATCACATTAGCCTAGACAATATGTGGGTCATTACTAAGGTACACTTTAATCTAATTTACTATGCACTCTTTATCACTTATTGCTCTGATTTTAATTTCAGGGATCGCTTTTGTTAATGACACAGGGGTCAGTAATTGTGTGACATCACTTCCTGTGAAATCATTAGGGTCAGAGTAAAATGACATTACTTCCTGTCATGTCATCAAATCAGAGGGCAGATTATGCTACTTCTGCCACCCCTGGACTTGAGGTAATTTGACGCCCATGCCTGTGCACTGGTGGCACATTTAATATAACCTGTGACTCCAAACAGGTGTTGCAGCCTGAACCCGGCGACATGACTTCTGCAGGCGTCATTTTTCATTTCTGTGTAACACCAGCTCGCGACTGACACCCGACACGCTGCACCACAACGGGCTGAATAATGGAGGGACAATTCAAGTGTTTTTCCAAGCAGGGGGGTTTGACGTTTCATTCCTGTGGCACCTCTGCTCTTACACTTTTTGTGAGACTCTTGCATCTTTCATTGCCTCTGTTGCCCGAGACAAAGGGCTACAGCTGAAGCACAGACAAAGGAGAATGCAGGGAAAACATTGAATGCACGAGGGAAGAATAGCCTGGAAAGTGCCAGAAGTGGGAAAGGAAGTCTTATTATGTCGTGGGCTCGGTGGGAGGGGAGAGAAACAACGTTTTGTGAAGAATTGCAAACAAATCAGGAAAACCTGACACTTACTCCAGTTCCGATCTGGCGTAGCAGACTGTTATTTCCATGTAAAGAAAAAACTAGCCAACCAATCGGGGAAAATCTGTTGCAAACGGGGTGGAACTTGGAATTACGCATGCGCCATAGTGTCTTTCTGTCATGTGACATGTCATAGAAATACTAGGCCGTTTCTTGTAATGGTGTCACTCCTTATGATGTTACATATTGTTAGTGTGCACACCCGACACCAGACTAAGTTGATAAGCAACACCATAGTTTACAAATGATGAGGTTAATACTGATCCACACATTAAGTCCCATATGCACTTCTGTTGAGCAATAGAAAGATGACTGCCCGGGCTGCGGTGAAAAGCGTAAAGGTTGTGCTCAACGACGTGAGCTGTGCATGTCTGTTAAACCAGAGACTACTCCTTTCGCCAGCGGCCTGCTGATGGATGGGGTTAGACTTTGGCATTCAACGCCGGCAGCCCTTTTAAAGAAGCGCGGTAAAAGTGAAAGTCTGTGTCTGGATGAATATGCGTGCACATGTTTTGTCCGTCTCTGAAGACCTAACAAGCCCGTGAGAAAACAAGAGCGGCCGGGAAACTGAAAGTACGGCCGGCCACCGGCCAGCCATGAATAATTAGGGGAGGAGAAGCCGCAGAGCACACGCTGGGCGTACTTTCACGCTGGGAGAAGCCCTTTCATGTGGTGGCGGCCGTGAAGAAATGCAATTAGGAGGGAGGGAGGGAGGCTGATGCGCGTGCTTGTTTGGTCACGTGATTCACGTGAATTCAAAGAAAACCGCACGAAAAAACCCTTGGTTTCACGAGGATTTTGAGCACTTGAATTCTCGCCATTTCCCATTCCTTCGGAATGGAAAAGGCGAGACCTAAAAAAGTTCTAAATCAGGTTGATGTGGTTCTAGGGAGATTCACATCAGCAAACCTTTCAATGAAGGTACAGTGGAGGATTGTGTCAAAATCAAGAGCTAGTAGGATCAACCTCGCTAAGCCACGTTGTATCAAGCAATATTAATGAAGCACCTCATTTAGAGGCCTATTAGGATGGTGGACGGACCTGCGTCTGTCCGCCACCCCGAGGTGGAGGGACCGTCCGCAGGGGCAGCGGCGGTCTCTCCATACCAATTAGGATGTGACCGCCACCCTGGCGGTCACATCCCGTATCTTTAACCTTGCGGCGGGTGCTGCTTGAAGCAGCACCCGCTGCAAGGTTCAAAATGCAGGCTTTGCATTTACATGCACAAAGCGGCAGGCACCACTCAGTGCCTGCCGCTTTGTGTATGTAAATGCAGGGGGGTACCATAGGTACCAGCCATGTGCACCCCCCACCCCTGATACCCTGGGGGCCCGCAAGGGCCCCCCAGAAACAAATTTCCACATGCTTGTTTGCACACACATGTCAATTTGGCTGGCGGTGTCTTGCAGACACCGCCACCAAATTGCGTTCAATACCCTGCGGATCAGCGGTGGGCGGACCTGACGTCTGCCGCTGATCCCACCGCCATCATGATCTGGCGGGGGGTGTTTTCAGGGTCCACGGCGGTGAATCCGCATCATCCGGGCCAGCGGTGGCTTCCACCGGCCCGATGCGGATACCCCTGATACCCTGGGGGCCCGCAAGGGACCCCAGAAACAAATCTCCACATGCTTGTTTGCACACACATGTCAATTTGGCTGGCGGTGTCTTGCAGACACCGCCACCAAATTGCGTTCAATACCCCGCGGATCAGCGGCGGGCGGACCTGACGTCTGCCGCTGATCCCACCGCCATCATGATCTGGCGGGGGTGTTTTCAGGGTCCGCGGCGGTGAATCCGCATCATTCGGGCCAGCGGTGGCTTCCACCGGCCCGATGCGGATTCACCGCAATCATAATCGACCCCTAAGTACCAAAGCCATGCCTGATTCCATCTATCTACTTGGACTGAAACTCACAGAGGAGTGTACAGAGCATTGAATTCTTCAAGATGGTCGGTAAGTTGTTCAGACATTATTTGCTTTGTCTTTTTTCCAAAGTGGGTAACAGCACCATGACATCAGAGTTATAAGCATTTGAAACATCCAAACCATCTTTTGAAGGCAGAGGGCTAAAAACACTGGATTTCCAAAATTTGGGGACAAGTCCAGATGTGAACAATGCATTGATAATATTAGCAATTTCCTAAACACTGGCAGTAGATGTTCCTTGTAATATTGTCATACACAGTAAAAGTCATTGGGAAAGCCAGGATTCAACATGGACAGAAGAATGCCTACCTCCTCTTTAGAGTCAGTGGAAAAGCAAGAGAGGGAAATCTCAGTGCAGAAGCAAAGGCCAGGTGCAGGAAAACTGAAACAAGAAAACCAGGGGACTGATAAATAGGTAGGTTTTAGGTGTACTCTGCAAGTCTTTAAACTTGGAAGTGGCAGGGCTACATGTCCTCCAATGCACACCTCTTTAGAACAGAGGCAGAGACCAAAAGGCAAAGAATAAGGATGGACAGAATGGACTTCATGGGTTTGGTGAGATGGAGTTCTGAGAGACTTGAGAGTTACATTCAGCTAGGAGTGGAGGGCAATAAAATGGAGAACAAGCTTGAGGCTGTATTTTATATTATTCAGGGGCCTTGCCCATTCTAGGGAAGAAACCGTGTTTTGCGGTCACTTAATAAAAAGGTGATGTGGTGATTGTAAAAAAGTACTTTAGATGGAGCGGGGGGGGGGGGTTATGAGGTAGCCCCAGCTCTTTCTGGTGTTGCTAAAGCTAGGACACAGATGCCGAGGGCTAACAGATACATTTAGGAGAAAAGTAATCTGCTAAAGAAGGCAGGGTCGGAAGCAATACATCATATCAAGTAAGACTTGCTGGGGATTGATGAGGGATGACCAAAATGTGGAGATGGACGAATACAGTTGATTCTAGTTTTAACAAAAAGGGGGTGGGATAGCCAGTCAAGTGAACATTCTACCTCTTAATTTGTCTAGTGGCTCTGGGTCAGACATAATACCTGTAATCACTAAGATATGGCAGTGCTGGCCTGATACCGGTAAGTTTGAGAAAGGACTAAAAGATCAGTGTGAAGAAGGTGTCTGGTAGGCCTTAGAGGAGACCAATATGCCAATGCAATGTGGACAGGGTCTAGAACCCAAATAACTAAGTAAAGTGGTATGGTGAGAGAGATAGCTGAGAGTCACATACAGGCTAGGTTATTGCATAGTAGATGGAAATGGTATGATGTATTCGTTTTTTTGTTGACCGTTCTATTAATTCAAAAACTAAAGGGGTGGGGAATTATTTTTAGTTTTTTCTTGTCTCAATAATAACACAAACTTTATTCAACTTTTAAGTTTGTCTGTGCTGATTTCATTGTTCCTTTTCGTCCTTCAATGACAAGCCAATTACTTTGATCCCAAAGAGATACTTCTCCAGGTGCTAGCGCAAGAGAAGTGGCTTCAAATATGCACACCCCATGTTGACACCATTGCATACACACATAAGTAGTCTCCACACCCATTCCTGCCTAAACAGCTGCACTTCACACTGACAATGCCCCCTATCGAGCTGCAGATTATATTTGGTTCAAAATAGTGACACCTCACACAGATCCCAACAGAAGCAAAGCGCTTTGCAGACACTTCTTCAAAAGAACTTAATTTCTCAAATACACCAAGGAAGAGTTCTTCCTTTCCAAGACACTGCCCATTGGTGCTACATATGTAAGGCGAAAGATGCCTGCAAGTTACGGAGAGAATGACTTTTCCAGACCTAGGCTTTGCTTTTACATTATTAGCTAGTGTATTCAACCAATTAGTTGAACTAAAATTAACCTATGCTGCAGCTCCCAGAATACACTGGTATGGCAAATCAAAACTGGAAAAGCTGTGCCCTGGTGAGAGTCATCTAGTCACCCTATACATATGACTGACACTGCCCCGAAAAATGTATATTTGCAGACAGTGCCCAACCACCACAACGTCACCAAAGCTCTGCAGTTCACACAAACAAAGAACCACATACAGGGTGAGCCTCACACCAATACTTCCAAACAACATTAATATCGAACCCCACCAAAAAGGTAAAATAACAATGGAGTACTTAATACCAGCATAGTACTCCCAGAGACGTGGCCTTAGCTGCAACTCCCCAAAGAGACGCTCCTCAGAAATAACCCCCAAAACACACACAGAAAGGAGCAAAACGTTAGGGTATGTGGTGGATGTGCTGTGCAGCTAATATTATGAGTGAAGTGTAGGCTAGATAAAATATAGATGTAGGGTTCTGCCCCAAAACTTCAAGAAGGGCTGAGACACGCAACACCTTGCAGTGAAATGGCAGCAAAACACACAATATTGCGAAAGATTTTAGCCAGACCCAATGATGGGGCCCGTCCAGAAACTATCAGACGGAGAGTATGAAAGCTGAAGCAGGTCCCACTTGAACGAACGGGATTTTTTAAAAAATAACTTTTATATTTGTCTGCATGTGAGGTATGGTGTTTGATAAAAAACACAACTAGTTAAAAAAGAGCTGTACTGCTCAAGCACTTTTAACTTCTGACAGGCAGCTGAAAGTTTGACCACCATATCTCAGCCCTTCCTGGTCTTAGCCAGCTCCATTCGAATATCAAAACTAAATTAAAATAAATTCCAAAGCTCAGCACACAGCCTCACACTCATCCAAGGGTTAACAAAGCACTTGTTGCTAATTGATTCTGAAAGTTTTCATGTTCGCACCATGCAAGCATGATCCGTGTTTATCAGGCGCTGTGGAAACAGTTTAACTCCCTGCCTTCAAATCTTTGCACTCGCACCACGCCCTTAATCTAAGCAGGGAAAAGCTGAGAAACTGGCGGCCCGGCCTACTTACTATAAAGTTGTGACACGTACATGGATCAATGCTGCTAAAGGATAAATTAAAATGCATATTGGTATTCTAGCAGCAGGGAGCTTTCGACGTTGATAGTAAGTACTCTGTATGTTTTATGTGTGTGTATTATAAATGTTTCACTAATGTTATGTTTAGTAGTGTTTTTATGTAGGCTAAAATAAGTCTTTGATTTAAAATTAAGATAAAGTTGAATTGAAAGTGAGGTGCAGTGCTGGTGACTCAGAGGATACGATGACCCTTGGGAGATGAGGGTGATAGAGCTCGGGTGGTGTTCATCCAAGGAGTAGGGGGGTGGTTGGTTGCCTCCCTGCTCAGAACACAAGGGCATCAGCTACAGCAAAGTGCGCTACCTGAGTGATAACACCACATTGTCACTGACTGGGCCTGTACCGGCGATCCAGGTGTGTGTGTGTGTGTGTGTGTGAGGGGGGGGGGGCAAGCGCCCCCTCTTACCCTCCCCTGCAGATGTCGATGGGTCTGTGCTGAGTGAATACATTTGATGTCATCACATGTGTAATACTGGCAACGGTCTAGTTGCCGTACACACATCACGCACTCACACATCCGCAGGCCAGGCGTGGCCTGCTGGGTCAATAAAAGGAGGACGGGCACTCGGGCACGTCACTTCCGACATAGAAACTGGTGTCTGCCTCATTACTGTCGCTGCTGCGCGACCTGCCCCTGCGCATCTGGGTGAGCCTCTATATGCCTGAGGTAGCCCTAAATTACGGGGCACAACACTGGCGACGAGCGGAGGGGGCCCAACCCTCGCCCGTACACCGATAGCTTGCCCGGAGCACCCCGCTCCCTTCCGCGGTGCCGACCGCGTGCCTGCTTGCGGTGGCGACCGCCTACCCCTGTGGCCACACAGCTGTCCCTGCACCCCCGCCTGGGCCCTGGAACCGTCCCCACTGTCATCCGGGGGACGCGGCGCTAACATCAGCGGAGCCGGTCCGCACACGCGATTGGATGCCAGTCCTCACGCATCTCGCGTGCGTCGCGGACTGGCACATCACCCTACCAATGCTCACGCATTGCGCGTGAGACGCGGAAAACGCCCTGCCGATGCTCACGCATTGCGCGTGAGTGGTGAAAACGGCTGGGGGTGTGCCCTACTGCGCCCTAGAGGAAGGTCCAGCAGCACTCCTGGTTTGGAAGAGACCCCAGACACGGCCCTGCGCTCCCAGACCGCCGGAGGCCTCCTGAATCCACGACGGAGCTGAGGTGAGCCGCGCAACTGCCACACGGCGTCACAGAACTGGCACAAGGAGGGAAAACTAGCAGCGAGGGTCTCACAGCCTACCTCACCCAGGTACATTGTCACTATGGGGGACGAAGATGCACCAGCCGCCACCATTAACATTCCGTTTCAACACGCTGCATCCTGGGTGTTGCCACCGTTTAGTGAAGCGGAAGACCCGTCCACAGCCTCACCGAGGTGGAAGGTATGGCTCGAAAGACTAGAAAACGACTTCATACTCACGAGGGAGACGGACAAAGCAGTTAAAAGGTCGCTCCTGCTACACTACGCTGGGGATGAAATATTCAGACTGGTCAAACACCTGCCTAACACGGGGGCGGCGGATGATTATGACGCGGCGGTTGCCGCCCTCAATGGCCATTTTGACCCCCAACTGAATGTAGACTTTGAAGTGTTCAAACTGGGACAGGCACGCCAGAGGGAAGGTGAGACGATGGACCAGTTTCATGCCCGCGTCAGGGAGTTAGCCAGTTCCACCGACGAAGACCAACCAAAGGCCATAAGGAGGCAGATCATTCAAGGATGTCGAGACAAGGCACTAAGAGGGTCGATCCTGCGCAAACCACGGATCTCCTTGGAAGACATCCTCATTCTGGCTAGGTCCCACGAACTTTCGAACGTCAGAGCCACCGCCATGGAACAAGTGCTACACAAACCCTAGATCAAGACAGAAACCATCTAGGTTGAAAGGGCAGACGCGGTGCGGTCTCAACCACGTGGAACTCCACAAAGAGAGTTCCGAAGAGACCCAGATCATCGGAGAGACCCGCCCCGAGCGCGATGTGGGTATTGTGGGCACGAGCCCCACTCAGCCAAGGATTGCCCAGCTCAAGGAAAAACGTGTGCAAATTGCGGAATCCCAAACCATTTCGCATCAGTGTGCCGCAGAAGGAACACATCAAAGACCTTCAAGAAACCACGGACGCCGACCAAAGCTGTTCGTCAACTATCGCTGACCGAACCACCGCCAGCGAAAGCGGAGAGACACCTACCCACGGTGTATGAAGACTCGGAGTCGGAAGATGAAGAGGCCTAACTCGTCTCGTTTGCACAAGAACTCAAGCGACGGCGGCGGCCACAACCAACGTGCGTCGTGCAAATGGCGGGAAACGAAGTTAAGGCCATCATTGACACTGGCGCCACCGTCAACGTAATGGGCCTACAGCAGTTCAACAAACTACGCCCGCGGCCCCTGGTGGTGCCGCCCAAGACAAGGATATTTGCCTACGGAGCGGACACTCCACTGCCTCTCAAAGGAAAGATCACAATACCAATTCAGGCCGATGAGTCCGAAGTGATGGCGACAGTCCACATAATCAACCGAGAGGCCTACACTTTGTTAAGTAGTCACACCGCTGAAGACTTGAAACTAATAGCATTCGCCAACCGCATCAGATCACATCAAGTGGAGGAACAAATGGGACGATTCCCCGAACTGTTTCGGGGTCTGGGCTGCATAATAAGCGAACCGATCAAACTACATATCGACAAATCTGTCGCTCCCACCGCCCTGCGTCACCGCCGGATACCATTTCACCTACACCCCCTGGTGGAAAAAGAACTTGAGAAACTAGAGAGCCTGGGCGTCATAGAGAAGGTCACGGGGCCCACTCCGTGGGTGTCACCGATGGTTATTGTAGAGAAGCCTAAGCAACCTGGCGAAATCCGCCTATGCATCGACATGCGGCTCCCAAACGCAGTGATCCGGAGGGAGAGACATCTGACCCCCACCATGGATGACATCGTGGCTGACGTGAACGGATCTCGGTGGTTCTCGAAAATAGACCTAAACGCTGGATACCATCAGTTACCATTAGCGGAGGAAAGCCGATTTATTACCACCTTTAGCACCCATCTGGGCCTCCGATGCTATAAGCGTTTAAACTTTGGCATCTCATCGGCAGCGGAGGTGTTCCAAAACACCATCAGGGAACTCCTGTCCGGACTGCCGGGGGTAATAAATGTCAGCGATGACATTCTGATACACTCCGCCACCGCGTTAGAACATCACAAACAGCTGCGGGATGTCCTAAAGAGACTGAGTACCTACGGAGCGACACTCCACAAAGAAAAGTGTCAGTTCTTTCAGCCCTCCATAGAATTCTTCGGTTATGTCTTTAACCAGGACGGCATCCAGATAGATCCGAGGAAGTCCAAGGCCATCAAGGACGCTCTAGCACCAAAATCCCCGACGGAAGTAAGGAGTTTCCTCGGCATGGCCACTTACTGTGGCCGGTTCATACCGGGCCTGGCCACTCAGAGCGAGCCGCTACGAGCTCTGACCAAGACGGATGCCACATGGCAGTGGGGCCTGAAAGAAGACGAAGCATTCCAGGGAATCAAGGATGCCCTCTTGGAGAAGGCCACCCTTTCATACTTTGACCCTACGAAACGCAGAGGTGATTGTCGATGCCAGCCCGGTGGGCCTCGGTGCTGTCCTCACCCAAGAACATGAACCCGGCCAGTGGACAGCATTAGCTTTTGCCAGCAAGGCCCTAACCCCGACTGAAACCAGGTATGCCCAGATCGAGCGGGAGGCTCTCGCCATTAAGTGGGCTTGTGGACATTTTCACTTATACCTACAAGGACACTCCTTTGTCATGGTCACCGACCACCAACCGCTGGTGTCCCTCTTCAAGGGAACTGCCCCCACCCACCGCCTCATATTGAACGATGGGTAATCCAACTACAGTCATACGAGATGGACGTAATATATCGCCCGGGGGCCAAGAATCCCGCGGATTACCTGTCACGTCACACCTCCCAACAAGAACAGGAATCAGTGGACGACGACTGTGAAGAGTATGCACAGTGGGTGGCACTCGCCTCATGCCCGCAAAGCATGACAATAGAGGACATCAAGGAAGCAGCTGCCGCTGACAATATCTACCTGAGGTCTCGTCAGGCAGTTCAAGAAGGCTCGTGGGCCGACTACTTACGCCCACCCAGTTCCTGGCCTGCAGAGGATAAGGAGGCACTCACCAAAGTCTGGCGAGTCCGGCATGAGCTAAGCGCCACGGAAGATGGAGTGTTACTAAGAGGGTCACGACTGGTAATTCCTCAGAGCCTGAGACACCGGGCCGCGCAGCTCGCCCATGGGGGCCACCAAGGCACAACAAAAATGAAGGCGCGCATGAGGGAAAAAGTATGGTTCCCAGAACTGGAGAACATGGTGGAGGAATATGTGAGGAACTGCATGGCCTGCCAGTTGACCAGTGACCCTGAAAGACCCGAACCGGTGATCACAGAAGATGCCTGCACGTCTCCCTGGACTAAGATCAGCATAGATTTTGGAAGTTTTCCGGGGGAAGGACACACGTTAGTGGCCATCGACTCCTACTCTAAGTACCCGCTAGTTGAGAAGGTTGCTTCCACGGCATTCTCCCACGTAGGACCGGCGCTGGAGAGGATATTCTCAATGTTCGGATATCCATCTGAAGTACGGAGTGACAATGGACCACCTTTCCAAGGGACCGAATTCGCCACTTTTCTCAGGACCAGGGGCATTCACCACCGTCGCATCACACCTCAGTGGCCCCAGGCAAATGGGGACGTGGAGAGATTCATGCGGACCCTCAACAAGGTATTCCGGATAGCGGTGGTGGAACAGGCCGACCCCGAACAACGACTGCATGAATTCTTATGGGAGTATCGGGGCACTCCCTACTGCACCACTCAAAGAAGCCCATGGACCCTCATGTTCCAAGGGCCACGGAGAGACCTCCTCCCTACTGCCCCAGGATGGACACCGACCCCAGTGGACGCGGCAGAGGCACAGGAACGGAGACGGCAGGGGAATCAGAGAACCAGCCGATGCAGAAGAGCAGCTCCAAGAAACCTGAGCCAGGGGACCCGAGTAATCATACGGAACAGACGCCCGGGGGGAAAATTCCAGACTCGATATGAGCCGGGCACTTGGACAGTAACATCTACAAATGGCACCATGGTCCCTGCTCAAAAGGGGGACGAGGAAGTATCACGAAATACCTCGTGGTTCAAGGCCCTACCACCAGAATCCAGACAACGCGTGGAGGCCGGGGAAATGAACACTGAGCCACCTGTGCCGGCGACTCCTAGGGAAGAAGATCATATACCCCCAGAGAGCCAGGCGGAAGGATCTGAATCCCTGTTGGGGTCTCAAACCCCACTGACCTCTATCATAGATGCGCACCAAGGTGCCAACGGTGGCAGGGCCAATGCCCGGAGATACAACTTGCGGCCCAACCCTCCACCAAGTCAGAAGTTGAAGGACTATGCCTGTTCGCTGAAACTCTGAAGCCATCATCAAGGGACACGCAAGTACTTGGGCACTGATATGTAAACTGTTTTCAGGAGGGAACTGTTTTTGGTTGTTGCGAAAAGTTTATATAGTTGGATAGGGATATAATACTGGCAAAGGTCTAGTTGCCGTATGCACATCACGCACTCACACATCCGCAGGCCAGGTGTGGCCTGCGGGGTCAATAAAAGGAGGACGGGTGCTCGGGCACGTCACTTCCGACATAGAAACTGGTGTCTGCCTCATTACTTTCGCTGCTGCGCGACCTGCCCCTGCGCATCTGGGTGAGCCTCTATAGGCCTGAGGTAGCCCTAAATTACGGGACACAACAACGTGGTCTACTGAATTATTTTTCACTTTACTTGTGCTTAGTGGATAGCATGTGGTTTGGCTCAGCACAGCAGGCTTACTTCTATTACTGAATGCAGCTAGAAATTGCATTAACATTCTTCTGGATATTTTATTTTAAACAAAAAAAATGTGTATACTGTTGAAGTGCATTTCAGTAATGTTATTTCAACAATGCAAGTTAAGCCTTAATTCGAACTTCTTCTACATTAATTTAATGGCGTTTATACTTAAATAATTCCTAAAGAAAATTACATTTTACAAATTGACATATATAAATGAAAAAGACCCCTGCTAGCTTCAGTTTGGGTTGCCATGGTCTTTCATCATGCTGGATTGGCAGGCTGTTTACTGTGCAGTGTGTGCTTTAGAAACAGCTGCTCTCAGCCGCTCATTACTGTATATGAATTGATTCATGTCTATATTAACCACTTAACTGTTGTGCTCTCCTACTCCTCCCAGTGCTTCACACTTTTTTGACGATTGGAGTAGTTCGCGCTTAGAGCTCCATAACTTTTTTACCACATAAGGTATCCATGTCAAATTTTTGTCCTTTTTTCAAACATCCTGGGAATTGTGAAAGTGGGGTTGTGGATTCCCCTGGAGGAGAACAAGAAAATAAGAAAAATATAGCTACATTTTGAGTTTTATGGGAAAATTAGGTTGAAAGTGCTTTGGATAAAAGTGTCAGTTTTTTTCTCCTTAAAGGTGCATCAATGAATGGTTTACTGTACTAAAGTCACCATCTTCCTGGCTTTCAGGAACATGAAGAGCAGAATATATATATTTTTTTAACACGGTTTGGAGGTAGTCTATTTTTCCTATTTTTTATGCTCTCAACCTACTTCCAGTTTGTGGTGGAAACCAGTGTAAAACCCATGGATGATCCAAAAAAAACAAAGATTTCTGAAAAGTAGACAATATTCCTAATTCAGCAAAGATTCACGTGTAGATCCCTCAAGGTTTTCCCATGTTGAAATAAAGAAATTTCTAAAATGAGTTGGAAAAAACGTCTATTTGTGACAACGTTTTCATCTGTAAATTGTTTGTCACAATAGCGATTTATAAAAGCAATATACCATTACGTCTGCTAGACCCTTCTGGTTGCGAGGATATGCAGGGTCTCTCAGAACACAGTATAACCAGAGCCAACCACTTAGCTGCACCGTATAATGTTTTTTCATTGTGTTCGGAGTATAGACCAATTCATACGGCAAATATGTAGAGTGAAAAATGGGTGTTGAGGAAACCTATCTAGTTCTGAAATGGGCACAAGATACGGAGTGTAGCAGCAGAGGTTATTTGTACGTTTCTGATGTTTATTTGACCCCTCACCCAGGTGGGGGCAGATTGGGGTCATCACCCCCATCTGTCCTCAAGGGTGGCAGAAAAACTGTCACAATAGTTTTTTGAGGATGTTGGCATGGCAGCCCCATCCCCTTTGGTTATGTTAAAGATCGACCCTGCTGTACTTTCTAGCCTCCTCGCCCCCCACGCAGGCCAGGGGTAATTACCCCATCGGTCCCCAAGGGGAGGGGGGTAGAAAGACTGTCTTTCTTCTTGTTGGGGTCGGCATGGCCATTTTATTTATTTATTTATTTATAAAGATTTGTATAGCGCCAACATGACCCTAGTAGGTATGAGAGCAAAAAAATGCACTAGAGCCAAACATATAAGAAATTAAATATGATAAAGAAGGCTTGGTCTAGGTTAAGGTCAGCAATAGAGCGGCCGATCATCAAAAGAGGTTGATAAGTATACATTTTCATTGTCACCGATATATTGTCTTAGGGTAAAAACATAGTTAGCAGAAAAGATTTTGCTTCTTTTTTGAAGCTGCCATGGTGGGCAGCCCACACCCCTATATGTTTCTATAAAAACATTCTGGTGTTTAGTGGGCTTTCTAACACCTAGAGTGGCAGATCAAGGGTAATTATCTCCATCCGCCTCCCAAGAGGGCAGAAAGACGGTCTCTTTTCTTATTAGGGGAGGGGCCTTGCCATTTTCATTATGGGCAGCCCCACCCTTATATTTAATTTCAATTACCTTGTGTGTAGTAGGCTTTCAACCCCCCCCACCCCAAGGGGACAGATTGGGTTAATCACCCCCATAGGCACTTAAGGGTGGCAGACAAACTGTCACCATAGTTCCTTGGGGGTGGTGGCATGAAAGCCCCCTCACCTGTAGTTATTTTAAAGTTTGCCCCTATTGTCTAGTGGGCTTCTAATTAACCCCATCCACCCCCCAAGGAAGGGTGGCAGAAAGAATGTCTTTGTTCTTGGGCTCAGCATGGTCATGCCATTGGTGGGCAGCCCACACCCCTATATTTCTCTTTAAAAGAAATTCTGGTGTCTAGTGAACAAGCCCTTGCCCAGGGGGCCACTCCCCCAAAAACCCAGCTTGGTGATTGCTCTCATATATCAACCCCCAAGCATGGATCCACTGGGCAGAGATATCATTGGAAAGTGAAGATTCTCCCCTTTCCAACGGTACCTCTTCCACCCCAATCAGTGCTGGACGGGCTAAGATATGCCCCTGAGCGCTATCCAGTGAAAGTAAAACAAGCCCTTCAAGCATCCTGAGGGTTTTCAACAACTCTAGTAAAAGAACTATCATCTCAGCAATTGAAATTTACAGGACACAGGAGAGAAGTGGGGCCCTATATGGTGCGGAGCTTTGGGGCCACCTAAATTTGAGGAAGCTAACCAATGTGGAAAATCAATATTTAAGACAACTATTTTAGACTCCCTCGTAGTACCCCATTGGTCCCGCTACGCCTTGATACAGGTATAACCCCAATAGCCGAAGTAGCAAGCATCAAACCTGTAATGTACTGGCGCCGCCTGTGGTCTACACCTGACCTTACATCGTACAGGGAGGAACTTCTAGAAGTTCTTAAAGCACCAGGCGCTGCAAAGATTCCATGGCTTGCACATATCAAATCCTTATTAATCAGCATGGGTCTAGGGGATTGCTGGTTTGACCCTGAGACAGCATGCCTGTTAACATCTAAGGTACAGGTGAAGGCACATTATAAAGTGTACAGATTTCCAAATACTAGCTTTCTATTGGGTTTTTGGAAATTAAAGATATTCCTTGCTTCGAGTCGGCAATTGATCTCATAAATCCACCTGCAGCCAGGAAACTATATTTACAGTATAGATATGGGGTGCTTCCACTCCGCTGCTTTACATCTAAGTGGAGAGACCAATACATCACTCATTGTCCGACTTGCGAGCATAGAAACTGAGCTCCATGTTTTCTTTAGCTGCCCAGGCTATAAGAGAGCAAGGAGGCGTTGGTTGATCCAGATTTGTAGGAATCTGGGCAATAGGCGCTGCCTTGAAGTTTTCAGGATTCTGAAAACCGATTAGAGCATCCCAATAGTATACTCTGTTGCAGGTTTCTTGTTTGCAATGTGGTGTACCAGAAGGGTCTATCTGAGATCTAGAAACGATGCACCGTTTGTCCAGTACTGAAGTACTAATGTTAGTTGAATACATTCACTAGTTACATTGCATATCTGTAAAGTTTTAAACTCATACATTTTTACTTTTATATTTGCTCTTTTAACTAATCTATATATTTAATGAACTGCACACTTTCCATAATTGTTTTTTAAAGCGACGCCTATCTAAAGTCTCAATGTATTGGCTAATATGAAACTATTTGTACAATTATTACTGGGTTTTACTTTTTTCTTTCCTCTTTTTTAGCTACGATTGTCAGCATGTGTATTTTATTCCGTGTTTTCTCATGTAAATGCTTGTTGTATGTGAACTTTCTAGGTCATTTTGACCGAATAAAGTCTTTTTGAACTGAACTTTCATTTTAGTCTAATGATGTCACCGCGCCTTGCATGCTGACCGTCTTTACACTAAAGTAAAAAAAAAACCACTTGGGCTGCTTGGGAAGCTCCTCCCGAGCAGCCCAGGGTTAAAAAAGAATATAGGAATCCCTTTGGTACTCTGCACCAGAGAGGCCTTCATGTGACTCCCCAGTCTCGGCCAATGGCCGACAGATGCACAGGGGCGGTAGGGCGGATGTCGCCCATCGGCCAGCACCTGCACTAAAATGGGTAATCCTCATTCACAGTATCGGTGCAGTGATCCATGGGGGGCGTGGCTTGGCGCTGATGTGAGGGGAAGCGGACTCCGGAGCTCCGTCATTGCCGCTCCCCTGCCTGCATTGATCCTGACAACCTGAAGGGGCCCCTTACTGAAATCCTGGTGGCGGAGACCCTGCTGCCTGTGCTGGGTGGCGGTGGAGGCTCGGCGCTGCTGGACAGCGATCAAAGAGCCGTTTTTGTTGCTGGGCGACTCCGAGTGCCGCAACCCTAAGATGGTGGCCAGGAGCTGTGGAAGCGGAACTTGCTGGGCGCCCGCGCAGAGACCCAGCACTCACTGAGATCTCATCCCTCCAGCAGCTGAAAGGAGCGCAGCTGTGAGTGTGGCTGGTGAGTGCGGGCCAGCGGGGCTGCCTGAAACCGGGAGCACCCTGCTGGGCTGGACGGAGCGCTCCGCATGCAAAATGGTGGCACCCACTGACGGAGCTGAGGCCTGATGTCCTGGGTACAGCACCATATTAAGTGGAGCTGAGGAGCGAGGAGCCTTTCAGTGGAACCCCCTGCTTGCAGCCACAGTAGTAGTCTTTTGTCCAGGGCCACAACTAGCATCAATAGTGGGCTGGAATTGGGGCACTGTGAGCTTTGACTGGAGGTCTTCTGCGGCGAGAGAGTGGCAGAAGGCGCGGTGGTGGGGCCTTCTGAATCAGGGGGAGGTCTTGCCCCACGAAGCTCAATGTTGTGCTGGGCTAGCGGCCTACAGAGACTGATTCCAGTTGTATGCTAGTGCCCATACTGCGCATGTGAGAACCTTGGCGTGCCCTTCCTGGCTGTGAGTGACTGGGAGATGCAGGTGCAGAGGGGACCGTTCTGATAGCCACCGAGGGCTGGATCAGGAGGCACGGCAGGCGGAGTCCAGACCTGAACGAGGGAGCCCAGAACTACAGAATCCCTGCTGCGCTGAGTGAGAGGTGCGGGCCGGGAGTGCGCACTGACCTCCCTGAAGAGGGGACGGCTGCCCTGTTCCCCTTCCACGCTGGTGATTTTGAGTTCCTGGACACGTGAGGCCAGTCCTTCGCTAGCCGCTACAGAACCACCTGGAAGATACAAGGCCAATGTTAGTGTGGCTGAGATGCGCTGGAAGGCCTGAAAATTACACGCTGCCTACAGATTACTGTGCTGGGGTCCATCCCCTGACGCTCCCAGAGTTCACTGCCCGCACTGAACTTCCCTGTGCTCGCTAACTAGAGGACTGGCGCGACCCAGCAGAATTGATCAAAATGGGCCGAGTATCTCGCCAGAAGGGCTTCGCAGCCTTGCATGTGGAGCCAACGAAGCACTTAACTGATGATGAGGAGGGAGGGGCAGACACTCAGAGAAACGAGGCAGCAGAGGGCCCTACGCTGGTGACATAATGCAAGCAATCACCTCCTCGAGGGAAGCCTTGGAGACCAATATGAACGCCATAGGGGCAGATCTCAACCTGCTAAAGGACGATCACCGCAAGCTCAAGGAGCGAGTGAAAGCCACTGAGAAGACCTTATAGGAGGTACCGGACGCGCTCTCTACCTTGCAGTGCTCCCTAAAGCTGGTGGAGGACAAGGTCAGGATCTTAGAAGTGAGAGCGGAGGACAGTGAAGGGCGCTCTCGCAGGAATAACCTGTGCACAGTGGGGATTCCAGAATGGGAGGAGGGAGAAGACACCGTTCAGTACATGGAGAGCTGGCTCAGGGCTGCGGTGGCACCGTAGGGTCTCTCCCCTTTCTTCGCCCTTGAGCACACACACAGAGTCCCGGGCAGGCCTCCTAAACCGGGTGCACCCCCACGACCGATGGTTGTGCGCTTGCTCCATTACCGCGACAGAGACCACATCCTACAGCAAGCACGGGGGAAGCAGAATCTCCACATTGCGAATGCCAGGCTGTTGATCTTCCCGGACTTCACCAGGGAAGTGAAGAAACAACGAGCTTCCTTCCTCACGCTGAAGCTGAAGCTCCGACAGCTGCAGCTACCATACGTCATGTTGTTTCCAGCACACCTCAGGGTGGTGGACGGATCCATCACACACTTCTTCACCACCCCGCAGGACGCATGGCAATGGCTAGAGGCGCGCAAACCAAGAACACGGCCTGCTTCTCCATCAAGCACTGTGGTCGCGGATCACCTGCACGCTCGGAGACACAGAAGCTCATAACGCCGCCGGAACTTCAACTTGAGAGGAACAGGGCTTTGCGGGCGGTTGCAGAGGTTAGCCGTGGTGGAGCTAGCCCGATCTCTGCTCCTGCTAGCCCTGACCTGAGCAGCCTCAAGACTTCTTCTACCAGCAGCACGGCTGGGGACATTGAGACTGATCTTCCTGAGATTACACCCCAGACGGCGGACCTACTCATGTAAGATGGGAGCATGAAGTTGGGTGAGAGAGGGTTCAGTTGGCGCCAGGGGCTGGCTATTGATTATGCAATCCTCCGGGAGGGTAGGGAAGATGGCACCAGACATGAACAGTAACTGGGGGCTTCCCTGTCTAGTATAGGCGGGGGATATGGCAGGGGGAGCTTTGGGTCCTACTGGGTCAGCACACGCCTCACCACGTTTAGGGAACAGTTGATTGTTGCACTAGTTTGGATGGGAGCTAGTTCAAATGTACCTGTCCTGCGGAGTGGGAGTTGGGGAGTTCAAGGGGTTGATGAGGCTCTTATCGGGGTCAGGCATGCCGCTGGGGGGGGTCAGAATGGGAAGACGCTCAAGAAAGTGCCATGGGATCCACCATAGGTATGAAATGTATGACCTGGAAAGTCAGGGGGAATGCATACTATGTCCCGACGCCATAAGATACATGCTTACCTTGTGCGGAGAGGGGTGCAGATTGCACTACTGTAGGAGTCGCACCTTACAAAGCAAGAGGGGGAGGCTCTACAGCGCAAGTGGTGGGGGCAGGTTACTGCACAGCTTATTTGGCCTTTGCCAGGGGCAGTTTAATTTGGATTCGTGCGGGGGTACCCTTCCAGAGTACTAGACAGCTGATTGACCCAGACAGGAGGTATGTGGTGGTTGCAGGTCACCTCAACAGCAGGGACATTGTGTTGGGCAGCCTATATGCCCCTAACACAGATCAGGCTGCATTCTTTGCGCTTCTCTCTGAGCAACTGGCGACCATGCTAACGGGGTCCGTATTTCTGGGGGGGATTTCAATTGTACTGAGGATGTTGACCTGGACTGCTCTCACCCCCCCTCTAGCAGATGCCCCAGCGACCAGGCTAGCAGCGGTGAGACGAGCATGGCAGCACCAGTGGGGAGTGACGGACAATTGGATGGTATCACACCCAGGGGATAGAGACTACTCCTATTTCTCTTCCTTGCATGACTTACATGTTCGCCTTGATTCCATACTTTGTTCATCGTACATCCACGGGGGATCGCCCACATCGAATACTTAGCTACAACAATCTCAGACCACAACCCGTTGTTGACATCGCTGGAGTGGCTGAGAGGTTACCCCACTATTCCAACTTGGTGGCTGCGGCCGGAAGCATTGGAGGATCCACTGTTCCGGGGCACAATAGGCGCAGTGATAGAGAACGATTTCGGGGCAAACGATGGGTCGGCGACAAGCCCGCTAACGGAATAGGACGCCTTTAAGGCGGTGATTAGGGGACGTTGCATAGGGGAAGTGGTGGGAGTGTGGAGGGTGCTGTTACGGGAGGTCCAAAGTGCAGAGCATAACCTTAGGGATGTGGAGAAAGGGAGACTGGACCGACCTGACAAACAGGAAGATCTCATTGAAGCTAGTGAGGCTTTAGCGGTACACATAGAACGCATGAGATGCTTTGACTATAAGGCTTATACTGCTCGGGCACACGCCCACGAGACAAGTCAGGAGCACTACTGGCATGGCTGGCCAACCCAACGAGAAGTGGGACAACGATAATGGAGTTGAGGGACCCCAGTGGGGATGCAGTGTTCACTCAGAGTGACATTATGAGCAGTTCCTGCCGTACTACACAGGACTATACCAGACTAAACTTGCACCAGAGCTCCCAGGTGACGGGGATTTCCTGGCTGCTGTGGAACTTCCCAGGATTGAGGAAGAGGTGGCGGAGGAGCGAGTCAGGGATATAGAGGTGGGAGAGGTTTGCAGCACCATCAAGCACTTGGCTAGGAACAAGACGCCGGGGACCGATGGGCTTCCTGTGGAATTCTATTCTACATACATTGATGCACTGGCCCACGCTTGGCAGCCCTGTACAATAGAGGAAGGCGTCCTCCCGGGCCTCTATGCGAGAGGCAATAATTGCCCCCCTTGTGAAGCCGGGTAAACCGGCCTGGGATCGGACTTCTTACAGGCCACTGGACATGCTCAACTTGGATTACGAGATACTGAGCCGGGTGTTGGCTAGTAGATTGCTGACCTATATGCCGACTTTATTACACGCAGACCAGGCCGGGTTTCTCCCGTCTCGGAACACAGCGATGAATGTTCGGAAACTCCTACACATTTTAGGGGCCGAAACTTATTGCAAGGACGAGGCCTGTATTTTCACTGTCGACATTGAAAAGGCTTTTGACAGCCTGGAACGGCCGTATCTTTTTAATGTCCTAAGGGCGTTTGGTTTGGGGGACCGATCTGTGGAGTGGACGGCGATTTTGTACAATAATTCCACAGCTAGGGTCAAGACGGGGGGTCTGATCTCTGCTACCTACTCAGTGGGAAGGGGCACGAGACAGGAGTGTCCGCTGTTCCCCTTGTTATTTGCCTTGGCAATGGAACCCATGGCTGTTCGTACCAGGATGGGTAGACATTATCAGAGGCTGCTAGTAGACGGCCAGGTGCAACACATAGCGCTTTATGCAGATGATCTGCTTTTGTTCCTAGCCAACTCGGGAAAAGCGCTTTGGGGCGCTAAAGATTTGTTAAGCATGCTGGGGAGGATTGCGGGGCTTCATGTCAATTGGTCCAAGTCATGTCTGTGCCCTGCCAGACTTGGAAGAGCTGAAATGCAGGTTTCATGGGAGTCCAATTGTTTGCCGTATCTGGGAACTCGGATCTACCACAACCCCATGGATCTCCTGGAGGGTAATATAGGGCGCGCGGTGCGCATCCTTAAGAGCTGCTTTGAATTCTGGGGGACACTCCCGCTGTATGTGGAGGGTAGGGTCGCACTTGTGAAGATGGTCACTTTACCCAGGCTTTTTTTATCTGTTTGGAACTTTCCCCATCCGGATCAAGATCTTTGCCCAGCTCACCTCCTTGCTCACAGGGTTTCTGTGGGGCAGCGGGAGGTGCAGAGTAGAACTTGTCACTGTGCAGCGACCCAGGGCGGAAGGGGGTTTTGCTCTGCCTGAACTTGAGGCTTACTATCACGCAGCGCAGCTCCAGTGGTTCATGAAATGGCCGACGCAACGAATCTGGGATACGGAGGGTTTGGGTGGACAAGACCCCAGTTTGGCCCAGCTCTCTCTGGTCCTATTGCGGTTGCCCGTAAGTGATAGAACAATTCCCCTTGACTTCCGAACAGTGAGACAATGTTGGAATCGCCTGGCTTGGAGGGCTCGGTGCGGATGCCGTACATGCCAGAGATTCCGCTGCATATATGTGAGGAACTACCTCATAGAGGTGACTGGAGCAAACTGCGCCAATGGGAAGATGCAGGGGTCATCACTATAGGAAACTTGTTTGAAGTGGGTAACCTCCTCCCCTTCGATGACCTGTCGGAGCGCCACGATCTTCCATGAGGGAACTTTCTCTTCCATGGGGCACTGACAACAGCCATTAGAAAGCACTGGCGAGAGGGATTGGTAGAGCCTAAGACATTTCTGGCCTGTCAGTACGTGGTGATGGCAGCGGGGCCTAGCAAGGCAGTTACATGTCTCTATAGGCGGATCACACATGACTTGCGACAGCCGTTGGTAGACTTATGCCGTAAATGGGAAACAGACTTGGGGGAGGTTATTGAGGAGAAGCAATGGGGAGAGATACTAGAACGGGCCTGGAAGGGCACCAGGAACGTGCGGTTTCAGTTAATTCACTTCTATGCACTGCACAGGGCCTCCCTTACTTCCGGGAAAATGAACAAGTTCTTTGGGGTATCGTCCACCTGTCCAAGATGTAACCTGGAGGGGGCAGGGTTCTTACATATGTTTTGGGAGTGCCCATGCCTGGGAGAATATTGGAGAGGGGTGACGACTGGACTGGCCACAGTGACGGAGAGAGAAGTAGCATTGCACCTGGTTGTTGTCTGTTGCATTGATTCCCAAATACTGCTAAGACAAAAGTTACTAGACATGTATAGACTTGGGGTTAGTATTGGCAAAGAGGGAGCTTACTTCTCAATGAAAGTCAAAGAATACCCCCAACCTTCTGTGATGGAATAGGGAATTAGTGAAATGGTCGGAGAGTGAAGGGACCTGCAGACTACAAATGGCTACGCACACAGGTAATGAAAGGTTGATGGAAATGGCGTGGGCCTGGATGGCACTGGTGGACTTGGTGAAGCATCCGCCTGAGGATGCAGAAGACGCGGTGGGGGATAGTGGCGTAGCACTGGGTGACTAAGTCCAGCGATTCCACGTATACTTGGACATAACATGGGGCCTGGGAGGGTACTGCTGCTGGCTCCCTTTCACTCTCTCCATGATATTGACCCCTGAGGTCCGAGATGTGAGGGACTTGGATCATGCTGGAGGCACTAGGTGGCCACAAACGGATATTTTCTTGAGGGAGCGGCATGCCTGAGGGGTTGGGGGGATGGAGGGTGTTTTCTGAGAGTTTGGGAAGAGGGGGGAGGGGAAGCGGGGTGGTGGGTGGTGTAATAATGTGTTTTTAGAATTCAATTCCATTTGTACTGACTCCTCTTTACAGATGGCATTCGCACGGGGAATGCCATTGGGATGTTCACTATGGGAGGCGTTCTGGGACAATCATACGCAACCAGATACGGGAAGGGAAGGCAGTCCAGCGAGCAGACATACCTGTTGCCTAGGTGATGGGAGGTTCGATGCTGAGAAGGGAAGAAGGACCTACCAAATGAGTGTGGGGAGACACCTGTACTGGACGTTAATTGAATTGCTTGATCACTTATTGTGTCCTCCGGGCTGTTTTTCTTGTGATGTCACATTAAAAAATCAATTAAAATCTGTTTAAAAAAAATAATCGGTGCAGTGATCCATGATGTATGCCTGTAAAATAAATCCAGAATTTAAATGACATTAGAAAATTGGAATGTTGAGAGCGACATTGAAGACGATGGAGTGGCTGCGAGCTTTTCATGGCTGGTATAAGCCTGGCGTGCCAACATTCCAATGTTTGTCTTCATGTTTCTCCCTTTTTAATTTAGAACATTCTACGCTTAGTGGGTGGAATGTTCTAATTGCCTTATAACCCTTGTGCCTCAGGCTATACCGGATGTTAAAGGTCCTCACCCGTGTTATAGACCCTCGCCTGCGGCTCAAGCCTATACGTTGGGCTCAGGGCCTTTAACAACCACTATAGCCCTCTGCAGCGGGCTTAAAGGCTATATAAAATCTCACATGAAGCCTCAATTATGAGGATGGCGTGAATCCATCATTATGTATCGCACCTCATAAATAACAATACCAAGGTTTTTGATATATAACTCATGCAATAAATAGTGACAATTATGAGTTTAACCCTAAAAATGGGAAATAAAATGTTGATTCTGGTGCTTTATAAACCAAATTCGACTAGGCGCTGTATTGACTGGACTCTTTTCATCTGGTAATTTTCAGCTAGATTGACCTGTCAAAGTTTGCCTGGGAAAATTCCAAGTTACTTATAATAGTAACAACTTTGCAAACTGTAGTTTTCACAGGTCTTGTAATCGGTTGTAAGATAGAGGCACAACTGGATAAACCATTTGTGCCTCTACCACGCAGTCTAAACCACAAATGCGTCTTAACAACCTATTCTTTTACCACATGTTGCTTTACCACGTAATTTCATGGTAAAGCCATGACTGGTAAAGGGGTATTTGTGGCTAAGGTCGCAACCTTCCCTGCCCCTGCTCTAAGCGGCAAATTCCCCCACGTGCCCCCTCCCCGCTCTGCGGTCCAAATACCTCTGACCCCACCAGCCCTGAAAACCTGCTCCGAAACCCCCAGCCATAAAAACTACCTCCGACTCCCAATCATGAAAACTAGCCCTGAACCACCCCAACCCAGAAAAATAACCTGACCCCCGGCACCCTGAAAACTACCCCCAACCCACCCAGTCCAGAACACTCACCCGGACCCCACAGCCCAGAAAGCTACCCCGACCCCCCAGCCCAGAAAACGTCTCCCGACCCCCCTGCCCAGAAAACGACTCCTGACTCGCCCTACCAACTCAGAAAACTACCCCGACACCCCACCCCAGAAAACTACCCCCAGCCCAGAAAATACCAGCCCAGCCCCACTTACCTCACAGTGGATCTCTTCCTGGTGAGGTCTTCCTGCTTCCGTACCCAGCAGCTAGACCGCTTATTGCCCACGCATATGTGTGGTTAAGGTTTATGTGTGGTTAAGGCTGGCGTGGTTTAGCTTGCGTATTCGGAACACGCGTGTTTAAGACCACGGTGTTCCGACTGTGTCCCCTTTGAAATTTGACAGGGCACTTGTAGTAACAGGGGTGTAAGTCTCATATGTTTTCTGCCTTGTCTATTACATGTTTTCCACCTGTATTCTTTCTCATGTAGATTGATCCTGTTGTGCGTCTTTATGATTTTTGTCACCAAGCTCTATATTTTTGTATTTATGTCACAATCTGATATATTTTGATATAGCACACCGGTACCATGAAAACAAGGAACAATAGAATACATTATGGCGTTGATTCCGATCCGGTAAAATCCCCGTCCATACGATTCGTATCCGGAGCCGTTTCCGTACGACTCGTAAACACACCGTACGACCCGGCGAGTACGATCCGGACCGGGTGATCAGGACGCTATTCGTACGGTCCGCGTCAGGTAAGGGCGATTCGTACGGAAAAGCGCTCAATCACATACACACCGTACGCCGCGTACCCCCCATGATCGCCGGGGTACGCGCCGTACCC
Organism: Lissotriton vulgaris; assembly: GCF_964263255.1. Classification (NCBI taxonomy): domain Eukaryota; kingdom Metazoa; phylum Chordata; class Amphibia; order Caudata; family Salamandridae; genus Lissotriton; species Lissotriton vulgaris. The sequence continues at coordinate 1,287,130,968 of NC_141687.1, read as the reverse complement.
CTGCGATCATGGGGGGTACGCGCCGTACACCCAGCGTACATGGGGTACGCACCGTACACCCACCGTACATGGGGTACAGTGCGTACCCCATGTACGCTGGGTGTACGGCGCGTACCCCCCATGATCGCAGGGGTACGGCGCATACCCCGGCGATCATGGGGGGTACGCGGCGTCCCCGGGGGGGGGGGCGTTCCGTACTTGTTTCGGCGCGAACTATGCGTTTACGGCTGTTTCCAGCTCCCGTAAAAAAAAGGGTCATGCGGTGCGTACCCGACACGAATCGTACTTGCTGGGTCGTAAAAACCAGCCGCGAACCGTAGCGATATCACGTACAGCGGGTTCCGAGTGAGACTCGTACGGATATTTTAGTCGTACGGAGTCCTGTACGACTCGTACGGACTTTGGCTCCTGATACGGATCGTACTTCGTCGTACGTACGGGGACGTTTACGGGTACGATTCGTAAGGGGAAAAATGCTCCGTACGACGATTCGGAGCGCATTTTACCGGATCGGAATCGACGCCCAAGTGAGGGCTAGAATGTAATATGTCACAAACAATGTGGGCAAGAACTCCCTGCTTTGGGCTAGTTTTGAAATTGTCAAAAGGATATGTTTTGAGGTTCTTCGTAAAGGCAAGGTTTGTACCCTATAGAGGACAAAACTCACTGTGGTTTTTTTCTCCAATGACAAATGTCAATATTATCTAGAACTTTTGAGGGCACATACAAGGGCGTCGATTCCGATCCGGTAAAATGCGCTCCGAATCGTACCCGTAAACGTCCCCGTACGTACGACGAAGTACGATCCGTACCAGGAGCCAAAGTCCGTACGAGTCGTACAGGACTCCGTACGACTAAAATATCCGTACTAGTCTCACTCGGAACCCGCTGTACGTGACATCGCTACGGTTCGCGGCTGGTTTTTACGACCCAGCAAGTACTATTCGTGTCGGGTACGCACCGTACGACCCTTTTTTTTACGGGAGCTGGAAACAGCCGTAAACGCATAGTTCGCGCCGAAACAAGTACGGAACCCCCCCCCGGGGACGCCGCGTACCCCCCATGATCGCCGGGGTACGCGCCGTACCCCTGCAATCATGGGGGGTACGCGCCGTACACCCAGTGCACATGGGGTACGCACCGTACCCCATGTATGGTGGGTGTACGGTGCGTACCCCATGTACGCTGGGTGTACGGCGCGTACCCCCCATGATCGCTGGGGTACGGCGCGTACCCCGGCGATCATGGGGGGAACACGGCGTACGGTGTGTATGTGATTGAGCGCTTTTCCGTACGAATCGCCCTTACCTGACGCGGACCGTACGAATAGCGTCCTGATCACCCGGTCCGGATCGTACTCGCCGGGTCGTACGGTGTGTTTACGAGTCGTACGGAAACGGCTCCGGATACGAATCGTACGGACGGGGATTTTACCGGATCGGAATCGACGCCAAAATGTCAAACACACCCCCAACAAGCTAAACCCTCTAGTCAATAACACCTGCTTAACACACATGTATGTGATGTTTGTCATGTACATTCCTGCGCAGTGGAAGAAAAAGCCTGGGCAAAGGGCTGTTCTGTTAATGGCAAAAAAAGGCATATGCATGGCTATCAGTTTTTCTTATCAGTGTGAGACGTTTGGTAATAGTTTGTGTGTGAGTGCATCCGACCTTTACTGTATCAGTTTGTATCCACTACTCTGCTGTAAGGAAGATTGTCACTGAACAGAGGCTCCCGTTGGTAGCTAACAACTGAGACATTACCTAACTTTATTTGCTGTCACAGTAACTTTTCATTGGAATCTGCTTGGCACCGCTTGCCAATGATTCATTGGTGAGATGTTTGGTCTAATATTGAACGATTTACTTTATTAAGCAGTAATGTGTCTACTCACGTTAGTGTAATGTCAGGGTTTTTAAATCTGGAAATGAAAGTCCAAATTTGCTGCTCAGGTTCATAATGTTTGATTTACATAGAACATGTAAACAATCATATTTGCTCAAATTTTAATGTAAAATGATAGAACTTTATGTAAATATATTATTACTTTGTGTAATCACAGAAAATGAGACAAATAATAATTAAAAAAAATAAGAAAGGTAAGATGTTTGGGGAAATAATTCTCAAAGCATGCAAGAAGGAATTATAACATACGATATTCCTTAGTAATATTTAACAGAAGACAACACATTATATGGTAGCATAGCATCAAACCCAGAGTAATCAATTGCACGTGCCATTTCTTAATAGTCTTGCTTTCCATTGTGGACTTTATAGTTATTTATAATACAGCGCATTTTTCACTTCTCTTTATGGCTAATCCTTGGTTCAGTAGCCAGTGTATTACAGTCATTGTAGTGGTTTGTACAGCAATCCATTTGATTGCAAAATGTGGTAGATGCTTTTATTTTCGTTTTTCATTGTTTACCTTTTCCTTCTCATTCTGTAGGTAAGTCCTTTTTAACATTTTCATCCACAACATCTCATTGTTTGCTTATGTACAGGGTGATGTTTATTTTACTCCACTTTAATAAATAATTATCCTGTAGAACCCTTATCCCATTACTCCTTACCTTTGCACACATAACATCTCACCCCTTACCCATAACCCTTTACTCATAACTAATTCACTAACCCTTTACATTTACACCCTTAACCTCTTACCCTTTCCACTTTACCCTTAAACCGGAACCCTTACACATAATTTCTTACCCATAACCCCTTATCCATCACCCCATATTTTTAACATCTCATCTGTTACCTCTTACCCTTAACCTTACTGCTTAACTCTTAACCTTACCCCTTTATCCTTAATTCAACACCTTTACATACTTAACCCCTTATCCTTAACCCTATTCCATTTTCCTTTAATTTACTTACCTTTAATCTTGTATTTTACCCAAAACCTTTAACTTTAAACCCTTCATCCCTTACCTTCTCCATCTTAATCCCTGACCTCTTACCCTTATGTTTAACCCGACCCTTAACCCCTAATCCTACTCTTACCCTTTACCCTTAATCCTTGCCTTTACACTCTTACCCCTTATGTTTGACCCATACACTAAAACCCTTACTATATTGCCTTTAAAACATTATATCTTATTCGTACCCTTATGTGTACATCCTAAACTCCTTACTTTTACATCCTTACCCCAACCCTTACCATCCTACCCTTCCCACAAATCTGTTTAACTCTTCACCTCCCCCTGGGACGCCTCTTGGTGGCCCTCCGAACTTGGTCCCTCACCCACTCCAGCTGACCATGCAGAGAACTCAGGATTATTCTGGACATCAACCTCTCCATGAGCAGACAGATGAACACCATTTTATTTTATCATGCGTCCACATCCTGGAAATGCTGCACAAGATTTTCAAGTGGATCCTACTGAAAACCAGACAAACTGTCACCCAGGCTCTAATCACAAATTGACTTGATTACCAAAATGCACTCTACGTCAGAATCCCATCCCATGTTCTGCGCCGACTCCAAACCACCAAGAACGCCGTCACCAGACTCATCCTAAACATCCTGTGAAATAACCACATCTCTCCACACCTCAACAATCTCCACTGGCTCCCAGTAGAGGAAAGATGTACGTTTAAGCATACATGTAAGTCCACGCCTACAAATCTCTCCGCAACACCGGTCCAGCTCACCTCAACCACCTCCCCAACTTCTACCAACCCACCAGACACCTTTTATTTATGTCCCAGGCAAGAGCACACCCCCCTCGCATCAAGAAGACCAGAAGGTAGGGATGCCGCATTTCAGATCTTGCAGCCAAGATCTGGAACAACCTCCAAAAACACCTCAGAACCCCCACCCCCTTCCGCGTATCCATCTTAAGAAACCTCAAGACATAGCTCTTCCTAATAAAACAGGCATGAATTACTCATCCTCCCTCAGGTCTGTCCTACTCAGCGCCCTCAATACCCTCAGGGGTGATTAGTCATGCTCTACAAATTCACATAACATAACACCTCCTTAAGCCCCTTACCTTAAACTGGATATCCTAATCCCCTTACTTAGCAGTTTTACCCTTCTCCTTATCTTCTTAACTTTACATGAGTAACTCCTAGCATCTCCTTACCCCACTCCCTTAACACCCTACTCCTGCCCTTTACGTTTCAATGCAGCCTCTTATCTATAACACCTTGCATTTAATCTTTTACCCCTAGCCCTTAAGTAGGGGTGGGCGGAATTTGCGTAGTCCCGCTGCGCAAAGCTCTGTGAAAAGGTAAAAAATCTCTGCAAACACGCAAAGTTCCACAAACATGCTGAATTGCTTGTTCCGCCTGCCCGCTCGCGATACTTATTTCCTGTTCGCGAATGCTGTTTGCGTGCTCGGGAGGAAATAGCTTGCAAACACGCATTTTTAAAGTGCAAACAAGCAAAAAATTCCATGAGGCTGCAGTATTTTTGGCAATTCCACGTTCTCTGCGGAACGCGAAATTACCCAAATTCCGCGAGCAGAACGGAATTTACTGCCCAGGCCTACCCTTAACCCAACACTATCCTGAAATTATTAGCCAGAAATTATTACCTTTGTATTCTTATTATATTACTTACAAGAAAATGACAAATGATGAGTTGGTCTACGATGAAATTGTAGTCCACAAGGAAATTCCCACCAGGAAATAGCATGGCAATGTAATGAATGCAAACAAATGGTGCGCTGGATTGGAACATCATTGGTCAAGGAGGAAGACTAGAAAACTATGGGGCATATTAGCAAGAACCTCGTTAAAATTATCGCACTTATTGCGGCAAGAAACTGCCGCTAAAACGGCGATAATGGGCTTGCTAATATGTGTTATAGAATTCCAATAGAAACCCAGGGTAGATGTCCTGCACATCTAACCTGGGCTTCTATTGGAATTCTATAACGCATATTAGCAAGCCCATTATCGCCTTTTTAGTGGCAGTTTCCTGCTGCTTAAACGGCGATTATTTTAACGAGATTCTTGCTAATATGCCCCTCTGAGCTTTGAAGAATCGGTTTTTGAGGTAAATTGTTTCCAACAACGTGACAATTAAATTACTGAGACCTTTGCAATATTGATTGTGTGCGGTTATTATCTAAATGTATTTTGATAAATTGTGTTGGATAAAACCAGGCCACATAAGACACCTAGCTAATTCTATGCCCTTTAATTGATGTTTCCATCTCTACAGTCATCATAAGTTGAAATATGTATAAATATTTGAGCTCTATAATATGAATTTTGCATGGTCGTAAAGGTATGTAAACAGAAATGCAACCTAATGCAACACAAATGGAATATGATTTGTTGAGCAATTCACGTGACACACAATTTAAGTTTAAAGTTCACATAATTTAAATATCACTTAAAAATCAAGTAAACCCTGTTTTTAAAATTTTTAATTTAAAGCAGTATTGATAAATATTTTATTTATTTGTATATGTAAATAGAGTCTTAACTTTATAGGTGTTTTTGGATTGGGTAAGGCATCTATCATTGCCAGAGTCAAATTCCTAGCACAACATTTAAAGTTATTGAATTACTGGATGCGCTTGTGAGTTAAAACATTCAAAGATCAGAGTTTTATCTTTTTACTAATGATAAAAAGAGGAGCTTCATACTCATTTCTTAGTTTTGGGGTTTTTATATACCATGAACAAGTTCTGAAACTGGGATCATTGCACTGAATAAAATGCCCTGTGTACGTTAATATTGAAATGTTAGTGGATAATTGTAGTGAGGAGCACAGTGGCGGCTCCTCAAGGCAGTGAGGCAGGACTGGGGAGAGGCAGGGTGGGGGGTAGTAAAGTCCGGCATACGGCCGAAGGCAGTTAAGTAAACAAATAAATAAATAAAACGAATTACATTGCGCGTGCTACATCGCCATTTGGTGTTGCAGCGAGCGCAATGTAATTTGTTTTATTTATTTATTTATTTTCTTAACTTCCTTCGGCTGAATGCCAGGGTTTACTACTACTATATGAATCCTTACCCGTGCTAACTTAATTAAGTTGAGCTGTGACATCATAAAGCCTACTACAGATTCTATCTTTTTCATCATGTCTGCAACCATAATTTTTCTTTCATATGATAGAAGAAAACACCAAGGACATTGGCAGTTTGTGGGAAGATTTATTGTATGACCAAGAGAGTAGCCAGACAAATAAAATACCCTCTACTTTGACCCATACATTGCAATAAATGTGCGAGTAAAGTGTGTGATCCCAATCCTCCCTATGAAATGTCATGCAAATTGTGCCTATGGAACAAAATTTGCAGAAAATTGTGCAAAATGATGACTATTATAGCATGTTTTTACAGAGATGTTGCCAAAAACTCTTCATTTACCAGTATGGACCTATTTCTCTCATTCTTCCTTTCCATCTTCTTTCTTTATTTTCATTCTTCTCCTTTTCGTTCTTCCCATATTCTTTTTTTTTTTGTATTTCAATATTTCTTTCCTTCTGTCTGTTCTTCCCTCATTCCAGCAGTCCTTCTTTCTAGCTTTCTATTCATCTTTATATCAGTTTATCCTTATGTTGATCCTGGCATTCTTTCACACCTATTTTGTTTCTTTCCTCTTTGTATTCATGACATTCATTAATTAGTTCTATCTCTTTTTTCCATCAATCACCCACCCTTTCATCCCACATTTCTTCTTTATTTCATTATATTTGTCTGCTTTCCTTCCTTCTCTCCATTCATATTTTCTTTTTTGTATTTGATCTTTCCTTTTCTTCTTTTCATGTCTTCATTCCTTTTCTTTTCTTACACATTTGTTCCTTATTTATTGGGTTCATATGTACCTTAATCCTTCATGCTTCCTTTTTCCTTCCCACATTATTTCCATTTTAAGTCAAATGTTAAGAAGGGCCATAAAGCAATTTAAGCTTCCTCAGTAACATTCCTCACTAAAGCTGGTATAGTGGGTGGTTTACTATGCCCTTGTGTATGGCCATGCATTATAAGGAAAAATACACTCTGACACCGGTTAGAATATTGCAAGTCACTTTAGCTTTCCATAATGTTATAAAGGAGATTGGCCTTTGACATGTTTACATAACTTCCCATTGACTTGTAATATCCTTCTAATATATAGCTTATGGTGCTGTATCCCATGTATAATGAACAGTAGAGATCCAATGCCCACAGTGGACATGCGTAGGCACAATATTTTGAAGCAAATATCCTAATATGTTACTTGTCTAAGTAATGCCTAAGTTAACACATTTTGTCTGAGGCAGTACATCTGTGGCTGCCATGGACTACTTTGATCCCGACCATGGGCATTCTTGGTGGTTCTGAGTACCTACTGGAAGTTGCATTGTTGTTCCAGGGCAATTTGTAGAAAAAATACAGGATATATGATACATCAGTGCAAACAAAGTTCTCAGCTCGCAGTTTTCAGCTCGGAAGCACAGCCCAACTTAAGGATGCTTGTACTGAAGCATCTGAAGCCCCCGACTCTGCCTGCTCTAGCCCACAGGAGCTCAGAGAAACAGGGCCAAGTGGTACTTCAGGCGGACAGGCCCTTTCTTCCAGCAGCCTTAGTTGCTGCAGGGCAGGGTGAGCACTAGATGCATGCAAGCAGCTGGACTAGGTTCCAGGACTGCTTGTCCTTGTCAATGCCCCGACCTCTCCCCCACTCAGCAACAGCTTAGCCTTTACTTGGTACATAGCGGATCATTGAGTCTTCACCTTCTTCAGCGATGTGAGGTGGGATGAGATCCAACTGCCGACTACTGTGAAGTGCAGTGGATTTTCCACTAGACTTTTCTGTCTATCTCCATTTTGTCATCCGGGCACTCGAGTGGTGAGGGCTGGCCTCTCTAGATGGATGAGCGACGGCAGTTGGCCAGTAGTTGGCCTGTACGAGTGCATGAGAGGAAACTTGAGGGAAACGTGTGGCTCTTTGGTAAAAGTGGCAAAGCTCTGGTGTGGCAAGGTGAATATTTGGAAAAGGGTCGTAGAGGCCCCCTTCCATCAGGCCCCAGAGCTCCAGGCTTGTAAGAAAGTTGGGTTACATTTCTTTCAAATTGAGTGAAAGGAAGGCGATTGTGGAATCTGATGGGCACCTGTACCGTGATAGTATAGCGCCCATGCCATCTCGTTATTTGGCTACGCCATTCAGTGCACTCGTCGCCACTACACTTAAGATCACCTTTACTTGAACCTGTGAGGAGCACTAGTGGACCTGTGAGGTGCGGCATCCTCCTCCTTCTGGGAGGACGTGGTGTTGGTGTGCTGTGTTTTTTGTAGGCTGGTGGCGTGGTATAGTCTGCAATGAGGAGTAGGTTTTCACGCCAGCATACATACTGCTTGTCTCTATACAGCACTTGTTTCTCTAGCAATCACCTCCAGTATTTTTACTTTTTAGGCGGTACGTGACACTAAGAAAACTTCGCTCTGGGAAAATTCTTCCGATAAGAGCCTGTAAAAAGACTAGTGCAACCCCTTGAGAAATAACTCAGTACATCTAAGCACTGGTAGCTGTAATTCCCCATCTAATTGAACAATTTAAACTACCAAATGTGGACATCGAAGAGAAAAGTAATCTTAGAGAACATCGACATGCTACCATAATTCTTGCAACCTGTGTGTAAAACTCAAACATCATGCAGTAGCTTTTTAGTAGTACACCAAGTCAGAAGTCATCCAGGGACTTGGAAAGCTGTGCCTCTCCAAACCTAGAGTTCTCTCTAAACTCCTGGTGAAATCTGCCAAGATCCGATGTCCAATACTTTGAGTCACTCAAATGCTTGGAAAGGATCCAGTTGTCTTTTCTCTCATTACTGGAAAAACTAGTAAACAATTCAGTCTACGTGCAAGACTTTCTTGTGGCAATTCTTAAGTCATTAGGGTGCTTATCCAATTCTACTAAAGGCTTACGGTCTCAGAAAGGAAATAAACAGAAAAAGTGTAATCAGCAGAAAAAGAAAAAAACAACGAAGAATCCCCCAAAAACGCCCATCAAACAGTTGTTTTAAGAATACAGAGGAACTGATTTTAGCAACCAAGAAAGAGGATAATCCTAGTTTGATGATGCATGGCGAAATGATAAGCTTGTCAAGGATCTGTGTTAATCCTCCTCAGTCCATGCCGCCACACATAGATGCTTCTCATAATGGACATCATTCTCTTAATGTGCCTCCAAATAGTCTTAATCCTTTGGCTAAAACATTTGCCTATTCAGAAACCTCCACCATTACTGGAATGTTGCCATCAGGAAAAGTTAGATCACAGATTGTGCAGAGTGTAACATCTGCTATAGACTTTACTGCTATATTTGCTCCACAACCAGTACCCTGGTCTGATCACTTTCTAATCCCGCTGCAAATACGGGTATCTGAGTTCGAGCTCAAAAAAGATAACGAACAACGCTATCGTTGCAGGAAATGGAAACACTTTTCCATTGACACTTTTATTAAAACACTTGAAAATGCAGGACCTCCAGGCGGGTCAGATTGTGAAACTGCCTGCAATCAATTACAGAATAGTATTATCACTGCCCTTGATAGCACTGCCCCCATCCGCACTCTAGCAAGCACCAAGAGAGTAAGGAAAGCTAGCCCATGGTTTACCCACGAACTCCAGACAGCTAAGTCTGCATGTAAAAAACTTGAACGGGAATGGCGAACCAATTTTTGCCCGAAAATTAAAATCTTATATAAAAAAGCGCAAAAGGATTACAATAAAAAGATTCGAATCACCAAAGCTTCACACTATAATAATCGTATTGTGGAAGCAGAAAATTCCTCAAAAGAGCTTTTTAAGATTTTCAAAGAAATCTCAGTAATAACCACTGACAGCACATCCCATAGTGACTCGGTGGACACCTGCAACAAAATCGCCAAATATTTTGCTGGTAAGATTACTGACATTTATGCCAATTTCTCGGATAATGTAACATCTGGACATGACTTTGTGGAAGGGGTAGATGTCGCCCCCACAGACTCTTGTCTACCAAAGTTTACTGTCCCCCCTCCTGAAATACTTACGAAAATCTGCCAAAGCATTAAATCAGGCTCCCCTCGGGATCCTGCTCCACCCAAAGTATTAGGAGCTAGTCTAACGGTTTTGGAGCCTCACTTTAGACACATGCTCCAAATCTCTTTTGATTCAGCCTGTCTCCCTGAGGATTGGAAGAAAGCAATTGTACTTCCTATAAAAAAAAAACAATGTTAGTCAGGACACCCTAGAAAACCTGCGACCCATCTCTTTGCTACCCTACCTAGCTAAAGTGGCGGAGAAAATAGCCAATACCCAACTCATGGCCCATCTTGAATCCCACAATGCTCTACACAGCTCCCAATCTGGTTTTAGGTCAGGGTACTCTACAGAGACAGCTCTCTTGAGAGCGACCAAAACTCTACGGAAAGGAGCAGATGAGGGTCAGACCATGGCACTTATTATGCTGGACCTCAGTGCCACGTTTGACACTGTAGCACACTCCATTCTGCTACAGTGTCTAAACACAGCAGGGGTCACCAAGGCGGCACTGGGTTGGCTGAAAGCCTTTCTTACTGATCGTTGCTTTCAGGTACAGAGAGGCAATCACCTCTCTGACAGCATAGCCTTAGAACAGGGGGTACCTCAGGGCTCTGCCCTGAGTCCCACCTTGTTCAACCTCTATATGGCCCCTCTGGCAGAGGTGGTCCAATCGTACGGCGTAGAGCTAGTCTCTTACCCCGACGATACACAACTGCTGATCTCCTTGTCCCAAGGTCCCACCTTAGCTGCTGACAATTTTAAAACCTGTATGAAGGATTTTGCAAGTTGGATGACCCACCATTGCCTGAAACTTAATGGCTCCAAAACTGAGGTGTTAGTAATAGGAGGTAAGGACACCAGTTGGACTAAAGATTGGTGGCCATCCTGTTTTGGGCCCCTACCCACCCCATGCAGGGAAGCGAAGAACTTGGGTATTTGGGTGGATCCCAGGCTCTCCTTCGACAGCCACGTACATAAAGTTGCTGGGAAATGCTTTGGAGTTATGAAAACCCTCCACCATACTCTGGACCTCCTTCCCTTGGAGGCCAGACGTACCATGATCCAAGCCTTAGTATCCTCTTGTATGGACTACGGCAATGTGCTTCTCCTAGGTACATCTGAAAAGAATATTAGGAGACTGCAGGTCCTCCAAAACTCGGCGGCTCGTCTAGTTCTTAGACTACCGAGAAGAGCTGCATCCAAACCCTCCCTAGCCATCTTACATTGGTTGCCCATCAGAAAGAGAATCCTATTCAGAGCACTTCTTATGTGCTATAGGATTATCTTGCACAAAGCACCGCCTTATCTGACAGATCTCGCCGTTCCATATGAGCCTAATCGAACTCTTAGATCTAGGGGAACTGGCCTTCTCAAGATACCCCGAATTAAAAAAGCTAGAATGGGAGGTCGCTCCTTCCGTGCTCTGGCAGCAAACAAATGGAATGCTCTGCCCTCCTATATCAGGTTAGCGGACACTGAATCCATATTCAGAAAACTTTTGAAGACCCACCTATTCTCCCTTTAGCTCTCTTGCTCTCCTCTGTACTCTGACCCTTCTCCACAGCGCGGGGACACGCCGGGAGGCGTCACCAGGCGCTTTATAAACCCCTTTATTATTATTTGATCAAGATGTAATTCTGAAGAGGTCTTTTTATGATCTTGTTTTTGTTACAAAAAGGAATTGAAGATGATTCAAAATAGTGATATTGCTGTAGTGAATGTTATGCATTCGCACACAATTAGCAAATAAAGAGTGACATTCCAGTCTAGGGTGGTGTCCAATCTGATTTCGCAAAATATTGATTGCTTTCACTGTAGGACAATTGATGTAATCCCAGTTACCCCTGAAAGTGGTAGCAGTTGATGCCTCTATGAAGTGGGAAACTCCTCCCTAGTAAGAGGATCCTCTTTGAAGGAGAATGTGCTATTTGTGCAAAATTATGACCCTCTATTAGTTTCTCTGCTGATATAGAGGCGGAAGGGAGCCCTCCGAAAATAGAAGAAGAGTTGAGAAGATGGAGTTGGCTGCCAGCCACCCTCACTAGTAATCGTAAGTTGCGACAAGCTTTTAATAAGTGCTTAAAAGTGCTTTCCCTGAATGCAGCAGGAATGTTGAACTACACTGATAACATTGACTTCTTAAATACTCCGAGTGAGAGCTGATATGGTCTGCATCCATGAAACATGGTGCTTGAATGATTTTGTCTTGGATGGTGATTTTATGCTTGGTTGTAGGACTGCCCCCTCCAAGAGTGGTCATGCCTAGGGAGGTGTAGCTATAGTTTTGAGCAATATTCTTAGTTGGCACCATTGTAGTTTCTCAGATTCGTCCAATGTATTACAAGCAGTAAAACTCTTTCTGGTGCAGGATACTTTTGCAGAAGAGTAAGTGCTATTGGCAAATCTTATATTGCTCCTGACCCCATACATAATGCTGTTCTCCCAGCCTTATTTTCGTTTATAAATGCAGTGGTAGACATGGAAGGTGTGCAAAAGGTTCTATTAGTTGGGCATCTGAATTTCAAAGTTTCCAACCCGCCTATTTTCAGACCTAGAGAAAGAAGAGGCTTTAAATATTACCTTGGCTTGCTTCCCCGTAAATTTAAAAATTGATAAAAAAAGGTCTTTTATTCCTGGATATACTCAGAAAAAATGAGCACATAATAGTAAGTGATAGAATAGACTTTGACTCCCTGGCAAACTTCACCCATAAGTCAGGAACCAGGTTCGAAGCAGAGTCCGCTGCCATGCCCTGAGGCTGCAGTTCTCTGGAGCTCCCCGCCGCCTGTGATCTCCCTGGCCCCATTCACTGGCCGGTGGGTCCCTGCTTCCACAGTGGAAGCTTCCCGAAGTGCCTAGGACCTTGGCGGTGCAACTGTGTTGTCTCAGGAGTGCGGGCCAGGACGTGCAGCCACTGCAGTCTCTCACTATGGATCCAGTTTCCAGGACAACATGGCAGGCCAATTTGTTTGCCACATTATTGATGCCTGTAGCGGGGAGCACCTCCTTCCAGTCGGTGATTTTTGAGGGGTTTGCGGACTCAGGCTCCTCCCTATGCATCCTCCCTCGGTGGGCATACGGATATTCAGCAGTATTAGAGCACAGAACTTAATCAGCTCTGCAGCCCCATCCTCTTCTTCAGGCTGCCTTCCAGCTTCCCAGTGACCGCAGCGGTGTTTGTTGCGGGCCTAGTGCCCCATGCCTTTTTTGATGAGGGGGGCCTGTGATCTGGTTGGTCTTCTCCAATACCACCCTCAGAGCTCAAGAGCTCATACGTTCTACTGATGCCCACTCCCTGTTTCCTTGAGGGCACTTTCCCATATGCCTGCGTTGGGTTTTGCAGAAGTGCTCCCTTTCTGGCATTGCTGTGGTGGGTCCGTGAGTTGGTTGGCCCCCACTCCACCACTTCAAGAGCCCTTGAGCTCCTACATTTGGTTGCTTGCCCCCTTTTCATTGGATAAGGAGGCAAGCCTCACAGCCGAACAAAGGCTAGCTGCGTTTAAAGACGCAGAAGCCCTACGCCACTATTTTGAGGTGGGTAAGTGGTTGGCTGCAGAGATTTTTGTGGGGACTTGACCAGCCCCTCTCACTTCCTTGTTTCTGGCCCGTTCTCCGCCTGGTCTGGGGCCTCTTGTGCTCCCTTCAGGAACCCTTATTGCCCATTGTGCCATTGACGGAGAGCCCTTGCTCTTTCTGGGTGCCATTATGGGACGCACTCAACACACGATGTGTCTATGAGCACCACCTGCAGGTAATGAAGCAGGGCGCTGGTGGCGCAGACACAGCATGTATGAATTGACAGGTTTGGTAAACACCTGGCTGCCATCAGTACTTCTAGGGAGTGGTTGGAGGGCAAAATTGACTACATTTCCATTGATTTGGGTCTTATTCAAGAATATTCACAGACGGTTATGGAGAAGGTCACCGCCCTGGAAACGCCAGTACAAATTTTGATGCCTGCGGTTCAGTCGGCGGATAATAGCATCTCAGCCTTGGGGACCGGACTCATCGTCTGGCCGCCTGCATGGACGACCAGGAGGGCCAGGCTAGGCTTAATAACAGCCGCATTGTGGGACTACCTGAGCATGCTGAGGCAGACTCACTGTTGGCTTTCCTTGAGGCCTGGCTCCAGGAGTTGGTGGCCCGAGTGTCTCTCTAACTTCCTAGCCTTGGAACGTGCACTCAGGGTGATGGCCCAGTAACTTCGTCCTGGGGCCCGCCATGACCTATTGTGGCTCGCCTCCTGCTGTTCAGGGACTGGGATCATCTCATGCAGCAGGCCTGTGCTCCCAGCCTATTTGTGGTGGACAATCCCAAGGTGTCCCTGTATCCTGACTTTACCCTTCACGTTTAAATACAGAGGGCATCCTTCATGGCAGTAAAGAGGAAACTGCGTGACTTGGGGCTGCTGTACTCCTTGTTCTTCCGTGCTCACCTTGGGTCCAATCTGAGGCTAAAGTACATTTCTTTACTGATCTGTCTGAAGCGTGGGACTGAATTGAACTGTACGACAAGGGCACGGTGCGTCCTGAGATGTTTGGACATTGTCGCTCTTTGCGCCCCAAGCACCTCAGCAAGGGGCGACCTGTACTTCCAAGACACAGGTTGCACTGGAACAGTCATGGGCAGTCGATCCACTTCAGAGTACCATTCATCCACTTCAGATTCTGAGGACTCTACAACTCCTGGTCTTGGGGCATTCTACCCTGGAGTCCGTGGCAAACTGGTTTGAATCGCTCCTTCCTGAGGGGCTTGGGGGGGTCCAGCCGTGGGGGTGGGGGTGCCCGTGGCATTCCTTTACACTGTTGTCTCTCTTGAGTGTCGGTTTTCCACCACTTGTAGGTAGCTCCTTTCCCACGTGCTATTTTCCAGTATGGATATCGTTAACTTTTTTGCCTTTACATGGCTCCTCTTTGTAACCCTTTTGTGGTGTTGTCTGGACCGGATGGCTTAATGTCTCAGTCCTTGGTGGGGGGTTGGTCGAACTGTTGGGCTATTGGTTTTTGTTTTGGTATGTACATGTTTATTTGCTAGCGGTGGTACATATGGGGCTGTAGCACAGTGTGTTTGGTACAGTGGGGCTTGCTTGGTTTTGTGTGGTTCTGCTGCTGACAGGATCACTGGGTGGTCCTGTTTCTTTCTTGTCTCACTCTTATGGCTAGACAAATTAAGTTACTTACATAGAATGTGCAAGGCCTCTCTTCTCCCTCTAAGTGTTATATATAATGTGTTGTCTTACTTAAAACTTCAGTGGGTCCATGTTGCGTTCCTCCAGGAGACTCCCAATATGGAGACTGAGGACCGCACACTTTTGGGTGATGGCAGGGCTGGCTCTACGCTACTTATTATTATGCCTTTCATGGGGCGCCCTTATTTGGATTAGCCCTGGGGTTCTTTTCCACTTGCACAGAGTGGTTACAGAAACCCGAGGGCCGATATGTCCCAGTGTTGGGGAGCCTGGATGGCAGGGAAGTTGCCTTCTTAAATATTTGTGCACCAAATGCGGAGCAGGCATCATTCTTTACCAGCTTGGCACCCCTGCTTTCACTTATGGTCCCTTATAGGAGAGTGGTGGGGGGTGATATAAACTGCGTCAAGGACGTAAGTCTTAATCAGTCCCACCTGTCCCTACGAGGTGTGCTCAAGGGCCGGCTGGCAGCGGCAGCCCGCTTGTGTTCTGGCCAGTGGTATTTAATAGATTGTTGGTGGGTTAGTTCCCCCGAGGCTCGTTGGGTAATCCTACTGCTCTGGATTGCATGATCTTGAGGTTCGACTAGACCTGCGGTATACATGTAGGGCACCTTATGGCCGAGTGATGAGGCTGGAATATGTAACGAAAAACCCTTTTGATCATGCTCATGTGCTGGGCACGTTCCAGTGGTCCTCCCCTATGCCCTGTGTGCCTACCAGGCTCTTTGGCATTACTGGATGAACAAGCCTTTCAGGTTTATTGGGTGAGCATATTTCTCGGGACTGGAGGGATAGAGTGGGAAGCTATGAAGTTGGTGCTTTGGGGGTTTTGTATCTCTTGTAGAGTGGGGGTTCATACTTAGCTCCTCTCAGATATTCAACAGCAGGAGGAGCTTTGGATGGTCTTCTGGATGAGCTAGAATGGACCCCAAATGGCAGGGGAGGTCTGCTGGAGGAGCGGGAGCAGCTGCTTGAACTAGTGGAAGAACTTAGGCACTTTGATTATAAGGCGTAAATGGCTAGGGCTCATGTGGAGCAGGATACGTCAGGCAAGATGTTAGCATGGCTTTTATGGGATGCCATCCTATACTTCAGATACGTGGCCCTTAAGGGTGTGATGTCTTAATCCAGGAGAAGAGGACTTCCTGCGGCACTATCGCAAACTGTATTTCTCGGGGGAGGGGAGTAGTGAGAGTGAAATGTTCAACTATAGTGTAGATACCTCGCTAATATCCCTTGAATCGGTGGTGATAGATTAACTGGGTGGTATATTACCGAACAGGGGATGCTGGGAGCTATTAAGGTGTCTGTCCTTGATGGGTTTCTGACAGAAGTCTATGTGGTCTTTGCATTGGAGCTTGTTTCCAAACTAGTGGCACTTTTCAATGATTCCCAGCAGCGTGGCCGGTTCCCACCCTTGCTGAGGGAGGCTGCCGTTTCGTCTCTCCCCGAGAAAGAGTTGTCCCAGAAATTCTTTCATGAGCTGGGTGGCTTGCTTCTGTCACTTTATTGGGGCACCTCACATCGCAACGTAGCCGTTTGGAAAGGGCCTTTCTGCACTGACTTTGAGTTATATTACTTAGCATCGCAACTTCAGTTGGTTGCCTGTTGGCTGGCCTGTCAGTGGGATGGTGTGGGAATTCCTGAGCATGGCTCTCCTTCCAAGGATTGCCTTTTGGGTTTCCTACTGAAGCCAACACGTGCTTCCAGGTTGCGGACCTTGAATATCCTGATTAGAACTGCACATTATGTTTTGGCTCATGCTTTAAGACGCAGTCCCGACCCCATACACTTGTGAGCTCCGTCTACTGGTAATTGGTGTCGCCTAAGGGATCGGGGTGGTCTGGGTTCCATTAGAGGCTGGCAGTGGGGATTGATGTCCTGGGTGACCTCTTTACAGGGGGTGAATTGAGCCATTTTATCGATCTCTGTTAGTCTTATGATATCCTGGTGGACCATTTCATACTTCACAGTACTTTGAAACGAAAGATATGTCACTAATGTGGTGCCTGTATTGGAGAGCGTCAGCAGCACATATCTTCTCTTCCTCATTACAGGCTAAAAAAAGTGGTCACGTTACTTTACAGGGATTTGTTGAAGGGGGCACAGACAGATCTTTTGTCCCTTCGGTTATGCTAAGAAGCAGACCTAGGGATGCCTCTCTCTGACTCCTCTTGGGGAAGATATTGGAATCTAGTTCTAAAGTGTCTAGAAATGCCCCTTTTAAACTCATTCAATCATTTTATATGTATCGGGCCTATCTGACTCCTCAGTGCATACAGGTTATGTTCAGGGCTGCAACCTCGGATTGTACACCATTAAGGATGCGGATTTCTTCCACATGGTCTGGTCTTGCCCACTCTGGTTTTCCTACTGGACAATGGTTCTCCAGGTGGTGTGGGGGTTCACTGTTATGGAATTCCTTCCGAACCATCTGTTATGCTTGCTGGACCTTTATGAATGGTCGGCGGCTGGGGAGGCTACCAATAGGTTCTTAGATCTGGCCTTGATCCTCCCCCGCCGGCGACTGACTATGAGTTGGAAGTCTATTCAGGTTCCGGATATATATCACTGGTGGTTTGAGCTGACGATGTGTGCAACCTTGAGCTGGAGACGATTCGTAAGGAGGAGGCTCGGGAGTTAGGAAGATTCCGATTTTACCTGCATAGGATACGATTTTGTTAGCTTGCCCATAAGTGGATCACGGGAGTTGGTGGTTATGGATGCTTCTTAATCTGACAACTCTGTGCTGGCTTCAGATACTGGAGTGGTGAGCCTGGCCTCGGCTGCCACCCCCTAGTGGCCCTAAGATCACCCTGTTTCCAGACTCTTATTTCTTCACATTATTTTGGATGGGGTCTTTTGGAATCTGCACATGATGGGTGTGCTGGGAGGAGGCGGTGTTGTTTCTCTATTTCTGCATTGTGAACGCTGCACCCCTTTGGTCTTATGGCCATTTTGTATGGGAATGTCCTTTCCCTGCTGAGCATGTTGGGTAAACATTGTTTACAACAATGTTTACACATCGCATGCCATTACAACGCAGTCATTACAATGACGGCATTGTTACATTGCATGCCATTACAACGCAAATCGTTACAACGACTTGCATTAGGGGCCAGAAGTTGTTGGATTTTAAATCCAACACCTTCCCTAATGTTTCACAGACTGGAGTTGGAATAGTAAATTATACTATTCCAACATCCTGCAACAGCATCCCCCTCTAAAGCAAGTCGTTGTAATGGCTTGCGTTGTAATGGTCTGCGATGTAACAACGCGGTCGTTGTAATGGCATGCGTTCTAAAAGCATGCGTTGTAAAGGGGCCTATTCGCATGTTGACTCCGTTATTTCTGCTAACTGTGCCTCAATTATGCAAACTGATTACTGGTGACTTCTCTCTGTGTTAAGTCTTTTTGTTCCTTTATGCATATATGCAATATGCTATAAAACCTTAATAAAAAGATTTTTGTTATGGTTAGCAACAGAGTGTTCTATTATTGACTATCTTATAGCCTCTTATTCAGTATATAAATTGATTCTGGAAATGTCTACTGTCAATGACTGTACTGATCATTAAGCAATTTCTTTTTGGGTAGAAAGCTGGCCTCTAGTGGTGGGTCAATGGAAGCTTAACAGGAATATAACAAGTTTTGGGAAATCATCAGGTAAAACCCATTTAAGGCCAGCCTTGTATGATAGAGTAAAAGGGCTATTGGAAGAGACTATGATCAATAGGAAGTTCTAGGATGCTGATGTACGTTTATTAAGTACTGAGACCATGAGACAGTTACTAAGTCAGGATGGTGAAAGCGAGATGCCCGCCCGGGCCAAAGCCCCACAGCAGCCAATTCTAGCATTAAATAAAGGAATAAATAGACTAGTTTGAATTCAATTTTTCTCTTTCTCAGAGGAAAGAGAGAAATTAATAACTCTTCTAAAGAAGAGAACAAGGCGATTAAAAGAAAGGATGGCAAAAGCCGATTATGACTGTAAATGGTTTGAACTCAGAGAGACAGCCTGCCGTAAGGATGCGAGAAAATATTGGGAAATTATTTTCTGATTGCTGTGTGACGAGAGTAAGGTCTTGCCTCCTCCCTATATGGGAAGGGTAGTGGTGCAGAAAGAACTCTGGGTTATATGCGGCAAATGATAGGACTGTCCCAGATATTCAAGTGGCCATTGATAATTCCGAAGTTAGTTTGGTGGTTCATTACTGTTACAACTGACATATTCACCTAACTATAATGTTTATTTAACCTTTATTTTATTCAGTGAATTTTCTATGTTTTTTAAAAAAGTAAAGAATTTTTTTAAGCGTATGTATGATGGAAAAACTGAGTAATATATCCTGTGTGTGGACATCATTCTGAAAGGGAGTTGCTTTTGTATTGTAACTTAACAGGAAAGGCTGCACACTTTGCAAAATGTTTAGAAAACATTATGTTGGAGTACTGCTCGCACTGCTTAATGTAATTAATTGTGCCTGATTATATCGACATCGTAGCGCTATACTGCTAGACTGCTCTTCATTTATTTTTCAAACTGTGCATTGCTCGCTTTGCCTGCTTTCATTATTTGTGCCTGATTGTGCCGGTGCCACTGCCCATTTAATAGCGATTTCAGGTTGTGCCCCAATCTCGTCCTGTTTCGCTTTTGGGCTTGCTGCCATTTTGTTGTTTGTTGTTGTGCCTCCCAGCCCGGCTCTCCACCCCGCTCCCGCCTCCCAGCTGCTCCTCCCTCGCTCCGCCCCCTCCAGGATCCATTTATGACAGATGCAGTTACGCGCAGCGTTCACGCGCAGCGAACGTGCCCTATGCGCGCCGAAGGTGTGCCAAAGATAAGCCTGTATACGCCCGTCCGCGCCTGGACCGCGCTCAGCGCCAGATCCCCTGCCCCCCGTAAAACCCACTCCACCCGCATAACGTACGACGCCACAACCCTCTCAGCACTTAACCCCGGCCGACTTCCAAACTGCTACCAAGCCGCCCCAGGACACACCCATGGACCCTTCACCTGCCACTCCTGCAAGTTCGACTGCATCAGGACCCACACCAAATCCGCAAACCCCAAACAGAGCTCCGGCACTAACCACCTGAAGTGCATCCTGCTCAACACCCGCTCAGTCCACAGACACGCCATTGAACTTTGAAACCTACTCGACACCCCATCGCCGGACGTCGCCTTTCGCACAGAAACATGGATGAACGCCTCCTCAACGCCCGACATCGCCATAGCCATCCCGGACGGCTACAAGATCATCCGAAAGGACCGCATCAACCAAACAGGAGGAGGCATTGCCATCGTCCATAAGAACACCATCCGCATCACGACCAGTTCCGACGATAACCTCGCAGCCATCGAACACCTTCACTTCCAGATCCACACCGACCCCAAGACCACACTCAGAGGCACCCTCATCTATAGGCCACCAGGACCCCGCACACAACTCAGCGAAGACATCACCGACTTCATCAGCCCACACGCCCTCCCCTCCGAGGACTACATTCTACTGGGAGACCTCAACTTCCACCTGGAAAAGAACAACGACAGCAACACCACCACCCTTCTGGACAACCTCGCCAATCTCGGTCTCAAACAACTTGTTCACACCCCCACCCACTATGCCGGGCACACGCTCGACCCAATCTTCACCTCCAGCAAGCACATCTCCTTCAATCACACCACAGCTCTCCATTGGACGGACCACAGCTTCGTTCACTTCAACTACAAAAAGACTACGACCCACGACCACCCACAACCAATCCCCCGCAGAAACTGGAACAAAATTACCACCGACCAGCTCTTCACATCGCTTCACCAAAACCCTCCTGCCAAATCATCGGACCCAAACCAAGCAGCCACCAACCTCATACAATGGATCACCCACAGCGTTGACGAATTAGCACCCTTGAAAAACCATCAAATCAAGCAAGGTAGCAAAAACAGCCCCCTGGTTCATTGATGACCTTAAGAAATCCAAGAAGATGTGTCGCACCCTCGAGAAAGCCTGGCGAAAAAACCCAACCACTGACAACCTGGCCACCATCAAGAACGCCACCCGCAAACACCACCAACTGATCCGATCCACGAAGAAATCAGCATTCAAGGATCGACTTGACAACAACGCCCACAACAGCAAGGAACTATTCAACATCGTCAAAGAGTTTACCAACCCCACCGCCGGCACCAACGACATCACTCCCTCCCAAGACCTCTGCGACTCTCTAGCCTCATTCTTCCACAACAAAATCGCTGACATACATAACAGCTTTGGAGACCAGTCCACCCCACCCACCTCCGAACTTAAACCCCCCCTCCAACAACCTTTGCGCCTGTAACCCAATCACCACTGAAGACACCATCCACCTGATGAACTCTATCCACTCAGGATCGCCAACCGATCCATGTCCCCACCACATTTTCAACAAAGCAGACTCCATTATCGCACCCCATCTCCGAGACGTCATCAACTCCGCGACCTTCCCGGAAAGCTGGAAACATGCTGAACTCAGCGCCCTCCTGAAGAAACCCACAGCAGACACCACTGAACTTAAGAACTACTGCCCCATCTCGCTCCTCCCATTCCCTGCCAAAGTCATTGAGAAAGCCGTCAACAGTCAGCTCGCCACCTTCCTCGAATCCAACAAATCCCTCGACCCTTCACAGTCCGGCTTCCGAGCCAAACACAGCACCGAGACCGCCCTCATCGCAGCAACAGACGACATTCATACTCTACTGGACAACGGAGAAACAGCCGCCCTCATCCTACTTGACCTCTCCGCAGCCTTCGACACAGTCTGTCATAGCACCCTTATACAACGCCTCAGTAACGTCGGAATACAAGGAAAAGCATTGGACTGGATCATCTCGTTCCTCGCCGGAAGAACCCAGAGAGTCCACCTCCCCCCTTTTAGATCAGAGGCCACCGAAGTCATCTGCGGCGTACCACAAGGATCATCAATCAGTCCCACCCTCTTCAACGTATACATGAGTCCCCTCGCATCCATCGCATGCCAACACAACCTTAACATCGTCTCCTACGCAGACGACACCCAGCTGATCCTCTCCCTCATCAAAGACCCTAACACCGCCAAAACCAACCTACACGAAGGGATGAAAGAAGTAGCCGAGTGGATGAAGAACAGCCGTCTAAAACTGAACTCGGACAAAACGGAAGTCCTCATCTTAGGATCAACCCCCTCCGCTTGGGACGATTCGTGGTGGCCACCGGCCCTGGGAAACGCACCCATACCAACGGACCACGCACGCAACCTGGGCTTCATCCTGGACTCCTCCCTCTCGATGACCAGACAAATCAACGCCGTCTCATCATCATGCCTCAACATCCTACGTATGCTCAAAAAAATCTTCCGTTGGATCCCCACCGAAACAAGAAAGACGGTCACCCATGCACTGGTCACAAGCCGACTGGACTACGGAAACACCCTTTATGCCGGAACCACAGCCAAACTACAGAAAAAACTTCAACGCATCCAAAACGCCTCAGCCAGACTCATCCTTGACATCCCCCGCCAAGCTCACATTTCCGGTCACCTGAAAGACCTCCACTGGCTCCCCGTCAACAAGAGAATAACGTTCCGTCTCCTCACCCACGCACACAAAGCCCTCTACGACCTAGGACCCTAATACCTCAACACGCGCCTGTCCTTTTACACCCCCACCCGCCAACTACGATCGTCCAATCAAGCCCTCGCCGCAATTCCACGAATCCAAAGATCCACCATGGGGGGAAGATCCTTCTCCTACTTAGCGGCCAAGACCTGGAATTCTCTCCCCACCTACCTCCGCCTTACACAGAACCACCTCTCCTTCAGAAAACAACTAAAAACCTGGATATTCGATAAGTAAAGTACCCCCCCTCCCTCAAGCGCCTTGAGACCCTCTGGGTGAGTAGTGCGCTATACAAATTTTAAACTTGAACTTGAACTCCCTGGTGCTGCGAACGGCCAACGGCCGCCGCAGCCCCACCCACTCTTTAGAATGCCCGCACTGCGGCGGCAGGCATTAAAGGCATCTTTATTGCTCATTCACTTTGTGAGCAAGCAGAACACTTGTTGGAAGCTCGCCAGAAAAAGGGAGTGGGCCCTAAAAATACCTCATCCTGATTAAATCTAACTTGCTGTTGCAAGTGGATTTTTCGAGCCCTGGTATAATATTAACTTTAGTTATATAAATGTATTTTTTAAATATGTGATTACTCACTAGAGTTCTATATTTTGTTTTAATCTACTGTTTAGAGTTCTTTTTCATGTGTTCACTTATTATTTAATATTATACTTTCAAAAGAGAGTCATTAAATATGGCTGTAATATTCAATTTTTAATTTTTAAAAGGTGTTGACTCTCTTGAGACAGTCTCAGGAGTCGAACACACAATCCCCTGCATCGACTCCAAGGGGGATGTACTTCCTGGTCGGCTCTCGCAACCCTCTCACAAGATCATACATTTGGGATTAAGTTAATAGTATTTTCCTGTAATTCTGAAAAAAGTAACAAATTATAGAGGTTAATTATGTTTGTAATATATATATATTTTTTTTAATTTTTGAAAACCTTTATTTGAAGAAATGGATGCTTACAAATACGGGCCTACAACCCGGGGGCCGGCCACGGAACAAAACTGGAAAGCACCATCATCAATTAAAGGCACAGAGTGGTTAGACGATATTACCGAACGCTGCAAGTCCATGATACTAACCAACTGGAACCACTCGACATAGGATCAAAGGAGGTTAATTTTTATATATTAGGAGAATAAAGGATCAGTTGTATAGGTAGCAACCTGGTGTTCGCGGCGGGGAACAAACCAACTATATCATAGCAGTACAGCCACAAAGCAATAATCGGAAAAGTCCAGAGCATGCAAAACATAGGTTCGCTTACAGTTCCTCATTAGTAATGTCCACCCGCGACCTCATGTACCCAGAGACAAACTGAACAGTATTTCCGTAATAATAAAAACCCCCATCAGGGAGACATATAAATTGCAATCCTTATACAACCCAACCCGAGAAATAAGAAAACAAAAGTACTAAAAAGAGGAAATGTGGGGACTCCCCGTTACTGTATCCGCCCCACGGTGGCAATGTTGATCAATAATACAAATAGCGAATGTGCTTAGGGGCGGGGCAACTAATTCAGGATAAACAGAGCCATGGGTACCATATTACATATAATACCTATTCCTCCCCCCCAGTAACTTACCCCGCGGGACTACGTACAGTCGTAGAGATCCAAGAAAAGGACACAAAAGAGCCAATGAAACAAAGAACTATCTAATAGACCCTTAGCCACCCGCCCCACCCTGCACCCCTGCAGAAGGCTACAGCCTACCCCCCCCAGCAGCGTGCCTGTCGCCCTAATTATGAACCCGAAATATAGAATGAGATGATATAGAGAAAAGGAAAGAGAGGAGAAAAAAGAAAAGCCTGGGGAGAGGAACCATGTAGCAGATGGTGCGGCCCCCGCCCACATAAACCATGAGCGTGGCCCAAAACAAAACTGGCAAGTATTCAGTTATACGTAAATATGAAGGAATCAACAAAGTATCACAATTTGGGGCAGTCCATAACTCCGTTCACCGATTAGTAGTCCTCCGAAGTAAGAACCGGACTCATCCTAGTCCTTTCTTAGCTAACGCCACGATGTGCGTCGATGCAGTGGGCATAAAAAGTGTCGATGAGAAAAGGCCGTGGAAAAGTCGCTGGACGATCAATGGAAGCAAACCTTGGGACCTCCTCTGCCGATGGCAATGCAGGAGCTGTTCACGGCAGTCGTGTATACCAGTGTAAAGGATCACCAGCGGTTCTACCCGCTCACGTATCGGATCATCGCTACCCCAACCAGAAAGAGGGGAACAATCAGCGACCACCTCTGGCCCATCCGCGTCCTCAAGAGACGACCCGGGAGCAATGGCGGCCATCACATCATCCTGTACACAAGAGTCCCGGGCCATGGTCAATTTCCAATTCTTCAACGCTTGCAGGACGTCACCAATCGTGGGTTCGCGCTCACCAGTGCAGGCCCAAGCGGAGCACAAGGGCAAGGAATCGGCATCCCGGGACGTTACACAGAACCTGGCATCAGCCGCCATTTTGCGACAATTACGCCGTCTCTTCGGAATCATCTCCAGGGGTGGGCTCACTAGTAGGGCCCCCGCGGGATCCCCCTCAAGCGCTCAAACCGCACCCACGGCGCTAAAACGATGACCACCAAAAGAGGGGGACCCGCCGGCGACACCGCTCCACTAGAATCACTCTCCGCCACCGAGCGATGGAGTCCGGTACGGCTGGACGGCAACAAATGGGGGAGCCACCAACACGGCGTCTCCCACACGCAACTTGCCGCACACCACCTCTGGAGCACCGGACGGTAGTCCCAGGCGCGTTCATTTGCCTCCGGGTTCTTCGCACATCGGCATCTTCCGGCCGGCCCCAATCCTCCACTCGAGGCCGCCGCCGGCACCGTCTCGCCGGCAACTCGCTGAGCGCGAGGCCCCGGTCTCAACCCCGGAGAGGCAGCACTTTACGGGAGGACGCCGCTGCGGTCCCGCTGAGCTCCGGATCCACCAGGATGGATGGTAAGTGACTGCCAAGCTTTGCATATAAGTTGTTGTCCTTTTTGGGCAGGATTAGTGACAGGATATTCGAATTTCGGCAGGTAGGACTGCGGAGCCGAGCTAACGTGCGGCCATCTCGATGTCGAGCTTGGCTCCTCCTATGTTTGTGTTGGACTTGGCCCTTAGGGCGGGTTCCCCCCTAATCTTTTTGCTTTTATTTGTGACCCTGTGTTAGTGATTTTTGGGCCTCTGCGCACTTTTCCCTGGGTCCCAGAGTGAAAGTGCGTGCGTGTAGTATGGCTGGCCTGCCCTCCCATAGGAATGCATGGGGAATGTGTGTGTCCCTGGTAGTTCCTGATGCGTGGGGAGTGCAGGCTCGAGTTTAGTATGTGTAAACTTGTGAGAGTGAATGCTGCGAGATGGTGTATGCGGCATGTATGTGTCTAGAAGGGAAGTGCTACTTCTGGACATTGAGATATGTGTGCAGTGAGGGTGCTGGAGCGTGATTGGCTGGAGCTGGCTGGCATGCCAGGCTCCAGGAAGTCTGGACGGGTCTGCCCGGTGGTGAGTGTGAGATTAGCATGAGTGATGTGTGGGAGGAGTGTACCTGTGTCCTGGATGGGCTGGGTTTTCCCCACACAATGCTGGCTCCGCCCCCCTGTGGTGTGTCTAACGACCCTAGCCTCCCCAGTGAAAGAAAGGGGTGGCTGGGCCATCAAGAGTACTCCCAAACCAGCTGTGACTGGTTTCTCCCCCACCCTGCACCTCCAAACAAAGGATTTAGCTGTATAAAAATGGGAATGTGTCCCCATGAATGTGTTCTGCTTTTGGATCCTGCCAGAGGGGGCTGTTGCTGCTGCTGGGGCCAGGAGGACCGCCACTTGGACTGTCTCCCTGCCTGGAGACCCAGTGTGCTAGCTCTGGGCCCAGCCTTGCCCCCTTGCCTGCCTCCAGCCCTTGCTGGAGCCTTGTCCTGTCCTCCAGTGCTGGGGAGCACTGAGGATTCCTTGCCTAGCGCTTGAGAGCGCTTCATTTGGCTTCTAGCGCTGTGAGCGCTTTATCGTGTCCTGTGGCGCTTGGGAGTGCCTGTCCTTCGTTGTTAGCGCTGCTGGCGCTTTGTGACCGAGCCGGTGCCCACCCGGCGTTTTGCTGAGTTCTGCTGTGCTCTTGATTCCCTCATCGAGTGGCCACCTCGATTTATCGCTATTTGAAACAAGCCGGTGCCCACCCAGCATTGGCCGCTGAGATTATCCCCGTCGCCGCCCGGCCGCGACCAGGAAGTCAGGCAGGCCGGGGGGGAGACGGCGGGACATCCCATGAGCTCATTCCACGGGCCGCGCTCTGATTGGCTGCCGGCCCAGGACAGGAAGGAGGAAGCCGGAAGCTGCCGGGAGCCGACCCCGGGATCCGGTGCATGAAGAGGGAGAGGGGCGCCTGCCTACTCAGGGCTCCCGGGACCAAGGGAGAGCCCCGGAGCCCAAGAGCCGCCGCAGCACGACCAGGAGCAGAGTGGAGCTCCCCGGTGTGGAGAGAGCCCCAGCACCTTTCTGCAGAGACCCGGTGAGTGGGAGGCATGAGGGTTCGGGAGGAGGAGGAGGAGGCGTCGGGGCACATTGCCGGTGCCCGCACCCCCCCCCCCCCCAGTGCGTGGTCCAGGGTGTTTAGAAGCCCGAGGGGCCCTCCCTCCAAACAGAGTTCCCCACAGGGCCGGACTGGGAACTGAAAGCAGCCCTGGCAAATTTTGCCAGACCAGCCCCCGTTCGGCGCGTTGCGAGCCCGCCCACTAGCAAGGGGTTTTGGGGGGGTTTTCTCCAAGAAAATTTTGGAAAAAGACAGGCCAAAATGTTGAATTTTACAGCACATTTTTCATTACATATTCAATTGTTTCAACTTTCAAAGCACAGTAAATAGTAGATGATGACCTTAAGAGCACCAGGTTACACACCCAGTCATATGTACCCCTAGACATTCTTACAGAGAGCACCAAAAATAGACACGAGTAGTGAATCAAAGAGAACAAAGTAAAAGTGAGACCAGCCCCTATATGGTGTGTAGTGAGCAGGAACTATTAGGGGGAGTTTGGGGGGGGGTTCGCCCACAAAGAAAATTTGGGAGACAGAAAGGCCAAAACAAAGCATTTTTCAACACATTTTTCATTACATATTAGATTGTATTAACTTTTAAAGCATAGTAAATGAACTGAAATTAATTTGGAGGAATCTGAGGCCGACAAGGACTTATCTAACCATGTCTCAGCAGTCATTATGAACAATTTATGTGTAAAAAACACCCCACAAGGGAGGCCAGTGGAAGACTAGATCTACATCTCACCATCCTTGAAGAGCATCTCCCCACCATGTCCCAGTATCATTTTGAATGTTTAACACAGGAGAGTTTATGGATGAATATTCTTTAAAGTGCTGTGAGTGCAACTACTTCTGTAAGTGTATGGCTAGTGTAGTGTATCACTATTCATTGTTGCACTTTTCTGAGCATAGCTATTTCCACTGGAATTAAGAGTGCTTGCCCCGCTGGCAAGGGCTCTATTGCTCCACACCTTATTGGGCTGATTTAATATTGCCTGTTCTATCATATGGTAACTCCATCTAGCAGTGTTTAGATATTGACAAGGCTTCAAAGGCCCAGATGTGCCCTCTAGTAGTAGCGCTTAGTAGCCATTGACTGGGGCATGTGCTTCGTCTGAAGGTTACCTGTACCTACACTCATCTTCTGCTATGTGTCCCAGAATCCACACAGAGAAGACACAGGACATGTGTCTGAGTGTTATGTGAAGCAGATTAGCAGATATGTATGTACATTTACTTTGAGGAGTTAATAATTGGCATTTCTCACTGCCATTGTATCAGCAGCAAATAGTTACAGACCCTACCACCAATCATTTAGCCCAACCATGAACATGAAGCATAGGTTGTCCTCAAGGGCACTTAAGTGACAATTCACGTGACTTGTGTGACAACTTATAGGACACTTTATGCCAGGCATGAGCTCAATAAATATCCATGACAACTACATGTGCATCGCATGTGCGCAGCCTTTTGAATCTCGAAAGAACACAGAGGTGACTACGGCGAGTGATCCCATTTAAATGGATGGATATATGGAGAAATGGATGAATGAATGGATAGATGGATAGATGAATGAGCTTTAATGAAGATGTCTGCGAAGGACATTGTAAGAGTTTGACCCGACAGGGTTATCACTGTAGAACTAGTGTTCCTTCTCAAGGCCCCCTCTTGCCTCAAAGGCCACCTCCTATTACATAATAAAAATAGGTTCCCTCTTGCTTCCCTAAATCGGTATGTTTCCTGATGAGAATGTTCCCCCAGCAGCAGGATGGCACACGAGTGAGAGACGTTATGGCTTAAGCTGCATAGTACTTCCACTGCACAATCAACTTGGAGGTTCCCTGTGCAGCAAAGTAACTTCATGTTTTCACAAAATGCAGATGTTCAGGGTTACTATCCTGGCACTAGACAGTATGCTCTCTATTCACGGCTTCCACTTCTATTGCTAGTGGCGCTGTAAGCATGTCCCTGTGTCGCTGTTGACTGTACTGGAGAGCACGCACAGACTTTTAAAGTCATACAATGCAGACTTAATGTAAATATTTATGCAGCACAATTGGCGCACATGTGAGGCTTCAGAGCATGCGCTATGACATCATAGCATGGGCTTGGCAGGACTTTGACGTTGTGCAAAAGGGAGGGTGACTGGCATGATTGCCTCACATGACTATGACATGCTCTGCTGGAAAAATGTGGGTGAGGTGGTGTAGCATTACCCAGCTATGCATGCTCATGGATAGCACTGAGGGCGGCAAATGAATATTTAGTCTAGTGCAGTGACAGGCTGATATGGGGTCTCAGATTTACATTACCGGGAGAGTTACACAAACCACGGCTCATCAGTAACTAACAACTGCCAGTTCTACCAATTTGACTCCCAGTCAGGGCACTCAGAAGAAAGAGCACACCAGCACTCTATTCTTCGGGCCCACCTCCAGTCCCTTCGCTCGATCACTGACACTGCTTTAAATTCTGCGTGTGCACAATGTGATGTAATGCAATGTGGTGCAGCACAAAACAGGCCACACAAATATTGTGCTCTTTTTCGGAGGAGTCCACCATTGTGGCCAAGAGCCCTGATGTAACATTAAGAGTCCCAATTCTGACTGAATGCAGCTTTTGCTATTTTGTTGACTTTATATATCAGGCCACCAAGCGGGTGCTTGATCTATTGCTAGAAGGGCAGCCACTGTCGCCTTCCTGGAATGTGCTGCATTATTATGGGATCATTCACTTTCTACTTTAGAAGTCTTGTGACGCTGCAGTCTCAGTCATGCCAGGCAGCACAATCACTGACTGTGAAATGCAGGCCTGATGAAATATGTCACAGTCATGTGCTAAGTGCCACGTTGAGGACGTGTCCTGCTGAGGCATTGCACGTGACTTGACTTTGATGGGGTATTTACCGTGGTTCTGTACACGGCACCAGCGATGCCACGAGCTCCACACTGTGTTCCCCAAAGCAGGGGACTGAGTTGGCCGCTGAAAAAAGGCCAGGGAACGAGGCCTTTCAAAACCGGGTGATAATCCCAGGGCCCAGGGGACACAAAGCTCGCAGGCGTATCACATCGTACCTAAAAGATCAGCAGACAAAGACTGTGACAGGGGAGCCCAATATAATCTCAGGAAGGGAAGGAGTCGTGAAGCCCTTAACACAGAGCACCTGTGAAAGCCAAGCCTCCCAGGGACGCCCTGAACTAGGGAGACATGGACTGTCAACTCTTGAAAATGAGGTAAAGATAGAGGCAGTGCCTAATTAAAAAAAATAATAAGCACAGAGGGTTCAAAGTTTTCTTAGAGACCCACTTCAGGAGTAGCTGAAAGCTGGGGTGCCTAGACTTGTGAATAACTAATGCCATTTTCCACCACCCCCAAACTGCTTTAGCTTTATTCTCTTACAGGTTCTTTTTCGTCCATGCTTTCCCCTTTTTAGGTTTTGCCTCGCCAAAAAGATGCGCTCTGCGCATCTTTTTCGGCGCAGGCGAAAACCTGATGAGAACTGTAGTGTGCTTTGGGTCGGCCCTCGTCATTCATTGGCTGGCTCCGTAAATGGAGCCTAGCCATTGGATGAGGGGCCTGTCCGTCAATGCCGGACCAGACACGGGGGCGTTCCCGACATTCTTTGGCTTTTGCCGACGTCACGCGACGCCGGGAACGCCCCCGAGTCTGGTCCGGCATTGCCGGCACCCGCCTGAAGGAGAAAGAGCACTCTAGTTTTTCACTGTAACTCTACTTTCTTTCCTCAAGCTCTAGGGTCTTTGATCAGTAAACTCTCTAGTTCACACTCTATGGTCTGTGCCCACCCGGCATTGTCCCTTTGTTTCCCCGCCACCGAGTTCCCCAGCCGAAGGAAGCAGCCGTCTGCCTCCAGCCAGGGCCGCGCTGGGATTGGCCCAGCCGGCCGAGCCTCCGCCGTGTCATCACTAGGGCTGCTTCCTCTGACGCGGACACGGGCAGTCAGGTAAGTTTTCTTATTTTTAAAAAATTTCCTTTTTAACCCCACCCCCCGCCCGAGACCCCCCCTCCCCCCGCACCGCCAAGTCCCGTCTTCGTCGTCCCCCCCCCCCCAAGTCCCGTCCCGCCCCCCACCCCCACCCCCAAGTCCCGTCATATACAATAGTTTCTCCCATTTTTTGTGAGCCGTACACTTCCTGTCATTTACAAAATGACCTGAGTTGCCACATTTGTAACGCATTGCTGAAGACGAGCTGCTGTTCACCTTCCTCTTTGCGTTGGGCACATATCCGGACTGATAATTCCGGGCAATCCCCCGGTAGGCTGGATGTAGTGGGGGCCGGTTTTTTACTCTGGGGGCCGGTTTTGTTTCGGTCCGGTCTCTTCTGTCTGCGAGAAAAAAGAGAAAGCAGAACTGCAATGGTGCACACAGTCCGTGACCGGTGCAGCAGCCTTGCGAATCGAATAATCAGGAACAGAGGAGGTGCTGGTGCGCAGGGCGCAGATGACTCCTCCGCCGCCGCACTCTTCAGAGTGCAGTTCAGCCCTTACGGTGGGGCTGGTGGTTCCCTCCGTGCCACATGCACAGTGGGGCTTGTGACTGCCTGGCATCCGATCCCAGAGACTGAGAGGCTGAGACTGAGTTGCTGCCATAATTTAACCATTTCTAGCCCCCTGGGCCCTGTAATCTGCCCCACCGCAGCAGGTGAGTTTGTCCGTTCGGCAATGAATCATCATGGGTAGTGGGTAGTGGGCACTGGGCGGGCGTCGCGACCTGGCAGGGATTACATTTAAAACAATGCTAAAGTTATAGGCCCCGGCCCTGTTCTAATGGATTTGATTGTGAGCAGGACTGAGCGAGGAAGAGGTCAGGTGACTTGAGTTGCGCACCATCAAACATTTTAATCATGATGATTGTCACCGTCAGGGACCGTGACAATCATCATGATTAAAATGTTTGATTTGGTACACACAGCGCAAGTGCAGGTAGCTGGCGGCAGGGCCGCGATTAAAGTAGAAGTTGAGAACGAAGGTAATGTAGGCAGCTTCGAACTGAAACTTGCTACTGTGTCCCTGACACATTTCAGGGAGCGAAGTTATTATTTGGTATTTGGTGTCTCCCCATATCACGTGGTACTTCTGTAGGGAAGAAAACGAGGGCTCGGCACTGACTGTGGTAAGCCATTTCCATCTCAATTTTTTGCTGTGTGTTGACTCCTGCTTCTTACCAGAGAGCGGTCAAGTCTGACAAAAAAACCCTCAAGTCTGACAAAAAACCCTCTCATTGTGTCACTTAGGTGCTTTAAAAATTGCCTTGAAGGCATTTGAGTGGAATTAGGGGTAAAAAAGAAAGCTTGCAAAAGGGTTTGGTCTGTGCCGGGATCTGGAAGGCGAAACACTGGCAGGCTAGTATAAAAGGACCGTGACCCTTTGGAAAATGTACATCTGTGCATTCGATTTAATGTGTGAAAAATGTGTGCCCAGCAGAAGATTAAAGCGTTTCTCTTGGAAAGGGGATTTTAGCAAAAGTATGAGAACAATAGGGTAAGCATAGATGCAAAGCGAGGTGAAAGCATGCTTTTGGGGATTTGATTGCTACACATGAGAAGTTTTGCGATAGTCTAGAAAAGTGTGACGTGATGACATAGAGGAGGGGTGGGCGTAATCACCTACATTTAATTTGTGCAATGCTTGTGAAATTGATGAGTCTGGTGCGTCATGTGAGATGCTGGTGCGGGAGCCTAGTCATATACATGAAAATCAGGACTTTTTTGATGCATGTTTATTGCAAGGGCCTCATTTCTACCATCCGCTTTCCAGGTACATTGTGTACAACCAGTATCTATAATTGTGCAATGAGCACCGCAGCACATGTAGCCATCTAGTTTATTCACAGCGGGTGGTGGTTTGAGAGTTTCCTCAAGACATTTTCTTCCTAAACCACATCTCACTAGAATCGAAGTTACACAGTCACAGTAATGTAAAAAAACCAAAAAGAAGATTTACTCCTACAATGAGTAGCTAAAAAAAATCAGGCTTGCACAAAAAGGTGAGTTTTTGCTTGCTGGGCTGGAGAAAGTCCCCTGCATGGCTCCAAAGAACGCACATCCCTGTCTCGAAGCCCCATAGGAAGCTTTAATGTTTTTGTCCCTCCCCTCAGCATATACAATGATCATGCATGTGCACTAAGGGCTATCCATGATCTGGAGTGAGACCCAGAGCGGGGCTTTGTAGCTGAATATGTAATAAAAAATGTGCTGTAAAATTCCCCATTTTGGTCTCTTTTTCAAAAAATTCTTTCGGGGGGAAGTAGTGGTCAGGCTCGCGCTCGCAGCGCTCGCTCGCTATGCGCCGATCAGGGGCTGGTCTGGCGAAATTTGCCAGGGCTGCTTTCAGTTCCCAGTCCGGCCCTGGTTGGGCAACTCCATGTTCCCAGTTTTCCAAGTTCCGTAGTTTCCACCTTAGCAACCATTTCTTTTTCCTCCCTGACTTTTTCTTCTGATAGTACTACCTTGGAGCATCTACCAGTTAATTCTGCTCTCTTTACAAGGTCAATTATTTCATGAGGAGAATATTCCACCTAGGCCCAGAGGTTAATCTTTTATACTAGAATTTGAGCATTCATTACTATTTGGTCTCGAATAAGTTCACATGTAGTGTTCCAAAACTAAAGCAAGGTTTGTTTTTAATGCAGACACAAACTCTTCAATTGATTCATCCTTGCCTTCTTTGCTATGATAACATTTAAATCTATCAATTCCTATACACACTCTTGGTGTAAAATAACAGTCAAAGCCTTCCAAAGCCTTTATGAATACATTTCCGTGACCTGGCTGTCTAATCGTCTTTTAAATAGGAATATATATTTTAAGACCTCCAGGTCCTAAACAATGTAGCACAATCGTGTTCTTGTTTTCCGGTGTGAAATCATCATTTGTCGAAATATAGTTTAAATAAAACTCACAACATTCCTCCCATTAAAAAGTTAGTTCACCTGATACTGGGAGAAAAGCTTGCTGTGGAGTGAGATTACAGGAAAAGGACGACATTTCCACAATGTATAAAGCTGTAATATGAAATAAACAAGAAGTGTTTTAAAGTTTTTTGTTTTACTGCTGTGGAGTGAGATTACAGGAAAAGGATGACATTTCCACAATGTATAAAGCTGTAATATGAAATAAACAAGAAGTGTTTTAAAGTTTTTTGTTTTATTCTCGCACCTACTGATACGTTGCGTATGATCACGTGCATCCTCATCGCCAAATTTGTAAAGATGCTGAACTTTTTTTTTTTAGAAGTTTCTGGAACGATGTTAAACCCTAGTCCATATTATGAGCCGAGTACCCACACATCTGCTCCAGCTTCTCCCTCAATCCCCCACATTATATCCATCTTAGATCACTATAAGAACTTCCAAGTAGGGAACCTCCTGAGGTACAATTAAAATAAAGAAACAAAACATTTACTGTCATGGACGCTGGCCTTCTGCTCTTAGGCATACCACCAAAAAACAGCATACCAACTTGTTTTACTGCAAAGCATCATCAAATACTCACAACAGAAAAATAGAAAATAAGTGGAACATGGGGCAGTATTACCGTGTGTTATTTCCAAATAAGTGACATCAGTGCGGACTTTTAGAAGAAGGTGCTCTACTATTGTTGCAGATATATCAGAAGAGGGGCTTTAATGTGAAAAATAAATCTTTTCATTTAAGTGAATTTACAGGTACAAAGAAAATTCTTATACTTTTTTTCCCTCCAATAAAAATAGTCATTCGTTTTTATTAATTTACTTCTTTCAAAATCCAAAATTACTGACATATTCAGGTATTAAGTCACTCAATTCACCATCCGTTGTCATTGTTTCACAACTAGCTACAGGGCCATATTTCTTCATTCCAGGTCTACCCTGGATTACATGTCCTGTGAACTCTCGACAATTAGTGCAGATTTGCAGTACATTCCTCCCAGATGTGAACCATGTTTGCATACTGCACGTATTTCACCACTCAGACCCTGTGTCACTCATTGAGGTCTCACATATAGTTTCCATTTTTAGGTTTTGCCTGGCGAAAGATGCGCTCTGCGCATCTTTTTCGCGCAGGCGAAAACCTAATGACTATGGTAGGGGAGACAGGAACGGCCCCCGTCTTCCATTGTCTAGCTCCATAAATGGAGGCTAGCCATTGGAAGACGGGCCTGTCCGTCAATGCCGGACCAGATTCGGGGGCGTTCCCGAGATTTTTTGGCTTTTGGCTACGTCACGCTACGTCAGCCAAAAGCCGAGAACGCCCCCAAATCTGGTCCGGCATTGCCGGCACCCGCCTGAAGGAGCCTCACTTACATAGCGTGGAGGGCTTTTGCTGACCTCTAAAGCCGGTGCCCACCCGGCATTGTTCCTTTGTTTCCCCTCCGCGGCCCCCGAAGCAGAGTTCCCCAGCCGAAGGAAGCAGCCGTCCGCCTCCAGCCAGGGCCGCGCTGGGATTGGCCCAGCCGGCCGAGCCTCCGCCGCGTCATCACTAGAGCTGCTTCCTCTGATGCGGGCACGGGCAGTCAGGTAAGTTTTCTTATTTTTAAAAAATGTACTTTTTAACTCCCTGCGCGAGTCCCCCCCCCCTCCACCCCCCGCCCGCACCGCCAAGTCCCGCCCCCCCACCCAAAGTCCCCCCCCCCCCAAGTCGTAAGGATCGGAATGACTTAGGATGATTTCTAGGTGCACGCGACAGCAGACGTTTGAATGCCAGGTTATGGTAACTATAACGTAATGAGACAGAGTTCAGCGGATGAGGACCTGCGAGTTTCAGAGGAAGTGAATACATCTGTGGAAGAGCATTATAATATGGAGTATTGGCTTACAGAGAAGTAGAGCAATTTGACGAACGAGAGCCAGCGAATAGTTCAACAATAACATCTAGTGGTCAGACTGTGTCTGTAGCTGAAGTACTGCGGGCAGTAGAACTAGGGTACTTACGGAGGAGAAAAGAAATATAATCACTCATGACTAGTCACTATATGTCGGTTTCTGTATCTTTATTGATGTCCTGGAAGGTGAAGACAATGGTGCAACAGTGAACAGTCAAAGTATGTTGGTATGCAGTACGGAATCCAGTGGCTAGTATATAATATTAACTTAGGAAGGAGAAGACGGACACAGGCGTAGTAGAGAGTGAGTTGTCCCAGTGTAACACGGGCAGTGATCACCGAAGGGGGAGATACTGATGCAACAATGACATCATTGACCAGGCTTTATATGATTTTTAATATAATGCGATGTTTCTTTAAGATTTCTATGATGCTCCTTTTGGCATGAGCTATGAAAGCAGCGTGGGCGGTCTTTGCATGCCCTCATGGTATTATTGTAGAGCGCTATATTTATCTTTGAATCTATGCTTGTCATGTTGGCATAGTGCAGTGTTTACTTTGAAATGTTCTCCTCGTGCGCTTTGTGTGCAGGTAATTTGTTTCCTGTGACTGAAGCCAGTAAGCCGTTGGGATCTGAGGATTACTGCAACAAGCGACAATTGGTTAAGTTAACTTCAGAACATGTTGAGATTATGTCTAAAAGGAGAGATGGAGTCATGAGTGCTGATTGGGCACACTGGCTACAACCCTCTGTTTAAACCTCAGGTGAAAGAAATACTTGTTTGAATTCCACTCAGGGAAG
This sequence comes from Lissotriton vulgaris, assembly GCF_964263255.1. Taxonomy (NCBI): domain Eukaryota; kingdom Metazoa; phylum Chordata; class Amphibia; order Caudata; family Salamandridae; genus Lissotriton; species Lissotriton vulgaris. The sequence goes on along the minus strand of NC_141687.1, from coordinate 1,287,094,014 downwards.
CTCTTGTGTAAGTGAGTTTCTCCTGTGGGCGTCCACGTATGAGCTCGGTGGGTTCATGTGCCAGGAGAATGTCAAAGCAGTTTGAGGATTTAGTGCTTTCCTGAGCATTCACACGTGTCGTTTTAGTTTTTTGTTTTATTTCGGATCAAGAGGGAAAAGATGGTGTAATATAATGCGATGTTTGGCTGTGTGTGTGGGGGGCTCTGTGTGTGTGGGGGGGGGGGCTCTGTGTGTGTTTGGGGGGGCTCTCTGTGGGTGTTTGTGGGTGTCATTTGCGAGATAAAGCTAGTGGCATTGTAAATGACAATGCCATTTATTTATGTTAAAAAAAAACATAAATAAAAATAATGTCAAGAGCAATGCCAATAGCTCTAACTTTAACAAAGGCAAAACCATTGCATTGTAAATGCTTGTTTACTCTTTTCCTATCTCCTTTTTCCTTTCTCTGCCTTTATCTCTTTTACTCTGGGTAAAGCCTGAAAAATGAAAAATGTGTCCCATTCCGTTAAAAAAGATCGCAAGACACCACAACCTGGACAAATGAGACGCTGGATATTTAGGATGTCAGCCAGATCTACTGTCAGGCCCTTGTCAGCAGGACACCATGTTTACACAAACCAAGGCTTTCGTTTTAGGTATCTTTATTTGCAAGTGTATTCATACAAAGTGGTCCACTGAGGGGCATATCAAGCCCATAACTCCCAGAAAGCACAGAATAGTTAAATCAGTGCCATAGCTGCCAATTTTTCAGATTGCTATGTTTGACATTTTCATAATTTCATTGTAAGTATGAGTCAGCCGCCGCAGATCTTCTTAGAGTTTCTTGTTGCTCAAATCATGGGTCTAATTTTTGTATTTATATGTTTCCCTCGCCTTCATTGCTTGATTTTTGCCTGCAAGAAAGTATCATTCATACTCATTGTAAGTGAAACGTCACTCATAATTACACTGTAATTATGAAAATGTCACACATAGCAATCTGAAACTTTGGCAATGCAGCTATGCAAATCAAAAATGTTAACTATGACGATTGTCACTCACTGTCGCTGACCCTGACAAACAATCATCACGATTAAAGTATTTTATTTATTGCTTGCAGGCTGCAGCCAGCCACAGCCAGGCCCACGACGGTGCGCAACTCAAGCCACCACCTTGTCCGCCCTGCTTACAATTTAAATCTACTGTGCAGAACCGGGCCCGGGCATGAAATTGCAGGCAGATACTGGCCACAGGTGTACAGAAGAAAGTAGAAACGTCGAATACAAAGGAAACGTTGAAAATTATGCAGCAGCCAGCAGGGTTGCTATACATAATGATTTGTCATGTGAATTAACTGTAATAGGAAAGGGAGGGCACATTTTAAGTTTACAAAGTATGCAAAGCGCCTGATGAATGTGTGATTGCGCATCTACGCGCCCAGCACTCCTACAGAAATGCACCCCTGACATTTTGTGTGATCTTTATGAGATCTCTCATTAAGATTACACGGAGGGTGAGGAATTCTCTGCTGGACGCCCGAACGAGAATTTAATGGACATTATGTCGCAGCTAAAGTGCATTTACATGAAAACTAAAGCTACCGGGTCGGGTCCTAATTATACCTTTTTTTCGTGACGCCCGCTCAACAAAGCTCACACTGCCCATGATGATTGCAAAGACTGGACAGACTCACCTGGCTGTGGACGGTAGACAGTGGGCTCAAAATAATTAAATTATGGCTGCACGGGTCAGTGCGGTGCCTTGCCTCTCCCTGTCTCATTTGACTCGTTTCTCTAGCAGGGGCCTCTGGGATGCCTTTGCGTCCTTGCCTCACCAGTCACGTGCTCTTTTTAATGTGCGAGCAACAATGCGCATGACAGATCGCCAGCCCCACCCTAAGGGTGCACTGCCGCGGAGACATCTGCGCAGCCTGCGCTGCGCACCCTATATCCGCCTGGACAGACTGCACCGTGTGGTGCTTAGAGTGCCCCAGAGTACCAGACAGTTGAGCTTTTTGGTCGCATGCAGCGGAGTGGCCTGGTATGGTGTCTTTCTAATCTCTGCTGGTGCTACTCCGCAGCCCGCAGCGGAGGTCAGGTCACACAGATTGACAGACTACTGACTAACTCATGCACAGGGTGCCGGTTTTGTTGTGGGGCCGATTTTCGATCCGTGACTCACAGACCGAAAATCGGCCCCACAACAAAACCGGCCCCCTGTGCAAAAACCGGCCCCCACCCCAGCCAGCCTACCGGGGGATTGCCCGGTGCCCGGAAATACCAGTCCGGCCCTGGTTCCCCAGAGCGGGGCCCCTAGATCGCGGTGACATATCACCCGAGCCTGAGAGGCTCCATCAGGGGCAAAGTGGTGACGAGCCCTGGGAGGCCCGCGAGGGCATTTTTGTTTCCTGCCCACAAGAGGCTCAAGGCGCCCGATCTGTTGTCAGAGCCACGGAGGCTCTAAGGGGCACATTCTTTACAAGCCCTGAGAGGTTCCTGAGTGCCCCCATTGCTGTGTTCTTGAGCCCGGAGAAAGGCTCAGCAGCGCCCCATGTGTTTTAAGAGCCCAGAGAGGCTCAGGGGGACAGTTTGTTTATTCAGAGCCTGCAAGGCTCCCACGTGGGCCCATCCTTGCTTGCACGAGTTGCCCAGCACTTTGTGGGCAACTGCCACGTTTAGGCCCTGACATTGGGACACAGGGACTGCCACAGGTGGTGGCTAACGTAGATTTTGCGCTATTGTGTTTCTTTCCTTGCACCTCTGATTGTATGTTATGCTTCATGTGCTTTACCTTTACACCTCTGAATGGGTAGTTTATTCATCATGTGTGTTGTTGCTTTTACACCTCTGAATGTATTGTGATGCATCATGTGTTTCCTTCCTTAGACCCCTACAGGTATTGTGATACTTAGGTGGTTTCCTTCTTGCTAGTACAGGTGGTGCTAGCAGAGCCCAGGTTCCCTAGTGTAATCTCCTAAGGTAGTGAGGGTTGCATAGGTGGTGCTCACCTGGTACCAGTAGTGACTGGTTGTATGTTATTTTTGTGCTACAGTAATCTTAATTCTATGATCTAAAAAGTGCTAAGTTCTAAAAGTGCTGATACCCTGACAGTGGTCCATGTGGCCCTGTCCCTTGTACATATAATTCCCCTTGTAAATTCTGCCCGTGCCCCTGGCACAATGTAAAGTGTGTGTGTTATCTAATGTGTTTTTTACTATAATACAAAGGCTATTTTTTATATAACCTTGTGTGGAGTTTCCTTTGTAGTGGGCCTTGGGTGTTGTTGCTGGGGTGCGTGCGCAAATACTTAACTCATACCGCCTCCAAGTTTAGCCTTGCTGCTCGCGCCACGTTACCTAGAGGGTGAGCAGGGGTTATCTTGGCGTGTAACTCCCTTGCCCTGACTTAGGAGTGGTGGTCTCTGACTGACTTTGGCGCAAGCCCTGGCCAGCCAGGGATCCCAGTTCTAACATTGGCAGCAAGCGGTGAGGATAAGGATTTGTGTTTGCGCTGTACCACAGTGGCGACAGGCCACACTTCAAAGCTCTACATTTTTAGATAACCACATTTTGGGGATTATTGTTTTTTTGGTGAAGTTCCATTATTGCTTCTCCTGAAGAGTGTCATTTTATAATTGTGTTCCGTACATTTGTCCCCCGCCCTGCTTCCAGAGTTTGGTACCTGTGTCGCTTTTGGTCAGGTTGAGAAGTCAGGGGTGGTAGAAACTGCCTTACCGGTCCGAGGGGAGGGTGTGTGTGGATGAATGGTGTGTTTTCCTGGACACATGAGTATGAGTTCTCTTTGATAAGGAGATTGTTGAAGTCTTGGAATTGTGTAGTCTTACTTCAGATTGTTAGGTCCCTTGTGTTGCACGTGTCTGAGCATCCTGTCAAGATGGAATCTCCTTTTAACCTCTGTGGCCTGTTTAAGTACAGTGTGCATGAGTTGGTACGGTTTTGTGAGGAGAGAGACATCCCAGTGAGTGAGTCAGACACCCAGTCCAAGCTTAGGGATAACCTGATCCTATGGCAGAAGAATGACTGGGAACGTGAGCACAGTGAGAAAGAGAGGGCCCGGGTCGCACGCCATGAGGGTGGTGGGTCTGTGGGGAGCCCTGAAGAGTCTGAAGAGGAGGATGAGGATGACAGTGGATGGGCGCCAGCAGATAGTGAGGACCCCATAGATAGGGAGTTCCTTGCTGGGCCCAGTGTCAGATGTAGCACCCCATCCCTTTCCCTGTCCCCAGAGGAGTGGTTGGATAGGAGAGAAGAGAGGGAACACCAGCTGGCTATGGAGAAGCTCCGGTTAGAGCATGCCAGAGAGATGGCGCAGCTGGGTGTGCATGAGCGGATTGCAGAGGCTGAGAGGGCCTTGGCCAGGGAGAAGATAGCCCTAGAGTGTAGGTTATCCCCTGACGCAGTCATAATTTTCTGGATCCCCCAGGGAGGGTTGAGTCCAGTGGTGGCAGCTATTTGAATCTCAGTGCAGGAAATCCCACTCCCAGTTCCCAGAGTCTGGTACCTGTTTCCCCAGAGGAGGAGTATAGGTTGAGATTCAGGGGCAGTAGGTAACTGTCTCACCAGTCTTGGGGGGAGTTTGTGGATGAATGTCAAGGTGCACTGGCTGAATGGTTAGAGGTTCACATGGAATCTGAGTTTGACAAGCTATTTGATCTGGTTCTAAGAGAGCAGGTGCTTAGTAGTTGTTTGCCAGAGTTGCGCCTACACCTGTTGGAATGTGGGTTGACTGATCCGGACACCCTTGCAGAAGAAGCAGAGCGCTGGAGAGTGCCAGAGGTTCTGTAGAGTCATTGGTGAGTGAGTCCAACAGTAGTGGTACAGGTATCTTCCAGCCCAGCGTGGTGGAAGAGGCTCAGTGTAGCCCAGCTAGGTCCCAGTATAGTGAGAGAGGTGAAGGGGCTGACTACCTGGCTCAGTGGAGCAGGAGTCAGTGGGAGGCTGAGAGTCCCCAGAGGCCCGAAGCCCTATCTCAGAACCTGGGTGGTTTCTTGAGGGAACACCAGGTTAGGGACCTAGGTTGTCCGGTTAGTACACTTGAGGAGGATCTCCTAGTGTCTAGGGAACCTGGAGCATCTGTAACTAGAGCTCCAGGGGTTCCAGTGTCTGGCAGTGCTACTCCAGGAGGGAGTGCACAGAAGTCCGAAGTGAGAAGTGATTGGGGGATGAGTTTCCCAGTGGATGCACCAGTGGACCAGGGACTAGCCAGTTGGGCTAGATCTTCTTGGGGGGACCCGGGTGGCGCCACTTCTGGTCTGGGGGATCGTCACGCACTGTCAGGTGGACAGGGGACGGGAGATCTGCGCCAGACAGACAGTTACACAACACATGGGTCAGGTTTCAGCCTCAGGGGGATGGTGTGTGAGTCCCCAGAAGTCCTGGAGTGCCAGGCAATTATTCCACCAAAGGTTTTAGACCGGAGGTTGGGAGGCCAGGTTCAGGATCTGCCTGACCTGAAGGGTAGGACGACTGTAACCAGTGTCCTGACCGGTTCTTCTTCCAGAGGAACCTCTCCAGTTGGGAGAGGGCCGACCTCTGGAAGGGGGTGCAGAGGGTGGGAAAGCCCACCTCTGACCCCGGTGCAACCTGAGGGGTTAAACCCTAGGTTGGAATGGCGTGCTAGGTGTACCCCTCGCCGGAGGAGGAGGAACACTAGGAGAAGAGGTAGGGGGAGGAGAGCCTTCCCTGAGACTCCTGGTCCGCCTGAGGTTGTAGACCCTAGGCTGGAGAACCAGTGGCAGTCTGGCCCTGTCTTGCAGACAGGAAGAGTGGAAAGTGGCTACTATGTACCAGGGGTTACTACCCCCCACTTCGTGAGTAGGAAGGAACCAGTGGCACCTGGGTGGCCTAGGGCCTGGTCCTGGCCGCGGACAGCTGAGGAGTACCAGTGGGGTAGCCCAGTTGGTCCTTACAGTAGCTTTAAAAGGAACCCTAGGGGTTCACCGTGGCATAGAACAGGAGGGTGTCCCAGCAGTGGCGGGCCTGCGTCCGTGTTCTATCGCCCCAAGCAGGGAAGTCCATCACGGTGGTGATTGTTCTCCCCTGCGTTTTGGCTGGAAGGGGGTTGTGTTGGACTTGGCCCTTAGGGCGGGTTCCCCCCTAATCTTTTTGCTTTTATTTGTGACCCTGTGTTAGTGATTTTTGGGCCTCTGCGCACTTTTCCCTGGGTCCCAGAGTGAAAGTGCGTGCGTGTAGTATGGCTGGCCTGCCCTCCCATAGGAATGCATAGGGAATGTGTGTGTCCCTGGTAGTTCCTGATGCGTGGGGAGTGCAGGCTCGAGTTTAGTATGTGTAAACTCGTGAGAGTGAATGCTGCGAGGTGGTGTATGCGGCATGTATGTGTCTAGAAGGGAAGTGCTACTTCTGGACATTGAGATATGTGTGCAGTGAGGGTGCTGGAGCGTGATTGGCTGGAGCTGGCTGGCATGCCAGGCTCCAGGAAGTCTGGACGGGTCTGCCCGGTGGTGAGTGTGAGATTAGCATGAGTGATGTGTGGGAGGAGTGTACCTGTGACCTGGATGGGCTGGGTTTTCCCCACACAATGCTGGCTCCGCCCCCCTGTGGTGTGTCTAACGACCCTAGCCTCCCCAGTGAAAGAAAGGGGTGGCCATCAAGAGTACTCCCAAACCAGCTGCGACTGGTTTCTCCCCCACCCTGCACCTCCAAACAAAGGATTTAGCTGTATAAAAATGGGAATGTGTCCCCATGAATGTGTTCTGCTTTTGGATCCTGCCAGAGGGGGCTGTTGCTGCTGCTGGGGCCAGGAGGACCGCCACTTGGACTGTCTCCCTGCCTGGAGACCCAGTGTGCTGGCTCTGGGTCCAGCCCTGCCCCCCTGCCTGCCTCCAGCCCTTGCTGGAGCCTTGTCCTGTCCTCCAGTGCTGGGGAGCACTGAGGATTCCTTGCCTAGCGCTTGAGAGCGCTTCATTTGGCTTCTAGCGCTGTGAGCGCTTTATCGTGTCCTGTGGCGCTTGGGAGTGCCTGTCCTTCGTTGTTAGCGCTGCTGGCGCTTTGTGACCGAGCCGGTGCCCACCCGGCGTTTTGCTGAGTTCTGCTGTGCTCTTGATTCCCTCATCGAGTGGCCACCTCGATTTATCGCTATTTGAAACGAGCCGGTGCCCACCCGGCATTGGCCGCTGAGATTATCCCCGTCGCCGCCCGGCCGCGACCAGGAAGTCAGGCAGGCCGGGGGCGGGACGGCAGGACATCCCGTGAGCTCATTCCCCGGCCCGCGCTCTGATTGGCTGCCGGCCCGGGACAGGAAGGAGGAAGCCGGAAGCTGCCGGGAGCCGACCCCGGGATCTGGTGCACGAAGAGGGAGAGGGGCGCCTGCCTACTCAGGGCTCCCGGGACCAAGGGAGAGCCCCGGAGCCCAAGAGCCGCCGCAGCACGACCGGGAGCAGAGTGGAGCTCCCCGGTGTGGAGAGAGCCCCAGCACCTTTCTGCAGAGACCCGGTGAGTGGGAGGCGTGAGGGTTCGGGAGGAGGGGGAGGCGTCGGGGCACATTGCCGGTGCCCGCACCCCCCCCCCCCAGTGCGTGGTCCAGGGTGTTTAGAAGCCCGAGGGGCCCTCCCTCCAAACAGAGTTCCCCAGAGCGGGGCCCCTAGATCGCGGGGGCATATCACCCGAGCCTGAGAGGCTCCATCAGGGGGCAAAGTGGTGACGAGCCCTGGGAGGCCCACGAGGGCATTTTTGTTTCCTGTCCACAAGAGGCTCAAGGCGCCCGATCTGTTGTCAGAGCCACGGAGGCTCTAAGGGGCACATTCTTTACAAGCCCTGAGAGGTTCCTGAGTGCCCCCATTGCTGTGTTCTTGAGCCCGGAGAAAGGCTCAGCAGCGCCCCATGTGTTTTAAGAGCCCAGAGTGGCTCGGGGGACAGTTTGTTTATTCAGAGCCTGCAAGGCTCCCACGTGGGCCCATCCTTGCTTGCACCAGTTGCCCAGCACTTTGTGGGCAACTGCCACGTTTAGGCCCTGACATTGGGACACAGGGACTGCCACAGGTGGTGGCTAACGTGGATTTTGCGCTATTGTGTTTCTTTCCTTGCACCTCTGATTGTATGTTATGCTTCATGTGCTTTACCTTTACACCTCTGAATGGGTAGTTTATTCATCATGTGTGTTGTTGCTTTTACACCTCTGAATGTATTGTGATGCATCATGTGTTTCCTTCCTTAGACCCCTACAGGTATTGTGATACTTAGGTGGTTTCCTTCTTGCTAGTACAGGTGGTGCTAGCAGAGCCCAGGTTCCCTAGTGTAATCTCCTAAGGTAGTGAGGGTTGCATAGGTGGTGCTCACCTGGTACCAGTAGTGACTGGTTGTATGTTATTTTTGTGCTACAGTAATCTTAATTCTATGATCTAAAAAGTGCTAAGTTCTAAAAGTGCTGATACCCTGACAGTGGTCCATGTGGCCCTGTCCCTTGTACATATAATTCCCCTTGTAGATTCTGCCCGTGCCCCTGGCACAATGTAAAGTGTGTGTGTTATCTAATGTGTTTTTTACTATAATACAAAGGCTATTTTTTATATAACCTTGTGTGGAGTTTCCTTTGTGGTGGGCCTTGGGTGTTGTTGCCTGGGGTGCGTGCGCAAATACTTAACTCATACCGCCTCCAAGTTTAGCCTTGCTGCTCGCGCTACGTTACCTAGAGGGTGAGCAGGGGTTATCTTGGCGTGTAACTCCTTTGCCCTGACTTAGGAGTGGTGGTCTCTGACTGACTTTGGCGCAAGCCCTGGCCAGCCAGGGATCCCAGTTCTAACAGTTTGTAATATTGATTATGATTTGTTCCATTGAATATATAAGTAATTTATTTTTTCACGATCTCGCGAGAAGCTTGCTGGAGTCGAACACACAATCCCCTGCGTGGACTCCATGGGGAATATACTTCTGGGTGAGGCCTTGCAATCTACCCACGAGACCCTACATTTGGAATTAGGTTAATAACAGTGTTTTCTTGTAATTCTGAACAAATGAAAACATTAGAGATGTTGAGTAGTTTGGAGAAATTGATTATGAATTGTCCCATGAATTATATATACCAGTGAAATTTCTACGATCTCGTAAGGTGGTCGCAGGAGTCTCACACGAAGCCCAAGAGAGGAACCACACCCTAAGGAAGTATTGATTGTCTTTTATTTTAAGAAGAAGACTCCATCCTTTTTACTTTATTTCCCTATTGGAATTTGGTGAGAGTAGACATATATGACTTGCCCTCCTTCCCTGTTTGTCTCTCTTCAAAAAGCTGTCTTCATCAGATGAACAGCCAGGGACTTCTGCACCAACTCAGCCATCTAAGCCACCCAAGAATCCTTGTTGTGGCAATTCCTTGAAATGAGTCCAGGTAGCAAGAAAGTTTCTGCAAAGCTGAGGGGAGCAGAAATAAAAATATAGCATGAGTACCACGGGGCTGTGGAGAGACCTGAGGTCAGTGCATCCACAAAGGCTTGCACAGGCAGAGTTGGCTCATGCTGCAGAGCTAGAAAATTCTACAGGGGCTTCAACGCCATTTGTTCCAGGAGATACTGTGCAGGTTCTAAATGCAGAAGCGGATAATAACTCAGATTTTTTCATAAAGCACTATTTTGCTGCTTGGGTAAGAAGATAATTTTCTCCTCAGAGATAAGCAAGTCTGCCCGGGAGAAACTTGTGCAAGAGCATAAAAGACCATGTAGCAAGTAGTTGTTTTTTTTGGTTACATTTCTTGTAAGTTTCTCTCCTTTTTCGTTTTTAAGGAGATGCCGTTGATATTTATTTATGTAACGTTTCAAAGTCTGTGTTTTTGTTGTATACTATTAAATAAAATGTAAAATGTCAAAATATTTTTTTAAATGTTTGACAACAACACAGGAATAACAGGCCTCTTGACAAATCACAGGGCTCTATTTTTTATGTTGCGCTCTTGCGGGAAGCTCGCAGGACTCTCATGAGCCCACCTGCCAAAATATACAAAGATTTTTTTCCTTTAGTATCTCAAAACTGCTGAACGGATGTACACCAAATCTAGGATCTAGCTTCCTGACGAATTTAGCCTTGTCTAAAGAAGTTTAAACAAAATATTGTATAAGGTAATGGTGGCTACAGCAAAGTCTTCGCACATCTTAGGCCACACACAAATTTAGGGAAAACAGTATACAAAACAAACAGAATTCGGGTTGGTGCTTTCCTGGTTTCTACACCCTGCCACCTGTGATGTAATGCCAAAACCGTGGAAACCACAGTTGGCGTACAAGTATCCAAAGAAAATACTGAAGCACATAAAGAAGTCCAAAAACATGAAATGCAATCAATGAAGAAGTTTTGCAAAATTGTCCCCGATACCCTTCCAGGCTTATCAAGGCACTGCTCTGTACTGGTCATTTCGACTGCATACTTTCCTCACATGCTATACAGATACTCCTAAGTGAGGCATTATTTTGCCTACATGCTCACTGGGATCAATGTCTTTTGCCAAACTTCTCAGTGATCTAATATGTGAGACCATATGCAGCGCATTGCGTGGACTTAAGTTATAGTTAGCTCAGGTAATTATAACTGGTGAATTTCCATGGTTTTGTACAAGTGAAATCTGAGCTTAACTATAACGTCCCTGTAACCTTTGTTTTTTTCAGTATATATGTACACACAACACAGATATATATTTAGATATCCACGTACTCTCAAGGAGTCCTTATTCTCATTAAAAAAAGTGTACATTTTCGCGTAGATCGAGTCTTGAAAGATGATGAGGGACGCTACATTATAATCGTGGGAAACATACCAAATGTAGATGACCCGGGGTTTCATGGTAAAGTGTGGCGGGTCCTCTCAGATTTGTGCGATATACACCTACTATGGGGGGGGGAGAGATTTTAACCTTGCACTACAAGATGGGCTAGATCTCTCCGGCCGCAATATAGAACCACACAAACGTGCCCTTGACACACTGCAGGATGCAATCACAGATCTACATCTAACAGAATTGTGGAGGACAAGACACCCAAATTGCACTGAGGCCACTCACGTTACCGCAGCATATAACAGCTGGTCACGCTTAGATTATTGGCTAGGGATGGACGACATCTCACTTTGGACAACCTCAATTAAGCATTTACCCCGCACCCTGTCCGATCACAACCCAGTACTGCTGACACTACAAATACCACACTACTCCCCGCCTCCCTTTAACTGGAGATTCAATGCGGTGGCACTATTGGACTCCGTGTACACTGACACCATTCACACTGCTATTGTTGCCTATTTTGAGTTGAATGCCCCGACAACTGAAGACCCGGGTCTCCTATGGGAAGCTTTCAAAGCGAAAATCAGGGGCAAATGTATCAGCACCACTGCAGGCATTCTTAAGGACATTAGGCAACAACTTACCACTCGAGAAAACAAATTACGGGTCTTAGAAAGACAATATGAAAGCACACAAGTCTCCAAAATATTAAGTGACATAAAGTCGGTATTGTTGAAGCACCAAACATATGCTGATGACGAGCTCAAATATGTCTCGAAACGTCAGTAGGCACGAGCATATGGGGAAGAGGGTAGGCCAGGGAAAACCCGAGCAAGCAAAATTTGTACTGGACATCCACCACAACAGATGCAAATGGTCAGGGACTCTACAGGCAGTCCCCAGCGAGATACAAATGGTATAATGCACGAATTCATGAGCACATATGGACAGCTATACATGTCACGCCCCACGGCCACCGTAGACGAAATTATGGATTATTTAGCTGATGTGGAAATTGCATGGCTCTCGGATGCTCATAGGAATTATCTATCGCGACCTGTCACACTCGAAGAAATAACGGATGTTATAAAAATGCTACCAAATGGCAAAGCACCAGGCCCTGACGGGTTTACGGGCGAATTTTATAAAACGTTTACGGACCTCCTGGCCCCTCATCTGTTGAGGATGTACGGAGATGCTCACGAAAAACAAATTCTTCCACCCACATTGCGAGAAGCCTTGATGATTACACTGCTTAAACCCGAAGAAAATCCAGAACATTGTGACTCTTACAGACCCCTGTCACTAATCAACATAGATACCAAGATTATAGCGAGTCTGCTGGCCATGCGCCTCAAACCATTAATGCCATTACTGATTCGGCCGGATCAGGCAGGCTTCATACCTGACAGATCTACAGCGCATAACACGAGAACACTCTTCGCATTGTCACACTATCTGACCCCCAACACTAAAGCTGCAGCGGTCCTGCTGGACGCGGCTAAAGCTTTTGACACAATAGAATGGCCATACCTACATGCTATTTTACGGCGGATGGGATTCCCGACAATATTCATGCAGTGGGTGTCACTGTTGTACACTAGTCTTACCGCCCGCATAAAAGTTAACAAGTATATATCTGACCCTATCATAATAGCCAGAGGCACGAGACAAGGATGTCCCCTGTCCCCATTACTATTCCCGTTAGTACTAGAGCCTCTAGCCTGCAAGATCAGACAGCATCACCATTATTCAGCGCTACAGTTCCCCAAACGTCCGTTACACATTTCATTATATGCAGATGACATGATGCTGTATGTGCGGGATCCTGCCCAGAATCTCAACCCCCTACTGCGAGAATACATAAAATTCGGACAACACTCGGGACTCAAAATTAACTGGTCCAAATCCCAAATTATTCCGCTCACAGATAGTACCTGTCCCTTTGCTATGGATTACCCACTGGAATGGCAGGAGGAACTGACCCGCTATCTGGGCATATGGTTCCACAAGTTATTAGTACCATGGAGGATACGATTAAACGTTGGAACCAACGGCCATTGCCGCTGGCGGACAGAGTTGCCATAGTGAAGATGGTACTGCTTCCAAAATTCCTTTATTTATTTAACAATATGGCCATCAAACCGCCGATGGAAGTCTTCCGAAACATAAAAAAATTGGTACTGAATCTCTTTTGGGCAGGTAAACAAGCCAGGCTTGATCTACAGACGCTAACACTACCATACGCACAAGGAGGGTTTAAAGTGCCGGACTTCCTACTTTATTATCTATGCGCACAAGCGCAATTTGCGCACTATTGGTATCATGAAATACCCTTCATGACACATGTAGCAATAGAGGAGGGGAATACACTCACTACGCCTTTAACTGCCATTTTACCGCACAGGAGGCCTACACTACACAAACGAGATATCAACACTGTTGATGCCACCACTGAGGCCTGGTATTTAATGGCCAGGAAGGCGAACAATCTCCCTCTATATGCGGCAGCCCTTCCTCTACATTACCACCCAGCACTGTCAGTAACACAAGAAAAAGTCGGCATGGATTTACTAAAGCGGGCAGGCATTGATAAAATGGGTGACCTGTTTCATGAGGGAAAATTTAGAACAATTGAAACCCTCACTTATATTAGTAACCCGACGCTGCTTTTCAGCTTCACGTATTACCGACTACAAAGGGCGGTGCAGGAACATTACTCGTCGTATCCTGACGAACCAAAGCAGTTGGCCCCCTTGCAGCTTTTGCTAACAGTACCCACAGCGCATCACATGGTTTCTAAACTCTACATTAATTTACAGGCGGATATTGCAGGGAACACAGAGAAAGCACTGTCTAGATGGAACACTAGCCTATCTACCCCGCTAACACAAGAAGAATGGGGTACGACATGTACACTTACCAAGCTTCTCACACCCAATGGCAACCTGAGAATAATACACTACAAATATTTGCACCAAGCATATTATACTCCGCAAAGACTCTATAGATATGGGTTAAGCACAGATTCGAAATGTAAACGTTGTCAAGCGGAAGATGCAGGCTTTGTTCATCTTGCATGGAGCTGCCCCAAAATTGCAGAATACTGGATTAAAGTGACCCAGATACTAAGGGCCCGATGTAGGTAGGGCGTTACCGATCGGTAACGGCCGAAAATACCGATTTTTGGCCCTTACCGATCGGTAAACAGCCATCGAGATGTAGGGAACCAAAAACAGAAAGAATCGGATAGAAAACCGAATCGGAATGAGTACCGAATGGGAAAGAATCCGATACGTACATACCGAAAATCGGATATGTAACGAATCGGAAAAACACCGAATCGGATGCAAAGACCGAATCGGTCCAATTACCGATTCGTTAGTGACACCGAATCGGGAAATCACCGATTCGGTCCAATTACCGATTCGTTAGTGACACCGAATCGGGAAATCACCGATTCGGTCCAATTACCGATTCGTTAGTGACACCGAATCGGAAAATCACCGATTCGGTCCAATTACCGATTCGTAAGTGACACCGAATCGGAAAATCACCGATTCAGTCCAATTACCGAATCGTTCGTAACACCGATTCGGAAATTCACCGATTCGGTCCAATTACCGATTCGGTACAAATACCGAATCGGACATGATCCGAATCGGAAAACATGCCGATTCGTATGATTCTCCGATCGGGAAATTCCCGGATTCCGACAGTTGGGGAGATGTAGGGAGGCACAGAAACACCGAAATCGGCTCAAAATCGGTAGAATTCACTCGGTATTTACCATGGATTGCAATCAGGTGGTAACCAACTCCAACCCATATAAACAGTCCCAAAATGCATTGCAACTTGCAGGATGGCAGCTTTCTATGTCATTGCGAGGCGGCTACGGCTACAGCAGGAAGGACAGAGGGAATGGCTAAGAAATTAACAGGTCTACAGACAGAGGGTAACCCTGTTCATGCTCACTGAGGCTGAGATCCTACAGAGATACAGGCTGGACTCTGACACCATACTTGAGCTCATCAGGGACCTTAAGCCATTCTTGGACCACCACACCCCAAGGGCACACGCCATCCCTGCGCACGTCCAGGTGCTATGCAGCCTACACCTGCTTGCGTCTGGCAGCTATCAAAGTGGAGTAGCAGCAGCAGGAGGGGTGAGCCAGAGCAGCCTGTCAAGGTTCTTCCACATATTCCTTGACGCCATGATAGACAGGATGGACCAATACATCTCTTTCCCTGCAACCCACGCAGAACTGCTACAAACTAAAGCTGACTTCTACCAGATGGCACAATTTCCCCAAATCATCGGTTGCATAGATGGCACACACATTCCGATTTGCCCACCAGCGGACACCGAATACATATACCGCAATCGGAAATCTACACACACCATCAACGTGCAGGTGATCTGCAATGCCAAGTGCACCATCACTGACCTGGTAGCAAAATTTCCAGGGAGTACCCATGACTCCTATATATTCCAACAGAGCGGCATATATGCACGGCTGATGGCTGGCGAATTTGGAGAAGGATACCTCCTAGGTGAGACACATCATCAGACCCCCATAACACATAGTAGGTAGGTGGAATACATGTATGCATGTGTCTAATGTGACCCCTTTCTCTTCCAGGCGACAGTGCATATGCCCTCCGCTCATTCATACTCACCCCCTACCTCAACCCCTCCACACCCAGCCAAAGGAGGTATAACCGGGCCCACATACGCACAAGGAATGTTGTCGAACGGACCTTTGGCATCTGGAAAAGTAGATTCAGATGCCTGCACAAGAGTGGAGGTGCAAGGCAGTATACCCCCATCACCTGCTGCAAGATCATAGCTGTATGTGCAATGTTACACAACCTTGCGGTCAAGAAGGGCACGGAGGTGGAGTTGTCTGACTACGAGGACTATGACGACGACGAAGCTGTGCCACTGACACAGCCAGCTGGGGTGTGTACGCCAAGTGATGGCAGATACAGACGTAAGGAGATCACTGAGAACTATTTCTGACTGAGTACAGATGCAAAGACAGCTAAATGTTGCTTGCAAAAAATCAAATTTTAATAGTGATGCACCACAGTTACAGCACTGATGTGCATCAAAAAATGGAGTATGTAAAATCAAATAAAGTCCAGGGTTCTGGTTTGCTCATCCCCCCTTGCCAGGCTATTTTTTTGCCCGCTTGCCAGACCCACTGGGGTGTCCCTCGGCCCCCTCCGAATGCCCAGCAGCATCAGCGGATCGCCTGGTGCTCCTCCGTGGTTCAGATGCAGCGCTGGCCGGGCTGCTGCGGCTGCTGCTGTCTCCAGCATCACCCAGGTCCAGGGCAGGATTGGAGGCGGTGTTTGATATTATCATGGCCTCCATGGCCGTGGTGATCCTGGCCATCCCCCTAGTGAGCTCAGCCGTATGCTGACTGAGCACAGATTCTTGGTTGGAGCTGCGATGGCACAGTTGTGCGGTCGCCGCTGCAAGGCGGGCCATGGCCCGGTTCAGCACCCGGGCATCCCTCCTGCGTGCAACCTCATGCTCCTCCTGTCTGGCAGATGAGTGGGTGATGGCAGTGGTCAGCCTGCCTAACCCTGCTGCCACCTCCTTGTTGCTGTCCACAACAGCCTGGAACCCCTTCACCAACTCCCCCATCTGCATGTTGTGCTGCAGGAGCTGGCGTTGGCAGGCCATGGTGGATCTGGCCTGTTGGCGCTGGATTTTAACCATCTGTCCCTCCAGGCCCAGGAACACACTGCCCTCCCGTGCTGGTGCAGCAGTGGTGGTGGTGGCACGGCGTCGGGCACTGCTGCTTCCGGCCTGCTGAGTGGGCTGGGGTGCCACTGGTGGGGGTGTGGTGCTGGCCGGTCCCGGAGCCCCTGCTCCCAGGACAGGTTGGACAGGTGGCAAGGCCACGGTTGTGGCAGGAGCTGGTGTAGGCGGAATGGTCTGCCTTGTAGGGGAGTTTTCTGGTGAGAATTGCAAGGGGGGTGTGCTGGCCAGTACTGGGGAGTGCACTGCTTGGAAGTCAATGACCAGGACTCCCTCCATTCCTAGCCCTGGGGTGTCTCCTTCCTCATCCTCCTCCTCCTCCTCCTCCTGGCCAGCCTGGCTGGTGCTCGGCCCTGCGACTGCAGTGTTGGACGTTGCTGCTCCCTCTGCTGTCGCAGTTGTTCCGCCTGATGGGGCCCCTAGGTACAAAGAAACATTTGTAAACTGAGTGCCGATGTATTACAGTCAGTACAATTATGGCATTCCAAATGTCCTTGCATCTCCTTACACCGTGTCACACTGTTTCCTGTCTTGTGATTCTGCACTGACATATTTGGCTAACTTCTGCTGACTACATGTACCATGATGCTTGTCTCTTGTATGTTGGTGACAGTACAGTGCTGGTGTTTGCCTATGCATTGTGTCTAATGGGGAGGTGTCTGGTAGGGTGTGTCATGATGCGCATGCTTCTTACCTGTAGCTGTGGCTCTCGCAGAGCTGTCCAGGGTCCCGATTCCTACGATACTCTCCCTCTCGATGGTGCTGGAGACAATTTCCTCCAGCTCGGTGAGGGGTGGCGCCGGGTTGTTGCCTCCTCCAGTGAGTCCAGCCTGCCTTTGAATGTCAGCCAGCTTCCTCTTCGTGAGGCTGCGGATGTCGTAAAACCTTTTTTTCAGTTCCTCTATGGACCTGGGGGTGACACCCGCAGCATTCACCTTCTGGGCGATGTCGGCCCAGATTCTCCTCTTGGTGCTGTCTGGCACGTTGAGGGACAGCTTGCCAAACAGCTGGCGGTGCACCCTCACCACCTCCTCAACCAGCACCTGAAGTTCGGTGGTGGTGAACTTGGGCTTCCTCTTCTGGGAGGACTTCTGGCTTCCTGACTGATCTGCCATTTTCTCCTGTTCAGTTTGCAACCTCCTTCTCCCACTGCTGCTAACTGTGTGTGTTGGGCTCAGGCAGGCTTTCCAGAAACTTCCAGAAACTTCTTAATTAGCTGCACCTGCCAGGGTTGCCACTCCCTGTTTGGGTGGGGGAGGGGGAGCCACCTCATTGGCTGAATCGCCTATTGCCGAATCGGCTTTTACCGATTCGGTAATTTCCGATTCGGTAAAATCCGATTCGGTATTATCCGAATCGGTAAAAGCCGAATCGGTTCATTCAATGCATTCCTATGGGCTTTTTCGCCATGGGTCTGTTTTCATGGCTACGAATCTATGATTGCCGATTCGGATTTTACCGAATCGGCTTTTACCGAATCGGTATTCGCCGATTCGGGAATATCCGAATCCGTGGTAGCCGATTCGGTGATTTCCGATTCGTTGTTGGCCGATTCGGTACTTTCCGATTCGGACCGAGCAGAATCGGAACGTACCGAATCTCATTACCGATGCCGACCGATTCGGTATTCATTCGTTTTTTTTTTCCTACATCTCGTTTTCCGATTTCAGAATACCGATTCGGCCCACCTCGGTATTTTGAAATCGGAAAATCGCGTTTACCTACATCGGGCCCTAAGTGTAATGACTGAGGTACCTATTGAAGGTACCATACGCTCCTGTTTACTAGGGTTAGTGCCCGCTGTACACGCAATGAAACTTAAATTTAGCATCATTGCACTATTGCTGGCAAACGCAGGGTTTCCTTTACTTGGAATGGATCGGGATCACCTACCACACGACAATGGATTGTAGACCTAATCTACTGCAAAGATACGTTATTGACGTATGAAGAGGAACTCCCGGCGACTTCAAGGGCGAGAAACTATTGGGTGTATCTTGTTGACTATTTGAAACTGAATCAGATAGATTAGCTGACATTTGTTATATTTTGCTGAATGTATATTCATGTATGGTTCTCATGATGTTACATCTTGGCGGGAGGACGAATGTTGTTGTGCTATGGTTGGAATTTTCTTTGTCTTGTTGATTGCTGTAGGAGAGTAGGGTCTGCAATCCTATGATCACCCAGATTTTTTTGCTTTTGTTTCACTGGTTTACGACTTTCTCTGGCTGTGGGCCTGCTAATCAGACCCACAGCCTGGCTGTTCTCTTTCTAAATTACGACATGTACCCTAGGTGCATTTACCAATTGGTACTGGGCCACCTTATCAGACCCTGTAACTCAGGGCATAGGTGTACCCAGAGCCGCCAGGGGCTGCAGCATGTATTATGCCACCCCTGGCTGGCCTCCTAAATTTGACACAACTGGCTGCATGACAGCTGGGGCGAAGTCGTGTAATCACACTTTGCTTTAGATATAGTAGCCCTATATCTAACCATACAATGGACACCCGAGTTCCTATCAGTCACTCCTATGGCAGGCCTTGACAATCCTGAAGGCAGAGTGCGTGGGCTCGTGTGAACTAGGTTCTGGCCCGAGCCGAGCCCGTTTGCAGCTTGCGGAATCAAGACCCAATGGCTGTTCCATGATAACGCGTCCCACATCGGTAACTTCGGTGTCGCGTTATCAAGACATGTCGAGTAAGGTGTCATACGAATCGGGATGCTGCCCTCTCACCAACTCTGGCGACGAGGTTAGCATTCCGCCCTTCTAGAGGGACACGACATGTACGTAACTGTGAACCCCGGTTAAAGTTAACTAAAGCCTCAGCTCCACAAAATGGATGCTGCCACCACAGACACGAGTCTGACCTCCTGCTGCTGGGAGTCCTTCCAGCGAGGAGCGCTTGGACAAAGGGTTTCCTGTCGAGGGCGGTGTTCGCACCGTCCCAGACAGGGTTTGTGTATTCTGGGTAGGTAGGGCTTTTGCGAGAAGGTGACTGCGGAGTGGCACCCCGGTGCTCACTACGCATCTGCCGGTTAGAACCAGTTCCAGGGGCACCAGCCCTGGCCTGGGGAAAGTCCGGCAGGGGAGAGGGGTGTAACTACCCCCCTTCCTGGTCCCACCCTTAGGGCAGGACCTAGTCATGTACCCACCCCTTTCTTTAGAATAAAGGCCGGAGCGGGGACCCTTCCAAATTAGATCATCTTTGAATCAAGAATACTTTCTACGAAAGGACTTCGAGACTCTTCTCAAGATTTCTCCCTTGTGACTAAGGAGTAGTCACCCTGCATCAGCGGGCACCACCTAAGAACTCTGCGGTTTGCTGCAAGTCCTTCCTCAAGGATCCGACGGCCCAGCTCGACGAGAACCGGCTTCCCTGGCACCTCTGACCTCTACCCACGTCATCAGCTCAGCTGTGATCTGTGGGTGCGACGAGACCTCGAGGGACCGGCCATCATCAAAACCTGCACGCTTTCTTAACCAGCACGACCATCGAAGTAATTCTCTGGTGAGTGCTCTGGGGTCCGAGAAGCCCCGACCCTGAGCCGCTCCAGCACCGAAGTGCAGTCTCCCAGCATCTCCACGATCTGCGTGGGGCCCTTCTGCTCGCTGCTCAGCACGTTGTCTGGTCACTAGCCGCTGGCTTGTGCCCTTCTGTGACGACATCCGACAATCAACACTGCTAGTCTGGTTGCTCCAGACTGGCCCTTGCTTCCATCTTTGAGAGAAGCACCCCGGACCCTCCTGGTCCACTCAAGACGCCATCTTAGGCCCACCACGTGGCCCTGAGATCTGCCAAGGCTTGTTGCCCCATCCTGGGCCCAGCGACGCCGACAGCATCATCCTTCGTGGGACAGCTCGCACCTCCACCGTGGTCGCCGACAACGCCTCCTGGTCCGTGAGACTGCAGAGCCTAGCGTCGCCCACTCACCTGGTCGAGGTGACGGCCAAACGGTGCCCTCCTGGTACCCTCTGACTACTGGCTAGTAGTACGAACTTGGTCCCCTCTGCTTTCAGGTATCAACGATCTCTGATCCAGGCTTGGATCTCTACGAACTATTCATCACTGGTCGCCGGCCAGCAACTCTTTTTCTTCCGGCTCCTGGCTCGTCAGCGAAGACCCCGACGCCTGTAAGACTTGTGCAGCCGCAGCCCTCGTGGCTAGGTAACTCGGCATTTCGGTGCCTGCATAGCCTCTTTACTCTAGGGTCCTGAGTCCCTCGCTTCCGACTTGCCTTATCGGGTCCGCCCGAGACCTTAAACTTTCCGTGTCCTCGGACACTTGTTTTAATTGTGCACTTGAAGTATTTCCCTAAGAGATTTGGTTTGTGCTTAGTACCCTGTCCTCATAAAGAGTACAGGGCTGTTGTGATTCTTAATAAATATCCTGTTTATTTTCATAACACTTGTGTGGTGTCCTTTCACTTGGTGTTCAAGGGGTACATGTGTGGTAAACAGCTGGCTTAACACGCCCTCTCGAGTCTTTAGCCTTAGACTGCTCGTATCCACGCTACTAGGATAGCTGGTCTTTAGGTTGACTTACAACCAATCATCATAAGGGTCGTTTGGAACGATACATAGCGGTCGCTAGAATAGCGAACGCTGCATATCGGGCCAACTTCTCACATTGGTGAGCAGCGGTTGGGATTTGAGCTTGCTGTTGTTTTACCACACGTATCCTAAGAATATCTTGTTGAAAGATCACACAAGTACTGTTAGTACATATAACTAAAGCTTAGAATACTCTGAGTTCTACTGAACCAGCTGTTGCAGCTCCTCAAGGCTTAGCACACCTTGGCTGCAACTCTTAGCAAGGGAACAGTAGGTAAACACATAGTGTAGGTAGGTGCATCACTTACACCACACTAGAAACAGTATGTCGGACAAAGGAGGAAACTCTGAGTCTCCCCTTGTGTCAGTTGACCCTCCACAGGTCATCCCTTCGAGATATACTGTGCTGAGCTTCAAGGAGTTAAGACAAGTGTGTCACTCCAGGAAGATCAAGCAGGGGCCTAACCCCACAACGTCCTTTCTGATTGGTCTCTTGGAGACTTATGATGCCAGAAAAGCTGAGACCCTTCCCAGCTCTTCTAATCCAGAAGGAGACATGCCTCCCCTCGAGGGAACCAGAGGCGATCCTGACCTCATCCACCTCTCCACTGAGACTGACGAGGTAGAGGACGATGAGAATGAGGATCCCTCTGGGGATGAGGCAGATAAGGGACAGGTAGAAGTCGTAAGACTAAGCAGGTCCAACTTAAGCAAACATGACAGTGGTACTGGGGGACTCCTGGGGCCACTATCAGGTCAGCTTAACATTGGGAATGGACGAGCCAGATCTCTGTCAAGAGACTCTGGCAGATCCCTTCAAACCAATGGCTCTCACAACTCTTCGCAAAGAGGGATGACGTCCCCTCAGCGGAGAGTGTACGAAGCTAAGGAAAGGGCAGCTAATCTGAGGATCGAAAGGGAAGAACTTGCCCTGGCCAAAGAAAGGCTTGCCTTTGCTAGAGAGCAACAGTTAAGTGGGGTAGTCCCCACTGGTGGCAGCAATGTACCTAGCAATAGGGAAAGGAGTTTTGATACGAAACACCTTGGTAAGATAGTGCCCCCCTTTAAACAAGGGGACGACATCCACAAATGGATTACTGCTTTGGAGAGGGCCTGCACTGTGCAAGGTGTTCCCCAGAGTCAGTGGGCAGCTATCTTGTGGCTCTCCTTTGAAGGTAAAGGAAGAGACAAGCTCCTCACCACAAGGGTAGAGGATGCCAATAATTACCACGTCTTGAAGAATACACTCGTTGAAGGGTTTGGCCTAACCACTGAGCAGTACAGGGTGCTGTTCAGGGATACCCAGAAAACGCAGTCTCAAGACTGGTCTGACTTTGTCGATTGTGCCACTAAGGCTTTTGAGGGCTGGTTGCTGGGCAGTAAGGTTACTGATTACGAAGGATTGTATAATTTGATGATGAGAGAACAAATTTTAAACAATTGTCAGAACCAGTTGTTGCATCGGCATCTTGTCGACTCGGATCTGACCTCTCCCCAAGAATTGGGAAAGAAGGCAGACAGATGGGTTCGCACGAGAGTTAAACAGAACCAGGGCCAGAATCAAGGTGGTCAGAAGAAAGCAGACCAGAAGGGTAAAGATTCTAAGGGGGAACAAAATGACCAGAAGTCTTCGACAGGTCCCCAACAACCCAAAGAGGGTGGGGGTCAGGCTCCCCCAAAAGAAGAAAGAAGGCCAAACCAAAAGATGGTGCCAATACTGCAAAAGTAAATCTCACTGGTTTAGTGAGTGCACCAAGAAAGGAGGAGGGCAGACTCCTGCCACTGCAGCCCCTAAGGCACCTGTGCCCCCTAGTACAGTCAGCAGTGGTAGTGCGCCTCCCAAGGGTTTAGTAGGGTTAACCCTGGGTTCTGAGGGGCGTGACAACTTAGTTGGCACACTCACTCAGGCTGTCCTTGTCAGTACAGGGGACGTGGACGTGTCCCCTGACATAAGTCCCAATACTTTGGGCAAATACAGACAGACGCCTTTCATAAATGGAAGGATGGCTCAGGCCTATAGGGACACTTGTGCCAGCGTCACCATGGTGACGCCTAACTTTGTGGACCCTGGACAGATCATGCCAGGTACAGAATTCCTGGTGACCAATGCAAGCAATGTCACTACCAATCACAGTATGGCAATTGTAGCTTTCTCCTGGGGAGGGGTAACTGGCCAAAAGAAGGTTGTAGTTAGTCCAGACCTCCCAGTGGATTGTTTGTTGGGCAATGATTTGGAGTCATCACAATGGTCAGAAGTGGAGCACCGGACTCACATGGAAATGTTAGGTTTGCCAGCACATGTGTTCGCTGTGACCAGGTCACAGGTCAGGAAATGCCCCACTGAACAGGTGCTGGATCCTGGAACAACGGACCAGACACCTCCCAAGAAAAAGAGCAGTAGGGTAAAGGCTGCGCCTTCCCCCTTGCCCCAGGTCGTGGATCAAGTCTCAGAGGAGGCTGACCTACAAGAATTGAGGGAAACTGAGCCTAGGGAGTTCGAACTTGATCAAGTTGAATTCTTGGGTTCAGGGGGACCCTCAAGGGAAGACCTGGGGAAGGACCAGTTAGACTGCCCTTCTCTTGAACCCCTCAGACAGCAGGCTGCTGCTGAGGCTGCTGGGAACGCCACAGGTACCCACAAGGTATACTGGGAAGACGGACTCCTGTACACTGAGTCAAGAGACCCCAAGCCTGGCATGACCAGGAGGCTGGTTGTACCCTTGTCTCAGCGAGGTTTCCTACTTACCTTGGCCCACGAGATTCCCTTAGCAGGTCACTTAGGCCAGACGAAGACGTGGGACAGGCTTGTCTCGCACTTTCACTGGCCTCACATGAAAGAAGATACTAAGGAGTTTTGCCGCTCCTGTGTCACTTGCCAAGCCAGTGGTAAGTCAGGTGGCACGACAAAGGCCCCCCTTATACCAATGCCTGTGGTGTGGGTGCCCTTTGAACGGGTGGGGATCGACATCGTCGGTCCCATGGAACCACCAACAGCATCAGGGCACAAGTTTATACTGGTGGTAGTGGATCATGCCACCAGGTATCCTGAAGCTATTCCCCTTAGGACCACTACAGCTCCTGTTGTGGCAAGAGCCCTAGTTGGAGTATTCTCCAGAGTGGGCTTCCCTAAGGAGGTCGTCTCCGACAGAGGTGCAAACTTTATGTCGAGCTACTTGACTGCTATGTGGAAGGAATGTGGTGTCAACTACAAGTTCACTACACCCTATCATCCACAATGCAATGGGCTTGTTGAGAGATTCAACAGGACCCTGAAAGGGATGATTCATGGACTACCGGAAAAGCTTCGGCGTAGATGGGACGTCCTGATCCCCTGCCTCTTGTTCGCCTACAGAGAAGTCCCACAGAAGGGGGTTGGCTACAGCCCTTTTGAACTTTTGTACGGACATCCTGTAAGAGGACCCCTGTGTTTGGTGAAGGAAGGATGGGAGAGACCTCTCAAAAAGCCTGCAGCCAACATAGTGGACTATGTGCTTGGCCTCCGCTCGCGGATGGCTGAATACATGGAGAAGGCATCTGAAAACCTTAAGGCCAGCCAAGAACTCCAAAAAGCTTGGCATGACCAAAAGGCTGTCTTGACTGTTTATCAGCCCGGACAGAAGGTGTGGGTGTTGGAGCCAGTGGCCCCAGCAGCACTCAAGGACAAATGGTCCGGGCCCTACACCATCCTGGAGAAAAAGGGAGAGGTCACCTACCTGGTCGACCTGGGAACTCCCCGGAGCCCCCACAGGGTGCTTCATGTCAACAGGCTCAAGGCATATGTCGACAGGAAGGACATGAGTTTGCTCATGGCCCTAGATGAGGGACAGGAAGAGGAGAGTGACCCTCTCCCCGACCTGCTCACTCAGAATCCTGACGATGGATCGGTAGATGGTGTTGTCTTTTGTGGCAGCCTCTCCGAACATCAACAGAGCGACTGTAAACAGGTTCTTCAGTCGTTCAGACATATGTTTTCTCTAACACCCAGTCAGACCAATTGGTGCACCCATGAGGTCGACACTGGTGACAGCTTGCCTGTTAAGAGTAAAATCTACCGGCAGCCTGATCACGTTAGAGACTGCATCAAGAGTGAAGTGCAGAAAATGTTGGAGCTGGGAGTCATTGAACCCTCGGACAGCCCTTGGGCTAGTCCCGTAGTTCTAGTGCCGAAACCTCACACCCAGGGCGGTAAGAAAGAGATGAGGTTCTGTGTAGACTACAGGGGTCTCAATGCAGTCACTAAGACTGACGCCCACCCAATACCAAGGGCAGACGAGCTTATCGATAGATTGGCTTCGGCCAACTACTTAAGTACGTTTGACCTGACAGCTGGGTATTGGCAAATCAGGTTAGCTGAGGACGCCAAGCCTAAGACCGCATTTTCGACCCCTGGTGGGCATTATCAGTTCGTGGTGATGCCCTTTGGTCTGAAAAATGCACCTGCCACCTTCCAAAGGTTGGTGAATCTAGTCCTTACTGGGCTGGATGACTTCTGTGCGGCGTATCTTGACGATATTGCTGTCTTTAGCTCCACCTGGGAGGATCACCTGGTCCACCTGCGGAAAGTGTTAGAGGCTCTGCAAGCGGCAGGCCTCACTATCAAGGCCACCAAGTGCCAGATAGGGCAGACACAGGTTGTATACCTGGGCCACCTTGTAGGTGGAGGCCAGGTTCAGCCACTGGAGAGCAAGATACAGTCAATCAGGGACTGGGCTCCTCCAACCACCCAGACTCAGGTTCGAGCTTTCTTGGGCCTGACTGGATACTACCGAAAGTTTGTCAGGAACTATGGTTCAATTGTGACACCATTAAACGAACTGACAAGTAAGAAAATGCCAAAAAAGGTTCAGTGGACAGTGAGCTGTCAAAAAGCATTCGATGACCTAAAGCAGGCCATGTGCACGGCGCCTATCCTCAAGAGTCCGGACTACTCCAAACCATTCATTGTCCAAACAGATTCTTCTGAGTTGGGTGTGGGAGCTGTTCTTTCTCAACTGAATTTTGATGGTCAAGACCAGCCCATTGCTTTTATAAGCAGAAGGCTGACCCCTAGAGAGAAGAATTGGTCAGCTATTGAGAGGGAGGCCTTTGCTGTGGTTTGGGCCCTGAAGAAGCTGAGGCCATACTTGTTTGGCACTCACTTCAAGATTCAGACCGACCATAAGCCCCTCTTATGGCTAAATCAGATGAAGGGTGAAAACCCCAAACTGCTTAGGTGGTCCATTTCCCTACAGGGGATGGACTTTACAGTGGAACATAGACCTGGTACTGATCATGGCAATGCCGATGGGCTCTCCAGATATTTCCACTTAGAACAAGAAGACTCACCTGGTCAAGGTTAGCTTATTGTTCCGACGTTTGGGGGGGTCATGTAGGAGAGTAGGGTCTGCAATCCTATGATCACCCAGATTTTTTTGCTTTTGTTTCACTGGTTTACGACTTTCTCTGGCTGTGGGCCTGCTAATCAGACCCACAGCCTGGCTGTTCTCTTTCTAAATTACGACATGTACCCTAGGTGCATTTACCAATTGGTACTGGGCCACCTTATCAGACCCTGTAACTCAGGGCATAGGTGTACCCAGAGCCGCCAGGGGCTGCAGCATGTATTATGCCACCCCTGGCTGGCCTCCTAAATTTGACACAACTGGCTGCATGACAGCTGGGGCGAAGTCGTGTAATCACACTTTGCTTTAGATATAGTAGCCCTATATCTAACCATACAATGGACACCCGAGTTCCTATCAGTCACTCCTATGGCAGGCCTTGACAATCCTGAAGGCAGAGTGCGTGGGCTCGTGTGAACTAGGTTCTGGCCCGAGCCGAGCCCGGTTGCAGCTTGCGGAATCAAGACCCAATGGCTGTTCCATGATAACGCGTCCCACATCGGTAACTTCGGTGTCGCGTTATCAAGACATGTCGAGTAAGGTGTCATACGAATCGGGATGCTGCCCTCTCACCAACTCTGGCGACGAGGTTAGCATTCCGCCCTTCTAGAGGGACACGACATGTACGTAACTGTGAACCCCGGTTAAAGTTAACTAAAGCCTCAGCTCCACAAAATGGATGCTGCCACCACAGACACGAGTCTGACCTCCTGCTGCTGGGAGTCCTTCCAGCGAGGAGCGCTTGGACAAAGGGTTTCCTGTCGAGGGCGGTGTTCGCACCGTCCCAGACAGGGTTTGTGTATTCTGGGTAGGTAGGGCTTTTGCGAGAAGGTGACTGCGGAGTGGCACCCCGGTGCTCACTACGCATCTGCCGGTTAGAACCAGTTCCAGGGGCACCAGCCCTGGCCTGGGGAAAGTCCGGCAGGGGAGAGGGGTGTAACTACCCCCCTTCCTGGTCCCACCCTTAGGGCAGGACCTAGTCATGTACCCACCCCTTTCTTTAGAATAAAGGCCGGAGCGGGGACCCTTCCAAATTAGATCATCTTTGAATCAAGAATACTTTCTACGAAAGGACTTCGAGACTCTTCTCAAGATTTCTCCCTTGTGACTAAGGAGTAGTCACCCTGCATCAGCGGGCACCACCTAAGAACTCTGCGGTTTGCTGCAAGTCCTTCCTCAAGGATCCGACGGCCCAGCTCGACGAGAACCGGCTTCCCTGGCACCTCTGACCTCTACCCACGTCATCAGCTCAGCTGTGATCTGTGGGTGCGACGAGACCTCGAGGGACCGGCCATCATCAAAACCTGCACGCTTTCTTAGCCAGCACGACCATCGAAGTAATTCTCTGGTGAGTGCTCTGGGGTCCGAGAAGCCCCGACCCTGAGCCGCTCCAGCACCGAAGTGCAGTCTCCCAGCATCTCCACGATCTGCGTGGGGCCCTTCTGCTCGCTGCTCAGCACGTTGTCTGGTCACTAGCCGCTGGCTTGTGCCCTTCTGTGACGACATCCGACAATCAACACTGCTAGTCTGGTTGCTCCAGACTGGCCCTTGCTTCCATCTTTGAGAGAAGCACCCCGGACCCTCCTGGTCCACTCAAGACGCCATCTTAGGCCCACCACGTGGCCCTGAGATCTGCCAAGGCTTGTTGCCCCATCCTGGGCCCAGCGACGCCGACAGCATCATCCTTCGTGGGACAGCTCGCACCTCCACCGTGGTCGCCGACAACGCCTCCTGGTCCGTGAGACTGCAGAGCCTAGCGTCGCCCACTCACCTGGTCGAGGTGACGGCCAAACGGTGCCCTCCTGGTACCCTCTGACTACTGGCTAGTAGTACGAACTTGGTCCCCTCTGCTTTCAGGTATCAACGATCTCTGATCCAGGCTTGGATCTCTACGAACTATTCATCACTGGTCGCCGGCCAGCAACTCTTTTTCTTCCGGCTCCTGGCTCGTCAGCGAAGACCCCGACGCCTGTAAGACTTGTGCAGCCGCAGCCCTCGTGGCTAGGTAACTCGGCATTTCGGTGCCTGCATAGCCTCTTTACTCTAGGGTCCTGAGTCCCTCGCTTCCGACTTGCCTTATCGGGTCCGCCCGAGACCTTAAACTTTCCGTGTCCTCGGACACTTGTTTTAATTGTGCACTTGAAGTATTTCCCTAAGAGATTTGGTTTGTGCTTAGTACCCTGTCCTCATAAAGAGTACAGGGCTGTTGTGATTCTTAATAAATATCCTGTTTATTTTCATAACACTTGTGTGGTGTCCTTTCACTTGGTGTTCAAGGGGTACATGTGTGGTAAACAGCTGGCTTAACACGCCCTCTCGAGTCTTTAGCCTTAGACTGCTCGTATCCACGCTACTAGGATAGCTGGTCTTTAGGTTGACTTACAACCAATCATCATAAGGGTCGTTTGGAACGATACATAGCGGTCGCTAGAATAGCGAACGCTGCATATCGGGCCAACTTCTCACAATTGCCTTTGACAAAAATGCCAATAAAAACAATTTAAAAAAAAGATATATTTAGATATGTATATAAGAGTGGCAATGGTGTTTTTATGGTTTAGAAGTGGGCAAGACTATAGGGTGGTAAAGGTGATTTTAGAGATCAGGGGTGGGTAAGGGTATTGCATTGTAAGGGGATTTTTAGGGTTTAAGGGTGCGTAAGGGTATTGGGAAGTAAGGGTGTTTTTATGGTTATGGGGTGGGTAGGGGATATAGGTTGTAAGGATATTTTTAGCGTTATGAGGAGGGTAAGGCTATTGGATGGTAAGGGTGTTTTTAGGGTTTGGAAGTGGGTCGGGTATAGGGTGGTAAGGGTGATTTTAGACTTTATGGGTCTTAGTGTTGTAAGAGTGTTTTTATGGTTTAGGTGTGATTGAGGCTATTAGGTGATAAAGGTGTTTTTAGGGATATGGGGTGGGTAGGGGTGTGGGCATCGAGCTATTGTGAAGCAGCCTTTAAAAGTTATAATCAACTCATTTTATTACACAAAACAATTTGAACAAGAGGTTCGTAATAATTTGTAATGTTAACGCATATTTGTGCATATATATATATATAAAGTGCATGGTGTCTCATCTTGTCGTAAAACAGCAGCTAGACAGTATAGGGGAAAATACAGACACAGGGTTACATAAAATACAAATACGTTTTCGTTTCTATATAAATGCTAAGATGGGAGGGTCTAATAATTTTCATTCATTGTTTTATATGATAATGCATCTAAATGTGTATAGTTCTTTCTTTTCCTAACAGCGAGTTGCACATATCTAATCAAAGAGTTTATCATTTTCAGGTTTCCCAGACTACAAATAAAATTAAAAGCTTGCTTATAATTAAAAAGTCTATTCGATAAAAAAAGGGGCTTTAAAATTGCTTTTTGGATATCCCTATAAAAACTACAGAACAGAATGAAATACAGCGTGGATTGCAATGTTTTTCCGTCACAAGGGCAATTCGTTAGTTTAAGGCCCTACTTTTCCATTTTTTGGAATGCGAACAGGTAGTGTAATGTCCCCAGCCTTAATCTGGTTAAGTAAAATCTGTGTTGTGTATTTCTAACCAGCATTAAATAGGGCTGTAATGTCATCGTAAATGATCCTTCGCAATAAGAGGCAATACTAGATTTTTTTATGGCAACCCTTTTCCTTTCATTATCCATACCATTTAGATATTTGAGCTTCAGGTTGCTTTTACCGAGCTCTGGAATTGATGTAGGTTTCCTTTTATCAAATTCTATTTTGCATCATGTTAGCAGATTAAAAATATGCTCCAGCCATGGTATTTTCCT
Organism: Lissotriton vulgaris; assembly: GCF_964263255.1. Lineage (NCBI taxonomy): Eukaryota > Metazoa > Chordata > Amphibia > Caudata > Salamandridae > Lissotriton > Lissotriton vulgaris. The sequence goes on along the minus strand of NC_141687.1, from coordinate 1,287,063,802 downwards.
GCTGCAGCCTAGTGTTAGGCAATCCATTATTATTTCTTGGGTAAATTTTGTTTCCTCCTTTGCCCATATCCCTCTCCAGAATGTCAGGCCAGCCATATTTATCGTGTCGCTAAGATAAGGAACAGACAATTCTTTGTGGACTATATAGTTGACTGTAGCCTTAGGGACTGCCAACAATCTTTCAAAGAAATTGTTTTCTTGGGTTTGTAGGGAGGCCGTATTAGCTCTCCCCCAGATAGCCGCCCCATAGCAGACACCTGGGACGCATTTGCTCCGATACAAGGTTAGGATTTCACGGCTGGGTTTATTACCTAATTTCGCAGAAAAGCTAAAAATGTACTCCGTGATTCTCAAGAATTTCACGTTGGACATTTTAATGTGTGTGTTCCATGAACCATTCCTATCAAAAAGCCTCCCCAAATATGAAAAAGATAAAACTCTGTTATAAATAGTCCCACCCACATGATGTTTCCTAGGTTTGATTTTGTTACTCCCACTTGTCATGACAAATGTTTTCTTTAAGTTTAACTGTAAGTCTTTTTCTGTCATGTACTATGTGAAGTTAATACTGGAGTTGGGCGTTTTCCTACTTTCGGTGCATCTGCAACTAGATTTTGTAAGAAAAGGTCTATATTGTTGATGTAAAGAGAAAATAAAAGGGGTGCTAACACGCAACCTTGTCTAATACCACGCGTGACTCTAAAATCCGGGGTGCATTCCCCCATTTTCCAAACCGTACACTAGAAGATAAAAGATTATAAATCTGGGACACGTATTCAATTATAGCAATGGGTGCCACTAATCCTTTTAGTGTTTGCCATCATTTTTGGTGATTAACTAGGTCAAAGGCACTTGTTAAATCGACAAAACAATTGGAGTGCCCCGTCCTTTGCTAAAGTATACTTCCCTGTTAAGAATTTTAGGTTTAAGCATTGTTCGACCGTCCCAATACTTGTTCTGAAGCCATACTGTGTCTCTGTTAAAATATTTTGCTCAGTGGCACAGCTTTCGAGTCTTTCTAACATTATACGACCCATCACTTTAGAGGTGGTATCAAGAAGTGATATCGGGCGGTAACAATTAGCTTTCCCTCTATTTCCTTTTTTAAAAATAGGGACAATGATGCTTTCGACCCAAGTGGCCTTTAAGACACCACTGAGAATAGCATTAAAAACATTCAATAAAATAGGTACCCAAAAATCCATGTTATGTTTAAAAACCTCAATTGGAACCCATACGCGCCCGCGGCTTTACCACTGGCACTTTTTTGTAGTGCCGATCGAACTTCTTCTGGCGTTAATAATGGGGTTCCGACTGATTCTACTATTAAGAAATTGCCATTATTGCAATCAGCTATTTTCATGGCATCTGGGTTAAAGATACTCTCATAATGGGATACCCAGTCTTCCGGGGTTACCACAGTTTCAATTTTATCTGCGTTTTCCTCGCTAAAGTAAGGATGATTGATTGTTTTCCAGAAGAAGGCCTGATCATTCAACTCTGCTGCTTGAATAAATTTCGCCCATGCCCCCTCACATATCTCCCTTTTCCTATCTTTCACAGCTTTTTTATAGTCTTTCCTCACAAAGCTAATCCTGTCACTAATGTTACAAAAGGCACGCATAGTTGCCCGGTCAGAGGTGGAACCGTCCAGACAGATATCTATATAATTTTTAGTTTTCCCTATAAGATTTTCCAGAAAAGTAGTTGGATTCAATCCCGTCCACTTTATTGAGGTACCATTATTACCTTGTATATTTATATCTGCATCCATAGTGTTCCCCTGTGCTTTTGGAGTTAAATTTAGTCCCAACGACATGGTTATGAGGTTGTGATCACTAAAAAGACTTGTATTGATTTGTGTTTTTTCTACCAGATTACAACAATTGGATGAGTTGATGAAATGGTCTATGTTTGAAGATGACCTTCTCCCTTAAAAAGTTTGGGCTATTGTCTTGCCAGCTACTCTGGTGGTTTCTAAAACAGCTAGGTCATATTTATTTACAGTGTTATTAATTGCCTCCCCATACGTGTTGTGTGAGAAATGCGGGATCCTGTCTCCAAAATCATCACAGTACCCACAGGGTTCTCAAACTTCAAAGGTGCAGTTAACACAATTAGAATCACCTGCCCAAACTAGAATGAAGTCCCCATTGACTCCCTTCAGGAATTTATCCAAATAATTTTTGAGTGCTTTAATAACCGTTTTCCTTGTTCAAAAATATTATTATAAGAAAATAATTATAACTATGGCCTGTTTGCCGTTTGAATACAAATACAAGAACAGGTACTGATGTGATGAGGTATGTGTATCCTTTAGGATCAAGGGCGAGGTGACTGTGATTAGTGTGGCTAAACCACCCTTTGCTCTGCCCATCCTAGAAGAGCTAGCATTTGTGCATATGGTTGGGTAACCATTAACAAAAAAAGGCTCTAAACACCAGGGGGCCCATTAGGATGTCGGGCGGTGGCACCACCGCAGTGCTGGCGGGGCGGAAAAACACCTTTTTTCGCCCGTGAGCAGCAGAACTCACGTCCGCCACATTAGGATAGCAAAACATAGGTCATTTCCCGTCCGCCGCGGAGCGACGCGTACCGCCATCAAAGTGCGCCCGCAACCGCGGCGGTGTGAGCCATTCGAGACTCACCGCCATGCGGAATGACGTCCGTCCGCTCAACAAATTAGGATGGCCCAAACAAGCAGACGCACCGCAGCGGAGACACCGCCCAACCTGAGCAGGCGGAAACTCAACAGCGGAGCAAGATAGCCAAGACCCGGTCATGAACGCCATGGACCCAGCCCTCCATATGCATCCGGTGATGTACCTCCTACAACACTACCTTCAGATGGTCCGCCGCGGACGCCGCCGCAGGTACGCAACTACACAAATACAACACACAACACACAGGCCGACACAGGGTCCAATCACCACATAGACACCCTGCTGGGGGTCACAACACATCCCCAAGGGCACCCACACATGACCCACCTGAAAACAAGGCACCCCTCAGCATCCGGGACACAGATCGACCACCAACCAACAGCAACGTCCCTCTCCCGGTCACGTCACTGCCGCGGTCAACACATGCTCACTCTGCAGAAGGCAGGGCCACTCCAAGGCATGGGCAGGGCACAAACACCACAGGGCTACACCACCCCAAACCACACAGCACGACACCCCACAAAGTCACATCCTGTGCACCCCCATGCACACCAACAAGCAACAAGCACAGGAACAAGCAAGCACAATACACACCCTGCACCACACAACACACAACCAGGGAGACAACCACTGCAGGAGTGGCTGACAAGGAAAAAACAACACCAGTGCCACACACACTGAAGGCCCACAATCCTTGCCAGCACATACACACACAAACAAAAACACACCCTGGGTGTAGCCACAAACACAAAACACACACAGGGATGCCTCAACAGATGCCTGAACACACAAACACCACAGGAACACATATTGAACCCCAACAGAAACAGACATACCCTGTCAAGCCAAACTGGGGAAAGGCAATGGGAGCACAGACCCAACAGAAGTTCACACCATCATCACTCAGGAACAAAACACACACACCATGGCATACATCACACAAGAGGTGCATCAGGGCAAACCCACACTGCCACATCAAACCAACCACAGATGCACATCAAACACTAATCAACAAACACCACAGGACATCAAGGGAAGGACCTCAGGCAATGCCAAGATCACATACACACAGCACTGCATGCACAACAAGCAGTGTGTGCATAACAAGCACAACAGCCACACACAGACATGATTGACACAACCTCATCACACACACCACAAACCAGCACAGCACAAATACAACAGCACACCCAGGAAGTGAAGCAATACCACAGCCAACACACGCACATCCAACACAACAACTACACATGCACCACTGTGGGATACAAGTGCCAAGCCATCTCCACCAGAGCACTGGGCAGCACACACAGCTGAAGTGCACATGACCACCACAGAATGACCAATAGCACAAGGACAGCACACATACACCATTGGGGCAATGTCCAGAGGGTAACAACACTCATGGCCCAAGAACTGCACCAGAAAGCACAAGCTCACTAATGAAGTGATGGGGAGGCACACACACATGGTAACCAAGGGGACAGCTGACATCAAAGTAAAATACCCTGCATGTCAGTAGCAGACGTGTAAGGGGTGTACCACACACAAATAGAGGGAAGACCCATAATGGCCAGGTACAAGTGGCACACATAGGGGATGGATGAACAACACACATACCATGCCATACAGCAGTAGAAAACTCACCATGTGCTGCAATGCATTACAAACACAAACACAATGCCAGTGTGGAGCAGCAGGGCCACACAGTCTACACAAACACACCCAAGACACATAGAGGATCAAACAAACACAACACTGATGTGCAACTCACACACGTTGCACACTTCTAACTTACCAACACAACCAGGAGGAGTCACACACAACAGCATGGAGACACCAACACACAGCACAGTGCATAACAAACAGCTCACACAAGTGCATACTATCTCATACACAGGGCAAGACAGAACAAACAACAGCCACACAAATCCTGGGTGACACATGTGTGTCTTTCATAATCCAGGGGCACACACACATCCACTACAAACTTACATCCTTCAAACTGCACACCTCTGCTACACCCAAGACCACGGATCTCATGTAGGCCATGATACCAGGACTAATGGCCAACTCAAGATGATCATACACATACACGGCTGGGCACACATAAAGGAATCCACACACATACCTCATTACATATCCCAGCCTGCTTCCAAACCTTTGCACAGCATCACACCCTGTGCTGGCAGTGTCCCCCAACCTTCCATGTGAACATTGTAGCCAACAATAGCAAATCACCAAGAAGAAAACTGCATGGCAGGTAAAATAGCCATCACAGGTTACACTATTATCAGGTTCAGTATGGACAGAAGACCCTGTCACCCCTGTCTAAAAATCTGATGCGTGCAAAGAGCTTTGCAATGTTGAAGTGATACATAGAGCATGGGGCACAGCCAATCAAATGCAAACACAAAAAGAACTTTAATCAGCAAGGACACTGACAAAACACACAACATGAGTAACTGTATTTATTCACATATTGCACAGCTGTAGCAGTAGAACAATAGTAGACAACAGCAAGGCACAAAATGATCATCCTATGCAAAATACTATGCACAGGTTAAATACAAACAGGAAGGTAAGTGTCCATAGCACAAGGGGAGAGCCCAACACAGCAGAGCAACAGGGCCAGTGTCCATGGCACAGGTGAGACAGCACGTACATGAGAGGCTGCACGGGGAGAGTACAGCACATCAGAGCAACAGGGGCCGTGTCCATGGCGCAGGTGAGACTGCAAGTACATGAGAGGCTGCACAGGGGAGAGTACAGCACAGCAGAGCAACAAGGCCAGTGTCCATAGCACAAGGGGAGAGCCCAACACAGCAGAGCAACAGGGCCAGTGTCTATAGCACAAGGGGAGAGCCCAACACAGCAGAGCAACAGGGCCAGTGTCCATAGCACAAGGGGAGAGCCCAACACAGCAGAGCAACAGGGCCAGTGTCCATGCCACAAGTGTGACAGCAAGTACATGAGAGGCTGCACAGGGGAGAGTACAGCACAGCAGAGCAACAGGGCCAGTGTCCATGGCACAGGTGAGACAGCAAGTACATGAGAGGCTGCACAGGGGAGAGTACAGCACAGCAGAGCAACAGGGCCAGTGTCCATGACACAGGTGAGACAGCAAGTACATGAGAGGCTGCACAGGGGAGAGTACAGCACAGCAGAGCAACAGGGCCAGCAACACACCCAGGTTGTAAACAATGGTCAAGAGTAGCACACCTGTATGAGGCACAGGCATATGAGGGGGATGTCAACTCACTCCTGGCTGTCATGCGGACTTGGACCTGGGTGTGTGTCGGGGACAGCAGGCCCACTTGACTGAGGTGACAGAGCCCCAGGTGATGTGGGGCTAACAGTGGCATGGCAAGCTGGAGGGCTGTGTGGACCAGGTGGCATAGTGGCACGTGGAGGTGGAGTCATGCAGACCTCCGACACATTGTGGGTGGGAGAGGTTGGAGGGGTGCCCTTCCACTTCTTGGGAATATGAAATGGCTTCCCTGTCTTGGGGTTGATGGGAAGTGGTGATGACACAACAGGCACACACACCAACTGTCCCACATCAGGTGCAGACACTGGCACTACCTCTGGTGATGTGCTGGATCCTGCGGAACACTTGGTCTGGGTAAATCTCTGGACCACCTTACCCTCTTTGCCAGGTGTACCCCCTACAGTGCCCTCCTTTTCCTTTTTGCCAGGGGTGGTCACTACAGTGCCCTCCTTTCCCTTTTTGCCAGGGGTGGTCTCTAAAGTGCCCTCCTTTCCCTTTTTGCCAGGGGTGGTCTCTACAGTGCCCTCCTTTTGCCTTTTTGCCAGGGGTGGTCACTACAGTGCCCTCCTTTCCCTTTTATACCCGGATTGGCCTCTACAGTGCCCTCCTCCACCTGCTTCAATAGACTTGGAATTGGGGTTGATGTGGTGGGTGGATGTGTCCCTGTGCTCTTCCTAGGTGTACCCCTGATATGCCACACCTCCTCAGTGGGCACAGACACTGCATGGGTAGGTGTGTGTGTTTTTTCCGTGACAGGAGAGTCTTTTGCTGGTGATGCCTCTGCGGCATCTGAGCCTGATGTCTGCCTCATTGCTCTTTTGGCCTTGCTCTTCCCTGACTGGCTCTTGTCTGAGCATTCTGGGGTGGCCCTGCTCTTCAATGGGATGGTGTCTGTGGGCGGCTGTGCCTGGGTTGTGTCTGTTGTGTGCTCCTTGTGCTGTATCGTTTTGGTGACGCTGGCGAACCGTGGTCACTGTCATCTGATGTGGCCACTGACTGGGGGGTGGACAAAGGCACCTGAGCTGCAATGGAAGCATGTGCCTGTTGCAGGGCAGACGTCACTGTGGATGACAACGCCTGGACTGTACGGTGTCGCCCACCCACGTCAGAGTGTATGCCCTCCATGTATGCAACCACCTGGCCTAATTTCTTGTCATGGTCACTGAAGGCATTGAGCAGGGCGGTCTGGACCACACAAAGCTGGTGCAGGAGCTGTACACACTCTGCACTGAGGGCAGCAGGGGGGACAGGTGCAGGGGCAGCGGTGCCAGGTGTGAATGTGACTCGTCCTCTCTTAGTGACACGGATAAGGGAAGCACCAGAGGAAGTGGATGGGAGGCTGGGCACTGGCCGCTGGGTGGTGGATGATGATGCAGACTCCCCATCCCCTGTGCCTGCCAACATGGATGCATCCCCGCTGGCATCAGATGATGTGCTACTCTGTGTCTCAGCCACGGATTAATCCTGCATACTTCGGTACCCCTCAGATGCGCTGGTGGGCTCTGTGTCACTGGCCTCCGCTGCAGCTGTTGTGCTACTCTCGCCACCACTGGTTTCTGGCTCATGTTCCTCTGTGGTCTCTTGCGAATCTCCATGAGAGAGAGATACAGGGTTTTGTGTCATCATCTGATCACACAAATTCAAATTAATGCAGTACAGGAGAGGCCCAAATCTACATGGTAACCACCACACCCTGCAATCACTGTGCAGCAACACACAACATAGACCACAACAGTGCCTGTAACGCAGAATATATGCCATGAGTGAGCCATGTTGATGCCACACAGCACTACACCATGCCCGTAGATGGAGTGCACCACACACACAACTTGTCCTGCCCTCATCTAGGGACTTGATGTGGGTACAACACTTATTACCACTGACAGACCTTCAGGGAATAGGAGGGGACAACACACACACCTATAATGACATTACAGTCCACAATGCCAAGTAGGCCATAGCAAGCACCATGTGGTAATCTGGGGCACATTGTTTTCAGATGTGTGGGCCTCAACGATGATGGTGCATGCAAAGTAGGCATTAATGAAGTCACACTCAGAAAGTGGATACTGCTGTTCACCCCATGATAGATTCCCCACACTATCCCAATGATGAATGACCATGTGGAGCCTAACACATCTGGCAATGTGAAAGTACAGCAGGGAGGATCAGCTCATTAAGGCCAGGGTGGCCCAATGCCTCATACAAGCACAGATCCTAGCAGCCACTCACATGACACAGCACAGCACAGCATAGCAACACACGCACATCACATGGGTCCCTGCTGCCACAGGCCCTGTACACATGCATCCACTCCCAGCAAAAGGCAACCTCCCCAGATACTCACCACCCCTGCCTTGCTGGCGATGCTCCTTCAGACGTGCATCCAGGTCTGGATGAGTCACTGCCAGGATGCGGCCCATCAGTGGAGTCATGCTGGGCCGTGCCAAATGCCCTGTGCGTGGTAGCATCCCCAAGGTCATCTCTGCCAAATTCTTTGCCAGCTGGCTGATGTCGTCCCACCTCTTGTGACAGAGGGTGTTTACCCCCCAGGGCTCGCACCTTTGCTGCAATGGCCCTCCACACGGCCTTACGCTGGTGTACCTTGAGCTGCAGGTATGAGAGAAAAGAAGGGTAAATGACCAGTTACACAGTGTCAGGTACCAACATCTATCAGTACAGTAGCAAGACACAGACTCAGGAACAATTGTAACCTCCCTCCCTCCAAAACTGGGGCACCCCTCACAAGGGCACTCTGCATGGCCCAAACAGATGTGATTGCATGCACACATTGGGGCGTTGAGGGTCCATGACAATATCACAAATGCAGGATGCATCAACACAATATGCATCAACAGAAGTGTGTAAGTGTGCAATTATACAGGACACAGATGGGCCATATCTACCATTCACTGTGAAGGAACTGCAGCAAGGAGCATGTAAGTCTGGTGATGTTTCTCGTTTGGGTGGGCAGGCACTGGACCTACTCCCTGAGTCACGCTGAGTCAGACAACAGGGGCACACTGAAATATTCACACAATCAATTACTTACCTGGCACCTACATGGCTAACATCCGGTGGCTCTGTATGGCTGACAATGTAACACACCCCACTCACACATACAAGTAAAGGCATGGAAAAGAGTGACTTTGGGACACACCCACTCCCTCGTCCTGGAGACAGCTTGTCTGTCAGTGTTTGACACAACCCCACACCCCCAGGCATATACTGCAGCTGCACAACTACACGTCTGACACCCCCCTGCCCTACAGCTGCCTTCATGGTGACTTACCACTACATTGGGACCACCAAACAGCCTTGGGTACTGTGCCAGCACCTCGTCCACAAGGACCTTCAGCTTCTCACTTGTGAATGGACTGGCACGGATCTTCTCTGTCCTTGCCATCCCTGTGGGGATGGAACACCTGTGGTGGAAGTGAGTGGTGAGGGGTCCCAGGCAGCAGGCTCTTGAGGCAGCAGCAGGAGAGGGTCCCAGGCAGTAGGCTCTTGAGGCAGCAGCAGGAGAGGGTCCCAGGCAGCAGGCTCTTGAGGCAGCAGCAGGAGAGGGTCCCAGGCAGCAGGCTCTGTGAGCAGTGGAAATGTGAGGCTCACTCCCACAGATTTATAGCCCCCTGGGCTCGTTTGTAAGCTGAAAAGCTGCTACAATTGGTTGTCCAGGTGTGCCTCTTTCAAAAGCATCCAATGACCGGCTCTGCGGTGGCGGTGCACACCTTCCGCGATTTTCAAATCTGCATCATCCCACCGCGATCATCGCTGCCATTGGCTGTAGGCAAGGCTCCATGGCGGTGATGCACCGCGGTGGACAGGCGGTAGCTACCGCGATGGTGCATCATTCAAAAGCATCCAATGACCGCCTCCGCGGTGGCGGTGCACACCTTCCGCGATTTTCAAATCTGCATCATCCCACCGCGATCATCGCTGCCATTGGCTGTAGGCAAGGCTCCATGGCGGTGATGCACCACCGGGGCCAGGCGGTAGCTACCACCATTTGGGTGGCGGATCATGCCAACAGCCATCTACACATGTCTCCATGCCAATGGCTACCGCACTTGTGAAGGGGGTGGTGCTGCTGTCGCACCACCGGGGCCAGGCGGTAGCTACTGCCTTTTGGGTGGCGGATCATGCCCACAGCCATCTACACATGTCTCCATGCCAATGGCTACCGCACTTGTGAACGGGGTTGTGCTGGAGTCGCACTGCGGGGGCCAGGCGGTAGCTACCGCCTTTTGGGTGGCGGATCATGCCCACAGCCATCTACACATGTCTCCATGCCAATGGCTACCGCACTTGTGAAGGGGGTGGTGCTGGTGTCGCACCGCCGGGGCCAGGCGGTAGCTATCGCATTTTATTAACATTTACTGGCTATGTACATCATGAACACTGCATCAGTACACAGCAGCAACATGGTGAAGGGCTCATCCTTGTACACACAATGCCATTCTTCCATATCATCCACATGTGGACGTACATTCTGTGTGACGCAATTTGGTCTGTGATCCCTGCCATGTCACTTATGCATTTGATGGTTGATGATGCTTGACACTCTTAAGCTGGTGTCAATGATGTTGAAGTAATCAATGTGTTGTGGGTCAGTGCTGAGCTTGTCAAGGCTTGTCTCACTGTATGGTATCGTACCAGACTGGTGCTTTCACATCAGCCCATGCACACAACTGAAATTTTGCCGTCTACTGTGATCATTGTGTTGTGGATGTGTGCAGAGTTTACATGATGCATTGAGGTATGACAGGTACAGCAGAAGGGTATGAAACAGTCATGATCATTTTAGACACATTGGCGGATGGTACAGCACCAGGCACGCACATGTGAAATGTGTGGTTCAGTATGTGTGCATTCACATTGACCTATGTGTTGTTTGCGGCACTTATGTATTGTTAGTGGAGAGGTGGGCCGTTTGTGTGTCTCAACTGGTCACCCATGTAACCTGATGTGCCATGCATCTCTCAGGGCCATCTGTGTTTTTCCGTGACATCGTTGATGGTGTGTGCTGTGGCCATCTCAGGATGGTTGTTACTGACATTTGCATATTTACATCTCAACTAGGAGGAGGCCAAATCTCCTACGTCACCTGACAGTGCTGGAGGACATGGAGAATGTTGCAATCATTCGGAAATTCTGCCTCAACAGGCCTACACTGAAGACCCTGTGTGATCTTTTGGAGCCCCACCTGCAGCCTCGCCGCCACTATCCAACAGCATTCACACCCACATACAAGGTGATGGCAGCCCTCCACTTTTTTGCAACTGGTTCCTTCCAGGAGACCGTGGCCAGCGCTGGAGGGATGTCGCAGCCCATGTTCAGCTAGGTGCTGAGGGATGTTCTTGCAGCCATGATGCTATATAAGAATCGCTACATTCATTTCCCTAGGGGAGCAGAATTGGCCAGTGTGAAGGGTGACTTCTATCCCTTTGGGCGCATCCCCCATGTTATTGGTGCCATCAATTGCACCCATGTAGGTCTGTTGCCACCACAGGCAACTGAGCACATTTTTCGAAATCGTAAACATTATCATTCTATCAATGTGCAGGTGTTGTGCCTTGCGGACATGACCATTTCCCAGGTGTGTGCAAGATTTCCTGACTCTGCACATGATTCGTACGTCATGAGGAACAGCATGGTGCCACAGATGATGGAAAATCTGCATCCTGAGCGTGCTTGGATTGTAGGTGAGTATGCCTACTGATATGGCGTACTGTGTGTTACCTGCTGCACTCTGGCTGTGCAACATTGCAATGGGTGTTTGTGATTCACAGGTGACTGGGCATATCCCAGTCGGCCATGGCTGTTGAGCCCGCTAAGGAATCCCAGGACCCCGGGAGACGTCCGGTACCATGAGGCCCATGGCAGGACCGGACGTGTAATCGAACTGACTTTTGGGGTGCTGAAGTCAAGATTCTGCAGCCTCGCCGCCACTATCCAACAGCATTCACACCCACATACAAGGTGATGGCAGCCCTCCACTTTTTTGCAACTGGTTCCTTCCAGGAGACCGTGGCCAGCGCTGGAGGGATGTCGCAGCCCATGTTCAGCTAGGTGCTGAGGGATGTTCTTGCAGCCATGATGCTATATAAGAATCGCTACATTCATTTCCCTAGGGGAGCAGAATTGGCCAGTGTGAAGGGTGACTTCTATCCCTTTGGGCGCATCCCCCATGTTATTGGTGCCATCAATTGCACCCATGTAGGTCTGTTGCCACCACAGGCAACTGAGCACATTTTTCGAAATCGTAAACATTATCATTCTATCAATGTGCAGGTGTTGTGCCTTGCGGACATGACCATTTCCCAGGTGTGTGCAAGATTTCCTGACTCTGCACATGATTCGTACGTCATGAGGAACAGCATGGTGCCACAGATGATGGAAAATCTGCATCCTGAGCGTGCTTGGATTGTAGGTGAGTATGCCTACTGATATGGCGTACTGTGTGTTACCTGCTGCACTCTGGCTGTGCAACATTGCAATGGGTGTTTGTGATTCACAGGTGACTGGGCATATCCCAGTCGGCCATGGCTGTTGAGCCCGCTAAGGAATCCCAGGACCCCGGGAGACGTCCGGTACCATGAGGCCCATGGCAGGACCGGACGTGTAATCGAACTGACTTTTGGGGTGCTGAAGTCAAGATTCTGCTGCCTTGACAGGACAGAAGGTGCACTGGCATACTCGCCTGGGAAGGTCTGCAAGATAGTTGAGGCATGCTGTATGCTGCACAACGTGGCCATCCACAAGGGGATCCCCCTGCTCATGGACGATGGTGACGAACCAAGGCCACCGCCTGCTCAAGGACCTGAGTCCAGTGATGAGGACAGTGGAGAGGAGGAAGGAGTTGACCTGCGCCAACAGCTCATTGACCGCTACTTCACTTGAAGGTGGGTGACAAGGTACGACTTGTACATTATCTGGTGTGGTTGCTGTTGTTGTGAAGGGCTATGCGTGGATGTAACAGACAGGCACATGTGGAGTGACCTGTATGTGAAAATGTGTCACTGACATTTCAAATGTGACCATATGCCGGACTCTGTTGACACTTGCTGCACATTGTGTTGTCTGCCTGTACAGTTATGTTGATGTTTGGTGTTGTGTTATGTCTGTGATAGCACACTGACGCCAGTGACTGTTGTTCTGTTGTGTCTCCCTAGGTGCTACGGAGTTATCCTGGCCTACATGATGTACATCTTTTGTATACATCATGGACATTTTGGAGACAGTCAAAATAGCACTAAAGACAAGACTGCACAAATTGTAGTTTGTAAGGTGTTTTATTTACAAAGTTGACATGTGAGGAGTAAAGGCAGTTTCACATGGAGGTGGTGATGGAGCAGTGAGTTGACAGTCATGGTTCATGAGATGCAAGAGTAGAGACCACATGGATGTGGTGACCCAGTCCAACAGACATGTGCCATTCACAAGGCAGTGCGGGTAAGGACAGTCGAAAGAGTCAATGCAGTGGGGAAGAGGGTTGCCATCAGGGCTGGCTCCATGACTGGCGTGTGGCTGGTGCTTTGCCTCCAGAGACTCCCAGGTACTTCTTTGGACGCCCCCTTGATCTCTTGGGGGGGGGGCTGCTGCTTGGCCAGCGGCGTCTGAGGACTCACCCCTCTCTGTGGCCGCAGGGGAGTATGGTGCACTGTCATCCTGTGGCACAACAGAGTGGGGGAGAGGTGTTGTTTGGGACGTTGGCCTGTCCCTCAGTAACGCCACTTGCTGGCCCATGAGGTCGACCATCTGGCCTAGGCGGTTGTCGATGGACCTCATCAGCAGGATGAGCTCCCGTAATAGTTCATCAGTCCGGCCACTTTGTCCCTGGACCTGTAGGTATGCCTCCACCACTCTGGTGAAGTGATCCAGGGATGGTGTCCACTCCTCCTGGGGTCTGGTGGTGACCCTGGCCCTCCCACCTGCCCTGCTGCCATGGACCTGTTGCCTCGCCACTCTGGATACACGCACACTCTCCCTGCCCTCCACAGTTGTTGATGTGGCCTGGTCATCCACTGGGACAGGGAGGGTGCTGCAGGTGGTACTGGTGGTACTGGTGGTGGTGGTGGTGGTGGCAGCGGTGGAGGCAGAGGCCGTGACTGCAGGGGTCTGCTGTGCTGTTGTTGTTGCAGCAGACGTGGTGGTGGGGAGGATGGGGTCTTGGGACCTCTGGGTCTGTGGCACACCAGATGGGCCGGCCTGGAGCTCATCATCCAAACTGTCCTGGGAGTCAACATCTGAGAGTCCATGTACCGGGGGTGGAGACTGGCTCTGCTGGTCGATGTTCTGGTCGTCAGCAGTGAGTTCTTCATCGCCTATGGATTAGATGGGTAATGGTCAGTGTTGGGCACTGTGCAAGTATTGTGTCAATTGCATGTCATCAACTGTCTGTACACTACACAATTGTGAAGTCAACACTAGTATTATTCATTGCAACACTGTGTAATTTCATGGTGCAGAGCAACATCATTTACTCATATATGTCAGGTGTCAATGCATTGCATGCAATTGTTGCTGTATGTAGGGATGCAGGTCCCACACACACACACATCAGGAAGAGTGAAGATGGCTACCTACCTGTTAGCTGAGGGAGAACAGTGCAATGGCTGACACATGCTCCTGGGTGGGTGAGGCCTCCATGTAGCTGGAGTGTAGGACAGGGGGAATGGTGGGAGTAGTGATACAGGCCTTCCACCCCCAAGCAGTCCTCCAATACAAGATGGCTACCTACCTGTTAGCTGAGGGAGAGCAGTGTAATGGCTGACACTTGCTCCTGGGTAGGTGAGGCCTCCATGCTGCTGGAGTGTGGGACAGGGGGCATGCTGGGAGTAGTGATACAGGCCTCCATCCCCCAAACAGGCCTCCCAAGCAAGTTGGACAAACATCACAAGCAAGATGGCTACATACCTGTTAGGTGAGGGTGGACAGTACAATGGCTGACACATGCTCCTGGATGGGTGAGGCCTCCATGCAGCTGGAGTGTGGGACAGGGGGCATGCTGGGAGTAGTGATACAGCCCTCCCACCCCCAAACAGTCCTCCCATACAAGATGGCTACCTACCTGTTAGCTGAGGAAGAACAGTGCAATGGCTGACACATGCTCCTGGGTGGGTGAGGCCTCCATGCAGCTGGAATGTGGGACATGGGGCATGCTGGGAGTAGTGATACAGCCCTCCCACCCCCAAAAACTCCTCCAATTCAAGATGGCTACCTACATTTTAGCTGAGGAAGAACAGTGCAATGGCTGACACATGCTCCTGGGTGGGTGAGGCCTCCATGCAGCTGGAGTGTGGGACAGGAGGCATGCTGGGAGTAGTGATACAGCCCTCCCACCCCCAAACAGTCCTCCAATACAAGAAGGCTACCTACCTGTTAGCTGAGGGAGAACAGTGCAATGGCTGACACATGCTCCTGGGTGGGCGAGACTTCCATGCAGCTGGAGTATAGGACAGGGGGCATGCTGGGAGTAGTGATACAGGCCTCCCACCCCCAAACAGTCCTCCAATACAAGATGGCTACCTACCTGTTAGCTGAGGGAGAACAGTGCAATGGCTGACACATGCTCCTGGGTGGGTGAGGCCTTCATGCAGCTGGAGCGTAGGACAGGGTGCATTCTGGGAGTAGTGATACAGCCCTCCCACCCACAAACAGTCCGCCAATACAAGATGGCTACCTACCTGTTAGCTGAGGGAGAACAGTGCAATGGCTGACACAAGCTCCTAGGTGGGTGAGGCCTCCATGCTTCTGGAGTGTGGGACAGGGGGCATGCTGGGAGTAGTGATACAGGCCTCCCTCCCCCAAACAGGCCTCACAGTGAAGATGGCTGGCTACCTGTTAGGTGAGGGTGTACAGTACAATGTTGTTTGGGTTGTGAAAGGAAGTACTTATCAGTGTGTTGTTTGGCATTTGTTTGTACTTACCAGCCTCCGTTCCCCTGGCTACTCCTGTGAGACTCTCCGGATGCAGTATGGCAAGCACCTTCTCCTCCCATGGTGTGAATGTTTTCGGTGGGATGGGAGGGCCACTGCCAGTCACGTTCGCCAGCTACCAGTTCTTGCTCCTCTTCTCCTTGACATCCCTCTTGAGATCATGCCACTGCTTCATGATCTCCTTCTTGGATCTTGGGGTGGTCCCTACTGCATTGACCCTTTGTACTATCTTTTTCCATATTTGTGTCCTTGTGGCTAATGGGGTCTGTTGGACCAGGCTACCAAACAGTTGTGGCTCTACTCTGACAATCTCATTGACCATGACTGTCAACTCACCCTCTGTGAATTTGGGCATCTTCTGTGAGGTCATGGTATGTGGTGGTTGAAGTGTTTGTGGGTGCAAGTGTGTGCGTGGCGAGTGTAGTTTTGGTGTGTGAGGTGTGTTGTGTGCTGGGGGATTGTTTGTGCTGCTGTGATGGTGGTAGTGATGGTGGTGGTGGTTGTGTGTGTGTGCTGTGCTCTTTTGCCTCTCCTGTCAGATGTGGTGTATGGCCTTCTCTTCCGGAGTGTTACAAAGGATTGTGGTCACTGAAGAGCCTGGTTTTATACTCAGCTATGTGGTTGTGTCCAAGTGGAATTTGGCTGTCAGGTGTGTTGTGGGAGTTTTCCTGTGTGTTTTTTATATTTATTTATTTATTTATTTATTTATTTATTTTCTTTGTATCTTTAAAATGTATTTAGGGGGCATGGCTACTTTGATTTGTGCAATGTTTGACATCACTGCGGTGTTTTTGCATCGTCCGCCATTTTTTATTGTACCTTCCGCAGCGGTGGCTATGCTGCAGCTCTTCCGCTATCTCTCCCATTCACTCCTGTGTGCGACCGCAGCGGTCGGAAACAGCGGTTCTGACCGCGGTACCCTCGGGGATATCCTAATTTCCTGTGCGGTGTATCCGCTATCCTTGCGGCGGGTTGTTGCTTTTCCACTGCTTTTCCGACCACCGCGGTAGCTTTTTTGACGTCACTGATAGGTCCGCTACCTCCGCGGTCGGTCTTTTGTGGCGGTTGATCCTAATTTGGACGCCTGTTTTTCAGCGGTCCTGGCGGGCGGTTGTTTCCCGCATCCATGGCAGTCGGGGGGATTTTCCACCCGCTATCCTAATAGGGGCCCAGGTTTCTTGAATTAATACAACCACACACCCCTCTAATGTTTTCAGCCATTCTTCGTCCTTGATCTTATTTTCAATCCCAGCCACATTCCACGTCATAATGTTAAAGAACTCACTTGTATTTACGGTAGGATCAACTATCATCATGCTACTAGTGGGTAGGTGTTCACTTTCCCTGGCACAATTCTAATTCAAGGTCTGTAACCCTGGTGGTGCAATCTGGTCCACTGTCAACCTAATCTCGGGGGTAGTGTGCCTCGCGCCATACAAGTGCTCCTGCGTGACACCATCCTCAACCTGTGTTAATAGATGAGCATCTTAAGGCCCACTATTTACACTATGACCCAAGTCAGAGGACTCGTTAGCCGCCCTATTTCCCAAATGTCAATCTATTTCACTACATCTCCTCAGTGGCAAATACATGTTATACAAGGGCAACTTTGAAGGTGGGTTATACAACATAGGTGTATTGTTATTACTATAGTTTGGCCTATAGAAAAAAACCCAAGGGGACAACTGTTATGTTATCAAAATTATCAAAATGGTGTATTTTATCATTGTCAGCAAGGATATTCAACAGTTCGCCCACCAGTTTGCAATTTCGAAAATGTACCACTACACAGACCCACCTAATTAGCTCTTCGCAGCATAATAATGTTCTGTTGTAAAATATGTGCCCCAGTGGACCACCTGATTTTTCAGTGCCTCATATGTTTCCCTCTGATTTACAGTTAATTTCGGAACATTTTTTAAAATAATAACATATGGGGTTGCCTGGGGCGGAAATATTAATGTCTCTTTGTTATTTTTTTCTTCAGCTGGTCTGTTCCTTTTGAGGCTTCGTAGGGTTGTAGAAACTCTCATAGGGTGGGGAGTATCTTCTTTATCAAGCCTTGGCCCGGGTTATCGTGAAGATGGTGCGTCCTTTGATAGTACTCCAATACATACTGGCTCTCTCTGTATGGCAGCCTCGACAGTGGTGACGGGAGCTGTTTTTCCTTTTATATTCTCCTTTTGGGTATGGGTTGATGTTATGGGGCATGGTGTCTTGCTTGTAGAGTTACGGGGTGAAGTGTTAATAACCAAGTCTTTTAAGAAAGCTATGGCTTTCAGCAACAGCTTAATTTCGGACATAAAGCGTCTTTCAATATTGTCCAGTTTACCATGCAACTTCTTAAATAGGATCTCGAGATTATGTGACTTCTGATTTACAGGATTGCATTCCCCTTTATTCGGGTCAATGTTAGCTCTTCCCTTTTTTTGTTTGGGCTTTGATTTTGGCTTGGGCTTAGGTGTAGGCTTGGATGGGTGCCTCTCTGCTGGGCTAATAGCGTTTGAAAGAGGCTGTTTCTTTTTTTTTGCCGGAGGAGATACTGGAGATGTGTCATTTATTAATAATTTAATTATTAATAATACCCACAGCATTTTTTAGGTATTTTGTTATGGGAGCATTATTTGTAAGCAATTTCCCCTCTTGCAACGGTAATTTCCTTTTGCCCATAGTTTTGACTATTTCACAGTTTACTATAATGTTCTTTACGCTTACCGGATACCTCGATCGGTCTCGGACAGGCGCAGACGGGGCACGCCCATGCGCGTCCCGCGCTGCGGGAGTGTAGCAGGGCTTTTGTTGCGCCTCCTGGCGCAGCTGAGGTGTCACTGGGAGCGCAGGCTCAGGGGATTCTGGGGGATGTAGTCCTCCGATTGCCCGTTCCCCTCAGGACGCTGGATTGCGGCGATGGAAAGCGATGAAAAGCTGTTCCCCTCACGGTGCTGGGTTGTGGCGATGAAAAGCCATTCCCCTCACGGCAGGAGTGATGGGCAAAGAGGCCGTTCCCCTCACAGCAGCAGTAGGCACTGCTTTTATCACGCCTCCTGGCGCAGCTGCAGCGTCACTGGGAGTGCGGGCTCAGGGGATTCTGGGGGATGTAGTCCCCCGATCGACCGTTCCCCTCACGGCGCTGGATTGCGGCAATGGAAAGCGATGAAAAGCCGTTCCCCTCACGGCGCTGGGTTGTGGTGATAAAAACCTGTTCCCCTCACGACGGGAGTGATGGGCAAAGTGGCCATTCCCCTCACGGCAGCAGTAGGCACTGCAACCTGGCATGGTAAGGATATTTCTAGGGTTTAAGGGTGGGTAAAGGTATTTGGTGGTAATGGTATTTTTAGGTTTTAGAGGTAGGTGCGTTTAGGGGTCAATGTGTATATTTATCAATGTATTTGTATATTCACTGAAAAACCAAAGGTTACAGGGAAGTATAGTTTGGAAATAGAATTAAAAAAACCTTACAAATTCACTGAAAAAACAAAGGTTACAGGGACGTTTTAGGTTGTCTCAGATTTCACTTGTACAAAACCATTGAAATTCAGCAGTTT